>NC_143556.1:78011666-79298333 GCF_054136105.1 Typopeltis vanoorti
CATTTTATCTCCTTTCAAATCATTCGTACCTGCCACAACAATCATTTCTTTCACCCTTTCCTTTTGCTCTCTAATAGACGCAGTTACGTCCTTTATGGTCACACCAGGTTGGTACGATTTTGTCAAATCCTCTACTAACACACCTCGTAATAACGAGTCTCCATACAGCACTCTATCCTTCATTTTGTTCATGTTCACATTCATACGTCTATTTTTCCTGTCATACCTTTTATTATTGGTTGGTTCATTCAGTCTACTTTTGTTCATGCACTCTAGCTGCTGTTTTGCTCTTTCTATCGCACTATTCAACAACGCGATCTCACTCAATGCATCTATCTCATCTTTTTTGTTCTCTGAGAAACCATTTATACTATCATTCACACTTTCTACATTCACACTCTCACAATTTTCATGTACAACCTTGCCGTTTCCTGTCATATCCCTGTTTCCTTCATTCTGAAGGTTGACAAAAATATCACACTCACGATCCGAAATACACTTCAATTCCGCATTCTCCCTACATTTTCTACACACATTCAATCCTTTATTATCATCTAACCACACTCCGACCGCACTCCGCAAAGCGTACATTTCACAGCTAGTACACTGACTCATTTCTTTTATGCTACCGTTCTTTGATAATGATGGCGAACCTACATTACTGGCCGCCATTTTCCTTCGCACAGGTGCCATTATCATCTGTGACGTGTTTTGTCAAATTATACCCTAATCTTTAATAATTATTCAATTAATAAATAAGAGGAAAAAAAGTACAAACATCAGAACATTTAAGTACTAAATATAATTAAATAAAATGAAATATAACTAAATACAGTAACTTAGCTTCGTTTTGTCTTCCACCGTTACGCGTTCGATTCCGACGGTACCAAAATATATTATATCGCGACAGCAACTAACTTCCAAAAAACAACCACTGAAGTACACTCGTATTCAGAGAAACAATTTAGCACTCAAAAACGTAGAAAAACAGGGAAAAAAGCGGACTATTCACCGATTAAAAATCACTTTCTTCTGCACAGCTCAAATTCACCGCCACGTGCTACGGCGACGCTCTCGTGGTCCCCTAATCCTAACAATGGTATTTAATGTCTGAAATAATGTGGGTTCTACGGTCGATTTTCTTGAGTTTACGGGATGAAAAACCTGAGTTTTTCTTACTAGTAACCCTTCATGCTTGTGCTTTATATATTGCTCATGGGCATGTGGATATGAAATATAAACAACCTTGCTGTTTATATTCCTTCAACAGTGCATTCTTTTTTGAAGCTCCTGTTTATATTGCTAGTCAGCTAAAAAAAATCAGCTGACGCCTTTTTATTCCCGTACATACAGGGAGTAGGGGAGGCTGTTTTTAGCCCTATCTAACTTTTTGGAGACTGAGTGGGCAGTTCAATTTCCACTGGTACCCAATCAGAGATAGCTGGCCCAAGACTATCACTAATTAAGTAGCACGCAGTGAAGAGGGACGGCTATACAGGTGCCGCCATCTCGTGGTCCCCTAATCCTAACAATGGTATTTAATGTCTGAAATAATGTAGGTTCTACGGTCGATTTTCTTGAGTTTACGGGATGAAAAACCTGAGTTTCCGGCAGAAAAAACCCGCTTGCCTGTGCCAGATCGACTAACTCGTGAACCGGTCGAAAAAAGGCTTAGAAAAATTTCTTCTAGTTAAACTAAAGGATTAAACTAAATTTATTATAAACCCTTGACTGCTTTCCATGCACTAATGACACTCAATCCACGTGGTTTCTTATACCATGGCACTGCTCTAAGTTGCTTCCTAAGTTTATCATAATTGCCAGCTTTGTAGTTCTGCATAAACCCCTTTTGACTGAAATTTCCACATGGTGAGTAACCTTCCAGGAGACAAGCCTGTATAGTCACTTTCCCTGATCAGAGGTAGAGTTATTGAGGTCTCGTCAGTGGGAGCCAGACCCAGAGATGGTGATACTAAGGTGGAAGTAATGGAGAAGTCATATTTACCTATACGAGTAGCCAAAAGGTGTCTCACCTTATTATTAAATTACTGAGGATATATATATGTATCAAGGAGATCTGCTTTGCATTATGGAAGATACTAAGAAAAGTGATGAGAGCTTAGTCCACCTTTATCACGAGTTGCCTCAGTCCTAAAGATACTTCAGGTGCAAACTTTGTTTGCTTACACTTCAATAAAGGATTAAACTGAATTTATTATAATTGCTAGGCCTGCACGCTCATTGTGCTAATCTGCTGTTGCATGTTGTCTGCATCTGCTGCTTGTGAACCTCCATGTCTATAGCAGCAACCAACAATACATTTTGTCCTATTAGCCTCTATCTCACCAGACAGCCTTAAATGAACCATTTCCATCAGATATACAATCTTCCTTAACTTCTATTTTTCTTTGTAAATTCTTCAGCTATCATTAATAGTACCCTCCTTCTGCCCTATCTTCACTGAAAATATGATATCCATTACATTCTGTCCCGTAACTACATCATTCGATAACAACAAGGTCTCACTGTTGCCAATAATTTTTGGCCAAGTCAAGCTGACCAATGCCAAAAACTCCTGTCCTTTATTTCTGATACTTCAGGCATTTGTGTACATGCATTTTAACATTCCCTTGGGTAAACAGTTACCCTTACATAATGGCATTATTATTATTGTTATCTAAGACCTCTGGGGAGTGAAGGACTCATCAAGGGAGGCTATAAATCACCCAAACCAGCTGCCATACCTTCCCTTAAATTCATTCACAATAGATGCCCTCACTATCCCTAAAGGCAAACTATTCCACTCACTCACTACTCTTTAAAAGAAAAACCTAGCTCTTACCACTTTCTTGACTGTGAACAAACGTAACTTACATGGATGCCCATGTTTTCCCAAATTTCCATATAACAAAAAATTTCATCAGACACTTTCCTATAATACCCATTCAAAAGTTTATAGACATCTCTCATAACACTACTCTTTCTCCTGTTATTCAGTCTGTAATCCACATGCAATCTGTTCTCAAAATAATCTAAATCCCATAATCTGGATATAATCTTAGTAACTCTTTTTTGCATCCTTTCCACAGCTTCTTTATCCCCTTGGAATCCAGGACACCAAAGCCCCATAAAGAGGCAAAATGACTACCTTATCCTTACATGTCAAGGTTCACTTCAACATCACAATTATCATCTGAGTTGTATTTGTAACTTTTGCTATGTGACCCTTCAAATTCCTATCCACCAATACACCAAAATCCCTTACATCCTCAGTTTCTTGTAGCATAACCCAGCTAATATAATATGCCACTGGAAATCTCATCACACCAAAGTGCATAACTTTACACTTACTAATATTAAACTGAGAGCCATTTTTGTTTGCAAATTCCAAGCCTATTCAAATTATTTTGTAAGTACTGAATATCAATAGCATTCCTGATTGCCCTGCTATTCTTCGCATCATCGATAAACAATTGCACATCTGATGTTAGATCCTTTCTAACGTCATTAATGTATAGATTACACAATAATGGGCCAAGAACTGAACCCTGAGGTACACCACTGGTCACCTTAAATTTGGCAGATTCATACCCATTGCATACCACTTTTTGATATTTGTCTGTCAACCATCCACCGATCCAAGTCAGGAGTTTATATTCCAATCCATATTCTCCAGTTTATGCAACAGCCTTTCGTGTGATATCCTATCAAATGGCTTAGCAAAATCCAACATTATCGTAGGGTATCCATTCCCTTTATCCAACTTGGCAGTAGCATTCTTATAAAATATGAGCAAACTGCTAAAACATGACCTTCCTTTAGTAAACTTATGCTGCTCTTCGCAGAGTATAGCATGTTTGTCTACCCGTTTCTGTATGAGAATTCTTACCAACTTCTCTAAAATTTCACTAACACACCAGAGATACTGATAGGTCAGTAGTTAGACACATTAGATTTTGCAAAACTCTTGCACAATGGAAACATCATACATTCCTTCCATTCCTGTTGTATCATTCCTGAGCTGAGACTCAAGTTATAAAAACATGTGAAAGGCCTCGCCAATTCGGCTGAACATTCCTTTAACAAACAGGCTGATATTCTATCTGTCCCTATAGACAAATTCTTATCCAGGTTATGCTTTTCACAGCTCTTCAACCTCATTTTCATGAACCTCTAACTCTTCATCCAATGTAGCAGTAGCACTGTGCACCATGTTATATCCAAATGGTTGATATACCTTAGTAAAGTGAGCACGCATCAACTGAACAATCTCATTAGCTTCCAACACTCGAGTACAATCTGCATTCAGTAAAGTTATTCTTTCACATTCATTCTTACTTTTGCTTGTGGTATAACGATAAGTTCTTCTGGATTGCCTTTAACTTGCATGGCCAATTTCTTTTCATACTTCAATTCCTAAAAATAGTATACCCATTATCCTCAATTTCAGTTACCATATCCGATTTTGATAGTCAGGTTTCACTAATACTAACAATCTTAGGCTACATCATATCAAATAAAGCAACAAATGATATTCATAGAATTTGTGTATAGACATAATAAATTACCACCTAACCTATTCTTGTAATTAGAAATGCAATCTATTTGGTCTTGTTCTAGAACTTTCTCTTTTCCCTCCCCAGACATACTCAAAAGGTTCGAACCAAAGCATATTTTTCCACCCCATCGCCACATACATAACCATACTCAAAGACATTCATATCTTTATCACGTTTGCATACCATAGTGAATTTTCACACACATTTTTCCCATTCCTACCTTCATGAATCTAGTTTCCCTGACTTTCTGCATTAGGTCTCATACCAAGAAGTAATTTTTCCATGCTCCTGGATGCTAAATGAATTCAAGTGCATGCCATCCCTCTTATACAAGTATTTTCTGCCATTAAACTCACTACACACATCTACTCACATCCATTTCTTCTACACAGCCTACATGTGAGATCATTTGCTATCATCACCCTCCTCCTTAACTCAGTACTGTCATATCTAGGTAGCAAATACTACAATTTTTACTCTCTCACTTCTTCCAACAGACCTTTCATATTTTCTCTCATACTATATTTGTCACTACTTAAATTATTAGTACCTACCTAGAAATACCATCTCTTTTACTTTCCTTTTTTCGTTTTCAATTACATTTGTCATATTTTTAATTTTCGTCCCCTAGAAACTAGAAGTAGTGACTCCCTCAGCAAGCACAAATTTTAAGATGAGTCACCATACCACCTTTTTTCTTAGATTTTAACTGACTTACTTTGTTGTTGTTATTAATATATGATTACCAAGTTCAGTACTTTCCTGCCTGTTCTTGTTCTGATCCTTTTTCTTATCCTGTCTAAGGTTAGTCAAACGTTTTTCCACCTTTTCCAATTCTCTGGTAGATTTTCTAAAGATTTCTTCTAATTAAGATATGTCTAATGTCAGCTTATCCTCAAATAATTTACCACCATCACTATAGCAGCACTTTTATTCATCAGGACAAATGCTCTCCTCAGTAGTAACAACTTGAGTTTTAAACACTGCCCTGATGTGACAAGTTTTCACTACTATTCTTAAGAGTAGTAAAAACTAGTATATTTCTGCTATTGTATCATAAAATTCTGTAATAGAATAATTACACTAAAAACTACAATAATATACTAAAAGTACATCATTAAATCTAAGAAAACATTTAATAAATCAAGAAAAATTACAGATCATTCAGGAGCTTTCTAACAGCATGTCTTTTCATGAGATAGCCATGAACACAACTTATCTGTCCATTCAGATTTGAAACCTAGGGAACAGCACTCAGCTGTTCATAATCATTTCTGCACTCATACTGCTATTCTTGGGGGATGGCTATTTGCACACAGTCATTCCTGTGCTCGCACTCATTTGTCCCATGGGTGGCTAGAAACATGCTTGCTTGCTCCCCCCCCCCCCAAAAAAAAAAACTCTTAGTTTTCCTGGTTTTGCACTTCCAAACTCTCACTGAACAACACTTTCTACAAGCATCTGCCAAAACCATTTCAGTGCAGTACATCAGGCACATACTGGTCCTTATCCATCAAATTCACTCCACATATCTATAAACCACACACCATTCCTTCTGCACAATCTTCTCAATGACAATCATGGCCCTTCTTCTGAATTCTGTCCTATCATACAGAGGCAGCAGACTGGCAATCTTTACTTTCTTACTTTTCATTTTTGCTTCTTATATCAACTCTTTCATTTCTTCTCTCATTGCATATTTCTCACCTTTCAAATCATTTGTGATTGCAAAAACAATTAACTCCCTCACTTCTTTCTTCTGCAAACTTACAGCTTCACTAACATTTTTATCTTCGCACCTGGAAAACATGCTTTCATCATCATCATTATAATCAAATTCCTGACATGTAACCTGAGGGGATGTACAGGATATGACAGGAGGACATGAAAAATTTACATCATTACTAACTTCCTATCTACAATTTTCCTCCAAATCAATCTGTTACCTGTCAAGACTCCAACATTATTAGATCTTATATTTCTATCTTCTAAGGCAATTTTTACCATATCAATCCACCTATATCTTGGTCTTCCTCTGTGTCTTTTTCCTGTCAACCTGGCAGAGAACACTTGTTTTACTAATCTTTCCTCTCCCATTCTGTTTAAGTGACCATACCACCTGAGAATAGCTCTGCTAACACATTCCGGGATGCTAATAATGTCAAGTTCTTTCCAAATATCCTCGTTTTTAATATGATATTGCCATTTACTACCATCAATTCACTACCCTAATCTTTCTCAGGATCCTCATAACTGCAGTCTCTAGGCTTTGGTCAAGTGTTTTACTTCTAACCCAGCTCTCAGATTTATAAGTTAAAACTGGTTTGAACACTGTCTACGGTGAATACAGTCATGCATACAGCTAATTTAGTTTCCGACTAATTTCTCTCTTATTCCATATACATTTATTCAGTTGACTTCCTATCATACCAGCTTTGTTGAATCTGTTGTCTATTTCCATATTTAATTTACCATCATCATCCCTAAAAATGATGCCTAAGTAACTGAAATGTTTTACTTGTTCTATAGGTTCTCCATTCACAACAGAGTTGATATTATCAATGTTTCTGCCGATTTTCATTGTTTTTGTCTTGTTATTGCTGATTTTCATATCATATCTATTACAACAGTTATTCAATTTAGTTAGGGAATCTTGCAGACTTGTAGCAGATTTATTTAGAAGTATAACACTATCCGCATAAAGCAAAGAGCTGACATTAACATCTCCAATTTTGGTATCAGGTTTAATACCACTTTCCTTCATGATGTGATCCATATAGATAATAAATAACAGACTGGATAATGTACATCCTTGTCTCACACCAGATTTAACATTAAACCATCTTCCTGTACTTCCTTTAATTCTAACTGCTGATTACAACTCAAATAAAGACTAAGTATTGCTTGATATAATTCCCCAATGACACTACAACTGTAGGGTTTTGAATAGCTTCTCTCTTGGCACCTTGTCATATGCCTTTTCCAGATCTATAAAACTTAAATACAGATCTTTGTTATATTCCCATGATTTCTCAACTATTTGTCATAAAGTGAAGATCTGATCCTGACAGCCTCTATTTGGCCTATATCCAGATTGTTCTTCACCAAGCTTCTCTTCCACAATTCTTTTCAACCATTTCTCAAGTATATTTGTCATAAATCTTACCAGGAACACTCAGTAGAGTAATAGCTCTGAAATTCTCACATTCAATTTTATTTCCCTTTTTATATATGGATACCATTTATTTATTTACACATATGGCTTTGTGAAACTGGCAAGTGAAATGTACAATCACAATATCCAGAAACAAATGATGAAAATCTTAACATATAAAAGTTCATTACATAAAAGGCACAAACTGCTTTCCAAGTCTTCCTTTTTTAAAAAAAAAACAAAAGTAATTACAACTACAGATCAATGTCCAGTCTGGAAAGCCAATCCAAGGCCTCATCCGTCACCTTGTGGATGTCCTGCATGCCACCACCGTGAAATTGGCACCTTGGGCAGTCGTACACAATGTGAGTAATCGTCTGAGCCATGGGAGAACAATCACAATAAGGTGTTCTAACAGCTCCCATTTAGGTAGTAGGTAGCCACATCTGCCATGGTTAATTCTGATCCTGTTGATTGATTACCAAATCTTCCTAGGAAGAGCAAAACCAGGCTGCAGAGCACAGGAATCTTCTACCAGGAAGCTGTTTGTTGGGAGATTGTTGGACCAGTATTCTCTCCACATGTCAGGTGTTGATGGCAGGGCAGCTGAAGAGAGATCGTCCATGAACCAGAGAGGCTTTCTAGATTTTAGGCAAAGACCAGGTGGATTTATGAGAGTCTGGTGCAGAGGCAGGAGTGGGTTGCTCATTGCTTTATTAAATTCTTTAATCGAGGTTCCGTATGTTGGGTGGAGCAATGTTAGGTAGGACAGGCAGCCAGGAGAGAGGGGTGCTTCTGACTGTCCCACTAATTGTGCACATGGTAGAGTTTAGCTGGGTGTCTATAATGTTAGTGTGCACTTCTTTCCCAGACAGAAGTACAATATTCTGCTGCAGGGAATGCGAGGACTAGTGCAGACAACCTTAGGACTTCTGCACCACAACCCCAGGTTGTATCAACAAGCCTTGAAATGATATTGTTTCTCGTTTTAATTTTGTTGGATAGGTTGGTGATGTGCCTTTTATAGGTTAGGCTTCTGTCCAGGCTCACTCCAAGGTATTTCGGGTGAGGCTCGTGTTATACCATTTTTCCACAGAAAGAAGGGTTGAAGTGTCAATTCACCTCAGCACTGTTCAGGTGAAATAGTGGACACAGTTTTTGTTGGATTTGGCTTCAAGTACCACTGCTTGAAGTTATCTTCCAGGATGTTCAGGTCTGTGTTCAAGGTTGATTCCAGGTTGGTAAAGGAAGTAGATTGATGTAGGATCGCTAGGTCATCAGCGTACATACTTGCTTGAGCTGGTATGTGGTAAGCTGTGCATGTAGATGTTAAAAAGTAAAGGAGATAACACAGAGCCCTGTAGGAGACCGTTGTGAAGGAATCTGGGCCTGCTCTTTTTTCTGCCAATATGGACCCAAATCTTTCTGTTGGAGAGAATGGATTCAAATAGCTGGAAAGTTTTTTTGCACCTTATTATGTTTCCTAGCTTTAGGAGGATGCCCCTTCTCCAGACTTTGTCATAAGCTGATGTTAGGTCACTGAAAGTGGCTCCAGATTTCAGTTTCTTCTGGAAGCTTGCTTCAATCTCTGTTGTCAGAGCCAGGACCTGGTCACATCAACTTCTTCCTGGCTTGAAGCCAGCTTGTTCAATCAGGAGTGCTCTTTTGATGAGTGGTGAAATTCTTTTAAGGAGAATTCTTTCAAAGAGCTTAAAGGTGGAGCAAAGCAAGGAGATAGGTCATAGATGTTTCACATTATTTGGATCTTTTCCTGGTTTGGGCACAGCAATTATTTTGGCTTCCCACCACACAGCTTACTAGTCATTATAATTTCTGAGAAAAGGGCGGCCAGCTATGTTTGGCCATGCTGACCAAGATGTTTTAGAAACTCACAGAGGATACCATCCACTCCTGCAGCCTTGCCATTCTTGTGAGTTAAGGCTACCTGTACTTCTTCCCGAGATACTGGATGTACAAGTTCAGGAAGCTCGGGTCCCGTCTTCAGGATCTGTCTGATTGAAGATTGCATAGCAATTTTCCAGATAGAGCTGGGACGTATCTTGGAGGTTTCAATATATGATTAGCCATTTGATCAGGAGTTATCTCTGTTGTTTTGTTTGTTGTTGGTTCTGCCCCACCTAATTTTCTCAGAAGTGACCAGCTTTTCCAGCTAGATGTGGTGAAATCGAGTTCATGGATGGTTGAGATCCCTCTTTCCTTTCTGTTTAATCCAGGGTTGCTATGAGCTCCTTAGCAACAGTCGGGTCTTCAGTTTCCTCATATTTGGCTAAATGTTCTTCAGTTTCTCTACTCCAGCATGGGATATATTGTTTTCTGTAGCCTCTAGGAATAGAGGCTTCAGTTGCAGTTTTGATTAGTTTAACAAATCTAGGATAGCAATTAGGAATGGGTGGAATTGCTCTAACGGTTTGCTCTGCTCGATTTGTTTCTGAAATGCATTCCAGTTGAACTTGTGAAGGTTCCATCTAACGATTGGTGTTCCACTGATGACTGGGATTGATGTGCCTGTCTCTATTAATGTAGGGCAATGCTGACTATTAGGGAATCTGTTGAGGATGATTCTGGTTGTTGGCAGAGGGTGGTCTTCAGAGTCTTTAGTGACTATGCACAGATCTGGGGTAAAGGTTCTGTTCCATCTGACCGAGTGGAGAGTGCCCCCTGCTTGGCATCATAAATCAAATACAGGTTATATGTATCCATCCGGTTATCTAGATTATCACCGTCCCGATTGTTAGAGAAATAGCCCCACATGGTATGATGAGAGTTGAAGTCACCAACATAAATAGCAGGGTGAGGTGGTGGCCGGACCATCTGATCAGACTAGGATTGCGATGGTGGTTTGTAGACATTGTACATGGTGGTATTTTGAACTGTAATACCTATGGAGTATTCTGTATCAGGCACGGGTACCATGAGAGCTCTACTCCAATCATTTGGAATTCTTCCCTCTGTCCAGGACTTGTGAACTATGCAGTGCAGCCACTGTAAGACTTTTATACCTCCATACTTGAGCATTTCTGGTCAAACATCATCTACTCCACCTGCCTTTCCACATTTCAGGCTTTTGATGGCTTTTTCTACTTCAAGTATGAATATGTATTCCTGATTGCATGCTTGGTCAGTATTTATTACCACTGTGCTGTCACTGATTGTTTCATTTAACAATTTTTTGAAGTAATTACTCCATACTTCAAGGAAATTTTCCTCTCCAGTTTCCATTCACTTTTATCATCTCTAATTCCTTTCACAGCACTCTTTCCTCCTTTCTGAGCTGCTTCAACAACCTCAAGAATATCTTGCCACCTTCTTGATATTTATTTTCTATGTTCTTGGCAAAGTTTCCCATGACTTTTGTTTAGCTAGTTTTACACAGTGTTTAGCTTTCTTACATTTATCTCTGTATTCTCTAAGAGCACAAACTGACTTATTTGCCAGGATCTTTTGATATGCTTTCTTCTTTTCCTTCACTGTCCCATTTAACTTCCTGTGTCCACCACGGAGTTCTGATTTTTCTGTTCTTGCAGACACCTCACCACATGCCTTCAGAGTTTGCCACTGAATCTCCAAGGTTTGGTTCCTGTTCTCAAATTCTTTCATTTTTTCTTCAATAATGTTGCGTATTTTATTCTACAGTTCACACCTGAGAGCTGCTCAACTTTTATTCACTTTAAAACTTTCTTACATGTTCTTCATTTCAATATGAAATTCAATTTTATCCTGCTCAAGACTAAATAGTGATCACTTCCAATTTCAAATCCTCTGTACACTCTGGTGTCTTGCATCAGGAAGAAGACATCACTATCAACAATAACATAGTCAATGAGACTTTTCTTATTCCTTGTCTCTTCTCTCCATGTGAATTTGTGCACATTTCTATGTTGGAACATGGTGTTAGTAATAACCAGTCCATGTCCTGAGCAGAAATCCAACAGATATTTGCCATTATTATTAGCTTTGCTCTTTTCTTCAAATTTTCCCAAAATATTTTTGCATGTCTGACAATCATTCCCTACTCTGCTATTTAAATCTCCAACAAGGACCAACTTTTCCTTTTTCATTGTGTCAGTTGCTTTCTCTAAAGCATCAAAAAATTCCTCCACTTCTACCTTAGTAGAACCTTCTGTGGGACCATAGGCACAAATAAGTCTCATTGTCCAATTCCCCATTCTGATATTTGCCCACATCAGTCTACTTGAAATTGTCTGCCATTCAAGATTAGCCTCATATTTAGTGTTGATTACTATGGATACTCCTTCTTTTCCTTGATTGCCATTGCCTGAATATAGCATTTTGTATTTATTGCCCAAAGATCTCACCAGTTTTTGTCTTTTTTGTTTCAGTCACCCCTATTATGTCGATATAGCACTTATCCAATTCCTCAGCTAGCTCCATTTCTTTGCCATTCAGGCTTCTTATGTTGATAATACTGATCTCGAACTCTGGTGATGTTGAGTTGGGGTGTGTTTTAGGATTTGTTCCAGTAGCTGGCAAAAACAATGTGGGGGCTTTGTTTAACTGGGCGACGCCCCTGCTGACATGAAATTCTGTCATGTACCATCATTTTATTGGTTTAAGGCAATAAGAATACAATTTCGTTGGCTAAATCCCAAATTGTCAGAATTGCAGTTGGCTAAATCCCAAATTGCAGTGATGCTTTCATCACTTTCTCATTAAGTATTCTTCTTATCATCGGATCCTCATACAATATTATCTCTTTTCATCCAGTTTCTTGCACTTTTATGCTTTTCACATTCATGCTTCCTTTCATTCTCCATCCTTCTCTACCACCCGCCAATAATTTCTCTAGTTGCTCAAGCTCACATTTTGTCCTGTGAAGGAGCCCAGGTAAGAATACAATTTCTTTCTGTGATGGCATCTCATCATCCACATTATTACTTTCAACCACTTCCTTCAAATTCTCATTCATATTTCGAGCACTATCATTGACTGTTTCCGCTACATTCTCCACAACACTTCCACAATCCTGCCTTATATCCATAATATCCCTTCATGCTTTCACTCCTGACATGACTTGCATTTTTTACACTTGCTTATGAAAAAAATATTCTCTATATTCTTGCTCTCATAACACAAACCATTCACCCTCAGCAACATATATATTAAACAAATGCTACATCGCACTAAATCCTGCATGTTGATATCAGTCAATATTGATGTCTTAGTTGCCATTTTTTTCATAAGCAATTGCCATAACATAAAACGTTTTTTAAAGAATATTGTGTAATAACAGTTAAGACTGCACAACACAGTCAAAATGATGAATAAGAGTGGAGATAACGTCTTAATCCTGATTTTACATCAAGCCATCTTCCTGTATTTCCTTCTAACCTAACTTACAACTTAAACATAGACTATATAAGGGTTTCTCAATCTTTTTCTACGACAGAACACTTCGCAAATCCTGAAATGTTCACGGAACACCTTGGTTATTTTGTAATGTATTAATTAAAAATTAATTGGTAATTTAGCTTATTTTATTGTTAATAAATAATTGTATTAATTATTAATGATTGGAAGTTAATTATTAATTAATAATTAATTAAACATCAATTAAACCATTATTAAATTAATTTGTGCTGATTTTCATTGACGTATCCCATTTAATTTCATTGACGTATCCCATTGACCACCAAAAATTTATAATATTATAAGTACTTACGAGTGAATGCAGACTTTTTCTCCTGTGTGCTGGTTTTTTAGGTTAAATATAAATAAAACAATGAGTAAATCTAAGCGTTAAGAAAAAATAATCATTTATTGTCAAATGTTAATTAGTAAAAACAAAACACATAAAAATTGCAAAACGCATATTGCAAATTAAGTTCTTAATGACTCCGAATGTTTTTGGGTCTTTGAATTACAAATTCTTTTGATATCAGGCACAATATTAGAAAGTTGAATTCTCATATTTGGTATAGCGTCGAATCTGTTCCTGGACCTTGATTTGGTTGCAGCATAATATGAAAATCCAGCCTCGCATAAATATGTCGTTGTAAAAGGAAGTAAAACAAGAATAGCTAGTTTTGACACACTTGTCCAGAAATCATTTATTGGCAGTTCCTTGTATTTTTGTTTTAAATCAGAGTCACTAATTAAGTCAATTAGATTTTCATAGTCACTTGCGCTGAACTTGTATTGAAGAAGATTTACTCGTGTGCGAATATCTACAAGAAAAAACTACTGGAGAAGATATACTCAACTATATTAATAATTATATTACAAAAGGTAATCGGTCGGGAGAAGTGTATTGATATTTGTACAGATGGTGCTCAAGCAATGGTAGAAAAGATGAAGGGAGTTGTAACACGTATCCTGCAAATAGCTACAAAAGCCACCAAAAGTCATTGTGTTTTGCATAGACAAGCACTAGTAACAAAAAGAATTCCTACATATTTAAAAACTATTTTGGATGAAGCTGTAAAAATGATCGACTATGTAAAATCTCGACCACTTCAATCCAGATTATTTAAAATTTTGTGCGATGAAATGGGTAGTGCACATAATGCACTTTTATTACATACTGAAGTGAGATGGCTATCCAGAGGAAAAGCATTATTGAGGCTTTTTTTTTTGAACTTCGTAGCGAGTTAATGGTCTTCTTAATGTCACATAATTTAGGACAAAATTTTATTGAATTATTACGAAATTCTTCATGGTTGAGGAGTCTTGTGTATCTGGCAGATATTTTTACAAAGTGCAATGAAATTAACTTATCATTACATGGAAAGAATATTACAATTTTTAATACAAGAGATAAAATTGCATCTTTTGATGGGAAGTTGCAATTCTGGATTTCTACAGTTGAACAGATTAATTTTAATTGATTAATCTGTTCAACTGTAGAAATTAATTTTGATTGATTAATCTGTTCAACTGTAGAAATCCAGAATTGCAACTTCCTATCAAAAGATGCAATTTTATCTCTTGTATTAAAAATTGTAATATTCTTTCCTTGTAATGATAAGTTAATTTCATTGCACTTTGTAAAAATATCTGCCAGATACGCAAGACTCATCAACCATGAAGAATTTCTTAATAATTCAATAAAATTTTGTCCTAAATTATGTGACATTAAGAAGACCATTAACTCACTACAAAGTTCAGAAAGCCTCAATAATTATACATGTTTTGGTCATAAAGTATTACAAAATGAAGATTTATTGTTACATAGACCATATATTTACAACGTACTTAAGCTCTTACAAATTGCCTACCGGTTTCGCTAGTAACTGACCAGCTTTCTCAAGGCTTGCATAGTACAAAAAAGAGGTAAATGCAAAAAAGGTTTCAAAATACAAAATACAACAGGTACTAACGGTTCTTTGTATTTTGAAACCTTTTTTTCATTTACCTCTTTTTTGTACTATGCAAGCCTTGAGAAAGCTGGTCAGTTACTAGCGAAACCGGTAGGCAATTTGTAAGAGCTTAAGTACGTTGTAAATATATGGTCTATGTAACAATAAATCTTCATTTTGTAAGCCTCAATAATGCTTTTCCTCTGGATAGCCATCTCACCTCAGTATGTAATAAAAGTGCATTATGTGCACTACCCATTTCATCGCACAAATTTTAAATAATCTAGATTGAAAATCTAGATTATTTAATAGAAAGCCTCAATAATTATACATGTTTTGGTCATAAAGTATTACAAAATGAAGATTTATTGTTACATAGACCATATATTTACAACGTACTTAAGCTCTTACAAATTGCCTACCGGTTTCGCTAGTAACTGACCAGCTTTCTCAAGGCTTGCATAGTACAAAAAAGAGGTAAATGCAAAAAAGGTTTCAAAATACAAAATACAACAGGTACTAACGGTTCTTTGTATTTTGAAACCTTTTTTTCATTTACCTCTTTTTTGTACTATGCAAGCCTTGAGAAAGCTGGTCAGTTACTAGCGAAACCGGTAGGCAATTTGTAAGAGCTTAAGTACGTTGTAAATATATGGTCTATGTAACAATAAATCTTCATTTTGTAAGCCTCAATAATGCTTTTCCTCTGGATAGCCATCTCACCTCAGTATGTAATAAAAGTGCATTATGTGCACTACCCATTTCATCGCACAAATTTTAAATAATCTAGATTGAAGTGGTCGAGATTTTACATAGTCGATCATTTTTACGGCTTCATCCAAAATAGTTACTAGTGCTTGTCTATACAAAACACAATGACTTTTGGTGGCTCTTGTAGCTATTTGCAGGATACGTGTTACAACTCCCTTCATCTTTTCTACCATTGCTTGAGCACCATCCGTACAAATATCAATACACTTCTCCCGACCGATTTCCTTTTGTAATATAATTATTAATATAGTTGAATACATCTTCTCCAATAGTTTTTTCTTGTAGATATTCGCACATGAGTAAATCTTCTTCAATACTTTTATCAAATATGTAACGAACAAACACTAGTAATACAGCGAGTCCTGTGACATCTGTAGATTCATCCATTTGCAATGAATATTCACTGCAGTCTAAGTCGATGAATTAGCTCTTTTTCTATGTCAGCAGAAAGATCTTTGATGCGGCATGAAACGGTATTATTTGATAATTGTACTGCATCTATTATTTTAGCAACGTGCTCGTTTAACATGCATGATAAAATGTCTTTCACACAAGGCTTAATGAGCATCTCACCAATTGTATGAGCTTCACCATGAAGTGCAATGCAGTAACTCACGCGAAAAGACGCCTCTGTTGCATTTTCAGTTGTAGCAATTGTAGCCATTTAAAGTTTAAATTCTTCAAGCGAGTCACGTCGTCTCTTAAAAAAATTTATATCTTTTCCTTTGTAATCAGTGTGTTTCGTTTCAAAGTGCCTTGGAAATTTAGCTGGAGCCAAAGAACTGTTTACTAGTATTTTATTACATACAACATCAGGAGCATGTGTACTGCCAATACACATAAATCCATAATTTAAATAACTTTCATGGTACGTCCGTTTTTGTCTGTTCTTAGATGACTCTTGTTCTTTAATATTAGCGTTTAAAGAAACCACAGTTTGCAATTCCATATCTTCTCCAATCATATGAATAGATGTGTCAGCAGAAGTACTTGCTCCTCCTTGTGTTAAATTTCCTGTCTTTAAACAAGAATCCATGGGTATTTTTTCAATAATATTCAAATTCCAATATATGTCAGAACTATAATAAAAACAAATAGAATTGTGTTGTAAAGGTAACTTTAGTATGAAAAACAATAAGATTAAAAATAAGAAATGTCGAATAATATAAAAATAAATGAATAATGCAAAATAGTAAAAAAAAGACTGCAGCACACAAAAGTAAATATGAATTGTAACAATACTTGTAAGAAAAGTACTAAACCGTATCAAATAATGTAAAAGCAATTGTAATAAGAATGATTTGATAAAATGTTCAGTAACAAAAATTAAACATTCGAAATAAATCAGATATTAATTATAAAAGTAGTTAAAAGAGTAAGAAGAAGTCTTTTAAAAGTCGCCTCGCCTCCCTATATATGGGAATAAAAAGGCGTTAGCCGATTTTTTTTTTCCGAGGGCCGGTCCCAAGAAATTTACTCGTAAATACCTTTCCAAATTTTTTTAAAGTTCATACATTAACATAAGTATTAATAATTAATTATGGCATAATCATAAAGAGTATTAGTATACTTATGTATACAGTGTGGCACATTGACTATCAATCTAGTTATCAATCACTGGACTAATGAAATGTTGTAGCATGTCGTAGTTTCTTCAGGCAAACATCATTAAATTAATTTGTGCTGATTTTCATTGACATATCCCATTCTGATCACCAAATATATTTATAATATTATTATAAGTACTTACGAGTGAATGCAGACTTTTTTCTCCTGTGTGCTGGTAGTTCCCCCTCCTATTGTACATCCTGGAGATCTTTGTAGGCTTGAGGTGGATGACTCACTATCTGTTTCGTCACAAACACCCTCAATAAGAGATTTCTTAATACCAAAATTAAACAAAGTGCCTTGTCTCTTATTCATATTAAAATTTAAATCTGTAGGCCTATTACTTTTAAAAAAATCACGGCACTCCGGTTTCAGAACAAGTGCTTACACACTGCAATACGAACTTGCGAAGAAAGTATTCAGTATTAATAGATTTGAGAACCGGATACCGATTACCTTGATCTTCAATTTCAGTGGCAAAATTTTCTTTATACTTCCTTGCTGATTGGTCACTGATATTTGCAATGCAGATGTTATTTCGTTCAGTTTTGAGAACACGCCGCCCATTGTTGTAATCGGCTTGCAGGCAATTTTTATAATCGGTCATAAACCGCGGTATTCTCTTTCCCGATTGTTGAAAGATTTCAACGTGTGAAAATTAACCATAATTCATGAATACTTCCATGTTTAAAAATATGCTGCTTGGTCACTGACATTTGCTACACAGATGTCATTTCCTTCAGTTTTGAGAACAGAAGATATGACACCAATTGTTGTAATGGGCTTGCAGGCAATTTGTATGACCCGTCATAAACAGTGTTATTCCCTTTCCCAAATGTTGAAACGTTTCGATGTGTGAAAATTAATGATACACAGATGTCATTAGGTGTTCTGGGTCTGAGCTTTTCGACATATTCACGAATATTATTCTCCCCAGAATATTTTTACTCATCATCATACGTATCAAGGATTTAGGCCTAGTATGGCCTGTTCCGGCCTTAGAAATCATCGTTGAATCGTTTAAGAGGATGTCCTGGTTTTCTTTTCCCTAATGGCTTGTACTTTAAGGCTTGTTTTCTTTCTGTTTTCATTCTTTGAACGTGTTCCATCCATCCATGTTTATATTTTTAAATTTTTTCAATTACTGGTTTTTGGTTTAATTCTTTCATAATATCTTCGTTTCTTTTGTGATCAAATAGGGTATACTTTGCAGTTTTTCTCATAAACTTCATTTCTGCTGTTGTTAATCTTTGTTTGTCTTTTTGTTTTATTGTTCAGATTTCGCTTCCATACATTAAGACCGGTAGGGCTAATGGTTTGTTTTTGAACTAGGTTTGGTTTAAATATAGAGTTAATTACTCCTGTTATCTTTAAATATTTTGCAATTTTTATGTCTATATCTTTTTCATTTTCATAAGTGATCATACATCCTAGGTAGTTAAATGAATTCACCTGTTCTAAGATCTTGTTATCTAATACTATTTTAGTTCTTGCTGGATCTTGTCCTTTAAAGGCCATAGCTTTTGATTTTTCCATTGATATTATCATACCATAATCTTTGGATATCTCATTTAGATTTAAAATAGCTTTCTGTAAGTTATCTTCAGAATTTGTAATTATTATTTGGTCGTCTACAAAGAGGAGAGTGTTTAAGTTAACTGTAGGTGAAAGTTTAATTCCTTGATGTAAATTTTTACTCCATTTTATTATTATTTCATTTAAGTAGATATTAAAAAGAGTTGCTGAGAGGGGATATCCCTGTCGGACCCCTTGGTTTATCTCTCTTGTATATGATAGCTCATGATTTAATCTTATTAAATCATGAGCTATCATATACAAGACAGATATTTTTACAATATTTTTACTATAAAATATTTATTCATGAAAAATGCTTAGAAAACTAAAATGACAAATTTCAGAACTTCTCGCGGAACACCTATTCACCTTCCGCAGAACACGAGTGTTCCGCAGAACACAGTTGGAGAAACTCTGGACTATATAATGCTCTGTATAATGTTCCATTTATCTCATATAATTAGTGTCTCAAAAAGCTTTTCTCTGGGCACCTTCTCATATGCCTTTTCCTGATCTACAAAACTAAAGTACAAATCCTTGTCATGTTGAAAGTTTTTCCACTTGCTTATATTATAAATTAAAGATGTCAAGAAATTACATTCTTGGTTTCATCCTTTATCCAAGCATAAGCAAACAAAGTTTGTGCATGAAGAAACTTCATGACAGAGCAACTCATATATTGAGTTGCTAATGTATACTGAGAGGCTAATTACTTCACTAAGGCAACTGATGTGAAGTCATTAGCCTCTATATACGAGTTGCCCTGTCATGAAGTTACTTCATACACAAACTTTGTTTGCTTACATTGGGTAAAGGATGAAACCAAGAATATAATTTCTTGGCATCTTTAATTTATAAGATCCTTGTCATATACGTATAATTTCTCAACTATTTGTCGTAAAGTGAAAATCTTATCCTGACATCCTCCATTTTGCATGAATCCAGCTTGATCTTCTCCAAGTTTCTCTTACATAATCTTTCTAAACCTTTTTCAAGCATGCTTGCATAAACCTTACCTGGAACACTTAGTAAAGAAATTCTTCTCTAATGTGTGCGTGTGTGTGCAAATTTTTAATCAGCTAATGCCTTTTATTCCCTTAAAGAATGCAGAGTAGGTGAGGCCATGTTAGCTGTATCTCTAGCTTTCAGAGACAGGAAAATTATTTAATATAAAATTTTCACATAGATATCAATGGGGCATCTTTTTTCATTATTATTATTATTACAGGGAGTCCATGGACTCATCGAGGAAGGGCACCTACTCTACAGCGCTCTGTCTCCACCACTCAATCCACCAACTACACAAAGACATCTATTGCCCACCACCACTACTAGTATGTTTCACAGACAATCACAAATATCCATGCCCATGGCAGGATTCAAACCTGCAGCCTTTTATCTGGAGAGCGGATACGCTAACGACTTGGCCTACTAGACTGTCTTGATACTACACTCTGATATCATAAACTGAAAGAGCAGTACATAACTGATTGTACTAATGTATCCACCATAAACCCCAAATCTTTTGTCTCCTCCACCTCCTAAAATATCCCCACCAATCTCTGCATCACAAATTTTAAAATCTTACACTTTGCAACATTAAACTGAATTCCCCCCACATGCACACCCTTGCCCATTCAGACAGCGTGTGTGTCCACGCAGTTAGCTTAGTGACTGTGCGCTTCACAACCATATGCCTGGGGAAGGAGTGTCCTAGGTTCTATTCCTGTCGGAGACGTGAGGAGTTCAAAGATCTTCCACAGCCATAGTCAAGTTAGCCAGTCTTGAGTGTAGACAGCAAGGTTTTTTCCCCAGTTTATCCTGGGGTTTTCCCTCCTGCAAAGCAGGTAAACCGGCCCCGTGAACACACGTTTCGACAGACATGGGATACCACTGGGAATAAGGAGCAACCAACAATTCCACGTGATTATTGGTTACGGAAGCTTACGCAGTAAAATGTGCAGGCCTGCACAAAAGCGTAACATATGATGACAATATACTGCCTCCTCCCCTCCCTTAAAAACAAAATAATAGTAATAATAAAAAAATAAATGAAGTCAAGCAGTTGTCAAAGGAGAACTGTGGATTCAAATATATGGATATTATTGGAGAAAAATGAGTTTAAAAACAAGAACCAAACCTTAGAATGTGCACTGTGATGTTCTAACTTTTCTATACTTTTTTCTATCTTAACCACATATCTTCCTAGCTGAACTAGTGACAAAACTTGATGAAAACATTGATGCATCAATAAAGATGGTATGCATTTAAGATGGCTACAAGGACAGAAAAATCAGAACTTCATGGGAGACTCAAGAAGTTCAAGTGGCATTCTTTTCTAGGATTTCTACTCGTTGATTTCTACTTTTCTAAGTAGAAGTCACTGTTATCTCAAATATATAGGGAGAGGGGAGAAAAAAAAAAAAAAAAAAAAAAACGATTTCTTCTTTTCTAGGAGGTGCCACTTTAACTTCTGAGTACGCCAAGATGTTCTGGTTTTCCTATTCTTTTTCTATCATAACCACATATCCTCCTAATTTATCAATCAATTTTTTAATCAAATTTTCTTTAACATTTGGTTCTTGTTTTCAAACTCCATTCTTTTTTTTTTTATCAATAATATTTGTATATTTGAAAGGTGCTCAACTTCAATTCTTAAAAGTTTGTACATTTTTTTAGGGTGGGATGGGGTACTGTCTTTAAATTATGTGTTCTTTGACCAAAGAATGCTAAAATGCATAAAGTACCTAAACAGTCATTTTATGGATATTCTATGCAAAAATCATGGTAAAACTTGGGTAAGGAATATAAAATATAAATATCATGATAGCGAGAGCAAATTGCTCTGAAAGTCATTGCAGAAGCTCAGATTGCTGACCGATCTATCACCTGTCCTGATCTCTTACACATAGTCCAAATCCATCCATTCATAATTTCACTGGACATCAGTAAATGCTCTATGGCCACTCTGCATTTTGATGTGCCACACAAATTTTTGCCAGGTAGTCTTACTGCAGGCTTTTCTTGAGGCTTCAACTCTCTAAGATCAGTCAGTCTAAACATACCATTCATCTCACCTAGAAATGCTATCACTTCCCTTTTCTAAGAGCTTTGCTGTCTATTACTGATTTGAAAAGTTCTCCTCCATTCCATTCTTTCTGTATGTCCAAAGTATTTTCACTTTCCTCTGTCAATACTATTAAGGAATCCTTTCTTGGACCCATTTTGTATACTTTTCAGTGTGAGACCTCAACAGTCTCCTGTATCACATCTCAAAAGTAGCTATACTTTTCCTATCAGACTTTTTTATTTCAAGTTTCACTGCAAGAATTACTGCAAAACCAACTGCATCCAGAATCCTCAGCTTTGTTCCTACGGTTATAAATCTGTCTTCATTACTTTAGAAAGTATTGTTCTAATCATTTGTAATCATCTATGATCATAGGAACAAAGCTTTTTAACACTTTGAGTCCTAGACCTACTGGGACTTAGAAAATCCTGTGTCCTGACCATTTTTAGCTCTATTTAAAAAATTGCTGTACAGTATTTCTATGGAATATCCAAATAACTTTTTTTTTATTTTAGCTAGCATCTCTGACAATTAATTGGAACAAAACTTTTAGTTATACATGTGGTATGGGCTCCTGAAACAGGTTGCAAGAAATCAAGGTTTTTGAAAAAAATAAAAAGTTAATTTTTTATTAGTTTCTACTTATATTTACTTCTTTAGTGTTCAAAATTCAACATTCATTTAAAATATTGCTTAGATGTTACATAAATAATGAAAATTATAAATAAAATTTATGTGGGTTATTATTATGATGAAAATATCATTTTACATTGGAGTGAACATCACTATAATTATCCACTATTGACCACAAAAGTTGAGTGGTAAATTATTGAATTAGGCCATTCAGTTTTTGAAATGCCATGACCTCGCGTGTGGTCGTGAACACAACTTGCTGGATGGCCTCGAATTTGGTCACCCCCCCTCGTTAGGAGTTCTGCATCACTGTCTGCCCAATCATCTAATTCAGATTTTTCGTTATTGAATATTTCCTCAAGCATTTGTTCTAATTCAGTCCAGAACTGTTTTACATCCCTGCTTTGGGCACCACTGGGTCCTGGTCTGTCCATGGTTACAGAGAAATTCAAACTGATCTCTCAGGTCACAAGAAGAGAGTCATGAACCCCTTATTTGTTTAGACTGGAGCAGCCAGAGTTATGACGGCGCGATGTAATATAAACATGAACATGTGCGATCGTACGTGATGCAGCTGATGGGTAGGCATTACATTATACTAATATAAATTCCCCTTTTTATTGATAAAAGTCAACCATCTTGATTGTTGATAATGAAGCTGAAGGTTCAAATTTAACTACAGTACAGTCTGATAATGAATTTCAAGCATATATTATTATTATTATTATTGAAATTTTTAATTTAGCGATGTAAATATACATCGATGGAATTCTAGGTTCATGTGCGATCGATGTATATTTACATTGATAGGACTCAAAGTGTTAGAGCTTTTTTTTTTCTATTCTGGGAAAGACCCTTAGCAACCCTAGTGCTTTTTCTTCTTCTTGGAGTAAATCACTGCAAGAAGAAGCACTAGGGTTGCTAAGGCTCTTTCTAAGAATAGGTAAAATATCCATTGATCCATAGCTTCTTATTCTTTATTCAAAGCAACCCCTTTAAGGCTTGTCATCTGCCACAATAAAACTGAATAGTTTGACAAATTTTCATAGTGATTCCAAATACCAAATACAAGTAAAATCTGTTCAGTCAGGACACAGTATAACTTTCATACTGATGGACAAAATGAATCTTACAGGTGCTTAAGCACTTTGTTAAATGCTTAGTGCATCTAAAGACTGGAATTTAAAAAAATATATTTTTTACTGAAAAACTTTTTTTTTATATTGAAATTTTTAATCCATATAAATTCTGAGATCATATATGTCCATTAAAAAAAATGAGTAATTGATATTACTGTAGATAACCTATTAATTTAATTTAGCCTCACCAGTTCTGTGACATGAGTACTCCAATCAGACAACAACTGCAATCCTCGTAAAGAAAGTTCTGTAAGTTCTTTGTTTTCAGTATCGGTACGGGGTGTTTCCTTCACTGTTGTGGTTACCTGCTGGATTACAGGGTAAATTCATCAAGACATATCTGTTCTATTAATATAACACTTTGGAAGAATTTTTCTTTAAAGTTTAAAACAAACATAACTGCAAATAAAGAAAGGATTCTTCAACAGCTAAAGCAAATACTGTATGAAACAAAAAAAATTAATTCTGATAACCTGGACAACTATAATAGGAAATGCATATGTTATATGAGCTGCCAAGCTTATCTTAACTTTTCTTTCTGTATAATTTCAAAAAAATAAATAAATAAATAAATAAATTAGCTAAATAAATAACATATCTATATTTATATATATATACATATACACACTGATTGACTATAAAATTAGTAAACCTCCAGAATATCTTACCACCTTCTTGATATTTATTTTCTATGTTCTTGCCAAAAAAATCCTCCCAGAAAAGTCATGGGAGGACTTTGACAAAAACATAGAAAATAAATATCAAGAAGGTGGCAAAATATTCTGGAGGTTGTTGAAGAAGCTCAGGAATGGAGGAAAGAGTGCTGTAAAAGGAGTTAGAGATGATAAAGGTGGCATGAAAACAGCAAAAAAAGATATCCTTGAAGTATGGAGTAATTACTTCAAAAAATTGCTAAATGAAACAAGCAGTGATGGCACAGTGGTAAAAAACACTCAACAGGCATACAGTCAGGAATACATATCCATACTTGAAGTAGAAAAAGCCATTAAAGGCTTGAAATATGGTAAGGCAGCAGGAGTAGATGATATTCGACCAGAAATGTTGAAGTATGGTGGTATAAAAGTCTTACAGTGGCTGCACTACATAGTTCAGAAAGCCTGGACAGAGGGATGAATTCCCGATGATTGGAGTAGATCTCTAATAGTACCCATATATAAAAAGGGAAATAAAACTGAATGTGAGAATTACAGAGGTATTCCCCTACTGAGTGTTCATGGCAAGATCTATGCAAGTATACTTGAGAAACGATTGAGAAGAATTGTGGAAGAAAAGCTTGGTGAAGAACAAGCTGGATTCAGACCAAATAGAGGCTGTCAGGATCAGATCTTCACTTTACGACAAATAGTTGAGAAAGCATGGGAATATAACAAAGATCTGTATTTAAGTTTTGTCGATCTGGAAAAGGCATATGACAAGGTGCCAAGAGAGAAGCTATTCAATACGCTACAGTTATATGCTGTCAATGGGGCATTATATTAAGCAATACTTAGTCTTTATTTGAGTTGTAAGTCAGCAGTTAGAATTAAAGGAAGTACAGGAAGATGGTTTAATGTTAAATCTGGTGTGAGACAAGGATGTACATTATCCCGTCTGTTATTTATTATCTATATGGATCACATTATGAAGGAAAGTGGTATTAAACATGATATCAGAATTGGAGATGTTAATGTCAGCTCTTTGCTTTATGCGGACGATGTTATACTTCTAAAAAATCCGCTACAAGTCTGCAAGATTCCTTGACTAAACTGAATAACTGTTGTAATAGATATGGTATGAAGGTTAGCATTAAAAAGACAAAGACAATGAAAACAGGCAGAATCATTGAAAATGTCAACAGTGTTGTGAATGGAGAACCTGTGGAACAAGTAAAACATTTCAGCTACTTAGGCATGATTTTTAGTGAAGATGGTAAATTAAATATAGAAATAGACAACAGAATCAGCAAAGCTGGTATGGTGGGAAGTCAACTGAATAAATTCATATGGATAAGAAAGAAATTAGTCTGAGCACTAAATTCGCTGTATACAAGACAGTGTTCAAACCAGTTTTAACTTATGGATCTGAGAGCTGGGGCAGAAGTAAAACACTTGACCAAAGACTAGAAACAGCAGATATGAGAGTCCTGAGAAAGATTAGAGGCGTGAACAGATGGCATCAATGGCAATATCATATTAAAAACGAGTATATTAGGAAAGAACTTGACATTGTCAGCATCCAAGAATGCATTAACTGAGCTAATCTCAGGTGCTATGGTCACTTAAACAGAATGGGCGAGGAAAGATTAGCAAAACAAGTGTTCTCTGCCAGGTTGGCAGCAAAACGACCCAGAGGAAGACCAAGATATAGGTGAATTGATACGGTACAAAGTGCCTTAGACAATAGAAATATAAGATCTGATAATGTTGGAGTCTTGACAAGTAACAGACTGATTTGGAGGAAAATTGTAGATAGGAAGTTAGTAATGATGTAAATTTTTCATGTAGTACTATCATATCCTATACACCCCCTTGAGGGGTACATGTCAGGAATTTGATGATGATGATAGTATATCCTCCCTTTCATATGAGTGTTTCAAAGGAAATTATGCAAATTAGATCAAAATGTGTTATATAACTGACTTTAGTAGAATATCTTTCTTACTGATCCTTCTATCACCCCCCCCCTCCATGGTTTTAACTCTACCTGGATTCAATTTGCACCTGGGGGCTTAACGTTATTAAGGTCTTTAACTGCTATTGCAGCCAAAGCAATGGTTTTAACTTGCTATTCAACTGAGGTTTCTTCAAATTTTTCGTCACACATTGGCGCTGTACAGTTCATCATCTTGGCTGTCGTCTTTTCATCTGATTTTGATGTAATCAATCAATTTAAGTGCCAACAGGAATAAATGCAGAAGAAACAAAATTTTATCACCCTACTGGTCAGAGCAAATTAACATGCTCACCAAAAACAGATAGGAAACATATGATACAATTGAAATAATAATGATAAGAAGTACATATAATCAATTATCTCCATTATAAGGTCTGATAGCCCTTCACACTCAAGAGAACATTTAACTGGATTAATTTATAGCTGCATACTGAAAGCAAGAAACTTGTAACTCTTTATGATATGCAGGACAGTTCTAATTTTAGACAGAAATATTGGATGACTTAATGTAAGCAGTACATTTTTTAAATTTTCATTATAATTTGTCGTTTAAAAGACAATAGCAGTTTCTCTTATTACAGAAAATCCCATATATTGTAATATGTGATTAAAAAAAAAAAAAGCACTGATGAGCAAGGGAAATAGTGTAAAGATTTATTGCACTTTATTCTTTCATTCTGTGGTTATCGTCCTGTAGTGTATTGAAAATGGCTATGAAATATAGGCAAAAATTCCACAAAAACAATTTTACGTGACTTACGTAATTATTTAGTATTATAAATCTGAATAATGTTCTTCAAAAACAAAGACAAAATGTGTTATATAACTGACTTTAGTAGAATATCTTTCTTACTGAACAAAAAAAAAAAAACGCAATGTCAGCTAAGCATAATTATGCAAAATTAACAACTCAATTCTGACATTTTTGTTTTGCAGAATTATGAATGTGTACCTTACAACTTTCTTTAAAGGAAGCTGTGAAATCCACATTCACAATCATAGCCTTTTTAATTTTCTGAAGTTATCCTAATTAATAGTCACTATTCATGTGCTTAAAAATTTATAATTAATTATTATTATTTTTTTTTTAAATTTTGATATCTATTAATGCAGATGGATTTATTCTCTTGCAGTCAATAGTGCATATAATATCACACACTTCAATTTAACTGTTACCCTCTCTTTTTTGGGGAATCTTGAAAATGGCTATGAAACAGCCAAAAATTTTACAAATAAACTTTTATCTGGCTTCTGTAATTATTTATTATTATAAATCTTCCACTTATGTCTCAATTTTCAAATCGAAATTATTCAAGATAATTACATGGATGAGCCAATTATTTCATAACCACCATCCAATTCCTGACATGTATCCTCAAGGATATACAAGATACCATGACAATACTACATGAAAAGCTTACATATCATTACTAACTTCTCGAGCCTCTGTAGCTCGGTCAGTATAAATGAAGCCCTTTGGTCGGAAAGACCTGGGTTCGATTCCCATCCATGACATGAGGAACCTTTATCTGGTCTCTTTCAACTAAAGGTGAGTTAGTTGGTCTCATATGGAGGTGGAGGGTTTTTTCACTTGGAAACTCAGGTTTTTCTTCCCTTAGAACAGGCAAACCGGCCCTGTGAACACACACAGATCTACAGTCATAAAATACATACTTAAAACCTCATTAGGAGGGCTCAACACATCCTTAGTGATGGGGGAGGAAATGGGGGGAAACCCCATACGAAATAAATAACTTCTCAATTATTTATTGACAATTCTCTTTCAAATTAATCTGTTATCTGTCAGGACACCAAGTGCATCTTCTAAGGCATTTCAGTATTCTAAAGTACTTCTTGCTGTGTCAATCCACATAATCTTGGTCTTCCTCTGGGTCTTTTTAATGGAAAAAAAAAAAAACTTGCTAACCTTTCCTCTCCCATTTTTCTGTTTACATGACCATACCACCTGAGATTAGCTCTGCTAACACATTCCAAATGCTAACAATGTCATTTCCTTCCTAATATCCTGGCTTTTTAATACATGATTCTTCTGCCACTGATGCGATTTGTTCATTCCCCTAATCCTTCTCATAACTTTCATATCGTTGGCCACAGTCTTTGTTGACCTGTCTACTTCTAATCCAGATTCATATGTTAAAATTGGTTTGAACACTGTATTGTATACAGCTAATTTAGTGTTTTGACTAATTTCTTTCTTATTTCATACACATTTATTCAGCTAACTTCCTACCTGGAAGACTTCGAGCAGTGAGCTCTAGATTCCGCTAGCCTAAAGTCCAAAGTCTGGCTCAAATATGTTGATAATATTTTCACCATTTGGCTCCCACAGCCGTGAAATATTAACAACACAAATGTATCCAATTCGTCATCAAGATCGAAAACAACAACTCTCTTCCTTTTCTAGACACACTTATCACATGTCTTCCATCAGGACAGTCTACCAAAACCTATACACACAGGCCAATACATACATAAAAATTCATAACACCACCATCCAACAGAAAAAATTGGGATATCAGCACACCCTCAAACACAGAGCCTTAACAATTTACTGAAATGAACAGGCTCTGAACCAAGAATTTGAAATTATTAGCCAAAATTGGGGTACTTAAGGGTAAAAGCTGTATAACTGAGAGGAGATCTCCACATAGCCTTTAAAGGAATGTGGAGAACAGATCAGGGCTTCTGACCTAATGTCCAATCCTCACCTTCTCGTGGTGCACAGGGTTGAGTATCTACTTGGATACTGAACGAACGACGATGGGCTGGCAATTTGGGATTTAGCCGACCAAATTGTATTCTTATTCGTTAAACCAAAAGAAAAAATGATGGTACAACATGATAAAATTTCATGCTGGCTGGGGCGTTGCCCGGTTAAACAAGGTCCCCGTTGTTTTTGCCAGGGAACCAGTGCGAACAGTAAAAAGTCAGCTACTGGAACAAATCTGAAAATACACCCCAACTCAACATCACCAGAGTTAAAGATCAACATAAGAAGCCTGAATGGCAAAAAAATGGAGCTAGATGAGGAATTAGATAAGTATCAGATCGACATTATAGGGGGTGACTGAAACAAAAAAGACAAAAACTGGTGAGATCTTTCTGAGCAATAAATACAAAATGTTATATTCAGGCAATGACAATCAAGGAAAAGAAGGAGTAGCCATAGTATTCAACACAAAATATGAGGCTAATCTTCTTGAATGGCAGTCAGTCTCAAGTAGAGTAATGTGGGCAAATATGAGAATGGTGAACCGGACAATGAGACTTATTTGTACCAATGGTCCCACAGAAGGTTCTACTAAGGTAGAAGTGGAGGAATTTTTTGAGGCTTTAGAAAAAGCAAATGACACGATGAAAAAGGAAAAGGTGGTCCCTGTTGGGGATCTAAATAGCAGAGTAGGAAATGATTATGAGACATACAAAAATATTTTGGGAAAATCTGGAGAAAAGAGCAAAGTTAATAATTATGGCAAATGTCTGTTGGATTTCTGCTCAGGACATGGACTGGTTATTACTAACACCATGTTCCAACATAAAAATGTGCACAAATTCACATGGAGAGAAGAGGCAAGGAATAAGAAAAGTCTCATTGACTATGTTATTGTTGATAGTGATGTTTTCTCCCTGGTGCAGGACACCAGAGTGTACAGAGGATTTGAAATTGGAAGTGATCACCATTTAGTCTTGAGCAGAATAAAATTGAATTTCATATTGAAAAGAATGACATGTAAGAAAGTTTTAAAGTGAATAAAAGTTGAGCAGCTCTCAGATGTGCACTGTAGACTAAAATACACAAAGATTATTGAAGAAAAAATGAAAGAGTTTGAGAACAGGAATCAAACCTTGGAGATTCAGTGGCAAGCCTTGAAGAAAGCCCTGATTGATTCAGTTAGAGAGGCATGTGGTGAAGTTGTCTGCAAGGATAAAAAAAATCAGAACTCCCTGGTGGATACAGGAAGTTAAAGAGGAAGTGAAGGAAAAGAAGAAAGCATATCAAAAGTTCCTGTCAAATAAGTCAGCTTGTGCTCTTAGAGAATATAGGGACAAATGCAAGAATGCTAAACACTGTGTAAAACTAGCTAAAACAAAAGTCATGTGAGGACTTTGGCAAGAATATAGAAAATAAATATCAAGAAGGTGGCAAAATATTCTGGAGGTTGTTGAAGAAGCTTCAGAATGGAGGAAAGAGTGCTGTAAAAGGAGTTAGAGATGATAAAGGTGACATGAAAACAGGAGAAAAAGATATCCTTGAAGTATGGAGTAATTACTTTGAAAAACTGCTAAATGAAACAAGCAGTGATGACAGCACAGTGGTAAAAAATACTGACCAGGCATGCAGCGAGGAATACATATCCATACTTGAAGTAGAAAAAGCCATCAAAGGCTTGAAATGTGGAAAGGCAGCAGGAGTAGATGATATTCGACCAAAAATGCTGAAGTAGTATTATTATTATTATTATTATTATTATTATTCAGGCCTCCAAGGAGTCAAAAGACTCATCGAGGGAGATCCTTCCTAAGACATAAAGTTTGTCAAGACTCATCGAGGGGAGGTCTCCCCCTGAGAAACACAAAGTACCACCCTCCACACAAAAAAACCACTCCTTACCCTCTTGCTCACAGTTTCCTTTCGTAACTTCCAGGGATGGCCTCTTGTTATCACTCCTTCCCACTGTTCAACCAAGCAAAAGAACTCCCCAGTGTCAACCCTGTAACCACCTCTCAACAGTTTAAAAGTCTCAATCATATCACCTCTCCTTCTTCTATCCACCAAACTCTGCAGTCCACATTCTCTCAGCCGATCCTCATAACTATCCTTGTACAGTCCTGAAACCATCTTTGTCATCCATCTTTGTATCCTTTCCACAGTTAATTTATCCCCTTCAAATCCTGGGGACCAAATCTGAGAACAATAGTCCAAGTGTGGTCTGATCAGAGACTTATACAACGGAATGATAACCCTCTTATCTCTGCAGGTCAGTGTCCTTCTCATAATAGCAGCAATCCTCTGTGTTACCTTCACCACCTTTGCAATAAGTCCCCTAAACTTCAGGTTTCTATCAATCATCAACCCCAGATCTCTTGTCTCCCCTACTTCCTCCAGTATAACTCCTCCCATAGAGTATGCAGCATCCCATCGATGTTTCCCGAACCTTAAGACCTTACATTTTGCTGCATTAAACTGGCACCCCCATTCATTTGCCCATCTATCTAGCTTATTTAAATCCTCTTGCAGGGCTACCACATCTGCACTATTACTAACAATCCTTCCCAGCTTCGCATCATCCGCAAACAACTGAATATCCCCCTGCAATCCACTGGCTATGTCATTGATATAAAGGTTAAACAATATAGGTCCTAGTACTGAGCCCTGTGGGACGCCACTTGTAACCCTCTGCCTCCTGGAAACTGCTCCACCATACACAACTCTCTGATACCTATCAGACAGCCAATCCTGAATCCAGTTGACCAATCTGACATCCAGACCCATGTGCTGCATATCAGCTTATCATGTGGCACCCTGTCAAATGCCTTATGTATGGTGGTATAAAAGTCTTACAGTGGCTGCACTGCATAGTTCGGAAAGCCTGGACAGAGGGATGAATTCCTGATGACTGAAGTAGAGCTCTCATAGTACCCATATATAAAAAGGGAAATAAAACTGAATGTGAGAATTACAGAGGTATTTCCCTACTGAGTGTTCCTGGCAAGATCTATGCAGTATACTTGAGAAATGATTGAGAAGAATTGTGGAAGAAAAGCTGGGTGAAGAACAAGCTGGATTCAGGCCAAATAGAGGCTGTCAGGATCAGATCTTCACTTTACGACAAATAGTCGAGAAAGCATGGGAATATAACAAAGATCTGTATTTAAGTTTTGCCGATTTGGAAAAGGCATATGACAAGGTGCCAAGAGAGAAGCTATTCAATATGCTACAGTTACATGCTGTCAATGGGGCATTATATCAAGCAATACTTAGTCTTTATTTGAGTTGTAAGTCAGCAGTTAGAATTGAAGGAAGTACAGGAAGATGGTTTAATGTTAAATCTGGTGTGAGACAAGGATGTACATTATCCCCTCTGTTATTCATTATCTATATGGATCACATTATGAAGGAAATAGGTATTAAACATGATATCAAAATTGGAGATGTTAATGTCAGCTCTTTGCTTTATGCGGATGATGTTATACTTCTAAATAAATCCACTACAAGTCTGCAAGATTCTCTGACTAAATTGAATAACTGTTGTAATAGATATAGTATGAAGGTCAGCAATAACAAGACAAAGACGATGAAAATAGGCAGAATCATTGAAAATGTCAACAGTGTTGTGAATGGAGAACCTGTGGAACAAGTAAAACATTTCAGCTAATTAGCCACGATTTTCAGTGAAGATGTTAAATTAAATATAGAAATAGACAACAGAATCAGCAAAGCTGGTATGGTGGGAAGTCAAGTGAATAAATTCATATGGAATAAGAGAGAAATTAGTCGGAACACTAAATTAGCTGTATACAAGACAGTGTTCAAACCAGTTTTAACTTATGGATCTGAGAGCTGGGTCAGAAGTAAAACACTTGACCAAAGACTAGAAACCGCAGATATGAGAGTCCTGAGAAAGATTATAGGCATGAACAGATGGCATCAATGGCAATATCATATTAAAAACGAGGATATTAGGAAAGAACTTGACATTGTGTGCATCCAGGAATGTATTAGCAGAGCTAATCTCAGGTGGTATGGTCACTTAAACAGAATGGATGAGGAAAGATTAGCAAAACAAGTGTTCTCTGCCAGGTTGGCAGCAAAACTACCCAGAGGAAGACCAAGATATAGATGGATTGATACGGTACAAAGTGCGTTAGACGATAGAAATATAAGATCTGATAATGTTGGGGTCTTGACAAGTAACAGACTGATTTGGAGGAAAATTGTAGATAGGAAGTTATTAATGATGTAATTATTTTCATGTAGTACTATCATATCCTGTACATCCCTTGAGGGTGTACAGATGATGATGATGATGATGTAGCCAAATATTTGTAAAAAATAGCTACAATAAAAAAAAGTTCACAAAACCCTCCAAAAAATGCTGTTAAAAACAAAAAAGATTACAAGAATGCCATAGTTATACCATATATTAGGAGCATTTCTTTCAAATTAGTCTATTACTTGTAAGCACTCTGATATTGTCATATCTCTAACATTTCGTTCTTCTAAGGCACTTCTTAATGAATCAATTCACCTAGACCGTAGTCTTCCTCTGGGCCTCTTTCATGCCAATCTTGACATCAAACACCTGTTTTGCTAACCTTTCCTCACCAATTCAACTTAAGTGGCCATAACACTTTAGATTAGCTCTGCTGACACATTCAAGAACGTGTCAGCAGATTACAATGCTAATAATGTTCCTTTCGAATATCTTCATTTTTAATATGATTCTGCCAATGATGCCATCAGTTCAATCCCTTAATTTTTCTCAGAACCCTCATATCTGTGGTGTCTAGTCTTCGATAAAGTGCTTTATTTCTAACCAAACTCAGATATATAACTTAAAACTGGTTTGAACACTGCCTTGTATACTGCTAATTTGGTGTTTAGCTGATTTCTCTCTTATTCCATATAAATTTATTCAGCTACCCACTACACCAGCTTTGTTTATTCTGTTGGCTATTTCCCAATTTAACCTGCCATCTTCACTAAAAACTGTGCCTAAATAGCTGAAATATTTTACTTGTTCTATAGGATCTCCATTCAGAATGCAGCTGAAGTTTTCTATGTTCCTGCCTATTTTCATGGTTTTGGTTTTCATACCAAATTTGTTACAGCTGTTATTCAATTTAGTTAGCAAATCCTGGAGACTTGCATAGATGTGTTTAGAAGTACATCATCTGCATAAAGCAAAGATCTAAGTTTGACATCAATTCCAATATCAGCCTAATGCCAGTTTCTTTCATAATGTGATCTATATAGATGGTGAATAAGAATATAGGTAATGTGCATCCTTGTCTTACCCCTGGTTTTACATCAAACCATCTTCTCTGTATTTCTTTCAATTCTAACTGCTGACTGACAAATATAGACTATGTATTGCTCTGTATAATGTTCCATTCGCCCCATATAATTGTAGTGTTTTGAAAAGCTTTTCTCTGGGCTATGTCGTATGCCTTTTCCAGATCTACAAAAATCAAGCAACTTGTCATATTCCCATGATTTCTCAACTATTTGTCTTAAAGTGAAAATCTGATCTTGACAGTCTGTATTTGGCCTGAAACCTGCTTGTTCTTCTAGAAGGTTCTCTTCCACTATCTTCTGCAAACTCTTTTCAAATATGCTTGAATAAATCTTACCTGGAACACTAATAGAGAAATTCCTCTGTAATTCTCACATTAAGCTTTATTCACTTTTTTTTTTTATAGAAGGGTACTATGAGAGCTCTACTCCAATCATTGGGAATTCGACTTTCTGTACAGGCACTCTGAATTATGCAGTGCAGCTACTGCAAAACTTTTAAACCCCCATACCTAAGCATTTTTGGTGGAATATCATCTACTCCACTTGCATTTCCACATTTCAAGTTTTTGACAGCTTTTTCTACCTCAAGTATTGATATGTACTCCTCTTTGCATTCCTCTTGATAATTTTCTATTATGGTTCTGTCACTGCTTGGTTCATTTAACAGTCTTTCAAAGTAATTACTCTAGACATCTAGGATATCCTTATCATCAGTTTTCATGCCACCTTTATCGTATTTGATTACTTTTAAAGCAATCTTTTCTCAATTTCTAAGCTTCTTCAATAGCCTCCAGGCTATTGAAGAAGCTTAGAAAATAAGGATCATTTTGCCACCTTCCTGATATTAATTTTCCACATTCTTCCCAAAGTATTCACATGACTTTTGTTTAGCTACTTTTACACATAAGCTTAGCTTGCTTACATTTTTCTCTGTATTCTTTTAGGGCATCTTCTGACTCATTTGCTAGAAACTTTTGGTATGCTTTCTTCTTTCCTGGACTACTTCTTTAACTTCTTGTATCCACTATGGTATTCTTATTTTTCTATCATTGCACACAACTTTACACATACCTCCCTAGCTGAATCAGCGTCTTCTTCCTAGTTTACAAATGAGACTCCAAAGTTTGGTTCTTGATTTCAAACTACTGCAAATTTTCTTCAATAAAGTTTGCATAGTTGAGTCTACAATTTCAGTTTACCTGGAAAAAACTGCTCAACTTTAATTCTTTTTAAAACTTTTTCACATACTGTTCTTTTCAATGTGATATATATCCATTTTTATCCTGATTAGTACTAAGTAATGATCACTTCTAATTTCAAATCCTCTATACACTCTTGTATCCTGAACCAGTCTTATGATATCACTATCAACGATAGAGTAATCAATGAGGCATTTCTTATTTCTTTCGTCTTGTCTCCACGTGAACTTTGCACATCTTTATGTTGAAACATGATGCTAATAATGACTAGTCTGTGTCCTGAACAGAAGTCTAGCAAATACCTACCATTATTATTAGTTCTGCCCTTTTCACCAAATTTTTCCAAAATGTTCCTATATGCCTGGTGAGATTCATTTCCTACACTGCTGTTCAGGTCTCCAACAAGGACCACTTTTTCCATTTTCTTTATGTCAGCTGCCTTTTCTAATAACTCAAAAAACTCCTTCACTTCTTCCTTAGAAGAACCTTCTGTGGGACCACAGGCACAAATAAATTTCATTGTCCTCTTTTTGCCCATATAACTCTGCTTGAGCTTTCCAATCAAGAAGTTTATCTTCATATTCGGTGTCGAATGCTATCGCTACTCCTTTCCATTCCTTGATCATTATTGCCTGAAAATAGCATCTTATACTTATTATTTAGTAATATCTCGCCTGTTTTTGTCTTCTTTATCTCAGTAATGCCAATTACGTCCATGTGGCACTTTTCTAATTCTTCTGCAAGTTTGATTTCCTTTCCATTACTACTCCTTAATTGATGGTTTCTATCTTCAGTTCTTCTGATGTTGGGTTTATTCTTCTTTTTCTAGATGGTGAGTTGGAGCTTGTTCCAGTAGCTGACTTTTCACTGTTTGTCCTGGTTCCCTGATAAAAACAGCAGGCCTTGTTTAACTGGCCAATGCCCCATCCAGCATGAAATCTCATCATGTTGTTCCATCATACACATTTGTGGTTTAAGCCAATAAAAAGTACAATTTGGTTGGCTAAGTCCCAAATTGTCAGCCCATCCTCGTTCATTCAGTACCCAGTAGTTACCTACTAACGAGGTGTACCACATTAAGTTGAGGATTGGACACTAGGTCAGAAGTCCTAGTCAGTTCTCTGCATTGCTGAAAGGCGATGTGGGAGGTCTGCTCTCAGTTATTTGGCTTTGACCCTTAAGCGACCCCAATGCAATACTCATGATTCAAAAAACTGCATCATTTACACCATATAAAAATGTGTCAACACCAAACAGCTGTCGCCAATATGCCAAGTCCCATCATGTAATAATATTAACACTCACCTAGCAGCTATAAATTAACAACAGAGCTGTTACTTAAAAAGACATTTTAAAATAATATTCTATCCAAAAATTCTACATAAAGAATCACTTCTATGAGTGAATAAATGAATTTAAATAATAAGCTTGAAAAAAAAAATCTAACCAACATACATAATAAACTCCTTTTTAACTTACAGTTTGTCAAAAGAAAATTACCAATAAAGAAATTATTAGTATGAGATTACAATAGCATGGATATACTTGTTTCATAATTATTTATATTACAGCATTTAAAAAAAAAAAAAAAAAAAAAAAAAAAAAAAAAAAAAAAAGGAAGAACACTAACCTCATTATTATGGCGAGCTAATTCACTAATATAACGAACATATTCATCACGAATTGTAGGCAAATACTGCAACAAATCTGACTGTGGACTAGGAGATGATGAACTAGCTAATGGCCAACGGGACTGATCATAATGTGGACTACGCTTGATATAGTTGAATGGAGCTACTTGCATATCTCCAAATAATGGTACCATTTCCAACTGCTGTAATAAATATTTATACATTTACAATTATGATTCTTTATCATTAATACACAACATTTTTTCACCTTGATCTAAATGATTACACAGTCCAACACAATTTTTGGTGACTTTTATATGAGAATTGTTTTTCACTAATTTGGGTGCGCTGATTTCAAATATCAAACCCATTTTTCTCTATCACGTCAGGGTCAGGTTTTTCCTCTATGGCATTTTCTTTTTGCTAATTTGTAAGTTTTTGATATTTTAAGGAGGCAGTACTATTTAGAGGATCAAAAAAATCGATTTTTTAATATCATTTTCTGAAAGTATGTACTTTTAAAAATCTGTTCCTAACTTGTTATCAAGAAATTCGAAAAATTCCCGAAGATATAGCCTATTATTCAAAGTGGTGCACAGATCAGAATCGGAGCGCTCACCGCTCTCGCTTGTTAGTAAACGAATAAATGCGTAAGAACCTGCATTTATTCGTTTATGCAGGTTCTTATGCATTTATTCGTTGCATAAGACGTAACGGCACGTACTGGTGCTTTGAATGCGAAATTTTTTTCTTATTCTTCTTATTATAACCAGAAGTCTGAACTAAACAAAAATAGCAATCATCTACGTGATTTTTCGGTTCACGCCAAATCATTGGAATGCCAAAAGCTAATTTTTGGCATTTTCCCTTGCTCCACTGTTGTAAATTTTCTACACATGACTTACACACTTTATTTGGAGCCCATGACTTGTCCTGATCTGCAATTTTTACGTCAAAGTATGCAAAGCACACTTTCTTAACAAAATCAGTGATATTTGTCCTTTGACTGGGAACAGTAAAGCTGCCACAAATGTAGCAGAAGGAATCTACACTATTGACACAATTTCGAGTAGTAGATACGATGTATTTTCTTCACTTCTAACATGCAATTAACAAGACAAAAAAAACCAGAGACTTTATTGAAACTTTAAAAGCGCTCATCATATTTTCATGATTGATTGATTTCGATCGTTCTTTGTCCACTATGATGCATATAGCATTCATTTGTTTTAGGCAGTGGTCATCGCCTACTTTTCATCACCTAAATGTATTAGGTCGGTTATCGGCCTCTCTCGCATTCAAAGCGCCAGTACGTGCCGTTGCAGGTTCTTACGCATTTATTCGTTTACTAACAAGTGAGAGCGGGGAGTGCTCCGATTCTGATTTGCGCACCACTTTGAATAATAGGCTATATCTTCAGGAATTTTTCGAATGTCTTGATAAAAAGTTGGAACAGATTTTTAAAAGTACATACTTTTAGAAAATAATATTAAAAAATCGATTTTTTTGATCCTCTAAATAGTACTGCCTCCTAAAAACTATCAAAAACTTACAAATTAGCAAAAAGAAAATGCCATAGAGGAAAAACCTGATGTGATAGAAAAAAATTGGTTTTATATTTGAAATCAGCACACTCAAATTAGTAAAAAACAAGTGTCAGATCATAATCAGCAGAAAAAATTTTTTTTTTGTTGGCCAGTGTTATTTAATTATAAAATTCTTAGAGAAAATTAAATGTTATAAGTTGTGCTTAGGACACCTTCAAAAAGATCCATCCTTTAAAAATGAACTCTAACAGCAAACGTACAGAATGTTATATGTAGAAAAGTTTTGTAGTTTTTAATATGACATGAAATGTTATCATCTAGCATCATAAAATGAAGGACATTCTGTTTATAACTTGGAGACACATTTGTACAACTAGTGAAATCAACACTAAGGAGCGCCTCCTTCTTTTATGCAATTTTTTGCAAGATTCAATTTTGAAGTCACTCTGATCATAATAATAATATCACTCTTTAAAAGGGCTTAAAGAATTAAATTCAAAAGAAATAAAACTATGGAATTTCTTAGCACTTTCATAGGAACCATTTCACAATAGGCCACAAAGGCACACTTGCAATTTGGCAAAGACAGACTGGAATCCTTTAGTCCTAACTAGACTAGTGTCCTCTATGGGTGTGGTAAAGGAATCCTGCTGATGATCTCCCAAACTTTGGTAAAGTGAAGCAAGCCAAATTTGTTAAGATTTAGTGAATATTATAATGCTGTGGCAGATTCCAAATGGCCATAGTGCAGATAATGGACAAAGTTTCTGTGTTTCTCCAAATGGATATTAGCTGTTCTTCCTGTTAGTTCCCAAGTAAGACAGTCTGCAAGACCAAAGAATGTGGCAAATTTCAGAATGGTCTAGATCAGAACTGTCCAACCTTAGGTAATCTGAGGGCCCCATTAAAAAAAAAAAATTATCTGAGGGCTGCATCACAATGCGTATCTAGTAATTTGGTGAGCAGCAGCAGCGACACAACCTCGATAGCTGAACAAATGAACAACACTAATTGCGCACTCTTATTCCCCGTGAGCGCACGGAGCATGCATGTTGGAACAAAACAGTGTAAGAACGCTTCTTTGACACATCTAATATTTGAAAAACACGTGGGTATATAGTGATGTAAAAACACTAAATAAAATTATCAACATCGAGATTATCAATTAGTGATAGAATTAAAATATGTAATATGCATTGGATTCAAATTGTTATTTTATTTTTTCGCTCATGAAAATCAAAACCACAGGTGGGCCTCACATAATCGCACTGGAGGTCGCATCCATCCCATGGGCAGTGCTTTGGACAGTCCTGGTCTAGATGACGGTCAGGATCTTAATGAGAGCAGATAAGGTAGTCAATTTTGTGGTATGGCTTGAAGGTCTGCACATCATACCTTTTTCAGAATCTGAAATTTTTTCTGAGATGCCCCAGATGTAGAGAATGGCAGCGGGTGGGTTTTTATGTGATTTTTTTTTTTCTGGCTCGTGGGAAGGGGGGGGGGGAATGAGAAGAGTTCTGTTGATTTTATACTAAATCAACATTTTTAGCTTAAAAAAAGTGAATTATTTGTGATTTTCCCAGAATGTGATTGATCCCTGGGAAAAGGTTAATGTGGTCAGAGCAAATGGTTCTAGCTCGATTTGCTATGATTTTGATAGAACCATATTTACAGGAGGGGCAGTGATCTGACAGCTGATGCATTAATGTGGATGGGTTTCCTGGAGATGGAAAAGGATAAGGATCTGTTGGACAGTCAAATGATTTGAGTGTCAAGGAAAGGCAGACAGGTATTGTTTTCCTTATCAAATAGTGAAACAAATCCTCTGGTATAAGATGTTGAAATATGCTAAAATGTTTCCAGTGTATCCCAGCCATGTGGCCAAATGAAGAACATGTAGCATAGTTATGTTTTTGAGAGGGGAACAATTTAGGGCTATATTTCCAAACTGTTCCATGAAAAGTGAGAAGGGAGCCCTACACATTTGCTTTCAATCTGCTTATAGACTTTTTCCTGCCAAAATCAGCCAGAATTCATGGTAAAAACTGAATAAGATCTAATAGAGAATGGCAATGGGTTTTTTATGCTCTGGATTTGGAAGGGAGAGGGAAGTGAATTTGGAAGATAGACAGAGTTTTGTTGATTTTGTGAAGAGGAAAGCCATTAGCTAAAAACAGTGTCCAGAATGTAATGACTGATCTCTGTTGAGAGACTGGCGTGGCCAGCTGATGAGAAGCCTCCTGACTCTTAACTGAGAGGTTTGGGCCTGTACACTAACTGGTGGCTGGGCTGCAGCACCACCATTTTAACTGATGGAGAAGATTATGGATCTTTATGGCCTTGAAGGGAATCACTCATAGTGCACAAAAAAAGGATGGGGGAACAGAAACCAGAATCCATGCACTGTTTATATAGGAATTACTGTATTTTTCTGTGTATAAGACCCCCCATGTATAAGACGCACCCTACTTTTTCGAACCCAAAATTAAGAAATCAATATTTTAAACATAAAACAGAACACATTTAATATATTTTTAAATATTCAAAGTATATTTAGTAATTAGGTAATATTTCCTAATTTCCGAAAATAAAAAACAATAGTTTTTTATTTTCGGACATTTTTATGGGCTAGTGCTCAAAATATTGTTAATGCATTAACTTATCCTGCCAAGAAGTTGCAGACATATGAATGCTTTCAGAGTTCTGATTGATTTATTCAGAATCAGCCATTAATGACATCAATCGACAGAGTTAACAAAGGCTAGTGATTGGTGGAAGCCTGTTAGTGGAGACAAGGTACCGGCAGTTTCACCACAGCAACCGCAAGTCTCTCAATTGGTTACGCCCTTTGTATAAGATGATCCCCAATTTTTGGTCTAAAAATTTTAGAAAAAAGTATCATCTTATATACGGAAAAATACGGTAATTCATAACTAGCAGAAGGTCAGTCATTATTTAATAGTTATATGTAGTTATTTTGCTGTGAATAAACTGCTGGTGTTACATATACCTGATTCATTCCTGAATTCTACAGTGACACCTTAATATTTGTTTAAAAAAGGGGTAACTCTCTTTCATGATAAGTGGGAGAAAACCTTGTTTCCTACCTGCTCTCCTCTTAACTGTAAGATTTAAAACTCCAAACCAGGTCACAACAAGTCCAAATGGGAGAATATAATCAACAGAAAACTTGGTATCGAGCCATTCGGGATTCTCTAGTGCTTTTCTGGTGAAAGAGAGACGAGAAGGAATGCAGTGAACTGTTCTTAGAATAGTTGAAGGTGATGTGAATGTCAAGTCATTATACAGTACTGAAAACAAATCAGAATAAAGTCTAAGAAACTATATATGATCGTTCTGAACGAAACATAAACCAAACTTACACTTTTTCAACTTCAACCTTTCAAGAGTATATTGTACCTGAATTAAACAGTACAATGTGCTTTTGAAAGGCAGAGCAATATTTAATGACAACCATCAGAAAAGATCTACATCAATTTAAAAGAAAAAAATCATACTGCCAATTAAAACAAAATTATAATTGGCGGGATGGTAATAGCAAAATCTACTTGTTCATACCAAATCCACCTCATAAGACAATTATTACTTATCTCACTTTTACAAACTACTGAAAAGTTACAATCAATGCCATATCACGAGAAATTTACTATAGCAACCATTCTTTTGGTTCCTATGACTTGTCTGTAATGAGAGTCAAATGTAATGCTCAAATTGCAGAGTGGCTACCCATTTCAAAAAAAGTTATACTTGGATTTTTTATTATTAAGATGATATTATTGCTTATAAATTTTTAATCTAGAATAGCTCTGATAAAAATAAATAAATAAAATAAAAATGCAGATGTCAGCATGAAAAACTTGCCAGAAAGCTGCTATCAGGAAAAAGACAATGAATGAATTAATAAGAGATGATAGAAATTATGGATTTCTTTATACCAAAAGTGATAATTTTAATAATCAAGTAACAAAAAAGTATTAAAATAGCTAAATTTTACTATAAATCTCATTCTGCAAGTGTACAAATGACTAACCTTAAATATTTTATCAATCTTAGTGATATTAATTCTCTTCTTCTGATCTAATTTATTAATATTGCAGATTTCTCCATCCATCAAAAATAAGCCAAATCCCATTACCTACAAAAATGAGAATTAAAAAGACATTATACAAATGCAATATTTCATAGAACACAGAAATTTATTAGTTGTTATCTAATAAAACATAAATAAATTACACTGACTAGCATTTTATCAACTGTTGAATCACAGTGTTTAATAAACTTCGCGATCTTAGTATTTATATTTGTTTTGATGGGGCCAACCCTGAAGCAGCCACTAGTTCTCTTTTTGGTGGTGAAACTAGTCAATGTAATTTATTTATTTAGGTAATGATTAATAAATTTCTGTGTTTTATGAATTATTTTTAGTCATAAAACTTTCTTTCATTAAAATAATATTTATTATAGTGAATAAATGTTCTCAACACTTTGAAGTTCGTAAGGTAAAACAAATATAAATACAAAGATGACAAAGTTGATTAAAGAGTTGATAAAACATAGATCACAAAGTTGATTAAATTATGTGATTAAACAGTTGATAAAACATATAGTCGATGTAACCATTGACTATATGTAATAGTTGGCATCCTTCATTTAAAAATATAAATGTATGCCAACCAAACAGCTTAACACAGCTTCTCAATATCTAGAGGCTCCACAATTTGATAAATCCAAGCTTAATATATCTATGTTTTTGGCACACTTTTATCTGCTCATGCATTACAGATATTTGTGTGATCAGCTTTTATGACCTTCTCCGAATCTAAATACTTCCGAGCATGTATTGTATCTCAAGAAACAGTTAAGACAAATATAAACTGAATATGCATCATGAGTACTCATTTTATAGCTATGTATCACTTTCATAATAACCAAAGAGCACAAGATTAAAGATAACTACCTGCACTATGCCACTGTTTTATAGATATATAAAGTAAAGATATTACATTTTTGCATTTTACACAGTATGATTTCACACCGTTCAAGAATAACAAAAAATATGTGCACATTATAATTAAAAAAGCTATGCAAGCATCCTGTACCCATTGTTATGGGCTTTATATCCACTGGTGACAAAAGCTATTGACTATGTCATATCAGTTGTCATTTGTGGCGGCACACTGAGGTATCAGTCTGTCAAATTGTGTGTGTGTGTATGCAGTTTTTGATGTAATAATATTATATTCTATACAATGTGAATTTAAATGATTTATTATTATAAGCACATAACTGGTCCACTAGCTAATGCTGGTACTACTGTATCGTTTAGCTTTTGATTTTTCAGGAAATGACAACGTATACTACAATATTAATTAAAAACTTTAATCAATACCTTCCTATCTATTGTATTATTTATTAACGTACAATTGTGTCCTTATATTATTTGAAAATAATATAAGGACAATTGTTCAAATATTTGTATATACTGCATGGTATCTTTTAATTATAAAATGTTTAAATAAAAATATTTGTTTGTTTTTATAGCACATTTTATTATTCTTAAAATAATTTTGTTGTGTATCAATATATAAAAATAAAATGTCAAAGTTATTTTGAAAAATACATAAATATTTAATTGAGTGCTAACTGCAGGACTGACTCGTGTGTGAAGAATTGTTTGCGTGTGGATTTCAGTTAATCATTTGCTAAACATGGGTCAAACGAGCAACATATCAGAAGCTAAGAAGTTTCATATGGTGTCTCTACACAAAGAAGGCCAAACTCAACAGTTTATAGCTAAAGAATTGATTACATGGTACTTTTGCAGAATCAATCTACCATGTAAGTCTACAGTTAGGTGTAGTAGTGGATCAAACATATAGAGCCATTTGGTAAACCAATGGTCATTCCCCGCCCCCTTGTTTTTGACTTCATTCATACAGGGTGTTAAACCTATAGTACATTAGTACAGTGAATGAGCCAAGGATTTTTTTCTAATTTTATATACTTCTTTTTTGTACAGTTATTTATTTTTACATAATCGAGAATCCCTTACACTTAACTGTAGACTTACATGGTAGATTGATTCTGCAAAAGTACCATGTAATCAATTTGATACTTTTTCAAGTCACTTCAGGCCTCCGCAATAAGCAGGGGGTGGCGGTCTTGCACCAGACAATAAAATTTATCTTCCACTTAAAGAAAGTCACAAATTATTACAGGGATTCAAACTCACAGCTTCTTGACTGGAGAGTGAATATGCTAACCACTCAGCTAACCGGCTTCAATTCAATTCCACCATATGTACTATTCTCTTATGTCTGTTCATCAGCCAACCCCCTCCTATTCAAGTGACCAGATTCAGTCTAGTAATATCATGGCATTGGCACTTCTCTTATCCAACTCAACTGTTACTTTATTGTAGAAAATGAGTAACTTACTAAGAAAATACCTTTTTCACAGACTTCAGCTATCCCATATAGGGCATCATGTTCCTATCCACATATTTCCAAAATCTGCTCTTAATCAACTTTTAATACCTTAACCATCAACTCAGAATATATATAATCTCAAAACTCTCAAAAACTAACAAAACAAAACATACAATACCATATGCAATAATATATTTCTTTTCTTTCTTTTTATTTTTTTGAATATCAATCCCACACAAGAGAGGCTGTGAGACCTATAGCACATTAGTGCTATAGGTCTCACAACCTCTCTTGTGTGGGATTGATATTTTCTCTATTAGTGCCATGTGTATGTGTGTGTGTGGGCAAGTGGCCAAGAAGAAGGAACCTGTTATGGGGAAGACTGTTTCAGATCACAGAAGTAGAAGATATTAAAGAAGAGGACTAGAATTTGGTTTGTTATGTTTGGAACTGGATAGTGACACCAGCTGTTTATGTATGTATGAGTTTGAAGTGGAAGAAGGATGTTAAGCAGAATAAAGCCCATGAAAATACCTGTGGAAACAATACATCATAAGATAGTGCTGAAATAGTGAGTTTTTAAGAGAGGGGTCACCAATTAACCAAATTACTCTCTTTTGGACTGCATCATGCATATTTAGAGAGAGAGAGATTTTTAGTGTGGCATCCCATATTTTAACAAAAAACATTATTCTAAGATAGGACAAATTTAGGGATTTGTATGTCTGGAGATGCACAGAATCACGGGTAAAAAGCTCACCTTACTGATGTTTTACAATGTCTGGAAACAGATAAAGATGGAGACAGACGAGACATACTGCTCTTGTTGATAAATAAATGATTTTTTGTTAATAATTAATTCTCTATATATGATTATTTTCAATGACTCGCCAAGATCAGGAATCATTCCAGCTAATGGAAATTTGCAAAAAATTTATACCAATTCATCACAGAGGAGTGACATAGGTGAACAAACAAGTGAAGCATATCAGGAGTATACATATATATGCTCCTGGTAGGGTCACACTAGGCATGAAGGTTGTTCCACCGTATACAACTAAATGCTTGCAGGCAAAGACAGGAGAGGAGATGGGCACCTGTCCTTAATTATCCACTACATAGATATTAAGAAAGCCTTACAGAAGGTTATGCCAGCTCAGTTGTTACCCATAAAAAAAAATAACAATAATAAAAATAAATAAATAAAACATTATCTTTTGGAGAGACCAGGAGAGATGACAAAACATGTACTACTGATGACAATGACCTTTCCATGAATATAAAGATATTTAAAAATGAATTTCATCTGAGAAACAGATTTATGATTGAAACATGGAATGTTGGATCATTATATCAACATGGTCAATTCAAGATTCTGCAACAAGAATTAGCACACTATGAATGATCTATCATTGGTTTATGTGAAACAAGAGGGCCAGAATCTGTAAAATTAACAACGGGAAAGAAATCACTTTCTATACTCAGGTACTAAAGAGGAGAGCAAGGAGGAGTTCGTTTCTTGATCCAAAAAATATTAAGCAGCATTGTGTCATAGACTTTAAACCTGTGAATAGTAATCATGCAGTAGTAAAATTAAAGGATAAACCACTAAATATATCTATTATACAAGTATATACACCAACAAATTCATATGATAATAAGCAGATCTCTTTTATGACCAAATCTATAACCTTATCTGTGAAAAGAAAAACTGTACAAGGGGATTTGAATGCAAAAATCAGAATAGGTATAGGAATTTTCTCTCCTTTGTCAGACCTTTTGAATTAGGAGAAACAAATGACAGGGGAAAGAAATTGATAGAACTTGATTTTTACAGAATGATCTCACTAATAACAGAACTTTTTCCACATAAAAGGTCATGAAAATGGAAGAACTCAGAACCTAATTGATTATACACTTATAAAAACTAAATATAAAACCTCTATAAACTCAGCAAGAACTAGATCTTTCCAGGTGCTGAAATCGGAAGTAACCATAATTTAGTCATAGCAACGTTTATGTTGAAATATAGATTTAGAACCATGAGGAAAATATGAAGACAAAAGTTTAACCTTACACAACTCAAATCAAATACCACTAAAGAATTATTTAAAATAAATCTTTCTTCTGCTCTTTCTGAAATACTTGCTGACTTTCTTGATCCTGATACCTCTTATCAACAGTTTTCAAGGACAGTTATTGAAGCAGATGAAAATATCCTAGGAAGAAAATGCAGTATTAATAAATCTTGGATTACCCAAGAAATGTTACAACTTTATGATCACCTAAGAGATTATGACCAATCTGGTACATTGCAAACAACAATGAAGAGTATGATTATCTGAACAGACAGATTAAAAAAAGGAGGTAAAGCTTTCAAAAAATTAAATGGTTATCTGAAGAATGCAAAGAAATTGAAGATAATCATTTCCCTCGCATCTGATTATTTGTAATAACAGAATGCAAATTCTATTTTCAGAATTTAATTAAAATGCTCATTTAATAAATTCAAACATAATCTTATAATAAATGTGCAATCTGCCTTATACTGAAACACTTACTTTAACCAGCATATGCTTTTCACTTGGAAGCATATACATTTTTGATTCGTACATTTGCACTGCAATGTTAACAACATCAGCCAGCAATTCCTCATAGCCTTGAATTTTTTCCATACTTTCTTTTAAAGTATCTCTTATTTTATTTTGTGTGGCAAGAAACATGGATAAGTTCTGTGATTCCTGCAATGCTTGAGAATCAGCCATCACTTTCAAAAACTGAGCAGCTCTAATAGGGAGGAGGATAAAAAGTTATGATCAAGCATATTAACTTTATTTACACTAGTTAATGTAAAAATATACATATAAAGGTGTTCTACAAAATTCACCAAATTAAAAATAATAAATATATACTAAAGGATCATAAGTGAAATATATCTTCTTCAGCCTTCTTGTGGTATGACCTATTGTCAGAAAAGGAGCTATGGAAAGCGAGCATTACCAGTGTAAGCATAACGAGGGAATGACAATGATATAATATGTTATTCCTATCAGCTTAAATTTAGAGGAAAGCAAGACTAGCAAGCCTTAAAGAAGCAGCCATACCTCTGAACTACTCACTGAAATATCAAAGCTTTGTACAAAAGACAAACATTCCGAGGGACTTTTTTGAAAAATGACCTAGAACAGATATAAAATGAAAAAGAAAAAAAAAAAGAAAAAAAAACTATATATATATATATATATTAACTATTAATTATTAATTAAATTAATAATTTAATTAATAATTAATAGCTAATTATTTTATAATTACAAAAACAAAGAAATAAAAGAAACATAATAGCTTTGATATGACATACTGAAGAGCAGAGGCAGACATTATGGTTTGGATTCATAAATCTATTTCAAAAGAGATAAATTACTATAAATTCTTTCTTTTTTTTATCATTTTAAACTGAAAACAAGTATCCCACAGTAAAAAATTAATGTTTATTAAAACACAAATATTTTATTTTATATACTGCAAAACATCATCAGTGCGAGATAGAGATGGGTGGATTACAAAAGAATTCGTCTGAGCATGTGACATGTAGTAGCTAAGATAAAACACTAGTGGAAAATATATCAAATATATATACATGTAAATTAAATTAAAAAATAATGCAACTGACACTAATAATTTCCCAAACTTTTGGAAGAGAAAGGTAGTCAATTATGATTTAAGGATGAAGGAGTAATGCTTTAGCAGTTTTTCTTTGAATAAATATTCAAATCTAAGTATACAGGGCACGCAAAAAGGTGGGTATATAAGTGTACATTTGTATCGTGGATGGGCTAAAGATTTTTTTTCCATTTTTATTGATTTTATAAATATATATATTCATTCATTTATTATTATTTTCTGTGTACTTTTAAATAGTCCAGAAACACTGCTCTAGAGACAAAAACCTAGAATATTTTCAAGCCACTTTGGTCATCCAATAAGAAGAGCAGCATTCTCACATCAGGTGATGAAATTCATCTCTCACCTAAAGAAAATCACAAACATCCATGCCCACAGCAGGATTCAAACCCACAATCTGTTTGATGGAAAGTAGATATGCTAAACACCCAGCCAATCAAGCTGGAAATAAGCCAGCTTGGTTGGCTGAGTGGATGCTTAGAAGAATTCTACTATAGCACATTCATTTTTCTATTCTTTTTGTATTAAAATTTCTACTATTATTCTTCAGCTCACACCAATGATGTTTTAATACATAAAATTAAATATTTGTGTTTAATAGAGATTAATTATTTTACTGCATCCATCAATTATGTTTCTGGTTTAAAATGTACTACAGGCATCTTTATACAAGAAGAAAATATTACACATGCTGGAATAAAAGAATAATAAAAGTTACATTAAAAAAAGAAAGGGCATAGCAATAACTGGATTATATGCTCTAGAACAGTGTTTCAATTCAAAATTTAAAAAAATATAGTCTTGAAAAAATTATTAATTGATATGAAACCTAACACAGAGAGTCAGGGAAACTTAATTCTGATGTGAGGAATTGTGAGAATTTGTGTGTAAGAGTGACAATGTTGAATAACTGTGTTACATGATGGGAAGAGTTTTTATTATGGGAATGATTATGAAGAGAGAACAATTCTGTCTTCATCCAGTTGAGACCTATCAAGCATGTGTAAAGATGTCTGCAAGTAAGGAACTAGATAAGAATAGAGATGTGAAAGTTGAACTGTGCCATGCAGAACACAGACAAGAGTATACAAAAGATCATGCAGGTAACTTATTATGTCTGTACGCAAATGCTAGGAATATCAGAAACAAATGTGTACAGTTTGTTGTCTCGGTTAATATATTGGGACCTCATATCGTAGGCATTAGCGAAACCTGGCTGTCAGAAGCAGACAAGGTAACTGGTATCAGGTGAAAGGTAATAGTATATTTAGAAAGGATAGGAGAGGGGGGTGCTGCTGCTAATGATATCAGATGACTTGAATCCAGTTAGAGTTGTCACCTCTGACTGCAATACTAATAACAGTTTTTCATGTGGCAGTGAGATTGAAGCCACTGAGAGTGAGGTGGAGTCTAGCAAAGTTAAACACATAGTGAAGTGATGTTAGACCTGGTGGATCAGTTGCTAGTGACGAAGAAATACATCATCGGGTGCAAAAAGATAATCATCATATGGGACTTTAATTATCTGAACATTGATTAGGTAACTGTGAAATCGCATGAGAGGAATGAAAATGATTTAACTGAGCTGTTGCAAGACAACTTCCTCAAGAAGCATGTGACAGAAGGAACTGGTGGTCAAAGAGTTAGATCTGATTATAGTGTAAGAGGGGATTTCAGTTAAAGATGTAACTATTCTGCCTCCAGTTGGTCACACTGATCATGTGGTACTGACTTGGGAAGTGGTTAAGTTTATGAATGTTCCCTTCAGAAAAGGTTATATGCTGAATTACAAGGCAGGAAATTATGACCAACTGAGGAGTATGCTGGGTTCTGCACTATGGTATTATCTTCTGGGTTCTGCAATTATGGTATTGGTTGTTGGATGAGAAGGATACCGACAGTGCATGTGAATAATTTAAAAAACACTTAAATGAGGCAATATCAGAATGTGTCCTTTGAGTTCAAAGAACAAATGTGGTAAGAATGAAATGGATGCATAATCTTATTAAGTAAGGGATGTGTAAGAAAAAGATGGCATGTAAGGAATGCTGTATGCATAAATAAGGATGATGTCAGTTATTAAAATTATAAGGAGCAGGACAGAAGAGTCAAGCTGTTGTACGGAAAGCTGTCTGAAAAGGAGAGGGGAGAGAAAAACAAAGTCTACAAGCTAAAGACACCCCCAAAAGAATTCTATTGTTATGCAGAAAATTAAAAAAAAATGAATATGAAAGAATAACTCTGCTGAATGCAGATAAGTACGTGAATGACAGATGCTGAAGAAACTGTTTAACTAACCATTTTGCTAAATTGCCCATTACAACTGCACTCACTACCACCTCTTCACTGGCTGAAGAAACTGAAGAGGAAGTACAGGGATGTTGCACACACACACTGAATAAAAATTCTGAAATTGGAACTGAGAGATAAAGAGTGTTCAACTCCACTGGCTGTTCCTCCGACAAGGCTAAGATAATTTGACTCGTGAAAGATTTTGCAGATTTCAGAACATTAAAGATTTCACAGGAGGGAGAGAATGGATGACAATCTCATTGCACAAGGGTGGTGCAAAGACTGATGTATCTGATTATCAACCTATCAGTATCTTGGGAGTGGTGGTAAAGATTTTGGAAAAGTTGGCTAGGGCTTTCATTCAGAAATGGGCTGACAGAGAAGAATCTAGATTTTGCAATGAACAGCATGGATTTACCACATGATTAAACAACTTGCTCACATCCTATAATAATGTTAACATTGAGTTAGCAAGGAGAATGGATAACTGTGAACTTTTGAATTTTGCTAAGACTTTTGACAGAATACAGCATGGTAGACTGTTGCATAAATTGGAGAATATGGGTTTGGATTATAGAATATTAGTGTGGATAAGAGGATGGCTGACTGACAGATATTAAAAAGTGGTTTATGGGGGATGTGAGTCTGCAAGGTTTAAGGTAGCCAGTGGTGTACCACAATAGATCAGTGCTTGGTCCACTGTTATTCAACCAGTACATTAATGATATTGGGAAGGATTTGACAAGTGACATACAGCAATTTGCTGATGATGCAAAAATAGGTAGGGTAATCAGGAGTGCTGCTGATATGCAGTACTTGCAGAATAATTTGAATAGGCTGGAATTGTGGGCATGGGAAAATGGATGTCAGTTCAATGTCAGTAAATGTAAAGTCATTCACTTTGGCATGATTAGATAGCCAATGTCGTATTATATTGGTGGGATTATGCTAGAAGAAACTGATGAGGCTAGGGATCTTGGAGTGTTAGTAAATAGTAAGTTGAAGTTCAGGGGACACATGCACCAAGGATTGCATATACAACTCAAAAAAATAATTGCAATGCTGAATCACCTTGACATATAAAGATAATGAAGTCATTTTGCCTCTTTGCAAGGCCTTGATAAGACCTCACCTGGACTACTGCATGCAGGTCTAGTCTCCTGTTTTCGGTAGTGAGTCTGATATAGTGGAAGAGTGTCAAGGATTGTGATATTAGGATTGTGGAATACTGATCATGAAGACAGATTGAGAATTTTTAGGCTGTAGACACTAGCAAACAGGAGGGAGAGGATGATTGAGGCTTACAAACTTTGGAAATTGTTATACAGAATTTCAGTAAATGGAATTTTTCATTTTATTGATGGTAGGGCAAGGATGCCTTCGCATCCTTGGAAGTTGAGAATGAATGCTGTCAAGAAGGAAGTAAGAGCTAGATTTTGCTCTAATAGAGTGGTGCGTGATTAGAATGGAATGCCATTGGATGTTGTGTGTGTGTGTGCAAGTAGCATGAATGAATTCAAGAACAAGTATGATAGCTAATGTGAATAGTATGGCCTCCCTCAATGAGTTTGCGACTCTCTGGAGGTCTCTCTTAATAATAATAATAATAACAGTGCCACATATCCCTTCGGGAAGGGGGTTATGTGACACTACTTTTTAAATTTTGATTACTTTTTTTTAAACTTTTATATTTTTCTTGTCCTACTGTTACTGATAAGTGCATGTCGATTCTACAATTAAATTTTTAAATAAGTAAAAAAAATTAAAGGAAATTAGCAAATTTCATCTCACCTCTGGTAGAGTGCATTTGGATGAAGTCATGATTGTGTTCGAACTGACTGGTTCAAAGCAGTAGCATTAAAAGTTTCAATTCTAATAGTCTAAACCAGGGGGCAGCAACCGGCAGCCAGCATGCGGCCCAAACATGCATTTTTGGTGGCCCATAAAAGGTTAACAATACTTAGATGGCATGTGGCCTGTATGCTGAATTATTTAAAGAATGCAATTTATAATATGAATAATAAATGAAAAATAATTTTATACCCATACTTCGTGATATCGCCATGCAAATTGGCACGAGTCAACCGTGTGAGTCATCACGTGTGGGATAACCAGGCAACTTCATCCGACGAAAATAGAGATTTTGGTGCAATTTTTCAGTCGCATTCTCTGGTACGTATTTTAATATAATTCAATAACATCAACTATTATTTCATCATCATCATCAAATTCCTGCCATGTACCCTTAAGGGGTGTACAGGATATGATAGTACTACATGAAAAAAATTACATCATTATTAATTTCCAATCTACAATTTTCCTCCAAATCAGTCTGTTACTTGTCAACACTCCAATATTATCAGATCTTATATTTCTATCGTCTAAAGCACTTTGTACCGTATCAATCCACCTATATCTTGGTCTTCCTCTCAGTCGTTTTCCTGCCAACCTGGCAGAGAACACTTGTTTCGCTAATCTTTCCTCGCCCATTCTGTTTAAGTGACCATAGCACCTGAGATTAGCTCTGCTAAAGCATTCCTGGATGCTGACAATGTCAAGTTCTTTCCTAATATTCTCGTTTTTAATATGATACTGCCATTGATGCCATCTGTTCACGCCTATAATCTTTCTCAGGACTCTCATATCTGCAGTCTCTAGTCTTTGGTCAAGTGTTTTACTTCTGACCCAGCTATCAGATCCATAAGTTAAAACTGGTTTGAACACTGTCTAGTATACAGCTAATTTAGTGTTCCGACTAATTTCTCTCTTATTCCATATGAATTTATTTAATTGACTTCCCACCATACCAGCTTTGCTGATTCTGTTGTCTATTTCTATATTTAATTTACCATCTTCAGTAAAAATCGTGCCTAAATAGCTGAAATGTTTTACTTGTTCCACAGGTTCTCCATTCACAACACAGTTGACATTTTCAATGATTCTGCCTATTTTTATTGTCTTTGTCTTTTTATTGCTGACCTTCACACCATATCTATTACAAGAGCTATTCAATTTAGTCAGAGAATCTTGCAGACTTGTAGCGGATTTATTTAGAAGTATAACATCATCCGCATAAAGCAAAGAGTTGACATTAACATCTCCAATTCTGATATCATGTTTAATACCACTTTCCTTCATAATGTGATCCATATAGATAATGAATAACAGAGGGGATAATGTACATCCTTGTCTCACACCAGATTTAACATTAAACCATCTTCCTGTACTTCTTTCAATTCGAACTGTGGACTTACAACTCAAATAAAGACTAAGTATTGCTTGATATAATGTCCCATTGACACCATATAACTGCAGCGTACTGAATAGCTTCTCTCTTGGCACCTTGTAATATGCCTTTTCCAGATCGACAAAACTTAAATACAGATCTTTGTTATATTCCCATGCTTTCTCGACTATTTGTCGTAAAGTGAAGATCTGATCCTGACAGCCTCTATTTAGCCTGAATCCAGCTTGTTCTGCACCAAGCTTTTCTTCCACAATTCTTCTTAACCGTTTCTCAAGTATACTTGCATAGATCTTGCCAGGAACACTAAGTAGGGAAATACCTCTGTAATTCTCACATGCAGTTTTATTTCCCTTTTTATATATGGGTACAATGAGAGCTCTACTGCAATCATCGGGAATTCATCCCTCTGTCAAGGCTTTCTGAACTATGCAGTGCAGCCACTGTAAGACTCTTATACCACCATACTTCAGCATTTCTGGTCGAATATCATCTACTCCTGCTGCCTTTCCACATTTCAAGCCTTTGATGGCTTTTTCTACTTCAAGTATGGATATGTATTCCTGACTGCATGCCTGGTCAGTGTTTTTTATCACTGTGCTGTTATCACTGCTTGTTTCATTTAGCAGTTTTTCAAAGTAATTACTCCATACTTCAAGGATATCTTTTTCTCCTGTTTTCATGTCACCTTTATCATCTCTAATTCTTTTTATAGCACTCTTTCCTCCATTCTTAAGCTTCTTCAACAACCTCCAGAATATTTTGCCACCTTCTTGATATTTATTTTCTATATTCTTGCCAAAGTCCACCCATGACTTTTGTTTAGCTAGTTTTACAGAGTGTTTAGCATTCTTGCATTTGTCTCTATATTCTCTAAGAGCACAAGCTGACTTATTTGACAGGAACTTTTGGTATGCTTTCTTCTTTTCCTTCACTGTCTCTTTAACTTCTTGTGTCCACCAGGGAGTTCTGATTTTTTTATCCTTACAGACAACCTCACCACATGCCTCTCTGGCAGAATCAATCAGTGTTTTCTTCAGTGTTTGACACTGAATCTCCAAGGTTTGATTCCTGTTCTCAAACTCTTTCATTTTTTCTTCAATAATCTTTGTGTATTTTAGTCTACAGTTCACATCTGAGAGCTGCTCAACTTTTATTCTCTTTAAAACTTTCTTACATGTTATTCTTTTCAATATGAAATTCAATTGTATCCTGCTCAAGACTAAATAGTGATCACTTCCAATTTCAAATCCTCTGTACACTCTGGTGTCCTGCACCAGGGAGAAAACATCACTATCAACAATAACATAGTCAATGAGACTTTTCTTATTCCTTGCCTCTTCTCTCCATGTGAATTTGTGCACATTTTTATGTTGGAACATGGTGTTAGTAATAACCAGTCCATGTCCTGAGCAGAAATCCAACAGATATTTGCCATAATTATTAGCTTTGCTCTTTTCTCCAAATTTTTGCAAAATATTTTTGTATGTCTCACAATCATTTCCTACTCTGCTATTTAGATCCCCAACAAGGACCAACTTTTCAATTTTCATTGTGTCAGTTGCTTTTTCTAAAGCCTCAAAAAATTCCTCCACTTCTACCTTAGTAGAACCTTCTGTGGGACCATAGGCACAGATAAGTCTCATTGTCCAGTTCCCCATTCTCATATTTGCCCACATTACTCTACTTGAGACTGACTGCCATTCAAGAAGATTAGCCTCGTATTTTGTGTTGAATACTATGGCTACTCCTTCTTTTCCTTGATTGTCATTGCCTGAATATAACATTTTCTATTTATTGCTCAGAAAGATCTCACCAGTTTTGGTCTTTTTGTTTCAGTCACCCCTATTATATCGATCTGGTACTTATCTAATTCCTCAGCTAGCTCCATTTCTTTGCCATTCAGGCTTCTTACGTTGATTGTACCGATCTTTAACTCTGGTGATGTTGAGTTGGGGTTTATTTTCAGATTTGTTCCAGTAGCTGACTTTTCGCTGTTCGCCCTGGTTCCCTGGCGAAAACAACGGGGGCCTTGTTTAACCGGGCGACGCCCCAGCCGGCATGAAATTTTGTCATGTTGTACCATCATTCTATATTTTGGTTTAACCAATAAGAATACAATTTGGTCGGCTAAATCCCAAATTGCCAGCCCATCCTCGTCCGTTCAGTATCCAAGTAGATACCCAACAGGGTGCACCACGAGAAGGTGAGGATTGGACATTAGGTCAGAAGCCGTGGTCGGTTCTCCGCATTCCTTTAAAGGCTATGTGGAGGTCTCCTCTCAGTTATACAGCTTTGACCCTTAAGCACCCCCAACTATTATTTTTAGAGGATATATATTTCTTAAAAATAATTTCAAAAATCGGTTCAAGAAAACATAAAATTGCAGATGAAGGAAGAAGGTTTAATGATGAATGGAACAGCAAGCACTTCTTTATTGAAAATGAGGATAATCCCCTTTGTCTTATTTGTCATAAAACTGTTGCCGATATAAAAGAATATAATATCAGATGTCATTACGTGAATATCATACTTTATCTCGTAATCTCAAACTTTAAATATTTCTGTGTTTTTTAAGATTGATATAATAAAATTGATAACTTAAAAAGTATTTTTTTTTTTTACTCACTATTTTCTCTTAATTAAACGCTTGCGGCCCGATTATTAAAAATAAAAGTTGAATGTGGCCTGTGAGTCTGTAAAAGTTGCCGATCCCTGGTCTAAACCACAGAGGGTCAGAACTCTCCTTTAAACTTGGCTAAATATCTCCACTAAATCTAATGTATGTTTATTGTGTTTGTATAAATAAATATGTATTTAATAAGTTTAAAAAATGTTTGTGATTTATTATAATACAAATGTTTTAAAAAATATCTTCATAATTATTCAAATTGGAATGAATTACTATTATAACTCCTCCCAAATTTTGGTGGATAGGGTGGGGGAAATACACTAATGTCGCTAAAATTTTAAAAGGAGTATGGTAAGGTTACTAAAATTTTAAATGGGGATATGTGGGTACTGAAAGTGAGACAGTGCTCCAGAAGGAAAAGAAAATGACAGCATTGAATTATGAGAACAAGCAGAAACATATAATAATAAATTAAACAAAAACGATTATGTAATATCAGCAGTTGATTTAAATGCAAAAATTGCAAATATAAAAATTAATAATAATATTCAAATATATCAAGAACATGCTTTAAACAAAAGTTTAAAAATTAATAATATTGTAGTATAAAAGAATTTTAAAGTAATGAAGTCTTTCTATAAACTTAAAGATAAGAATTTATCTGGTGAGCAAGAAGACAGAAATCAATTATAGATTATTTTAGATGGGGAGGGAAGAAAAAAAAAAAACTTCAAGACTTGTATATCCTTTTTATATTTTAAATTTTCAAAAACTTCAAAACTTTCTTTAGGTGTGAGAGTACAGAGACAAATTAAGCACTACATTTTTTCTTTATTAAGAAGAGTACCGCATAATGACCACAATTAATAAAGCAGCAGCAAAACAAAATATGAAATTTCCATTTATAAAACCAGATTAAGTGAAACAAATATACAGTGGCTATACAAGCAGAAAATTAATAAATACATAAAAATAAAAAAAAGAAGAAGAATAGACAGAACAGTATAATAAATACAGCAACAAATGAAAGTCTAGAGAAGACAAAAACTATATTAAAAAGAAAAATTTTTAAATGTGATAATGAAATTCAAGAAATAATCAAAAAAAAAAAAAAAGAATAAATCCCATGAATATGGTAAGCAGTAAAAGATGTTAATCATGGACACAAATAAACAAAAAAGTCTTCTGTGCAATTTTTGTTGCCACTAGTAACATACTTGCTGCATAAAAATGTATCAGCACATAAATTTCTCAGAAACCTGAACACCAGCCTTTCTTCTGTGCACTATGCTTCCCTTCAGTAAAACGATTCCTGAATTTAGGAAAATGCACTGAAAGCTTGAGGCAGCACCTTGTTGCTATCAGCAAAACTTTCTCCAATCAAGTCAACAGAAGTCAAACTACAACATATTCATGATCAAAGTTTTGATAGGGTATCACGTTTTGCTGATACCAGCCAGCTTCATAACCTCACTGTCTTGATCACGCACAACTCAATTAAGACCAAAAACAAAATAATGCAATGCCAACACTGAAGGATGCATCACCAAATTAACCAAAAAATATAGTTTCAATCACAGAAAAATCACTAAACGCCACCAAACAAAAGAAGGGATGGAACACTTACAACTAGTGAAACTTGCAACTGGGTGAACGTAACCTGTGCACATACACTGGTGAGTGCATAAGAATTAATGGCCGCTATGAAAAACAATCTCAAAGGCAATTCTCCCTAAATCACACATGAGCCCAGCCTGATCTTAACTTCGCCAGCATCTTTGATAATAAAAAACCAAAGCAGTGATGAAATGTGGAACACTGACTGCAAAAGAGGAATCCCAGTAAAAAATCAAGCACACCTAACAGCCCTCCTGGAAACCAAATACAAGTACTGCATAGGAAATGCCTGTGATCCATTCTGTCAACAACAAACCCAACAAAGATTTTAAGATCTGTTTTATAAATATGCATGATATCAGCTCCAACCTCAGCATGTCCATTTCCAGTTTACAAAGTCCTCCTGCTTCTTCTGACAAACTCAAATTTCAGCATCGCCAAACACAACTCATCTCAACTCTCCCAAGCACACTCTCTTTGACTCCTCCTCGTTAAAAGATGGCATTTGTGAATATATGTTTGCTCTGATATACCATGCCAGAAACCATTCAACTTAGAATATCCAATTATGATCCTCTTGGACTGAAAATCTCTCTCTCTCTCTCTGCCTCACTCTGTCAAATTCATATACTGACTCTATTCTCCCAATGTCATCAGTCTTTCTGAAACTAACAGTGAGGTTATCTTCCTTGGAGATTTTAACGTTCCCAATATCAACTGGCTTTTCTTTTCCAACTGCACAGACCAAGTGGGTACACAAATTCACGTGCTCACCACTCCAAACACTCTCCTCCTCTTCCTCACTAGTGATCCCTCTAAGTATCCCATGAAAACTATATCTTCCTAAGGTAATTCAGACCACACACCACTCACACCAAGCAACACTCACACAGCCATTGCCAACCAAGAGTGGTCTGGCATTATAAGAGTAAAGAAATAGAAGCAAACAAAACTTATTTTTGTCGTTCAATGCAATAACTGAAAGCATAATAATTAAGAATTGTAATTAAAGTGACTTATACTATAATACCTTCGATAAGTTGCGTAATCGTTTTTTACGCTTGACTTCATATTCTTCAATTCATCCAATACAGCAAACATATTGATAAATTTCCCAAGTGTAAGAAGATAAGCTTCTGACACAAAATCTTTTCTTTTTTCTGCATGGCAAAGTCTTTTAACCTCAGCACAGAAACGTTCTATGGCATTTCTCTAAAAAAGAATATTACTGAGAGATTAGCTAGTTAGAATGTTATTCTTTTTTTTTTTTTTTTAATTATAAAGAAGAATTTCCATATCTTCCCATATACCAAAAGAATATCTTCTTCTTGTATATGGAAAGACTATCTGCACGAAATACACAACATAAATTATATGTTAATGTAAATACAACTTTTATCTGTATTAACAATAACAGATTTATAAATTTGTATTTATAAATCTGTTATTTTATATAATACTATGAAGCATAGTATTACACTGGTGGTGGTAGTGGGCAGTAGATGGCACTGGTGTAGTTGCAGTTCGTTGTAGTTGGTGGATTGAGTGGTGGAGACAGAGTTGTAAAGTAAGCTCTCCTTCAATAATAATTTTCTGTTATTTTTTTTTTTTTTTTTTACAAATTCATTGCTATGTTTGCCTTTTTACATGATTAATCAGATGTGCTTCCTTTTATCTTTTATTCTTCATGACAAAACTGTACCTTTTCTTCAATATTTTAAAACAAATTTTAATACTTCGGAACATAAACAACTTTTAAGACCGCATAATACAGACTAAAATAAAAACACCAAAGAGTACCTATAGCAAATATACCTATAGCCTTTGTATGCAGTTGCACGAGATAAGGAGAGACCTTTCCTGACTGTTTGCATTTGTCATGATGCCTGTAATAGAAATTTTTCTGCTTTGGCTAAAGCCAAATACCAAACAAATCTTACTAATAATTATGATTCTACCAAATCCAAATATTTGAAAAATGCACGAATCAGCCAAATACCAAAGTAAAACTGAATATTCATCACATCCCTACTAAAAAATCTTACATAATCATAATTTACTTTTTTTTTTCTCTTTCTTTTTTTTTTTTTTTTTTTTTTTTTTTTTTTCAGTACTACATACATTTAGTTCTCTACTTATGATGGTGTCTCATTCCAATGATCGTATTGTAAGTTGGATTTCACTTTATGAACTTAAAGATATTTTAACGATTAACATGCCCAAATGCTAAAATATATAGGTCTGTTTTTATTATATTTTAACTAATTTTTTACTCTTTGTTTATAGTGAAATAATAAAATTTACAATTACAAAATAAAATAACCATGTGAAGTACTGTACTATAATAAATGCCAGCAAAGGTTGCTCGATTGGTAGCGCCTCTGCTACTAATGGCTTGCAAAAAGTTAAGCAAGTTTGAGCGCAGTTAGTAGTTGGAAGGGGATCAAATCGTTCGATGCTGTTGGCACACTCTCCCTCAATGAGTCTTTGGACTCCCTGGAAGTGTCACATAATAATAATAATAATAAATAACGAAATGCCAATACAAAGTGCTTCCCTGCATTTACCAGCAAAATAATCATCTGGAAACACATGGAACAAGAATAATTCTTCGCAGATACTGCATTATTAATCGAACATTTCATTAGAAGAGACAGGGGAGGCTAGGTAACCAACAACAAATTCCTCAAAATTTAGGAAATACAACAAAGCATACTGAAATGGTTTACCAGATGCATAACTTATGAAAGATCTAGGTTCATCTTAAGAGGATGGCATAACAGTAGTAGTGGGCTTCTTTAGAAATTTGTACATTATGTCCAACTCAGTACAGTTTGCCTTTCCTTTTCTGCTTAAATTTCTCTGTAGCAAGCAATTGCAGCCTTACATTCTTTTTCTACTTTGCTAAAATCTCTCCATGTTGGAGTCCATTTCTCAAAAATTCGAAATGCCTTATTAACAGAAGCAAATGAATTTATCAATTATTCACTGAAAAAAAATCTGGAGGGGCTTATCTTCCTCTTCTTGTTCTTCTGCTCCCCCCCCCCACCTCCTCTTTTCCTGCATTCTGTGCTGCTAGATTTTTTAGATTGTGTGGTCTGATGATATATAACCGGCCTGGTTGGCCAAGTGGTTACATATCCACTCTCTAGCCAAAAGGTTGTGGGTTTGAATCTCGCTGTGGGCATGGATGTTTGTGATTGTCTGTGAAAATACTAGTGGTGGTGGGGGTTAGATGATGTTGGTGCAGTTGCAGTTTGTTGTAGCCCCCCCTCTGTCTCTTTGTTTGACAGCTCTGCTTTATAATTTCCAAGAAATGCTCTACATCTTAATCCTCAAACTCTAGCTAACAGCCCATGAATGTATGAACATATATTTTCAGCAGCTTATTCCAAACATCATTCACGTATTATGCCATCACCTCACTTCATGCTGCATTTATTCTCTGCACAATGCACATATTGTATTCCTTCCAAGTCTCTAAAGGTTTTTTCACTCTCAGTAGCAGCAACAGCCTGAGAAGAGGAGGGGGAAAGTGGTTCTTAAATAACATGACTTGAAGACAGTTATAATATCCTGATCCATGAGTTTCAGGAGTGAGGTAGTATTCAATGAATGCATTAATAGAATGGCTGATCGAGAACTCCTGTATACTGATTGTAAATTTCATTAACAAGATAAAAGTTGTGTTATGTGATAAATCAGTTTGAAATATATATATATATGTATTTGTTCATTTATTAATGCAACTGTATGCATTGACATGTGATTATGCAGTGGCAATAGAAAAGGAGATTTAAATGTATTTGAAGTGTATATGATTCACAACTTGTTTACTATAATATTGTAATCCTTAGGGACTTACACAGAAATAACATTGTATTTACTAAAATAAAGAGCCAAAAGGGTTCTTTTTTTTTTTTTTTTTTTTACAAAACTTTCATAGTTTCTACATTTGGCTTTGAAATAATGCTGGATTTAATATCCACTTGTTTTATATAACATTGTATGCACATTATTTTATGTTGTTTATAATAGTATTCCTATGCCATATACTTCTAAGTGTAATCACTGTACTAACGGCAGCCATTTAGTCACCTGAGTTTTGCTTTGAATCTTGATAATGGGAATGTGCTTAGTGTGAATTTTTAGAATAGTTGTCACTGGGTAACAGGAATGACAGCAGTGACAAGTAAGCAAGCAAGAAAGGAGAGCTGGAAAGGAGTAAAAAACTACCAAGCTAAATTCTATGATCTTGGAAAAATGTTCATGTGCATCTTTATCTACTCTCCAGTGCAAAAGTGGGCTTCTGAATTTCATACAGAACAGTATAATGTATCAAACCTTCATATACTAGTGAGAATGTTATGTGCTTAATGTGAAGCAAGTGGTATAAATTCCCTGAAGCGAGATGAAATCTGCAGTAAAGTTCTTTTTCTTGGAAATACCTTTGGAACTGCTCAATTAAATGTATTTTTATTGCCAGAGCAATTATTCTTCAATGCTTACTTCACCAAAATAAAGGAAAGATGTGCTGAAGTAAATTTATTTCCTTGCTTGCCAGAAGAAGATATATTTAGATATAATAATCAAGTCAGATCTCTTTTATTATGATTAAGGAAAGAGAGACAGCAGAATGAATAAGTAGAAGCAAATATAAGAAAAATTAAAATAAAGAAAGAACAGTATTGAGATAAATAAATTAAAGATGCAAAGAAATTATATACTTGGTTTAATCTTTTATCCAAGTGTAAGCAAACAAAGTTTGGACCTGAAATATTTTCAGGACTGGGGCAACTCGTATATAGAAGCTAATGACTTCACATCAGTTGTCTTAGTGTCAGTAGCATTATTCAGGTCCAAAAGGATATGTGCTTTGCATGATGGGCACTCTGGGTCTTGCTCCCACTGATGAGACCTAAATAAAGGTCATGGGTAGTGACCCATTCCATAATGCAGAGCATTACACAGGTCTGTAAGGATATGTACTTTGCATTATGAGATACTAGGGCAAGTAATGTGAAGTCATTAGCTTCTATATATACGAGTTGCCCCAGTTCTGAAAATACTTCAGGCGCAAACTTTGTTTGCTTACATTTAGATAAAGGATTAAACCAAGTATATAATTTCTTGGCATCTTTAATTTATAATATAACCAAGTGGAAAAACTTCCAGCAAGTATTGAAATAAATGCCACATAAAAAGTTTCCTTCTAATCAAGTTTCACTTGAATGAAACTATGGAACTTTTAGCTGAATGCTCTATTCATTTTATTTATTTATTTTGTATCGTTGTTATCAGTTACGATTTGAATTTAACTGTGGTAGTCAGAGAATGGAAGAATTTTCTTTGAACTCATACTGCATAATTCTTAAAATGGCAATAAGTAGTTATTTTTGTATTTAATAAAAATTTAGATATAGAGAATATTCGAAATTGAGAATATTAGATTATACATGAATTGTATATATTGTATATTGAACATGATGAACAGCCTATTTTTCTACCCACTGTAAGGTGAAGGCCTCTCCCATTGCAGGAGGGTTTTGGGTCTATTACTCCCATGGTGACCCAATCCATATTGGAAGAGTGTATCTATACTTGGGTAAATGAATGTATGAAGGTGAATGACAATCGCAAACGTCCATGCCTACGTGGGATTCAAACCCACAGCCCCTTGGCTGGAGAGTGGATACGCTAACTACTCGGCCAACTAGGCCAGCATATTGAACATACTGATTGTATTTATTGTATATATGTTTATTGTAAACAATTTATTTTATTTTTTTATTTTTTTTAAATCTGAGTTTCATTCTTTGGAATTCACAACATGCTGATTTTGAATCAATGCACCATCATGGGTACAAATCTGAAACATTCTAACCAACCAAAATAAAATTATATATAAATATAGTTAATTTACTTTCCACGACTGACTATTAACATACAAGGTTGGATATAGACAAGGAGAGATTTAACAGTTGTAATCATAAAGCCTACTCCCTTTTTATCATAACAGCAATAAAAATGATTACATTTATTTAGGTAAACATATATCTTTTAATGACTGCAGAATTTTTTGTCAAGTTTCTTGGCTTAGATGCTAAATTAGCTAAAGAGAAAATAAAAATAGAATAATTTAAAATAACAATAAGTAATGTATGAATTCTCCTCCTACAAGATGCTGCCAACAATAAGAGAATTAAATCTGTAATTAAATCTGCAAAGTTCAAAGAAAATTTAATTAAAATTACTGTTAAAAAATAAAAGGAGCAAGGTAACTTCCCAAAATTGAGTAAGTTGCATGAAATCATTCCTGTTTTAAAACTGGTTAATGAATAAGTGCTTTACAGCTTGCTTTATATAATCTTCCCATTAAAACACAGGTCTGATGCAAAACTTTCTAGCATTTGTTTCAAGAACACTAAATTTGGTAGAAGTGACATTACTCATGAGACCTGATTAATCAGACTGAAAGATCTAATGTAATCTTGGTACACTTGTATATATATCTATTTTGATATATCTGTTTGTCCATTATTAGGCTGCAAGACCAGGAATTTATGTGACAAAGTGTGTGCACATTTTGGCATACCCATATTTTGATAAATTAAAGATGCCAAGAAATTATATTCTTGGTTTCATCCTTTATCCAAGTGTAAGCAAACAAAGTTTGCACATGAGTAACTTCACAACTGTGCTACTTGCATACACAGGCTAATGACTTCACATTAATTGCCTTAGTATCCCATAATGCAGTGCACATATCCTTACAGACATGTATAATACTATGCATTATGAGAAGGGCCACTAACCAGAATGGTTTCGACCTTTATTGAGGTCTCAATAAAGTTTGCACATGTGTATTAAATATAAATATTTAATTATTAATAAATATTTTTGAGTAAACACTAATTTAATTTTATTGTAATTACCTCTAACAATTAATAAAATGCATGAGGAATGGTTGTAGGATTTTTTTTAAATATTTTATTTTATAGATGGCAAGAAACAGATGTGAATGTTTTCCAAAATACTACAGTGCAAGCATCATCAGCAAAAAGTGAACTTCATCATCTTGAACATACTAATGGTATGAAATAAAAGCAAAGATGATGAAAAAATGCCACCCAATTCAAGAAAAAAAAAAAAGACCAATGTTTCCATTTGTCACACAGCACATGATAAAAGTAGATGAATTATTTACTAAAATAAAGAGCCAAAAGGCTTCACTTTGGGGATGCCAAATTATATAAATTAAGTGGATATTAAATCCAACATCTTTTCAAAGCCGAATACAGAAATTATAAAAGTTTCGTGCAAAAACTGACCAGAGTGCTTTCGAGAATACACTCACCACCATATTACGAGTTGCCCTAGCCGAACCTTATAGGAGCGACGGACACTCAAAGCACCTGTCGTAGATGAATTAGTTGCCAAACATGCAATAGTAGACAATTTCGAACAATAAAGAGCAATTTTAATAGAAAACGTTTCTCTAAAAGAAGACCTGCAGTTACCAGTAAGGATAAAAAGTTCAATAAGAATTCTTTGATACTTGCTGATGATGTAGAACAGATTCTACAGAATGATTTCTTTTAAATTGTTTAAATATTCTCCAACAAGAAATTCCATTTTGAAAAAAAAATAAAAATTAAAAAAAAAAAGTGAAAAAAAAAAAGTTACAAGTCATTTATCTGCAAAATGGACAGATTTTTAAGGAAAGTTCTCACATTTATGGAATGACGAGTATTCAAAAATTGCTGAAAATATATTAAATTGTTTAAAACCTATAAGATTTTCAGTTGAAGCACTAATTTGAGCCCGTACACAGGAGGTTGGTCGGTCAACCTATAGTACATTAGTACCGTGTATAGATAGTGGTGTCACAAATGAATGTCTAATGAGTTATTGTAAAATCTTCTTTATTCTTATTAGCAGTGCGCTTTTGCTTTTGTAACCTTTCTTACTTATTCTATAGCGTACTATGTTTATCCACCTTTCGTATTTAGTAGTCGTATGCCTTTGAACACTGGAAAATTTATTTGTTAAGACTGTGCCACCAGTATTTCTATATTGGCATAAGACTTAGTAACACGTTCCAGTAGATATCTCTCTCTCTCTCTCTCACTAGCATAAATTCCTTCACTAAAGTTTGCAAAAACAGTCGTAGTTCTCAAGTATTTCAACTACGCTTTTAATGCATTAGTTGTTTCAAGCTCACAAGTCCGAGTTTATTTAGGAACAGTGTATTGTAAATTAAATGATCAGGCGGCATTCTATTGACATATAAATTAAACAAATGAATAAAACACATTTATTCATTAATATCAAAGTACATTAATTAAACGATAGGGAGGTTACTCTCTCTACCTATCCTTTAGACTTTCAGCATAAAGAAACAAATTTCCCCTTTCAATACTAAATAACTATACAATATAATCACTCAATTACCTCTCTACTTGTTAAATCAAATTATTGAAACTCTAAATTTACTCACTAAGAGGTTAGCAAACTAAGCCAAGTTATTTCACAAATCTAATGCCAATTATTAATATACCAAATGAATCTCTTATGGACACTTCTTATTACTATTAACTTAATTCTTATCTGTCTAAGAGATATGTATAACATACCTCCTAGATTATAAAGGAAATGTACAACAAAAGACGGAACAAACTTACAGAGGCTCTGTGTCACACTCGATCAAAGGTCTTGCACTAAAGTCCTTATGCCCTTTCTTTCATCTCGGGTCTCAGGCTTCTTGCTTCAGCGGCATCTTGTTAGGGATTTGGCAGGCTTTGGGTTGCAATCTGCAGCACTCTAATAGCTCAGGCAAAAGGTCTCAGCATACGGTCAAATTCTCCGGCGCTTGAAGTTTGCTCTATGGCTATTGGCTTCGGTTGACCTCCCGCAGCAAAAGACATTCGACCGACACTTGGCTCAGGTATTTACATCAGCTGTTCTCTCGTCATTCCCATTTTTCTCCTCTGGCGTGGGCTCGCTGTAATGTCTGGTGCTCTGGATCCTACTGCTGGTATTTCTGCCTCTAACTGCCAATGACGATAACTCTAACTGCTGACCTTGATAATTGGCGCTTGCCTCTGATTTCTGAATCCGATAACTGCCGTACTCTAACTGCCGACTGCCTCTGGTTCTAACTGCCCACTCCCTGGTTCTCTGCCGACCACGATGTTCAGCTCAGTCCCTTTTATTTCACGTTCTCCAGGACCTTGCACGAAGGGTTGTAACCCCCAAAGAATTCAGCACAACTCCTTGATCTTCTGTTAAGACCAACCCGTTTTTTCTTTTCCTCCGTGCTCCTTTAATCCTATTTTGTTGGGCAGCGGAAACTTGTCTGAACGTTGGGAATCTCTTTGACACTGACTTTGAAGGTGTTTATACGCAGAGCTCGTAAGCAACTTTCTCATACACTTTAAATCATAAACAACTTTCTTGTGCCTCATGTATAGCTATTATACAAAGTTTCGGTGGCAAAGCATTGCCTTTGTTTTTTACATTCTAAAAATTTTTGTTAAAGCAGTAAGTACAGTCAATTCCCATAGAGTTATTTACATTAATATTTAGCATAAAATATAAACAAAGTTATTTTTGTAACAATCTCATGGGACTTGACCTCTGTAAAAATCTATGTAAAGTGCTTTGGTATTTCCAAGCTACATTGAGTTTTACAGTGGGTTGGGAAAGGAGGAATTTGTTTACATTTGATTTGAATGACTTTAAATTGTATTCCTTGGAAAACACAGCAGGTGGGAGACTGTTCCACAGTGCAACAGTTACAGGAATGAAGGAAGAGGAAAAGAAACATGTTCGGTTTGTTTCTAGGTGTACTGTGAAGGGATGTTGTGCAGCAGCTGCACGTGTTCCAATGAGCTTAGTACTGAACAGAGGAATTACTGATGTTAATTCGGATGAGCATTTCCCATGGAAATATTTGTAGAAGATACGTACTGCAGAGACCATATGTCTGTGTGAAAGTGAGGGAGGGGGGGGAGAGAGTTGGTAAGGGATGGATCACTAATAAGTCTAATTGCTCTCCTCTGTATTGAGTCGAGCATTTTGAGAGAGCTTTTAGAGGGCCCCATCCCATATGTGGAAGCAATATTCGATAGCTGGGCGGATTTGTGATGAATCATGACGAATATCTACTAACAAGTGAAGAAATGTTTAGATTCTGTTTTTATAATTTTGAAAAACAAAATTCTGTTTTTCATCAATAAAAACTGAGAGTAAAAAGCTTTTGAAAGAAACTAAACAGCAACTTTTAAATGTTGAGATAGTCTTAGTATTACTTGTTTGTTAATGATGAAGTTTGTGTTATGGAAAATAAAATTGGAATTCCAAGATCAACAAAATTGATAACGAAAGAATTTTCAAAGATAAGTACTTCAGCAGAAGTATGCTTTTACAATCAGAAAATAATACAAACAGAGAAATTTATAAAAATTTTGAGCTCAGAAAATCAGAATAGCATTTAAAAGCAGACAGCAAAAGATATGTTCAATTTTGATGGCAGCATTAAAGGCAATTCAAATGAAACAAAGTATTTTCATCGTTAAAAATTGAAATGATGAAGCCACATGTATACTGGCACTGAACCCAAAAATCCTGCTAGATGCAGTACCAAGAATTCCATGTCAATCCATTGTGAAAGATTTTTTTTTTCTTATTTGTTAGGCAAAAACGCTCTGACTCAGCAATTAAGGTTTTGTATTTTTTAGAATTCTATGTTTACAATAAATAAGATGACTTATGACCTAACCTAACCGTTTCTCAAGTATACTGGCATAAATCTTGCCAGGAACACTCAGTAGGAAAATACTTCTGTAATTCTCACATTCAGTTTTATTTCCCTTTTTATATATGGGTACTATTAGAGCTCAACTCCAATCATCGGAAATTCGTCCCTCTGTCCAGGCTTTCTGAACTATGCAGTGCAGCCACTGCAAGACTTTTATACCACCATACTTCAGCATTTCTGGTCGAATATCATCTACTCCTGCTGGCTTTCCACATTTCAAGCCTTTGGTGGCTTTTCCTAATTCAAGTATGGATATATATTGCTGACTGCATGCCTGGTCAGTGTTTTTTACCACTGTGCTGTCATCACTGTTTGTTTCATTTAGTTTTCAAAGTAATTACTCCATACTTCAAGGATATCTTTTTCTTCCATTTTCATGTCACCTTTATCATCTCTAACTCCTTTTACAGCACTCTTTTCTCCATTCCTAAGCTTCTTCAACAACCTCCAGAATATTTTGCCACCTTCTTGATATTTATTTTCTATATTCTTGTCAAAGTCCTCCCATGACTTTTGTTTAGCTAGTTTTACACAGTGTTTAGCATTCCTGCATTTGTCTCTATATTCTCTAAGAGCACAAGCTGACTTATTTGACAGGAACTTTTGATATGCTTTCTTCTTTTCATTCACTGCCTCTTTAACTTCCTGTGTCCACCATGGAGTTCTGATTTTTCTATCCTTGCAGACAACTTCATGATATGCCTCTCTGGCTGAATCAATCAGGGCTTTCTTCAAGGCTTGCCACTGAATCTCCAAGGATTGGTTCCTGTTTTCAAACGCTTTCATTTTTTCTTCAATAATCTTTGTGTATTTTAGTCTACAGTTCACATCTGAGAGCTGCTCAACTTTTATTCGCTTTAAAACTTTCTTACATGTTATTCTTTTCGATATGAAATTCAATTTTATCCTGCTCAAGACTAAATAGTGATCACTTCCAATTTCAAATCCTCTGTACACTCTGGTGTCCTGCATCAGGGAGAAAACAACACTATCAACAATAATATAGTCAATGAGACTTTTCTTATTCCTTGCCTCTTCTCTCCATGTGAATTTGTGCACATTTTTATGTTGGAACATGGTGTTAGTAATAACCAATTAATGTCCTGAGCAGAAATCCAACAAGTATTTGCCATTATTATTATTAGCTTTGCTCTTTTCTTCAAATTTTTCCAAAATATTTTTGTATGTCTGACAATCATTTCCTACTCTGCTATTTAGATCCCCAACAAGGACCAACTTTTCCTTTTTCATTGTCAGTTGCTTTTTCTAAAGCCTCAAAAAATTCTTCCACTTCTACCTTAGTAGAACACTCTGTGGGACCATAGGCAGAAATAAGCCTCACTGCCCAATTCCCCATTCTGATATTTGCCCACATCACTCTATTTGAGACTGCCTGCCATTCAAGAAGATTAGCCTCATATTTTGTGTTGAATACTATGGCTACTCCTTCTTTTCCTTGATTGTCAATTCCTGAATATAACATTTTGTATTCATTGCTCAGAAAGATCTCACCAGTTTTTGTCTTTTTTGTTTCAGTCACCCCTATTATGTCGATCTGGTACTTATCTAATTCTTCAGCTAGCTCCGTTTCTTTGCCATTCAGGCTTCTTATGGTGATACTAACGATCTTTAACTCTGGTGATGTTGAGTTGGGGTGTGTTTTCAGATTTGTTCCAGTAGCTGACTTTTTGCTATTTGCCCTGGTTCCCTGGCAAAAACAATGGGGGCCTTGTTTAACCGAGCAACGCCCCAGCCTACATGAAATGTTGTCATGTTGTACCATCATTTTTTATTTTGGTTTAACCAATAAGAATACAATTATTGTCGGCTAAATCCCAAATTGCCTGCCCATCCTTGTTCGTTCAGTATCCAGGTAGATACCCAACAGGGTGCACCATGAGAAGGTGAGGATTGGACATTAGGTCAGAAGCCCTGGTCGGTTCACTGCATTCCTTTAAAGGCTATGTGGAGGTCTCCTCTCAGTTATACAGCTTTGACCCTTAAGCACCCCCCTTTAGCCTTTTATCACTAAAATAAACATGAAAATTCTTATTTAAGAGAAACTGCCAATATTAAACCAATAAAATAAAATTTTGGAATTCTCAAGGATTCTAAGAAAATGCCATTTCCCATTCTCAGTTTCTGGTGATCAAAAAATGTCAGAAATTTAGAAACCCTACTCTCTTCCCTATTATGAGCCACATCTCTTCTATTAGTCTCACCTATGTAGGAAAGGCCACAGGAACATGGAATTCTGTACCCCCCCCCCCAGGATGTTTGTAGAAAGGATTATTGTCTTTGGGAGAGTGAAGAATACAATTCTTCACATGGTGAGAATAGGTTTGAATGCCACTCTGATATTACGATATTTTGGTTAAGGATATTGACATAAGAGAATGAAGCGAGTTTCTAGTACATGTCAGGATTTGGATGAGGAGTGGGACTGGAGAATAGCATTTTGTTGACTAATTTACTTGGAAATTCACTGAGAATGAACTGGATGAGTGGAAGTTGTAATTCTTCATTTTTCTTGTTATCATCTTTGAAGACAGACAGCACATTTTTTTTAGGAGAATATGAACAATTCCTATTTTTTGTGAGAGATGGTGAAGAGATGATGAATGAAGGTAACACTAGTACGAGTGGGCTTGGGGTAAATGTCTAATGTGGAACCATTTTCAGAAGTTTTTGAAATGAGGGCGTCCAGAAAGGATAATGTCTTCATTTTGAACTTCCAAAGTGAATTTTATTTTTAGGTGGAATGAATTACGAGAGGGATTGGAAAACTGTTTAAATTATCAATGCTACATTTCCAAACGATAAAGATGTCATTCATGTGTATCTCAATCAGATGATAGGTTTTGGATTGGGTAATGCAAAAACTATTTTTTGAAATTTTCCATGAAAAGATCTGCACACAGGGAAGACAAGCCAAGCCAAAAAGTTGTAGTAGAGGTGACTGTTTTGTTTAAAGTAATCAGCGTGGAGGCAATGTTCAAAGAGTCTTCTAACATCAGGAAAGATGAGGTCTATGATGAAATCTAAAACTTCCATCGATCAGGACATTCGTGTACAGTGAGAGATGTCAACAGTTAAAACTGTTTAAACCAGCAGGGCCACATTTCTAGAAAATAAAGATGTCACTCACACACATAGGGGTGTGTGTACCAGATTTTTTGCATGGAGAGTAGCGAGTGAGCAGAATGGGCTGCCAGAATTGATTGAGAGTTCCTTGACGGTGAATGGATTCAAGGAGAGGCATGAGAGGATTTGTGTGTATGATGGTTGATTTGGGGTCTCCCATGATGAGTCTCCAGACTCCATGGAGATACTGTAAAATAATAATAATAATATCTCTACGAGATGACAGGTTTTGGTTGATGGAATGACTAGTACAAGGATTTTTTTTTTTTTTTTTTTTTACATGAGGAAATCTTCCATGGGGAAATAATACTTTCCCATGGCTAGACTAAAAAAAAGATTTTTTGTTATTATTATAATATCTGATAAAGGATGTGCTATTGCAATCCGGATCTTCCTTTGTATTTTCCAATTCTTTTCAATAACTTTTTCTTCTTTTTTTTTTTTTTTTTGTGGTCAAAAGTTCTTCAAATACTGCTTATATACTTGCTTTATATAATTTGACTATAAAGGAAGTTTCAGCTCTGTCATTTCTTAATTAAAAGTGACAATAGTGGTATTATAAGAAAATGGCCTAATGAAGGATGTGTTGTTGTTATCCTGATGAAGAAAACTATTTCAGGAAAACTATAATTTCTTACATGATCATTCTTATACCAGTGCATTTCTAAATATTCTATCCAATTGTTTACATAAACTCTCTCCTCCATCCAATAGCAATCTACCCATCATCTGACTGCCATTCTCAGCAAACACCTTTCCTCTTACCCTCATATTTATCCAACAGATCAACATGCACAAGATTTCTCTTTCTATACATCCTAATATATCATTTTTAATCATATCATGCTTCTTCCCAGCACTCTACTAATATACCTTGTTAAAACAGAAAGAACTTTATCCCAAGCACTTTTATTTAGCAGTCTCTAATAACACACTCAAATTCTCTGCACCTCATTTACACTTTTCTGCAAATCATTTGTTCCAACTAGCACAATTAAATCATTTGCACTTCATCTTCTCTCCACAGTTGCAGTCACTCATCTAACTGTTCTGCCTCTCAAACACAACTTCAGCACCAATTCAGATTTTTACATCCTTGGCAAATGAATAGCAACACTTTTCTTTCTTTCTCTCTCACACACACACATATTCTAAACTTCTGCTATGATCAATCACCTTCCCCAGGTTCTCATTTACTGGAACCCTTCTCTTCCACTTTGGTGCAACACTAACAAGAAGTTGGTGCAACTCCTTCTGCAAACTGCAGTAATTCACTTCTAAAGACTTCACATTCCTAATAGTATGAAGTCTATTCATAATGAGCATGTATTTTCTTGATCACAGAACTAATGTAAATAACTATTTGGGAACATTGATCAAGTGTAAACGTATTTTCATACCGACTAGTTTCACCAAACTTAAGCTGTTGGCATCGTCAGGGTACAAGCACTGAGGTTAAAACATATCACAAAACAGATCTTAACTGTAAATTCTAAAAATTATAGTTACAAACTAAAATAGCATTGAATAATACACGTGTCGCGTGTACATGATTTACTAGTTGTTGCTAAGGAACGTTCTATAGTTAGCATTAAAGTTCATTTCTTGTGCATTCAGAGATCTAATTAGGGTTTTCCATATTTCTGGAAGTATTAAACCTTGGTTTCTGTTAAGGTTATCAGTAGTGCGTGCTACTGTAGCTGCTTCTTTAAACATTCGAGAGTGGTAGTCTATGTAAGTGGTACAACTTCGTCCCACTCAATGATGTGGTTTGTTATGGAGAAATGTGATGACAGGTCTGATATATCTTGTCTGTTGTTTATAACATAACCAATGTGTTCCTTCTGTCTAATCTCGAGGTTTCTTGAAGTCTGGCCGATGTAACTTGAACCACATGAGCATGGGATGTTGTAGACTCCAGCATACTTATAGAAAGGATGGGTATCTTTTGGAGATCGTAGTAGTTTACGAATTGTTTCTATAGGTTTGAATGTCACTCTTATTTTGTGTGGTTTGAGGAGATTAGCAAGCTTGTTAGAGATACTGCTCACATATGGAATAGCGATTGTTGTAATATATTGAGTGTCTTCTCGTTCTCTTTGTGGTGGCTCAGAGAAAAGGATTTTGTTGACGAGTCTTCGTGGGTAGCCATTCAAGGTGAAGTTATTAGATATCAATGTTAATTCATCTTAGAGGTCCTTTTCATCTGTTGTAATGCAGACAGCTCTTTTCTTTAGTATGTGTACTATGCTGAGTTTGTGAGAAATGTGGTGTGATAAGCTGAAATGTAGATAACGTCCTGTATTCGTAGGTTTCCTGTAGACTGATAGGTTCATAAGGCCATTAACTTGCTTTTTAATTAAGATGTCTAAGAATAGTAGTTGTTTGTCTTTTTTCGAGTTCTAGAATAAATTTAATAGAATGGTGAAAGGAGTTGATTTTATTGAGAAAATCAATTAGGTCATTTTGTTGTGGTTCCATACAATGAAGATATCATCTACATATCTCCACCAAATTAATGGTTTAGGATTTATTTGAGATAGAATTTTATTTTCGAGATCCTCCATAAATAGGTCAGCACAAGAAGGTGAAGGGGGGGGGGCTACCCATTGTCAGGCCAGTTAATTGTTGGTAAATAGTTTTCTTCCAAGAAAATTAGTTTGAATTTAGGCAATGATTGTACAGTAAGGTTATATCTTGTGGGAATAAAGTGCCTAAGACGTTGATAACTTCCACCACAGGAACATTTGTAAAAAGAGAAGTGACATCTAAGCTTGCAAGTAGATCATTTTCAGATATAGTAATGTTTTTTAATTTATCCACAAAATGTTGTGAATTTCGGACATAACTCTCTGAGTTATGGATATGTTGTTGTAAGAGTTTAGAGAGATGCTTAGAAATAAGTAGGTAGGTGAGTTAATGCCATCTATACAATGGGGCGTAAAGGAATACCATCTTTGTGAACTTTTGGAACCCCATAAAGTCTTGGAGTTAGAGGGTGCATGGATTTTAATTTTTTAATTAGATCTGTTGGCCAGTTGATCATATTGCATAGTAATTCGTTTGTGTCATTGTGGTTTTTTAATATAGGATCTTTCGTTAAGATATGGTAAACAGACATGTCCGACAGTAGATTGTTGACTTTATCCAATGGCAATTCATTCCAATCACGCACTACCCTATGAGAGAAAAATCTAGCCCTCACCCCCTTCTTAGAGGCATTCCTCCTCAGCTTCCAAAGATGCCCTCTTGTCCTTTCCCCCACCCTCAATATATTGAAAAATTCCACCAATCGAAATCTTGTATGACCATTTCAGAAGTTTGTAAGTTTCAAACATATCTTGTATGACCATTTCAGAAGTTTGTAAGTTTCAAACATATAACTCCCCCACCCATCCTCTTTGCTACTGTCTACAAATTCTCAATCTTCCTTCATAATTAGTATTCCACAATCCTGATATCATTTTTAACACTCTCTCCATTATATCAGAATCACAACAAAAACCAGGAGAAGACCAGACCTGCAAAAACAATAATCCAAGTGAGTTCTTATCAAGGCCTTGCAAAGAGGAAAAATGGCATCCTTGGATGTCATTTTGCCTCTTTACAAGGCATACATGTGAACGTCATTTCAGCATTACAATTATCTTTTGAGTTGTATTTGCAACCTTTGCTACATGGCCCTGAACTTCAACTTCCTATCTACTAACACTCCAAGATCCCTAGCCTCATCAGTTTCTTCTAGCATAATCCTACCAATATAATACGACATTGGATATCAAATCACGCCAGAGTGAATGATTTCACATTGAACTGACATCTATTTTCCCAGGCCCACAATTCCAGTCTATTCAAATCATTATGCAAGTACTGCATATCAACACCATTCCTGATTATCCTACCTATCTTTGTATCATTAGCAAATAGCTGTATGTCGCTTGTCAAATCCTTCCCAATATCATTAATGATATTGGGAAGGATTTGACACTTTTTGATATCTGTTAGTCAGCTATCTTCTTATCCACGCTAATATTCAATAATCCAAATGCATATTCTCCAATTTACGCAACAGTCTACCATGCTGTATTCTGTGAAAAGCCTTAGCAAAATCCAAAAATATCATGGTGTATTCCCTGTCTGGATCAATGGCAACATTGTTATAGAATGTGAGCAAGATGCAAAAACATAACCTTCCCTTAGTAAACCCATGTTGCTCATTGCAAAGGGATTCAACCCATTTCTGAATGCGAGCCGTAACCAATTTTTCCAAATTCTTCACCACCACTCCTGAGATACTAATTGGTCCATAGTTGGATACACAGGTCTTTGCACCATCTTTGTGCAATGGAATTACCAAACATTCTTTCCATTTCTTCAGAATCTTCCCTGTTCTGAGACTCATATTCACCTGTGCTGATATCCCATCATGTCCCTATTGCTGAATTCTTATTCAGTTGCAACAGCTCTAATACCTTGTCCTCATAAACCTGAGTTTCTTCATCCAGTGAAGAGGTAGCATTGAGCTCAATGTTGCATACACCAGGTTGATAGCTTTTAACAAAATGGGCACACATTAGTTGTTGAACCTCTTCTGCATCTATTATCCTCATGCCATCTGCATTTAGAAGATTTATTCTTTCATATTCATTTTCTTTCGCTTGCAGCATATCAACAGAATTCTTGCAAGTTGTCTTTAGCATACAGAGCCAGTTTCTTTTTATACCCAGACTTTCCTTTCCATACAGCAGTACGGAAAGGAAATCTGCTTATAACTTTCATAATGGACATTATCCTAATGCACATGGTATTCTTCCACATCACCCTTTTCTTACGAATCTTTTGCTTTAATAAGATTACACATCCATTTGACTCCTACCTTATTTATTCTTTGAACTCTCAGGACATATTCTGATATTGCATCATTTAAGTATTGTTTAAATGCTTTCCATGCACTGTCAATATTCTTCCCATCCAGCAACCGATCTCCTTCCACTGAACTCAGTATATTCCTCAGTTGGTCATAATTTCCTGCTTTGCAGTTAAGCATGTAACCATCTCTGAATGGAACATTCATAAAGTCACTTCTCAAGTGAGTACTGCATGATCACTGTCACCAACCGGAGGAAGAATAGTTACATCTTTAACTGAAATGTCCTCTGACACTATAATAAAATCTAACACTCTTTGTCCTCGAGTTCCTTCTGTCACATGCTGCTTGAGGAAGTTGTCCCACAACAGCTTAATAAATGCATCTTCATTCTTCTCGTGATATTCTTTTGCTATCCAATCAATATTTGGATAATTAGTCTCCCATTATGATTACTCTTTTCGTGCTCATCTTTTCTATTTGGTGATGCATTTCTTCAAAACTAGCAACTGATCCACCATCTTAACAACACCCCACTATGTAATCGATCTTGTTAGATTTCACCTCACACCAGATGGCTCCAAACTCACTGCCACATGAAGTACTGTTAGTAGTACTACAATCATAGGTCTCAACTCTAGCTGGATTCAAGTCATCCAATATCATTAGCAACATGTCCCCCCCCTCCTCTCCGATCCTTCCTAAAAATACTCTATGATTTACACTTGATACCAGTTAGTATGTCTGATTCTGATAGCAAGGCCTCACTGATGCCTACAATCTGAAGTCCCAACATATTGACAAAGACAACAAACTCTGATACTCCTAGCATTCATGTACAGACATAATAATCTACTTACATGTTCTTTTGTATACTCTTATATTTATCTGTTTTTTATCTGTATTTATCTTTTGTATACTCTTATATTTATATTTATCTATTATATTTATCTGTATGACACAGTTGGACAACCTTGCAGATCTCTATTCTTCGCTAGTGCCCTATACATGTAGACATCTTTGCACATGTTTGATGGATCCAAATCAGACGAACACAAAGTTGAAATCATTTGCTCCTTGTCAACATTTTTATGACAAAGCCCATTGCCATCATTAACATAGTCACTCTTACATTCCCATCATTAACATAGGTGCATATATTCATATTTGTAAATTAAGGGACACAAAAACACACATGTTGAACAGATTATTTTATTAATTACTAATAAAATAAAACTTGACGTTTTATTTTGACGCATATATAACATTGTCGTTCTTACACTCGCATTCTCATCATTCCTCCCTATATAATTTAGTTTCCCTTGTTAAACTGGGGTTCCAATTTTATTTTAATATTTGTATTCATATATATATCTTCTGTTCTGACCTGCCCCCTTTAGTAACTTCTTAATCTAACATCAGTGAGTCATGTCTTAACTATCAATCTAGGCCGATGAGCAATTTTACAAGATGGGCACGTGGGGTATGAAGACAAAGGAAATGTCGTTAATTGGCGGCAATTCCTTTGTTTCAATTCTGGTACTGGTTCCTTTTTAATTTTAGGGAAAATTTATATTTATACTGCGCCACCCTAAAATGTACTTGATGAATATTTATTCATGGAACCAAAGTCTAGATCAGCACACTGTTTCGTAAGTCTTAAACACTTCGCAGAGTATTCTCAATTAATCTCACCGTTAGGATTTATCTCGTGGATATAGCCCCCTATTTTATGTTTGTTAATCTTACCTCCCGCCTTGGTTCAAACTTTTATGAACAGTTCAGTAAAATTAAAATCAGGCAAGTCTTCCTATTCATTTCAAAAGAATTTAACATTTAATTCACTGAATACATAATACATGTGATAAGAAATTTTTACTGACATAAAATTAATTTTGATAATATTGGGAAATGAGTAGTTTCACTTATGATTACTAAATCTCCTTTAACATATTAGATCATAATTTCATACCATTAATTCTAACAAAGATCTAATTCTCATCTATATATGACACCATTAAAGACTATCTTTTCTATAATTCACATACATTCACAAATATCTTCACACTATTATTCCAATTAAAGTATAGAATTCCCTTTTCATCAGCATAACTCCTAAAGTTCTTTCAATGAGGGCTCAGTCCTGAGTTGAAGATTTTACCTATATCTAATTATTGTCCCCTACACAATTTTACATAATAAATAAGAGTCTACATTACCCGTAGTTGGGGACTCACTAGGCCTTCATGTGTATCCCTACAGCAACTTCAATTTCCAGATTACTTTTCAGGTTTACTTTGTCTTTTCTACACATCAGTTGAATTCGAACATGACACATCGCTAACGGGGGAAGCAATTCTGGCTCCCCGCTCACTCATCAATCGGCTGGGCATAGGTCTTCATTCTCCGGCATGATCTGGAACTTTACCGTGTCAGGTCATTCCATAGCCTAGAACTGCCCATGGACACTGCCGCTTGCTGCGATGACTTCTCCGCCGATGACCACTCCAGTACAGGGAACAAGAAAAAAGACGAGCTGATGCCGCAGCACCTTTTAAAATGGGCGCCCTATGTTTCTTGCCTAAGTCATCCTGATTTCTCCCTTTTCTCACGACGTGTCACTCCTTTCAGCACCTAGCGCCAATCTCTCCCTTAACGAGTTCTTCGGAGGACATCCACGTGCACATTCTATTAGGTGCACGTGTATGACTTCAGACCATTGCTGTATAATCAGATTGTCCTTTGCTTTCAACATTGTAATAGCACTTACATAGATTACACATAGTTCAAACTTCACAAAACACTTATTTTCAATATGATGCATTAGGTAAAACTTTCTTAAATATTAACGTAACTGATAAATTACAATTGGTTATTTTTCTCTTGATATATTAATACTGGCTCTGGAATTGATAAACCATGTTAAATCTGAATAAAGGTAAAGGTTTTGACTTTTCCTTTCATTCAGAGTATAACACCCTAATTCTCTCTCTGTTAGGTCTCATAGCAGTTATTAGTTTTTCAAGACTCCTGATACCAAACGCATTCAGGTGCAAGCCATCCCTCTTACACAAATCCAATCTTCCATCAAACTTGCTCCACACATCCAAAAACTTGCATCCATTCCTTCTACACAGCCTGTGCATTGAATCGTTTGCCATCATAGCCCTTCTTAATTTATTTTTATCATATCAAGGTAATATACTAACAATTTTCACTTTCTCACTCTTCACTCTCACCTCTTTCAAGAACACTTTCATGTCCTCTCTCTCATATTGAACTTATTGCTAGTTAAGTCATTAGTTTATGCACTGGACCATTCACATGATGATGAAGAAACAGATGCCTTCTATTACAAATTACAAGACCTCATAAACAAAACTAATAAAAAAAGATATCTTACAGTCATGAGAGATTTCAACTCCGAAATAATGAAATACTCACCAGATATGAATAGTGTCATGAACAAATTCGGAATAGATGAGAGAAATAACAGAGGAGAAAAACTACTTGAATTCTTCAACAAAATAATCTATTAATTTCCAACACCCAATTCTACCACAGGCCTTCCCATAAATATAGTTGGACATCACCATATGGAGTTACCAAAAATTTTATATTGACTACATTTTAATAAGAAATAAATGGAAAACATCGGTCCAGAATGTCAAAACCCTAAAAAAGCCTGATTTTGACTCTGACCATGATGCCCTCTCAGCAAAGATTAAATTAAAATTCAAAAATAACATCCCAAAGAGAAACCGCAACTTAATTGGCATAAGCAAAATAAAGAAATTATATGAGAATACCATAGAAACAGAACTGCAAAACATACCCTTCGATAGCGTAAAAACTGCATGGAACCAGGAAAGAACAATAGTCAAAAACACAGCTATCAAGATTCTAGGCACAGTCAACAAACAAAATAACAATTGGATCAACCCTGAAATCTTAAAACTCCTAGAAGAAAAAAGATCAGCTAAAAACACATTAAATCAGAACAATTCTGAAGAAATCAGATAACACTATAAAAAGCTAAAAAATAAAATCGATGGAATGTGTAAAGCGACAAAAGAATTGTGGTTAGAAGAAAAAGTAAAACAATGTGAGGAAGCAAATAAAAAGCATGACACTAAAACTGTTTACAAAATAATAAAAGGTCTAACCCAAGAATATAATAACATTACTTCAAAAATGAAAGATTCTAATAATATGGGAACCAGTGCAATTCAAGATATACAAAAAATATGGAAAGAATGCTACCAAACACTATTCCAAAGAAACCAAACGTGGGATTCATCAAACAGTAAAGAAAAAGAAAGAGCACCTGCTATCATAAAAAGATGAGCTACTTAAAGCAATAAACCAAATGAAAACATCCAAAACTCCTGGAATTGACCAAATTTCTACTGAACTCTGGAAACATGGAGGCAAGGGAACCATAAAATATTTATTGAATCTTTTTAATCGAATTTTATCCTCAGGAGAAATACTTAAGGACTGGAAAACTGGGATCATAATACCTATCCATAAAAAGGGTGATAAATAAAAATGTGAAAATTATCACCCTATCGCCCTTTTAAATAATAGCTACAAGATATTCATTCGAATTATACAAACCACTTGGATAAATTAATGGAAGAAATCATCAAGGAGGAACAAGCTGGTTTCAGACCCACAACATCCACAATTGATCAAATCTTCACACTTAATACTATAGCAGAAATATGCTGGGGAACACAATCTACCACTGTACTGCAGCTTCACTGACTTTAAACAAGCCTTCAATTCCACAAACAGAGACAAACTAATCAACATCTTAAACTCTAAATCATTAGACTGAATTGTTGACCTTCATTTCAAACTTACAAAGACACAAAAGCACGTGTCAAATTTAATAATATAAAAACAGAAAAATTTAAGATAGAAAGAGGAGTTATGCAGGGTAGCCCACTTTCACTGCACTTATTCAACATATATCTAGAGGAAATATGCAAAAAAATCTCCAATGAACCAGGGATAAATATAAATGGAAGAAATGTCAACCAAATACACAGACGATATAGTAATCCTGGCAGTATCTAAGCTACAATTAGAAAAAACAACCCATCTTTTAAATGAAGCATGCAAAAACTTTGGAATGAGGATCAACAGTAGAAAGACCAAAATAATGAAAATAGGAAGAGGAGCTGAAAACATCTCAATAACCCTGAAGAACCAAACCCTAGAACAAGTAATATCCTTTGTCTATTTAGGAAGCACCATTACACACAATTTCGACAGCACTGAAACAGTAAAACACACAATTAACATTAGATGGTCAAACATGAATATATTAAACAAAATACGGTACAATAACAAACTCTAGAAACATCTTAAAATCAAACTATTCAAAGCCACGATCATCCCTACAGACATATGGAAGTGAGTCATGGCAAGTCACTAATAAGGAACTACTTAGAATAAGTGCATTCAACTGGAAGTGCCTAAGAAAAATAAACAGACACTGGACTGAACATAAAACCACAGAACAAATAAAGCAGGATCTCGACTACCAGGGCAACCTCACAGACATTCTTCAGCAACAGCTCCAATGGTTCGGCCATGTCCAGAGAATGCCTCCTCACAGACTTCCAAACATTATGCTAAATGGAAAAATAGGAAAACAGCATCAACGCGGAAGACCAAGGAAAAGTTGGCTCAGATCCTTAAAAAAAAGTGGCGAATACCCCAGCTTCACTACTATGTTCGAGAAGAATAGAAATAGAACCATTTGAAGACAGACTGTACAAAGGGGACTGAACCAGTCACTAGATGGATGAGATGAAGAAGAAGTCGTTAGTACCTACTACAATTACAATCTCATTTACTTTTCTTTTTTGTTTTTGAAATGCTTCCTTCATATTCTTAATTTTTGTTCCAGGAAAATTCCTGCATTGGCTCTCTGATGATCTGCTTTAATTTTGCTATTTTAGAGATTAATTCATTTTCCATAACCTCCTCCATATCTCCAATAACCTCATTAGCAGGGCTAGCTTTCTTGTTCTTGACTGCACTGCTCTTCTTAGCATTATGTTTCTTGTGCATTTTTGGCACCATTTTAAACTTATACTTATTATGAAATATCTTAATAAAAATATGAAATATTGTGTGTGCGTGCATGTACTCCAGATGATGACCTTCATATGAAGGTCAAAATGTTGGAAGATTATTTTGGTTTAATTTCTTTCCAAAAGCCATTTAATGTCTGGTTTATTCACTTGCAAATTCCCCTCAAATAAATAGAATCTAAGCATGAAGGTGAAGGAAAAGGCAATTTCAGCCCCAGAGATGTTAAAATTGCCATTTCCTTCCTCTTAAAATAAGAAATGTCAGAAGGAACATTCAGATCAGCACAAAGACACTTATCTGATATTCTCATGCAGCTTTACATGATGAATTAGACTGGTTTTAGTGGTATAGTATCCGTAGCAGACTTCACGCTAATGTTGTGGTCTCCAACAATAAACTGACTCATGCAACTCCTTCTGAGCAACATTCAGACCTTCTACTTTTAAGGTTGCTGTTCACGAAACTGATGATTTATAGTAAGTGCTTCAAATGCATCTGAAGACATCATCATAAAACTGCCACTATCTTGATAAGAGAACTAGAAGAGATCCTTCAATAAAACCAGAATACAAGGTTCAATGTCATATATTGTATTTTAAGTAATGTAGCTGGATACAGGTAACTCAGAACAGAATGAGAAACTAATTCATACATTGCTATGTCCACATAACCCTGATTATATGAGATGAGGATGAATGTTGAATAATCAAACTATGGTAGGAATAGACAGATTACTTCTAAATGAAATTTAGACTTTGATGTAGACTGCTAGAATTTATACTATCTGTTTTCATTACATAAACCATTAACTGAGATGATTCCTCAATCAGAACTCCTCCTTCCTGGAAACTTGGGTTTCTTATCCTGCAAATCAGGAAAACTGGACAGGAGAATACATGCAACTTAGAGAGACATAATGCATTGTCCTTGGCATTAGTTGCTTCAGTCATAAATCAAAACAGCAATAACATAGATTTTTAATTAGCATATTTTCCCCTTGTTACAATCCTCCGACCATCACTGAACTCTGTACAGATGGAAATCAAGAACTGCACTAAGGTATACAGCTGAATGAGTCTGTGGATAATTATGTTGATAACATAATTATCCACCGACATTTGGCTTGTGAACAATGCCAAATGTCAATCGCATGTTAGGGACATTACCTCCTGGTTAATAGGCACCGTTCATGTGTCAAGTTATTTGATTCTTGACGTCACTGTCTCTTTTGTGCCCTTAGCATTACAATTGCTAAGAAATCTCTGAGGTCTCCCTCTTTTCCTAATGTTTAATGCTGTCACTTGTCAGTTTTGTAACATATTGTTTTTGTTGTTGTACCACAATAAGGCACGTATACTCGAGTTATGATCACATTCCTCCTCAGATTAATAATTATGAAGAGATGGAATTCTTCATAATTATTAACTTGCATAAAATATCATTCACTGCAATTTTCAGTCTAAAGGAAGAAAACTAATACAGGGAGATATATCAAAGCTGATTCACATCATAACCTGTCTCAGAAGTCCGGCATTAACAAAATATCAGTTGATTATCATGTAACACAACTTTCACACTAGAAATTCTCTTCTGAAACAAGAACTGTCACTTATTAAGTCTACTTGTCTTTCTATGGGTTAAAACCTGATCTCATCTCTAAAATACACAGCAATGGCCTTCCCCCCTCATTCTCTCCAAGAAGACATTTCTAGTACCTCTATTCCTCGTGTCAAAGGTTTGTCTGAAAAGTTCACCAGTCTACTTCCATCCAGTCCTCAAATTACCTTTGTTTCCTATTTCCCATTCAGGAGTTTACAAGATTTCTTGGTTTGGCAATCTATCACATAATAACAGGTAACTATATCCACCAAGGCATGTTTCGAAGTGCAAAGATTACGTTCAGTTCTGTGAATCTGATAAATCAGGTTTCCTCAGTGATGTCATTTTTACCAGAAACATGTTCAGTGGAAACAAGAGTAAACAAGGAAACAAGTGTCGCATAAAAGCTGTTTTTTAATGATAAGATTATGTAACAAGAGATGTGGAGCACTTATTTATCAAATGAATTCAAACAGGAATGAATGCATACAGCTTTTCCAATTTTAGGAATCATCTTAGTACTTCTCACTACTGTGAACAATGCCAAATGTCAATAGCATATGAGGGACATTACCTCCTGATTAATAAGCACTGTTTATGTGTCAAGTACTTCGCGATCACTGCACCTACTTTCCATTAGACTAATCCCACCAAGACAGACATCAGAACACTTCACTGGTTCCTCGAAAAAAGGTCACCTCTTGGCTAAACCTTTTAGTTTATTGGAAATCACCAATAAACTAAAACCATATAACTCTAGACCCCCCCCCCCCGCATGAGATATATGGACTACCAAAAATCCATAAACAAAATGTGCCATCACGTTCCACTGTGGATGGTAGTGATTCATTCACACATACAAATTAGCCAAAGTGCTAGCACAATATACTAGCAACACCCCTATGCACATCAAAAATTCAGTCTACTTTAAAGCCAGTATAAAAAACTTCATATTCCAACACATTGACACAATGGTCAGTTCTGATGTCTCCTCTATATTCACTAATGTCCCACTTAAAAAAACCTTAGACCTTATCAAAGCTACATTTCCTTCCAATATCTCAGGCTTGTTTTAGTTCACCATTAACTCTGGCTATTTCATTTGGCAAGGAAAGTCTACAAACAGAGGGGGGATAGCCATGTGTTCACCACCACATTCTCCACCCTTGGCCAACTACTTCATGGAGATATTTGAAGAGAAAGCCTTAAACTCTGCCCCACAGATGATGGGTTCTCCATTTGGTCACCTGGCCTGGATACGCCCAACATTTTCCTAGCACATCTTAACAATCAACATCCTAGGATCCAATTCACCTTAGAAAAGAAAAAAAACAACAACAGCCTCACCTTCCTAGATACTCTGATTACAAGCTGGCCTGATGGATCCTTAGCATTTTCTGTTTACAAAAAAACAGGAATACACATACTGATAGATATATTTACTAGCAGTGAATGTAACCCCCCCCCCAAAAAAAAAAAAATGGGATTATAAAAACCCTATATAACAGGACAAAATTAATCACTTCTGTCAGCAGTACCCTTACTATCGAACTTGACCACATTCTCAAAACTTTTTTAGCCAATGACTACAATCCCCACAATATGTAAAAAAATATTAAAATCTGATAACCACAATCCCACCCCCACCACCTTCAGAACAGAGATTACACAAAATCTATCACCATTCCATATATCCAGGGCACATCTGAAAAATTAACAAAAATCCTAAAGAAATACAACCTTACAACTACTTATAATCACATGAAAAATTGGCATCCCTTATCTGCTCCATTAAAGACCAGTCACATTCCCTAAACTTACCCGGTCACCTTGTAGTTGCAAACTGTCCTACTACTGCCAAACAACCAGTATCAGAATTTCTGAACACATGAACTACATCCAGTTCCACAATTATAGCCATTGCCATTCTGGATTTGCTGACCATGCTTTGGACATCCAACACACAGAATTATTAATACCAATTAATATTATTAATATTTTCTGCCTATCCGATGTCTATATCATCTTTTATTTTAATAATATACAAACATCACCACAATAATAAAATAAATAAGATTATTTACTAAAATGCTAGTATTTTGATAAATTTCAAAGCAGCATATTCAGAGCACAAAAGTCATTAAAGAGTCCAGTAGTTCAAGCAATTCAAAACTGTAATAGATGAAATAACTCAATCCTTTCATGGTGCCCTTTAAGGCTGATTAAAAATGCATTTATGTTGGAGTCAAAATGGCTGTCTCCCAATATCGAGTATAAGTTTCTGTCTATGACCAACCGTTTTATTTCTAGCCAAACTGACAGCCTTATATTTTCTATTATCTGTTTCTATTTTAATTTAACCACTAAAAATTGGACCTTACAGTTGAGGCACACAGTGCAAAACATCAGTTGACAAGCAACTTTTTTTGCAAGTAACAGCCTGAAAAACAATTTTAATCATTTTTGTCTTTTTTTTTTTTATTGCTGATTTTCATATCAAACTCATGATAATGGTTGATGGAAGTTTTTTCACTTGGTTATGCTACCAATTATATACAGGTAACCCTCACATAAAGCGGATGTTAGATTCCACAAAAATGCCGTGTTATATAAATCGCTTTAAGCAAGACTCAGATCACATAGGAAAAGTATGGTTAGGTTCCGAAATCATTTTTTTTTTAAGATTATATAAACAATGACATATCCAACAAAAATATATTTTTATTTAATTCAGGTAATTCGTGTAAGTTAAGAAAACATAAACTATGAAACAAAATACACAGTATAAACTTATAAAAATTATGAATTGTACATAAACTTCATTGCACATAATACATAAATGTTTTAGGCAAAATAAAATAAAGTGTATATTTTAATCGTCATCACTCTCTTCAAAACTAACATTTCATAGATGTTCTTTATTAACGAGTGGCCAGACGTCATCATCACTTGAAATCTCTTGGACATCATTAGTATAATTCTTACTGCATACTTTGCTGGTTTAGTTATCAAAAAGTCAGTAATAAGACCTTGCTTACTAACCACTATGCTGCAATTTTTTATTAAGTTCATAACACAGAGCTAAACAAATATCCAATTGTCTCGTGAATTTTCCGGAGCACTCCAATGAGAGATCATTTTCCATAAAATAATTTTCTTGCCAAGTCCATTCCTTCTGCTAATATCTTTAAACTGAATTCTTTAACGGATTTATCAGAATCAGAATCTTTGGCACACCTTCCCCCACCATTTGATTCGACATCATCTATTACCCGTACCAGTTCCTCCTCATTTAAATCTATTTCCCCATCAGTTAATTAACTATTGAAGAGATTGTAGCACTTATGAAGAAGTTCACGAAGGTTGAGTCTCACGTGCTGATCGAAACTGAATGTATCTTCAGTCTTGTTTAATTGTTACCTTGGCAGTTTACAGTGGGGTGGGTTTAACTCCATTAACAAATACGTATATCGCAAAAGCACTCTAAGTGGCCATTACTATAAAATATTTTTTTACTCAGATTGAAATTAACACACTTATGATTTTTAATGAGCTTTCCTGGCTGAAAATGAAGACAAATTTCAACAATAAACACTTTATATGGTAAACAATTGATGTACTTATGTGCTAAAGAGTATTTCCCCTAATATAAATTTGCTACTTATAACTACATACGGGCAAACACAAATTTAACAAAGATAAAATTCGATTTTAAGTTGCGGGTTGAAAAATATATGAAAAGACAAAGGCTTTCTACAATTTGTAGACCGTGTTTTTATCGAAACTGCGTTGTATAAGTAGTGTGTTCAACAAGGGTTACTACAATTTGTAGACCACATTGTATAAGTACCACGTTATACGAGGGTTATTATTATTACGGGCGACTCCAAGGAGTACTTAGACTCATCGAGGGAGGCCCTAAACATCATGTCCACACAACTATATGACATTTTCACAGTATCTATCATATCTTGAGTTCAACTCACTCACTGTCATAGCACCCACAACAGATTCTGGCAGCTTATTCCACTCATTTACCACTCTAAAAGTACCCAGCTCTAACACCCTTGCTAACCACACTTCTGCCCAGCTTCCACAGGCGTCCCCTAGTTCTCCGACCACCACCACCACCACCAGTCCTGATCTCAAAAATATCCTCTGAATTAATCCTATAGAAACCCTTTAGCAATTTGAATGTCTCAATCATATCTCCCCTTTTCCACCTATCAACTAATTTCTGCAACCCACAAATCTTCAACCTGTTCTTATAAGGTTCATTCCATAGACCTGCTATCATCTTGGTCACTCACTTCTGGATCCTCTCCACCTCCTTCCCATCAAGAAGAAACCTAGGTGACCAAATCTGGGCACAGTAGTCGAGATGAGCTCTTATCAAGGGTCGGTACAGAGGTACAATAACTTGCTTGTCTCTGCTCGTCAAAATTTTTCAACAACCAAGTGAGTTGATGAGCTGATTTAGCTACTTTTGCAATGTGCCCCCTAAACTTCATCTCCCTATCCACCAACACTCCCAAGTTCCCTGGCCTCATCAATCTCCTGGAGTACAGTTCCACCAATGTGGTATACTGCTGCTAATCTTTTCACCCCAAAATGCATAACCTTACATTTTGTCACATTAAATTGACATCCGTTCTCCTTAGTCCAGAACTCAAATCTATCCAAGTCGTCCTGCAAGATTTTGACATCTTCTGCATTTACTATTGCCCTACCCAACTTTGCATCATCAGCGAACAAATGAACTGTTCCTCTTAGATCCTTCCCTATATCGTTAATGAACAAATTAAACAGAAGTGGTCCAAGAACAGAACCCTGCGGCACACCACTAGTCACAGGCCGTCTTTTGGACTCTACTCCTGAATAAACTACTCTCTGATATCTCTCCATCAACCACCCGCCTATCCATCTCACCAACCCTATATCAATTCCCATATGTTGCAGTTTACGGATTAGAATTCCCTGTGGTATCCTGTCAAATGCCTTAGCAAGGTCCAGCAGTATCACTGTAAATCCATTACCCTTATCCAGTTCAGCCGTCACTGTGTTATAAAACTTGAGCAAGTTACTGAGGCATGATCTACCCTTCACAAAGTCATGCTGTTCCCCCATACAGTATCTCATTTTCATCAATCCATTCCTGTATTTTTCCCTTGACTACTTTCTCCAAGACATTGACAATTACCTGTATTTAGTTTAATCCTTTATCCAAGTGTAAGCAAAGTTTGCACCTGAAGTATTTTCAGGACTGGGGCAACTCGTGGCAAAGGTGGTATAACTTCTCATCACTTGCCTTAGCATCCCATAATACAAAGCACATATCCTTATGGGAAGGGTCACTACCCAGACCAGTTTTGACCTTTATTGAGGTCAAAATCAGTGGGAGCCGGACCCAGTGGTGGTGAATACCAAGGTGGAAGTAATGAAGAAGTCATATTTCCATACACCAGTTGCCAAAAGGATGACTTCTGCATTACTTCCACCTTGGTATTCACCACCACTGGGTACAGCTCCCACTGATGAGACCTCAATAAAGGTCGAATCCGGTCTGGGTAGTGACCCTTCCCATAATGCAATACAAAGCACATACCCATAAGGATATGTGCTTTGTATTATGGGATACTAAGGCAAATGATGAGAAGTTATACCACCTTTGGCACAAGTTGCCTCAGTGCTGAAAATACTTCAGGTGCAAACTTTGTTTGATTACACTTGGATAAAGGATTAAACCAAATATATAATAATGATAATGGTTATTCATCAATTAAAAAGAAATGAAACTCATCGTAGATTTATTTAAAAGTATAACATCATGTGCAACAAAACAAATGAGTCACATATCAGGTTTAATATCACTTTCCTTCATAATATGATCCATACAGATGAAGAATAAACAGTAAAGACAGCATATGATCTTACATTAACTTGATTAAATGTCAGATCAGACCATCTCCCTCCCTCCCTCTATGTATGTATGTATGTATGTATGTATATAAGAGGCATTAAGTAGGAATAAGATATTAATAATTAATTCAACCAAAAATAGGTTTCATCCTAATTACACAGGTATAAAACGAAAACTAGTACACAAAGAAACAGTAAAAGATTAATAAGATGATAACTGTTATATAGATACACAGAAATGCGATGATTTTAAAAATCATCAGATTCCTGTGTGTGTTTACACACTCATGCCTACACGTTTGGCTAGATATAACAAGGATATATTCTGACAAGTTGATACAAAGGTTTATATTTAATTGTTTAGGATCCATTTCTAAGGATTCCCAAATTCTTCACTTGGTTATGTTATAGGAATGGTGTAATAGTTGAGACTCATCCAATAAGACTTGATGTCTCACTGTTGAGGAGTCTTGTGGATCAACTGAAGAGAATGCATGTGATGACAGAGCTGAGGCCTCACTTCTTTGGGATTTAATATTGCTGATCGCTTATACAATGTGTTACTCAATAGATTTTTCAGTCTGTCCATAGTATATCCTGTGCTCACAGAATAGTTGGTAAGCACCTGGTTATTTTAGTGGACCATGTCAGAGTTTTATAGATTGAAGTATTGATCTCACCCTAATAATGGGAATGAATACTGTTTTGATTTTATGTTCTTTAAGGATTTTGCAAGTTTTGTGGAAATAGAACTAATATATGTGGAAGAGTAATAAAACCTTTGATTCCCTCAAATCATTGGAAGCACTCCAAATGGCATGTTGATTAAGAAGTCTTGAAATAATGCATTCATTGTAGACATTGTAGAACAGTGTTTTTTTAGGAATCGGAGTCTTTAGCTAGCTTGTTCCCATCAGTAATGAGGTTGTAGGCATTTGCTCCTAGTGTTGAAATAATGCCCAATGGGATGTAGATATCTCTCAGTATGTGAAGATTTTCCAAAGATATATACACTGCTTGGAAAGAATTTAATACACCATTAATGGAGGCAAGGTGCATTGTGCCATGTAACAAGTCACATGTCTGCAGCCAGTATAAATTACATGAATATGATGCTCCCAAGTCAGTACAACTATGTCTGAGTGAAATGGCTATAAGAAGGGAAGTGACAGATTTTGAAAGAGGCGCTGTGATAGGATGCCATGCTGCAGGCCTATCTGTTTGGCAAATTGTTGACAAATTAGCCATCCCAGGTCAATAATCAGTGATACCATACTGAGATGAAAGTGCAGGGAGTCAACTGTAAGTGCTACCCGAAGATGACGTAGGGTGGTACAAAGGATAATATATAAAAACTGCCATTCATCGACCAACATGTTGAATTCAGAGCTCGGGGCATCGACTGGAACATGTTTTTCCATAGTAGGATTGAAATATGCAAGTGGACATTACCCAAACCAACATGCAGCATAGTCTTCAGTAGCACAGAGCTTCTACAGTGGGACATGGAAGTTTGCAAGGCTGTATTATGAAGCGAGAATCATGCTACATTCTCTACTGAGCAGATGGATGGGTGTGACAGATGCTTGGTGAGCAAATCCTACCAGAGTGCATAACCAAAATTATGAAATTTGGAGGTGGCAGTGTGATGGTAGGGTCCTGTTTTTTCCTCGTTTGGACTCAGACCTCTGTTTGTGGCACCATGAAAATGGAAATCCGAGGGGCATCTAAATATTCTGGATAATGCAATGCTGCGTACTTTCGAATGTTTCTACAGAAACGATCACTGCCTTTTTCAGCAAGACAATGCACCATGTCATAGGTGCATTGTCTTGCACTTATGACAGAGCTCTGATCTCAACCCTACTGAATGTCTGTGGGATGAACTGGAGCATCAGGTGAAGTCAAGGAATGCCTGTCTGATGATAGTCAGGACCGCATTACATGCCTATCATACGCTTGTGGAAAGTATGCCCCATAGCAGCATTTCCCAAACTGTGTTCCATGAAAAGTGAATAAGTGTTCTCTGAAAAATTATCAAAATTAATATGAGCCTGGAATGGTGTTAAATGCTGCAACAAGTTCAAACATGTTTGAAAATCAGGTGCTCCTCACTTTGCATGTGGATTGTGCTACTAAGGCCAACGCGAGCTGGCTGACAGCCACCCGCAGTTGTCAACACCTCCAAGCGCGAGTGAAGTCTGGAGGTATCAATTCTAGGAAATGTGCAGTCACAAGCAAGGTCAAGGCGATGCTCTGCAGCCCAAAATACAGTGTATGCTGTTGCATTTTTGTGATGCAATAAAGCCTGCTGTGGCGATAGTGTGCACTTAGCTTTACACTGAATACGAGACCGATGATACTCAACTCTAACCAAGGCGTTCCGTTAAAATTCAGGATTTGTGAAGTACTCCGTCATAGGAAAAGTTTGAGAAACACTGCCCCATTGGATTGCTGCAGTCATTGCCACAAAAGGAGGTCCTACATCTTATTAAGGTGGGCACCATGGCTGTTTGTTCCTCACACTACAGTGTCCATTGACTTAAGTTGTGTACATATTTCCATTTTGAATGCTGAACTAGGATTTGAGTGTTTTGAATTTTCTCTTCTAACATCTTTTCAAGATCTCTGTCAAGATTAACAAAACTTAAATAGAGATCCTTGTTATATTCCTTTTCATTTTAACAACTTATGGACTCTACAACAGTGTTATAAATATTTATTTTAATTTCCCCAACGCTTCAACCTTCATATTAAGGTCATCATCTAATAGATCCACAAGATGATCCGCGTGAAGGACATTCAAAAAATGTAACAAACCAGAAATCACTGATCAAGTGCACGATATGGTATTGGATATTCTTCTTCCTCCTACTGTCAGTCCAATATCACAGTTCTCAAGAGCTTAATTACAACATATTCATGGAAGCAGTTAAATAACATTAGTGATATTTTTGATTTGGATCCTGAATTACCTATGGTTCTATTTAAAATTAACTCTTAAGGAGAAATGTTAAGTAGATACAAATATATGCCTTCCATATGTTTGGGAATTTTAGAGCATCATTATTGTTAAGATTAGAGTGATTGATAAGAATCTCGCAGGTCTCCTTAAATTTATGTTCATACCATGTTTTGGTGTGATGTAAGCAACAGGTGCTTTTCCAGTCAATTCTATGTAAAGTGTTCAGGGCATGATCAGAAAAACCAGCTTAATGTGTCATTTATGTTCCTTTTTTCTGATAAGAAAAATACAGTATACCCCAGAGTGGACCAGTGGGGAGGAGTGGATCTTTGGATGTATTGAGTAAATTCTTTAATTTTGCAGGAGGTTTAAAGGTGGCTTTAAGGTTGTATTTTTGTAGTATTCTGTTTATTTTGTCTGATATCCTTTTAATGTATGGAATGGTTACAGGTTTATTATAGTCTTGTTTATTTTTGTTTTTAAGTGGGTCTTGTACAAAATTTTGTTGATAGTATTTTGGCTGTAACCATTATTTAAGAAGGTATTGCTGATAACTTTTAATTCATCTTCAAGTGCTTGTTCATTGGAGCAAATCTTCAAAACCCTTTTAAAGTGTTTTGAAGTGTATTAATGACCCCTGTTTTAAAGTGTATTAATGACCCTTAGTTTTTGTGTTGGTTGATGGTAGGAGTTTTTGTGCATATATTGGCCAGTATGTGTCAGTTTTTGGTAAACAGCAAAGGAAAGACTGCCAGAAGGAAGGCATGTGACAAGTGTATCTAGAAACCGAAGTGTGTTCTGCTTTTCAATCTCGATTGTGAATTGTATGCATTTGTGTTGTTTGTTTGTTTACATGGCTGAGGAAAGTGTCTAGTGTCTGGCAGCCATGTGGCCAGATAGCGAAAACATCGTCAACATATCTAAGCCAGACTTTGGGTTTTAAAGGAGTTACCTTTAGAGCACATTGCTCAAAATGTTCTACGTAAAAGTTAGCAATAGGGTAGGGGGAATGATGGTGTGGACATGGCTGTGCCTTCTTTTTGTAGGTAGAAAGTATTTTGCCACAAAGAATAGCCAGAACATAGTTCATGCACGAAGAGCGTTGTGATGACATCGGGAGAGAATCTGTCCTGTAATAGAAGGATTGTGTCATTGATTGGAACAATCATGATGAGGGCAAAGACGTCAAAACTGACTAATAAATCATCTTTTTCCAGTGTGATGTTATATTCCCATAATTTTTCAAATATAATTGTGTTAGAATAAAAATCTAATCTTAATCTCTATCTGGCCAAAATCTAGTTTGTTCTACCTAATGTTTCCAAACAATATTTCATAGCCTCTTTTCAGGTATTTACTTTTGAAGTATGGATCTAGAGTTAATAAGAAAATTCTATATAATTCCAACATTCAGTTTCATTTCCCTCTTTAGTGAATTAACATAAGGAAATCACCTGAAATCTCACCTTATAAACATTTAAAAAAAACTGAATTATACACTTCAGCCACTGTAAAACTTCTCACTATTGATTTTTTTCAATAATTATTTTGAATTGATGAAAACTGAATTTCTTAATAAACAGTTGTTATATTTAGAAGCAATTTACCTGAAAATACATAAAACTAAGTAGTTTGTGTACTTCTGGTGCTAAAACTTCTACAGTTTTCTCATAAATTTCCACTCTATTAGGCTGTTCATTTGATTTTGGCTATACAAAAAAAATTAAAGTAGGTGATAAGAAATCAAATATATGCAAATACAAATTTTTGAAGAAAGCAGAAATAGTTTATGAGCTTATGTTTTTTGTAATTATGTTAACACAGAATTAAGAACTATTAATATGAATACCAAACACAGAAAATAATATGTAAAAAAATACTGTGTACATTACTAATTTGTAACCTGCTGTGATCATTGAAAACTTTACAATGATGCTACATCATAATACCTAGACTTGAATTTCCTGTACAATGATGTAATAACACTTTACTGCACAGCAACTTAAATGATATTACAACTGCATACTCAACTGCTTTTATAGTTTTTTGAATGTCATTCCAATTAAAAAAAACTTTTTTCTGGCCTGTTCACTTCTTCTGATGACATCAATTATGTGCTAAACCTGAGCAAATGCTAACTTCTGGTTTGTAACTATGTAGGAGTGTCTATAATTTTATGAAATCACATGCACAGATATTTTTACACAGATTCTGACAATAATGACAAAGTTTCATTCTAATTTCCTAATATATGCCCTCAAGGGATGTTCAGGTTAATGTTACAGAACTACATGATTAAGTTTACATTATTATTAATCTCCTATCAACAATTTTCTTCCATATTAGTCTACTACTTATTAGAACTCCAATATTGCTGTATCTAACCTTTTGTTCTTCTAAGGCACTTCTGACTGAATCAGTCCATTTAGAACTTGATTTTCCTGTAGGTCTTTTTCCTGCCATATTGGCATAAAAAGACATGTTTTGCTTGTCTGTCTGTCTTTCTTTCTATCTGTCTCCTTCCATCCTTCCATTTTGTTTAATTGACCAAACCACCTTAGATAACCTTGCTCACACATTCTTGAATGTAAACAATGTCAAGTTCCTTCCTAATGTCTTCATTTTTAATATGATTCTGCCATTGATGGCATCTGCTCATTATCCTAATTTTTCTTAGAACTCTCATATTTATGGTCTCTAATCTTTGATCAAGTGCTTTATTTTTAACCCAACTCTTAGATCCATAACTTAAAATTGGAATAAGAGAGAAACTGGCCAAAACACTAACTAGATAATTTCTCTCTTATTCCATATAAATCTATTCAATTGACTCCCGACCATACCAAGATTGCTTGTTCTGTTGTCTATTTTTCCAAATTTATGGAAATAGACAACACTATTTCAACTTGCAGCTATTTAAGCACTAAAAACTGTGTTAAGTAGCTGAAATACTTGTTCTATAGGATCTCCATTCAGAATGTAGCTGAAGTTTTCTATGCTACTGCCTATTTTCATAGTTTTGATCTTTCTACTGCTGATTTTCATGCCAAATTTGTTACATATATTATTCAATTTAGTTAGAATCCTGGAGACTTGCAGTGGATGTGTTTAGGAGTATAAAGCAAAGAGCTAAGCTTGATGTTTCCAATTCTAATGCCAAAATGTGAAAGACCAAACCAATATATGTAGAGTTCTAATAATGGATGGTCCCCCAAGAGTATCCTGCTTCAAAAATTTTCATTGTAGCCATTTAGGTACTGATTATAATAGTTTTTTTTTTTTTTTTTTGTCGTGTTGTAGCATTTTTTCATCCCTTTCTTCTACTACTACCATCCTTGAGAGACCAAATCAATATAAAGTTTTAACCTTGGATGGTTTCCAAAGAGTATCCTGCTTCAAAACTTTTCATTGTAGCTGTTAGGATATTGATAATAATAGTTCTTTTGTAGTGTTGTAACATTTTTATCACCTTTTTTTATGCTATCATCATCCTTAATAACTAGTTAACCCGTATTTCCGGTGTATAAGACGCACTTTTTTACCTTAAAAATTCATCTGAAAAATGGGGTGCGTCTTATATAACGAAGGTAAAGATTGTTTTTCTCTTTTCAAAGTCATACGCACTCCCTGTTATGTTCCAAGATCTTTGTAGGCGGTTAATGGTGCAATCAAATTGATGCGTGACCTTCACGTGACTTCTAGCACGTCATTGGCTAAGAACGGGGAGCCCCTATTCAAGTTTCATAACATCTTATCCGAGTAATCGGTTACCGATGCTTATCAGTATTGAGTTGACGTGTTGAGATATTTTGTGTTCCGTTTGATATTTCCCCGTAGATTTTAGTGATGGAAAAAAACAGGCGACATTCATATAGCCTGTGAGCGTAACATTGAAGATTTTAAAGGTGGTGCGTCATGGTATTACCGTTTCATGAAACGCAGTGGACTTTGTATGCGTACAAAAACAAAAATCAGTCAAAAAATGCCAAAAGAATATGAAGACAAAATTATTTCTATATTATAAGAAATTAATGATGATAGAGAAGAGTCAGATGACAGTGACATGGGTTTTGCAGGTTTCTGAAAGGTCAGTTTACTATTAAAAATTACCTATTATTTTATCCATTTTTTCTTTTTAAATCATACTTCAAAGTTTAGGTTTTTTCCAGAAAATTGTATTAAATTTCTGGGTGCGTCTTATACATAGAAGCGTCTCATACACCGGAAAATATGGTAGTTTGGAAAAATTAAGTTTCATCCATTACATTTTTATTATTGCTGTTCATGAAATTTTTATTACATTAAATCAAAATCTTCACTAAATTAGTGCTTAGGCCATAATGCCTATTACTGTTACTTTTTTTTTCTACTTAGGTTTGATTCAACAGTTTTTGGAAACAAACATGAAACTGTATTATACGAAAATGTGGTTTCAATGCAGATGATTTTACTAAAATCATTTAAATTTTGATTTAAAATAATTTTTTAGTGCAAAATTACACTTTAAAACAATAGTTCCAAATAATAATAATTAAACTGTCTGCAACACAAAAGCCAAAAACAGCTCAAATGCATTTTTATATGGTGACATCAGTTTTCGATATATTTTATATATCGAAAACTGATGTCACCATATAAAAATGCTATAGAAAAAAGCCATCCTTTTTTTTTGCAATTATCTTGGTTCATTTCTATGTCTGTTATATCAAACCAGCGTATGAAAGAATGCTTTTAAAAACCTATAGAACATTGCGCCATGTTTGTGTGGGCAAGCTCACAATAAACTAAATTATAATGGAAGCTTGAACACTGCATTCTGAATAATCAATAATTGGATTTGTGTATTTAAAAAAATCAGTCCAATGCAATTTACACTATACACTGAAATGTATAGTGTAATTTGCAGTAGATCAAAAGAAAAGCCAAGGTCAATGAGAAATGATTGATTTTAAAGAATGACTATTGTAATCACAGATAATTTGACTCTGTGCAGAATTATAACACCAATCAATAAATAATTAAACTTACCTGAGGAATTGCTCTTGAACAACATCTCCATGTGTACAACATTACTGCATGTTTCTCCCCTTCTTCAAGCATTTCATTCTAGTAGCAAAATTTCATTCAATTAACAAAAAAGCAGTGAAAGAAGCAATGCTATAAAAAAAGGTTCAATGCAAAAAAATAAAACAAATAAAAATAAATAAATAATAATAATAATAAATATACACAAAAACACTTCAACTTTCGCTATAGTGAACTTGTGAGGGACAATGTGGAACACTATAGTGGGTTTCCTTCAGTGGTACTGATGTAATGGAATGCTAGCAAGGGAGGACAACTTTTCAAACAGTTTGTAATACTAAGTGGATTCACTATAATGATATCTGTTACAGTGAGAGTTCACTGTGTATATAAAACATTTCTTTAGAACAGTATCAAACAACATATATCCTTTGCCTGGAAAGGATAGTCTTGATTCTGTCTGAAACGTGAGAACAATTATAAGGAGTTTTCAAATGAAATTTTTTTTTGTTTGTTTCCTATAGGAAACTGCATTTCTTTCCTTTAGAAAACAGACCAACAACCTAGAGAATACACAGGATGTCCGCATTGGACCACCCTAGTTTCAAAGAACAGTAAAAAATCAAAATGCAGAAATATGTAAGGTTTGGGTTGTTCAAAGATTCCAGAGACTCGACAAGTTTCATCCAGTTTTTTTTTTTTTCTTTTTTACAAAAACTTTGTGAGCGTACCTTCTCATTTGTACAATTTCGACGACGGTTCATACACTTAAGTAGTAGTAGTAACACGTTGAAACTAGGGAGTTCCAAGGTGGACACCCTGTATAATGAATATAGTGAATATGCAATAAACAGATACAAAATGCTGGAGATGTCATTAACTGCTTAACCTCCCTACTGGCCGATGTGAATGAAATAGTGACACCAAATTGCACTTGTTATCCACTTTATTCAATGGGTATTAGAGCTTCGTATCCAGATTTAGCTGAACGTCTATAGACATTGTGGCCGGTTGGGAGGATTAATTTTAGCAAAAATTAGGTTTCTGACAGTTTGTCTGTACAGAGTCCGTTATCTTTAGGGAGCTCTTTGGAGCACCAACCCAGATATGGGAGCAATATTCAATTGTCAGACAGTTTGCAATTTGTATGTTGCTTGGAGCTAAAATAATGCCTTAAGCAAAAAAGAAAACCTACATTTTTGGAGGCAAAGGAGACAATATATGTAATATGTTTGTGCCAAGAGAGAGATTTGATGTTAGTTTTATTCCAAGAAGATAAATCTCAATCATGCATGGGAATTTGGGTGTTGTCAAAAGTAAGGATAGAAGAGAAGGTTTTTCTTTTTGTGCAAGACAGAATTGCATTTTGCTTGCATTAAAATTGACAATATTACCCAAACTCCACTGATGAATGTTTTGGAGTTCTATATTTAAGGTAGTAGCGGTTAAGACTAGAGATTGTTGTGATTTGTGCATTGTAGGTTTGTCAAATGAAAGGAAGGAATGCAATGTGCTGTCATCAGTGAAACTATGTATTGGGTTGGTAGTATGCTGGAGTAATTCATAACTATACAACAAATCTGCTTGATTTCTGTAGAGAAAATAATCTCATAGTTGCAAACACCATGTTTTACCATAGATCTGCCTAGAAATACACCTGCACTTCATCAGACTCAAATACTAAAAACTTGATAGATTACTTCCTAATTTGCAAAACTCTCTGTTTTGAAGTCAAAACCCTTCATAGTGTGAAATTGGATACAGATCATGAACTTTTATCTGCATTTCCAATTAAAATTTCACAAAATAAGAAACAAAGTAAAGTACTTCAAACCAAATCTGGAAAAATTCCACTTGGATAGTGTTAAAAGAGCATATCAAAATGAGATCAGTCAACATATAAAGGAAACATAAAAACAAGGAACCAGTTAGTATTGAAAACAAAACTTTCTGAAAAATATTATAACCAATTCAGCTGACAGTTTCATAAAAAACAATAAAACCAAAATAATCATTGCATAACACCTGTTAATGTGATAATGAGATTATGACAGAAGAAAAGACAAGCTGAAGAACATTTAAATAAACTATATAACGACCATGGGGTGCTTAAGGGTCAAAGCTGTATAACTGAGACGAGACCTCCACATAGCCTTTAAAGGAATGCGGAGAACCGACCAGGGCTCCTGACCTAATGTCCAATCCTCAACTTTTAGTGGTACACCCTGTTGGGTATCTACTTGGATATTGAACGAACGAGGATGGGGTGGCAATTTGGGATTTAGCCGACCAAATTGTATTCTTATTCGTTAAACCAAAATAAAAAATGATAGTACAACATGACAAAATTTCATGCCGGCTGGGGCGTCGCCCAGTTAAACAAGGCGCACGTTGTTTTCGCCAGGGAACCAGGGCGAACAACGAAAAGTCAGCTACTGGAACAAATCTGAAAACAAACCCCAACTCAACATCACCAGAGTTAAAGATCGTATTATCAATGTAAGAAGCCTGAATGGCAAAGAAATGGAGCTAGCTGAGGAATTAGATAAGTACCAGATCGACATAATAGGGGTGACTGAAACAAAAAGGACCAAAACTGGTGAGATCTTTCTGAGCAATAAATACAAAATGTTATATTCAGGCAATGACAATCAAGGAAAAGAAGGTGTAGCCATAGTATTCAACACAAAATACGAGGCTAATCTTCTTGAATGGCAGTCAGTCTCAAGTAGAGTAATGTGGGCAAATATGAGAATGGAGAACTGGACAATGAGACTTATTTGTACTTATGGCCCCACAGAAGGTTCTACTAAGGTAGAAGTGGAGGAATTTTTTGAGGCATTAGAAAAAGCAACTGACACAATGAAAAAGGAAAAGTTGGTCCTTGTTGGGGATCTAAATAGCAGAGTAGGAAATAATTGTCAGACATGCAAAAATATTTTGGGAAAATTTGAAGAAAAGAGCAAAGCTAATAATAATGGCAAATATCTGTTGGATTTCTGCTCAGGACATGGACTGGTTATTACTAACACCATGTTCCAACATAAAAATGTGAACAAATTCACATGGAGAGAAGAGGCTAGGAATAAGAAAAGTCTCATTGACTATGTTATTGTTGATAGTGATGTTTTCTCCCTGGTGCAGGACACCAGAGTGTACAGAGGATTTGAAATTGGAAGTGATCACTATTCAGTCTTGAGCAAGATAAAATTGGATTTCATATTGAAAAGAATAACATGTAAGAAAGTTTTAAAGAGAATAAAAGTTGAGCAGCTCTCAGATGTGAACTGTAGACTAAAATACACAAAGATTATTGAAGAAAAAATGAAAGAGTTTGAGAACAGGAATCAAACCTTGGAGATTCAGTGTCAAACACTGAAGAAAACACTGATTGATTCTGCCAGAGAGGCATGTGGTGAGGTTGTCTGTAAGGATAAAAAAATCAGAACTCCCTGGTGGACACAAGAAGTTAAAGAGACAGTGAAGGAAAAGAAGAAAGCATATCAAAAGTTCCTGTCAAATAAGTCAGCTTGTGCTCTTAGAGAATACAGAGACAAATGCAAGAATGCTAAACACTGTGTAAAACCTGCTAAACAAAAGTCATGGGAAGACTTTGGCAAGAATATAGAAAATAAATATCAAGAAGGTGGCAAAATATTCTGGAAGATGTTGAAGAAGCTTAGGAATGGAGGAAAGAGTGCTGTAAAAGGAGTTAGAGATGATAAAGGTGACATGAAAACAGGAGAAAAAGATATCCTTGAAGGATGGAGTAATTACTTTGAAAACTAAATGAAACAAGCAGTGATGACAGCACAGTGGTAAAAAACACTGACCAGGCATGTAGTCAGGAATACATATCCATACTTGAAGTAGAAAAAGCCTTCAAAGGCTTAAAATGTGGAAAGGCAGCAGGAGTAGATGATATTCGACCAGAAATGCTGCAGTATAGTTGTATAAGAGTCTTACAGTGGCTGCACTGCATAGTTAAGAAAGCCTGGACAGAGGGACGAATTCCCGATGATTGGAGTAGCGCTCTCATAGTACCCATATATAAAAAGGGAAATAAAACTACATGTGAGAATTATAACGGTATTTCCCTACTGAGTGTTCCTGGCAAGATCTATGCAAGTATACTTGAGAAACGGTTGAGAAGAATTGTGGAAGAAAAGCTTGGTGCAGAACAAGCTGGATTCAGGTCAAATAGAGGCTGTCAGGATCAGATCTTCACTTTACGACAAATAGTCGAGAAAGCATGGGAATATAACAAAGATCTGTATTTAAGTTTTGTCGATTTGGAAAAGGCATATGATATGGTGCCAAGAGAGAAGCTATTCAATACGCTGCAGTTATATGGTGTCAATGGGGCATTATATCAAGCAATACTAAGTCTTTATTTGAGTTGTAAGTCAGCAGTTAGAATTGAAGGAAGTACAGGAAGATGGTTTAATGTTAAATTTGGTGTGAGACAAGGATGTACATTATCCAGTCTGTTATTCATTATCAATATGGATCACATTATGAAGGAAAGTGGTATTAAACATGATATCAGAATTGGAGATGTTCTTGCTCTTTCGTCAGCTCTTTGCTTTATGCGGATGATGTTATACTTCTAAATATATCCGCTACAAGTCTGCAAGATTCTCTGACTAAATTGAATAGCTGTTGTAATAGATATGGTATGAAGGTCAGCAATAAAAAGACAAAGACAATGAAAATAGACAGAATCATTGAAAATGTCAACTGTGTTGTGAATGGAGAACCTGTGGAACAAATAAAATATTTCAGCTATTTAGGCACGATTTTTAGTGAAGATGGTAAATTAAATATAGAAATAGACAACAGAATCAGCAAAGCTGGTATGGTGGGAAGTCAATTGAATAAATTCATATGGAATAAGAGAGAAATTAGTTGGAACACTAAATTAGCTGTATACAAGACAGTGTTCAAACCAGTTTTAACTTATGGATCTGAGAGCTGGGTCAGAAGTAAAACATGTGACCAAAGACTAGAGACCACAGATATGAGAGTCCTGAGAAAGATTATAGGCGTGAACAGATGGCATCAATGGCAATATCATATTAAAAACGAGGATATTAGGAAAGAACTTGACATTGTCAACATCCAGGAATGCGTTATCAGAGCTAATCTCAGGTGGTATGGTCACTTAAACAGAATGGGCGAGGAAAGATTAGCAAAACAAGTGTTCTCTGCCAGGTTGGTAGAAAAACGACCCAGAGGAACACCAAGATATAGGTGGATTGATACGGTACAAAGTGCCTTAGACGATAGAAATATATAAGATCTGATAATGTTGGAGTCTTGACAAGTAGCAGACTGATTTGGAGGAAAATTGTAGATAGGAAATTAATAATGATGTAATTTTTTTCATGTAGTTCTATCATATCCTGTACACCCCTTGAGGGTAAATGGCAGGAATTTGATGATGATATTGATGATATAATGACCAAAATAGAATATATTACAGAAGCCTGCAAAAACCTGCTAGACAGGATGTGGTGAAATGCAAAAATAGATTGGCGGAATGATAAAGCACAGAAATGTAGAGAAGCCTATTTACGTCATGTCTCCAAATTTCTCTACTCTACAGTTAAAGAGATTGGCCAAAGACTACATACTTTATCAAAACCCCACCCCAAACCTCTCACCATAAAAGATTTGCAAGACAAGACTGGAAATATTAGAAAAATGGAACACATCTGGTAAAATTACTTCTCCAATATCTTTAAACATAAAAGCTTTCATCCATATATACTGACCGATGAGAAAGATACTGCACTCATAATCCTAGAAGAAGTAATCCTGTCACTTAAGCAGAATCATCAAAAGCACCTGAAATTTATGAAATACCCTCAAAGTTCTATAACAATGGGGGACCTGATCTAATTAACCAACTGTTCAATAATATCCTTTTCACTGGACTATCCCAAACAATTTGAAAATAGACAAAATCTTGCCTATACATAAAAAAAGGTGAGGTTCAAAAAAGTAATAATTATAGACAGATTACTCTTCTTTGCCACTCTTACAAAATTGTTGTAAAAATAATACAGACTCATCTAAATAACATTTACAAACAGCTAATAGAAGAACAAGCTGGCTTTAGAAAAACATATCAACAATTGTCCATATCTTCACTCTGAAATTGCATGGGACAAGGGGAGAGACCTCTAGTGCTGGTTTGTGGATTTATTTGATTCTGTCAATAGAGGAAAACTTATTCAAATATTAACAAAGAAAAACACAGCTATGAAATACTAAGATTTATTTCAATCTACTATGAGCATACAAGTGCAGTAGTAGAATATCACAACTAAAAAACTTGAAATCAACTGAGGAATTATGCAAGGATACCCACTCTCTCTCTATACCTTTTTAACATTTTCATCCAACAGTGTCCTCAATAAATGGAGTAAAAGTCAATGGACCAACCACATACATATCATATATGTAGATGATGTTACTACATTATCTGCGTTGATTGTCTGTATAACAGATAAATCAAATCACCAATACTACCTTGCAAAATTACATGAAACCTAAACCATCGAACAAGTTAATGGTTTTAATTATCTAGGAGCATATTTGATTTCAAATTTAAATTACATAGCAACACTAAAACACAGACTTGTCATAGCATGGTCAATGATGAATAAACTTAATAAAATTTGGAAAAACAACAAAATTCCTAGAACCCTAAAAATAAAATCATATGAAAGTTATAATACTACCAACAGCTCTCTATGGAACAGAAACTTGGACCTTAAAAAAAAGAAGCAGAGAGGAAACTGTTGACTTTTGAAAGGAAATGTTTCAGGAAAATCAACAGAACCCACACCGGACAGAAGATAAGACTAATATACAAATGCTGAAAGATTTGAATATCCCTAACTCAACAATTCTTAACACAATTAAAAAAACAACTCCACTGGTCACATTGTGCAAATGGAACTGGACAGACTTCCTTGCCTAGTATTTGAGGACACTATGGGGAGTACATGATCCAGGGGATGACCAAGATTAACATGCCATAAACTCCTTAGAACTAAACATTGGACTGTCCAAGCTGTTGGCATAAGAAAGAGCTTGCTTTTGACAGAGAACAGTGGAAGGCTCTTATCCAAATGGCACTGAATCCGTTTTGAGGATAGAAAAGAATATGATGAAGATACAACAAATAACTACAGTCATCTTTCGACTTACATCCATTCGAAGATACATCCATGATCCCATAAGGGAATAAATAACATGTTCGACTATACTTTCAAACAAGATGCAAGTGAGCGTAAATAAAAATGTTTATAATAAATTATGAAGGATTATAGTCCTTTATCCCAGTGAGAGCAAACAAAGTTTGCGCCTGAAAATATCTTCAGGACTGAATATGGTGTTGTACTATCTTACCTGAGTAAGTAGTACAACACCAGGCAACTCGTAACAAAGGTGGAGCAAGCTACCAACACTCCTATTCCAGTATCTCCCATAATGCAAAACACATCTCCTTGTGGATATGTATAATGTTATGCATTAAGGGATTGGCCAATACCCAGACTAGTTTCGATCTTTATTGAGATCTCTTCAATGGGAGCCAGGCCCAGAGTTGGAGATACCAGGTAGAAGCAGTAGCAAGGTCATCTTTACCTATAGGAGTTGCCAAAAGGTTTGCTACCTTTTTTTTTTTTTTTATTAAATTACTCTGGATTTAGAGAAAGATGTTGAAAGTTTATTTTTCACTAGGTTAGACTATAATAAATTTAGTTTAATCCTTCATCCTAGTGAGAGCAAACAAAGTTTGCGCCTGAAAATATCTTCAGGACTGAATATGGTATTGTACTATCTTACCTGGGTAAGTAGTACACCATATTCAGTCTGTGGGCATACTAAACACCATATTTAGTACTCCCACAGATTCGGGACCTTCAACACTTTTGCGCATGTCAACAGGAGGAGAATCCATTCCGATAATAGGGTAATCAGTCCGTATTGTGGGATGAGTTGTTTATTATTACACGCCGAAAAATTAACTTCTCTTTTATGATCATTGCAGTTAACTATGTTGCTTGTATAACAGTTGGAAAATTTTACCTATAAAGCACATGATTTCGGTGTTGGCAACCAATTCGTACGTTCTTCATTTCTTTCTCCCCCTTCAGCATGAATCGACTATTCTTGGCAAGACGCCAAGCAGAGATCTATAAACTGTGGGTGTACTATGGCTATACTAAAGAGACTCCCTTTTCAGTGCAACTGCAAACACTGAACCTACTCTTTTATTTCATCTACCTCTGTTTTCTCTCTCTCTGGAACAGCATTCCCCATGAAGCATTCACAAACAATTACAATATACAACTCAAGGAAACTGGTGAGTGAGTTTTATATGTCGCTTTGAAGTCATATTTTCAGTGTTCCAGTCTTAGACAGTTTTCTAACTGAGAGCAGGAAAACTGCACCATTTTATTTCATGTTACAATGGACTGGGCTGGAATAGGATTTTCTCTGCTTGTGTAACCACTGTTTAGGAAAGAGTCCTTTAAATGAAGCAGTTCGGCATTGAGGAACCTTGAGTAATACTCAATTCTATGTTTACTGTTTTTAGAATACCATATTTTAGCTCCAAGCGTAATATGATATGATGTGCAAATAATATTTTTCAGAATTTATGTGTTTTCTATAAACATTAAAGTTAAGTCAGTTACCGGATTTTAATATGATCATGTCCTAGAAGGGCCATTTGCCTTCATTTTAAATTTTCAGTGTAAATTTCAGCCTTAGATTTCTTGTTTAGATGCCATTTGCCTACAGGCAGTATGCAGATCACATTATGTGAAGAGTAAAATTGCTTTATTATGTTGTTAAGGCGATACACAAACTCATTCATGGAATACTCCAGATGACAAGGATATCATCTATGTGGTGAATCCATCTACCAGGATTCAATCTTGCAGAATCTGTTGTATTTGTTTAGACCATTCTAAAAACTTCTTCAAAAAGTTGATCTTTCCCAGTGGGCTGATTCTGCCCTCCCTATCCTAGCTGCTATTTTTATACCACATGTAAGAAAATGTTGCCTTTTATCAAAATTGAAGGAAGATGTCTCACGTAGACCACTTAGGCAGGTTTAATAAAATGCAGCTTTATTAATGTTATTAATTAACTATAATATCAGATAAAAATTGCAGTAATGTTTTCTTTGGCCATTTTGTTCGTTACTGCTTTTAACAGGACAGATCTAGTTTTATGAAAGTTTTAAGCTTCCCTTGGGGTCAGCCTCTTCTTGCTGATTTGTTAATGGAACAGTTTCAGGATGTGGATGAGTTACTAACCTTTGTGGACAATATTAGAACTTACTTTTTTTTCTTCTTTTTTTTTAATGTTAAGCCCATACATTAGAGGTTGGTTGATCAACCTATAGTACATTAGTACCATGTATGAATTATGTGCTTTAATATCATTCACACTAAAAGTTAAAAGTAACACTGCCTTCTTTTGACTCCATATAAATTGGTTATAAATTTTGACATGTCAAAATTTATAACCAGCCCAACCTCAGGTTTTCTATAAATGCCAAATAGTAAATGTTTTTTTTTTTTTTTTTTTTTTTTTAGATATTTGCATATCTAAAAATATTTGCTATTAAGAAATTAAATGGATATCTGATATTGAAGAAACTTGTTTTTAGTGTTATATCTTTATTTGAGAGTCTCCATAGCTGTCAGTATAGACAAAGCCATTGGTCGGAAAGACCTGGGTTCGATTCCTGTCAGTGATGTGAGGAACCTTTATCTGGTCTCTTTTGACAAAAGCCGGTCTCATTTGGAGGTAGGGTTTTTTTTACCAAGAAACTCAAGTTTTTTGTTTTCCCCCAGAACAGGCAAACCAGCTCCATGAACATATGCTTCTACAGACATAGGACACCTTCAGGAATAAGGAGTAACCAACCTATTCCATAGGATTTCGGTTCTGAATGCCTATACGGTATAAAATGTAGGTCTACGCACGAGCGTAAATTAGGATAGAGGATTTTTATTCGAGGAAGAATACTGTGACAACATTTCAAAAATGCTTGCTCTGCTTTAGCAACAGCTGTTCCAACAGAAACTGTCATTGGGTTAAGAAGATCAAATCTCTCATTTTCCTATCTTCCCAAATTCTTCCTTCATGAACACAGTACCAGTTAGACTTCTTTATTCTAGATCTTCCGTTATCTGGTTTCTCCACTTTTTCTGTGGTCTTTCTCTTGGTCACTTCCCTTTAAATTTCATTTCATGCATCCTTCTTGGTATTCTTTCTAAATTCATTCTCACTGGCTATCCAAACCATATCAAGCAAGAGTTCATAAGCATTTCTTCAACACTTTTTAATTCTAATCCCAATACCCACATTTCTTATGTATAAGTCTTACTTTTGTTAATCAAAAGTTACTGAAGAATACAAAAGACAGGCTGAAGAACATTTAAATAAACTATATAATGAACAAAATAGAATATATTACAGAAGCCTGCAAAAACCAGCTAGACAGGATGTGGTGAAATGCAAAAATAGATTGGCTGAATGATAAAGCACAGAAATGTACAGAAGCCTATTTACACATGTCTCCAAATTTCTCTACCAGATGTTTACCAGATGTGTTCCATTTTTCTAATATTTCCAGTCTTGTTTTGCAAATCTTTCATGGTGAGAGGTTTGGGGTGGGGTTTGGAAAAAGATTTGCAGACAAGATTGGAAATATTAGAAAAATGGAACACATCTGGTAAAATTACTTCTCCAATATCTTTAAACATAAAAGCTTTCATCCACATATACTGACTGATGAGAAAGATACTGCACCCATAATCCTAGAAGAAGTAATCCTTTCACTTAAGCAAAATCATCAAAAGCACCTGGAATTTATGAAATACCGTCAGAGTTCTATAACAATAGTGGGCCTGATCTAATTAACCAACTGTTCAATAATATCCTTTTCACTGGGACTATCCCAAACAATTTGAAAATAAGCAAAATCTTGCTTATACATAAAAAAAAAGGTGAGGTTCAAAAATGTCATAATTATAGACAAATTACTCTTCCTTGCCACTCTTACAAAATTTTTATAAAAATAATACAGATTCATCTAAATAACATTTACAAACAGCTAATAGAACAACTGGCTTTAGAAAAAACATGTCAACAATTGTCCATATCTTTACTCTTTATAGTCTGGCCGGAATTGCAAGGGACAAAGGGAGAGGCCTTTAGTGCTGTTTTGTGATTTATTTGATTCTATCAATAGAGGAAAACTTATTCAAATATTAACAAAGAAAAACACAGCTATGAAATACTAAGATTCGTTTCAATCTACTATCAGCATACAAGTGCAGTAGTTAAAATATCACAACTAAAAAACTTGAAATCAAATGAGGAATTATGCAAGGATGCCCACTCTCTCTCTATATACCTTTTTAACATTTTCATCCAAGAATTCAAAGAAACGGTGTCCTCAATAAATGGAGTAAAAGTCAATGGGCCAACCACATACATATACTATATGCAGATGATGTTACTACATTATCTGCGTTGATTGTGTGTATAACAGATAAATCAATTCACCAATACTCCATATCATCTTCATCAAATTCCTGCCATGTACCCTCAAGGGGTGTACAGAATATAATAGTACTACATGAAAAAAATTACATCATTACTAACTTCCTATCTACAATTTTCTGAACTATGCAGCGCAGCCACTGTAAGACTTTAATATCACCATACTTCAGCATTTCTGGTCAAATTTCATCTACTCCTGCTGCCTTTCCACATTTTAAGCCTTTGATGGCTTTTCCTAATTCAAGTATGGAAATGTATTCCTGACTGCATGCCTGGTCAGTGTTTTTTTACCACTGTGCTGTCATCACTGCTTGTTTCATTTAGTTTTCAAAGCAATTACTCCATACTTCAATGATATCTTTTTCTTCCATTTTCATGTCACCTTTATCATCTCTAACTCCTTTTACAGCACTCTTTTCTCCATTCCTAAGTTTCTTCAACAACCTTCCTATCTACAATTTTCTGAACTATGCAGCGCAGCCACTGTAAGACTTTAATATCACCATACTTCAGCATTTCTGGTCAAATATTATCTACTCCTGCTGCCTTTCCACATTTTAAGCCTTTGATGGCTTTTCCTAATTCAAGTATGGAAATGTATTCCTGACTGCATGCCTGGTCAGTGTTTTTTACCACTGTGCTGTCATCACTGCTTGTTTCATTTAGTTTTCAAAGCAATTACTCCATACTTCAATGATATCTTTTTCTTCCATTTTCATGTCACCTTTATCATCTCTAACTCCTTTTACAGCACTCTTTTCTCCATTCCTAAGTTTCTTCAACAACCTCCAGAATATTTTGCCACCTTCTTGATATTTATTTTCTATATTCTTGTCAAAGTCCTCCCATGACTTTTGTTTAGCAGGTTTTACACAGTGTTTAGCATTCTTGCATTTGTCTCTATATTCTCTAAGAGCACAAGCTGACTTATTTAACAGGAACTTTTGATATGCCTTCTTCTTTTCATTCACTGCCTCTTTAACTTTCCACCAGGGAGTTCTGATTTTTTTATCCTTGCAGACAACTTCACCACATGCCTCTCTGGCTGAATCAATCAGGGCTTCCTTCAAGGCTTGCCACTGAATCTCCAAGGTTTCTTTCCTGTTCTCAAACTCTTTCATTTTTTCTTCAATAATCTTTGTGTATTTTAGTCTACAGTTCACATCTGAGAGCTGCTCAACTTTTATTCGCTTTAAAACTTTCTTACATGTTATTCTTTTCAATATGAAATTCAATTTTATCCTGCTCAAGACTAAATAGTAATCACTTCCAATTTCAAATCCTCTGTACACTCTGGTGTCCTGCACCAGGGAGAAAACATCACTATCAACAATAACATAGTCAATGAGACTTTTCTTATTCCTTGCCTCTTCTCTCCATGTGAATTTGTGCACATTTTTATATTGGAACATGGCATTAGTAATAACCAGTCCATGTCCTGAGCAGAAACCAACAGATATTTGCCATTATTATTATTATTAGCTTTGCTCTTTTCACCAAATTTTCCCAAAATATTTTTGTATGTCTCACAATCATTTCCTACTCTGCTATTTAGATCCCCAACAAGGACCAACTTTTTCTTTTTCATTGTGTCAGTTGCTTTTTCTAAAGCCTCAAAAAATTCCTCCACTTCTACCTTAGTAGAACCTTCTCTGGGACAATAGGCACAAATAAGTCTCATTGTCCAGTTCCCCATTCTCATATTTGGCCACATTACTCTACTTGAGACTGACTGCCATTCAAGAAGATTAGCCTCATATTTTGTGTTGAATACTATGGCTACTCCTTCTTTTCCTTGATTGTCATTGCCTGAATATAACATTTTGTATTTATTGCTCAGAAAGATCTCACCAGTTTTTGTCTTTTTTGTTTCAGTCACCCCTATTATGTCAATCTGGTACTTATCTAATTCCTCAGATAGCTCCATTTCTTTGCCATTCAGGCTTCTTATGTTGATACTAACAATCTTTAACTCTGGTGATGTTGAGTTGGGGTGTGTTTTCAGATTTGTTCCAGTAGTTGACTTTTCGCTGTTCGCCCTGGTTCCCTGGCGAAAACAACGGGGGCCTTGTTTAACTGGGCGACGCCCCAGCCGGCATGAAATTTTGTCATGTTGTACCATCACTTTTTATTTTGGTTTAACGAATAAGAATACAATTTGGTCGGCTAAATCCCAAATTGCCAGCCCATCCTCGTTCGTTCAGTATCCAAGTAGATACCTAACAGGGTGCACCACGAGAAGGTGAGGATTGGACATTAGGCCAGAAGCCATGGTCGGTTCTTTGCATTCCTTTAAAAGTTATGTGGAGGTCTCCTCTGAGTTATACAGCTTTGACCCTTAAGCATCCTGGGGTGTAAAAACATCTATTATAATTTTAACTATATATGCAGATACTGCATTCCTTGGCTTGGTGTCTTGTACATGCATTTTGTTTATTTAACTTGTATTGTTAACAAATTTGTGTTACAGTGACCTTTAACCTTATGTGTTGCTGTGCCCTTTGCGGCAATTCTGTTTCTATGTAGATGCTGCTTTGTGGAACCTAATTTTTGTACAGCAAATTGTTTACAATTTTCTTTAACTGATTATGTATAGTTGTAACCTTAGTATGGCACAGTATGACCTTTGTAATTTTTGTGCCAAATAAACTATAAACCAAACCAAACATTTAATGAACTGATAATAAAGATGTAAGAAACTTGCTAGATTCTCATTCAGAACAGTTAAGCAAGAATGATCTCCTTCACCTAGAAGAACAGTGTGCATAAAAAAGAAGATAAGGAGTGCAAACAAGAAGAGAATGTTATGACTAAGAAGCTAACTGCAAAAAAACTTGAGCTAGTTTTCAATGTCACTGACTATGTTAATGAAATTTTGTTTGATGCTGATCCTGATATGGAATGAAGCTTCGAAGTCCACCATTCTTTATGAAGTGATCACCAGCTATCGCAAATTGCATGACAAGATGAAAACATCTAGCACGATTCAAACATCTTCACTTAATTTTTTTTTTTTTTTTTTGTAAAAAAGTAGCTCAATCAAATGTTTAGACATTAAATTAAAAATTTAAGCAATTGATTTTTATTAATGAATTTATGATTTTATCCTCTAATATGGCTTATACTGTAATTTTTTCCAAATTTACGCTAACTGATGGATGAAGTATAATTATTCCTATTGTTTATTGTATTTGCTTGATGCACATTAATTGATGGATCAATTAATCACGTTAAGCGAGGTTTTCCTGTATTTCAGTTCCATGTCTCTTAAGTAGCTCTATGGTCACTGCTTCAGTGAATTGGTAATTATCATTCCTCCACTTGTTGTTAGGCCTCTTAAAACAAGTGCAGCAGCTGTCCAACATCCCCTTTACAGTACAACTGCAAACTCTTCAAACATGCTTCTCCTTTTTCTCATTTATTCCATCTACCTCTGTCCTCTGGAACAGCCTTCACCATGATGTGTTTCCCAACAATTTCAACCTACAAATCTTTAAGAACATCAATAGGTTTCTTCTTTCTCAACCTTCATCTCCGCCTCAAACATGGCACTGATGTGATATAGATTTTTGTACCTCTCATGTGCAGGGATATACATATACACAAAGCCTGGAAAAACACTCTAGAACATAGAATGGATTATTAGATACTATGAGGGGTTTCTGAAAAGTAAGGTAACACATTTTTTTTAATACTGTTCAAAGAGCCTGCCACTGCAGCGTGGCGCTACTGTCACCTCACAGTTAATTCCAGTTGCAAGATGGTGGCTACCATCCATGAAGTTGTGTGTTTTTACGAGCAAAAGGGGGGCTTCACCAAGTGACGTTCATCAGTTCACGGTGAATGGCAAAAAGGTGATATCAAAGAAGCAGGTGTGTTTTTTTTTTTGGTGCAATGAATTTAAAGCAGGCTATGGTGACATTGAGGATTGGCATCAGGCATACAGGCCTTCATCAAGCAAGACAACATTTTGCAAATTAAGGGCATCGTTCTTGAAGACTGGTGAATGAAACTGCACAAGTAGACTTGAGTAAGTTCGCAATGTCCTTAGCTTTTGAAAGGTGTGCTCCTGCTGGGTGCCTCAACCATTGTCAGAGGAGCACAAGGCAGCACAATGAGGATGTGTCTAGAGAACCTGATGATACAGTGACTAAGGAGAGGATTTTCTCACTCACCTAATCAAAAGAGATGGAATGTGTGTTCATCACTTTACCCCAGAGAGCAAACAAGACTCCATGACCTGGAAACATCCACAATCTTCTGTGCACAAAAATTTGAAAACTGTTCCCACTATCCAAAAAGTCATGGCTAGTTCTGGGATTGCCAAGGCATTCTGTTGAACTTCTTACCAAAGGGAGGAACAATGAATGCAGAGCTTTACTGTGCAACATTTGATAAACTGAAAGCCAACATTCAATTCATCACAAACCACCATGATTTCTGACAAGCAGTGTAATTTTGGTGCACAACAACACTACTCCACACACTGTGCACACCACTCCTATTTGTGAGTGGTGCACTGTAATTGTTGGGGAACTCTACCACTTCCCCCAAGCCCAGACATAGCACCTTCAGACTTCCATTTGTTTAGCTCCTTCAAGAAATACCTTTCCAGGAGGCATTTCGCTAGGGATGAGGAAATTCATCAGGCAGTGTGATGTTGGTTACTGGGAGTGGTCACAGACTTCTTCAGTACTGCTACTGATAAACTGATCTCTCATTGGGAGAAGTGCATCAATAAATGTTGGATGCTTTGTGAAGTAGTGCTTGTTCACTTATTTCTTGGCGTATAATTTTAACTTCCTATTAAACATCCTCAAGAAAAAAAAGTGTTACCTTTTGGAAACCCCTCCTATAATTCACTGTAAAATAAGCATAACAGCATACAAGCATTAGAAATAAAAATTAGAATTTTGATCACAGTGTATCAATAAATCATCAAATTTTTTTTTTTTCACTTTAGGTACACGTCTCAAAGTACGGTCCCTCACTTAGCCTATAATGTGGAAGTTTCAGCCTTACTACAGCTTGAAATTCTTCAGGAGTAATTCAAAGTTACTAGAGAACACAGGCTGCACTTACACTGATGTCAATATCTGTGCTTCTAATTCAGACTCTCATTACTTCTATCATAGCAGCAGATATGTCTGGACTATAAGGACAGGATAACCATCAACTCTTAAAAAAAAAGCGATTTCCTTCATGATTTTTTTGAGATGCTTCCTATCCAAGTTATTACCAAGTTTGGTAACATTATATAACTTACCAGTCAGCAGCTGTGCAGAGTGAGGAAGTTCTGCTTACTTTCACGGATATTTTTGAATGTGGTACACCATTTGTACACCTGTGTTCAACATTCCAAAACTGTACTGCAGATATTTGGTGAATATCAGCTGACTATGAACCCTCCCACCAACTTTTACACATGCTGTCTTGTGATATGACTTATATGCTGCAAAACACAGTTAATGTGTAGAAAAATAATATTATTATTATTGACACTTCCAATAAGTTCAAGGACTCAATGTGGGAGTCCCTCCAATCCACATCATCTCCACTACTTATTTCTCCATCACACAACAGCACTATCCATCATTTATGACCATAAAACCATCTACGGCCCACTAATAGTATTTTTTGTATGTAAATTGCATGTGTTCTCTTGGCTGATTTGCCTATACTATTGAAAACATCCATATAAGGATTACTCTTATCACGACAAGATTCAAAACTGATAGGTACAATGTCCCATCATGCTTCCAAGTGTACCAATTGCAGCAGTAATTGGAATGAAATATGAGATGACTGTACAAAAAATGAATATCATTGTTGATGAGAAATAATTACTCTCAATCAAATATGAACTATACTTATATAAGCAATAAGAAACAAAAGGAATAAAAAATAGCATTTGGATTGGAGATTATTTAGCTGCCTTTATTCTGAATTTATTTTTTCAGAAATAATTCACAGAACAAATAATATATTTATTCTGAATAAATTCAGAATATAGAAAAAGAATATAGAATATAGCAAACAAATATTTTTAGAAGCAACAGCTGTGTTATACTTATTTTTTATTTGTTTTTCGTAAAGACAAGCTCATCCAGATCAGGCTTTTACAACTACATCCACAGTGAGATTTGAACCCATAACTTATTGGTTGGTGAGCAGGTGTATTATCTACTTGGACAATCAGGCCAGCTGAGATTTACAAGACAGTACAAGCATAAATTGTAAAATACAGTATTAAAAATTATAAATCCCTGGACGTTGCAAAAGGAAGTGGTGATACTACTTTGCAAAATTACAAGAAACCTAAACCATCGAACAAGTTAATGGTTTTAATTATCTAGGAGCATATTTGATTTCAAATTTAAATTACGAGGGCTGTTCAATAAGTAATAAGATTAATTTTACTGTCGCGAAACCACTCATTACAATATTAATTTCTATGGAATAAAGAAATGTTGCTGTCTGTATTAACAAAAGAGGTTGATAGATGGTGTATACGGGCTGATGTGCCAGAGTGTCACATGACTAAACGCAAGCTCGTTTCGGTGCGTCTACGAGCCACGACCAGTCGTCGAAATGGAAGCATCCTTGGAACAGTGTTATGCAATTAAATTTTGTGTGCATTTGCAAAAATCTGCATCGGACACATTTAACATGATACACAAAGCTTTCCACGATGAACCAATGTCGAGGGTAAGTGTTTTTCACTGGCATAAAACTTTTAAGGAAGGAAGGCAAAATGCGGAAGATCTTGAACGTGAGGAAAGACCTTCAACGTCCATCACAGAGACAATGATCAACACAGCAGCGATTATCATCAAGGAGGATTGCAGAATTCCAGTACGCCGGCTGCATGTTGTCCTGAATATTTCGGTGGGAAGTGTTCACTGAATCATGGCTGAACATTTGTTTGCGACTGAAACGTGTTTGCGCCCAATGGATTCCCAAACTCTTGACACCGGAGCAAATGCAGCATCAAGTGGATGTGTGCACAGTATGGAAAGAAAGACTGGAACAAGAAGGCGACAACTTCTTGGAAGGGAGGCAAAATCCGGAAGATCTTGAACATGAGGGAAGACCTTCAACATCCATCACAGAGACAATGATCGACACAGCAGCAATTATCATCAAGGAGGATCGCAGAATTCCAATTTTTTTAGCACTGTGCTGTCATCACTGCTTGTTTCATTTAGCAGTTTTTCAAAGTAATTACTCCATACTTCAAGGATATCTTTTTCTCGCATTTTCATGTCACCTTTATCATCTCTAACTCCTTTCACAGCACTCTTTCCTCCATTTCTTTCATTTCCATTTCCTCCATTTTTTTTAATATAAGTCTTGCACTCTGTCAAGTTCCTAAGGAGTAAAAGGAAGGCAAGATTGTGCCACTTCATAAAGGAGGTGATCGAACTCAAGCATCAAACTATAGGCCTATCCGTGTTGTGATTAAGTTGTTGGAGAAGCTTGTGAGAACTAGGATCCAGAGTTGGGTTGATAACAATGGTATTATCTTTGATGGACAGCATAGATTTGCTAAAGGAAGGGCATGTTTTAGTTATCTACTTACTTATTACAATAAAGTGACTGCTTCCTTGGACAGAGGAAAAGGATACACAGTAATATACTTGGATTTAGCAAAGGCTTTTGATAGAGTACCTCATGATAGGTTGACAGTCAAACTAGAGCAGGTGGGGGTTGGATATTAGATTGGTGCATTGGATTGGAGACTGCTATCTGATAGGTATCAACAAGTTGTGTATGGGGGAGCGATATCCAGGAAAAGGAAAGTCACTAGTGGAGTGCTTCAGGGGTCTGTTTTAGGTCCATTGCTGTTTAACTTGTATATTAATGATATAGGTGAAGATTTAGATGGAGATATTCAATTATTGCAGATGATGCAAAGTTGGATCGAACCATGAAGTGTAGTGAAGATGTTGTGGCCTTACAGGAAGACTTGAATAGATTGAGTGATTGGGCACGGAAATGGGGATGTGAGTTCAATGTTGCAAAATGCAAGGTTTTAAAATTTGGAAAACAAAGATGGGATGTAGAATTTATGCTTGGTGAGAATATATTGTTGGAGGTAGAGGAAATAAGAGATCTGGGGGGGGGGGGGGGTGATAGTGGATAAGGATCTAAAATTTGGGGGACACATCGCCAAAATTGTGAAGACAACATAAAGGCTTCTGTGAATGATGCAGAGGACGTGTAGAAGTAGGGAGATTCTTGTTCCGTTGTATAAGGCTTTGATTAGGCCACACATGGACTACTGTGCCCAGATTTGGTCACCGGGTTTTCAGAAGGATGAAGAGATGTTGGAAAGGGTCCAAAGGAGACTGACTAACATAGTTTCTGACCTCTGGAATGTCGAGTATGAGGAAAGATTGAGAAGATGCAATTTGCAGAGTCTGGTGGACAGGAGGAAGAGGGTAGATATGATAGAGACCTACAAGTTATTAAAGGATTGTTATAGGATCAATGCTGGAGAGAGGTTCTAGAAAATAGTGGGAGATCGGGGGAGAACCAGAGGTAATCTCTGGAAACTGTATAAAGAGGGTGTGAGTAGGGGAGTGAGAGGCAGGTTTTCTTCGTGCAGAGTTGTGAATGATTGGAATGCCTTGCCTGAGAATATGGTGTCTGCAAAGAGTTTGAATGTGTTTAAAACACGGTATGATGAGCTGTGTGTGATAAAAGGACCTCCCAAATGAGTCTTTGACTCCATGAGATCTTGGGGTGGTAATAATAATAATAATTTCTAAGCTTCTTCAACAACCTCCAGAATATCTTACCACCTTCTTGATATTTATTTTCAATATTCTTGCCAAAGTCCTTCCATGACTTTTGTTTAGATAGTTTTACACAGTGTTTAGCTTTCTTACATTTGTCTCTGTATTCTGTAAGAGTAAAAGCTGACTTATTTGCCAGGAACTTTTGATATGCTTTCTTCTTTTTCTTCACTGCCTCTTTAACTTCCTGTGTCCACCGTGGAGTTCTAATTTTTCTGTCCTTGCAGACAACTTCTCCACATGCCTCTCTAGCTGAATCAATCAGGGCTTTCTTCAAGGTTTGACACTTCTCAGACTCTTTCATTTTTTTTTTCAATAAACTTTGTGTATTTTAGTCTACAGTTCACATCTGAGAGCTGCTCAACTTTTATTCGCTTTAAAACTTTCTTACATGTTCTTCTTTTCAATATGAAATTCAATTTTATCCTGCTCAAGACTAAATAGTGATCACTTCCAATTTCAAATCCTCTGTACACCCTGGTGCAGGACACCAGGGAGAAAACATCACTATCAACAATAACATAGTCAGTGAGACTTTTCTTATTCCTTGCTTCTTCTCTCCATGTGAATTTGTGCACATTTTTATGTTGGAACATGGTGTTAGTAATAACCATTCCATGTCCTGAGCAGAAATCCAACAGATATTTACCATTATTATTGGCTTTGCTCTTTTCCCAAAATATTTTTGCATGTCTGACAATCCTTTCCTACTCTGCTATTTAGATCCCCAAAAAGGACCAACTTTTCCTTTTTCATTGTGTCAGTTGCTTTCTCTAAAGCAGGGGTCGGCAAACTTTTGAGACTGAAGAGCCAAACCTGTCCCTCACAACAATTTAAAAATTATTCGAGAGCCATGAATATATTTTTACAAATAATGAAAATTTAAAGTAATATTATAGTAAATTTATAATAATATATAACAAGTTATAATATTAATTATATCTTTATTAAATGAAGAAAAAATCACACAAAAAATTGCTCTTGTTGGTTTTGATCAGTGTCAGCAATGAGCTTGCATTTCCTTACAAAGTTTCTGTATGTCCGGTTTGTAACTAGTCGTTTTTAATTTAAGGCATGATCCCAAGTTGGCATCAGTAATTTGGCTCCTCAATTTACTTTAATGAAATTCATGTTAGAAAACGATTGCTCACATAAATATGTAGACCCAAAGATACTGAGAACAAATGCAAATTTTTTCAGCTCATGATATGAGTCCGGAAGACTATTCCGAGTAGCGAAAATCATTGAGTCTGCCTTATGTAGTTCTTTTATAGCAGTCTGCTTGTGCTGTGAAATCAGACTGCATTTTTCTTTTTCCAGTTCTTCTATTTCAGTAACAAGACATACAAATTTGGAGCTCCATAAGTCTTTGCTTGTCAAGTCCAGCAATTGTATTTCAAAATTAGCTGTATCAATATCAAACGGAGAAAAATTTAATTCCTTCACATTGGCATTAAGAGGATTTGTAATAAAAGCTAGAGTCGCTTTATTATTTCTGAATTCCTGAAACCTTTGAAAAAAAGATTCTCTCTTGTTTAAAACTGCTGTCTTGAAATAATCATTGTTAATGAGGGCATCAGTACTGTTTTCTCAGCGATATTGAGACAAGTTTGGGAAATGAACTAAAGTTTCCCTCTCTAAATCTTCAGTGAACATAATCAATTTCTTTTCAAACGAAATAACTTCCTCTAGCATTGAAAAAAGCAGTATTTCCCTTGCCTTGTAATTTACGATTGAGCTGATTCAGCTGTGATGTAACGTCCACCATAAAGTACAATTTTTGCAACCACTGATCTTCTGTTAATTCTGGATGTTGAACATTCTCGTTACCGAGGGATAGTTTGATTTCATTTATGCAAGATGCAAAACGCTTTAACGTGTCACCTCTGGAAAGCCATCGAACCCTGCTGTACTGGAGAAGATCTAAATACTCGCTCTCCATTTCACTTAGCAACTCTTTAAATTGTCGATGGTTAAGTCCCCTTGCTATAATGGTGTTGGTAATCTTAATTACCAATTCCATAATTTTACCAATTTCTTCTGTAAATGTTTGCACACAAAGTGCTTCCTGGTGGAGTATACAATGGAAAGTAAACACTTCATGATTAATTTTTCCTTTTAAAATTGAAACAAAACCCTTTTTCGCTCCTGTCATACTTTTTGCACCATCGGTTGCAATTGACACAATTTTATTGAGTGGGACATGATTTTTTCCATGCATTCAAGGACAGCATTTGCTATGTCCTCTCCACGCGTTTGGCCCTTGAGTGGCAATAATCCCAGAAGTTCTCTCAGACCCTCAGATGATACATACCGCACAAAAAGGGAAACTTGGGCTGTGTCCTTGATGTCGCAAGACTCATCTACCACAAATGATAAAGCTGAAGCTAGTTTAACGTCTTCGACATTCGTTGGTCACATTTGAGGACATTGTAACTGCTCTATCTGCTACTGTTTTGGCAGATAACGGTATGTTTTTAATTTTATTTAAAATCTCTGCTCGGTTTTTTAAATCCCGAAAAAGTTCTTCAGATGCATTAACAAAACATTTTATGTATTCACCATCTGAGAATGGTTTTCCTCTCTTAGCAATCTCCTGACTCACTACGAAGCTTGCAATATTAACATCATTGGCAGATTCTCTCCAATAATTAAATACAGAACTTGATTTTTCAACATTTTTCTGAAGTTCTTCAACTGCTCTCTTTCTTGTGTCACCGACAGGATATTTTCTGTCAAATGTGGCATGTTTTGTAATGAAGTGTCTCTCCAAATTTGACTTTTTGTTGTGCGCCAGTTTTTCTTGGCAAATAAGACAGGCTGGAAAGCCATCTAAGTTCGAGATAAACGCGAAAGATTCAGTCCATTCAGTTTTAAAGTCACGATGCTCATTCATTGTTTTTCTTAGTTTTTTCTTCGTAGCCATGTTGAAAAGAACCCTAAACAATATATTTTATTTAACGTTATATAAATACATTATATAAAAAGAAAATAAATAGAACTAAGTGATTATTCAAAATAATAAATGACAATAATTCAAAAATATAATAAAAATAACATGTTTTATTGTAACAGTTGCATGTGAAATAAAACAAGGCGTGGCTTGTAGACATTTTAAAGAATAATAATTATACTGACTAGGAACACCGAGAAAGGTATAATAAAAACTTTAATCAAACATGACTAGTTTCGTCGGAACGCCTACTTCTTCAGGTGTGTAAATAACTACAAAAGAACTGGAAAAATAATAAGTTAAAAAACATGGACTCCTCATATAAAACAAATTGGGAATAGTAACAGTCAAATTTGAACAGGTATCCACGTGGCAGGGTCTAACGTGAGGCATACGTGAGTGGCTACTGACTCGAGAGCACCAGAATTGAATCGCAGCGCTTGAGAGTCAGGAAAACTTAAATTATTGTTCATGTGTAATGGGTCCAGAACTATTTCTTTTGATGCTAAGATACGCCTCTCTAGTTCATCACTGCATTTATATACTAGCAAATAGTAAATACTAAATACTAAGAATACTAAGTACTTACTATATAAATACTAAGAATAGTGATCAGAGCTTATTCCACCTTTACCACGAGTTGCCTAAGACTTGCACTATGTACGAGTTGCCCAGACTTGCACTACTTGCAGGTGCAAACTTGACTTACTTGTCTGTTTGTTTACTTGGGAAATGGATTGAAACCAAGTTTATATTTATAAACATATAAAATAGCTTGGTATCTTTAACTTAAATTATAGTCTTGTTTTACTCCTATACCCAAACTAATTTCTTGTTCAAATGTACATTGTCGAAAAATTTTCCACAACTATCTCTCATCCACAGTATAATAAGGTGACTTTTTTCCTACAAAACTTTTGCATCACTGCTGCCTAAGGTCAATTTACTATTCTACTCTGTTTGCTTCTTAACCTTACATAACTGAGGAAAATTATGCTTTTAAAAAAAGTAAGTTCATCAACATCATTTCCTGACATGCACAGAATGCTATTATGGTACCACATAATAAGCTCAACCTAGATTTTGCTTTTCCTTTGGGTTTTCCTGCCATTCATTGCAGGAAAAGCAAAATTTGTTTTGTTAACCTTTCACATTTTCTCAACTTACCATACCACTGTAGATTAGCTTTGTTCAGACATTTTTCAAGGCTACTATCTACCTGGATACTAAACGAACGAGGATGGGCTGGCAATTTGGGATTTAGTCAACCAAATTGTATTCTTATTGGCTTAAACCAATATACAAAATGATTGAACAACATGACAAAATTTCATGCTCGCTGGGGCATTGCGTGGTTAAACAAGGCCCCTGTTGTTTTCGCCAGGGAACCAGGACAAAAATTCAGCTACTGGAATAAATCTGAAACCACACCCCCAACTCAATATCACCAGAGTTAAAGAGCAGTACTATCAACATAAGAAGCCTGAATGGCAAAGAAATGGAGCTAGCTGAGGAATTAGATAAGTACCAGATCGACATAATAGGGGTGACTGAAACAAAAAAAGACAAAAACTGGTGAGATCTTTTCTCAGCAATAAATACAAAATGTTATATTTAGCTGTATACAAGACAGTGTTCAAACCAGTTTTAACTTATGGATCTGAGAGCTGTGTCAGAAATAAAACACTAGACCAAAAACTAGAGACCGCAGATATGAGAATTCTGAGAGAGAGATTAGAGGTGTGAACAGATGGCATCAATGGCAATATCATATTAAAAATGAGGATATTAGGAAAGAACTAGACTTTGTCACCATCCAGGAATGCGTTAGCAGGGCTAATCTCAGATGGTATGGTCACTTAAACAGAATGGGCGAGGAAAGATTAGCAAAACAAGTGTTCTCTACCAGGTTGGCAGGGAAATGACCCAGAGGAACATCAAGATATAGGTGGATTGATACGATACAAAGTGCCTTAGACAATAGAAATATAAGATCTGATAATGTTGGTGTCTTGACAAGTAACAGACTGATTTGGAGAAAAATTGTAGATAGGAAGTTAGTAATGATGTAAATTTTTCATGTAGTACTATCATATCCTGTACATCCCTTGAGGGTACATGTCAGAAATTTGATGATGATGACAATGTTAAATTTCTATTCTGCTATTTCTTGTTTACATAAGGTTTTTTTTTTTTCATTTTTACATTATGAAGAAGCTTTCTCTTGGCATCTTACCATATACATTTTTCAGATCTACAAATAATTATGTTCATATTTAAATACAGATCCTTGCTATGTTTCCATGATTCCTTAACCCTTTGACATAAATTATTTTTAAACTCTAAATTCGTTTGAAATTGACGCGAATTTCATAACGTCTGCGATACGTCGAAATCAATTTTGGTGCAATAAACGAGAGACGTGTTACAGACATCTTTGAATGAAATTCGTTTGAAATTGATGCGAACTTAGTAACGTCTGCAATACGTCAAAATCAATTTTGGTGCAATAAACAAAAGACGTGTCACAGACGTCTTTGTATGTTAACGGGTTAATTATATGTCTTAAAGTAAATATCTTATCCTGACAACTATTTGACCTGAACACAGCTTGTCTTTCCATAAACTTATCTCCCATGATATTTCTTACCCTCTTTTTGAGTATATATATATATATATATATATATATATATATATATATGCATAAATCTTATTGGAAGAACACCAATAGTGAAAATCCTCTGGAATTTTCACGTTGGTTTTATTTCCTTTTTAATTGCAGACAGGTTCTTTAAGAGCACTGGTTCCAATCATCCAGGAATTTCATCTGCTGCTCAGCCAATCTAAATTATTCAATGTAGCCACTATAAAACTTATATGTCTGGTTATATCATCTACTCCAGCTGTTTTTCCACATGTCAAATATCTGACACCCTCTGACCTCCAATAGTGAAATATACTCATGACTGTGTTCCTCCACCTATCAATGTAATCCTTCTTCTACTACTGCTTTTCAAAGTAATTAATCCAGACATCCATAATATACTTATCTTCAGCTTTTATATCAATCATTTTCACCTCTGACTTCTTTTATAATATGCTCTTTATCCATTTCTAAACTTTCTCAATAGCTTCCAGAACATTTTCTCTCCATAATATTTATCTTCTATATTCTTCCCACGATGACTTATTTGTCATGAATTTTATTTATGATTTCTTTTTTCTACTAGAACTACCTCTTTAATTTTTCAAGTCCACTATGATGTTCTGGTTTTCTATCCTTGCTGTTAACACCATAAGTGTCTTCCTGGTCAAACGAATCAATGCTTTTTTCCAACTTTTCCATTCATTTCCTAAGTCATATATTTCTTCTGCATTACTTCAACCTTGGTATCTCTTCTGGGTTTGGCTCCCACTTATGAAACCTCAATAAAGGTTGAAATCAGTCTGAGTAGTGACCTTTCTCATAATGCATAACACTATACACATCCAAAAGGAAGTTGTGGAGATGTGCTTTGCATTATGAGATGTGCTTTGCATTATGAGATACTAAAGCAACTGATATTAAGTCATTAGCCTTTATATAACAAGTGGCCCAGTCATGAAGATACTTTAGGTGCAAACTTTGTTTGCTTACAAACATACACGTGGATTAAGGATTAAAAACCAAGAATAGAATTTCTTGGCATCTTTAATTTCCTAAGTTTTGGACTTTGTTTTCAAACTCCTTCACTTTTCTTTCCAATTATATTTGAGTCTACAGCTCACCTCTAAGAGCTATTCAACTTTGAATCTCTCAAAATTTTTATTTTTTTTATATGTAGTATTTAATTTTATCCTGCTCAAAACTAAATGGCACTTCCATCTCAATCCCTGTATACTAGTTCAGAATACTCTTATATCCTGAACCAGTCAGATGATAGCCCTATCAACAATGACATTATCAATAAGATTTTTATTTTTCTTGTGTCCTCTCCATTCATGGACATTTTTTTAAGTGTATCCTGAAAAGAAATCTAGAAAATAAAGACTTATCTTTATTATGCTTTGCCCTGTTGTCCAAATGCTTGAAAAATATTTCTGTCTAGAATTCATTTCATTCAGCTGTTTAAGTTCTAAAACAAGAACCAACATTTCCTTTTTCTTTATGATGGTTGAACTCGTTACTAATAGTAACCAGTTCCACAACTTTCTCTTAAGCCTGTAAACACATAAGCAACTGCTAGTCATCAATTTGTCTACTTTCACAATCGCACTAAACCAACTTCTCATCCTTCTCTTTTATTCCATCTACCTCTGTGTAGATGGAATAAAAGAGAAGGATGATAAAAACATACTTCAACATGCAGTGTTCTTTCAGAACCACACCCTCCAGTTTTTCAGAAAACATAGACAGGTTCCTTCCATCTTTCTTCTTAACTACATACTCGTGGAACTGTTTGCAATCCCTTAGAAGTATTGCACCTGCTTTAGTCTTCATTGTCTTGGTAACCCCAATTATGTCAATAGTATTTCTAAAATTCCTCTCACTTTTCCAGTGATACTCATTATTTTGAGGGTGCTTATTCATCTAATATTGTTAATGTCATTAACTTACATTTCAATTCATTTAAAATTTTGAAATTTATTCGAGTAGAAACATTTCTGTTTTTTATTTATTTGTACTGATGTAATATTGTAATATTTAATGAAATTAAATACACAATGGTTTAACTTACTAATTCTGCATGAACTGTAGCTTCTTCGATATATTTGGCAACACCTGTGACAAATGCATTTCTATCTTCAAAGTTTGTATCAAAATTTGCATGATAAACAATGCTACAAGGCTGTGCTTCTATACAAGGCTGCTGATCTGGAAGGGGCAACTCATCTAAGACATCAACATTTGAAAGGGCATCAGCTAAGGTCACTTTCTCTGCTGCCATATTCATTAACTATCTATTAAAAATATGGAAATGGCACTGAACATAGCGAACAAAATAAACACATCACAGCTTTTAAGTAAAACTAATATCAGATCACAAACGTAATACCTGTTTTATAATATATCTTTAAAGGCAATCCTCTATCAACTAATAGTTATATGACATTTGACTAAAAAACAACTGTTCCAATGTCCATCACTTACAGTTCATATCTGATCCAAACATCCAATTCCCCCTCCACCCAAATCCTAACATCTCTACCTTCACAATAAAGGAGGTTTGATGCCATGTATCTCATTACATATAATAACCGTCTTTAATTTTTTGTTGTGACTATACAGATTCCCCATTATAAAATGAGAGTGCTAATGAAATACCAATTCTGCATCCAGCTGGTGAAAACAATCAAGCGGTTCTAACGTGGGCTATAAATATCACAGTGAAGAAAGAAAGGAATACAATTGAGACTTAAGGAATAGCCTGGAGAGATATCAGAATGAGAAACTAAAAAAAAAAACCAATCAGCATCACTAGCATTAATGAGCATTCAAATATAATATTGGACTGCATTCTAACAGAATATATAAGGTAGAAAAAACAAAATGAATGATGGAAATTTAATAAATACTAGAAAGAATGTTATAGGAATTATAAGAGAAGTGAAGCAATGAACAACTGCATTAGCATAAAGTGACAATTAGAACAGTGAAAGTACAATAAAAATAAATATCAAAGGAAATTTAGCACAAAAAGACATCATATGAAGAGTTCTTTTCATTATGTAAGCAGTCACCTTACTATCATTTCCACCATAATCACACTCTTTCAAAGGGGAAAAAGCATAATAATTGTGGAAGTTATGGTGATTACTGCAGAAGACCTAATGCAACTATTTACTAACACTCTGTAAAGATATTTCATACTAATGATACAGATCTTGTTTCAAATCCAATGGAACAGGCAGGGAGGAAGAGTTCAAGAGATGACCTTATGACATGGTGCATTATCTTGTTGAAAGAGGCAAAGAAAGGTAGAAATGCCACAAAGTAGGTAGCTTTGCACTGTCTAGAATGTTCAGAGTTCAATGTTCATGACATCACAAACAGAGGTTCCAGGCCAAACTAGGAAAAACAGAACCATACCATCACACCGCCACCTCCAAATTTCATGGTTGGAATTACGCTCTGGTAAGAGATGTTCACCAGGAATCCACTATGCCCACACCCATCCATATGCTTGGTAGAGGATGAAGCATGATTCTTTGCTCTATGACACAGCTTTCCAAGCTTCCATGGCCCATCCACTGAACACACTCTTTGCACTACTAAAGAGGATGCTGCATGTTGGTTTGGGTAATGTCGGGGTTGCATACTGAAGTCTTACCATGGAAACCCATGTTGTGAGCCTCTGTTCTGAATGTTTTTGTGCAGATTCGTATTCCAGTCGATGCCTAAAACTCTGCATTCAATGTGTTGGCTGACGAATGGCAGTTTTTATATATCCTTTGTAGAACCCTATAGTCACATTCAGTGAGTGTGGTGGTTCATCCACTGCCAGTAGCACTTGCAATTGACTCTCTGTGCGTCCATTTCAGTATGCTATCACTGATTGTTGATCTGGGATGGCCCAATTTGTCAACAACTTGCCATAGCAGACAGGCCTGCAACATGGCATGGCATCCTATCACAATGCCTCTTTCAAACTCCGTGAGATAGTTCCCTTCTTGCAGCTATTTCACCCAGACACAGTTGCACTGACTTGGAAGCATGATATTCCTCCAATTTATACTGGCTACAAACACGGGACTCATTACATAGCACAATTCATCCTGCCTGTGAAGGTGTCCAGTGACTTCTTTTAGCTTTTCATGTACATATTCTGTTGTAGCAATATTCTAACGGCTTGTAATATTAAGTTATCCCTAAAGAAGATATCAACATGAGTATCAAAATACAACATTCTTCTCATTGCTTTGGTATAAAATGTTGAATGAATAACTCGCATATTGTTAGATTTAAAGATTTATCTCCTCAAATGTCGTAAATTCAGCATTAATGTTAAAGTGCCACTGTCGTCATAATTTTCTGGCTGTACACCCTCAAGGGATGCAACAGACATGATGAAAGTCTGAAATACAATTAATGTTTCACAAAGTTTCTGATCAACAACTCTCTTCCAAATTAATTTATTATAATTTGGGTCTTTGATTTGAACAGCTCTTACATTACAGTCTTCTAAAGTGCTCTTAACTGCATTAACAAACCCATACCTTAACCTTCCTCTGACTGTTTCTTTTGCAAATTTTGTTTGGAAAAACTTTTAATTCTTTTCTCATTCTATGATGATATTATCTTAGATTATCTCTGATGTCATCATTAAAATCTGTAATTTTCTTCATAACTCTCATATCTGTTAACTCCATTCCTTGATGAAATGTGCTGTTTTTAACTCTTTTACATATGTTAACAATTAACATATGTAATTGTTTCTGTTGTTGTTGACAAGTCTATTGAAGAACTTCTAGATAGACCCTGAGCCTACTGAACTGCTTTGGCAATTTGTTGAACTTTGATGGAGTAGAGCTTTTCTATAAGGTTATTGTCAATTTTCTGAAGAACAGTGTGGCAATTGCTGAACAAGAATAGATATGGGCAGATGTTAGTTCAACTCATGGACAGTTCTTCTTGCATATTTCATAGCTTCTAGTACCGTCCAGCTGAATTTTCATGTCTTTAAAATGTTCCGTCCTTAGTCTGGTGATGATTGTGGTTATTTCTCCATTTTCATTAATTTTGCCGATTTCACTCTTCTTCTTGATAGTTTATTTTACCAATCTTATTTTTCCAACAGAGCTAGCATTAGTTAGTGATAGTGGGTGTAATTTTTGAGGTAAGAATCTTGCTTCTTTGGCTAGTCTGTCTGCTCTCTCATCGCATTCAATATTTATACGGGCTGGTCCATTGCAGTGTACAGCTCCTAATTTTCTTGAAGAGTGTCAGTTCTGTAATTATTTCTAACAATTACATATGTTAAAACTAATTTGAGAACTGTTTTGATACTGCTAGCTTGGTCTACTGGCTTGTAGAAAGGCTTGTATTCATCATACATGTTGATTAATTTTGATGGTAATATATCAGAACACAGAAAGATAAGTAAATAATTATTTATTGACTTATTGCTGATATTGCTGGTGTTATAACCAGCATCTTTAGAGCACAAAACACAGTTCGTCACAATACACGCGACTACAACAACATGGTGTAATAATGGGACTAGTTTGAAAAATTGTAGCAACAACACAAAGACTAAAGTCCTAATTAGGCACCCTCTATGTTAAAATAATAAAAAAACAGAGAGAGAGAGAGAGAGAAAGCAGGTACTAGTTATGTCTTAAGATGACTGTCTCCCAAATCTAAGGCAAATTTATACAGCCATATTTGTTAAGATTCGGAATATGTTTCAAGGCTTCTGTTGCTTCTAAGAACAATCTCTCTAACTTGTAAAAGCTTCTGTGCAGTACTTTTCTCTTCCAGTTGATCCTGTGTGCAGGGGTATCCACAATAGGGCACCCTTATGCCCTATTGTGAATAGTATAAATAGTCCCATATACAAACTTGCAAGACATTTAGATAAGCTACTAGCCACTTTCACAAACAACTCTCCCTCCTTTGTCAAATATTCTGCTCACCTAAAAAAAGTATTTTAGAACAGCATACCTTAAAAAGTTCAGACATACTGGTGAGAGTTTTGATATCACCTCACTATTCACAAATGTACGACTAACTGAAACCGTTGATCTGCTAAAGTCATATATCCCCCCTGATATATTTGAACTATGAGGGTGGTCTAAAAAGTTCTCAACTTAACAATGAAAAAACGAAGTTATAATTTCAAAATTATTTTTATTTTTCAACATAATCCCCCTTAAGACTAATACATTTATTCTAGCGATGCTCCAGCACCATTATCCCATCCCTATAGTGGTTCTCAGTGAGATCTGCAAAATACTCCTCTACAGCTGCAATCACTTCTTGATTCAAAGAAAAACACTGACCAGAGAGGAAGAGTTTTAGTTTTTAGAAGAGACAGAAGTCAGAGGGAGCTAAATCTGGGGAATAGGGTGGATGTTCCAACAATTCATAGTGCAGTTCCCTTAATTTTCTCATTGCCAAAACAACACCTTTGTGGGCGGGTGCATTGTCCTGATGAAAGATGATTTTTTTCTTCTGCAAACTGGGTCTTTTCTCATGAATTTTTCATCTAGTCTGGTTAAAAGATGGGAATTAATAAACACAATGCCTTGCATCCCAAAACACCGATGCCATGACCTTTCCTGTTGATGGAACCAATTTTGTCTTCTTTGGCGCTGAACAACCGGCTTCTCTCCACTGTTTTGACTATGGTGTGTAATGGTGCATCCATGTCTCATCCATAGTAATAAATCAACACATAATATCAGTTTTATTCTTGTTAAATGCTCCAAGCACTGTTCAGAGATTTTCATGCGAGTGTGTGTTTCTGATCTGCTGTGAGATATCGCGACACTCATCTTGCACAAAGCTTTTTCATTTGCAATTCTTCATGCAAAATATATCCTACATGTTCTTTTGAAATGTCTATAGTCTCAGCAATTTCATGCACTTTGACTCGACAGTCATCCAATACTATATCGTGCACTTGATCAATGATTTCTGGTGTTGTTACACTTTTTGGACGTTCTTCACATGGATCATCTTCAAGGCTGGTACAGCCACATTTAAACTAGCAGTCCATTTCTTAATTTCGAAAATGAAGGAGAAGCGTGCCCATAAACTTTTATGAACTTCGAATGAATTTCTTTTGGTGTTAAACCTACTTTTACAAAGAATTTTATAACCACACGATATACAGACAACACTTTTGCTTCAGATGGCTGTATAAAACAAACTACTTGATAGAATGACTTGAAATTTCACATGGATGATTATGACAGATGTACAAACTTAGAAAAAAAAAATCTTGCCGATAGTGTTGCCATCTATGATCGAGGACAAGAACTTTTCAGAGCACCCTCATATTTAAATTCACAATACATGCAGGATATTTCACATGGAAAGAGAAAATATGCAAGCAATTAGATCACAGAACACCTGGAAAAACTAGCTATCAATACAGCCACTCTCAAACCAACGCTTTGGCTAAGCTACATTGACAATGTGCTTGCTATTTGGTCACATGGCCCAGGCACATTGAATCAATTCTTGGCATATTTAAATAGCCATCACCTAAAAATTCACTTTATAATGGAAGTGGAAGCTAATAACTGTCTGCTTACTGGATACACTAATCACATCTTCCAGATGGTTCCTTATCATTCTCAATTTTTAGAAAACCCACACATACAGGGTGTTATTTACACAAACAATAGTACCATCACCCCTCTCAACAGTATGGTATCTTAAAAACGCTAACCCACAGAGTGAGAGCAATTTGTTCCAATGACAATGCTCTTGCTGCTGAACTGGCTCACTTACGCCACACCTTCTTAACCAACAGCTATAATCCCCATAACATACACAAAATACTAAATGTTCCCAAGAAACCCCCCCCTCCCACTATCCACCATGGAGAGCTACAACAAAACAGTCACCATCTCCAACATTAAAGGCACATCAGAAAAAATATCTAGAGTTCTCAATAAACATCAACTATGCACTGTATTCAGACCGTGTGTCAAATTAGCAACTCTCGTCCATTCACCCAAGGACAGCATCTCTCCTTTATCACATCCAGGAGTCTACGAAGTACCCTGCTCGTGTGATCAAGCTTAATACAGTCAAATAGGAAGAGCTGCGGGCATCTGCATCAGTGAACATAAAAGATACATCTGGCACTATTGCTATGGCAAGTCAGGCCTAGAAGACCATGCTTTGAATACCCCTGTATACAAGATCTGCACTGTATTCAGACAGTGTGTAAAATTAGCAATTCTCATCCATGCACCCAAGGACAGCATCTCTCCTTTATCACATCCCAGAGTCTACGAAGTACCCTGCTCGTGTGATCAAGCTTACTACGGTCAAATAGGAAGAGCTGTGGGCATCCGCATCAGTGAACATAAAAGATACATCTCGCACTATCGCTATGGCAAGTCAGGCCTAGAAGACCATGCTTTGAATACCCCTGTATACAAGATCAAGTGGAAGAAAATAAAAGTACTGCACAGAAGCTTTTACAAGTCAGAGAGATTGTTCTTAGAAGCAACAGAAGCCTTTAAACATATTCCGAATCTTAACAAATATGGCTGTATAAATTTGCCTTAGATTTGGGAGACAGTTATCCTAAGACATAACCAGTACCTGCTTTCTCTCTCTCTCTCTCTCTGTTTTTTTATTATTTTAACATAGAGGGTGCCTAATTAGGACTTTAGTCTTTGTGTTGTTGCTACAATTTTTCAAACTAGTCCCATTATTACACCATGTTGTCGTAGTCTCACGTATTGTGATGAACTGTGTTTTGTGCTCTCAAGATGCTGGTTATAACACCAGCGAAATATCAGCAATAAGTCAATAAATAATTATTTACTTATCTTTCTGTGTTCTGATATATTACCATCAAAATTAGTCAACATGGTCTGCTGGTTAATTTCTCTCATTCCACATACATACATTCAACTGTCTTCCCACTATATTAGCATTACTTATTATGTTAATTATTTACACATTTGCAAAAGCCGTTGTCTGCTCACACTTGGATAAAATAAGGCTGAAAATAAACAATTTTTGTCAATTATAATTTCAACTTCATTTAGAATACATATAGCTTGCTCTTTACCAATATTTCCTTATTATTGTGATTAGCTCTTTGTCAAAAATGTTTGCATAAATCTTTCATATAATACAGTCAGTTGTACTTCCTTTTTTATAAATTCATATAATGATAACTCTAATCCGATCATCAGGGATTTGACCCTGTAACCCATCCTTCTAAATTATGTGGTGTTAACTACTGCAAAATTTTCATTGCACCTATTTCAGCTTTGGTTGAATATCATTTTCCCTTAATCCATCCAAAGTTTTCATGCACTATAGGGGTTAACAACCTTTCATGGATGGGAATGTAAAAAAAAAAAAAATATGAGTCTAATCAATGTCAGAAGAAATTCAGGAAGAGGGATGGGAAATTCTTACTGCAGACATGTATCCAATATGCCTTTGGAGAAAGGTACTGTGCTTATACACTAATGAAAGGAGTATTAGGAATAAGAGTATACTGAGACTGATTTTGATGCAGTTATTCAACAAAATATTGGTGTTAGTGAGATGTGTTAACAATGGACGATATACTCAATTAGAAACTGAATATGATGGTTATAGCATTTTTTTGAAAAAAAAAAAAAAAAAAAAAAAAGAAAAAAGATAGATGATTTCGGAAGAGTCATGTCCTCTCAATGTGGAATTTGAAGAAAGCAGTAATGATAATGGCTTCGAGGTTATTTGATGTTGGGTTCAGGTTAGCACAAATTTTCGATATTCAATGGGATGTTGCTACAGGAAAAGAGAGGAAATGTTCACAAAGATGACATGGTCGAGCAACAGGAAGGTGATAATAATGGGTGACTTTAACTATGGCATCATTGACTGGAAGCAGGAAATATGTGAGTAAGGAGATCAAATTCTTGAGATGCTTAGGGATAACTGTCTTATGCAGAAGGTAGCTGAAGCAAACACATTGTGATCATGTGGTTTTGACATGGGTGAGTGGCTAGACGAGTACAAGCTTCACAGAATGAGAAGTAGAGACATGTAGAATTATACAGCAGGGGAATATGATAAATTAAGGAAACAGACTGGTGATATGCAGTGGTTTAATTAGTTAATGGGAAGAGAAATTAGCAGTACCTGGGAAATGGTCTGGAATCAATTACTTATGACAATGTCATATTGTACTCCTCAGGTTCAGAGGATAAATAAAGTAGGAATAAAATGGATGAACCATGAATTATGCAAGAGCTGCTGAAAAAGAGGATATTATGGAGAAGGTGGGGGTACATACCCCCTCAGCAGCATGAGCATAAGGTGCAAACTAGGAAGGTGATGAGTGTAGTAAGGAAAGAGAAACTAGCACATGAAATGAGATTGGCCAAAGCAGTAAAGCAAAACCCTAGTTAATTCTACAGTTATGTTGCCAGTAAGAAAGGTTGAATATGGAAGACTGACTTTAGTTGCTAGAGATCGAACACGAGTGACATCTGCTGGAAGATACAGAGGCAATATTTAATGAGTATTTCCTTAGCATATTTCACGTAGAAAGGTTAACAGTGGTGCTAAATAGCAACAGGAAGTAGGACATTAGACTGATAGTTCAAGAATGGGAAGGGTTAAAATATTACCTAACCCCAATGTTAGTAATGTGGGACTGGATGGGATATCACCACATACACTACATGTGGTGAAGCACGAATGTTGAAAAGATCTGGCAGTCCATTGACTTAGCTGTTCAATTTTAGTCTGGCAACAGGAACAGCCCCAGAAGAGTGGAAAGATGGGAAAAATAGTACCACTGCATAAGCGGGAACACAAGTCAGTAGTGTCAAATTATGGGCAGAGTGTATATCAAGTTGTAGTGGTGAAGGTGTTAGAGAGGCTGGTTAGAAACAGAATACAAACCTGGATTGATGAGAATGGAAATCTTTCAGGACAGCAACATGAGTTTGTTAAGGGAAGGTCATGCTTTAGTTGCATTTTATAATAGAGTGACTAGTATACTGGATAAATCATGCTTATGCCATCATTTATCTAGTTTTGCTAATGCATTTGATTGAATACCATATGATAAACTACTGTTGAAACTAACAGGATGGACATGAATAGTAATTTGGTAGCTTGGTTACAAGGGTGGTTGACTGACAAAAGCTAGCAAGCGGCATACAGAGATGCAGTATCCTAAAAAAGAAGGTGTTGAGTGTGATGCCACAGGGTTCTCTTCTGGGGACCACTTTCTGACATTGTTGCTACAAGAGGTGAACAGATTGGTGCTTTAGGCTGAAAAATGGGGATGTCATCTCAATGTTGCTAAGAGTAAAGTTATGCAGTCTGGCCAGAGCAGATGGAATGAGGTTTATCATATCAGAGGATCTTTGCTTCAGGAGGCAAGGGATCTGAGGATCTTGGTGGATAGAGAACTGACTTTAATGGACATAAATTGTAATGGTTATTCAAAAAATTGCTGTTATAATGCAAAGAACAATGATGTGCATATGAGGAGGCAATAATTCCACTACATAAAGAACTAATTACGCTTCATTTGGATTTCTGTGAACAAAACTGGTGATCTCACTGAGATCGCCAGTTTTGTTCTCAAGAGTGGAATTGTACTGCCAGAATGGGATGTGAGTGCACCAACACTGAGTTCAAGGCATGGTATGATAATTATTGTGGTCTGTAAGTGTTCAGCTTCAGATCCCATGGAGGCTTGGAAGTAATACTAAATTCCACATGATGCACTCTTAGACTTTTCTGAGAGTGCAAAATAGGCTCTTCTTTTATTCAAATGCATGAATCTATTAATGAATAATAACCATGGGGGATGTTATCATTTCCATGAACCAGCTGAATGACATGCCTCTTTCATATCATAAAGAGATACGTGACATTTTTAACAAACTTTAAAAAAAAAAAAAAAAGTGATAAAAGCTATAACTATTCCTAATCTAAGGTTAAATAGGTGCTTCTAAGCAAGTTCATTTGCTTACTACAGTCACAGAAACTCCAAGTAATCACAATCAAGATTAACTTTTATTGAATCTCGAAATTTACAGATTCCGCTTAAGCCAGTGATCATATCTGTTTCACATTTACAAACCTGAGCATATCTGTCTGTCAACTAGTTATACTTTCAATCTTGTTTGCAGGAGAAAAATCCCAAATAACCCTGATTCTTCTTTGGCTGTTTACAATTAATTGTCTGAATTTCATGCCTGTTCACATAAGTAAGATTGTAGGGATTTAAATTCAGGTCTTTCAAATCAAATGACATGTAACAAAGCCTGTGAAATAGAGATGTAGTACAGGAATTTGAAATAAAAGAATTCAATAATATAAAAGAATTTTTTTATTTCTTTATTGGGTATACAGATTGGTAGAAAATTCAAGCACAGATGTTATTAGTTCAGCCAGGCATGCCAGCAAACTTAAGATATTGCTTTAATGAATCAAGCTTAATTCCTACTCATATAATTAATGATCAAGTTACACAATTAATTCAAATCATGTGGAAAAATATTCATGATTACCTATAAGTAAGTGATTTATACTGCCAAAAATATACTGGCCAATACTGTAGGTTTAGGAGAAATGAAAGAAATAACAAATGCCAGTTCTGCTGAATAGTGCCCATAGAGGTATCTGCAGTATCTGTTGCCAATCTGGTTAGTCAAGTGAATGGCATATCCACTCTCCAACCAGAGGCAACAGTGTTGAATATCACCATGACCGTGGTCAGGCCTACAGAAATAAGATTTAAAACTATTAGCCATGGATAATCTTATATGCCTAAAGTATCATGGTCTAATTTATATAAATATGAACTTGCTCCTGCAAATTTTGTGCAGTGTGAGTGAAATGTATTCATCGGGAAAATTAAAGAATATGTGGAAGGAAATTGAAACTAGAGAGGGGGGGGGGGGAGAGAGAGTGCAATAAATGTTTCACAAGTGAGTGCCTATTACATGACAAAAATGCAGCAAGTGTTAGTAGAGTGGACAGTATTGATGGTAGGATGGAAAATTATATTATTAATGTCAAACTTGCAGTGGTAAAAATAGAGGAGAACAAAATGGACATTAATAAACAAATAGTGTGCTTGAATGTTATCCTTCACATAACAAAGCACAAAATTGAAAAACTGCAGAAGCGGCAAGTGATTAGAAGAGCTAAAAAGAGAATGGAGCAAGTGGTCCAAAGTAATAATAAAGACTGAAAGAACAAACAAGAAAAACAAGGAGAAAATTATGTACAGAGACTCAATGATCTGGGGAGTACTTTATGAAAGTGTGACAAAGTAGTGTTTCCCTGGTGTAAAAATCCATGATATTAGCCACACCATCCGGATGTAAAAAAAAAAAAAAAAATCGAAGGAAATGAGTGTCTTGGTTGTTCATAAATGATTTGAGAGGCAAGAAGAATTCTATTCTATGAGGGAGGGGGGGGAGAATGTAAAGTAGTTGTTAGAAGAGGAATAGAAAAGCAAGAAAATGAAGATTGTAAGTCGCCAACCATACTATGATAGAGGCAAACTGAGGAGGAGGGTGATGCTGGCAAATGAGTCTACACATAGGCGATCTTTGCTGCCATTGCTTTACCACACATTGAGGGCATACTGGCAATATCATATTTAACAAAAAAATATGTTTACTTATGAACTAAATAACTCACTTATTAAATTAAAACAAAATTACAATAAATTAACCTTAATATTATGAACTAAAATACGAAAAAGTTACTTATCCTAATGACCACTCTACACACACACACACAAACACACAATAAGCCACCACTTAAAAGCTTATAGATGATATTATATATATAAAACAAGCTAAATGTTATGTCGACAAAACAAAGTAATACATTTTTAATACTCACTATACATTACATGTAATTATATAGACATACTTTTCTTTAATGTGTACACCCATAACACAGCTCAACACAACTCAATTTGTTTTCTTTTAATGTTCATAATGCAATATGAATTTATTTAAATTATCTATGAACAATAACTTACGAGGAAAGACAAATAATAAAATTCATGAAAACAGGAAAGTATATAGCACTCAAAGCACCAAGCACATGATTTTGTTTTTGACATATCTTTGCAAGATAACTGTAATTTTTAAAAAACAGTATTAAAAAAAATCTGCATATACATAAAATTTTCAAGCTTTTAATCATACTAAGCCAATTCATGTTTTGAGCCATGAAAACTTAGGACAATGCTATACTGTATTACAATTGCCCACCTATTCAAGGTATAAAGGTAATGGAAAAATAAGATATAAAGATGGGCTACAGTATTTAATTATAATGACACCAATTTTAATGGCACCAATTTTAATTTAATTTTTTTTTTTTTTTTGCTTATAATTACCAGTTTATTTTGTTAGTGAAATTCATTGTAAAAAAAGTATAGTAAGGCCACAGATGCGAGACCCTTCGACACCTGTGCATGTCAAAAGAAGAATCCATTCCAATTATAGGGTAATCAATCCGTATTGTGGGATGAGTTGCTTATTATTACACGTAGAAAAATTAACTTCTCTTTTATGATCATTGTAGTTTTTAAAGTGGTAACTATTTTGCTTATATAACAGTTGGAAAATTTTATGTATAAAGCACGTGATTTTGCATGTTGGTGACCAATTCATACATTGCCTTATTTCTTTCTCCCCTTCAACATGAACTGATCTTCTTGGCAGCCTGCCAATGACAGCTCTCACTTCTGTGGTCGGACTATACAATTTTTTTTAAGAGGTCTCTTATATATGTTGTGCACACTGTATATACATTTCAGGTTAATAATATTATTAATTTTATACCAACACCTCCTAGAGTCAAGACTCCTTGAAGGAAGCAACAGTAAGATGTATTCTAATATAGATAATATGTATCATACCTCATCTTAAACTGGTTCAATGTTTGTGCACTCACCACCTCATTCAGCAAAACATTCCACTCACCACTCTCCATGCAAAAAAAAGTGATCACTCTCTTATGCACCATCTTTATAAATTTCCAAGAATGACCTCTTGCCTCTATCCCCCTTTCCTTCAACCCTCTGAAAAATATCCTGAGTATCTATCTGATAAGCTCCTCTTAACAATTTATGTATCAATCATCTCTCTCTTACTCTGCATATTTACTGAAGTCTGCAAATTACATTTATTGACTTGTCTTCATAGTCAGTATTCTACAAACCACATACTACTATTGTTATCTACCTGTAAACTTTCCAGAGCTTGCTACTCACCTAGAAACAGCTGACCAAATTGGTACACAGTCCAAATGTGGTCTAACCAAAGCCTTGTACAGTTGAATGACCACATCATGATCTTTAATTGTCAATATTATTAATACTGGCATTTTTTGTGCTATTTTTATCACTTGTGAAATATATCCTTTCAACTTTAATTCTTTATCGACCGATATCCCTTGTTTCCTCCATCTCCTGCAATATAATACCTCCGATATGATACAAAACATTACATTTCTGAAATCCAAAGTGCAAAATTTACATTTACTAGTGTTAAATTAACATCACCACTTATTAACATAGCTAATCTATTCAAACACTCTTGAAGCACCAGTCCATCTACATATTTCTAATAATTTTTCCCAACTTTGCATCTTCTGCAAACAGCTAATCTGCTTATAATCCATTCACAATATCATTAACAAACAAATTATACAGCAGCAGACTTCAGACAGAACACCATGGAACTCCACTGGTAACTCTCCTCCTCAAAGATATAGCTCCTCTACACAACTGTTTGATATCTATTAAAAAGCCAGTTTCACACACACAAAGCCTATTCAACTCTTACTTCTTAATACCATGCACATCTTCAAGGGATGGCCTCTTGTTGTACCTTTCTCTTGGATTAGCCTTTGCAAATTTTACCCTCAGCAGACTGCATGCCCTCACTGTATCCTCATTCCATCCTGATATCATTATCATTCATCCTCTTCAAATTCTTATGATCATATTTGGTGAGAGTAGCCCAAATATGATTCAAATGAATTAACCACACTCTTATCTCTGCTGCTCATCCTTTTGAGTATTGAAGCAATTTTCTCTCTTAATTGTCTTTTCAATGTATCTGCGAATTTCAAATATTATCTGCTATAGTACCAGGATTCTTGCCTCCTACACTACCATAGTATAGTTATACCAACAGAGTATTCAGCCTTCTATCTGTGGATCACAAAATTCATTCTGCTAAACTGAACTGTCATCCCTACCACTCATTCGCCAATCTTGTATTATTAATGCAAGTAACAGTATTTGATAACAAACAATTCACTGATAAAACTATATTTTCCTGGAGCTTCTAAATTATCATAAATGCCAACATGCGCATTTTTTAAACATTTGGTCCTCTAGCATCTGCTCCACTCTACCAGCTTCCCATACCATACTCGACATTTTTGCCTACACTTGAAACTCCATTCACAAACTTTACTGTACATGCAAATTGCAATAATTCAATTGGAAACGAAGGTTAAATATCGATAACACAGATAAATCAGCTTGATGTTACCAGAATTAAAAACAAACGATTAAATTTAATTAAGGGTGATAGTAAAAATAAACGGAATTAAACAATACCAGTGATTCCGCTGGGTAGTTAAAAGTCTTAATGTTTCAAGAGATCGATTCTCCAAAGTACTCTAACAAGTATCACATTATAACTTTCTTCCATAGTTACGGGCACACTTCACAAATTGTTCATATTGTTTTTTATTTCGAGCATTTAAAAAACTAAAATAGTAATAATTACAGTCCATAATAAAGTCGAACAACACTAAAAAAAAACACCATATATGACTAATGGTCAATAAACAGCAAAATTTTGTTTTGACAATATGTACATGACGCCACCTTCGAGGAATAGCCTGAATGACCGAGTTTCACTAGGTCTGATTTAATTCCAGAAGCTTTTCGCTGAAGTCGATTTTTTTTCTTTTAATAATTCATGCATATATGAATTGCTTATAACCAGCTGGTGCTGTTGAAGAACATTAACTAGTCATCTATATTTGTTCATTCATGTTTCAAACATCTTGGCAAATTGCATTATATTGCATATTAAACTGCTCCTTACCGCAGAAGAATCATGTTCTCTAGAGAGCGTGCTCAATCCTCCGGTGCCGGATGGGGGATTCCATCAGATATAGTGAAGTGGTACAACTGTATTGAATAACAACCTGTGTAACAAACGGACCCTATAGGAATATCATCTTGATAATAAGGGTAGTAGCATCCAAAGAATATGGGTTTGCTCTTTTGTTCCAGTTACTTTGAAACAGACTCCTCCCTTTTATCTTTCCTGTCTGGTCGCTCTTAATCAACTCCTGTCTACTTTCAGCCCGATGCTATTAGAGTAACAGTGGGATGGGATCTTTCATTTTCTTACTTTAAACTCTTTTTGTATGAGAAGATCTGAGCCAGATTTAAGACAGTACTTCTACGGATAAAAGTCCCCGATACTAGCCTCTTTGTGACTTGGTTACAGTCTGGGATTGTTTTCCCCACAGGCTAGAAGACAGTGCACCCAGAGAATAACTCTCCTGCCTTCCAGGTTGGAAGTAAGGGGTGCAAAGGGCTGGAACCCATATTGTTACATATCTCGAGAAGAAAAATAGAATTTGAGAAAAATTTAGGACACGAAACTGCCTATGAACACGGATTTTGATATTTGGAACATACCGTTTTTAACGGAAAAATTAGAAATATTAAAAGAGCTTACTAACAAAAACTTAGATTTAGTAGGTTGACAGAAACAAAAACAAAAAAAAAAGAAAGAAAGAAAGAAACGTACTGGATATGAGATTCAGGATGTTTACATCTGGAGTGGCATGAATAAGTCATACAGAGCGACAGTTGTCTCATTGAAAACGAAAACAAAAATAAAAAGAAATGGTAAACTTCTGTTAAAAACTGTGATGAAGTTAATGTGTAGTTAATAAAAGTAGTATTGAATATTTACAGAGAAGAAATGGTTATTGTTATTATTATTTTATTCACATAATTGATACACAGTCACAACAAGATATCATATAAATAAAAATTTGACGGGTGATTCAGAACAGTTCAGATTCTACCCAAGAATCTAAGAATAGTCTGTCAGGTAGCGTCGTAAAATATGGACAGTTCCAAGTAATGCTGTTTTTTTTTAGGTCATATGGAGTCACTTCATTGTACATAAGTACACCGAAAACTATTGAAATGATTTTGGTGTGTTTAAGCCACAGTCGGCCAACTTCGATTGCCAGATCTCGATATTTAGTCATTTTTTCCAGTTCTTTGTTGTTGATGTTGTTATCACGGTACTGCAATATCGATAATCCAAACCTGTCGATGTTTGATAATTGTGATGTCAGGTCTATTGTGTTCCAAATGCCGATCAGTTTGTATTTTTGCTATTTTGTTTTCCAGTACTGTCTCTATTTTATGCTGCCACCAGTTATCAGAAGTAGGAAAGCCATATTTTTTGCATACATGCAAATGAACTATTTTGGCCACTTGATCATGACGGTATTTATAGTCAGTTTGTACTATTTTGCTGCAGGCACTGATTAGATGTTCTACAGTCTCATCTTTCTGATCGCATAATCTGCATTTGCTGTTATTGTTGATGTTGAGAAGTTTTGCTTTGATTGCATTAGTTTGTAATGCCTGTTCTTGAGCTGCTAGAATAAATCCTTCTGTTTCTTTTTTAATGTATCCGTGTTGTAGCCATTGCCATGTCTTGTTCACGTCAATTTTGTCCTCAGTACCTCGAAAAAATTGGCCATGCAAGGGTTTATTTTTCCAGCGCACACATCGGATATTTTGTTGTTCCTTTTTGTAATCGAATTTGTTTCCTGTTGCTTTTAGAAGGCCCTCTTGTGTAATTGCTTGAAGCATTGGCTGAGTGCTATTGTCGATGTAATTTCTTAAACCAATTTCTTCTTCTTCCACAGTCTGTCTCACTGGCAGCAGACCCCGTCCACCTATTCTCATCGGTAGGTACAACCGGTCAACATCACTTTGTGGATGTAATGCATGATGCATAGTCATTAGTTTTTTAGTTTTGCGGTCTAGTTTGTCCAGGTATTCATTTGTCCAATTTATTATGCCAGCTGTGTATCGGATCACTGGTATAGCCCAAGAATTCATTGCTCTAATTGTGTTTAATCCATTTAGTTTTGTTTTCATAATATTTCTAACTCTTTTGATGTATTCTGATGCTGCTTGTTGTTTAACTATCGAGTGGAGAATATCATTGGCTTCTAATATTCCTAGGTATTTATAGTGTTCGTCAGCTGAAATTGCTTTTATATATTTCTCTTGATCAAAATTAAAATTGCTAGTGTCATTAATTTTTCCTCATTTAATAGATAAAATTGCGCATTTATCTAAACCAAATTCCATTTTGATGTCCTGACTGAAAATACGAACTATGTTCAATAAAGAGTCTATTTGCTAGGCCGATTTTCCATACAGCTTCAAGTCATCCATACACAACATATGGGAAATTTTAATATTACACGGAGTAATTTCATATCAAGTTTTGTTTTCTTCAGAATCATAGACAATGGTATCAAAGAAATCTTGAAGAGCAATGGTGACAAGGAATCACCTCGGAAAATTCCACGTATAATGCTGATATCTCCAAATCGTTCATTATTCACTATTAATGTTGTTTTCCATGATTTGATAGCAGCAGCCAGAAACGAAAATATGTTTTTGCTAATTCCAAATATTTTTAGTGATTTTAGGATCCAGGAGTGTGGGAGGGAATCGAATGCTTTCTTGTAATCTACCCATGCCATGTTTAAATTAGTTTTTCGTCTTTTTGAGTTTCTGAGAATCATTTTATTAATAAGGATCTGGTCTTTTGTTCCTCTAGATTTTTGAAAATTGCCTTTTTGTTCAATCAGATAAATCTGATTATCCGATAAGTAACAGTATATTGAATTTGCTATGATTGCAGTGAACAGCTTAAGCATAGTTGGTAGGCATGTTATTGGACGATAGTTACTTGGGTCTGCATCCTTATCTTTCATGAAGAGAAAAGTGCGCCCAGATATCATCCAGTCTTCCACTGAGCCAGACTTCAACATATAATTAAATTGTTCTGCCATTCGATCATGTAGATTGGTCAGATGTTTTAACCAAAATCCATGTAGTTCGTCTTTGCCAGGTCCAATCCAGATTTTTTTAATTTTCTAGCTTGAGAACTGACCATTTCTTTAGTGATAATGACATTTTGCATTTGTTTTTGTTTTATTTCTGATTCTATTTCCTTAATCCATGAAGCATCTTTATTGTGTTCAATAGGATTATCCCAGATTGATTTCCAAAATTTGAATGTTTCTTCTTTTCCGGGTGAATGATGGTTTGCATTTGTATTTCTCTGGAGAGACTGAAAGAATTGACGTTGGTTTTGTTGAAATTTCATATTTTGTACATAATGGTTTATTCTTGCTTCATATCTTTTAATTTTCTGTGGAGTCGCTGTAATTCTTTGTTTTAGCTCTTCGGTAACTTCAGTAATTGTTTTGTTGGACAAATTATGTGTTAATCAGTTTGTTTTTGATGTTATTATTTTTCAACTGTCCTTCTTTAAAACCCTTTAAGTTGCTTAGATCAACTCGAACCCTGTTAACCTTTCGTTCTAACCGGATTTTCCATGGTGCAGATTGTTTCATCCTCGGCTTTTGCACTTTCGGTTTGCAACCAAGCTTCACTGAAATGATATAGGCTGTGCTGTATAGAAACTGATTTGTTTCCTTTATACTGTTGGTTGTGATGGTTTCAATTACAGCATTTGCGTCTAAGAGGAGCTGTTTTAGCTTAGATTGTTGTAAAGCTTTTAATGGTGGTAGTCTTATACGGTCATTTATGGAGTTCATATGTTCCAATATCCCTGACTTCATTTTACACTGCCCTTCTGTCAAAACATTCTGAGGTATGTCGTCAGCTTGATTTTTACTGAGTTGAATTCCAAAGTGTGATATAGCTACTTCCTGATGATTTTCTGTTACTGGAGTTGTTGGTTTATTACGTACCTCTTGCAGCTCAAGTTCAGTAAATATTTTGTTACGGAAAATGAAATTCTTTTGGTCAATAAGTCTGTGTTCTGTTATTGGAGATTCTGGGAATTTTTGTTTCCAAATTAAATGTATACGCTTCCTGAAACCTCGTTTTTCTGGTGTTGATCTGTAAAAACATTTCATAACGTTTCTGTTTTCTTCTACAGTCCATTTTTTTACGTTTGGTTTCTTCCAGTCGCTTTTCAGCTTCCTGCCCTGATTGCCCAGCAAGGAGAGCTGGGTCCTGTAGCCCACTTGTCGCCTGATGCCCAGGATCCCCAACATCTGATGCAGTCCTTGATGACCCAGGCGTCGACTGATCCGGTATGGATCTCTTCTTCCTTTTCACCATTAAGATGGGGGATGGAACACTGTTAATCTGGCTCCTCAGTAGAGACCTGCCTGACAAGGGTGGTCCTGCTGGAAGCTATGCAACTGCCTGAATAGATCTCAACATCACTGAAGCATGCAAGCCCCACCGCCACGACAAGGCCGTGTTCCTTCGGGGGAATTATTATTATTTTTTTTTATGTATTATTTTTATTTTAAAAAAATATATATTATTATTATTATTATTATTATTATTATTATTATTATTATTATTATTATTATTATTATTATTATTATTATTATTATTATCTGAGGTGTCATCTTCAGATAAGCTTACATATAAGCTTCAAGGATGAAAGGCAGAGAAATTAGTTCTCATCCAAGATGTATCATATGTAACCAAAGTATGTAATATATATGTAAACAAATGTATGAAATGTAAGTATCATGCGTAAACAAATGTAAGTAATGTATCATATGTAATCAAATGTATGTAATGTATATAATAACTGTAACAAAAGTATGCAATATAGAGTGATGTATGTAATGTATGTAATAACTGTAACAAAAGTATGCAATATAGAGTGATTATATCCATTGATATTGTATATATAGGGTGTAAAATTGCAAAGAAAGATCTGTAGTAATTATCATTATGAATATTATAATGATATGTGTTGTAAACAGTTATTGTTATTATTATTATTTAAAAAAAAACGTTATGTACGAGAAAGTATTTGTTATGCATAATTGTCTTCATATAATGTAATTTATCTGAGAAATAATAAAATGTTTAAAAACATGTTAAAAATTATTATTATTTCGTGCAACTCCAAGGAGTCAACAAACTCATCGAGGAAGGCCCTAACATCACGTCAGGAACAACTATTCAACATTCATACAATATCTATCATACCTCGCCTTGAACTCATTCACAGTCATAGTACCCAAAACAGACTCTGGCAGCTTATTCCACTCATTCCCCACTCTCCAAGTAAAAAACCTAGCTCTAACATCCCCTGCTAACCACATTCTTGCCCAGCTTCCATGTATGGCCCCTAGTCCTACCACCACCAGTCCTATTCTCAAAAATATCTTCTGGATTAATCTTATAGAAACCCCTTCAGTAATTTGAATGTCTCAATCATATCACCCCCTTTTCTGCTTATCAACCAATTTTTGCAACCCACAAATCTTCAACCTGTTCTCATAAAGTTCATTCCATAGACCTGCTACCATCTTGGTCACTCGTTATCATATGAGCATCAACTTTAACATAGAATGCACTGCTACAGGTGAAAGATGACTATTTTGAGCAAAGAAATGAATTTATGGAGACATACTGAAATAACTAAATACTTTGTTTCCATTGGGACTAATTGTTACACCTGATATCTTAAGAATGTAGAATTCTCAGCTATCATGGTATAACATGAAGAGAAATAAATTAAAAACCCTGTATAAAAGCTAATAGCTAATTTAAATGAGTTATTTAAAAGAAAAGGAAATATTCTTTCATCCAATAAAATATAAAGGTGTTTGGTTGAACTAACTAACAAAAAGAAAGAATACATTAATGTTGTAATATGATATAAAAGAGAAAATTTAACTAACTAAGACAGAAAAGGATTATTCATAAAAGATGGTATGTGAGAGGCTAGAGATTAAAATATTAAGTAAATTCATAGAGAAAATTTGAAAGGGGATTAAGTTAGAGGCTAGCACAAGAAAAACAACAGAAAATCGCTTAGGGCCGATTCCCGGATTGAGATATCGTTTGGCTCGCCGACCAAAGGACGTTTGGCAGAAAAAAACACCACCCTAATTGGTCGGTGAAGTAAAAACAAGTAGGGGGTGGAGAAAAGAAGTTAAAGAGGGTGCCGTTAGGAGAGCAAGTAGAAAAGGGTTGGATTTTTGGTTTTGGCTTTTTGGTTTTGGTTTTGGTTCTGTTCCCGAGGAGTTCTCTAGGAGCTCCGTGGCATGGGTTTCATGCGGTTTTCCTGAGTGGAAATTGGGGATATATCTCCGTCGTCACAACATGGAAACAAAAGTGAGCAGGTTTCGATTCCGGATTTCCTAAGTAAGAAACGAAGAATGCCATAGAGTCAAAGAAAAGAAAACATATTCTTTGTGCTTCAACTTCAGTGACAACCACGAGAAAGGGAAAGCTATAAAGATATCGATATCCACGTCGCGAGTCGCACAGCCGTCATATAGATGATTCAAAGTGTATCCTGATTTACGAAAGTTTAGGACCGTGTAAGCATAGTTCAACTCCAAAAGGAATGTAGGAGTAGCAGATTATCGGAGAGGTTATACCAAGCTAGTTCAATCAGAAAAAGGTAAAGGCCCATATGGAAAATTCAAGAAAGAAAGGTGCTGTAAAATATATCTAATGTTAACTAAGATTTGTCTGTAATAGGTATCATTATTCTAATACGGAACTGTTGAAGTGACTAAGGAAAATTTATACTAGGACTTTAGTATCTGACAGAATATTATGAAAGTAAGCTTGCTAATGAATATTATTAAGTAATTACTTGTCCTGAGAATGTTGTATGTCTATTGCAATGTATAGGAAAGTTGAAATGCCATAGTTGTGTGTTTAGTGCAGTAAATGGTTTAGATAATCTACTTAAGTTTGAATAGTTAAATAGTGTGAATTAATCTTATTTGTCCATGTCAAATGAATTTATGTGTTGAATTGTTATGGCGGCATGATCGTAATACCCATTATAGGATCATAGCCTAATTACTTGTAATAAGCTAATGTTAGTTTGTAAGTATTTAGTTTAGCATTAAATTGAGTAATCACAAAAATTGAATTGTACCATGTTAAGGAATTTAATAAACCTTTTGTCCAAGGAAAAAACAGTTGTCTGAAATTGCTGTCCAATGCACCACTTGAAAAATTACGAACCTAATCACGCGGGAAATTAATGTGTTAAGAAACGAGGTAAAGTGTCACGACTGCAACATAGTTACACTTTCTGACATATTTTAGTTCTTTCTCCTTGTTTTTGTATATCATATCTCAAACTAAATATCCAAAGGGCGCAGTATAAATACAAATATTAGGGGTACTAAGGGGGGAAATAACTTAAGTATTAGTAAAAATGTTTGATGATATCTCGAGCATAGATAATAGTTGAACATAGATAAGAGGAAAATACTAGATAGAAAAAAAATCGTAAAATGGGACACAACATAATACAGGAGAATATGTCAAAGAATTGAGGATTTAGCAATTGGATCTTTAATTATTATTATTGTTGTTGTTGTTATTATTGTTATTATTATTATTATTATTATTATTATTATTATTATTATTATTATTATTATTATTATTATTATTATTATTAGGCCTGTGTAGGTCAGTGGAAGTGAATAGAGAAAGTTTTTCGTTTTTCTAAGCGTTTCTTCGACCGGTTCCGGAGTTCATCGAACTCTGGCATGTGGAAGCAGTTTTTTCGTATGGTAAAACTCCAGAAAATCGACCATAGAATCAACATTAATTCAGACAATAACCAAGATATGGCAGATTATTATTATTATTATTATTATTATTATTATTATTATTATTATTATTATTATTATTATTATTATTATTATTATTATTATTATTATTATTATTATTATTATCATAATCATCAACATCATCATCATGGGCGTCTGCAGAAAACTTTCCGGGCGGGGGCGAAGCTTGAAGACAAATAATTATATCAATAAAATTTTATTTAAATATTTAATATTTTGGTTTTTTTTCTCAAGTAGATTCCAGGGGGGAGTTCCCCGTTCCCCCATCGGCAGACGCCCATGATTATTATTATTATCATTAGCAACATCCGTAGCGCAGTAGGAAGAACGACGGTACGTTGAGCCCTTCGATTGGAAAGGCCCAAGTTCGATTCTCGTCGTGACGGGAGGAATCTTTATATGGATATTTTCAATTGAAGATGAGTTAGCCTATCTCATACAGGGGTAGCAAGATTTTTTCTGCCGGAAACTTGTGCATTTCATCCAGCATACAGACAAATCGACCCTTCAAAACACACGCAATTTATAAATAAAAAATACTAGTGTTGGTGGTAGTATGGTGATGGAGTAGTGGAAGAGGAGAGTTATAGAGTAGGTATGCTCCCTTGATGAATCTTCGGACTCCGTCGAAGTGTCACGAAATAATAATAATAATCACGGATATAGATAGGCTCACCATATTTCCTTGAGACAAAACGGGACATCAGAATTTCAAAAACGGGATGGGGGTTAAGTAATATTCTGTATTCATGAAAATGGAACACGATAAAAAAAAAATTATTACATAAGATTATTGAGTTTACCATTATTCTTTAGTGACAGAACCCAGACAAAAATTTAGGTAGACATAGAGGGGACTGTATTTCAGGTAAGGAAATAAACTTTATAATTTTGTCTTGAATACTAAAATTTAAAAAATTACCGCACGACTGGAAAAAGTTTGATATCGTTTTTGTTTGATGCATCAACTGACTATAATGCTTTTTGTTTTATTCAAATCCTCTATTACTTTGCCCAATATGTTTGGTGATAAAACGTTGCTAATTACTTCTGATTTGGCACGTGCAGAAGAACTTTTGGTACATAAATTATATTTATCAATGTCGATTTGCGCGGAAACTTTGTCCCTAAAGCACAATATGAAAAGCAACAAGAGCTTCACATGCTGCGATTTTATCGTTTACACTATCACCATAACGTCTCACCATAAACGAGGTGATGTTTTAAACTGAAACCAGAGTCTTTTCAGCATCCTTATGTTTCTGGCTTCGTAGATGTTGGTTGATGTCGCTTCTGCCTCCATGAGCAAAGGAAAAATGGACAATACAATGTTGGCATACCACTTTTGTTCCATCGCTACACAACTTGTCCAGTTTAATAATTTTGAATTCTTTCTGGAGATCATCATTAAAACCGCAGTTCGCCTCTTTGATATTGCAAGGATAGAATTAAAGCTTTAAAAAAAATAATACTTGAAACTTTAAAAAATATCAAATTTAAACCACCGGGATTGAATAACAAAGTCATCTGTTAGCATACATGCAAAACAAAAACTAATGCTACAGCAGAGCAGAGGCCGCTTCTGAGATGTTCAAGGGTTGCCAACATGTATTTCTTATTTTCTCTAAATAAATCACTACAGATATCGATATTTGGTATCGAACAATGCGACTCCAAGGTCATACAGATTACTGGTATCCATGATATTGTTATACGATTATAGGTTAGGATAATTTATGACTGAGCAATATTAAGTTCCCCCCAAAGTCCTGCTATGCTGCCTCACCATGGCAGGGAGGGGGGTGGCCCTGAGCGGGATGGGTGAAGCACGTCGGGAGTATCATTACTTCTGATAGGGCCTCCCAAGGTGTGAAGGACATCCCACTATGCCCAGCTAAATGCTAGCAGGCGAAGACAGAACAGGAGATTGGCACCATCTGTCTTAATTCGCTGCCCATTAGACATTCCTGGCAAAGGATTTAACACAGCACAGCATGCCGGCTCGGACGTCTCCCGGTTCAACAAGGTCCGCGTTTGGTATATTTGGTATCCAGCAGTCCCCTGGAGCTGCTACCATTTGGTAGCACCTCCAGGCGACTGCTACATGAACTGAATCCAGATTCAGACTCCGCAACCATTTAATGGCCAGAACTTTGAATATTAGGACACTACTACAATCAGGTCAACTCAAATTACTACAGCAGGAACTAAAAAGATATGAATGGGCTGTTATGGGACTTTGTGAAATTCGATTGCCCAAAACAGGAGAGCTAACAACAGAAGAAGGACATTTGCTTTTTAATCTTCAGCAGAAAAGAAGGTGTCGGGTTTTTGATACACAAATCATCACGAAATTCTGTCATGGAATTCAACCCTATCAATAGCAGAATTGCTCTAGCCCAACTGAGAGGACAACCACTCAATATCATCACCATACAGGTCTATGCCCCAACCACAGATCACGAGGACTCAGAAGTAGAGGAGTTTTATGGTCAACTTAATGCAACAATCACGAGAGCGAATAGAAAAGACTTTTGATTATACAGGGGGATTGGAATGCCAAAATTGGAACAGACATTGGCAAGGATTATCTTCCATTTGTCAGACCGTATGGGGAGACAAACGAAAGAGGTTTTGAATTGATCGATTTTACCTCACAAAATGAACTTACCATTACTAACACTCTATTTCCCCATAAACCTTCCATAAGATGGACATGGACTTCCCCTGATGGTAAAACACACAACCAAATTGACTTAATCCTTCTAAGCACAAGATTTAAAAACTCCATCAAACTTACAAGAACCAGATCATTTCCTGGAGCCGACATTAGTAGTGACCACAACATGGTCATTGCAACTATGAATATGAAAATGAGGGAATGACTACCTACAAAATCAACTCATAAAAGATATAATATAGAAAAATTAAAAGATACCCAAATAAATACACTATATAAATTCAAATTAAAATACATTTTTGACACAAGCTTCAAAAATATAATAGTATCGAATCTAAAACCAAATACTTCTCACAAAAGATAACTGAGACAGCTGAAGAAATCCTTGGATAGAAAAGGAAAATAAATAAACCATGGATAACCAAGAATATTTTGAACCTATTCGACGAAAGAAGATATTTGAAATCTCATATTAATAGCGGTGAAAATAGAGAACAGTATAAAAATATTACTAAGATTATTAAAAAAAGAAATCAAACATGCTAGAAACTTATGGATATTGGATGAATGCAAAAATATAGAAGAGGGCTTAAATAAAAATAATTCTAAAAGTGCTTTTCAAATTATCAATAAGCTAACCAAACCTTTTACCGCAAGGAGCATAGAAGATGAAGATGGAACCCCTATGACGAATAACCAGAAAATAATTGATAGATGGAAATGTTACACAACCAAGCTTTTTCAAAAGGATCCTCAACTGACCGATGATATTTTGGACGGAATTTTGCCAGGAGGTTGGGAGGAAGGAGATTACCCGATATTAAAAGAAGAAGTTATTGCAGCAGTTAGCTCCTCAAAAATAGGAAAATCACCGGGAAGTGATGGTGTCACAGTGGAACTGATACGTGAAGGAGGTGACATCATCATGACACCTTGCAAAATTTATTCCAGGACGTATGGAACACAGAGACTTGGCCTTCTGATTGGCGGACTTCTGTCCTTGTACCTGTTCGTAAAAACGGAAACAGCAATAAATGTAGCAACTATAGAACAATAAGCCTTATTAATCATCCAAGCAAAATCCTGTTAAAAATACTATTGTCAAGAATCGAAAAGAAAATAGAAAGCAGACTATCAGATGAATAACCAGGTTTCTGGAAATCCAGATGTACAATTGACAATATTTTTACAATACACATACTAGGCGAAAAATACATAGAACATAACAAAATAATCTGTCAAAATTTTCTAGAACTTCAAAAAGCTTTTGACTCAATATGACACGAGGCATTATGGAAAATTCTAGAACATTGTGGTATTGACACCAAAATCATTAGGATTATTAAATCTCTTAATTCATCATCTGATAAGAGAATTGAAAATAAAAATTATAGCCGTTCTGGGCAGAACGGGGAGGGTAAGACAGGGATGCATCTTGTCCCCTATTCTTTTTAATTGTTTTCTGGAATATATCATAGATGAAGCTCTTTATTAATATGACACTGGAATAGTAGTTGGCAGACCAAGAATAAATATCGTCAGCAAAACACGTTTTGCTGACGATATCGATCTTCTGGCAGAAAGTGAAGAAGAATTGCAAGAGATAACCAGCCGTGTTTTCGGAACATTAAAAAAATATGGATTACACATAAACCTACAAAAAACAAAAACAATGATAACCTCAAAATCAGACATTGAATTTTTAAAGATACAAATTAGCAAAAAGCAAATTGAGAATGTAAAGAAGTTCACTTATCTATGAAGCACGTTGAGTCAAGATGGTTGTTCAAAAACCGATATTAATTACTGAATTGCTAAGGCAACCGTGGCCATACAGAAGTTAAAACCATTGTGGGGAGATAAGAGAATAGCAATCACAACCAGACTAAGACTAATTGACACCTTGGTGAATTCTGTCCTCTTGTATGGTTGTGAGACCTGGACTTTATTGAAGGAAGGTGAGATAAGACTCCTGTCTTTCGAAATGAAAACTTACAGAAGACTTTTGAGAATTCCTACACCGCTCACAAAACCAATGAAAATGTCCGAAAACTGATTGATTCAATAGATGGGAGAAAAAGGGAAAATATTCTGACAGTCATCAGAAGAAGACAGATGAAATGGTTCAGACATGTGGAGAGGGCTAATGGCATTCCAAAGCAAGCACCAGAAGGAATCATTCCGGGATCAAGGGTTAGGGGCCGACCTCGATTAAAATGGACTGATAACATCAAAAAATGGACAAATTCCTCCCTTTCTCAACTGACATCAAGAACAAAAGACCGAGACGACTGGAGGAGACTAACAAAGAGTATCACCTATCAGCCATGAATGACCCAACGGTTCATTTAGGACTATGGGAGAAGAAGAAGAATATTACGTTTTTATTAAAAACGGGATAAAACTGACATTTTTATTAAAACAACGAGGCGGCAAGGAAATATGAAAAAAAAATACTGTCCCATTCCAAACGGTACGTATGGTCAGCCTAGATATAGACCATATTGGTCTGTTCTGGTCTAACATACACTTTTGAGGTCTGCCCGGCCTTCTCTTTCCAGTTAGTCTATATTTTATTTGTTAAGGATATCGTTTATTGGACATTCGGCTTACATGTTCTATCCAATTTTGTTTGTAACCATGTAGTTTTTCTTCTATTGATTTTATTTTATATAAAATCAGTATACCCTAGGTCTGTGTACCTATCTAGCGTTTGGAGACTGAGTAGGAAGTTCAATCTCCAGCGGTAGCCAATCAGAGATAATGTCTGAAATAATGTGGATACTACGGTCGATTTTTCTTGAGTTTAACGGGATGAAAAACCCGAGTTTCAAGGAGGAAAACCCGTGACAGAGATCGACTAACTCGGGAATCGGTCGAAAATAGGCTTAGTAAATTTCCTCCAGTCGGCTAGTCGACGACTTGACTTGAACCTAAGTCTAATTTCGAGCAACCAAGCACAGAGAAAGCAAGCGTCACTTCCACTAAGCCACACAGGCCTTTTCATTTTATTTTTAGTTCCATTAAAAAACTTTGTTCCTTTTTTAGTCTAATAATATGTATTTTACAGTTCTTTTGATGAATCTCATTTCACTTGTTTTTATTCCGTTTATCTTGTTTGTTTATATTATATTAAATATATAATAATGTTGGGACTGCTAAAGTATTGTATATTTTCAAGTGTTCATTTTTGTACGATATTTAGATTGAGTGATCTATGTATCATGACTATCATCTGTAAAAAAATTTAAGTTTTTAATTTTATATCTTTTCTTCTTCGTATGATATTTCACATCCAAGATAACTGAAAGTATTTATCTGTTATTTTATTAGACTATTATTTTATTATTAATAATTATTTTGCTTCTAACTGGTATTTGTCCATAAAATGCCATTGTTTGAGTCTGATCTATGGATATTTTCATTCCAAACTGTTCTACTATAATGCTTAAATTATATATTACTCTTTTTAATTTGTCTCTCTTATCTGAATTGTTATTACCTGATCATCTGCAAATAATAGCGTATTTATTTTGTTATTCAGGAATTTTTTATACCTGTATTATTTAAGGTATTCCACTGTATTAATAGTTGATTAATATAAACATTGAAAATTGTTGGAGATCCCTGTCTTACTCCTTGCTTTATAGATTGTTTTTCATACATTTTTTTTCATTTATTTTTATTTTTATTTCATTATCTTTGTATAGATTTGTATTGCGTGTAGTAAAATATTAGGTATATTTATTCTTTGTATATTAAACAGTATATATCTTTTACTGTCAAATGCTTTTTCATAATCTATAAACAAAAGATCAGTTTCTAAATTAAATTCTCTTCTTTTTTCTATAAGTAGTTTTAAGCAAAAAGCTGCATCCATTGTAGAACAACCTTTTCTAAACCCATTTTCACAATTCTAATAATATTTTTTCACTGTATATTTTCAATATTTCATTAAGTATTCTACTATCTATTTTCTAGCATGTATTCAATAAACTAATACCTCTGTAATTAGCAGGTTTTCTTTTATACCCCTTTTTAAATACAGCTATTAATATATTCTTACTAAATAGCTTAAGGAAATTACAACATACAATAGAATATACATTAAAATAAATTTTAATACACTTTCAATATTTCAGCAACATTACGTTGCCATTATCACAGGAACTTAAATACAAGACACGTGCACGCAGGCACAACACAAAGTAAATGAGGAACGAAGCAGGAAGCTATTATTTCTCCTAAATATCCTAAATATCCAAGAATACCAACATTTCCCGCTAGGGAAATGTTGGTATTCTTGGCCGATTGGGCTGCAGGTCTTCTGATGGTTTTTCAAATTTGGGGCAGTCTCATGCAACTAAATTTGTTGAGGTTTGGATTGTTTCTTAGTGCTGAGGCTAATTCCATGAATAGCTTTTCGTATTTGAATTTACTACGGTGTATTATCGTGGCATTCTTCCACCGTATTCTATGGTGGGTATCCAGTGCATGGTCTGCAAGACCAGAGTGGCTGTATTGGTGAAAACGGATGTAGTACTTGTGTTCTGAAATTCTGATATTAGCTGTCCTGCCTGTTTGGCCAAAGTAGGACAGCTTACAACTGCAAGGGACTTGGTATACACCATGTAGGTCTAGGGGGAAGGTTGGTCTTTAGTGGAGCGGATAAGGGATGCCACTTTTTTTATAAGGTCTGTAACAAGAAGTTAAATCATGTGTTTTTAGGATTTTTGTAATTTTTTCCGAGGTGCCTCGGATATAGGGAATGGTGATGGATTTAGTGTAATCCTTGTAGTGAAGGGGGTTGTGGTTTATTGGTTTCAATATTTTTTGGATTTTTTTTTGTGGGGGTAGCCATTGGCTAAGAAATTGTTGAGAATGTGGTTTAGTTCTGTGGTTAGGGCATTCTCATTGGAACAGATAATTTTAGCCCTGTTGCGTAGTGTCTTAATGACTCCATATTGTTGTGAGGGGGTATTAATATACTTGTATTCCATTCTATTGGTATTTGTCCATTTGTATATATTTTATTAAAAATATTAATAATCACTGATTGAATGTTTTTTTAGAATATCTATATAGTTCAGAGTTTATCCCATCTGCTCCTGCTGAGTTACCTTTTTTTTTATTTTACTTAGGTTGGCCTTTAATTCTTTCATTGCTATTAAATCATTTAAAGCATTTTGTAAGTTTTCGGTGTTATTAATAATAATTATTAATATTAATATATTTTATTATTATAAAAATATAATAATATAAATTAAAATATAATAATATAATTATTTATAATAATAAATTATTAATTAATAAAAATTAATAATAATTTTATGTTAGTAATAATAATAATAACCGAACGTCATTTGTTCCTTTATAGGCAAAGCCTCTTAACCCTATCTAATTTTTGAGATTGAATGGACAGTTCAATCTCCTCTTGTAGCCAATCATTGATAGCTGGCCCATGGTTATCACTAACTATAGGCGGACATCCGATGAAGAGACCGTCAAACAAGTGCTGTCATCTTCCGGTACATAACTCTAACAGGATAACTTACCCTCTGAAATAATGGGCGTTCTACGGCATTTTCTTGAGTTTACGCAACGAAAACCCAAGTTCCTAGAAAAAAAAAACCTTCCCATGTCAAATATCGACGAACTCGTTAACAGCTCAAAAAAAGCTTAGAAAAAGTTCCACCATTCGTCGAATAGACTTAAATAACCTATCTTCAGGCTGCGTAGCGCAGAGGATGCAAGTGTCACTTCCACTGAGCCACACAGGCATGATATTAGTATTATCTGTCGAAAAATCTGTAAAGTAATCCAAGAATTCTTTTAAATCTATTTTGCAATTTATATTTGCAGTTTCTTTTATATTTAAAATCATGTGTTTTAGTATTTTATACATATTGCATCTTATTTTGAATATGTCATTTTCTAGATATGACAGAAATTTCGCCCAGCTTTCTCTGTGTCTCTTTTTGCTTTCTCTTTTGGCTATTGCTCGTCTTTTTTTTTTTTACACTCAATTTCATCTTGTTTTTTGCTATTTAACTATTTTTTAAAGGCTATCTTTTTATTTTCAATTATTGTTTATATTTCATTGTCCCATATACGTATTGTTTTTATTTTCATGATATTTTCTGTGCGTTCCTAGACTTTCATATGCTGCTGATGTAATAATTTCTTTTATATTATTCCATTCTTTATTCGATGTCTTCGTGTTCTTGTATTTTTTCTAAGTAGTTATTAATTCTCTGTTGGTGTAAATTTCTTATACTTGAATCGTTCAGTAGTCTTACTTTGTAATTATATTTTGTGTTCTCTAGTTTGTTTATTTTTTATAACCAATTTGTGGAAACCTGAATTTCGCCTGAACTAAATAGTGATCTGTGTCTATCTCTAACCCTTTTCTGACTTTAACACCTAGGAAGAGGTATGTTGCTTATTCATTTCGTATAAAGTAGTCTATTATTGATTTTTGTCCTCTTGCACACCATGTACATTTATGTATATTTTTATGTTTGTAGAGTGCATTCATTATTTTTAAATTTTTATATATTATATTAACAACGAGTCGCTTTCCATTTTTGTTTTCTGTTGGTTCTCCAAATTTTTCAATAATATTATTAATTTTTGTCATTCCTATTCTGGCATTAAGATCTCTGGTTATAATTATATTGTCTGTTTTATTCAATTTTTCATATATTCCTTGTAATTGTTTGTAAAAGTAATAATTTAAATTCGCATTATTTCATTTTAATCGCCCTTCTTTTTCTAGTATGTATAATGAGTTATTTTTGCTTTAATTGATTTATGGATCCCAAATATTACACAGCTTTTGCGCGTATATATATATATATATATATATATATATATAATTTATTTATTTAAAAATAGATTTAATGACTTAAAAACCGAGATTACTTATAAAGATTTAATAAGATTAATACAACTAGTTTCGGAGTTTCGGCTTATAATAGCCTTCATCAGGTATTCTTAAAGGAAGAGAATAGTAATAAACATTGAATTCAATGTTTATTACTATTCTCTTCCTTTAAGAATACCTGATGAAGGCTATTATAAGCCGAAACTAGTTCTATTAATCTTATTAAATCTTTATAAGTAATCTCGGTTTTTAAGTCATGAAATCTATTTTTAAAAATGTATCACAACAACCGAGTTGAAGCATATAATTATATATATATATATATATATATAGTGAGGCCGTTTAGCCCTATCTAACTTTTGGAGACTGAGTGGGCAGTTCAATCTCCACTAACAGCCATTCAGAGATAGCTGGCCCAAGGCTATCACTAATTAAGCGGCACACAGTGAAGGGAGACAGCTCAACAAGTGCCGCCATCTCGTGGTCCCTTAACCCTAACACAATATATTTAATGTCTGAAATAATGTGGGTTCTACGGTCGATTTTCTTGAGTTTACGGGACGAAAAACCCGAGTTTCCGGAAGAAAGAACCCGCTTTCCCGTGCTAGAGATCGACTAACTCGGAACCAGTCGAAAAAACTCCACTATATATGATATGTTAATTAGATTTTTTTTCTTCCCTTAAGAGTCTTTTTTGTTTCAGTAAGAACTGCAATTTCTATATTTTCTTCATTTAAATTTTTATCTACTTCTTCTTTATGTGATGCTTCTAATGTTCCATGTAACATATTTCAGCACGTTTTTTTATTTTTCGAAAGTTTCTTAACCTTTTCCAAAATGCGGTCTCATCCGGTGTTTTCTGTCCAGTTTGGATTTCGTTCAGACTTGAAAGTAACATGTGTTTCCCTATGTCAAGTAACTAGCATGGCAATAGGTATCCTAGTGGTGTGGTTGCCACCTTAACGCAACTAGGCTTGCCTTTTTTTTAGGACATACAGTTTGAGAGGAAAGATCACCCCATTGCCCTCGAATTGCTCCAATAGCACTGCGGCAAAGAGGTAAGAAGAAAGAGAGAGAGAGAGAGAGAGAGACTAGAGGAAAGAAGAGTAGACCAATCTGCAAATATGATATACCAAGTGTATATTGTAGAAAGTAAGATCAGATCTAGCTTGGGTATCTCGGATTTGCATACCCGAACTCACCAATATGAGCCCCTGAGAATATTATTTTCAAGAAAGATCTCCAGAGAGTCAGGGACTAATTGAGGGAGGCCACATGCCATCTGCACCGGCTGTCATATATTGTTTTTTAATTCATTCACACAACTTGCACACACATAGTGTCCAATGGCAGTCCATTCCAAACATACACCACGCTATGAGAGAAAACTTTAGCTCTCATCCCTTTCTTGACGGAATTCATTCTCAGCGTCCAACGATGCCTTCTCGTCCTTTCCCCATCCTCCATAAAATGAAAATTCCATCAACTGAGATCCTGTATGATCCTTTCCAAAGTTTGTAACTCAATCATGAAACTTCTCCTATTTGCTATCAACAAATTCTCAATCTATTTTGATAAACGGTATGCCTTAATCCTAATATCATTTTAACACTCACATCTGTACTCTCTCTCTCTCTCTCTCTCTCTCTCTCTCTCGACATAAGGAGAAACCAGGAGTCAGACCTGCACACAATACTTCAAGTGCCTAATCAAGGTGTTATTCAGAGGCAATAATGACATTCTTATCTTTACATATCAAAATTCATTTCAGCATTGCAATTATCCATTGTTGTTCCTCTGTATCGAGCCTTGATAAGACCCCATCTGGACTTCTATGCCCAGCTATGGGCACCAGGGTTTCTTCGTGATGGGGAGGAAGTGGAGAGGGTCCAGAGACAAGTGACCATGATGATAGCAGGTCTGTGGAATGAACCATTGACTGGAGTGAGGAGAGGACACAAGGGAGGAAGGAACTGGATTTTATGCAGTTATTAAGCGATAACTATCTGCGACAGCATGTAATGGAAAATACTAGGGGTCAGAGAGTGCTTGACCTAGTAATTACATCTGAGGATTTGGCTGTAACAAATATGACCACATTGCCACCAATCGGTGAGAGTGATCATAGGGTCTTAACTTGGGAGGTGGCTAAAGGTGTAGAATTTTCAATTAAGACAGGGTACATGTGGAATTATCGGGCTGGAAAGTATGACAACTTAGGAGTTTGATTGGTTCAGTGCCATGGCATGTACAACTGCAAGGACTAGAAGTTGATAGTGCATGGGAGGTAGTTAAGAAGTGCTTGCATGAAGCAATGGCTGACTGTATACCTAGAGTCCGAATAATAAATCAAGTAGGGGTTAAATGGATGAATAACACCATTAAGCTTCAGTTGGAAAAAAAGAAACAACTATGGAGGGAATTTAAGGAGAAGGGTGACCGGCAGGTACACGAACGGTATAAAGCGCAGGCCAGAAGGGTAACGAGTATGGTAAGAAAAGCAAAAAAGGATTACGAAAGAACATTGGCCATGCAGGCTAAAGAGAATCCTAAACAGTTTTTTAGATATGTAGCAAGTAAAAGGAAAAATGTACATGGCAGATTGATTTTAAAGAATGCCGATGGTAGGGAGGTAACTAAATCAGTTGAGATAGTTGAGGTACTGAGTGAGCACTTTGCAAAAGTATATCATCCAGGTGGTGACATTGCAGAAACGAATAAACCAGTAGATTATACGGGAATTGTGGTTAATGAAGTGGAGGTGAGTAGTCTATTGCATAACCTCAATGTCAATACATCTGTGGGATTGGATGGTACACCAGCTCGTGTTGTACGAGAAGCAGCTAAAGAATTGTCAGTACCCTTGACCATTTTGTTTAATTTGAGTCTCGGGTCTGGGTTAGTCCCAAGCGGGTGGAAAGAGGGGAAAATAGTTCCACTGCATAAAGGTGGTTCCAAGACTGCTGTTGTAAATTACCGACCGATTAGCATATCAGGAATCATTGTCAAGGTCTTAGAGAAATTAGTCAAGAAAAGAATACAGGATTGGATAGATGAAAATAGGATATTGTATGGGGGACAACATGGTTTTGTGAAGGGTAGATCATGCCTCAGTAACTTGCTCACGTTTTATAACACAGTGACGGCTGAACTGGATAGGGGTAATGGGTGTACAGTGATACTACTGGACCTTGCCAAGGCCTTTGATAGGATAGCACATGGAACCCTAATCAGTAAACTGGAGCAGATTGGTATAGATTTAGGGTTGGTGAGATGGATAAGAGGGTGGTTGAAGGAGAGATATCAAAGAGTGGTTTATTCAGGAGTGGAGTCTAAAAGACGTCTTGTGACTAGTGGAGTGCCACAGGGCTCTGTTCTTGGACCACTGCTTTTCAATTTGTTCATCAATGATATTGGAAAGGATCTGAGAGGAAGTGTTCACTTGTTTGCTGATGATGCAAAGTTGGGTAGAGCAATTGTGAGTGCACAAGTTGTCAAAATTTTACAGGATGATTTGGATAGTTTGGAGGACTGGGCTAGGAAAAATGGATGTCAATTTAATGTGGCAAAGTGTAAGGTTATGCACTTTGGGGTGAAAAGAATAGCAGCAGTATATCGCATTGGTGGAATCATACTCCAGGAGATTGATGAGGCCAGAGATTTGGGAGTGTTGGTGGATAGGGAGTTGAAGTTTAGGGGGTACATTGCAAAAGTAACTAAAACAGCTCACCAAATCACTTGGCTTCTGAAAAATACTTTAACATGCAGAGACGAACAAGTTGTTGTTCCTCTGTATCGAGCCTTGATAAGACCCCATCTGGACTTCTGTGCCCAGCTATGGGCACCAGGGTTTCTTCGTGATGGGGAGGAAGTGGAGAGGGTCCAGAGACGAGTGACCAAGATGATAGAAGGTCTGTGGAATGAACCTTATGAGAATAGGTTGAAGATTTGTGGGTTGCAGAAATTGGACGATAGGCGAAGGAGGGGTGATATGATTAAGACCTTCAAATTACTGAAGGGTTTTTATAAGATTGATCCAGAAGATATTTTTGAAAATATGACTGGTGGTGGGAGGACTAGGGGCCATGCATGGAAGCTGGGCAAGAGCGTGGTTGACAAGGGTGTTAGAGCTAGGTTCTTTACTTGGAGAGTGGTAAATGAGTGGAATAAGCTTCCAGAGTCTGTTGTGGGTGCTACGACCGTGAATGAGTTCAAGGCAAGGTATGATAGATACTGTGTGAATGTTGAATAGTTGTTCTTGACATGATGTTAGGGCCTCCCTCGATGAGTCTGTCGACTCCTTGGAGTTTCCCGGAACAATAATAATAATAATAATAATTATAATAATAATAATAATAATAATCCTCTGTGTTGTATTTTCAATCTTTGCTACATGGCGCCTGAACTTCAACTTCCTATCTACTAACACTCCAAGATCTCTAGCCTGATCAGTTTCTTCTAACATAATACCACCGACGTTGGATATCTAATCACGCCAAAGTGCATGAATTTACATTTATTGATATTGAACAGACACCCATATTCCTATGGCCACAATTACAGCCTGTTCAAATCAATTTTTAATTTGAATACTCATAGATAGGGTCATAGATACTCATAGATAGGGTCATCATCATTCCTGATGACCCTATCTATGAGTATCTTTGCATCATCAGCAAATAACTGTATATCGCCTGTCAAATAATTTTCAATGTCATTAATGTGCAAATTGAATAAATAACGGTAACCAAGAACTGAGCCTTGTCGTACATTACTGGTTACCGTAAATCTTGAACACACATCTACATATATTACTTTTTGATATGTGTCCTCAGTCAGTCAGTCATCCTTTCATCCACGCTAATAATTTATAATCCAAATCCATATTCTCCAATTTATGCAACGGTTTTCTATTTTTCCATCCTGTATTCAGTCAACAGCCTTAGCAACATCCAAAAGTATCAAGCTGTATCCATCTTCCTTGTCTAAACTCTATGCTAACTGTATTAGAGAATGCTAATTCTCCAATACAGTTAGCATTCTCTAATACATTGCAATAGCATGTCCTTCCCTTAGTAAACCCAGGCTGTTCATTGCAAGCCAAAGATTCCCTGTCAAAATATTTCTGTCTTATAATGTTCTGGCCATTTCTCAACCCTCCATTGTCTTTGTTTTCTTTACTTAACGAAATTAGTGGTCGACTGTCTTAAATATCCGCCACTGCCATTTATTTGTTTCTACCATAGTCTAACAATTTTTTTTTTACAACTGTGCTAGTTAGACTATGTATTTAGTGCGAGATTATAAGATTTTAAACTAAGGACAGAGCAGATATTGTTTGTATTCTCCGCTTATATTAATCCTTACATTAGTCATGGCTTAATTATTGATCACATAAATCTCTATCTCATGCAGGTTCGAAATTTTCAGGATAGTGCATTGACAGAATCAGTCCAATGTGTTGTTCACAAAGCATTTAATTAAATCAAAAAGGAATATTTATAGTTTGATTCACATTAACATATCTATACAATGGCATTACAATTCTTTTGTTATTTTCAATTCTTCCTAATTCAGACTTAGTTCAAATTTTCTTCCTATAAAGCTAAATCACAATGTGGAATATCCTGCTAGTCATATATACACAAACTGACGATAAAGCAAATACTTTATGATACTTTAGTATAAAGCATATCCTACGAGATTCCCTTGAGCAAGCTTATTCCAATATCAGTTTACTTCACCTTATTGCACCCATAAACAGACACTCTAGATGTACATTCTTGTTCGGAATTATCAGATATATTTACTAACAATTCTCTTTCAGCACTGCCTTTTACACAAACCTTTTGTTCACACGAAAATGCTCCGTTTTGTCATTCTGTCCTTCGGCTGGCTCGTTCTTGATTTCTGGACAAATTTCTTCTTTGGAAATTTAGCCAGAAATCCTATGTCCGAGCTGTCGATTACTCTATGCCCTTTAGGACCCTTAACATGGCGGCAATGTGTAACTCTTTCCTTTCGATTCCCAACGTCGGACTCACTTGGTGGCGGACCCAGGTAAGATACGATTGAGACTTGTCAGACCTACGACGCTTTTCTTTCGATTACCGACAACGGACCTTCGTGCGGTCCGTTATCGGTAATAAAAAAAAAAAAAAACTTAAGACCAAGTACTTCTCGACGTCTCACCTTATATAGGGCTGGACCTCCGTTGTACGCATACTCGCGTCTCTCGAAACTTCTTATATGGTCACGTATTGACATCCGACTATGATTACGCCATACTTCTCCCGTCTTTTGAAATTACCATATATGGCAATTCTTAGTATTCTTCACTATTCTTAGAATTAGACTTACTGATTAGACATGAGTTAACACCGTTACATAATGACGTCATGAGCCAGATTATTTTAACAAAGACTCACGGTTAATTTATTACACATATAAGATTATTACAGACAAAATTTGACATTTCTTTAAGTGCAATCTCCTTAGCAAATTATGTAAAGGCAAACATGATAAGTTATATAGTTACATATTATGAGAAATTTTACGTCTGAATGCGAGCCTTAATAAACTTTCCCAAAATTTTCACCACCACTTCTTAGATGCTGAGTGGTCGATACATCGGTCTTTGCACCACACTTGTGCAATAGAATTACATACATTCTTTCCACTCCTGTGTAACCCTCCCTGTTGTGAAACTCAAATTATATACCGGTTCAAAGGAAGAGTTCAGCTGAATACTTTTAGCATCCGTGCTGATATCTCATCAGTCCCTATTACTGAATTCTTATTCAGTTTGTGCAACAGTTCTAATACCACCTCCTTATACACTGGGCATCTTCATTCAGTGAAGACATAACAGTGAGTGCAACGTTGCTTACACCAGGTTGACAGCTTTTAGCAAAATGGCCACTTATTTATTGAACAACTTCTGCATCTGTCACCCTCGCACCATCTCCACTGAGCAGAGTTATTACTTCAAATTCATTCTTTCTTTTTCTTGCAGCATAACGATAGAGTATTTTGGGGTTGTCTTAACTTGCAGAGTCAGTATATTTTCATACTCAGATTTGACTTTCTGTACACTTGTGACTCTTCTCTCCTGCTCCTATAATTTGCTGAATGCGAGGTAAAAAGTCTTATGACAACAATAGAGGTGGATGGCTTATGACGAAATATATGTATATCTCTCCTTCAAAGAGTTCAGAATGAGACCGTTATTGAGGGAGTGAAGTTTCTAGAAAATGCGATGGACTGCTTGGAACGTCGTTCTTTCCATTACTGGATGCTGCAGGAGAGACGACCTAAAAGATCATAAATTGGTCACCACCAGGAAGATGGAAGAGAGAGAAAGCTTCGACGTACCGAAAAAGGAGTTGTGAAAGCAAGCGAGCTAGAGAGTATCAAAAAAGGTACTTTCAATACAAACAGAACAAACTCTCCATGGTAAAGATCTAGATTTAAATTACTGCAATAGACATGAGATGTAAATAGATCGACAGCTGACCAAATTTTTACACTTAGACAGATACTAGGGAAAAAATGGGAATGAATCTGTAGGTCCATATTAGACTTTAGAAAACCATATGATACCATTCGCAGAAAAGCTATTTTGGGAAATATATACAGTAGATAATACGTTTAATCAAAATCTGCACAACTGACAGCTAGCATGGTATTAGCTAATGAAATTAGATCTAAACCTGTGGATATTAAAACAAGATTGAAGCAAGGAGATTTCCTTTTGCCCATCATTTTTAATTTAGCATTAGGGAACTGTATTCAAGAAATTTTAAAAATAACATAAACAGAACAGTAATATTATGACATTCAGATGATATATGCCTTGTTTGAGAAAATGCTGAAGACATTAGAATAACATTTAGAAAACTCAAAAATTCTACTGAACAACTAGGATTACAAATCAACCGGGATAAAACTGAATATTTACGAGGGGGAAATGACGAATTTACCATTGATAACCTAAAATTAACACGTGCCGCCTCCTTCAAATATTTTGGAACATTAATTACTGGAGATAATAAAAATGGTACATAAATAAAAACTAGACCATATACCGCCAATAAATTTTATCATAAACTACATCATTTATTATCTTCTAAACTTTTATCTAAGCAGAGTTAAAACAGAAGCATACAAGACAATCATCAGATGTACTGTTTTATATGGAGCAGAAACTTGGAACATAGCAGACCAAGAATCAATAAAGTTTCAGATCTTTGAAAATAAAATCCTTAGAAAAGTCTATGGACCCATAAAAGATAACACAAGTGAATGGAATGCAGAAGAAGATATAATCAAGAACTATGTGAATTCTATTGATCCCCACTTCTAGTTGATGAGATTAGCGCAGGAAGATTGAGAAGGCATTCACATGTGGAAAGAATGGGTGAATAGAACATATCTAAACAAGCATTCAGGATGAAGAATGATGGAAAGCAACCCAGGGGTTGAGTGCAGATGCTCTGGGAGAATAATATACAAAAACACACAGCTGAGATGGGATTCCAGGACTGGAATGTAAGAGCTCAAGATAGGAAGAAATGGAAGAAGGTACATGCAACAAAGAACCTTAGCGGTACAGAGAGCTGAAGAAAAAAGGAGAAGAAATAGATGTAAAAATTTTATAAAACTGAACAGGTAAATAAAATCAACGTCATCCACCAAGAATAACTTAACTGACACTACTGTTGTAGTCTATGTGTTTCATAACTTTTTATTTACTGCACTGTTTAATTTGTTGTCATATAGAAAATATATTAGAAAATAAAATACTAATAATAATAATAATAATGAACTCTGGTAATGCTTTTTATTCTCTATAGAGAATAGGAGAGGCTGTTTTAGCCCTATCGAACTTCAGGATAACTTCACCATAGACTATCACTAATTGTAAACTCTATCCGTTGAAGAGAGAGAGAGAGAGAGAGAGAGAGAGAGAGAGAGAGAGAGAGAGAGAGAGAGAAAGAGAGAGAGAGCGAGAGAGAGAAAGCGAGAGACAGAGAGAGGCAGAGTAGCACTACTTTATTGTGTACTGTAATCCTAATGAAATATATTATTGTCTGAAATAATAATGGTCATTTGGTCAAATTGTTTGAGTTTACAGAAAAACCTGTGTTTCCAGTAACAAAAAACTCAAAATGAGCCAACTGGGGTCCTTGGGGAAGAAAGGCTTAGCAAAAGTTTCTCCAGTCAGCAACTACAGTAGCGAACAAATTACCCGAACATTCACATTTTAAAGAAAAAATTTTAATTTTGCAAGAAAATACGTGAAAAATTAAACTCTAACTTCACCTAATAATTTATGTGCTGCTTTGTTCCTAATAAGTTCATTCATTCGCTTAGGCATGGAACTCTATCTACACAGAACACATTTTTCTTATTTCTCCATCTGGAAACCATACTTTTATAATGGACTGTATTCAGTTACCCGTTGTATCACAATTTAATTTTTTAAATCTCGTTTTAACTATCACATACAAATTTCTCGATTAATGTCAGAAGAGTTACCTGGCCACTGAAACAATTGGTTGTTGAGATTTTTGCGGCTCTTAATTTTTTGAAGTGTGGGATGGCATGCGATCCTGTTCTAAGGTGAGTTCTATGCCTTTCTAAATTTGTGGGGTAACTATTTTCTCCAATATTTTTATGTATTGGCGACTTTTCATCATGCTCTCAACAGGTATAAGTGATTACTGGACCCTCATGTGTAAAAAACCCAGAACCCAGAATATGACCTTCTTCCATTTCTCAATAATTCAATCTTTGTACAATCAATTTTGTCCAGTGGAGCCTCTTTTTCTGCATGGACTTTGCCAACAGCAGGCAATCTTGGATTTATCTTGCTTTTCCGAACTAGTGAACGATCTTGAGTAAATATAGTTTTATTTTCTAGCTCAGATATGCCTATTCTGTCAGGAGAAAACGTGCCTGCCTTCCAAAACTTCTTTAAAATCGCATTAACACAGTACACAAACCAACACCATACTCATTAGCAATTTGTCTTTGAGTCACGGATGTGTGCAAAGAGGTTGTAGTTCAATCAAAATATTGAACTACAACCAAAACCAAAACTATTGTAAACTGAAGCAAAAACTATACCAAAACCAAAACCTTGAAGATAATCTGCTTGTTCACATTAATTTGTTGGCTACTGTAAAATTGAACTTAGAGCTTCATGTGGTCTAGCACTGCGAGTGCAAGAGTCGTTTTCTCAGAGCTACACAGACCCTAATAATTTAAAAAATAAAAAAACTTTATTATGTCTTGCATACATATAATAATAATATTATAAAATTATAGAAATTACAAAATTTAAAAATTATAATAAAAATTCTTCTTCTTATGGTGCGAGATGGCGGCACTAGCTTGCCGCCTTCTTCACTGCATACCGATGAATCAGTGATAGCCTTGGGCCAGCTATCTCTCTGATTGACTACCAGTAGAGATTGAACTGCCCACTCAGTCTCCAAAGTTAGATAGGGTAAACGCCCCGCTTACTCCCTATACGGGAACAACATAGGTGTTAGCTGATTTTTTTTTTTTTCTGATATGGTGCTATCCTCTATCGAATGTCAGCGACCATCTTGGTGAACAAACTGCGTTCTTGGTTTAATCGGAGCAGTTGTGCGCTGCTCTTTCCTGTCCACGTCTTCATGTTGTCAAACCATGATATTCTTTTTCTTCCTCTAGTTCCTTTGGCATCAATTCTTCCCACCAAAATAGTTTGTAGAAGATGGTATTTGCTGTTTCTCATGATGTGGCCAAGATATGATGTTTTTCTTTTCTTGATCATTTGTACAAGATCTTTAGCTTTGCCAATGGATTTTAAGACATCTTCATTGGTAATTTTTTCTGTCCATGATACCTTTATCATTCTTCTGTATAGCCACATCTAAAAGGCTTCAATTTGCTTGATGGTTGTTGCCTTGAATGTCCATGTTCAAATCCATAGAGCAGAATAGACCACACGTAATATTTCAGGATTCGGCATCTGACTTCCATGTTCAGGTCTTATTGCAGAATAATGTTCTCATTTACATGAAGGACTGCCATGCAACTTCAATCCTTGTCTTTATATCTATTTTAGGATCCCACCTTTCATTAAGCCAGCAACCAAGATATTTATATCTTGACAGTTGATCGATATTTTTCCCATTGAGTGTCAGTTTCACTGATGAGGTTGGATCTTTGCTGATGACCATGTATTTTGTTTTGCTGATGTTTATGTTTATTCCCATTCTTTGGCTTTCTATGTATACTCTGTCAATGAGGTTTTGGAGATCCATAATGTTATCTGTAATTATCACGGTGTCATCTGCATATCGTAGATTGTTAACAATGTTTCCGCTTACTGTGATTCCCTCTGGACATTCTTCCAATGCCTTTTTAAAGATTATCTCTGCGTATATGTTGAACAAGAGTGGTGAGAGCACACATCCGTGTCTCTTTCTTCTTTTGATGTTAATATCACTGGTGGTAATGTTTCTAATTGAATGGTAGCTGACTCATTCCAATACAGATTTCTTATTAGTCTTATGTCTTGCTCGTCTAGCCCTATTTGTTGATTAGTGTGTCTGACTTTGTCAAATGCTTTTTCGAAATCTATTAAACACATCAAGACAGATTTCTGTTTTTCTATACATTTTTGTATCAATATTTGGGCACAGAAAAGGGCCTCTCTAGTACCAATTCCATTCCGAAAGCAGAATTGCGTTTCACTTAAAGTTTCTTCACTTTTTCTATAAATACGATTCTGAATTACTTTCAAAAATATTTTTAATGTTTGGCTCATTAGACTAATAAGTCGAAAGTCACCACAGGAATTCGCTTTGGGTTTCTTTGGGATTTGAGCCAATCTGATGGAAATTCATCACTTTCATATATTTGATCAATAGTGTTTCAAGAACTTGATGTTATCTGGTTCTTTAATTTTAAAAATTCTGTTTGCAAGCCATCTGGTGTCCACTGGCTTTTTCTGTTTTACTTGATCTTATAGCATTCTCTATTTCACATTTCATAATTGCTAGTCCTTGAATCTTATCTTTTATATGTATAGGCTTCTGTCTAGTATCATTGAAAAGTTCTGTTACATATTTTATCCAAATCAGTGCTTTATTCTCTTCTTCTAGAACTATTTTTCCACTTTTCGTCTCTTAGAGACACTGTTTGCTTTATTCTGAGTTTTCCGGAAATTTCGTTTATTTTTTTATATAGATTGAAATTATCATGTTTCTTCTGCAGCAGTTCAATCTCAGTACATATATTCTTCATCCAATTTTCCTTGGCTTCTTTTATTATTTTTTTTTTGATGATGTTATGTGTTTCTGCATATTTGACTAGGTCTTTGTTTTTGTATATTCTTCTTGCATCAATAAGATAAAGAATCTCAATTGTCACCTATTCCTGTTGTTTTACATTATTCCCATAACCTACTTCTTCAATACTTGTTGTTACGATGGCATTCTTTAAGCTATTCCAAAGAGATTCCACTCTTTTATTTTCTTCCATGTTAATGTTAAAACTAAAAGACCCGAAGATAAGTAAAAGTGTCTTGGCACTTTTATTTATCTTCGGATCTTTTAGTTTTTCTACATCATTTTTATTTTTCTTTTGTAATTTTTTAGCAGATTTTAATCTAAGACGTATTTCTGCATCTACGGGATTGTGGTCTGATGAGATATCTGCTCCAGGATAAGTCTTTGCACTGTTTATACTACTGTAGAATCTTTTATTTATCAGTATGTAATCAATTTGATTTCTGACAATGTTATGTCGGTTATCTAGAGGCGATTTCCAAGTGTGCAATCTTCTGGGTGGAAATTTTAACCAGGTATTTGCTATTGTTAGATCTTCTTCCTGACAGAACTGGACAAGGCGATCTGCTCTATCATTTCTGGTGCCTAAACCATGTTCTCCAACAATTTCTCCATCACCCCTCTGCCCACGTTTGCTTTGAAGTCACCCATCACTATATTTATATCATGTTTCTTTGTTAGGATTTTAATCTCTTTTAGGTATTCATAAAACTCTTCAACATCTTCTTCACTTTTGTCAGCTGTGGGTGCATAAGCTTGGATCATATTTATATTAACGGTGTTTCCCTTAAGTTGTAACAGCTAACAGCATTATCCTTTCAGAAAATGGGATCCAATTTATTACTGTATTACTGATTTCTTCATTTCTTCATCTACTATTACAGCTACACCATGTCGATATTTGTTCTCGTCATTCCCATAGTAATACATTGTCATATTATCTTGTTGACACTTTCCAGATCCTGGCCATCTTGTCTCGGAAATTCCGAAAATCTGGACGCCCAGCCTCTTCATTTCTCTTGTGGCATTTCTTAATTTTGCCAGCTTCATGTAGAATTCTGATATTCCAAGTTGCAATTCTTAAAGTGGACACCATTTTTAACCTGGAGATTCTTCACACACCTGTCCCATTTAAGGGACGCCAGGAACTCGGGGCCAATTGTAAGAGTTTGCTCTCCATGGTGGTTGTTCTAGAGATAAGGTACTGCAGTAGTTTCTCCATTTGCTTTCTGCTCCGCAGTATTACAGACATACACAACATAATCATATTGCCATCTGTAAATCTCTGATCACAAGCTTTTCCGTCATCATTTGTCTTCAACCTTGTGTCAGTACTGACAATGCTGCTTCTCACTGTCAGGAGCAGTGGCTTCAGCAGGTGCTTATTTAATGGCGGCACTACTCGCCATGTCACTGAGTTGTCATTGGGCTTTGTGAGGTTTTAAGTGAGACAGAGTTGCCATTTCTGCTCCCCCACGCCCTGATAGCTCAGCCGCTGTTATTCCACGGCTGCTTATTGCTCTGCTTATATCGCAGCTAGCCTCCATATCTGAAGGCTGTTCCCCGATCCGCCACCTGGGGACACACCAGGTAGTAGTCAGCTCTGCCCCAGGGAAAATTACATACATATAATGAAGGCCTTTGTAGCTGAGTAAAAGTGGTGCTTACATCCTCTGTGCTTCGCCGCTCGAAGTTTAGCTTAAGTTCAAGTCTAGTCGTCGACTGGAGGAATTTTTCTAAGCCTTTTTTTGACCAGTTCCCGAGTTAATCGATTTCTGGCACGGGCAAGCGGTTTTTCCTCTCGGAAATTGGGGTTTTTCATTCCGTAAACTGAAGAAAATTGACCGTAGTACCAACATTGTTTCAGACAGTAACATATCTTGTTTGCCAGCCTCTTCATTGGTGGCTGCTATAATGAGTGATAGACATGGGCCAGCTATCTCTGATTGGCTACTGGTGGAGTTTGAACTGCCCACTCAATCTCCAAAAGCTAGATAGAGTATAAAGGCCCTGCCTACTCCCTATAAGGGAATAAAAGGCATTAGCTGATTTATATTTTACATACATATAATAATAATAATAGTATTTTTTTAATTCAATGATTTTTATTATTAAAATTATGATTATATATTATGCATTTACAAAACATGCATTTACAAAACATGTTGTTCTAGTTTTTTTAACAATGAATTTCAAACAAAATTTCCTTTTTTTTGTATAGCATATTAATAATAGTTATTGTAGATTGTAATTTATAGTTGCAGTTGAATAAGATTACACTTTTAAACAGTATTTATAGAACAACAATAAGATTTCAGACAGTGACATATCTTGTTAGGGTTAGGTACCAAGAGATGGCAGCACTTGTTTGCCAGCCTCTTCATCGGCGGCTGCTATAATTAGTGATAGACATGGGCCAGCTATCTCTGATTGGCTACTCGTGGAGATTGAACTGCCTACTCAGTCTCCAAAAGCTAGATAGGGTATAAAGGCCTCGCCTACTCCCTATTAGGGAATAAAAGGCGTTAGTTGATAGTTGATTATATGACACTTCCAGGGAGTCCAAAGCCTCATTGAGGGAGAGTGTGCCAACAGCATATAACGATTGAACTCCTTCCAACTACTAACCACGCTCAAACTTGATTAACTTTTTGTGAGCCGTTAGTAGCATAGGCTCTACCAATCGACCAACCTATTTTAGAATTTTTGTTTTCAATGTATTTAAGTGCTATAACTACAACACTTCAATGTAATAAGTGAATTTTTTTCTTTCTGTTGATCTCGGTTGAGAATATGTCTCAGCTTACATCCTCGAAGCTTCTTAGTAAGCTTATCTGAGGATGACACTGGTTAGATATATTTTATTAATTTGATTGCTGTTTTGGAAGTAGGTTGATGTTTGAGAGGTCAAATGAATGATCTGAAAGGTCTGATCAAAGTGAAATTGCAGATTTATTCTGGTGTTATTACATCTTCATCTTTCTGGTGGTTCACATTCATTTTTTTTATTGTGGTCATCTTTTTGAATTAATTAGGAGATTTTTTCACTCTGGCAGCCATTATGTCTTCTGAGCTTTTGATTTGTATCGGCTTTGAACTTTTTGACTTCCTCAAGAATATCTTGGCATCCCTGATAGACGAAAATTGGTAATTTTTTTCTCTTTTTGGTTTTCTTGCTTAGTACAACAGATTCTGGATGAATGGTGTTAAATATTTCTATAGAAGATTGGTGCATTGTCTAGCAATTGCGTTCAAGTCCTTGACAACTGGTTGTTTCTGTCTGCTGCCTTTTATGAGATTGTCTCTTGTGGACTTGCTTGTAAGATGAACAATGAATGGTGTGGATTGTGGCATGCATTGTTTTTTTGCTCTTCCTGGAAATCCGGTTTATGGTCTGAATCTCATTATGCTGTAGAGCACATATGGGCAACCCCCGGCCCGCGGGATAGATCCGGATCTCTACTTCTTTTGATCCAGCCCTAATCTATTTCAGCGAAATTTGTCTGATTCATGGTGAGAAAAAAACATAGTGTGTTCTACTAACTCACAAAGCTGATGTCATATGACTTGCGCAAAATACGCTATGTTTTCTCCAACCAAGGTCTCTTTCTCACTTTGACTAGTGGCGTGTGTGAACGTGTTACAGCGTATCGGTTCGGTACTTGCGTTGGTATTGTGCTTTGTTCAGTGCCTGCATTGATGTTGTGTTCTGTTCAGTGCCTGCGGTGTAGAAGGCAGTTTTGTTTGACAGTTCTGAATATCGCTTATAAATTTGGGACAATGTCAGGGGGTTATTGCAAAAAAAAAAGAAAAGTAGATGCAGATTATCGTCAATTTCAAGACAAATAGATGGAGGATTATTATTTTATTCTGAATAAAGGTTTGCCCGTATGTTTTGTGCAAGTAATCCGTATCCGTCAACAAAGAATACAACTTGAAGAGACACTTTACTTCGAGACATGTGGATCACCCAACAATTCATGGACAACTACGAAAAGATGAAATACAGAAGTTGAAGAGAAACTTGGATAACCAGTAGCAAGTGTTCAACAAGCAAAGAACGCAGCACCACAGAATTGTCAAAGCCAGCTTTCTGGTAAGCGAAAAAATCACTAAGCATTCTAAGTCATTTGGTGAAGGAGAATTTATCAAAGAATGTCTGCTGGATGTTGCAAGTATAATTACGACGGATAGAAATTATGGCTGATGATATCAAAAAAAGTTTAAAAGAGAAGATTACTAAATTGGAAGCATTTTCAATTGCTTTTGAGGACAGCTCCGATGCCTCCGATACAGCATAACTCTCTCTGTATGTTCACTGGGCATCTACAGATGCTGTATGGTCACTCCGATGCTCGGTGATGTTCCACACCAGACCTCGCCATGTAGTCCTGTTGTTTGCTTTTCTGGCAGCCTCAACTCTCTGAAGATCAGTCACTCCACACACGCCATCCATCCATCTCATTGATGGTCTACCCCTGCCTCTTTTACCAGGAACTTTACCTTCTATTACTGTTCTGAGAAGTCCTCCTTCCATCCTTTCTATGTGTCCAAAATATTTTAACTTTCTTCTGTCAATATCCTTAAGGAGCCTTAAAGTTCTATTAATCTTTTTTAACACCCATTTATTTGTACGCCTTTCAGTATATGATATCCTCATCAGCCTTCTGTAACACCATATCTCAAAAGCAGATATCCGTTTCTTATCTGACTTCTTTAGGTTGCAAGACTCGCATCCATAAGTTGCTGTTGGAAAAACAACTGCATCTAAAATCTTCAACTTTGTTCCCATGGAGATAGATCCATCCTTCCAGATTTTAGACCGGTCTCTGACTGTTGTTTTAGCCATTCCTAACCTTTTTCTGACATCTTCTGAACAGCAATTCTTCACATTAATAATGGATCCCAGGTACTCAAACTTGCTGACTTCCTCAGTTCTTTCTCCTTTAAGATATACTTGTTTCTCAAGAGCATCTCTGTTTGTTTTTCCTTTGAGAACTATGATCTTTGTCTTGCTAGAATTGAGTTGAAGGCCTCTGTTATTACTGCTCTTGTTAACTTTTGCCAAGAATTAGTCCTAGTTCTTCCATGTCATTACAAAGGAGTACTGTATCGTCAGCGTACCTCAGATTACTGATCAATCTACCACCTATCCTAATCCCTGTCCTGAGCTCATCCAATGCTTCACGCATGATGTCCTCTGCATATATACTAAACAAGTGAGGAGAAAGTAAACATCCTTGTCTAACTCCTTTTCCAACTTGAAGCCAGTCAGTCAATCCAACACCTGTTCTTACTGTGGCTTCTTGCTCCTTACACAAGTTGGCTATCAACCTGAGAGTGTGTTGAGGAAAACCCATTCTGTTCATTACTTCCCACAGTTTCACATGCTCAACACAGTCAAAAGCTTTACAGCAGCCTAAGAAACACATTACCAGAGGGAGTCTGAATTCTTTATATTTTTCTATGAGCTGTCTAAGGCAAAGGATCTGATCTCTAGTGCCCCTACCTTTCCTAAAACCTGCTTGTTCCTCGGGTATCTCTGCCTCAACTTTGGCCTCAATCATATTTAGCATGATCTTTAATAAAATTTTGCTTGCATGAGATATCAAACTAATAGTTCTATAATTCTTGCATGCCTTCATATCACCTTTCTTGTGTAGTGGTATGAAAACTGACTTCTTCCAGTCTCTAGGTCATGATCCTCTCTCCCATATCCTTGTAATCAATCTATGAAACACTCTTATCCCTCCATCCCCTGTGGCCTTAATTAACTCTGCTGAGATTTCATCTGCACCTGGGGCCTTATTGCTGTTCAGCTGCTTAACTGCTCTTTCAACTTTATGCCTAAGTGGAGGAGGTTCCAAATCAAAATTTTCTTGGTGGTAGGACTCCGCATTTTCTTTATCCACTCTGCTGTACAGTTCCTCACAGTATTCTTTCCATCTGTTTTTGATTTCCAATTCTTCTGTTAGTAATGATCCATTCCTGTCTTTGATGACATTCAATTTAGGCTTAAACTTGTGCTTTAAGTCACGAACTAAATAAAACATCCTTTTATAATTATGCCTTCTCATCTGGAACTCTATTTCTTCACATTTATTAGTATAGAACTTTTCCTTGTCCTGCTTGATGGCTCTTCTGATTTCTCTATGTAATCTCTTGTATTCTTTGGTCCCTGTGTCTCTTTGTTTTCCAACTGCCTTCTTTTGATTAGTTCCCATGTTGAATCTGATATCCATGGGTCTCTTGGTTTTCTTATTGGGCCGAGATATGTCTTCGCTGTATCCTGTTTTATCCTCTTGACTCCTTTGCAAAGCATTTCTGGTGAGATTTCCTCATTGGTCTCCAAAAAATCATCCACCCGAGTTGATGTTTCTTCTGTGAATCTACTAGGAATTACTCTAACATCCAATCTAGTGGAATGTGCCTGACCAGGAAGTTTTTGGAGTCTTAGTCTTACTTTGGCTCTTATCAGCTGATGGTCTGTATCACAATCTGCTCTAGGACAAGTATGCACATCAGAGATGCTTGTCTTCCACCGCTGGAGAGCCAGGATGTAATCAATCTGGTGCCTTGACTTATCAATGTTAGATGTCCAAGTATAGGTCCGTCGTGGATGTTTCTGGAAGCAGGTATTAGTAATAATTAATCTGTTAGCACGGGAAAATTCCAACAGTCTTTCACCATGGGTGTTACATTCACCCAGACCAAACATGCCACACTCTGGCCTGACTCTCATACTCTTTCCCACTTTTGCATTTAAGTCTCCTAAGATCTACAGTATGTCTCTCCTTGGTAGGCAGTCCAAAACAGTTTGTAAGTTTTCATAGAATTGTTCACTCTCTTCTTCAGGCCTATCCGTGTGGGGTGCATAAACTACCACAATTGATACATTGGTAGGCTGAGCCTTAAGTCTAATGGAGAGTATCATATCATTAATGGGGTTATAACCAAGAAGGCTTCTTGCCTGAGCTGTCTTCAGTATCACAGCTGTCCCATGATGTTTTGAATCACCACCTGAGTAAATAACTAGCTTACCATCCTGTCATTTGAAGTGACCTTCTCCATTCCATCTGGTCTGTGTAATTCCCAAGATGTCGATTTTATACCTGTCCATCTCTTTACAGACAATCTCAAGAGTACCCATCTGTAAACCCCGGACATTCCATATGTCTATGTAAAATTCCTTTCTAAGATTAATCTTATACATTCTGTGTTGCTCATTCACAGTATCACTGACTTTTGATGGAGACTGTAATATACTTCTCGAACAGGATCCTCTGCCTAAGCCCTGAACGCGGCTCTGATAATTCTGCGCGACAGCCGACGCAGCATGAGATGCGTTATTATGCACAATCATAGTAGCATTTTGCAGTGAAATCACTGCAAGAAGAAAGTGGTAGGGTTGCAGAGGTCCTCGAAAAAATATTGCTAGTTACTGCATAACTAGCAATATTTATATTTATTCGAGGAGTTGATGCGGATTTCAACATCACAGAAGAATTATTGGCGCTTTGGCCATTAAAAGGAACAACTACCGGTGAAGATATATTTGAAACAATCAACACAGTATTCGAGAGATTTGGGCTTAAATGGAGTTCACTATCTGGCATATGCACTAATGGAGCCCCCAGAAATGCTTGGTGCACAGGAGGGACTTGATGGAATAGTTTATGAAAGAGCAATAGAACTACAGATCCATCCAGAAAATTTAACAAATTTTCACTGCATTATCCACCAACAAAATCTGTGTTCAAAATCGATTTAATTCACAAATGTTATGGAAATTGTAGTAGCCGATATTAACTTTATTAAGTCACGTGCACTTAATCACCGCCAATTTAAGGAGTATTTGGCAGACCTATTTTCGGATTATGAAGATGTGTCTTATTATTGTGAAGTGAGGTGGTTGAGTAAAGATAAAATGTTAAAACGATTTTATGATCTGAGACAAGACATTGCAGATTTTATGTATATAAAAGGAAACACAATTAACCAAGTAAAAGATGATGAGTGGGTGTGTGATTTAGCATTCCTTGTAGATGTTACCGGATACATAAACGAACTGAATCTTAAATTGCAAAAACAGGGACAATCGGTTCATGAACTGCATGGACATGTCAAAACTTTTTGTAATAAACTAAGATTGTTGGAAAGTCAGATAAGAGCTAAATATTGTTATCATTTTCCTACTCTAGCAAACTCATAAAAAATCCCTTATAATTGTTATAGAGATGAACTGAAGGCACTAATAGAGCAATTTGATACAAGGTTTGCGATTTCAAAAACAAAGACTCCACATTCGCTATATTTGCTCGTCCGATGGATGCTGATGTAAATAATGTGCCAGAAAACTTACAGACGGAACTTATTGAGCTTCAGGCGGATTTAGTGCTAATATCACAATTTATCAACATTGATTTTGACGGATTTTTATAAATTTTATTTTCTGGAAAAAAATATACAAATTCACGCGCCTTTTCAAGAAAAATAATTTGTCTTTTCGGCAGCACGTATATGTGTGAACAGTTTTTTTCGATGATGAAATACAATAAATCAAAACTTCGGACAAGAATAACGGACGAAAACCTCGAAAAGTCTATGCGATTATCCTAAAGTAATATTAACGTCAATGTTGATAATCTTATAGTTGAAGTACAAGGCCAATCTTCACATTAAGTTGTCATGGCATTCATTATATTATAAAATTTATGTAGAGCTTTATACCAAAGCATTATATTATAAATAAATGAAATATGAAGTAGCAACTTGTTTTAATTCATTTAATATTAATTTATTTTATTTAATAATTAGGTCCGGCCCTTGACTCGGAGACAAAATGATAATTTGTCCCCCGAACTAGGAAAGGTGTAGAGTGATGTCGATTTTTTTTTTTCAAAGTTTGAGAATGAGTGATTATACAAACAAATTTCTGCATTTGTTTATAAGGATTACTTGTAGATGAGTGAGGCAAGTTAATCCCACCTACTTCGAAGCTTGGGTTAGCTTTTATGAAGAGAGTGGGATTTAGCCTTCACTATTTGTGTTATTGCTACTGTTTATGTATGGGATGTAGGCATTGGATGCTTGTCATTTGTGATGTGTATATTAGTGTTAATGGTATCTTAACTTTGTTGGTATATTTTCCAGAGTTCGTTTTTTAATGTTCTGTAGTTATCTACGCGTTTTAAATTTCTTGGTAGGTTGTTGAGTTGCGTGGGTATCTGATGTGATCTCACAAAAGAACCGTATGAGTTGTTGAAGGGTGTGGGAATGTAGAGAGTTGTTGTAGGTCGTGTTATATGATATGTGTCTCTGTTGTTTCGATAGGTGATGTTGAAATAATTCCTTGTTAATGACATGTAGTGTTTCAGGTTTTTAATGCTCAGAATTCTGTGTATCGCCATGTGCTTGTCGGATATTGGTTGTTGCGTGTAAGGTGTCCAGATCACTGTTGACACGATTTTCCTGCGTAATTTTTCTAATTTTGTTAGGTGGCTGGTTGATGTATTTGCATAGACTGTTATTCCGTATCTGAGTAGGGATTCTCAGATACTGTGATATAGGAGTTTTTTTTTTAAATTTATGTTGGATGGAATAATGCCTTTAACTTGGAAGAGTTTTGCTGCGATGAGCCGGAGTTTGGTTATGTTATACCTTGGATGTATCTATTGTGTGTGACTGCCTTATCGTTATAGCTTTAATTGTCTTTTCTTTAGCCTTACAGTTAACATAAATTTTTGTATCACTTAATATCAGATATTCGTTTGCCGACGAATTTGTATTAATTAAAGACTGTGCCAGCCGGCAACTAAATTCTGATATGTCATCCAAGAATACCTGAAGGAAATGTAGGGATCAAGAAGTAAGCAGTCGTGGTCCCAATTCTTCTGTCACTAATGGTTTCCCCTTAAATGCACGGTACGAAATTTTCCAAACGGTAGCTCAAATCCGCAGAAAGGATGACAAACTCATTTGATTATATTTTAAGAAACACATTTATTATTGCACAAAGACAAGTATACATGTTAATCAAATACTTAATCTTAAAAGAGTCTTGGTTCCCTTTACTTAATTAATCACAAACAAAACTTCTATACTATAGTCCCTTACTTGACATAAATTCCTCACTTCTAAACGTACATCTATCCTCAGACTCTTATAACTAAGTTACCTAATATTATCACATATGTAATATTTCATATATACATAAGACAACTCAATACTTCTGACATGAATTTCTCTAGGATAATACTTCTTCATCTTGCTTAACCCCCCTTCCAAAATTTTAGTTAACAATTAGTTACGTTCTGACCATATAATATTACTGTTCTTAAATCACACAAACAGTTCGGACCTCGGCCTCCTGTTCGACTGCAGCCTAATATGCTTCCTTCTCAACTATAGACAAAAGTGTCCAAATCGCAGACTGTTCCTATAACACCACACAGAAATAGCATGCTTCCTTAACTTCTGTTTCCCTACACTTCGGTTACTTTAATTCAACATTTAACATAAGAAAATCTTCCGCTTACCGTTGTTGCCTTGAACTGGGTACTTTGGTCGGCTTACTGTACCTTCACTGATGGTGGTCTTGCTATTCCTTTGTTTCCATACGAACCGAAAAACACTCGTACACAGTAAGCCGACCAAAGTACCCAGTTCAAGGCAGCTCTACACAGCGCTTCCGAACGGAGAGCTCTACACAGCTCTCCGTCCGGAAACTCGGTGCCGACGGGATCCGGAGGCAGGAGACACTCGATAAGAGATAAGGAATAAGAGATAAGAGAGCGATTCGAATTCCCGCCGAAACCTTTATACTCCAAAATAGCTCCCTCACGCGGTGGTGTCATCACGCATACGGTGGCTGCCGATTGGACGCCGTGGCTACGAACTGCTTTTACATGGCTTAAAGTTTGCTCTAGCTTATACACATTTACTTGGCAATTTATACATGATTTTATATTTTAATTCACTTACAACTAATTTCTGCTTAACTCATGGGCTATTTTAACATTGTCTAGAGCTCACACATTTGGATATTTACATGTTCTTGGATAGTTAAATGGCACATTCTCTGTCCGGAGGCAAAAGCATGTCCTTATACTCTCCTTATGAGGTAACTTAGTGTTGGGTGGGAAAAAAGGATGACTCATCATTTTTTTCCGACACAACAGTTAGATATTCTATATGTTTTGCCCATTTAAGGTGGGAATCTATATAGACACCGAGGTATTTTGCCTGTGGTTTGATTTCGGAACATTGGCAGGTATTTTTGTTGTTAATGCAGTGGTATGTGTGACAATGTATCGATAGCGATGCGGGGCGTATGATTCTTGGGTTGTGTATTATGAACATCTGTGTTTTGGTGCCGTTGATTAGAATCGCGTTTTGGTGGAAGCATGTTGTGATTTCATTTCGGTCTTGTGCTTTGCAAAGAGCTGTGTTAATGTCTGTGTGGATTGCTAGTAGTGCAGTGTCATCTGCGTATTGAAATATTTGACTTTTTATGGATATGTTATGAACATCGTTAATGTATATGTTGAATAGAGTGGGTGATAATATGGCACCTTGAAGTACACCGTGTTTTATTTGTATACTCCGACTGTGACATGCACCTATTTTTGTTACTTATTTTTGTTTGAGAGGTAGTTTTTGAACCATGTATGCAGTGTTCCTCTTATACCTATTGAGTATAGTTTGGTGAGTAATATGTCATGTTCAAGTGTATCAAATGCTTTGGTTAGGTCCAGAAGTATAAGGACGGTGTACTTGTTTTTGTGGAGAGCTTTGTTTATTGTGTCGGCGATGTCTTCTAATAAAGTAATGGTGCTTTTTGTTTTCTGAACGCTGCATTGGTTTTATGAGATGATGTTGTACTTCTGTAAATAGTTCTGTAGTTTGGTGTGTGTTATTTTTTTCTAGAATTTTTGAGATGACTGGTAGTGTAGCTATTGGTCTGTAGTTCTGAGTATCGTTTCTTTTGCCGTGCCGTGAATGTTGAGTTGCAATGGCAATGTCGTCAGCATACATGAATCTCCGTGATGCTGTCTCTGGGATATCACAAACATATAAGTTAAAGAGCAATGGAGCAAGAACTGACCCTTGAGGTAAGCCATTTTTAATCTTAAAGAATTTACTTTGGGATTCGTTGAGAGATACTTGTATCCATCTGTCTGCTAGTATTTGATTAATTGGGTTGGCTAGTTTTGGTGATGGGATAGTTTCTAGGAATTTTAAGATAAGACCCTCTCTCCGCGCTGTGTCATAGGCAGCAGAGAGAGGTCCACGAATACCGCTATTGTTTTCAATTGTTTTTCATAACCGTTCTCTATAAAGGTTGTCAAGGCCAGTACTTGATGCAACAACTTCTGTCAGGTTTGAAGCCAGCCTGTTCCTGTGGAGTTTTGTTATGTATACTAGAAGAAGAAATGTTGTTTAGCATTCTTTCGAGAAGTTTCTGGCAGATACTTAACAATGCAATAGGACGGTAGTTGGAAGCAATTGTAGGGTCTTTGCCAGGTTTTAAGACAACAACGATTTTAGATCTTTTAAAAACTGATGGAAGTATGCCAGAGTCTAGGATATTATTGTACATAGCAGAAAGCGACTGAATAGTTTTTGGTCCACAGTTCTTAATGAATTCAGGGTAGATGTTATCGAGTCCAACTGCCTTCCCAGTCCTCAGTGAGTTAACTGCCTGGGTAAGTTCCTGGAAAGTGAAAGCCTGAGATAGTGATGATGGCGGAATATCTGTTTTGAGATTTTTTAGTTTTTTTTTCACCACTCTCGTAGTTACTTTACCTTGAGGATATTTAGCCACTGAGACTATATGCTTTGCAATGTGTTTTGGATCTATGGCGGGCAGTTTACCAGAAGTCCTTGTATTAGGATCAAGCTTCCTAATCAGGGACCAAGCTTTACGACTGGAATGAGTAAAATTAAAATTGTTCATTGTTTTAATCCATTTGTCTTTTCTAGCATTGTCAAGAGTAGCTCAGTGGCTACTGTAGGGTATTATTAGTAGAGAATTCATTATACAGTTTTTCACTGTCACTATTCCAGCCTGGGACATATTCTCTCCTAAAACCTCTTGGAATGGTTCGTTTGGCAGCACCAATAACAATGCCAACAAATCTATTGTAATTGTTTACAGTGGGCTTTATGAATCTTATTACAGTGTCAATCTGTTTCTTAAACGATTCCCAGTCAGCTTTGAGAAAGTTCTGCCTTGGTTTTAATATTGTTCTTATGATTGGAATATTTAGGCCTATTTTATACATTGGTCGATGTTGGCTATTTGGAAAACTCTCTAATACTTTCCTAGAGATGGGAATTTGGGCGCCATAATCATCTGCAGTACAGAAGCACAAATCAGGGTTATATCCTCTTTCCCATCTAGAGGAGAGAAAGCTCGGTTAATCTTTGGCATCAAAAATCAGATAGAGGTTTTGATTTGCCATCCAGTTCACTAGTAGGATACCATTTAGGTCATCCTTTCTATAGGCCCCAAAGGGAGTGATGACTATTAAAATCTCCCAAGATTATCCTCGATGTTGTTGCTGGGACAGTACTTGATCTGGCCATTTAGCTAAGGGAGGTTTATACACGTTGGTTATAGTATAACCAGATATTTTAATAGATACACTATATATGTCCTTGCTGGTACTTGGTTCACAGATCTTATAATTAGAAATGTCATTTTTTATATATGTTGCCACACCATATTTGGGATGGTTTATGCAGTTAATCATCTTGTAACCATATATTTTCGCTCTCGTTAGTAGATCTAGATCGTCCTTAGTGTGAGTTTCCTATACTACAACAACATCTATTTGATGGCAATTCAGGATCTTAGTAAGAACATTCGCATTTAGCCCTACTTATGCCTTCTATGTTTAACTGGCATATTTTAAAGAGTGAGCCCATATTCTTGATTCTCAAATCCTCGGTAGATTTGTGTCCGTTATCTGAGAGCCTGTGTCCGTGAGTCCTGCTAGGAGAGTACAGATCCATCTGTTGCTGTAGACTATTTAGCGTTATCCAGGATGCACCACGAGGAGACAGTCTATGTTACACCCCACAATAATAATAATAATAATAATATTTTACGACGCTACCTGACGGACTATTCTTAGATTCTTGGGTAGAATCTGAATTGTTCTGTATCACCAGTCAAATTGTTTATATGATATCTCGTTCTGACTGTGTATCAATTAGGTGAATAAAAAAAGTAAATAAAATAAATAATAATAATGTCTCAGATAAATTACATACATGTATAATAATAATAATAATAAATTTTTATATGCATAATATTTATAATACATTACATGAACACAATTGTGCATAACGGATACTTGCACGTATATAATATTTTTTTTTTTTAAAAAAATCATCATCATCATCATCATCATCATCAAATTCCTGCCATGTACCCTCAAGGGGTGTACAGGATATGACAGTACTACATGAAAAAAATTACATGATTACTAACTTCCTATCTACAATTTTCCTCCAAATCAGTCTGTTACTTGTCAAGACTCCAACATTATCAGATCTTATATTTCTATCATCTAAGGCACTTTGTACCGTATCAATCCACCTATATCTTGGTCTTCCTCTGGGTCGTTTTCCTGCCAACCTGGCAGAGAACACTTGTTTTGCTAATCTTTCCTCTCCCATTCTATTTAAGTGACCACACCATCTGAGATTAGCTGTGCTAACGCATTCCTGGATGCTGACAATGTCAAGTTCTTTCCTAATATCCTCGTTTTTAATATGACATTGCATTGATGCCATCTGTTCATGCCTCTAATCTTTCTCAGGACTCTCATATCTGCGGTCTCAGTCTTTGGTCAAGTGTTTTGCTTCTGACCCAGCTCTTAGATCCATAAGTTAAAATTGGTTTGAACACAGTCTTGTATACAGCTAATTTAGTGTTCCGACTAATTTCTTTCTTATTCCATATGAATTTATTCAATTGACTTCCCACGATACCAGCTTTGCTGATTCTGTTGTCTATTTCTATATTTAGTTTACCATCTTCAGTAAAAATTGTGCCTAAGTAGCTGAAATGTTTTACTTGTTCCACAGGTTCTCCATTCACAACACAGTTGACATTTTCAATGATTCTGCCTATTTTCATTATCTTTGTCTTTTTATTGCTGACCTTCATACCATATCTATTACAACAGCTATTCAATTTAGTCAGAGAATCTTGCAGACTTGTAGCGGATTTATTTAGAAGTATAACATCATCCGCATAAAGCAAAGAGCTGACATTAACATCTCCAATCTTGATATCAGGTTTAATACCACATTCCTTCATAATGTGATCCATATAGATAATGAATAACAGAGGGGATAATGTACATCCTTGTCTCACACCAGATTTAACATTAAACCATCTTCCTGTACTTCCTTCAATTCTAACTGCTGACTTACAACTCAAATAAAGACTAAGTATTGCTTGATATAATGCCCCATTGACACCATATAACTGCAGCGTATTGAATAGCTTCTCTCTTGGGACCTTGTCATATGCCTTTTCCAAATCGACAAAACTTAAATACAGATCTTTGTTATATTCCCATTCTTTCTCGACTATTTGTCGTAAAGTGAAGATCTGATCCTGACAGCCTCTATTTGGCCTGAATCCAGCTTGTTCTTCACCAAGCTTTTCTTCCACAATTCTTCTCAACCGTTTCTCAAGTATACTTGCATAGATCTTGCCAGGAACACTCAGTAGGGAAATACCTCTGTAATTCTCACATGCAGTTTTATTTCCCTTTTTATATATGGGTACTATGAGAGCTCTACTCCAATCATCGGGAATTCGTCCCTCTGTCCAGGCTTTCTGAACTATGCAGTGCAGCCACTGTAAGACTCTTATACCACCATACTTCAGCATTTCTGGTCGAATATCATCTACTCCTGCTGCCTTTCCACATTTCAAGCCTTTGATGGCTTTTTCTACTTCAAGTATGGATATGTATTCCTGACTGCATGCCTGGTCAGTGTTTTTTATCACTGTGCTGTCATCACTGCTTGTTTCATTTAGCAGTTTTTCAAAGTAATTACTCCATACTTCAAGGATATCTTTTTCTCCTGTTTTCATTTCACCTTTATCATCTCTAATTCCTTTTACAGCACTCTTTCCTCCATTCCTAAGCTTCTTCAACAACCTCCAGAATATTTTGCCACCTTCTTGATATTTATTTTCTATATTCTTGCCAAAGTCCTCCCATGACTTTTGTTTAGCTAGTTTTACACACTGTTTAGCTTTCTTACATTTGTCTCTGTATTCTGTAAGAGTAAAAGCTGACTTATTTGCCAGGAACTTTTGATATGCTTTCTTCTTTTCCTTCACTGCCTCTTTAACTTCCTGTGTCCACCAGGGAGTTCTGATTTTTTTATCTTTGCACACAACCTCACCACATGCCTCTCTGGCAGAATCAATCAATGTTTCCTTCAGAGTTTGCCACTGAATCTCCAAGGTTTGATTCCTGTTCTCAAACTCTTTCATTTTCTTTTCAATAATATTTCTGTATTTTAGTCTACAGTTCACATCTGAGAGCTGCTCAACTTTTATTCGCTTTAAAACTTTCTTACATGTTATTCTTTTCAATATGAAATTCAATTTTATCCTGCTCAAGACTAAATAGTGATCACTTCCAATTTCAAATCCTCTGTACACTCTGGTGTCCTGCACCAGGGAGAAAACATCACTATCAACAATAACATAGTCAATGAGACTTTTCTTATTCCTAGCCTCTTCTCTCCATGTGAATTTGTGCACATTTTTATGTTGGAACATGGTGTTAGTAATAACCAGTCCATGTCCTGAGCAGAAATCCAACAGATATTTGCCATTATTATTAGCTTTGCTCTTTTCTCCAAATTTTCCCAAAATGTTTTTGTATGTCTCACAATCATTTCCTACTCTACTATTTAGATCCCCAACAAGGACCAACTTTTCCTTTTTCATTGTGTCAGTTGCTTTTTCTAAAGCCTCAAAAAATTCCTCCACTTCTACCTTAGTAGAACCTTCTGTGGGACCATAGGCACAAATAAGTCTCATTGTCCAGTTCCCCATTCTCATATTTGTCCACATTACTCTACTTGAGACTGACTGCCATTCAAGAAGATTAGTCTCATATTTTGTGTTGAATACTATGGCTACTCCTTCTTTTCCTTGATTGTTATTGCCTGAATATAACATTTTGTATTTATTGCTCAGAAAGATCTCACCAGTTTTGGTCTTTTTTGTCTCAGTCACCCCTATTATGTCGATCTGGTACTTATCTAATTCCTCAGCTAGCTCCATTTCTTTGCCATTCAGGCTTCTTACGTTGATAGTACCGATCTTTAACTCTGGTGATGTTGAGTTGGGGTTTGTTTTCAGATTTGTCAGATTTGTTCCAGTAGCTGACTTTTCGCTGTTCGCCCTGGTTCCCTGGTGAAATCAACGGGGGCCTTGTTTAACCGGGCGACGCCCCAGCCGGCATGAAATTTTGTCATGTTGTACCATCATTTTTTATTTTGTATATTATTATAACAGTATATTATTATATTATTATAAAATATTATAATAATAACAACGTATATTATTATAATATTTTAAAAAAATAATAATAATAATTGTTTACAACGTATATTATTATAATATTAACAATGACGATTATTACAGATTTTGTTTTTTTGCATTTCTTATACTCTATATATATATATATACTCTCTATATAAGCGCCTCTGTAGCGCAATCGGAAGAACGACGGTACATTGCGCCCTTCGATTGGAATAGGCCTAAGTTCGATTCTCGTCGCGACGAGAGAAATCTTTATGTGGACTTGTTCAATCGAAGGTGAGCTAGACGATCTCATACGGAGGTAGCAGGGTTTTTTCTCCCGGAAACTCGGGTTTTTCATCCCGCATACAGATAAATCGGCCTTTCAGAACACACGCAATTTACAGACAAAAATACTAGTTCTGGTAGTGGTGGAGGTGGGCGGTAGATGGCGTTGATGGAAATGATTCGTAGTAGAGGTTCGGTGTAGTAGTTGAGACAGTTGTAGGTGTCCTCCCGCGATGAGTCTTCGGACTCCTTGGAGGTGTCACGAATAATAATAATAATATATACAATAACAATAGATATAATTTCTAAAAAAAAAAATCAACTAACGCCTTTTATTCCCTTATAGGGAGTAGGCGAGGCCTTTATATACTATCTAGCTTTCGGGACTGAGACAGTTGTAGGTGTCCTCCCGCGATGAGTCTTCGGACTCCTTGGAGGTGTCACGAATAATAATAATAATATATACAATAACAATAGATATAATTTCTAAAAAAAAAAATCAACTAACGCCTTTTATTCCCTTATAGGGAGTAGGCGAGGCCTTTATATACTATCTAGCTTTCGGGACTGAGTGGGCAGTTCAATCTCCACCGGTAGCCAATCACAGATAGCTGGCCGATATCTATCACTAATTATAGCAGTCACCGATGAAGAGGCTGAGAAACAAGTGCTGCCATCTCTTGGTGCCTAACCGTAACATATCTTGTTAAGGTTATAGTGTGGGTACTACGGTCGATTTTCTTGAGTTTACAGGATGAAAAAACACGAGTTTCCTTGCGGAAAAATCCGCTCGCCCGTACCAGAGATCGACTAACTCTGGAATCGGTCGAAGAAAGGCTTAGAAAAAGTCTTCCTGTCAGAGACTAGACTTGAACTTAAGTCTGACTTTGTGCAACTAAGCACACAGGACGCAAGCACCACTTCCTCTAGGCTACACAGGCTATGATATAATTTCTCTATATAGCAATTTTTGTAATAATAATTTTTTTTTATTATCATCATACAGAGTATTTACATATGAACAATTTAGACATATTACATTTTCTTTTCTGTACAAAATTCTGTACACAGTTTAAAGCACCTTATTTCTTTTTTAATTTTTTTTCTTTAAATATAAATACACGTTTTTTTTTTCATATCAGTATCATCATTTATTATTATACACTGTATTGACATGTATGTTACAATAATTTGCAGTCTATCATTACGAGGATTAGTTGAATGTGGTGGAGTAATTCCCCCTACTTCGAAGCTAGGGTTAGCTTTTATGAAGGGAGTAAGATTAGCCTTCACTATTTATTTTGTTTGGTACTGTTTATGATGGAATGTAGGCATTGGATGCTGGTAAGTGTTACTGCTATATTAACTGTGTTGGTATAGTTTTCAGAGCTCATGTTTTAATGTTCTGTAGTTGTTTATGTGTTTTAAATTTCTTGGTAGGTTGTTGTGTGGCGTGAATGTCCGATGCGATCTCACAAAAGAACCTATGAGTTGTTGATGGGTCTACGGATAAATACATTTGTTTTGGGTCGTGTTGTGCGCCATGTGTCTCTCTATTGTTACGATAAGTGAGGTTGAAGTAATTTGAAGAAAAATTAGCGAATTTTGCACACAACGTGAGTCGTAATGCGGTAAAAACACTGTAGCGACACTCATCCTACAGTTCGACTTACGCGATGGTTGTCATTTTTGCCTGAAAGTATCTGGCTTGCAAAGTGTTTCTTTAGGAATGAGGGGAAATGCTGCAGCAGCAGCACTTCGCGAGTACAGGACGCCTAACCTCTACGAAAATGCCCAATAATATCACATGCAATTCGACACATGGTTCGTCGATCCAGTTTGACGGTCCAGGAAGAAGGTGTAAATCTGAAATTCCGAAAATAACTGAAGATGTGGAAACTTCAGTCGTTGATCAGTCCAATGAGAATGCTGCAGGTTCATGCGGTGCGCATGCCATAGCAAAACAATTAGATTTACTATACACAACGTTATGAAGAACTCTGTGTAAAGCATTGTAATGTTGCGTGTATAAACTCCGCCACACCAAGAGTTGCAAACTGGAGATGAAACGTTCGCAAAATGTTTGCGTTGCATTTCTGGCACCCATGGAGGCGGACGAGGATAGCTCTTGGAACATCCTATGGAGCGATGAAGTGTATTTTCATTTTTGTAGAACAGTTAATACTAAAAACCCGTTTCTGAGCTATAGAGAATCCCCTAGCATTTCAATAAGTTCCCTTACATTCGCTAAAGATCACAGTATGGATAGGATTTACGGCCAAGTACGCTGTCTGACCACTTTTCTTTGTAGAAATCCACGGAGTTCTCTGTATTTCTGCAAAGAATTTCATGGACTCTTTATCATTTCACAATTACATACCGTCGTTCCAATTAATGTAATTTTCTCCTGCTCAAAGTCCCATATTTCTTCAATTGGTCGTTTTTGAACTATTTTATTTATTGATTTATTTTCAAATCTCCTCCCATAACCTGATTAGAGTACCAAAACCTTAGTTTGAGGATATTTTATCTACTGGTTTCTTCTACCAATTGCTCTGAAACAGGGAAAAAAGGATTCGAAACAATTTTCAGTTTAAAGGGGAAAACTGTAATTGCAATATTAGTCGCATTTTCCATTTAACAATGAGTTTGAAATTATATGATATGCATGGAGACTCATAATATCAAATATATGGTGGGATATTGCTACAGACGTAATGGTCCAATAGAGAGGAGTTCTAGTTGATTTAGTTGATTTTTATGGAACGAACCCGTGTTACTATCAAAACGACAATGCTCCATGCCACAAAGCTGCAGCTATTATGGAATAGTATTAAGAAATGGGTGTTAAACGACTGTGCTGGCCTGCACAGAGTCCTAACTTCAACCCCATCGAATACTTGTGGAAAGAATTGGAGCGACTATTGAGGTCCAGAGCAGCACGATCTCGATCTGTCGTTGAACTCAGTGCTTCTTTGATGCAGGAATGGAGACAAATTCCACCAGATGTCTGCCGCACATTGGAAAAGCTTCCCTCAAATGGTGCAGTAGGAAATCAAAGCCAAAGGTAGATATACCTGATATTAGGGTTCGCCTGCTGGTATCAATTGTAAATTGCTAAAGTGTTCGGACAATTATTGGTAGATAGTGTAAGTAAGGATAATAAATATGGATTTCAACGTCCACTTTCAAACAAGATAAATTAAGAACAACTAACTTCAAAGTAAAGTATTCAATCACATTTTTTCACACTTAAAACAAGAACGTATACAGTGAATGAATATCATTCATTGAGATGAACATTGAGGACCGTCGAGCTCAGTTCCTGCACTAGGACGCCCTACGATAGACTGAAGTTCAAATCTAGTCGACGACTGGAGGAACGTTTTCTAAGCCTTTCTTCGATCTTTTCCGAAGTTCGTCTATCCTGGGCAGGGGCAGCGTGTTTTTTCTCTCGGAAACTCGGGTTTTTCGTCTCATAAACACAAGAAAGTAGACCGTAAAAAACCCACGTTATTTCAGACAATAACATATCCTGTTAGAGTTAGGTACCAAGAGATGACAGCACTTGTTTTCCCATCTCTTCATCAGTTGCTGCATATAACTAGCAATAGTCTTGGCCAGCTATCTCTGATGGGCAGTTCGATCCGGTGCAAATTGAACTTCCCAGTCAGTCTCCAAAAGCTAGATGGGGTCGAAATATTTCGTCTACTTCCTATAAGGAAATAAAGGTGTTATCTGTTTTTTTACAGTGAAAATCAGTGAATACTCTGTCAAGACAATCCAATGTCATTCGTTTGTCTAGTTTATAATATTCCAAAACAGTTCAAAATAATTAATTGATCTGTTATTACATTCAGTAAAATTCATTAAAGGGAATAAAAGGCGCTATCTGATTTTTTTTAAATTAAAATCACTGAATACTCCAAGAACAATCAAATGTCATTCGTTTCTTTATAGATAAGAAAATTTCAAAACAGTTCAAAAATAATTAACTGACTGTTATTACAATCAATAATTTATATTTTTATCTTAATGATATCTCAGTCGGTATCTACGATGCCCTTAAAAAAAAAAAAAAAAAAAAAGATGAATCCCGTATAGAAGGATTACTATTACTATTAGATATGGATACCTCCATGGAGTCTGTAGACTCATCGTGAGAGGTCCATTACATAAACATTAACTATCAATATATACATATGTTGCTTTGAAATCATTCACTGACGAGAGTGAATGATTTCAAACTGACTTTGGCAATTTATTCTCCTCATTCACCACTCTCCAAGCAAAAAAAAAATAAAATAAAATAAAAATCTAGTTCTCACACCTATGCTAACCACACTCTTACTCAATTTCTATGGATGACTTTTAGCTATCCTCACATTATTGATGTACTGAAATATTTCCTTCACACCAATCCTATAAACTCCATAAGCAATTTGTCTCTATCATATCCCCTTATCCCCGAGCATTGCACAGACCTTCCAACAAGGTTGGGATGGGCCTGTGTGATTGTTTTTTTTTCACTGAAAGTTGAGCTAGCTGGTCTCTTACTAAGGTAGGAGGAATTCCCTTATGCAAATATGAGTTTTTTACCCCGCAAAACAGACAGAACTGCCAGAAGAATACACAAAATTTACAGACATTATACACTGTCCTTATAGTCTTAGCTGCTACGGATATAATTCAAACCACAACCAGTCTCTTATCGTTTTATTACTGCTATCTGTGATATACACCTTCTGCCTCTCTAAGTTATGCGAGATAAAGCATCCAACCTGTTTTTCAAATAGTGAATAACTTTTAAACATTTTAGGCAATATTTAAATCATTATAAATATTTAAATATGGTACATTATTAGACATAGATATAAATTAATACAATTTAAATAAAATATAACTGATGAAGATTGTACTTCTCCCTCAGTCTCATAACGTTAGATAAGTCTAAACAGCCTCGCTTACTCCCTACATGGGAATAAAATGATTAGCGAATTTTTTATTTATTTTTATTTTTTTTAATATAACTATGTTAAATAAAAATTAAATAAAAAACGGGAATAAAAAGGCGTTAGCTGATTTTTTTTTTTTTCTATGTTAAATATTCTCATCACAGACAAGCTTATTTAGTAATAATATTCCTGTTTATTTACATGCGCAAGTAAATATTTATTCATTTCCTTTCAAAGCCAGGGTAAATTAATAAATAAAATTATTAATTAATAAAAATTATTTAATAAAAAACTTAATAAAAGCCAGGGTTGTGCAAAGCCAGGTGCCCAAGTACACCCTATTTGCACAACCCTGTCTTTAAGAGAAGTGAAATTAATCTTAAAATACGATCTTGTACACAGAATCATAATATTAAATTTTGTGAAGTAATTGTGCATTTTTATGTGGTTCCCACCCACGAAAAGTAATATTGCAGATCTATAGTACATTTGTACAGTGGATGGATGGGATAAGAATTTTTCTTTTTTTTTTTTCAATTGTTATCAATTTTTGTTTATTTTTTGTATTTTTCATTTAATTTTTACTTAGTCCGGAAACCCTACTATAGAGACCAAACATGGAATTTTTTCAAGTTACTTCAGCCCTCGAATAATGTAGAAGCTATAGTTGAAATGTGTTTGTGCCAAGAAGGGTCGGAGGTATAGGTCAGTCCAAGAAGGGAAATCTGATCGTGTATGGATATTTAAGTAATACTGAAGATAAGGGAGAGGAATGTGAGCTCTTGCTTGCGAGAGATCAGGCAGGACTGATTTTTGATGGCATTGAAGTCTACACGTTTATCTTTGCCCGATTGAGATACAGCTAGGACATCGGGGTTCAGGCCACTGGTCATGGTAGATACTTGAGCACTATAAGGTTTACCAAATGAGAAGGGGTAATGGAGTATACTGTCATCGACAAAGCTATGAATAGGACTAGAAGTCTGTGAGAGCAGGTCGTTTATACATAAGAGGAAGAGAGAGATGGTGAAAGAAAGGAACTCTGCGGTACTTCTACATTGGTGTAGAAATATGAGAAGAGGACACTCTCTACTATGACACGTAGTGAGAGACTAGTGAGGAAATTAGCGATCCAGTTGCAGAGTAAGGAAGGCAAACCTGATTAAATGCCTTTGAAATGTCCAGGGCAACCACGTGATTTCCCCAAAATTTTCTATGGCTTGACTCCTTTTTAACGTGGTCCTCAACGACGAATGACTTATTTGTAAACCTATAGCAGATTCATACCGTGGACGGAGGGGGGGGGGATCTAAGGAACTCAGAGCTATCGATGATTTTGAAGACTTTAGAGGGAGAGTATTAGAAACAACTGCCTCTATGTCATGTTTCCGAATATTAGCTTTACGTGTTATTCTCTGAACAAAGTGAGTTCTATCTATTTTTCTGAGTTGCAGAATTAGACGCCAGAGTTTCTCGGATGAAGACCCTACTTACCCAACAAAGTTCGGCTAACTTGGAAACCCGCTGGAAAAGGGGTCAAGAGCAAAGGTTCTTCCAGTCACAACTGAAATAGAACTTCTAATGGTCTTTCTTTTGGCAGTCTAGCATTATGCAACCAGAGATATTAATACTATAAAACTAAACAAATGCTCATCTCAGATAAATGTAAATTAACAGTCTAGAAAATCTTAACTGTAACCCGGAAAGCACACATTTCCTACATTGCATGACACAGTATTAAGTTTGATACTATAACATTCCCAATGTCTAAACAAAAGATGCTTTCGGTTCAATTATTCCTGATAATTACTACCACGTTTTTCAGGATTTAGTGATACAAATTGTGGTTAATTTGAAGTTGAAGTACAAAATTAAATCTAGTTGGTTATCACTACAAGTTTAAAAATATATATATATAATGTTATGAGCAAATGAAGTATCTCTCAAGTGTAAGCCGTTTTTGTATAATTTTACTTCGTTTCTATTCTAGCATATTATTATTATTATTATTATTATTATTATCACGAGACACCTCCAAGAATTCCAAGGATTCATCGCGGGAGGCCACACCACTCGACACAAACACCTGTCTATACTATTCTAGTACTCCATCTACGTACAACGACATTAATTCATCATCTACTTCCAACCATCTACTGCCCACAAATACTATTTTTTTTTCTGTAAATTACATGTGTACTGTAGACAGGCCCGTTCCGTACCGTGGTGCAAAGGTTGCACACAATTTAGGGAGGGGGGGGATAATGTAACGTGTTATTGTACTTCGGGATCTTTTAATTTTTAATGGAATGGGGAGCACAAAAATTTTGCACCCAGGCGGCGCAAACCCACGCAACGGCTCGCCTGTAGAGATATAATTTAGAGAAGGAGCAGGATCAGTGAAAGAGAAATATTGATAGCAGAAAATGCTGAAAGTAAAGTAGTTTGAATTAAGCTGTTTGAAGAACAGCAGAAATAGAAAGAAAAACGAAAGCGGGGGTGGGATGTGTGGAATGCATTCCTATAGAAAATTCTTCTGAAAGAGACCAGAAGAAAAAATGATTGAGGAGAAAATCATCAAAGAAATGGAATATGAATGATTAAAAACAAACAAACAAACCAAGAATGACTGGGGAACATCTTAAGGAGGATCCTTAAATTAAGTTACTCTCTTGGTATGGGTGAGGGATGTTCAGGTTAGGTTGTATTGGAGTGGATTGTTTGGAACTCGGGCGGAAGCATCTCAGGCTATGAAGGTAGTGCATTATGTCTGTTAGATGCGTGTATTCTTTCTGGTCGGTTTGTTAGTTTTTCTGGGAGAAAAAAAAATCCGAATTTCCCTTGAGGAAAAATCCTGCCACTTCACTAGGAGACCAGTTACCTTACCTTCAGTTAAAAAATCCCTTATAAAGGTTTCTCGAATCTTTAGACACGATTCTTTACTTAGAGAACAGATAGCTAAAGGTCACTGGCGGTTAAATATATGGAGCGTGTGGAGATTCTGGTGTTCTTGAAAAGAAGGGATGTCTCTCAAACGATGTCAAGTCTTAAATTCGAAGCAATTTCTTCGAAAATTTGGAATTTTTCAGTTCACAGATACTTAAAAACAGCATGTTAAAAAAATAAATAAATAAATAAACATTAAATACTGGACAGTCCGCTTACATAACTTTAAAAAAACCTGTAATTACTCGTACTGACCTTATTCAAATCATCGAGTAGTTATGACATTGTTGAACTGAAATTATTACAAAAATAGAAGTAAATTTATCTGGAAATTTTAAATGGAAAACTTTATGTGTGGATTTTTTCCCGTTTTTTTTTTTTTTTTTTTTTTTTTTTCTTTGTTCCATATAATTTCTAATGACATTCATCTTTCACGTAGTTTCTAATATATATCATTCTGACAAAGAAAATGTCTCGTGTTTAATAATAAACTATGAAATAAAAACAGAAAAACAAACCGCATTCAAAAAACAAAAACTTAATGCTGCCTGTTTTAGATAAACTTAGAGGCAAAACCCGAAATCTAAAACAATAATGAAAACAACTAGAGATAATACGATAAGGTCAGAATCAAAGAAAACCTGAAAGTTTTAATATTTAACTGCAAAGATTAATTATGTATTATTTTCTTTCGCTAGGCTGTTCTAAACTTAACTGTAACTAAAATTAATAATTAATTAAACATTAAATTATTAACGCTTCTCTGTAATTAAATATTAATTATTGGTGACTGGTAACTATTAATGTTAATCGATAAATAATTGATTAATTAAATATAATTGGAGACTTCTGAACTCTTTATTAACATTAAAGGATTTTTATGTCAATACGGTCGTTTAAAAAATCTGCTTCGCTCTTTCTAAGTTATATTCAAACGTGGATATAATTTATTAGGATTCGAATTTTTGTTTAAGTTTATTTCGTAAAACAATAATTAATAATAATCAAAACGCATAAGGCTGTGATAAAATATTATTATCAATTTCATTACTTCTCCAAGTGTTTGAATTTGTTATTCTTGTCATTAAATGTGTTTCTGAACATTCTTTCATGTGTGCCCCATTTTTCGATATTAGTTTTTGTGGCGTGCCCCCACCCTCCACCTTCTCTCCTTGCTATTCTTGTGTTGAGACACCGACAAAACCCATAAAAGTTAGCAAAAAATAAATAAAATAAAATAAAACTAGGAATTAATTAAAATTTTTAAATATTCATACAAATTTAAATACGTCATCAAATCTTTCGAAAATTGTATAGATCTGGGATCACTGCATATACAGTTGAATCGTATTGGCCTTTCGCAACATTCGTGATTTCATCACGGGAAGTTTCGAGTGTTCTGGAAATGCAACATTTATATTGTATATAAAAACAATCTTTTCTAGTGTAGAAAAATGGATAAATTCATTCAAAACTCAGTCGGTATAGACTCTATACCGACTGAGGCTCTTGTTGTAAGGAAGATATAATGGATATCGCACGCGAATGAGAGAGAGAGAGAGAGATGAAATTAAAAAGAAACAGGAAGAGAAATTTTGAAACTTTGACACGAGACACGACCAACCAAATTAAATCTTCTGTGTCCATTTTTACCATTTTAATTTTATAAGTGACATAGTTTGCATTATTATCTATAATGGTGGTCACCTGAAGGCAGTATAACATTTTTCGCACTGTATTCACAGCAACGAACCAAAAAGACATGGGTTCGGTTTGGTTGTTTAAGTTAACCGTGAATGACTAATATATCATAGATATATATGGAGGTACAGCAATCCTTCTTAGTCAAACATTTGCACCTATGAAAGCCAATGTTGTATTCGTTTCTGTTCGACACCAAAAGAAGAATAAGGTAGAGAAAATATATTATCTACTGAACAGTCTCAAATTATTCCTATATCTATTTATTAAATAACTCACAACAGTTTATACGTTTCAATTATCTACGAAACTGTGTATATTACATGCTTTCAATCTACCCGTGTGGCTAATATTTCAAAGCCCCTGAATTTCAAATTTGAAAGTTGGTTAAAGATGGAATTCAGAAATTGGTGGATAAGCGTATGATATCCTATGGGCAGCAACCTGGTTTTCTTAATTGATTCATTTGAAAATAACTGATATAAGAAATGACTTGGAGGGAGATGTTCAGTTATTTGTTGATAATGTTGGGTAGCATAATAATTAATCAGTATGATGTAGAGCGCTTGCAGGATGATTGAAGTAAGCTGGCAGTATTGGCAAAAGATAATGGATGCAAGTTCAATGTGTGAAAGTGTAAAGTTATGCATTTTGGGATTAAAAGATTACAAGCTGTGTACCAAATTGATAGAACTGAACTGCAACATTGAGGCTAGGGACTTGGGGGGTGTTGGTGTACAGAGTTGAAGTAAGAGGGCATATTGCTAAGATGTCCGAGATAGCCTATAGGGTTACTTGGTTGTTGAAGAACACGCTACATGCAGCGATAAAGAAGATATTATTTCTCTTTAGATGAGGAAGTGGTAGAAAAGATCCAGAAGTGAGTGACTAAGTTGGTGAGTGGTGTAAAGAATCCTCTTTATATTGATAGATTGAGAGATTGTGAGATACAGAAGTTGTTTGAGAGGCAAATAAGTAAGGATATGATAGAAACATTTAAGTTACTAAAAAATTTTATAGGATTGGTGTAGGGGAAATATTTCAGAAATGAACTAGTGGTGGAAGAACAAGCGGGCATCCCTGGAAATTAAGTAAGAGTGTGGTTAACAAGCGTGTTAGGACTAGACTTTGCTTGTGGAAACTATGCTTGTGGAAAGTTTTACTAAACAACTATAATGCATACCTTTAATCAAATGATACTGATGCTCGGAATTAGTAATATTTGTGAAGATATGCAGCAACCACTTTTGTCGAAGCTTATTTTGACCAATTATTCTCAATTCAGCTTGGCAACAAGGATTGTCATTTAATTGCTTATGTTCGATTTTGCGATGGATTATCAGAAGTTGAAGAGTTATTGTTTTGCAAACCAATAGAAAGAACAGCCACAGTACCTGAACTGTTCAAAATATTGGACAATTTTATATGCAAGGCAAACATAAAGTGGAAACATTGTGTTGGAATTTGCACTGATAGTGCTCGAGTTGTGTCTGGAAGTTTTAAAAGGTTATAAGCCTTTGTGCTGGAAAAATCCCAACAATTTATTTGGACACTGCATGATTCATAGAGAAGCTCTTGCTGCAAAGGAAATCAGTCCTGGTCTAACCATTGTGTTAACAACAGTTATAACTGTGGTTAAATATATAAAAATGAGACCCTTAAAATCAAGAATGTTTTCTGAACTTTGCAAAGACATGACTGGAGCTGAACATTCAGTGTTGCAAGATGGTTATCACAGGAAAAATGTTTAACGTGATTACGAATTAAGAGACGAAATACAATCTTCTTGGAAAAGGAAAATCACGAAGAAGCAGAGAGGTCTAGAGACCACTTATTTGTGATGAAATTGAGCTAGAGTAATCCCTCGATTAATGCGTTTTCAATTAGTGCGTCATTTTTTTTTCGATACCCAAATTCGATTAGTGCGCCTCTAAAATTCGATTAATGCGCCTCTAAAATTCGATTAATGCGCCTATATACATCTTAAAAATAATTGTTACACATTTAAAAAATTTTCTCTCTGTACATTTTTATGGCTAACTCTTAAAAAAAACACTCATGAGGATGAAATAATTTAGTTACCGATTTAAAACATTTTACAAAGTTATTTTTAATGGCATACTACACTACTTCCATGTACACTATGTTCCAAATTTTTACCACCGACATTTATGTCGTCTTCTATAGTACGCGCACAGATTCGAGACCCTTAGACACTTCTGCGCATGTCACAAAAAAGAGAATCCATTCCAATAATAGGGTAATCAATCCATCTTCTGGGATGAGTTGTTTATTATTATACGTCGGAAAATTAACTTCTCTTTTATGACCATTGCAGTTTTTAAAGTGGTAACTATTTTGCTTGTATAACAGTTGGGAAATTTTATATATAAAGCACGTGATTTCACGTGTTAGAGACCAATTCGTACGTCCTTCATTTCTTTCTCCCCTTCAATGATAACGTCCAGTTAATTAAATCCCATTCTGAAGAATTGAGTGATTCCGATCTACTAAATTTAGATGCACAGCGCGGATCATCCCGAAGAATATGAAGAAAATTTAACCACTGATAGTCAGCCAAAAGAGATTTCACAGAAACAATTTGTAAATATTTTTCGTACAATCGAAGTTTTTAAGCAGCAATACCTAGAGGCTGACCCTGATGAAGAGAGAAGCAGTAAAATGTGCAGAAGAGTAGAAGAGGATAGGGCCATAACGTCGGTTGTATGAAAAAAGAAACAAAATGCCCGCTAAACTACGTTAGCTCAATTCTTTGTTAAAAAGTAGAATAATAAAATTTATATTCTGAATATGTTTTATTGTCTTTCAGCTTCATGGTTTTCCTTTAATTAAGCCCTGAGACATACCTTAATTCTTTTATAAAAAATTTAAGGTTCAAAAAAGAAATATGAGGAACGAATTATACATTTTCCCATAGGTTATTATATTCGATTAGTGCGTTTTCGATTATTGCGCCTGTTTTAAGGAACGCATTAGGCTCACTAACCGAGGAATTGCTGTACTTGGTGAAAATATTCGAGAAACTAATTTTTATTAAACCTGCAACTCCAAGGAAAAAATACTCATATCTTAGAGATGAGTGACAAAGTTAATGCTTTTTTTGCGAAAAACTAGAGTTTTTGGAACAAAAAGATAAAGAACAAAAATTAGAAATATTTGCAAATGTGGATGAATTTATCAAACCCTACAAACAGAAGAGCAACACATCAACGTTTTATTTGCAACTATATACGAAGAATTTTAGGAACTATTTTATAACTGACGACAACATGATGCCAATATACGAGTGGGTTAGAAACCCATTTCAAATTACCCCTGAAGGTTTCTCAATTGTAGAAGAGGAACAATTTATAGACTTCACGTCAAGCGACGAAATCTAAAGACAATTTGCATCTAAATCGCTGTTTGAATTTTGGACGGGTGTTGATGATTGATTTTCTGCACTAAAATCAAGAGCTTTTCGTGCACGTTTGCCATTTCCAACATCTTATCGTTGTGAAATCGGGTTTTCTGCAGTGGCTGCCATTAGATCTCAGTTAAATATAGAAAGCGAACTAAGAGTGTCAATTTCCAGTATATCAACATCACATGACAAGCCTGTGTAGCTCAGTGGATGTGGCGTTTGCCAACCACGGCGCTTGGCCTCACGAAGGAAGACTTGGTTTCGAGTCTAGTCGGCGACTAGAGGAAATTTTTCTAAGCCTTTTTTCGACCGGTTCCCGAGTTAGTCGATCTCTGGCACGGGCAAGCAGGTTTTTCCTCTCGGGTTTTTCGTCCTGTAAACTCAAGAAAATCGACCGTAGAACCCACATTATTTCAGACATTAAATATATTGTGTTAGGGTTAGGGACCACGAGATGGCGGCACATTTGAGCCGTCACTCTTCACTGAGTACCGCTTAATTAGTGATAGCCTTGGGCCATCTGTCTCTGATTGGGTACCAGTGGAGATTGAACTGCCCACTCAGTCTCCAAAAGTTAGATAGGGCTAAATGGCCTCACCTACTCCCCGTATACGGGAATAAAAAGGCGTTAGCTGATTTTTAGAAACAACATCACATGAAAAGCTTTGCTTCACAACACAGGCCCAAGGAAGCCATTAATTTTTAGATTAATTGTTATTGTTTAGTTTTAATTAGTTGCTCGGTATATTTTGCAATATTTGCAAGGCTGAGAATCACTGCATTAATGACGTTATTCATTATTACAATAATTTGGTTAATTTCTAATCTCTCATTATATTTTCCTTTTAAGCCTCCGACTCATTCATTAACGGCGCTGCCTTATTGGTTAGCCTGGGTTTGAATCTCGTCTAGGACGCGAAGAATCCTTATAAGAACTGATGATGAGTTACCTTTTGGAGAATTAGCTGGGACTCAAAGGGGATAGATCAATAACATGGTGTTTGTTCAATAAGATGATGTTATTACTTGTCCATGTGAGGCTCACGGTCGTTGTATCATTCTGCGCAAAATAAAATAAAATTAAAAAATAACCTTTGTTTTTGTTTAAATTGTTCAAGCTATTTTCTCTATACATTTCTTCTTTACAAAGAGAATTTTCTTCTTTTTTTTTTTTCGTCATTTTCATTTGTTTTATATTTTATCTTATTTTTTTAAAGACAAAAGACAAAAGAAGAATTAGAAAACAGCCTGAAAGAAACAAGAAACGGAAAATCACTTCGAGAAGATAAGCTAGGTTCAGAACTATATAAATATGCAGGAACAAGGTTCAACGAAAGACTCCAATTATTTTTAAATAAAATCTATTCAACTGGTATCCCCCCAATAGAATGGAAAAAAGCAACTGTGATTCCTATTTTTAAAAAAAGGTAATAGAGATGACCCTAAAAACTACAGAGGTATAAGTATACTAAATTCCTGTTACAAAATATATAGCAGAATTTTAAATAACAAACTAATAAAATATTCTGAAAACTTTATTTTAGAAGTACAGAACGGATTTAGAAAAGGACGATCATGTATAGACTCAGCCTTTTGCTAAAATTAATCATAGAAAAAAGAAGAGAATACAATTCAGAAACATATATTACATTTATTGACTTTGAAAAAGCATTTGACAAAGCTAAAAGAAGCATTTTATTTAATTTCCATCATATTAAAAGAAAGACAAATACCAAATAATATCCTAAAAGCTATTATAAGTATACATGAAAATAATCAGATACAAATAAAATTAAATCATGAGCTATCATATACCAAAAGACAAATACCAAATAATATCCTAAAAGCTATTATAAGTATACATGAAAATAATCAGATACAAATAAAATTAAATCATGAGCTATCATATACGAGAGAGATAAACAAAGGAGTCCGATAGTTATGTCCCCTCTCAGCAATTCTTTTTAATATTTACCTAAATGAAATAATAATAAAATGGAATAAAAATTTCCATCAAGGTATTAAACTTTCTCCTACTGTGAACTTAAACACTCTCCTTTTTTCCGATGACCATATAATAATTACAAATTCTGAAGATAACTTACAGAAAGCTAATTTAAATCTAAATGAGATATCCAAAGATTATGGTATGATAATATCCACAGAAAAATCAAAACCTATGGCCTTTAAAGGACAGGATCCAGTAAGAAGTGAAACAGTAACAAACAACAAGACTTTAGCACAGGTGAATTTATTTAACTACCTAGGTTGTATGATTACATATGAAAATGAAAAAGATATAAATCTAAAAATTGCGAAATATTTAAAAATAACAGGTGTAATTAGCTCTATATTAAACCAAACCTACTGTAGTTCAAAAACAAACCAGACTAAAATTATACAATACATTAGCCCTATTGTATGGAAGTGAAATCTGGACATTATATTAATATTAGTTATTAGGATAACTAGGATACAGCTGAAATGATGTTTATGAGAAAAACTGCAAAGTATACTCTATTTGATCACAAAAGAAATTAAGAAATTATGAAAGAATTAAACCAGGAATCAGTAATAGAAAAATTAAAAACTATAAACATAAATAGATGGAACATGTTCAAAGAATGAAAACAGAAAGATTACCAAAACAAGCCTTAAAGTACAAGCCATTAGGAAAAAGAAAACCAGGGTGTTCTCTTAAAAGATTTAACGATGACTTCTAAGGCCGGAACAGGCCACTCCAGGCCTAAATTCTTGATAGGCATAAAGATGATGATGATCTTATTTTTGCAACTGTCTTTAATGTTGTTGTCGTTGTCAACAGACCTAACTAGCTCTCTTTGTCTGTGCAAGGGTTTCTTTTGTGGGTCCCTTAATTTTTTACGAAATAAATAATAACGAAAATGAATACAGTATGACGGTAACGTTTATTAATTTATGTTATATATTTGTAATTTTTTATATATTTATTAATATTGCAGATATGTAATATATTTTTACCTAAACGTCATATATTTACCTAAACATCAGAGCATAAACTTTCGCTGCCGTCGAACCGATCAGAGCACGGCGGTAAATTTAGAAATTTTAAAAATATTATGATAATACAGTAATCCCTCGATTAATGCGCCCCCGATTAGTGGGTTTTCGATTAGTGCGTCATTTTTTATCGATACCCAGATTCGATTAGTGCTTCTCTAAAATTCGATTAGTGCGCCTATATACATCTTAAAAATAAATGTTACAGATTTAAAAAATTTTCTCTCTGTACATTTTTATGGCTAACTCTTAAAAAAACACTCATGAGGATGAAATAATTTAGTTACCGATTTAAAACATTTTACAAAGTTATTTTTAATGGCATACTACGCTACTTCCATGTACACTATGTTCCAAATATTTACCGCCGAAATTTATGTCGTCTGCTATAGTACGCCCACAGATTCGAGACCCTTAGACACTTCTGCGCATGTCATAAAAAGGAGAATCCATTCTGATAATAGGGTAATCAATCCGTCTTCTGGGACGAGTTGTTTATTATTACACGTGGGAAAATTAACTTCTCTTTTATGATCATTGTAGTTTTTAAAGTGGTAACTATTTTGCTTGTATAACAGTTGGGAAATTTTATATATAAAGCACGTGATTTCGCGTGTTGGAGACCAATTCGTACGTCCTTCATTTCTTTCTCCCCTTCAATGATAACGTCCAAGAGTTAATTAAATCTCATTCTGAAGAATTGAGTGATTCCGAGCTACTAAATTTAGATGCACAGCGCGGATCAACCCGAAGAATATGAAGAAAATTTAACCACTGATAGTCAGCCAAAAGATATTTCACAGAAACAATTTGAAAATATTTTTCGTACAATCGAAGTTTTTAAGCAGCAATACCTAGAGGCTGACCCTGATGAAGAGAGAAGCAGTAAAATTTGCAGAAGAATAGAAGAGGATAGGGCCATAACGTCGGTTGTATGAAAAAAAAGAAACAAAATGCTCGCCGAACTACGTTAGCTCAATTCTTTGTTAAGAAGTAGAATAATAAAATTTATATTCTGAATATGTTTTATTGTCTTTCAGCTTCATGGTTTTCCTTTAATTAAGCCCTAAGACATACCTTAATTCTTTTATTAAAAATTTAAGGTTCAAAAAAGAAATATGAGGAACGAATTATACTTTTTCCCATAGATTATTATATTCGATTAGTGCGTTTTCGATTAATGCGCCTGTTTTGAAGAACGCATTAGGCGCACTAATCGAGGGATTGCTGTATAATTTAAACTAATTACTATTCTACATACGAATAAATAAGTGATTATAAACAGAAAGAAATAACATTATTTACATATATATATATATTCTATTATAGAAGATTTTTGGTGAGTTCGCCGTATCAGAGTCTACAATGTTAACACGGCAGGTGACAGTTTCTTTTCTTTTCTTTTCTTTTTTCCTTTCCTTTTTCGATTGTATGGTTCAGTGCCCCCCTCCTCCCTCCCCACCGTACTTGCCCTGTGCCTATGCACCTGTCTAGTTACGGCTTTAGTCAATCTTCACCTGCCTTCTGTTAAACTGTTTCCTATATTTTTCTTTATAGCGCTTGCGTAACGCTATCCGTAATGAGGACGTTCACTGGTTGGAAAGGTCTGGGTATCTTGTCAAGGAAGGATATTTATAACCTTCTTTTTCAAATGAAAGTGCGGTCTCACACTGAAGTGGAAGATCGCACTTGTGTGTGTGATTTTTTTTTCTTTTCGCTTCATATTTGATTTCTTGCCTTCTGCATTTGTTTCTTTTTCTTTACAAATCTCTTCTTAACCTAACTCGTACATAAATGTTCACAGTAATTTCTATTATTTTCGATTGATCACCGAAAACTTTTATTCCTATTGATCACCGAAAATAGTTAGATCACGATCGTCTCTCCTATCCCATTCATGTGCTATCTCCTATCCTGGAGGTTGACTGCCATGATGTGACTACGGGCGTAACGACATGTGGTGAGGACCCTATGCATACTTATGTAAATATGGTGTGTGTGTGTGTGTGTGTGTGTGTGTGCGCGCGCGTTCACGTGGCCAGTATGCCTGTTCTGAGGGACGAAAAACCCGAGTTTCCGGGTGGAAAAACCCTCTATCTCCGTATGAAACATGCTTCCTCATCTTTAGTCGAAAGAGAACAGATAACGATTCCTGACGTAATGACGGGAATCGAACCCAGTCTATACCGACTGAACTACTGAGACCCCAGCTCTGGAATAAGTCAATATATTTTGTCATGATACGAGTATTGACTAATATACTTGATGTCTGCTATAGTCCCTATACAGTAATATTACTAAATAATTGATATATTATAATTTTTTTACGATAACATTTGGTATAATGGACGAGCTAACGACCAAATGGTGCCCATCAGTATTCCCATTGTTTATGTGAGGCTTTCCCCTCTTTGAAACTTGAGATCTTATCTCCTAAAAAAAATTAATTAATTAATTAATAAACAGATAATCCAACCAACGATGTGATTGTTATCGAGATGAAAATTTATTTAAAAAAAAATAGCAGCAGGATATTTTTATCTGATATTCGAGTTCTTTCTCTACGCACAAATAGAAAACTGACCAGAGATTACAGGCATTTAACCCCATAGACAGCTGCTCTTCGGCTACATTTCCAGCCAACCCATCTCAGTACAGAAACGACTAGAGGCGGAGGAGAAATCAGTGCAAATCAACCATGCCCGGCGATCAAGAAGGTAGTAAGGCTGAAAGCAGACTGTGTTATGTAAGTTTTTGTCCTTCTTGGTAGCTGAGATGATCGAAAAAATTTTCAACAGAGCTAGAACTTGCCTTCCACACACTCTTAATCTAAATACCACACATTTATTCAAACACGATTGAATATCCTGTACATTTAGTATCCTCGCGACTGTAGTTGCCTCAGCAGCAATTACAGGCGATCCCAATCTTATATCAATTGTTTGACCTACTATAGAAGCTGATATGTCTGTCGTACAGCAAGAAAAAATTCCAAATTCCTGGAACGAAACCTTTCTCGTCGCTTCCCGAGTTTGGTTAATCCAGACTTAACTGAAAGATTTTAATTTTAAAGTGTCTCACGTTTATGCTTCCTTCTGTGGGACTGATATTCCCTTATCTCCAGAAGTAAGTTTTTCATTAGAAAAGCGATGCATGAGATACATAACTCTGAAAGATGATGATAGTCAGACAGAGAGAATGAAAATAATAGAACAAAGCTTTTGTATACCCATCATAAATTGAAAAACTGACTGATGCAATTGATTCCCTCATAGCGAAGTAAGTAAACTAGAGAAATGAAATTCCTGCGAAAAACAGCAAGCTATGGGTTCCTTTATTCATTAGCATTCTATCATCGGAAGATAAAAAGTAATAAGAGGTCTATCAACAAACACTTTCCGGGGACAAAAAAAAAAAAAAAAAAAAATCACAGAAATACATAAAGAACTAAAAATAGATCACCTTTACAGGTAATCATTGTTGACGATCCAAAGTCTTTACACGGAGGAGTTTTAGAAGTAATTTTGGGACTTTTGATATCTTTAAGATATCTTTGTGATATCTTTTGTGATTTTTATGATAATGCAGATAATGATGTGATATCTGCTTTTTGCTGCAAAACCGTGCGCAGTTATGTTAACAATTAGGCAAAGTAGTGCATCATCTGCTTTCTTTCCAGTATTAGAATAGGGCAACGATTGGCTAAATTTTGTTTAACGTGGAGTAGAGAATTTCTCTTGTCATAGATGGAGAACGGAAGTTTCAAGCATGGTAATACATGAATAAATCATTCATTATAAATAAATATGCCGTTTGATTCACCTTAAAAGAGAGCTAAAACATTAATACACGTGAAGTAATAACATATGAAAATGAAACATTGGTTTTAATTCATTTTAGATATACGGTAACGAAAATTTTCGGTTTCATTGGTATTTTGCACAGCTTACATGGTTTTCTTATTACCCATTGATAAATTAATGAAAAAAAAAAAGATTAATGAAAAAAAAAAAGATTGTAGAAGATACTATTATTGATAACTGAAAGTAGAGGAGTGGCAATCAGTGTTATTCAAAAGTAAAGTTGAGAATTAAAGTCAAGCCAAAAACAAATAGTTAATTAATGTTCCATAAAAAGTATTTCTTAAGCGAAAAAAATATAGTAGCCATAATATTTTCAAGAAAAATTTATGGGATGCATCACCGAAAACGCATGCATACAAGTAATCTATCTCATATATATATATATATCTATCTAAACTTTCTATATATATATATCTATATATATATATATATAGAAAGTTTTTTTAACTTGGGTATATTATGTATTCAAGATACCAAGTAATTTTATATAAACTTGGTTTTTAATCCTATTTCCCAAGTGAGCAAACAGACAAATCAGTCAAGTTTTCGCCTGCACGTAGTACAAATCTAAGGAAACTCATGGTAGTGCCACTCTAGCCAACTCGTGGTAAACGTGGATTAAGCTCTGATCACTTTCCTTAGTATTTTTCCCTTAATGTAAAGCACATCCCCTTGCGGAGATGTATGATGCTATGCATTAAAGGCAATGGTCACTACCCATACCGGTTTCGACCTTTATTGAGGTCTCGTCAGTGGGAGTCAGACCTGACAATGGTAAGGTTGGAGTAATGCAGAGCTTATATGAATTTTTACCTAAACAAGTTGCCATAAGGTGCTTTGACTTAATTAAATAAAATCTCAGGATGAGTGCCTGGAGTAGCACTACCATGAGTTGCTTCAGACTTGCACTACCATGAGTTGCTTCAGACTTGCACTACGTGCAGGCGCAAACTTGACTTACTTGTCTGTTTGCTCACTTGGGAAATAGGATTAAAAACCAAATTTATACCTTGAAATAACGGAAAGGTGAAAACAGGACGGAAAGATCAAAACGGTGAATGGATGTTGTAAGCGATTATATCCATCAAAATACTAACAACCAGCAACAGAGAATGACAGCAAACAGAACAACACGAAGAAAAGTTATTTGTAGGGAGTTCGCTATTTATATGGGGAAAACATCAAACACCCATGATATTGATTTAAGTATTATATAAATCTAGATATCTAGATATCTTCAGACCATTTATATATTGAAAACAACTATCGGTCTAGAAATGACTTATAATCCAATCTGCAATTTGCACGCACACACACACACACACACACACACACACACACACACACACACACACACACACACACACACACACACACACACACACACACACACACACACACACACACACACACACACACAGAGAGAGAGAGAGAGAGGGAGAGAGAGAGAGAGGTGAGGGTCAGAAAGTCAGATGTTTTGAAATTAATTGTAATAAATTTTATTTCAGACATCAGTTTAATCCCAAATATATCACTAAAGCAAAAGTTATTCGCAGACACCTGCAGTTTCGATTCTATATGATATTGCATCACCGATAACCTAAAACAACAACAAAAACCATATACATTTACGTCGACTAGAATGAAGTAATTAGGTTTTTCTGATTGGTTCATCAAATTTACTTTACACGAATATGGATATATATATAGACAAGTAGGTAAGCAAGAATTCATTCTTCTTCTTCAAGAAACTCAGAAGGGAGTCAGAGGGTAGGGAGGCTCTTAGACCTTAGTTCTTTTTTTTTTCCAGGTACTACTTCCTATCTTGTTTTGATGCGCTGAAAATAGAAAATGGAGGTGAGTTAAAAATCATTATATTTAAGACGATTGTTATGGGTTAGACTGGAATATAATGAAATATTTGATAGTCAGTTATACCAATTTTTTATATTGATTTGCATGTGTGAGATAAATCTGTACTTTTTTTAATATATATATATATATAATAATCAGCAATGCTTTTTGGTCAGCAGTTCAGCACAGGTTTTATTTCGTACTCTCTCTTTGTGTTTCTTCCTAGTGTGCGGGCGCGCGCACACACGCAAGTCCACGATTTCATGAGCTCCTTTGTAAGAAGTAGAGAGGATATCATAATCAACTAGAGTTAGTAGACAACAACAGAGGTTGTTGCCTTATCGATAGAAGGAGTACAAACTGCAACCTCTGTAGTCCTTTTCTGTAATAATGAGCTTTATAGTCTGTTAATCAACCTGATAATCATAGGAAGCTTGTATCACACAGCTAGGGAAACAAAAGACACACACACACACACACACACACACACACACACACACACACACACACACACACACACACACACACACACACACACACACACACACACACACACACACACACACACACACACACACACAGAGTATATATGGTCTGGAGTTGATACTCATTGAAGAGCATTGATGCATTGTCTTCTTTATATTTTTATGTTTGAATGGAAGAAATATAAAGCAGAAATATAAAGATTATAAAAAATCATGTCGAACTTATTCAAAAGTTAAAACGTCCAATAGTCTTTTGGCTGTCGTGAGACCTTCGCCATCGCTCATTTAATGTGATTTCTAGACGTATTCATAGATTAAAAAAAAAAAAAAAAAATGCTGACATCTTGTCTCCTTAACCCTAACTAGTATATTAATGTGTGAAATTTGCGACTTCCATGGTCGGATGTTCTGAGTTTCAGAGTTATAAATCCAAGTTAATGGGACACACAGTCCTCCATAACTGGGTAAAAAATGACTAACTCGAGATCCAGCTCAAATAACTAAAAAAAAAAAAAAAAAAATAGGAAGAGATATTTCTCGGTGAGCGGAGTCGAACATGTAACAGTTTAACAGTTTTGCTTCTCCTAGTTTAGCATCATTGAATTTGCAGTGCTTTGTTTTTAAAATAAAATGTTTTATTAAAAAGAGAAAACATTCACTTGGGTATAATTTCGTGCTCTTTAAACTTCTTTTAGAAGATTGCCTATACCATTGGTTCCAAACCGGTGGTACTTGTACCCCCCCCCGGGGGGGGACGTGCTGGGCCGTTCAGGGGTACACGAAAAATAATCAGTAATGGGGGAAAAACAAGTCAAGTAAACAAAATGTAAAACGTTAGTTATGGAACAATACATGTCAGTATTTAAAAACAGCTAATTTAAAAAGAAGAGGTACAATTTATAGAAATGGGTTTAAAAGGGGTACACAAGTGGAAAAAGGTTGGGAACCACTGGCCTAAACATTCAGTTAGTAGTATAGACGCTTGACACCTTGCAATTCCTTGAACTGTAACGTTCATAATTGTTTTTATATTGAACGAAAACATCTGAGCACGTGTACTTTCTTATATTGCTCCATTCTTATCATTATTGCCGTGATAGGATGTAAATACACTCTTTAATAGCATATCTACTCTATTTAACTTCTGAAGAAATCGCTTTTCTAATAAAATCGTTTTTGTAATAAAACGTATTAAAAATTATCTATATAATTACTGCTAATATGGCAGTTGCTTCGTTAGTGCGATATAATCTGCAGTATAAGCTGTCTTATTATGGCACTAATTAAATGTTACTGACCCGTAAGGAGGGAGCCTAATTAGAATCCAATAACACTTAGGATTGCAGAGAGCTAGTGAGTCCAAACTTTGTACAATAAAATACAGGTACTTTAAATGCGTCAACAAATACCGATGTTTTTAGTTAAACAAGTTAGATGCGTATCTTGGCCTGTTCTTGTAGTGAAGTCACATTTCATTTGTACTCTTTACCTTTACAAATCCTAGAATAATGAAATCTGTGTATAAAACTGATCTAGAAGGCTGCCAAAAAAAGTGTGTATGTGTGCGCGCGCGCGCGCACACACACACACACACACACACACACACACACACACACACACACACACACACACACACACACACACACACACACACATCCTGCTACCTCCATACGAGACAAACTATTTACCAGAAAAACGATCGTTATAAAAGTTCTTCACATTTCTAATGTGATTCGTTTTATAGTCAAAAGGTACACCATCGTTTGTGAATTGAAGAGTTCGTAAATTGCCTTTTCATTATATTAGTATCTTTTTATCGCCAAAGAATTCTTTTTAGGCTTTTTTGACTATGTGGTGTTCATATATGATGAGAATAACTCGTGTTTTAAATTTCTGATTACAAATATCATCGAAGTGTAATCGTGAGAATGATGCGGCGCATTCCCTTTTAGCTAAAAATGACTGAAGTCGAATCCCGTTAAAGGTGATAGGAACCTTTATAAGAGCTTTTCAACCGAAGGTGAGTTATTCTATCTCATACGTAAGTGAAAGGGTTTTTTTCCTATCAGAAACTTTGGTTTTAATCTCGAAAACAGCCGGAGAATACACACTGTTGATAGACATACCCAATTAATGTCCTTAGCTGCTTCAGCCATAAGTTTTAATAAAACCAAACCAGATTTTTGTGGAAGACCAATCTGTTTGAAATAAAGCCGTTAGATGATCATGTTAGATGTTAAGTGGAAAAGAGGATGGATACCTTCAAGTTAGTTAAGGGATTCTACCAAATTCACACAGAAGGATTATAAAAAGAGTGGACGCTAAGATGGGGGAAGAATGAGAGGCAATCCCTGGAAGTTGTATAAAGATGTGGTGAAGATAGGTGTGAGGAGTAGGTTTTTAAAGTTGTTGATGAATGGAATGCATTCATTCACCAACAACTGTAGACTCATTCACCAAAATTTGTTGTGAATGTAGGGAGTATAAATAACTTCAAAGTTCATTATGGTAGGGATGTTGCTGGCTGAGTGGGCCTCTCACGATGAGTCTGTTGACTTCGTGCGGTTACCCAAATAATAACAAAATAATAAAATTATCATCATCAGTTTTCTTATATGTACCCTCAAGGGGTGTTCATTTTACTATAACAGGACTACATGATTAAGTCTGCATTATTATTAATCTCCTATCAACAATTTTCCATAAAATTAGTCGATTACTTGTCAGTACTGCAATATTGCATATCTATCTAACATTAAGTTCTTCGCAGGGAATCAATCCACTGAGAATTTGGTCTTTCTCTGAATCTCTTTCCTTCCATCTTGGCATCAAATCCTGTTTTCGTAATCTTTTCTCTCCTATTCCGTTCAATTGCCCACACGATCTTAGATCACCTCTGCTCACACATCCTTGAATGTTTATAATGTCAAGTTTCTTTCTGATATCTTCATTTTTAATATGATTCTGCCACTGATGCCATTGGTTCAGGCCTCTAATTTTTCTCAGATCTGTAATATCCGTGGTCTCCAACAACTCTCAGAGCCATTACTTAAAACTGGTTTAAACATTCTTGGATACTGCTAGTTTGGTGTACTGGCTAATTTCTCTCTTATACTGTACATTTATTCTGTTGTCTATTTTCAAATTTAATTTGCCATCCTCACTAAAAGCTGTGCCCAAATAGCTGAAAAATATTATTTGCTCTCCATTGAGAATGCAGTGAAAAAAAAAGCAATAAAAAAACCTATTGTCATAGTTTTGGTTTTTATTGATAATTTTCATGCCAAATTTATTACAGTTCTTATGCTTTCTAATCAGAGAATGTCCTAAACACCTGATGTGTTTAGGAGTACTTCATCTGCATAAAGCGGAGGGCTGTTTGATATATCCAATTTCAATATCACGTGAAATGTCACTTTCTTTCATAATGCGATTCATGTAGATGAAGAATAAGAGTTGTGATATGCATCCTTGTCTTATCCCTGACTTACATCAAACGATCATCTTCCTATTTCTTTTAATTTTAACTGCTAATTTACAACATAAATATAGACTATATATTGCTCTGTATAATGCTCCATTTACCCCATATAATTGTAGTGTTTTGAAAAGCTTTCCTCTAGACACCTTGTCATATTCCCATGATTTCTCTATTATTTGTCGTAAAGTGAGCATCTGATCTTGACAAACTTTATTTGGCCTGAACTCAGCTTGTTCTTCTCCAACTTTCTCTTCCACAATTTTTCTCAGACTCTTTTCGAGTATGTTTTCATAAATCTTATCTGAGATACTTAGTATTCCTCTGTAATTCTTACATTCAGCTTTTTTTTTGCCTTTCTTTATAGATGTTAACTATAAGCTCCACTCCAATAATCTGTAATTCAATAGTCTGACCAGGCCTTCTGAATTATGCAGTAGCCACTGCAAAATATTTATGATCCATATTTTAGCATTCCTAGTTGAATATCACTACACGAGCTGCCTTTCCACAATTGAAGTGTTTGATTTCGTTTTCTACCTCAGGCGTCGTTTTTACTACTGCTATTGCATTTGAATTCCACTTCAGAATTTTCTAGTTCTATTGTTCTCTCACTGTTTGTTTGATTTAACAGTCCCTCAAAGAGTTTTGTGATTTATGCCAACAGAAATCACAATTTGTAGGCTAAAGTTCAAAATTGCCAACCCTTCTCCTTTCGTTCAGTACTCAGTGGATACTTACTAGCGGGACGTACCTCAAGGTGAGATTTAGACATTAGGTCAGAAGCTCCAGTCAGTTTTGGGCATTCGTTAAAGGTGATATGTAAGGCTCCTCGCAGCTATTCGGGTTTGACACTGAATCGACGCTGGTGATTTTAGAGCGATGGAATTTCATTTAAAAACTGTAATAAAGGACGATTTAAGGACTATTTGAACTTTGTGAATTTTAGGTAGCAGGACAATGAATCGGCTTATTATTATTTTTATTATTATTAATTTTACATGACATCTCCATATAGATGTCATGTAATATTGTCAAGTCTACACTTGACGGTCTACCGTCTGTATTATATAAAACAACTTTCATTCTTCGATTGGAGTAAAAAATGTATTGATTAAACTGATTAAATTACGTTTTATGCATCTTTTCTATTTTTACATTTAGTAAAATTGGTATATACGAAATTTGTTTAATCTTATATTAATAAATTATCTCTTTTGACTTTCATCCCTATCTAACGCTTTAAGACTGAGTGAACAGTCTCCACCCATAGCCAATGAGAGATAGCTGATCCAAGACTGTCACTAATTATAAGCGGTATCCGATGAAGAAACTACTGATAAGTGTCGCCATCTCGTAGTTCTTAGCACAATAGGTTATTATAATGCTATAATGTGTGATCTAGTTGATTTTGGGGGGTTTACGTGAGGTAAAATCCGAATTTCTGGGGGAAAAACCGTACTTGTCAGTTCCAGGGATCTGCTAACTTGGAAACATGCCAAAGAAATGTTTAGAAAAAGTTCATCTATATACCTATATAGATATATCCGTTCATGAAATCCAATTTACATGTATAGAATCAAACGAGTCAGTATGAAAGCACGATGATCAGATCGGGACAATGGCAAAATAATTTCTCTATCTTTAGAGAATTTTTTTCTATTGAAGATCGCTATGTGTGAAATGAGTGATTCATACATTTTAACAATTTTTATATACTTTGGTGAATTTTACAAAATTAGAGCAGCACATTTTTTATCTATGGGCTAAATATGGTTTAATAAAATCCAAAGATAATTAAAATTTTCAGCAGAATATCTTTGAAAAGGCAGTGTGTTTCTTAATGATGCTTTTACTTTTGTTTTTAAATTTTAATATATACAATTCCATTTCAGGTTGTGGAGAGGAACTGGAAGAAGAGACGCAAGCACCGCTCTGCGATGAGTACAGGCTTTAATACTGTACTCTGTAAGTATGGATATCACTATATTTCTTTCAGTGTTTATAAAATGTTTATATTTCTCTTAATGCGAAGACTTTTTTTTTTATTCACAGAAGAAGCAATTACAGTACATCTAAATTGTTCCCTGTTTATTTAGCACGATAACAAATGACATAGACATGGTTTGGGGATCATCTTAAAATGTCATTTTTTTTTTTTTTGAAAAAACAACAACAAAACTAAATAACAATAAGAGTTGCCATAAATTCTTAGAAAAGTTTTTTTGTAACTTCGGCGAATTCTAGAATTATTGGCGTTAAAGCAATCAGGTTTTGGTTGTATTCATATTTCCTTATTTTGATGATTTTTAAGTAATATAAATTACGATAAGTTGTCATATTTCTAATCTAAAAATTCAAATGAAATTTATCTTAGAAAATGCTTTATATTTTATTACCCCCTCATATTGCAGTGGCACACTTGCCCAAATCTGTCATCTCTCTCTCTCTGAAGTGTAATATCTCATACTGACAACCTGTTAGTTTCTTACTGATAATAGGACTATCTATTTTGGAGTTATGGTCTAAAGAAACGGAAGCTATCTGGTTAGTGTCATGTCTATTAAACGCATGCGTTCTTGTGGTCGGTTTGTCTTATTATTGGATGAATAGTCAGAGCTTCTAAGATGAAAAACCTCGACTTCCTTATAAGACATTCAGTTGAAAAGCAGGTTTAAAGGTTCATCACATCCTATACGGGATTCAAATCCAAACCTTTCCAACCAAAAGGCATCATTGCTACAAGCTACGGAAGTTCGGTGCTAGTAATTTACTTTACAAGTCGAAAACAACATCTTAAATCTCGTGCACTCTTTTGGATTCATGAATGGAATTAATTCTACAACTGAAATCCCTCAAATTCATCGTATATCAATACATCAACGTTGCGATCTATCCACAAATTTACTTTCTGCAAAATTGATGTTATTTTAAAGAAAATAAGGCCTCAAGGAGAGCCTGTGTTACTCAGTGGATGTGGCGTTTGCACACCACGGGACTTGACCGCACGAAGGAAGACTTGGGTTCAAATCCTAGTCAGCGATTAGATTTGAATTAGAGGAAATTTTCTAAGCCTTTTTTCGACCGGTTTCCCAGTTAGTCGATCTCTGGCATGGTCAAGCAGGTTTTTTCTCCCCAAAACTGGATTTTTCATCCCGTAAACTCAAGAAAATCGACCGCAGAACTCACACTTTCAGATATTAAATATATTGTGTTAGGGTTAGGGACCACGAGATGGCGGCACTTGTTGAGCCGTCACTTCACTGCATGCTGCTTAATTAGTGATAGCCTTGGGCCAGCTATCTTTGATTGGGTACCAGTGGAGATTGAACTGCCCATTCAGTCTCCAAAAGTTAGGGCTAAAACGGAATGGCCTACTCCCTATACGGGAACAAAAAGCGTTAGCTAATTTTTTTTTATATATATATTTTTTATAAGCTTTAAGGAAAAATAGCAAATTAGCGAATAGATAAACTGGATAAAACCATTTTGTAGACACATTAGATACTAGATAGTTTAATTATGATGCTTTATAATAGAATTCGATTATGACAAATATTCAAGATACATGCAAATTTATGCCATTATAATCGAGTAGTGTGAACTTTTAAAAAATGACAGAGCAGATTATAAAACTACATTAAAATAGCATTAAAATACGAAATGCTACAAGCTGGATCTTTCAGCACATATTTTATATGATTTACATATATATTAAATTTCTCAAAAAGAATGTGAACGGTGTTATATAATTATATACCTAATGTTTAATTACTATTATTAAATTTAATAATGGTTTCATTTAATATAATTAACTTAATATATTTGGCCAGTAATTTTTTCCTTTCAAGGACCACCACTGATGTGCATTAAAAAGTTAGTTTTTCTTGTTAGGGAAGCTAATTTTCCATTTCTCCTACACTGCATAGCTGTCACTGCCGTGTTGCTTCCTCTCTCTCTCTCTCTCTCTCTCTCGATGCCACATCGGTTCCTTATTAATTTAATGATATCATAAAAAATAAAAATATGTATATAACAAATCAGCTAACTCCTTTTTTCGCCTACTTCCTATTCGGGAATAGGAAGTAGGAGAAGTAGTTTTAGCTGCATGTAACTTTTGGAGACTGAGTGGGCAATTCAATTTCCACTGGTAGCCAATCAGAGATAGCTGACCCAAGGCTATCACTAAGTTAATCGTCACGCAGTGAAGAAAGGGTTATTAAGTGACACCATCTCATGATACCTAATACCATAACACAATATTTTGAATGTCTGAAAATAGTGTGGGTTCTACAGTCGATTTTCTTGAGTTTACGGGACAAAAAACTTGAGTTTCTGGAAGAAAAAAAACACTTGCCAAAATCGACTAACTCGGAAACCAGTTGAACAATGCGTCACGAGTTCGACTGGAATCGAACTCGTAACGCTCTTCCTTCGGGCCGTTGAACCCCGAGGGGTGTACTTTATTACCTCTCCTGCCAGACAAGATTATTCTTATTGAACTCTGTTTTTATCACATAAAGTGACAAAAACAGAGCTTTTTATCTTTTCGTTTGAGTCTTTCCATGGCAACTTATCTTGGGAAATTTAATTCACTAGTTTCCCCCACTGCTTTCTTCATTGCAGTATTTTTACCAAGTTGTCATTAATTCCTGACACTGCTCAAGATAATCTTCTTCACAACCAACTCAAATAGAGTTCCACTTATCAGTACTGACGGTTACTCGTATCTTCCATCAAAGATATTTATCAACTTCCCAATCCAGATCCAAGTTTTACAAGCCCAGGGTCACCTCATGGGGACATGGTTTTTTACTAGTCGTGGAAGTTCTTGGTAAGGGAAAGACTGAGCCTCAGTTCTGAGATCTTATAAGGCATTTCAGTGTGACTTTATGAGGTCTTAGAAGAGAGATAGAGAAAGGTGGCATTATGTTTGCTAGAGATATATAGATATATGATGTAGAAGTAATGCATTTGTACCAGGTGCTACCGCTATAGAAATTCTTATCGCTATAAATGTATAGACCATGAAATGTCATTCTTCTTGTTATTATTATTATACACATTTTATTCAATAACAGAAAAGAAATATTGGTAATATATTAATCTAATAACCAGTCTCTCTATTATGTCATTTTATGTTGCGGTTTTAAATTATTAATAGCATTTCACATTAATATTTGGAGCATATCTAATTGAACTTTTTTTTTTATTTCAGGAACGTCTGTGCTGAGCAGAAAAAAGTTGCATAGATCTATTGTTGGTTAATGGATTTTGGATTTGGTCTCCTTGCAACTCATGAAATAAAATTTTTCAACTTGCTGATTTTGTGTGTTTTATTCATACATCTATTAGGCTTAAGTCACCTAAATATTTATAGAAAACACAGCAGTTAAGGCAATAATAAAGTCATTTAAGTGACAACATACAACAAATAAACTTATTTATTTATCTTTACATTTCTTCCAGAGCCTGTGTAGCTCAGTGGATGTGGCGTTTCACACCACCGCGCTTGGCCGCACGAAGGAAGGCTTGGTTTCGAGTCTAGTCGGCGACTAGAGGAAATTTTTCTAAGCCTTTTTTCGACCGGTTCCCGAGATAGTCGATCTCTGGCACGGGCAAGCAGGTTTTTCCTCCCGAAACTCGGGTTTTTCGTCCTGTAAACTCAAGAAAATCGACCGTAGAACCCACATTATTTCAGACATTAAATATATTGTGTTAGGGCTAGGGACCACGAGATGGCAGCAGATTTGAGCCGTCTCTCCTCACTGCGTACCGCTTAATTAGTGATAGCCTTGGGCCATCTGTCTCTGATTGGGTACCAGTGGAGATTGAACTGCCCACTCAGTCTCCAAAAGTTAGATAGGGCTAAATGGCCTCGCCTACTCCCGTATACGGGAATAAAAAGGCGTTAGCTGATTTTTTTTTTTTTTTTTACATTTCTTCCATACCAGAAATGTATAAAACCTAATAAGGTTTTTCAGGATAATCGAAAAAGAAGTTTTGTTCTTGACCACTTAGATTAACTAATTTAGTGTCATTAAATGTGTAACGTCAAAGTGGGCCAAAATCACAACCTGTGAAAGAAAGAGGAAGAAAAAAATTGTTCATCGTGATGTAAGAAACGGTCATAAATATTTACATTTTCATGAGTTACTCATGAATTATTTGCTACAGAACACCGTTAACAGGTTATAAACTATCTCTAGTATTCAAATGTTTTATGTGATCTATGATTTAAAATCGATGGCTGTTATATATTATGTCAATGGATATCGCTATTTTCTTTTTAAAAAAACAAACAAAAAATCATCTTCTCTCTAGGGATAAAACCGCCTCGCATACCCCCCATATGGGAATAAAAAGCATTGAGACGGTCCCTACAGTATTTTATTTCCCAAAGAGAGTGGGCAAAGCTTCTTTAGCCCCAATTAATTTTTTTAGAGAGAAGGCAACCAGTCTCCATCCATCAGCTTTCTGTGATAGTTAAGCGCAGCTATCAATGAATCAAAGATTATCAAGAGAGAGAGAGAGAGAGAGAAAGGGCTTACAAGATGAAGGTGAGTAAACCGGTCTCATACGGAAAAAGCAAGGAATATTACTTCAGAATTCTGGGTGTTTTTAACCCTCATTACCCACACTGCAGCAGACATAGAAGACAATAGGAATAAGGGATGGTCATCCTTTATATCAGATTTGGTTTTCATTGTCGTCATGGTATAATGGACCTGTGTGTAAGTGCAAGCAATGGTGATGATAAGATAAAAAACTAATTTGTGTGTGTGTGTGTGTGAGAGAGAGAGAGAGAGAGAGAGAGAGAGAGAGAGAGAGAGAGAGAGCAGATTAATTTTTATAATCAAAAAATCATTTACATTGGACTACTTTAACTATAATCATATAGTATATTAAACATGACTATAATATTCAAAGATAACTAACCAAAAGTGCATACCTTGGGAAAATGAAAATCAATGGAAATTAATTAGCGAAAAACCGAAAATAATTACTTCTAAAAAGGAGATATCTTAAAATAAGTTTCAATTTTTTTTTAATCTATTTCCAGTTACGAAATAAGCCACTTGACCCACTCATGTGCTCAGGTACGAATGTACCTGAGCACACGAGTGGGTCAAGGATGTTTTTTTCTCTATTTTTTTTATTCAATATATATATATATATATATATATATATATATATATATATATATGACTATAATATTATAATATTATAATATATAATATTATATATTTATTAATTGACAAATTTGTCAATTAATAAATTAAATTCTAATTCTTGTAATCAGAATTTTCAATAAACATCAGTGACAAATTTGATAGTCAATCTTGCCCCAATGAATTTCTTAAATAATTCTTGACACTCTTAAGGACGGAAAAAGATCTTTCTGCAGAAGCATTATAAATAGGCATTGTTAAATTTTTTTTTTAGTATTGTTTCTGCATTTGGAAAAGTTGATTGCAATCCGTTAATGATTGTTTTGTACATTTGAAATGGACATGTGATTTTTTCTTCTTTTATGTATTTTAAGAAATGATGTACTTCGTCATTGAAATAGCTAATTTCAATATCATTCTTATATATATTTCCCAATTTAGAAATGCAATCGTTTAAGTTGTCTTTACTCACATCGTGATCAAAAAATAATTGAAAATGACTTAACACATCAGGATACATATTAATTTTGGTGGAAATTTTGGTACTCAATCTATCACAAATCATATTATGAGTTTCTACGATGAACAATTCGCGACCTGTTAGAATTATCTCGTTCGTGTTATTTGATGCTGTATTTAATTCATCAAAATGCCTTTTTTGTTTCTTTATCAGGTTTATTTCATAATTTGTTTCATCACTTAGTAGATTTGCTTGTCGTTCCATGGTTTCAAAATCATTTCGTACATCCATTATAAAATTATGCAAAGATTTTAAAAGTTTTATACAGTGCAACAAATGTGTTTGAACTTCTTGAAGCGAAAGATTTGTGTTATTTATTCTTTGCAATAATCTAGCCCATAATATTGTTAACACTGCAATGTCGTATTTATCGAAATATTTTGACAATGTTTTGGCTTGAAATCTATTATCTGGTTTTTTCAAGTTCATTTTTGCCTATTTTAATAAGAACAGTTTTAATATGTTTATAATTTAATCGCAAAGCAGATACGGCATTAGCTCGTGATGATCATCTTGTGTCGCTGATTCTTTTAATATGTTTGAAATTTGTATTGGCAAAACTGTCTGTGAGTAAATTCCATCGTTGAGTAGATTTAGAAAAAAAATTATATACGTTCTGTACGAAATCGAAATATAAACAGCCGTTGAACAAGCTTCTGCAGCAGAGTTTCCAATAATGTTAAGTGTGTGAGTGTAACAGGGAATAAAAATTGCAAATTCGTTCAACATCTTAATTCTTGCTTGTAGACCATTATATTTGCTAGCCATATTTGCCGCATCGTCGTATGTTTGGCCACGACAATTTTTTATATCTAAAGATAGAGCATTTAAATTGTTAAAAACGAGTTCCTCTAAATTTTTTGCGTAATGGTTATTTAATTCCAGAAAACCAAAAAACCGTTCCAGCACATCTTCTTTACTATTTACATATCTCAATATAAAAGTTAACTGGTCTATATCAGTGCTTCCCAAACTTCTGGATGTCAGGGCTCCCTTTGCAAAAATTAAAATATTTCACGCTCCCCTCCCTCGAAAAAAATCGTAATAGAGAGATATATTATTATAATATTTATTGTATTTATATTCAATACAAAACATACACAGCGAATATTGCAAAAATCAAATGCATATATTACAATTTTTGCCTCTTACCGTTTGGTTCTGAAGACGATGCGGGCTATTCTAGTAAAATATGAAATACTGTCCTTTTTTTTTTTTTTTTGAGTCTGTTTCTGCTTCTTCTGATTGTTCGCGGGAATTTTTTTTAATTTGTTATCAGCCACTTATCCATCTCAGGGTTAAATTTTTTAACGTAGAATAGATCAAATAATATCACCACTTACCGATACTGGCACACCACAGACTGATTAAATGAAATTAGTGAATATTACCTGAATAAGGGAATCCCCATACCAGGAACATTTTTCTCTTTTGTGACTTTTCTCCCTTTAAGGTAATTAAGCTTAACGCGAAACAGACAGCAACGGCAGGTTATTAAAACGTGCAATATGATTGGCGCGGTATTAACAAAAGATCGCGCAACCGAAAGATAAAAGCATGGCTGACAATTGAGTTGAAATGCTAACTCTCTTCAACCGAATTCCATATGTGAAACTGCCATAACATTCATTATATATATATATATATATATATATATATATATATATTACTTAGTTTTAACACTTTTACGAATTTTAACACGTTCGGTTGAATTTTATTCCTGCCTTGGGAAATCGAACTCACTCCCATCTAATTAATAACAATCGTTTTTAGTTAGATACTGTGTTTGCACATGCAACATATGGTTTTGTTTCAGTCTATAGCATAGTTTCTGCATGAGGGGACATGTGATTCATTAATTGTGTGTTTTTATCCCAGTTGTCTCTAATTGCACTATTTGTTGAGAAATATATTACACAGACTCCTCATACCTTATTCACTGGCATAATAAAAGTACTTGTTTTTCTTGCCTCTGCAGTATAGTGGCTGTTAGGGAGGGCTTGTTGTTTACCACTGCAAGCAGTTACTATCTCCCCACATGAACTTGTTTAAGCTTTTTTTTATGTGTGAAGTATATGCGAAACTTTTATTGGTAACAGAAAACTAGCTCGGATGACAGTGATAATATAAAACGAGTTTTGATGTGTATATAAAGTCAATATCAACAGTCCCTGATTACTGATGAAAGGGCCAGGAAGATTTGGAGCTTCCCTGGAGAGCATTCGAAGTAAATACAATTAACCACTGCTTTGAAATGAAACATATGGATAAGCAATATTTACTAATATTCATTAAGCGCCGAAAATACGCAGGAAGCAAAGTTTGTGAACCAACACCAATGTGTGAATTTTTCCATTAAAATATAAAAAATAACAAAAAAGAAATAATAAATAATAAAAGTTAAATACGTTTCTTTTAAAATAAAAAATCTACTTAGTCTTAAAACATTTTAAATTTGTTTTCATTATTTCACGGCCCCCCCTCAACAAAACCTACGGCCCCCAAGGGGGCCGCGGTCCACAGTTTGGGAAGTGCTGATCTATATGGCTCACATCGGGTGTGGAATCGACGATCAATGAATAATTCAGAGCTTCTCTAACTTCCAAAATTAATTTCTCCTTAACTTCAGTCCCCATTAAAGCAATAACTTCATCACATATCGTATGAGATAAGTAATTAACCTTCCCGCTTCCGATATTATCATATCTTATTAAATGATTTCTAATAAACTCATCAAACTGTGATAAATATTCTATACAAGTTATAAAATTTCCTCTTTTGTTAACACCACCAACACTTTCATCTTCCCAATGCCCCCGAAATCCTAAACCCAAACTTGCTAACAACTTTACTGTGGCTACAATTCTTTTAAAACATCTCGCCAATATTTTTGTTCAATATTAATCTGATTAATCAAATGAGAATCAATACGTCCAGTTATCAACAATCTTTTTTTTTTAAATCAGCATTGAGGAAATATGTTCTTTAGAGCATTCATGTTCTTACCATGCGCGTTTAAGATTTTTCCAATCATTGTATCCTGTACTAAATTTAGTACTGGTAAAAAGTTTGCAAACATAGCAGTAAATCGTTTTGCTACTTTCTGAAAAAATAAGCCATTATATTCTTTTGTGCCATTTGCTTTTTCACAGTAAAAATGAACACTTGAAATATTTCTGTAGTACGTCTGATTTCTGTCATTCTATTCAACTTTTAAAGATGTTATGTCTCCGATATTGCACGGTTTATTATTTATAAAGTAATTTACCATTTTCTCCGATATTTTGCGCCCATAAAGCGATATCTTTTGGAAAATTATCGGAGTCTGGTTGTTTATGTTGCTCTGCATCAGCACCTCATACTTTTTCTTCTTTGGCATTTTCCTTGTCTTGCACATTGCGTTCAAGTTCAGCATTGTCGGTTGTTTCATCATATTTGGCACCTTCTTCCTTCGCAGAATTTTCTTCATTTCGTTCAGCGTTTTCTATTATGTTATCATTTTTTAGACTATCTTCTTCTTTTTCGTCTCGTTCATCACGTGTTGGTTGACGATCTTCGTTGTTCTGAAATTTAGATGAAGATGAAGTCAAAAAACCTCCAAGGAGTTTTTTTGAGAGAGCGATAATTTTCTTTTTCCTTTCGTCGTTTTCTTTTTTCTTCCCCGGACAAGTACGTTCGTTTCATGGCTAAAATATTAAATATGCATATATATATTCAAAACAATTATTTTATAAAAACAATTATTTTATAATTACAATTAGAACAACCGAACCACAACAAAGGATAAAGGATACTGAAGGTTACAAGAATTTCATTGGTTCCTTAACCGTTTATACCACCTTTATTTGAAGCGGTCGATTTGGAAAACAAAAATGAAAATAGAATTTATTTTATTATATAGTTACAATTAAACAACAGTACAGCAGTAGTTCCAAGAATTAACACAAAATTGAAACAAAACGGAATACTAGTTTTTCAAATTTTCACTAAAAAATATACATATAGTGCGTCCCGGGAACCCCTAGTCTTGAGGGGCTAGAGGCAGCCGCCTCCTCCGCCTGTGCCTAAATCCGCCACCGTTAGGGTTCGGTACCAAGAGATGGCAGACTTGTTTGCTAGCCTCTTCATCGGTGGCTGTTATAATTAATGATAGACATGGACCAGCTATCTCTAATTGGCCACCAGTGGAGACTGAACTGCCTACTCAGCTACGTAGGGTATAAAGGCCTCGCCTACTCCCTATAAGGGAATAAAAGGCGTTAGTAGATTTATTTTATTTTTTATTAAATAAAATAAATATAAACAACGATCCAATTGAATGTTGTCAACTCATGACAACATTCAATTGGAATGGTTGACACAATAACCAATCACAGCCTCTAGGTGCTGAGTGAGCTCAAAATTTGAGCCCACCTAGTCACGCCTTCTCAGCGGTTTAAAAATAATACAACACTAAGAATTTGACATGCTGCGCCCTCTTTACATCTTTTCGAATGGCTCCAAAGGTTTTCTATTTTGAAAATACACCCGGGCTATTAACGCGAATGTGAAGCTATTTACGCGGCGAAAAGCGCCTTCTTCATGAAGCACTAATACTTCATTATCCTCGTGAAGAGTACAATGGAACATTAGTACAGTATATTGTTCAATTTTAGGAATCGCTCGCGAAGTCTGCAAACAATTGGGTGAGTCTTTAACGGGAATAAATGCAAAAATATAATAATAATAATAATAATAATAATAATATATATATATATATATATATATATATATGTAATAAATTTTTTAACTTGGGGATATTGTATATTAGGATAACCAAGTTATTTTATAAACTTGGTTATTTTAACTCCTAATCCCAAGTATGCAAACAATTAAGTTTGCGCCTGAAACAAAGTTCAAGTCTAAAGATGGTACAACACCAGGGCAACTTGGTTATCCTAATATACAATATCCCCAAGTTAAAAAAATTATTACATCTATATCTCCTCCAGAGATTTTTATTAAAAATAAAAACACCTTGTTGCAACTTCTATAGGCAAAGTTGATAAGGCTCCGTATTACTATAACCTTGGTATTTAGGGTTTAGCTACTCACTGAGGAGACCTCAAAAAAGGTTGAAACAGGTCTAGGTAGTGACCCCGCCCATAATGCATTGCGGTATACATCTTCTAGTGAGATGTGCTTTACATTATGGGAAAATACTAAGAATAGTGATCAGATCTTTACCCACCTTTACAATGAGTTGCCTTGGTGTTGCACCATCTTTAGACTTGAACTTTGTTTCAGGCTAATCCCAAGTATGCAAACTTAATTGTTTGCATACTTGGGATTAGGAGTTAAAATAACCAAGTTTATAAAATAACTTGGTTATCCTAATATATATATACAGGGTGTTCGGGATAAATTTGACAGTTTCGTAAGGAAAAAGAAAATCTTCTTTGTATCTATTAAATTTAATGAATTGACAAAAAAACATTACAGGCAGAGTTAATTACAATACTATCAACAAGATTTACTCAAAATAACCACCATTAGCATCGATCACAGCTTCAATTCTGCTTCGGAACCTCGAACAAGCTGATGCTACAGTCTCCCTGGGAAGGGCCGCAAAAACTGTTTTAATTTTATCCATTAACTGGGCTTTTGTATTACTGGAAGTGCGATTGGTGTCTTTTTCAACTGCGCCCCATACAAAATAATCCATGGGGTTAAGGTCTGGGCAGTTTGGAGGCCAAACATTTGGACTGGTGAAGTCGTAGAAATTTTCAGACAACCATTTTTGACTTTTCCCAGAGGTGTGGCAAGGGGCCGAATCCTGCTGCCATACATACGGCCTACCATTGGCTACCCTTGTTATCCAGGGCTTGACTACAGTTAGCAACTCCACGAACAAAGCCCGAATTCCAATGCCAGGGTTCTTCAATACCTGTTCCTGCAGATTTGCGAGGAATTCTGCTGTACGAACGCAATCAGATCGTCTGCTAGGGATCTTTCTTCTTGCTACATCCTCGTAGTCACCATTGCAAGTCTCTAGTTCATGCCTGATTGTTTTTACTGTATTCAGGAAGCATTGGGCAGCAGTCGTAATATCCTTATTTTGATGGCGGGCACGAATCATCATGATACAAGTTATTCTCTTCCATGATTCAGGTGGGTTCCAGCTATCCATCCTTTCTGACATCTTGTATATGAATGAAGAAGGGTCCAAACTTTTAAATGAAGAGAAGTGTGTGTTAATACATGTAACTTACGGAAAAATATAATTAATTATAAATATGTCAAATTTATCCCGAACACCCTGTATATGTGTGTGTGTGTGTGTGTGTGTGTGTGTGTGTGTGTGTGTGTTAATATGTTCATTGCCAAACACGCGATATCACGCGATGCGAGTCCTCACCAAACGGCCGATCACGCGTTATCGCGTGGACGTCGTTAACTAAATAAAAAATAATAAAAAGTTGTCCACCACACGAAATTCCAATTTTCAGCTTGGCAATGAACGATATCGCGCGATCACGCGACGCGAGTTCTCACTAAACGGCCGATCACGCGTTATCGCGTGGACGTCGCTAACTAAATAAAAAAATTAAAAAAATTTGGCCACCACACGAAATTCCAATTTTCAGCTTGGCAATCAAGAAATTTTATATACCTGGTTTTAATCCTTTTTTTTCCCAAGTAAAATTTCTTGGTATCTTTAACGAACTGTACACACAAGGTAAAAAAACTTCCTACATATGTTTGCTTACTTGGGAAGAAGGATTAAAACCAAGTTTATAAAATTTTTTGGTATGGTATTTTTAACATGTATATATATATATGTGTGTGTGTGTGTGTGTGTGTGGTCTTGAGCTTCTACTCAGTTGTTATGGTACATTTTAAAAGTAGATATTTAATGACTTTAAACCGAGATAAAATATTAAGTTTTAATGAAAATGATACAACTAGTTTCAGCCTTTTACAGCCTTCATCAGGTATCCACTAAAGGTAGAACACAATAACAAAAATCGAAGTTACAAAAAACTGAGAATTACAGGCAAAAATGCAATACATAATTGACATAAAAAAATGTATTTTTTAAGCTGTTCTATCCAACGCGCCATTGTTTGTTGTGTGAGTGCTTGTAAGTTCTCGTGAACTCCAGTATTGAACAACTGCAGCATGGCTCAGGGATGTTGCAACTTAAATTGCTGTTCAAATGTTCAGGATTAAAGAGGATTTCCCTGGATTCCACAATTTTCCTTTCAAATTCATCGCTGCAGCGAAAAATGTTTTCGAATTTATCCCAGCAAACTGAGTGACTTTGTAGATCATCATGAGAATTGTTTGAGAAAAGAACATGATTAGATAGCGCAGATGCATGTGATCTTTTATAGGATATGTCTCGCTTATGTTCTTCTATACGTAGTTCAATAGATTTGTTAGGCTGTCCAAAATAAGGAATATTACAATCGCACCATAATTTATATACACCTGGATATTTTAAGTTGTGATGAATAGGCTTCGGATGGCTTATAAGAGAACGGATTTTAGGAAGTGTAGTGAAAGACGTCCCGATGTTGTATTTTTTAAGGACTTTAGCCAATTTATTGGAGACTAAACTAATGTATGGGATGGAGATGCTACCTTTAAAATTAGTAGTTTCTGTAGTATACTGCCTAGAGGATCCAGAAGAAATTTCTTAACCGTTTTTTCAGAATATCCATTTTGTTTAAAGATAAGAGAAAGGTGATTAATTTCTTTTTGGAGCTCATCTGGTTCATTTAAAAGAGAGCTTGCTCTGTGTCCTAAGGTAGAAATAGTTCTGTGCTTTTGTGGTGGAAAGTGATGAGATTGACACTGTAGATATCTATTACTATGAGTGGGTTTTCTGTATATAGAGATTTTAAATCTATCAGGGCATCGTGTAAGAATTACATCCAGGAACAGAAGGCAGTTATTTCGTTCTAGTTCGGCAGTGAATTTTATATTAGAATGCTGGTTTGTTAAGACTGTCAATTTTTTTAAAACTTTTTTAAAACTTACTTAAAACTTAGTATTTCATAGGCTCCCACTGACGAGATCTCAATAAAGGTCGAAACCGATCTGGGTAGTGGCCTCTTGCCTTTAATACATAGCATCACACATCTCCTCCAGGAGATATGCTTTGCATTAAGGGTAAATATTAAGAATAGTGATCAGAGCTTATTCTACCTTTACCACGAGTTGCCTTGATTTGCACTACGTGCAAGGTCAGCTAGACTTGCACACTTGCAGGCGCAAACTTGACTGACTTGTCTGTTTGCTTACTTGGGAAATAGAGTAAATAATCAGGTTTATATTTAAAATTACTTAGTATCTTTAACGTATATTATACCCAAGGTAAAAAACTGTCTACATCTATCTCTCATCCTGAGATTTTTATTTAATAAGGTCAAAGCACTTTATGGTAACTTGTTTTGGTAAAATACTTATAAGCTCTGTATTACTTAAAACTAAGTATTTCTTAGCCTGGCTCCCCTGACGAGACCTCAATAAAGGTCGAAACCGGTCTGGGTAGTGGCCCCTTGCCTTTAATACATAGCATCATACATCTCCTCCAGGAGATGTGCTTTGTATTAAGGGTAAATATTAAGAATAGTGATTAGAGTTTATTCTACCTTTACCACGAGTTGCCTTGACTTGTACTGCGTGCAGGGTCAAGACTTGCAGGCGCAAAGTTGACTGACGTCTGTTTGCTTACTTGGGAAATGGAGTAAATAACCAGGTTTATATTTAAAATAACTTGGTATCTACCAAGTAATTTTATAAATTTGGTTTTTTACTCCTTCTCCCACGTAAGCAAAACAGTTAAGTTTGCGCCTGAACGTAGTTCAAGTCTAAAGGTAGTGCAACTCGTTGTAAAGGTGGCTAAAGTTCTGATCACTATTCTTAGTATTTCGCATAATGTAAAACACATCTCACTAAGAGATTATGGGAAATACTAAGAATAGTGATCACAACTTTATCCACCTTTACAACGAGTTTCCCTGGTTGCACTACCTTTAGACTTGAACTACGTTGAGGCGCAAACTTAACTGATTTGCTTACTTGGGAGAAGGAGTAAAAAACCAAATTTATAAAATTACTTGGTATCCTTAATATATATTATCCCCGAGGTAAAAAACTTTTCATATATATATATATATATATATTCAAAAAACTTTAATGACTGTTACCGAGAGATAAAAGGTTGACATGGTATATTTAAAATGATACTACTAGTTAACAAGTTTCGTTGAATAGATCAACATCTTCAGGTATCACAATCAAAGAAATATATATAGAATTACAGTGACTTAAAATTTTAATAACAGAATAAGTACATAAAGACAGTAGCCTGTTTGAAAACAAAATGCGAGCTCTTTAGTTCCAAACAAACGTATACTACGCGCTGTCGCGAGTGCGCCAATACTGAACAGAGGCAACGTGTGCATCAGAGAGATTGAAACTTAGGCTGTTGTTGATATGAGAAGAATCTAGAGAAAGTTCTCTAGATTCGACAATCTTTCTTTCGAGCTCATCATAGCACACATTATTGGCCTTCAAAACAATCGCCATCCTTCACAACACACTTTTGGCAACGTTCATAAAGATTGCGGAAACTGTCAGCAAAGTCCTCTTTAAGAATCGATCGCAGAACCGCTGTCACACGTTCTTGCATTGCCGCCACGTCAGCAAAACGTTAAGCTATCAACATTGTCTTCACCTTGGACTTTTGAAGGCGACTCTTTTTGGGTCGTGGGGAAGACGGTGAACGCCATTTTATCGATTACCGCTTAGATTCTGAATCGAACTGGTAGCACCAGGTCTCATCTCCTGTGACGATGGTTCGCAGAAAGGATGGATCCTGGTCACACGTGGCAATGAAATCTCCAGAGGTTTCCATCCGTTTTGCTTTCCGTTCGTCTGTCAACTTGTGTGGCACAAACCGGGAACAGATCTTTCACTTACCCAAATCTTTGCTGACGATAGTGCACACCGTGTTCTTGCTAATGCCCAATTCCTCCACTAGCAATTGTAGAGTTAGTCGCCGATCTTGTGCCAGCGTTTGTCGCACTCGCTCTATCATGTCTCGGGTTTCTGCTTGTCGACGGCCGACCCAAACATGGCTCATCCTCAGTCGTTTCGTTTCGGTCGCGAAAGCGTTTGAACCAGTCGCAAACACAGTTTCTGCTCACGGCTTCAGTCCCGTACACTTGCACCAACATTTCATGCGTCTCCGTCGCCGTTCTCCCCAATTTGTAGCTGAACTTCTTGATGTTCACTCGTTGCTCCTCTGACACTGACTACGTTCGATTGCCTGCAGCGGGTTTACCCTGACGGTCACGTGTACTCCACGCTAGGTGCGGACCATTCACCGAACTTTTCAGACTGCCCTCATATATATATATATATATATTATATGTCGACTTGGGGAAGCAGGGCGCCCCAAACCGAAACTGAGGACACAGAGGGATTCCTACTGGGAGCGATGGTACTCTATATGAGCAGCTTCTAAACTAAGTCATCGACCCTAGTGGAATGAACTGGAAATAGCTGATTATAGAGCCAACTTAGTTCATTCGAATATGTTCGAAGTCAGGGAGGTGTAGGCTGGAGCAGGTTACCTATCTACTCAGATGCCATGATTGATAATATCAATGATATTATAATTCTTGCATTCCACAGCTGTAGTTATATGGGCTACTGCCGAACCTCTCTCAAGCCAATTCTCGTCTTCGAAGAACAACCCCCATTAAAACCATGCTTTTTTTTTTTTGTCTGATCCACACACAAGAAAGGCCAAGAGATCTGTAGCATATTAGTGCTATGTGTGGGCAAGAGGAATCGAAGAAAGAAGAAATGGCTTCACATTTTGCTTGAATAGCTGAGGGTTTTAATCTTTGGGGATGGTAGTGCAGGGAAAACTTTTCCAATGGACAAACGTAGATGGCATGAAAGAGGAGGCAGTGAAGTTGGTCGTGTGAGTTTCAAGATGGACTGTAAAAGAATGCTGGTTAGCAGCAGCTCTTGTTGTAATGATTTTGAAGGAAAGTGGAGGAATAATAGTGGCCAATTCATCAGAGCACTGTATATGAAAGAATCTATAGAAGACGCACACGTAGAAACTAAACGCATGTGTGTGTGTGTGTGTGTGTGTGTGTGTGTGTGTGTGAGTGAGAGAGGGAGAGTGCAGGATCATTAATTAGCCAGCTTTCCCTCTTCTGGATAGAATCGAGCAATCTTAAAGAGGATTTTGATGCACCACCCCAAATATGGGAGTAATATTTCATGGCTGGGCAGATTTGGGCTTTGTATGAAGTTGGCAGTTGTGGAGGTGTGAAGTAGTGTTTTTTACGAAAAAGTACAGCAAGTTATTTGGTGGCTGCAGTCTGCAGAAGCTATAGTTGCAATGTGGTTGAGCCAGGAAAGATTGGAGGCACAGGTCAATCCGAGAAGAGAAATCTGATCCTTGAAAAATTCCACATTTAATGCTAATATCTCCGAGTCGTTCATTATTGACTATTAAAGTTGTTTACCATGATTTCATATCAGAGCCAGAAACGAACATATGCTTTTGCTAATTCCAAATATCTGTAGTGGTGATTTTAGAATATAGGAATGTGGGAGGGAATCGAATGCTTTCTTATAGTCTATCCATGTCTTGTTTCAGTAAGTTTTTTGTCTTTTTGAATTTCTGAGGCTCATTTTATCAATAAGGATCTGCTCTCATGTTCCTCTAGATTTTTAAAAATTGCCTTTTTGTTCATTCAGATAAAAGTCATTATCTGATAAGTAGTGTTATATAGAATTTGCTATGATTGCAATGAACAGCTTAAGCATAGTGTAGGCATGATATTGGCAATAGTTACTTCGGTCCGTACCCTTATCCTTATCTTTCATTAAGAGTAAAGTACACCCAGATATCACTTGCTCTTCCTCTGAGCCTGACTGCAACAAATAATTAAATTGTTCTGCCATTCGACCATGTAGACTGGTTAGATGTTTTAATCCAAATCAATGTACTTCGTCTTTGCCATGTTTGTTTTTAATTTTTCTAAATTATCTATCTTGTGGACTGATCATTTCTTTAGTAATAATGACATTTTTTGTTTCATTTCTCATTCTATTTCCTTATTCCATGTGGATTCTTGATTATATTCAATAGGATTATTCCAGACTAACTACCAAAGTTCGAGTGTTTCTTCTTTTTCTGGTGAATCATTGTTTGCATTTGTATTTTTCTGGAGAGAGACTGAAAGAAGTGACATTGCTTCAGTCAAAATTGCATATTTTGTACATATTAGTCGATTCTTGCTTCATATCTTTGATTTAACTTGCTCAGATCAGCTGAAGTTTGTTGACTTTTCGTTCTAACCGGATTTTCAATTGTGCAGATTTTTTTATCTTGGCTTTTGTTCTTGCAGGTTGCGACCATGTTTCATTGTTATGACATACGCAGTGCTGTATACGAGCTGATTTGTTTCCTTTATACTGTTGGTTGTGATGGGGTTTTTTATCATAAGATTTACGTCTAAGATTTCAGCTTCGATTTATATAAGGTTTTAATGTTGATAGTCTTATACGGTCATTTATGGAGTTCATATGTTCCAATATCCCTGACTTCATTTTACACTGTACTTATGTCAAAACATTCTGAGTATGTCGTCAGCTCGCTGTGTTGAATGTCGAAGATAGATACAACTACTTTCTGAAGATTTGTTGTTATTGAAGCTCTTGGTTTATTGAATAACTCTTGCAGCTCAAATTCAATAACTATTTTGTTGTAGAAAATGAAATTCTTTTGTTCCATAAGTCTTTATTTTGTTATTGCAGACTCTGGAAATTTTTGTTTTCAAATCATGTGCACATTACTAAAACCCCGGATTTTGGTGTTGATCCACGCAATCATTTCATAAATTCTTTGTTTGTTTCTACAGTCCACATTTTAAATTTGGTTTCTCCCAGTCGCTTTTTAGCATCCTGCCATGGTTGAAGGCAAGGAAAGCTGGGTCCTGTAGCCACTTATCACCTGATGCCCAGGATCCCCATCTGATGCAGTGTTTGATGACCCTGGCGTTAACTGATCCAGTATGGATTTCTTCTTGCTTTTCATCATTAAAATGGAAGTAGTTGAGACCTGTCTGACAGGGAAGACCGAGGCCCTGCTGCTAGCTATTCTGCTGCCAGCATTGCTCTCAACACCATTGAGGTACGCAAGCCCCATCGCCACGTGAAGGCAGTGTTCCTTGGTGGTGGGGGGAAGAAAGTACTGCAAATTGATAGGATATCCAAATCAGGATCAGAACTCTCTAATACAATCGATCGTCATAACAATCGGTGTACGTCACAATATTGCCTTCGTAAATCGAAGACCGCAATGAAAAAAAAAAGAAGAGAACCACCAGTGAACACACGCTTCATCAGTAAAAGCCTGACAGATTGCATCCTAGCTGCAAGCAAGAAAGCAAAGCCAACAACGTCAATCCTTAATAATAGGCAACCCTCAACTCCAATCTATATAACAGAGCACGCGATCCCATATTTCAAAAACCGATTGTACCAAGCATGGAGAACAAAATGAGGAAAAAAACTATAAGTTTCTATTGACTAAGGATTCCCAGGTCTTTATGCGAAAAATATACACTCATTCATGTAATTTTATGTGAATCTGATTTAACCTTCTCCCAGTATAGTGCTTAACTCCTCCGTGCCTATCTTACAGAGACCAAGAGATATACACCATTTCTCACTCTAACATGGCTAAAATAAATCCTGCTGAACATATTCAGAAGGAAAATGTTAACTGTCTTATTTTCGAATCTTTAAAAAACTGGGGAGACAATTTGCACACAAATTCTGAACTCACCATGCTACACACTAACCAATGAAACAAAAAGATTACCCTGTTAAGACTGTTCAATAACATCCTGACAGATATCGATGTTCTAATCTTTATCGAGGTTGTTTTCTATATGTGATACAGAAGTGTTTGCATATAAAATAAACAATTACAGTGCTACACCATATGTAGACTTTCTCTTTTGAGTGCCATAATCGTGTTTATAAATGAAAACCACAGTATATAGTATATGACCGAAACCATAATCAAATTCGAACATACAGAAACTTTACTCTTGGATATCCTGGCTAACGACAAGCACAACTACAAATACACGAGAAACACAATATACAGACAACAGATAGAAACCCATTCAGCTTCCTTCAAGAATTAGAAATATAGCTACCTAACATCAACAAGCGGATAATAATAATAATAATAATAATAATAATAATAATAATAATAATAATAATAATACTATTATTATTTTTTTTTTATTGTTTTTTCAAATATTTACATATGTACAATGATCATCTATTCAGTATATTATTTTACAAGGTTCAGCACTTTGTGCTACATATAATGAGATTTAAATAGTAATGATGATAACAGTTTTTTTATATATATATATATAACAATCATAATAATAATTTACAATTATATTGTTCAGAGTTACATAAGTTGTATAATATTACATGTTGTGGTTTACTATTTTTTTTTTTCAAGTTTGAAAAGGTGTGATTATACAACAGTATTTACACATATGCAATCTAAATATTATGTGTCCTTATTTTCACAAACATACAGTGTAAACTCATGATTTACTTTTAAAATATATATATATTTTTTTTTACATTGCATACATTTGTAACAGTTATTATATACATTACATACATTTGTTACAATTATTATATACATTACATTCATTTGTTTACATATGATACATTACTTACGTTTGTTTACATGTGATATTTACATTACGTACATTGGTTTACATATAATACATACATTGGTTTTCATGTGATACGTACATTTAATGCGTTTGGTTACATATGATACATCTTGGATGAGAACTATTTTTTTTTTTCCTATCATCCTCGAAGCTTATATGTAAGCTTATCTGAGGATGACACCAGTTGGTTATTATGTATTGTTTTTTTTTTTTTTTTTGCTGTGATAGGATGCTACGAAATCTATGATTGAGAAATTCGCACGCGCGCACACACGCGAACACGCACGCACGAACGCACGCACGCACGAACGAACGCGCACACACACACACACACACACACACACACACACACACACACACACACACACACACACACACACACACACACACACACACACACACACACACACACACGCACGCACGCACGCACGCACGCACGCACGCACGCGCGCACGCGCGCACACGCACACACGCACACACACACACACACACACACACACACACACACACACACACACACACACACACACACACACACACACACGCACGCACGCACGCACGCACGCACGCACACGCACGCACGCACGCACGCACACGCACGCACGCACACAGAAACTTGGAATGTATTGATGCACCGCTGAACTGGAAGCCTGAGCGAATATATTGTGTTTCATAATTTTGTATGGTATTTTGGGTGCATGTTTCTTGTTCGTAGAATGTCCTTAGAGCTCTTTTCAGGCTATTGTAGTTTGTAAGGTTTCTGTATTCAAAAGGTAATTTGTTAATCATGTCTGGGATGTAGAAGTTTCGCGTGGCCTTTCCATAGTGATTATTGTATTTATATGTGATATAATTAGTAGTCTGAGGTCTTGTTACATGGTATGTATTACTCTGTCCTGTAGTTGGCATCGAAATAGTGTTTCAGCAAGGCTGCATAGTGACAAATGTTTTGCTGTCAGTATTTTGTGTTCTGCCATTGCAATGTTTATAAGGTCGTGATTTTCTCTTTGTTCCCAAAAGATCAGTTTTGTCATTTTGTACTGTAGCGACATTAATATATTTAATTTGTAAGGTGCACAGAAAGCATACGTTGTTATAGCGTATCTTAATATATTTTGGCATAGTGCTTTGTATATTAGTGTTTATAGGCGTATGGGAATTATGTCTTTTAATCTGTAGGTAAATTCCAAGGTATCGTATTGTTTCAACCTGAGTGAGTGAGTGATTGTAGTGGTTTTGCTGTTCTGTGTGTTTTTTGTGTTGGAAAGTGGATGTTGGATGGTTATATATTTGTTATCAACTGGTCGGGTCAGTGGATTTCTGAATATCATTAGTTTTGTCTTTTCTGAGTTTAGGTGTATGGAGTTTTTCGTGAGCCAGTCGATGATCAGATTTATATCATGTTGCATATTTGTTCGGGTTATGCTTGCGTTATTATGGATGGATATTATTGCTGTATCGTCTGCGCATTGGAATATGTTACCTTTGAGTGGTAACCGATTAATATAGTGCGTGTAAATGTTGAATAGAGTCGGGGAGAGTACAGCTCCTTGTGGTACACCACAGGTTACTGGTAGCTCTCTGCTTCGGTTTGATCCGATACGTGTGACATGCTTTCTTTTTTTTTTTGGAGGTAGTTTGTAAACCACCTGTGAAGAGGCCTGTCTATTCCAACATGCCTCAGCTTTTCTAACAAGGTTTGATGTGTAAGTGTATCGAATGCTTTGGTTAGATCTATAAAGACTACCGTGGCTATTTTGTTTTTGTCTAAGGCGGTAATAATTACGTCTGTAAAGTCTTCCAGGAGAGATGTTGTTCCCTTATTTTCCTGAAAACCATATTATGTTTTGGGGATAATATGAAAGATCTCAGTGTATGCTGTGAGTTTCTTCAGTATAATCCGCTCCATAATTTGATTGATAATTGGTATATGGTATATGGTATATACCATATGGTATATGGTAATTGGTATATGTTGCTATGGGTCTGTAATTGCTGATTAAATTTCTTTTTCCATGTTTGTATATGGGTATAATTATGGCGGTCTTTAGCATACTTGGTATCTGTCCTGTTTTAAATATTTTATTTATTAGTTTTAGTAGGATAGGACTTAAACTAGTTGCATGTTGCTTTATATCTTTAGGTCTGATACCATCTATTCCTGGGCCTTTGTTTGGTTTGATTTGATGTATTGCTGAGAGAAGTTCTGCTTCTTTTATGGTTGGGAACCATAATGTCTGTTTTGATCGCGGTCCAAGTGGAGGGTCTCGTTTTGTGATTGGGGGAATATTTCTGTGAAGTTCTTGGATGGAGTCTGCAAAGTATTGGTTAAAGTTATTTGCTAGTTGTTGGATAGGTTTTGCGTCTTTCATGAAGCTGTGTTTTATGGTTTCGGAGGCAGTGGTGTTGGGAACAGAATCTAGCATCTCATTAATCAGATGCCAGGTTTGTTTCATGTTGTTTTGTGCGGAGTTTAGTTTGCCTCTGTAGTAGCTTCTTTTTGCATTTCTGATTTGTGTTGTAAGGCGATTCCTTGTTATCTTATATTCAGTTTTTAAAGTTGCGTTATTTGGATATCACTTTAATTCTTTCCATAAAGCGTCCTTTCTGTGTATTTCTAGGATTAAGTTTTGTGTTATTTTTGATCGAATTCGGACTTTCTTTGTAGCTTTCTAATATATTTCCTCCAGTGTGAGTTTAATGTTGTTGTATAAGATATCTGCTGAATCTGATGCCAGGTGTTCCCAGTCTGTTTTTCTTATTTCGTGGTTGATTATTTCTTCGTCTATTATTGTTTTCTGTCGTTTTTCTTCTGTGGGACATTGCATGGGTATTGTCTTGGTGTGCAGGTTTAGAGCGGTGAAGTAATGGTCTGCTACTTTGCACTTTATGACTGATGCAGTGTAACTATTTGGTGATGCGCGGACGTTTATATGGTATAGACAGGAGGCAGTGATAGTATTTCCGAATATTTCTTCTCTAGTACATGATGTTATTGTTGGTATTAGATTGTACATGGATAGTGTGTCTAGGTATTGTACAGTGTTGTTCTGGTTTTCATTTGCAATATTTATGTTTATGTCGCCAATTATCATTAGGTGTTCGGTTGAGCATATTTCTTGGCTTGAAAGACAGCAATTGAGTTCGTGTAAGAATTTTATCATGTTTAGGTTTGGTGGCCTGTAAATAGCATTTAATATTATGGGATGCTGTGTATTCGTGCTATTAATGATTTCGAGGCAGAGGGTTTCAGCATGCTCAAATTGATAGGCCATTTCTTTTGCTATTAATTTTTGTTTCATAAATTAAGAGCCTGTGTAGCTCAGTGGATGTGGCGTTTGCACACCACCGCGCTTGGCCGCACGTAGGAAGACTTGGTTTCGAGTCTAGTCGGTGACTAGAGGAAATTTTTCTAAGCCTTTTTTCGACCGGTTCCCGAGTTAGTCGATCGCTGGCACGGGCAAGCAGGTTTTCCCTCCCGGAAACTCGGATTTTTCGTCCTGTAAACTCAAGAAAATCGACCGTAGAACACACATTATTTCAGACATTAAATATATTGTGTTAGGGTTAGGGACCACGAGATGGGGGCACATTTCAGCCGTCTCTCTTCACTGCGTACCGCTTAATTAGTGATAGCCTTGGGACATCTGGCTCTGATTGGGTACCAGTGGAGATTGAACTGCCCACTCAGTCTCCAAAAGTTAGATAGGGCTAAATGGCCTCGCCTGCTCCCGTATACGGGAATAAAAAGGCGTTAGCTGAAATATTAATATTCCACCCCTCTTCTTTTTTGGCGACATGATCTATGTTGTTGGAAGCCTGGAATTTGGAAAGTAGTCGCTTCGTCATTAGTTATGGATACTTCTGTAAGAATCAATATATCAATAATATCAGTGTAATTCCTCAGATAAGCCTGCAATAATAACCAATGTTTTCGGATGCTTCTGATGTTAATACGCAGGATTGAGAGATCTGTCGCTTGTACTGTGTTTTGTTTCCATGCATCAAGAGATTCGAAAGTACAATTACTGATGTATTCTTTTGTAATTACATCTATCTGATGGTTCACATTCATTTTTGTTGTGTTGAGATCTTCTTATTGAACTAAGTTGGAGTCTTTTGTTTCACTCTGGCAACCTGTCTATATCTTCCGAGCTTTTTATTTGTATAGACTTTGAAGTCTGTGACTTTCTCAAGAATATTTTGCCGTCTTTGATCCATAAAAATTTATACTTTTTTTCTGTTTTTTCCTTTCTTGCTTTGTAGAAAAGATTCTGATTGAAAGGTGTTAAATACTCAGATAGAAAGATTGGTGTATTGTCTTGCGATGCATTTAAATCCTTGACTACTGGTTTTTTCAGTCTGCTGGCTTTTATGAGATTGTCTCTTGTAGCCTTGCTTGTCAGACGAACTATGACTGGTGCCGGTCGTGGCGAACCTTGTTTTCTGTTCTTCCTGGGGAACCGATTTATGGTCTGAATATCATTATGCTGTAGCGGGATGTCAATTGCATGGCCTAACTTTAGAACTACGTCTCTGAGATTTTCTGTGGATTCGGTTTCTGAAAGACCGTTTATAACAGGTCTTCTTTATGCTGTTGCTGGTTTAAAACTTTTTTTTTATTATTATTATTTCCGGCGACTCCAGGAGTCCTTAGACTCATCGAGGGAGGCCCTAAACATCATGTCCACACAACTATGCGATTACATTCTCACAGTATTTATCATACCTTGTCTTGAACTCGTTCACCGTCATAGCACCCACAACAGACTCTGGCAGCTTATTCCACTCATTTACCACTCTAAAAGTAAAGAACCCAGCTCTAAAACCCCTGCTAACCACACTCTTGCCCAGCTTCCATAGGTGTCCCCTAGTTCTCCTACCACCAGTCCTGATCTCAAAAATATCCTCTGAATTAATCCTATAGAATCCCTTTAGCAATTTGAATGTCTCAATCATATCTCCCCTTTTCCACCTATCAACTAGTTTCTGCAACCCACAAATCTTCAACCTGTTCTCATATGGTTCATTCCATAGGCCTGTTATCTTCTTAGTCACTCGCCTCTGGATCCTCTCCACCTCCTCCCCATCAAGAAGGAACCGAGGTGACCAAATCTAGGCACAGTAATCGAGATGAGGTCTTATCAGGGCTCGGTACAGAGGTACAATAACTTGCTTGTCTCTGCTCGTCAAGGTATTTTTCAACAACCAAGTGAGTTGATGAGGTGATTTAGCTACTTTAGCAGTGTGTCCCCTAAACTTCATCTCCTTATCCACCAACACTCCCAAGTCCCTGGCCTCATCAATCTCTTGGAGTACAGTTCCACCAATGTGGTATACTGCTGCTAATCTTTTCACCCCAAAATGCATAACCTTACATTTTGTCACATTAAATTGACATCCATTCTCCTTAGCCCAGAACTCCAATCTATCTAAGTCATCCTGCAAGACTTTGACATCTTCTGCATTCACTCTTCGTACTGTTGTTTCAGGGAATTAAATTCTTGACGGAGTTCCGATGTGTCTTTTATCAATTTGTGCTGACTCTCAGTTAATGCGTTAATGCTGGTTTTAATGTCTTTTACTGTTTGTAAGACTTCTTCGACTTTTGAATTATTAAATTGAACAAACTCTTCATATTCGCTAATTTTTTTGTTATTTCTTTATTCTGTTTATCAAATAGTTCTTGGACAAGATGTACCAAGCTGGCTTTTATATTTTCTAAACCTTTTTCTAGTAATAAATTAACGGAACTCAAATTATAAGACTCACCGGTGTTTTGTTGTCTGTTCAGTTCATCGATCCGATTCTGCCTCCGGCGTAATCAGTTGCGTCGTGGGTAGTGGCGTTTCTTTGTTCTCTCTACAGTTTAGGCACTTCCATTTTTCTCGTTTGGCATTGGATTTGCGTTGCCAGGTTGTTTCAGAAAGTCCAGAACATGTAAAGTGAAGATTCCTATGGCATTTCCTGCAGGTTATGTAATATCCGTCGGACGGCAATTCCTTCTGACACTTGTTGCACTTCATGACTCTCCTTTCTTCCTTTGGACAGCTGCAAAGATGGCGACGTCCTTTGTTCTGTACTCGTTAGCAACCACGGTGTGTGCTTCAATTTTTAGCACACTCATATTTTGGATTCCACTTGGCCGATTCCGATGAATTACATGTCACTGTCTTCAGTGTGACAAGTAGAGTTTCTTTTTGACACTTTTAAATTAAAAACAGGAGTTAGAACCACATTAAAACTATAAAAACGGGACCAGCGATACGACCATGCAACCGTTCGTATGCCTACACAGCGCCCTCTCAATAATAATAATAATAATAATAATAATAATAATAATAATAATAATAATAATAATAATAATAATAATAATAATAATAATAATCTTTTTTTTCCTTATAGGGAGTAGGCGAGGCCTTTTAACCCTACTAGCATTTGAAGATTGAGTGGGCAGTTCAATCTCCATCAGTCGCCAATCAGAGATTGCTGGCCCGTTCACTATAATTATTTATTAGCAGTCGCCGATTAAGAGACCGGCAAGCAAGTGCTGCCATCTCTTGGTACTTGCCCTAATAGGATGTTACTGTCTGAAATAATGTGGGTTCTACAAAAGATTTTCTTTGGTTTACAGGATGAAATTACGAGTTTCCGGGAGAAAAAACCCGCTTACCCCTGCCGGAGATCTCGGAAACCGGTCGAAGAAGGCATAGAAAAAGTTCCTCCAGTCGGCTGCTAGACTCGAACTTATAAGTCTATCTGTGGCCTAGCACAGAGGATGCAAGCGTCACTTCCACTGAATTTGTGACATTCACATAAATATCCTTGACTTTGGCTCTTCAACTACTAACACATATCTTGATATATTAAGCCGGTATAACATAAACTTTACCATAAACTCCCCAGCAAGAGAAGAAATACATGACGACTCAATAACACATTCATGCATAGACCACATCAACATACGGGCTCCTATCAACACATCCATCTCATTATCAATCGCCACTAAAATCGCTGATCACTACTTCATCGCAACTTCATTCCACAGTTCCGCCTTTACATTCCCAACCTACTGTAAATCCCCCACCCCAAAGTAACTTCGCTCTATTATCACAGTAAGAAGCATCGCTGATAACCTTATAAAAAACACACTGTATACCTAACTGTATACACAAACGGGAACAGACTACTCATCAATAACGTTATGTGACAGCCTGAAATCCCTGTTAACAGGAACAAAAAGAAAGGCAACAAAACACGCAAGAAACAGGAGACAAGTACTAAATAATCCATCGATAAATGAAGACATCCTTAATAGTATTGTAATAAGAGACATAATGTGGTATAGAGTAAAAAAAAGTCACCCAACAACATTCACCTACAAACATTATACAAAAACACAAGAAATCAACTAACAACTAAAATTAGGAGCGCATAAAGACACTACTACTTTTAGAAATTCGCGGAATACAGTGTCAACATGAGGCAAACATGGTCTACACTTAATGAACTATTAAGCCGAAAAAGGAAAACCGCCCACAAGATTTTATCACTAAAAACTTCAGTCAAGAGAAGAACCACAATGATCTCACAGAATCATTTAACTATGCCTTCACAATAGAATAGATACAGTAAACAACAGCACAAAACTATTAACGCAAAGTCAGCAGTAGACAAGGTACTTTCCTCCCATATCCAAAAATTATAAATGAAAGATGCTCTCTCACAACTAAATTGAAGGACGAGTCCGGGAATAAATCCCGTAATTCGGAAACTTTTGAACATGATATTCGACACCTGCGATGAACCTAGACAACTATAGTTACACCGCGATAGTTATACTTGTTTACAAACAGGAAAAAGAAGTGACGTTCAGAACTACAAACCTATAGCTAATATGCCTGTCTGTACACTTCTTGTAAAAGTAATACACACAAGACTACAAAACTGCTTACAGAAATATAACATCATCTCACAAAAGCAATACGGTTCCTAGAAAATGAAAAGCACAACTATGTTATTAGAGGACATTACGAACAAATTAAATAAAACTCTTGATACAAATAAATTTTCTATCCTCATACTTCTTGACCTAACCAAAGCATTTGACACACTTGATCATGAAATATTACTCACCAAGTTGTACTCAATTGGAATAAGAGGAACACTGCATACCTGGTTTAGGAATTATTTCACAGACATAATGCAAGTAACAAAAACAGGCACACATCACATTACATCGTATCCAGGGAATAGATACAGCACGGAGTCTCTCAAGGAGCAATATTATCACCCATTCTGTTCAACACATACATTCCATTCAAAACCTGGCCGTACAAAGTCAAATGTATCAATACGCAGATGATACAGCACTACTAACAGTCTACACAGACATTAACACTGCTCTCTCTCTCTCTCTCTATTATATAATACCTTCATGACGAACTACGCATTATTTCTGCAAAATTCTACCAAGCAAAAGACATGATGCAACCAACATAAAAAACTCATGTATCACGGAATATATGAAACAATACTAAGGTACAGTATAACTGTATACGGAAACGCAGCAAACAGTCACTTATCGAATTTAGAATTGTTCCAAGGTTCTTTGGAGACTTATTACACACCAGACAATAACCGAATCCCTAATTATGGTCATGTACTCTCACTAAGATATTATTTCAATTACCATAATACTGCCATATCATCTAAAACAGTGCTTCCCAACGTTCTGGATGTCAGGGCCCCCTTTGCACAAATTAAAATATTTCATGGCCCTCCTCGAAAAAAAATCGTAATAGAGACATATATTATTATAATATTTATTGTAGTTATATTCAATACAAAACATACACAGCGAATATTGCAAAAATCAAATGCATATATTACATTTTTGCCTCTTACCGTTTGGTCTGAAGACGATGTGGGCTGTTCTGGTAAAATATGAAATACTGTCATTTTTTTTTTAGTCTGTTTCTGCTTCTTCTGATTGTTCGCGGGATTTTTTTTTTTTTTTTTTTTTTTTTTAATCAGCCACTTATCCATCTCAGGGTTAAATATTTTTAACGTAGAATAGATCAAATAATAGCACCACTTACCGATACAGGCACACCACAGACTAACAACATGAAATTATTGAATATTACCTGAATAAGGGAATCCTCGGAGCAGGAACATTTTTCTCTTTTGTGACTTTTCTCCCTTTACGGTAATTAAGCCTAACGCGAAACAGACAGCAATGATATTAAGAAGTGCATATGATTGGTGCGGTATTAACAAAAGATCGCGCAACCGAAAGATAAAAGCATAGCTGACAATTGAGTTGAAATGCTAACTCTCTTCAACCGAATTCCATATGTGAAACTGCCATAACATTCATTATATATATATATATATATATATTACTTAGTTTTAACACTTTTACGAATTTTAACACGTTCCATTGAATTTTATTGCTGCCTTGGGAAATCGAACTCACACACATCTAATTAATAACAATAGTTTTTAGTTAGATACTGTGTTTGCCCATGCAACATATGGTTTTGTTTCAGTCTATACAGCATAGTTTCTGCATGAGAGGACATGTGATTCATTAATTAGTGTGTTTTTATCCCAGTTGTCTCTAATTGCACTATTTGTTGAGAAATATATTACGCAGACTCCTCATACCTTATTCACTGGCATAATAAAAGTACTTGTTTTTATTGCCTCTGCAGTATAGTGGCTGTTAGGGAGGGTGTGTTGTTTACCACTGCAAGCTAGTTACTATCTTCTCACATGAACTTGTTTAAGCTTTTTTTATGCGTGAAGTATATGCGAAACTTTTATTGGTAACAGAAAACTAGCTTGGATGACAGTGATAACATGAAACGAGATTTGATATGTACATAAAGTCAATATCAACAGTCCCTGATTAGAAGATTTGGAGCTTCCCTGGAGAGCATTCGAAGTAAATACAATTAACCACTGCTTTGAAATGAAACATGTGAATAAGCAATATTTACTAATATTCATTAAGCACCGAACTATGCAGAAAGCAAAGTTTGTGAACCAACACGAATGTGTGAATTTTTCCATTAAAATATAAAAAATAACAAAAAAGAAATAATAAATAATAAAAGTTAAATACGTTTCTTTTAAAATAAAAAAATCTACTTAGTCTTAAAATATTTAAAATTTGTTTTCATTATTTCACGGTCCCCTCAACAACCTACATCCCCAAGAAGGCCGCAGCCCACAGTTTGGGAAGATCTAAACATCTAAACAGTTACAGAACATTGAAACACAAACTGTGGAAATCGTATCGGCACATTTAGTACTGTAAAAGTTGCCATTCGGATTACATAAGACCTGGTAACCACAGCAACAAACGTTAAAAAAGTTAAGTTAAATCTAGCTTCGAAGTTGCTGGGATTATTGTGCCCCTTCATCCTTTTATTACTAATATTAGCACATAACTCATTTTCATAAATATATCATATCCGTTCCTTTACTACATCCTATGCATTGTTAAACACACACCCACCCACCCACCCACCCACCCACCCACCCACCCACCCACCCACCCACCCACCCACCCACCCACCCACCCACCCACACCCACCCACCCACCCACCCACACCCACACCCACACCCACAGACACACACCCACCCACCCACCCACCCACACACACACACACACACACAAATTTAATTATTTAAATGAAATTCTTTTATAAAGATGGATGTCAATTTAATATGGCAGAGTGTAAGGTTATGCATTTTGGAGTGGAAAGATTACCATCTGTGTACCTGATTGATGGGACTGTACTCCAGGCATTTGATAAAGCCAAGGATTTGGAGTGTGTGATTACGGTAAAGTTGAAATTCAGAGCATATAGCAAAAGTGGCTAAAACAGCTCATAGGATTACATAGTTATTGAAGAAGACTCTAATTGGAATAAAAACCCCTTCTTATCACGCAGTGATAAGAAGGAGTTTTATTCAAATTTATAAGGCATTGATAATATCTGGATTATTGTGCACAGATCTGGTTATCTGGATTTCTTGAAGATGTGGATGAGATGGAACAGATTCAGAGGAGAGTAACTAAGATGGTGGCAAGACGATGTGATGCTCCATATGAAAAGAAATTAAAGATTTGTGGGTTACAGAAGTTGGTTGATCGGCGGATAAAGGGCGGAAATGATAGAGATATATAAGTTGCTTAGTGCGATTTATAGGATTGATGTGGATGAAATATTTCAGCACTTGAAAAATGTGAGGAAAAGTGGAGGTCATCCATGGAAATTGAGTATGGTTGTGGTTAGTAAGGAGTGAGGGCTAGATTTTTTTGCTTGGAGAGTGATGCAGTGGAATAGATTGTCAGAGTCAGTTGTGTGTGTTTTGTCGCTGAATGATTTTAAGGAAATATGACAGATATTGTACAAGTATTGATGATTTGAGTATTTTTTTTAAGTGGGCTTTCCGCGATTGATGCACGAACGCAATTAAATTAATAATAACATTAAAATTACTGAATGTAATGTGTATTAATATTACTATGCATACTGTAAGAATGTAATATTGTCACTATGCGATATATGAATATTACTATGTAAAATGTAATAATATTACTATATAATATATGAATATAAGTATAACGTAATATTTAAAAAAAAAACATTTTTATTTAAAAAAAAATGGTAGTAGTAGTAATAGCAGAATCTCAAGAATCTTGGCGAGCTTTCTTTCCTTTCATTGCTCTATTTGTTTTTGAAGGAATGACGTGATGTAATTTTTTTATTATTATTTTATTGTATTCTACATATTCATTCCAAATTTTAGTCCTTTTCTTTATATATATATGTATATATATATTTTTAAAAATTTTTTTTTCTTTCTAGGTACTTCAGAGGCTACCTTATGAATTACATTTATTAAAGTTTTCTATTCTTCTTCTATATTTTCATTAATTTTGCATCTTTTAGGTATACTATTAATCGTGATTGAGACAGATTCGCTTATCCGTATGGAACATTTCATAAGGACGGCGGACGTCAAGATAGATATAATGAGTGTCGTTCTCTGGCTAATGCAATTAAAGCACTAAGAAAAGTTACTAAGTTTCGTTCAACCAAGTGCAACTAAGAATTTTATTCGTTCTCTTGTACTGTTGAAATATTGTTATATTTCAATATCTAAAATGCGATCTGAATATTATTTGTTCACTATCAACACAGAAAAGCAACAGTTGTAGAAAGGTTTTTTTCACTTGGTTGCAAATGAAATTAAACTTTCAAAGAAATATTCTTGTTTTATTCTCTAGCAAATTAAAGCAAAGTTTGCGCGTGAAGTATCTTCACGACTTACATTTCGATAAAGGATAAAACATTAATATAATTTCTTAGCATGTTTAATTTAAGTAAGAATTGTGTTATCGGTTTTGTTTCCAGGAAATGCATATATTAATTATTGCTGTAAACTTCGTGAGACAGTAATATATCAAAACTCGCAGATTTCTAGAAACACTGCTTTTTAATTCCCCTCCTCCGTTTACATAGAAATATCAATAATTTTGGTCATATTTATTTAATTTCATTCAAAAACAGAAGTATTTCCATGTCAAACGCCCTAGCCTGACTACTTTTAGTTGATTAATCGTCTCTTCCACTGTAAAAAAAAAAAAAAGAAAAAGAAAAAAAAAAGACGGTTTTGTCTGCGAAGGCCAGAGATACGGTGGTCAACGTAGTTTAATATATAGATTCTTCCTGAATTAGTTCGCCATTTCCTGAGGGATTTAATGGCGGGATTTCAATAACAGCTGCATAACGAATGCATCGAACTGCTATTCACGGATGTTGCGACATCTAGTGAGGATAAAATGAACGATGCATACTGATTCATTGAAAGGAGAGTTAAGTTTAAGATTGTTGGGTGTATCTGAGAAAGCTTTACTGTTATGTTGTTTTCTTTAGTATTATTCCCTAAAAACATTAACCATTAAATGATTCAGTTATCTGAATACAACGATTTACAAGCAATGGACAATAAGTGTGTTGAGTTTCGCTTAAGAAAAGGTTAAGGTAAGATCGTCGCATTTTTTATTTTTATTTTTACTGTTAATTGGCTGATCGTATTGATCCTATCAATTGAATGGCAATAATAAAGATAAGCCTGCTAACTATTAAAGAACATTTTAATTCATTTTTTATTTTATTTAAATATTTAAACTCACTATACATTCAGTATTGGAAATTTAGTATCGTGAAATATTTTTAACAACACCTGCAGCATTCCAGCACTATATGTCTGTAGCTTATGTTATTTACTTCTGCGAAGAAGCTATTTTTATTAAGCATCACATACAATTGCAAATCTAATTTTGTTTAAATTGACATTTAACTCTTGTGACAATTAAGCAAACCTATTTTATTTTTATTTTAAGCTGTAATTTTTAATATTGTTATTCTAGTTCGTACGTCGGTTATGTAAAAGTCGCATTTGTATTTTTATGTTATTCTGTTTGGATAATGGTTCTTCATGAAATCAGAGCTTCAACTCGTACTCAACATTTGTGTCATACATTCCCTTAAATTTACTGATAGAAATATGATATTCAGTCGTATCAAAAAATAATGAATTTCAGAAATTCCTTCCTGACCTCTTATGATGATCATCCCTTACCCTTTGTGATGTAAAAAATCCCCATGCCTCCTATATAGGACTCTTGCAACAGTTTGTCTTCTTTTCTTTCAATTTACAAAACTATAACATTCATTACTCCAGTCTATCATTAATCAGAATTCCTTAATAATTATTATCACATCAATCACCATGGAGTCAGCAGACCCATTATGGGAGGTCCACTTATCTTATAATGTACTTATCATACTAAGCCTTAAACTCCTAGCATTCTGTGCCTTACATCTACACCTTGACAGAACTTCTGGGAATGGTCTCTCACCTCCCCCCCATATTAATCCAGTAAAATACCCTCACTAACTTAAACATCTCTATCATATTACCTCTTTTTCTACCTATCCACCAAGCTCTACAACTTACATTCCCTCAACCTTTTTACACAACTGAAGATCTCCCATTCAATCAATTCACATGAAATATCATTAATAAATAAATTAAAGAGCAGTGGTCCAAGAGCAGAACACTGTGGCACACCACTAGTTAAACAGCATCACTGTATATGAATTTCTGTCATCCAATACATTCATCACTTTATCATGAAATGCAAGTAGATCGCTAATACAAAACCACCCTTGACGAAACATGATGACCATCATAAGGAATCCTATGTCCATCACCACAGTCCTGTATTCTATTCCTAACGAATGTCTTCTATACTGCTACAGGTGCATGTATACAGACTGGTCTATAACTGTAAATTTCTAGCCTAGAACCATACTTGTGGAGTGGTAATATTTAGCCTTATTTCCACTCCTAAGGAACCTTTTCTTTAGCAAGACTTTCATCAAATAATGAATTCTGTAACCTCTGCATGAATAGCTGACAAACCAATTGAAAAATCTCAGATTCTTTTGTTATAATGAGAATTGAACCTGTAATAGTTTTCAGAGGATACAAGTCATAATAATAATAATTATTATTATTATTTTAATGGTGTCTTCATGAAATCAGAAGACTCATGGGAAACCCTACATTGACACACACTAACCATTATTCACACAATATCTATCATACTTCTCCTTAAATTCATTCACAGACGAAGCACTCACAACCACCCTCTTATGCAATTTCCAGGGATAACCCCTCATTTCTTTTTCTCTCTCTCTCTCTCCCCCTCCCTCCCTGCACTGTCTGTACAGGAAAAAAAAAGTTATCAATATCAATCCTATAAAACCCTTAAGAGGAAACATTCCTCATAGGAAACATTGCACAGATCTGCAGCAGTCTTTGTCACTTGCTTCTTCCAGCTGTACCACAAAAGTGCCATTATTTTGATTATCTACCTCTGAATCTTCTTCATCCTGATCTCCCAAAAATCCAGGTGCTTTGCACAGTGGTAGAGATATAGCCAGGTCAAAATTTACTAATAAGGAAACTCCTAACTTGTCATTGTCTTTTCACTTTTGCAACAGCTTTCTGTCATCTTCTCTCTGTGTTTTCTGAATTTTAGTATCTTTTATTGTTACCCAAATCACTTATCTTCCACTTGCTGTGCTGATATTGTAGAATTAAAAATTCAGGTTTTTAATTGTGCAACTCAAGAAACTCAGCTGTAGAACTCAAGTCATTACAGACAACAATACAACTGTTATGGTCATGAGATGGCAGTACTTGTCTGCATTAATCTCATCCTGATGTCTTAAGAATCATTGATAACTCTGAACTCAGCTATTCCTTTGGAGGAGGGGGGGGCATTAGTGGATAGTGATAGGTTTCAAAAATCATGATTATCATCATAACTGAATTTTTTATCAGTTTTCTTCAAGGAAACAATTAGAAAGTAATGAAGAAAAATGTATTCAGATAAATGTATAATGGGAAGTTTGTCCAGTTAATCTCACACATTATTAACAGATTGTTATGGTATTTCTCTCCTGAAATATTTATTATTATTATTAATCCAGACCTTCATGGAGTTATAAGACTCACTGTTGTAGATTTGCCTCAACTAAAACAGCAGTTCATATTACTCTAAACTCTTTTATTGCACTCACCACTCTTCAGCAGTGGATTCCATACTCTTAACAACTCATGCAAAAGAAACTTTTTACTGTCTTACTACTTCTGTTTACATCTTCCAGAAATATTTTTCTAAAAACATTTTAGAATAAAAAATAATCTTCCAAATGTTTGTCGATTTTGTACATCTTATATTTGTGTCATACCATGTAAAATCATCAGGGCCAAAGCTGCATAATTTTTGATTTTGATGAGAGTGAGTTATTTTGTTGCCTTATCCTCTAGATAGAAGAAAGTTTTAGATTTTTCTAAAATTATATCCAATTAATTATAAGGTAGTGGCCATTTTTATTTGGTGGATCAACAGAATTTTCGTGATTTCAGAGAGTTTTAAAGTTAATCACAGTTTATTTCTATATTGTCCAGTTTTTGGTTTTTTTTACTGTCACTTGAATGCTCAGAGTATGCACATTTTGATTTTTTTATTTGCATTTTTCAGACAAACAATTTTTTTTTTTTGAGATGGCAGCCACCTGCTTTGGATTTTCCAAGTGCTCTTTTTTCCCATTTTGTACTCTACCCTGTTGACCTTAGGTTTAATCCAAGTCAGATTTTTTGCATTTTCCATTTATACATGTAGTGGGATATGTATGTCCCAAACCACCTTGACTGAAGCCCTTTCTTCTGCGAGAAAAATTGAAAATGGCCAACTTTGAAACCTAGAAAAGTTATGCCAGGGATCAAATAAAAATTTGAAATTTTTATGGGAGGTGAGTCTTGATAGGTGTCTATAAAGCAGAATTAGTTCCATTCTGTCATTTTCATTCCTTCAGCCTTCTTATTGTGCTATCTTCTATCGAAGGTCAGCGACCATCTTGGCGAACAAACTACGGTCTTGTGCTAATCTGAGCAGTTGTACACTGCTCTTTCCTGTCCACGTCTTGATGTTGTCAAACCATGATATTCTTTTTCTTCCTCTAGTTCCTTTGCCATCAATTCTTCCTACCAAAATAGTTTGTAGAAGTTGGTATTTGCTGTTTCTCATGATGTGGCCAAGATATGATGTTTTTCGTTTCTTGATTATTTGTACAAGATGTTTAGCTTTGCCAATGGATTTTAAGACCTCTTCATTGGTAATTTTTTCTGTCCATGATATCTTTAGCATTCTTCTGTATAGCCACATCTCAAAGGCTTCGATTTTCTTGATGGTTGTCGCCTTCAATGTCCATGTTTCAACTCCATAGAGCAGAATAGACCACACGTAACATTTCAGCATTCGGCATCTGACTTCCATGTTTAGGTCTTTATTGCAGAATAGTGTTCTCATTTTCATGAAGGACTGCTGTGCAACTTCAGTCCTTGTCTTTATATCTATTTCTGGATCCCACCATTCATTAAGCCAACAACCAAGATATTTATATCTTGACACTTGATCAATATTTTTCTCATTGAGTGTCAGTTTCATTGATGAGGCTGGATGTTTGCTGATGATCATGTATTTTGTCTTGTTGATGTTTATATTTATTCCCATTCTTTGGCTTTCTATGTATACTCTGTCAATGAGTTTTTGGAGATCCATAATGTTATCTGCAATTAGCACGGTATCATCTGCATATCGTAGGTTGTTAACAATCTTTCCATTTATTGTGATTCCCTCTGGACATTCTTCTAATGCTTTTTTAAAGATTACCTCTGTGTATATGTTGAACAGGAGTGGTGAGAGCACACATCCTTGTCTCACTCCTCTTTTGATGTTAATATCATTGGTGGTAATGTTGTCTAATTGAATGGTAGCTGACTGATTCCAATACAGATTTGTTATTAGTCTTATGTCTTGTTCGTCTAGCCTTATTTGTTGAAGGACTTCTATTAAGTTAGTGTGTCCGACTTTGTTGAATGCTTTTTCAAAATCTATGAAACACATAAAGACAGACAGAAAAGGGCCTCTCTAGTACCAAAACCATTCCGAAAGCCGAATTGTGTTTCACTTAGAGTTTCTTCACTTTTTCTATAAATGCGATTCTGAATTACTTTCAAAAATATTTTTAATGTTTGGCTCATTAGACTAATAAGTCGGAAGTCACCACAGGAATTCGCTTTGGGTTTCTTTGGGATAGTGATAAATGTAGATTTGAGCCAATCTGATGGAAATTCATCACTTTCATATATTTCATTAAATAGTTTTTCAAGAAGTTTGATGTTATCTGGTTCTATTAATTTTAAAAATTCTGTTTGCACACCATCTGGTCCACTGGCTTTTCCTGTTTTACTTGTTCGTATAGCATTCTCTATTTCGCATTTCATGATTGCTGGTCCTTGAATGTTATCTTTTATATTTATAGGCTTCTGTCTAGTATCATTGAAAAGTTCTGTTACATATTTTATCCAAATCTGTGCTTTATTCTCTTCTTCTAGAACTATTTTTCCATTTTCGTCTCATAGAGACACTATTTGCTTTTTCCTCAGTTTTCCGGAAATTTCGTTGATTTTCTTATACAACCCTTCTTATTTAACCCTTCAGCCTAGATAGCTTTTTAAAAGTGAAGAAAATCATGATTTTTTTTGTTGCATTTTTCCTTGCATTTAGTATATTCACTTATCAAGCCATCACTTTTTAGGGTGCCTGAGCAGTTTGAAGGGTAAATTACATGTTCAGTTTTTATGTCACCAACATTAATGTAAAAGTAGAATAAAACTTGAAATAAATATGGTTTTTCTTTTATGACCAGTAACTAATGCAATGCAGGCAATGTAATTTGTTATTGCTAGTGTTTGCCAAAAGCAGGTACAGTGCAGTTTGAAGCTTATAAAATTTTTGTTGTACTTTAACCAATCTTACTTAGCTAGGTAATAAAAAAAATAAAATAAACAAAGCTCTTTTGAAGCAGAGATTGCAATATTTTCCTCATCAACAACGTAGCTGTGATACATTTTTGTGTTGATTTTCTTTGCTTTTTGAAATCTTTTTTTCTTTTAGCATCTTGCCTTATTGTTTTCACTGGAATCAAAAATAATTTTATACAAGATTGTTGCTAGAATAGAAGTTGAACATGGTTTGAGGTTACAATATGGTGATTTTATTATTATTATTATAACCCCAAGACCTCATGGAGTCAGACTCATCTGGGAGGTCCTTTTATAACACACACGTCTCATCATACCGAGCCGTAAACACACTTAAGCTCCTTGCAGACACCACACTCTTAGGCAAGGCATTCCAATCATTCACAACTCTGCACGAAAAAACCTGTCTCTCACTCCCCTACTCACACCCTCTTTATACAGTTTCCAGGGATGACCTCTGGTTCTCCCCTGATCTCCCACTATTCTCTGTAGAACTTCTTCACCATTGATCTTGTAACAACCCCTTACCAAATTGTAGGTCTCTATCATATCTCCCCTCTTCCTCCTCTCCACCAGACTCTGCAAATTACATCTTCTCAATCTTTCCTCATACTCAACATTCCAGAGGTCAGAAACTACCTTAGTCAGTCGCCTTTGGACCCTTTCCAACATCTCTTCATCCTTTTGATAACCTGGTGACCAAATCTGGGCACAATAGTCCATGCGTGGCCTAATCAAAGCCTTATACAACGGAATAAGAATCTCCTTACTTCTACACGTCAGTGTCCTCCACATCATTCCCAGAAGCCTTTGTGTTGTCTTCACAATTTTGGCAATGTGTCCCCTAAATTTTAGATGCTTATCCACTATCACCCTAAGATCTCTTATTTCCTCTACCTCCAACAATATATTCTCACCTAGCATAAATTCTGCATCCCATCTTTGTTTTCCAAATTTTAAAACCTTACATTTTGCAACATTGAACTCACATCCCCATTTCCTTGCCCAATCACTCAATTTATTCAAGTCCTCTTGCAAAGCCACAACATCTTCACCATTCTTTATGGTTTGTCCCAACTTTGCATCATCTGCAAACAACTGAATATCTCCATCCAAATCTTTGCCAATATCATTAATATATAAGTTAAATAGTAATGGCCCTAGAACAGACCCCTGAGGCACTCCACTAGTGACTTTCCTTTCCCTGGATATCGCACCCCCATACACAACTTGTTGATACCTATCAGATAGCCAGTCTCTGATCCAATGCACTAATCTAATATCCAACCCCATCTGCTCTAGTTTGACTGTCAACTTATCATGAGGTGCTCTATCAAAAGCTTTTGCAAAAGTTGTTTGCAAGCTTGCCTTTGTGACCAACTGTTTAATGGTTCTCCCAGTACCATCACATAGCACATGTCCAAAAAAAAAAAAAAAAGTTAACGTTCTTTCAAATGGTTTATCAAACTCTATCAAAGCATGAACTGCTACCGTTTTGTGCATCAGATTTTCACAATCATTTTGTTTTAGATACACTACAAATAGATACAGTGTGGCTTGTGCATTTACCTGAAATGATCACACACTATCTTGCATCATAAAGGCAGTTGTCTGAAAACTCCTGTAAAACTATAAACTCAGAAGAAGTGGTCTCTATTAGTTTTTAAATGCTCAAAGTGGATTTTTGCAATGAAATTATGGGCTTTTAATTTAGTAAATTTTTCCTTGAAATTAACCAAAAGACTCCTTCATAGTTTTTTCCACCACCATCTTATCTTCATCACAAATTTATCAATCTATGACTGACCCTAGTGATTCCTGTAGTTTGAAAGCATGCAACTTTCCTTCTAGTCACCAGAAAGAATAATCTTAATAAAAGATTTGTAAGACATTTTACTATTGACACTTGCCAACATTAGCTTTATATTTTGATGTACTGGGTGTGGACACACACACAGCGAGAGAGAGAGAGAGTACCAATAACACCTGGTAAGAACAGTTTTTCAGTCTAAATGTGACAAATTCAGAAAAAAATTATTCTTATCTGGATAGGTTCCTTTGAACATCAAATCCGCTGCCTCATTCAAATTGAGAAGTACTAGATGCATTTCCTCCTTTGATTTTACTCAATTTGGAGATGTTAGTGACAGGCATAACTCTTCATACTTCATCACTCAAATAGAAGTCTACCCCAAACTTATGTCATCCATTTTTCTTGAAGTCTTCAGCAAGGCTTAAAATTTTCTAGTTCAAATGTGAACTAGCTTTCTGAATATATAAATTCAAGATACACACATAAATTATAAATTTGTTCTCTTAATGATTTTGAAACAATTTTTGTATGTACAGCAAATGAGTCAACATTTAATACCACATGAATGAAAAAAAAATTTCCACATCTTTTAATGACATGTATGCATATTTACAACACTATCTACATCTAATCTAGGTTTTACTAATGCTTTAATATTAGTTGCCACTTAAGTTACTCTCCACTATTAATTGGAGTGATCTTGAATAAACAAGTTTATTATTATTCTTGGCTTCCTGTATTAGGTAATTGTTTGCTTGTAACGTTTTCAAGGGTTTAAAAAATATTCTTCCCATCTTCTCCTCTTGATCTGAGTCCCTTTGGTTTATATTTCAAGGCAATATTTGGTCATCTATCCTCATTCATTCTTTCTACATGGTTTTTCCAGTTCTTTCTATAGTTTGTGATGTCTTCTGTTATGTTAATTATGGATAATTGTTTTCTTATTTCTTCATTTGTTATCTTGTCTATTTTATATCCAGCGAGCTGTCTTAAGAACTTCATTTCTGCAGCCTTCCCCCCCCCCTCCCCCAAGTTGGTGCCATATTTCAGAATTGGTTTGGCTATTGTTTTATATAGTTTTATTTGGGTTGTTCTAGACATCTGTTTATTGAAGTGTCTGTTCAAAGTTCCAATGACTGCTAGTAATTTTTGCTTTTTTATATGCAATGTCAATTTCTCCATTGGGGCTTATGTAATTTCATAGATATTTAAATTTGTTCACTTGTTCTATTACTTTGTTATGTATGACTAGTTTGCATTTTTAATTTCTTTACCTTGAAATCCTATTGATTTTGTTTTATTTATTGAGATTTTCATGCCATACTGTTCTGTTGTTTTGTTCAATTGTGTAGATTTTTCTGTAATTAGTCTTCATTTTCAGCAAAAATAACTTGATCATCAGCATACAAAATTCTGTTTAATTTTTTATTTCCTATTTTAATTCCTATGATTTTGTTTTTCCTCCACTCTTGAAATTTTTTCCATATATGTGTGTCAGTGTGAGGCCTGGTTGGCCGAGTGGTTAGTGTGTCTGCTATCCAGCCAAGAGGCCACAGGTTCGAATCCTGCCATGGTCATGGATGTTTGTGATTGTCCTACAAATTTGTGTGGAATGAACTCTACCACTTATTCTAACAGAAGACATCATTGCCAAAACCATGTGAGGTATGGCAGTGACCATACAGTGTCTGTCAAATGTGAAAAATCTTTTTTTTTTTTTTGAAGAATATTGGTGATAATCCACTTCCTTGAATGAGACCTCTATTGATTTTAATTTTTTCAGTTGTTTCATTATTAATTTTAATATAGCTGTCTTCCATTATATTTGCTATTGCTTTGGTGGTTTGAAGTGGAGCTTTCAATTCACACAGTATATTAATTAATTTATTATTATTATTATTTGACACCTCCAGGGAGTCCAAAGACTCATTGAGGGAGAGTGTGCCAACAGCATCGAATGATAGGTCCCCTTCCAACTACTAACCGCGCTCAAACTTACTTAACTGAGCCATTAGTAGCAGAGGCTCTACCAATCAACCAACCTTTGCCAGCTATTTTGATCTGTTATTTGATCATATGCTTTCTCATAATCCAGGAAGGCCATATATGTTGGCAGATTAAATTCTGTTCTATTTCTATAGTTTGTGTGAGTGTAAATGTAAGATCTGTGCAGGATCTTCCTTTCCTAAAGTTGCGTTGTTCTTTCCAATAATTTCCTCGGCCTATGATGTTAATTTACTTTTATTTATATCTAGGTATATTTTATAACACATGTTTAATATGGATATTCCTCTGTAGTTTCCGCAATCCTTTCTGTTTCCTTTTTTGAAACAGAAAGGATTGCGGAAATGACTATTGCTGTCTTCCATTCTTGTGGGATGTTTCTTTCTTCCCATATTCTGTTTAGGAATTTAATTAATCATAATTGAAATGATTTAAAGCTGTATTTATATAGTTCTAAATTTATTCCATCTTCTTCTTCTGTAGCTTTTCTATTTTTTCGTTTTTCCAATATTTTCTTTAGATCATTAAACTGTATTGGTTCTTCATTTGTTCCTTGACTTATTACTTGTTTTATTTCAATTTGATTATTATGTTTAGAAGTTGGGTGTAGTGATTGATCCATTATTTTAGGAAGGGCCTTTAACTGCAGATTATCCTTTGTTTCTTGAGTCCTTTTTTTATGATTTTATAGCTCTTTAATTGAGGTTCATTTATGTCATGTTCTAATCTTGATACAAATTTTTCTCAGTCTTGTCTTTTGGTTTTTTTGGTTTCTCTGCTTGTTATTGCTCTGATTCTTTTATATTCTATTTCATTTCCTATGGTTCTGTTGTGTAACCATTTGAGGTACATTTCTTTTTTCTTTCTTATTAAGGATTCTATTTATGGGTTCCAGGTTCTGAGTCCTTTCCTTTTTCTTTGCAGTTTTGTTCCTATGGCTTCATATGCTGCTTGTTTTACTATTAATTTTCTATATCTGTATCTTCATTTATTTTCTTTGTATGGTTTGCAAGTTCTCTGATACTATCTTGCTGTAAAAGTTCTATCTAAAGCTCCTGCTTTTGTTTTTGTGCTCTTGTATTATTTCTGTTTCTCAGGTTTGGGATCTGAATAGCTGATTAATAAATAATGGTCTGAGTCAACATTGCATTCTCTGAATACTCTACAATTTCATACCATCTTCTTTAGTTTTTTTGCCCACTATTATATAGTCACTGATGCTTTGATATTATTATTTGACATCTCCAGGAAGTCTAAGGATTCATCCTCTGGCTTCCATGTATAGTTATGCATATTTTTATGTTTAAAGAAGCTGTTGGTGATTTTCAAACAATTATAGGCCATAAATTCCCTGAGTTCTCCTCCATTATTATTTATGGTGTTTTCTCCTCGATTACCTATTAAATGTTTAAATGTATTTGATCCAATTCTAGCATTGAAATCGCCTGCAATGATTAAATAATCTTGTTTATTTATGTTCTGAATTACGTTTTGGAGATTATTATCATCATCATCAGATCACCATGGAGTTAAAAGACTCATCATGGGGATTCCCAAACTCACACAGGTCATCATCCTATGACTTATATACATTCACTATACTTTCAGGCAATGCATTCTAATGACCTAGAATGCATTCTCTCACTGCACAGAAAAACCTACTTCTCACCCCTTTACTCTCATTCTCTTCATACAGCTTGCAGGGATGAACTTTCTACAAAAATCTCATCCACATTAATCCTGTGATAACTCTTTACCAACTGATATGTCATGATCGTGTCTCCTCCACTTCTCCACTAGACAATGAGAAAATTGCATTTTCTCATTCTTACTTTATACTCAACATTCCAGAGACAAGAAACCACCTTAGTGAACTGTTTCTGAACCTATTTAAGTTAAGGGATATTACATCTCATATTGTTTCTTAGCCGAATAAGAAACTCGAAGAGTTTCACCCAGGTGGCGGCGTGTTAGTTAATGTCGGATAATTTTCAGTTCTCGTGTTTACATTATTAGTTTGTGCAGAAGTTCAATTATATTGATGGTATATGTGTAATCAGACATCCCTAGAATAAATGAGGTCATTAATGTGGTGAATAAAGTCAGTAATCCAGTGTCATTTTTCACTGATTGGAGTTTCGCGCGCGTCGAGTTAGGCCTAATTTATGCGTGTATGAACCATTGTATTGCTGGTAAAGATATAACAATTTAGGTGCTAGTTTCATTTTTACAACTTGTTATTGGTTATCTTAAAAAAGAAAAAAAAATTGTTACTAGATTATGAAGATGGAGGCTCAGCAGATCTGTTTAAGAAGGAATAATCACCATGTCACTGTACTAACTACTTTTAATGAGTTACTGTTTACTGAAACTTTTGTAGATGTGACTTTAGTATGTGAAGGTAAGAGACTTAAAGCACACAAAATAGTGTTGTCTGCCTGCAGTTCTTTCTTTCATGGCATATTTCTTGAAAACTTGTAAACATCCAGTTGTTATTCTCAAAGATATAAAATACACAGATTTAAAAATGATAATAGATTTTATGTACAAGGGTGAAGTGATCATTTCGCAGGAACAACTTGCCACGCTGCTTAGTGCCTCTAAAAGTTTGAATGTTGAGATCTGTACAGAAGTTGCACACAGGGATACTTCCAGTATTGATATTCAGGAGAAGAGTGAACATGACTCAAGTAACCAGGCCTTGTTACTTGCTGAGGTGCAACAGAAAAAACGCAGCACAGAATTGCCACCAGTAATTAAGAAGAAAAGAGGAAGACCTCAAAGTAGATATCTTCATGGTTCTAACAGTAAAGGCATGAAGGCCAATGTGTCATCAAAAGTAAATGAATTAGACACACCAGAAGATACCAAATCATAAAATAAAGTCGTTCACAAGTGAAGGAAGGTTAGAACTGTCAGGAACTGACTATCTATTAAATGAGATTTCTGTTTCTAATTCAAATATATATCCTAGTCTAACTCAGAACTCATTTCCATCTATACAGAGTTCAGTGTTGGTAAAAGGATCACAACAAAGTGAAGATACAATAATAGAAATTGAGGAATCACAGGTGTTGGCATCTTTTGACAGTTTGCTCCAAGATCCATTGTCAATCCCAGTAATGAATACGATGCCTATTCTTAATACTGTTGAGTTAATTGAAACTCACTCAAATAACATAGAATCAGGGCTAAGTACAGATAGCCAAATATTAGTTCCTTGTTCTGTATCACCTCAATTATCTACTTCTCTTCAAGTTGCACAAAGTATGATAAAAGATATCGAACCTGGTGTCTCACTCTTATTACCTGGAGCTGCAGTTTCACCTTGTGCCAGTTCTTCACATCAAGACGGTAGATCCATGATGATGATGATGTCTTGGGATACATCCAGGCCTACTGCTGTTATGCCAAACATTCCTAAAATACATGATCAGCAGCTTCCATTACAGGATCAAAATGTTGCTCAAGAGAAGGAAAATGGGTCAGTTAATTATCCTTGGATATCCTCGCCAGAACATCATTGTGAGGATTGCTATAGATGCTGCGCAACCCAAAATATCCAAAGACATAATATTAAACTACATGAAAATGACAGACAGGAATATATATTGGATGTGGACATGAAAGCAGAGTTGATGATGATGAAGCAAGATATGAACTGCACGAGAAATGAGATGAAAAGAATTAGAGACATACATGGAAGAGCGAATAAGAACAGAAGGAAAGATGGGCATGCAAAAGATATATCGAATGATTCGAGAGTGGTTCTCTATGGAGATTCCATTATTAGAGGTGTGGTGAATGGGAAGATGCACAAGATTTGTTTTCCTGGTGGTAGAATGGAGAGAGTGATTGAAGCGTTGGACATGAGGAGTAAGAGAGCACAAGAGTTGGTGGTTGTAGTAGGAACAAATGATTTGGATGGGAACAAGGAAAATGCCAGATTGGATATAAGGAGATTATTAAGGAGAGTAAAAGATAACAGTGTGGTAGGAAAGGTAGTCAGTGTGTTACCAAGGTATGATAGTGATGAATTGAGGAGGCGGGCAAAGATTATGAATGATATGTTAGCGCAGTTATGTGAGGAGAATGGAGTGCATTTTGTGAATGTGTGGGAGGAATTTGAGGGACGGATGGAATTGTATAAAGAAGATGGGCTGCATTTAAATGGTTTTGGTGTGAGTCTGCTGGAGAGATTGTTACTGGCAGGAGAAGTAATGACTGTAATGAATATATCTGAGGTGGTGGGAAGTGATATGAAAGAGCAAAAAAGTAAGGTAGGGAGAGGTATTTGTTCAGTTGCAATTGGGGAAGTGAGTATTATGAATGAAGTAAATGAGAGAGTGGAGGTACAACACGAACAGGGAAACGGGGGGAGTCGGGGGTGGACGGGGAGAAACTTTATGAAACGTGGGTGTTGAATTCAGAAGTGAATGTGTAAGTGGACAAACACAAATTGAGATGGCCCGGGATGGATGGAAAGAGTTTAGGTATGAAGAAAGTTATAGAATTGGTGGTAATATAGAGGAAGTGACAGGGGAAGGTATTGAAGAGTCACATCGCAGGAGTGATGTTCTTAGGACTTGTAGAAGCAGTAATGATTTATTATGTTTATTCACTAATGCTAGAAGTATTCGAAATAAGGGGAACGAAATTGTTGCTTTGCTCGAGTCTGTTTGCCCCAAAATTGTTGTTCTAGTAGTAAGACTTATACATTGGTTAGACATAACTGGTAATTAGTTTACGGAATTAACAACGCATATAAAGTATATTAATTAAAGGTAACTTTAATGAATAACTTCTATATTTCGTCAATGTCACATTGCCATCTTCAGGAACATAAAGATATGGTATGTGCACTCAGGAACTAACACAAAGCAAATGAGGAAGAAAGCAAGAAACTAATATTGTTCCTAAAGTCCTAATGGTGCCCTCTTGCAGGCTGATTTGGTAGTCTTGGCAGTTGGGCTGAAGTTCTCATAATGAAAGTCTCCCAAATTTGGGGCAGTTTCATGCACCCAAATTTGTTGAGGTTAGGAACGTTTTTTAGAGCTGCTGAAGATTCTTTGAATAATCTTTCGTATTTAAACTTGCTGCGATGAATTATTTTTGTTTTCTTCCAACGAATTTTATGGTGGGTATCCAAGGCATGGTCTGCCAGCCCAGAGCGGCTGTACTGGTGAAACCGGATGTAGTCTTGGTGTTCTGAAATCCTGATATTTGTTGTTCTGCCTGTTTGGCCAAAGTAGGACAATTTGCAGCTGCAAGGGACCTGGTATACACCAGGTAGGTCTAGGGGAAGTGGTTGGTCTTTGGTAGAGCGGATAAGGGATGCCAACTTTTTATATGGTCTGTAACAGGAAGTAAGGTCATATTTTTTGAGGATATTGGTTATTTTCTCAGAGGTGCCCTGGATGTAGGGGATGGTGATAGACTTGGTGTAATCTTTATTGTGGAGGGGGGGTTGTGGTTTACAGTTTTAGTATTTTTTGGATTTTTTTGGGGTTATAGCCATTGGCTAAGAAAGTGTTGAGGATGTGGTTTAGTTCAATAGTCAGGGCCTTGTCATCTGAGCAGATTAATTTTGCCCTGTTATATAGTGTTTTTATCACCCCATATTGTTGTGAGGGGGGGGATTGCTGGTGAATGTATCTGCCAGTGGGGGGGGGGTTTCTGTAAACAGAGAAAACCAAAGATCCATCAAGCTGGCGGGTGATTAAAGTGTCTAGGAAGGGGAGGGTGTTGTTTTCCTCTTTTTCTAAGGTGAACTGGACTCTGGGGTGTTGGTTGTTTAAGTGTGTTAGGAAGGAGTGGATTGTGTCTGAGCCATGTGGCCAAATAGCAAATACATCATCCACATAACGAAACCAAATAGTGGGTTTTTGTGGGGCGGAGTTTAAGGCTTTCTCTTCAAATGTCTCCATAAAGGAGAACAAGAGGTCATTCCTGGAAGCTGTATAAGGAGGGTGTGAGCAAGGGAGTGAGGAGCAGGTTTTTTGCATGGAGAGTGGTGAGTGATTGGAATGCTTTACTCGAGAGTGTGGTGTGTGCAGAGACAGTGAATATATTTAAGGCAGAGTATGATAAACTGTGTGTATAACAGTGGACCTCCTACGATGAGTCTTTGACTCCATGGAGGTTTTTATAATAATAATATATAGAGTTCAGCAATTCCAAGCATAAGCAAATACCTGGATAGTGCAGCACCTGACCCATTTGGTAGTGCAAACTGAGGCAACTCATAGTAAGGGTGGAGCAAGGTCCAATCAGTATTCTTGGTATTTACCCATAATGTGAACTTAGCTCCTAGGAGCTGTATTACTGTTCTACATTATGTGAGAAGGTCACTACCCAGACCGGTTTCAACCTTTATTGAGGTCTCATCAGTGAGTAGGTAGACCTAGTTAATACCAAGTTTGTAGCAAACAGAACTTACATCCCTTCTATGAGAATTCCCAAGAAGGTGTCCTAATAAATTACTAATTATATGAAGAGCCAAAGGCTTCAATTCGGCGACATGAACTTATTTAAGTTAAGGAATATTACATTCCATATTGTTTCTTAGCCGAATAAGAAACTCAAAGAGTTTCATGCCGAATATAATCGCCAAATATAAAGTTTGGCGATTCCGAGTAACCAAATACCTGGATAGTGCAACACCTAACCCATTTGGTAGTGCAAACTGAGGCAACTCATAGCAAGGGTGGAGCAAGCTCCGATCGCTATTCTTGGTATTTGTTCTATTTCTCATAGAAGGGATGTAACTTCTGTTCGCTACAAGCTTGGTATTTAACTAGGTCTACTTACTCACTGATGAGACCTCAATAAAGGTTGAAACCGGTCTGGGTAGTGACCTTCTCTCATAATGTAGAACAGTAATACAGCTCCTAGGAGCTAAGTTCACATTATGGGAAAATACCAAGAATAGTTACAAAGCCGCATATGCGCCAGGGGGAGGAACCCCGCTTTCGAGTTTTCAAAATTCGAGTCATCAGAATTCAAGGAGAGCTGGCCTACAAGTCTGGAACTCGGGGGGGGGAAGCGTTGGGCGCCGTAGGCGTCGGGGGGGGGGGAAGAATCCCTCCGTTTGAGTCTTCAAAATTCGAGTCATAAGAATTCAAGGAGAACCGGCCTACCAGTCCTGAACTCAGGGAGCGAAGGTTGGGTGTTGTAGGCATCAGCCCCCCCCCCCCCAGTATTCAATAAAAAAAAAAGTAGGCAGTGTGTCTTCATGATGGAGCCAGATAGCAAAAACATCATCTATATAACAAACCCAAAATGAAGGATGAGGGTGTATGGATGAGAAAAGGATGTCTTCTAAATGTTCTAAATAAAAGTTAATAAGTTTGGGGGAGAGTGGACTTCTCATTGCAGTTCCTTCAACTTGATTATATTTTATTCTGACAAATAAAATATCCAGAGTTCGTAACAAAGTTGAATCGTTTCACTATATCCTATGGAAGTACTTCTGAACTCAAGAGGAATATTTGTGAAGAGAGATTCTATATCAAAGCTAACCATTATATCAGTGAGTTGTTTGGGAAACATTCTTAACTATAGTTAGAAAATCAGAAGAATTTTTTTTTTTTTTTTTACTATATAATAGCTTTCGATAAGTGCTCTAAAAATTTGGCTACTCGATAAGTAGGCAGTCGACAATTGGACAAAGAGGAATGTCTTTCTTTTATCTTGGTTAAACCATAAAAATCTAGGTGATCTAGCAAAAAATACCATAGAAAAATTTAGGAGTTATTTTTCTAGAACTTCTAGGTTTTATGGTTTACCCAGAAACAGCTTCTTCTGTTGGTCATAAGTGGCAACAATGCTAAAATAACAGCAACAAAAGTAGTAAATTTAAGAATTTGTAAACTTTGTATTCATTTGTTTGAATAATAGTGTTTAATTTTGCCATTTCCTGTATAACTGAAGTTGATGTTTGTTTGAAAAAAGAAATGTTAGAAATTATTAATTAAATAAAATATTTTAAAATAAAAAAGCAAATAAATTATGTAATTTTATTGGGAGCAGTATTAAAACTAACTGTTGTGATCCCTATGTACTGTAAATCATTTCAAATTTTCCCAGAATTTTTTTCTTCTTATTGCAAAAACAATGAGCAGTTTCTTCAAACAAAATTCAAAACATTAAAAACGTTTCCTATTTTTAAGCTGCAGCCTACTGAAAATGTGCAATGGAAAGGTTTGAAGAAAAGGCTTTTGTTACAGCATCCATGGAACCATGAATGCTGTAACTTATAGAGATGAGGTCCTGCATTCCTATGTACATTTGTATGTGGGTGTAACAGGGGATACTTTCATTCTACAAGATGATAATGCTCATCCTCATTGAGCAAAACTCGTGTACCAATATCTTTAAGAAGCGACTATCGTGTATGGACTGACCAGCCAGGTCTCTTGACTTACTCCTATACATGCTGCTCTCAAATCCCTCCCCCCTTCCCCAAAACCTTGATAGACTTAGGAGAGCTTTTTCAGAAGTGTTGTTTGTTAACTAAGAACACTTCTGGATTTATATATAAACATTATGAAACATTATGAAAATGTGAGTGCTGAATTGCTGTGAGGGATACCCATATTCCTTCTTGAGGCACTTTGACAATCTCATTTTGACCTCTTGTTTTTGACCATTGTCTTACTTTTTTTTTCTTTTGTTTGATTATCTTAATTTTGTTATCTTAATTTTTCTCTTTTATTACTCCCACTTTTTGGGAAACAGTTTATGGAAACCAGCATATTTTGACTAATTTTGCAATCTGTCCTCTGAACTTCAAATTTCTATCCACTACCATCCTCAAATCCCTAGCCTCATGATGAATTTCCAGCTCATTTCTATCCATGTATTACACATCTCGTAGTCTTTTCATTCTCAACTGGATAGCTTAGATTTCATCATGTTAAACTGGCATCTGTGCTCTTTTACCTATCCTATTAGCTTATTTAAATCATCCTGCAGGAGCTTGCATCACCTTTATTAACTGTTGTGTGCTCCTTAGTGTAGCTTTACTGGTAAACAGGTGGATATTTTCATCTCCCCTATCAAGGAACTCCACTATCATTAATGTACAATTCGTACAAATTAAACAGCAGTAGCAGCCTAAGTACAGTGCTCTGTGACCACTTCTGGTCACCTACCTTCTCTTTGATTTCATCTCTGTCATATAACTCACTGTCTATCCATCAACCATCCTGACATTAGACAGACCAGTCTGTTGTCACTGAAATTCCATTTCACTGAAACCTATGGGTAACAATGGACAGTGTAGACAAATTCTTTTGTTATTATCTGTAAACCAAGACATAATAATAATGAAATCGGATAAAGGCAATGCCACTGTCTTCCTTGACAGGTCAACATACATACTTCAGATGAATCAACCGATAACAACACATAAGCTGGTAAATTATAACCCAACAAACAGGATAAAGGATAAAACAGAGAAACTACTCAAGTCCGTCACTTCTTGGCCACCAGACACGGTTCAAAAACTCAAACCCCACTATGCCCCCCCCCCCAGAATATATGGGGTTCCGAAAATACACAAACAAAATGTGCCACTTGGACCAATTGTGGAAGGAATAGACAGCCCCAATTACCACTTAGCCAAGAAATTAGCGTCAACACTGAAGGAGTTGGTAGGTCATTCCCCCTCCTACATAAAGAACACACAACACTTTATAATAAATTTAGTTTAATCCTTTATCCAAGTGTGAGCAAACAAAGTTTGTGCCTGAAAGTATCTTCAGGACTGGGGTAAGGTGGTACAACACCAGGGCAAATCCTTTATCCAAGTGTGAGGTTTGCTCACACTTGGATAAAGGATTAAACTAAATTTATTATACTCTAACCAAGTGAAAAATAAACTTTCAACATCTTTCTCTAAATCCAGAGTAATTTATTAAAAAAGGGTGGCACACCATTTGGCAATTCCTATAGGTAGAGATGACCTGCTAATGCTTCTGCCTGGTATCTCCACTTGGGCCTGGCTCCCACTGAAGAGACCTCAATAAAGGTCGAAACTAGTCTGGGTAGTGAGTGAGGTTTGCTCACACTTGGATAAAGGATTAAACTAAATTTATTATACTCTAACCAAGTGAAAAATAAACTTTCAACATCTTTCTCTAAATCCAGAGTAATTTATTAAAAAAGGGTGGCACACCATTTGGCAATTCCTATAGGTAGAGATGACCTGCTAATGCTTCTGCCTGGTATCTCCACTTGGGCCTGGCTCCCACTGAAGAGACCTCAATAAAGGTCGAAACTAGTCTGGGTAGTGAGTGAGGTTTGCTCACACTTGGATAAAGGATTAAACTAAATTTATTATACTCTAACCAAGTGAAAAATAAACTTTCAACATCTTTCTCTAAATCCAGAGTAATTTATTAAAAAAGGGTGGCACACCATTTGGCAATTCCTATAGGTAGAGATGACCTGCTAATGCTTCTGCCTGGCTCCCACTGAAGAGACCTCAATAAAGGTCGAAACTAGTCTGGGTAGTGGCCCTTCCCTTAATGCATAACATTAGACATATCCGCAAGGAGATGTGTTTTACATTATAGGAGATACTGAGATAAGAGTGTTGGTATCTTGCTCCACCTTTGCAACGAGTTGCCCTGGTGTTGTACCACCTTACCCCAGTCCTGAAGATACTTTCAGGCGCAAACTTTGTTTGCTCACACTTGGATAAAGGATTAAACTAAATTTATTATACTCTAACCAAGTGAAATCAACACAACACTTTATAAACAAAATTAAAAACATAACACTCGACAAAGATGACTTATTAGTCAGTTTCGACGTTTCTGCCCTTTTCACAAATGTCCCCATCAATGACACAATTCTCCTACTACAGAACAAATTTCCGTCCGACATTACGGCCCTCTTTGCCCACGTACTGCAGTCCGGTTACTTCGTGTGGCAAAACAAATTTTACTTACAAAAAGAAGATGCAGCCATGGGCTCACCACTATCCCCCTCAATCGCTAACTTCTATAGAAACTTTTGAGCAATGGGCTCTTGATTCCGCCATGCTAAGACTGACAGTCTGGCTTAGATACGTTGACGACGTGTTCGCGATCTGGCCGCACGGGCAACAAGCGCCAAACACATTCCTTAGCCACCTAAACAAACAACATGAATGCATACAATTTACCATCGAAATCGAAAATCAAAACTCGCTCCCGTTCCTAGACACACTAGTCGCATGTCTTCCTTCAGGCAGTCTATCCTTCATGGTCTACCGAAAACTAACACACACGGGCCAATACATACACGCTAATTCATACCATCATCCATCACAAAAATATGGAGTCATTAACACTTTTAAAAACAGAGCTACAACAATTTACTCTAACCAGCAAGCCCTGAAACAAGAACTAAAAATCATCAGCGACACATTCATAAATAATGGCTATAACAAAAATACTATTAATAAAATACTCCATAAAACAACAACAAAAATGAATCTAGATTACAGTAAAACCATAGCCATCCCATACATCAAAGGGTTATCAGAAAAAATCATCAGAATCCTACAACATTATAACCTCAATGCCACCCACTAAACTTAACCATATTCAGCTCCTCTAAGGATCCTCTCCTCCCATTCGCACATCCTGGAGTCTATTGCATCTGCTGTACCTGTTACTTACCGTATATTGGTGAAACAGGACGGACAATCCCTATACGTAAGAAAGAACACATTAAATATAACCATTGTGGTGAAGCAGGCCTCTCAGATCACGTGCTCAACACCGTACACCAAATCAACTGGAAAAGCACCTGCTCTTTACACCATACAAAAACCTGGTATGAAAGGAAATTTAAGGAAGCCTGCGAAATCCTGATAAACTACCCAAATATCAACAACAAAGATGGCATGAAAATTCCAAGGATCTGGATGGCACACATTCAGACTACCTAATATATATAAGATCCAGCATAAGTCAGGACTAGCCAATCTTCAGCTAGTATGAGAAACCATTCCACCAACTGGCTGGAATGTGCATGTATAATCATGATGTTAATATATCTATATAGATACGTCTTGTTGTTGCACCCAATGTATTTCTACAACCAACAGATAACACTAATAATAGGACTCTAGCGTTGATGTATAATTTTTTTTTTATTTTTCACCAGAGGGCCAACAATTGTTGTAGTGGTTGGTCCGTAACTTTAACATACCAGTTTGATTGTAGTGTAGCTTGTTTTCTGTATATAGTGTGTTTGCTCCAGAAGATGACCTAGACATAAAGGTCGAAACGTCGAACGTAGATTTTAGTTATATTAAACTCAAGTTTTTATTCAAACATGGTAGTTGTCTCCATAATTTTCAAAAATGTATTCGAGCTTAAAAGAAAGGATTATTATTTGTAAGTTTCAGTGATGGGAAAAAATCTGTCAACATTTTTAGCAAATTTCTTTAGGTAATCTCAGAACAGTGATTGAACTAAGACCAGATGCTATTTGGGCATTCCACTTTTTTTATTCTTCTTAATTTGTTAAAAATATATATTTGGCACTAGTTTTGCTAAAACAAGAAATCTGTTAATTAACATTTATTCAACCATGGATACATGTTTAACTAAACAGTTATTCCTGAAATCTCATAAGCCCCCCATCCCCGAGTAATAATTTTTAGGCCATGTTATTGCTACACTAAGCAAGCAAAATGGTTATCTGCTGAAATCTTTTTCTTTGTTGCATTTTGTGCCATAAGTACTGTGGTGCCATGGCATCCTCCATCTGGATATATGTTTCATTTTAATGACATTTAAAGCACAGTCTATAAGGATTATCAGACTCATAATAAACATCTATAAATGGATTATTACTGAATCATCGTTGAATACCTTTGATGCTTTTCCTTCATAAGGTGTGAATGAATTTTAGTGACTTTCTCATTTATGAAACATCTGAAAATAAATATTTTCTGTCAGACTTTCAAAAATGACTGTCACATATTTATGAATATTCTCTGCATCCAGAAAAGTATTTATATCCCTTGAGATATTTTTTTAATTTTTGGAATAGAAAGAAAAATCACAGGTTCAGTGAATATAGCGGATAATCTAGAACAGGCATGGCCAACTTCATTCTATACGAGGGCCAATATATGATCAGTGGTAGAGTCATGGGCCGCACGCTTTTAGACGAACTTAAATAAAAATAAACTCTGCATTTTTTCAAGGCAATAGTTATATGTATTGAATTACTATATTTGTTAAATCATTTTACTACTGGGAGAACAATATAAAATACTTGATTGATTTAAATGTAAGTTGTTAAATTAAATTTAATTACATATTTCTCTGGATTTTTTACATGTAATACAACTTAATAAGAACACTGTGGGCGTTCATGTGCAGCAACAAGTTCATCAAAGTCAATTTTTAACGATGATGACAATATTCGTAACAAATCCTGAAGGTGGTCATCAGTCAATCGGCTTCTTTGTGACGATTTAACCGCAAAATGATTTTAACATAAACCTGCACCAATGTGCGATTTTTTTCCATTAAAATATAAAAAATAACAAAAAAGAAATAATAAATAAAAATTAAATACGTTTATTTTAAGATAAAAAATCAACTTAGTCTTAAAATATTTTAAATTTGTTTTCATTATTTCACGGCCCCCCCTCAACAAAACCTATGGCCTCCAAGTGGGGGGGGGGCACAGTTTGGGAAGTGCTGATCTAGAACAAAGTAAAGAGAATTTGACAAAATCTCTTTATTTTTGTCAACAAATTACTTTATCCCCCCCCCACACACACACGAGGGGTCACTTGATCTATGACACAACGGTAACATGTGGATAAGCAGTTAAAGAGAAAAAAAAAAGAAAATCTATTAACAAGTTCTTGATAGGCTAAGGTTGTATCTATTAGTAAAAATGGTGTGGGAAAGGCTGTTCCAAAGAACAGGTAGATAGAATGAAGGAAGATGATGAGACATTGGTTTGATATGTTTGGAGTTGGACTGTATATGGATATTAACCAGTGGCTGCTCTAGTTCCTACATGATTAGAGAAAGTGGATGAATGGTAGTGGCCTGTTCAGTGGAGCAATGTCCATGAAAATACTTACAAAAAATGAGCAATGACTTCTTGAAGGATCACTGTTGGGCAGATTTTCCTCTTCTGTGTACAGTACAATCAAGAATAAGAGATTTTGGGTGCACCACCCCAAATGTGAGAACAGTATTTATGGTTGGTTGGATTTGGGATTTATAGTGTTAGGAGTTGAGCATTAGCAAAGTAGTGTTTTGAATGAAAAGAATACCAAGTTTATTTGGAAAGGATGGAAGCAGTTTTTTTTTTTTTTCATTAAGACAGGATTATGTTTTGATAGCATTGAAATTTGTTAATTATCTTTATCCTACTTGAGAATTACGAGGAGATCAGTCAGTGTTTAAGACATTGATTATGGAAATATAGAAGCTTTAATCATTTGAGTACTAGATTTTTCAAATGTCATCAGTAAAACTATGAATAGAATGTGAAGCTAGAAATCATCGACATATAGGAGAAAGAGTATGGCAGGTGTGAAGACAGATCCTTGGTGTACGTGTGATTAGAGAAATCTGATGAGACAAAGCCATCTGCCATAACCTGGATTGAATAACTAGAGAATATGATTACAATCCAGTCAAAAAGGGGCAGAAGAAAGATCTTAAGAGTAACTTGTTGAGAATGTCATAATGTCATACACAATCAAATGGTTTGGAAATATAAAGAATTACTACATGAGTTTAACCAGATCTTTTCATGTATTCAAAGGTGGGCAAGGTTGATAGAATCTGTATTGGTGATCACTAATTAACTGATGGGTCTCTAAGTAGTGAAGAAGTTGATTGTGATTATCATCTCCATCACCTTTGAGAATATTAATGTGAAGGTAAGATGATAGCTGATTTTCATCTCATTTTTTTTAGGGATAAGTTTAATAAATGTTTGCTTCCATGCTGTTGGTAGATGCCATGAGTACAACTTCTTATGTAGGCGATATGGAATGAGTGTTAATTCTGGAGCACAAAGCTGGAGGAATACCATCTGGACCACAAGACATATTAGTATAAAGATTAATAAGGATTTTTCTGATGTCCTTATGGCAAAAGATCAGAGGAGATATTCTGTGAGCAGTTTGTGATCTTGTAGGAAGTTATTTGCCTTGTCTTTTGGTGATGTTACCATCAGGATGTAAAAGAGGTAGTCATAAGGAAGGAAGAAGTTATGTCCAACAACCTTGGTGAGGGAGATCGGAATGCTTGACTGGCAGACACAGGAGGCAAGCTAATGGTATTTGGTTGTTATGATGTCAACTTTAGATTTATTGATAATTTTCCTATATTTGTTTTGGGCTGTAATGTAAGCAACGAGAAGCTGTAGATTTTGACTTGAGTATTGAATATATGATGTACTTTGATTATTGATTGCAGAGACACATTTTTTAGAGAACTAACCAAGATCAGGAGAACAGAAAGTTATCAGACCAAGAAATCCATGGAGGTCATCCCATTTAGCCATTGCTGTAGAAATTTTTTTCACATGGTGTCACAAAGTAAATTATACTTGACAAGAAATTATATTTTTGTTTAATGCTTTATCCAATTGTAAGTAAACAAAGTTTTGCACATGAAGTATCTTCATAATTAGGTTACTTTTCCATTTACATTTAAGTTAGTGAGAGGATTTTATTCGATTAATCCAGAGGGGATTATAAAAAGAGTAGAATATGTGAGGGGAAGAACCAAAGACCATCCCTGGAAGTTGTAAGAGTGCAGTGAAGAAGGGTGTGAGGAGTAGATTTTTTACATGGAGAATTGTGACTGAGGTGGTGCTTAAGGGTCAAAGCTGTATAACTGAGAGGAGACCTCCACATAGCCTTTAAAGGAATGCGGAGAACCGACCAGGGCTTCTGACCTAATGTCCAATCCTCATCTTCAAATTTCATGCTGGCTGGGGCGTCGCCCGGTTAAACAAGGCCCCTGTCGTTTTTGCCAGGGAACCAGGGCTAACAGCGAAAAGTCAGCTACTGTAACAAATCTGAAAGCACACCCCAACTCAACATCACCAGAGTTAAAGATTGGTACTATCAACATAAAAAGCCTGAATGGCAAAGAAATGGAGCTGGCTGAGGAATTAGATAAGTACCAGATCGACATATTATTATTATTATTATTGTTCCGGGAAACTCCAAGGAGTCGACAGACTCATCGAGGGAGGCCCTAACATCATGTCTGGAACAACTATTCAACATTCACACAGTATCTATCATATCTTGCCTTGAACTCATTCACGGTCGTAGCACCCATAACAGACTCTGGAAGCTTATTCCACTCATTCACCACTCTCCAAGTAAAAAACCTAGCTCTAACACCCTTGTCAACCATGCTCTTGCCCAGCTTCCATGCATGGCCCCTAGTCCTCCCACCACCAGTCATATTTTCAAAAATATCTTCTGGATCAATCTTATAAAAACCCTTCAGTAATTTGAATGTCTCAATCATATCACCCCTCCTTTGCCTATCGTCCAATTTCTGCAACCCACTAATCCTCAACCTATTCTCATAAGGTTCATTCCACAGACCTGCTATCATCTTGGTCACTCGTCTCTGGACCCTCTCCACTTCCTCCCCATCACAAAGAAACCCTGGTGCCCATAACTGGGCACAGAAGTCCAGATAGGGTCTTATCAAGGCTCGATACAGAGGAACAACAACTTGTTTGTCTCTGCATGTTAAAGTATTTTTCATAAGCCAAGTGATTTGGTGAGCTGTTTTAGTCACTTTTGCAATGTGCCCCCTAAACTTCAACTCCCTATCCACCAGCACTCCCAAATCCCTGGCCTCATCAATCTCCTGGAGTACGGTTCCACCAATGCGATATACTGCTGCTGTTCTTTTCACCCCAAAGTGCATAACCTTACACTTTGCCACATTAAACTGACATCCATTTTTCCTAGCCCAGTCCTCCAAACTATCCAAATAGGAGTGACTAAAATACACAAAGATTATTGAAGAAAAAATGAAAGAGTTTGAGAACAGGAACCAAACCTTGGAGATTCACTGGCAAGCCTTGAAGAAAACCCTGATTGATTGAGCCAGAGAGGCATGTGGTGAGGTTGTCTCCAAGGATAGAAAAATCAGAACTCCATGGTGGACACAGGAAGTTAAAGAAGTAGTGAAGGAAAAGAAGAAAGCATATCAAAAGTTCCTGGCAAATAAGTCAGCTTTTGTTCTTAGAGAATACAGAGACAAATGTAAGAAAGCGAAACACTGTGTAAAACTAGCTAAACAAAAGTCATGGGAGGACTTTGGCAAGAACATAGAAAATAAATATCAAGAAGGTGGTAAGATATTCTGGAGGTTGTTGAAGAAGCTTAGAAATGGAAGAAAGAGTGCTGTAAAAGGAGTTAGAGATGATAAAGGTGACATGAAAACGGGAGAAAAAGATATCCTTGAAGTATAGAGTAATTACTTCGAAAAATTGCTAAATGAAACAAACAGTGATAGCATAGTGGTAAAAAACACTCAACAGGCATACAGTCAGGAATACATATCCATACTTGAAGTAGAAAAAAGCCATCAACGGCTTGAAATGTGGAAAGGCAGCAGGAGTAGATGATATTCGACCAGAAATGCTCAAGTATGGTGGTATAAAAGTCTTACAGTGGCTGCACTGCTAGTTCAGAAAGCGTGGACAGAGGGACGAATTTCCGATGATTGGAGTAGAGCTCTAATAGTACCCATATATAAAAAGGGAAATAAAACTGAATGTGAGAATTACAGTGGTATTTCCCTGCTGAGTGTTCCTGACAAGATCTATGCAAGTATACTTGAGAAATGTTGAGAAGAATTGTGGAAGAAAAGCTTAGTGAAGAACAAGCTGGATTCAGGCCAAATAGAGGCTGTCAGGATCAGATCTTCACTTTACGACAAATAGTCAAGAAAGCATGGGAATATAACAAAGATCAGTATTTAAGTTTTGTCGATCTGGAAAAGGCATATGACAAAGTGTCAAGAGAGAAGCTATTCAATATGCTACAGTTATATGGTGTCAATGGGACATTATATCAAGCAATACTTAGTCTTTATTTGAGTTGTAAGTCTGCATTTAGAATTGAAGGAAGTATAGGAAGATGGTTTAATGTTAAATCTGGTGTGAGACAAGGATGTACATTATTCCCTCTGTTATTCATTACCTATATGGATCACATTATGAAGGAAAGTGGTATTAAACATGATATCAGAATTGGAGATGTTAATGTCAACTCTTTGCTTTATGTGGACGATGTTATATTTCTAAATAAATCCACTACAAGTCTGCAAGATTCCCTGACTAAATTGAATAACTGTTGTAATAGATATGATATGAAGGTCAGCAATAAAAAGACAAGGACAATGAAAGTAGGTAGAATTGTTGAAAATGTCAACCGTGTTGTGAACGGGGAACTTGTGGAACAAGTAAAACATTTCAGCAACTTGGGCACGATTTTTAGTGAAGATGGTAAATTAAATATGGAAATAGACAACAGAATCAACAAAGTTGGTATGGTAGGAAGTCAATTGAATAAATTCATATGGAATAAGAGAGAAATTAGTCGGAACACTAAATTAGCTGTATACAAGACTGTGTTCAAATCAGTTTTAACTTATGGATCTAAGAGCTGGGTCAGAAGCAAAACACTTGACCAAAGACTGAGACCGCAGATATGAGAGTCCTGAGAAAGATTAGAGGCATGAACAGATGGCATCAATGCAATGTCATATTAAAAACGAGGATATTAGGAAAGAACTTGACATTGTCAGCATCCAGAAATGCGTTAGCAGAGCTAATCTCAGGTGGTGTGGTCACTTAAACAGAATGGGTGAGGAAAGATTAGCAAAACAAGTGTTCTCTGCCAGGTTGGCAGGAAAACAACCCAGAGGAAGACCAAGATATAGGTGGGTTGATACGACACAAAGTGCCTTAGATGATAGAAATATAAGATCTAATAATGTTGGAGTCTTGACAAGTAACAGACTGATTTGGAGGAAAATTGTAGATGGGAAGTTAGTAATGATGTAAATTTTTCATGTAGTACTGTCATATCCTGCAAACCCCTTGAGGCTACATGTCAGGAAATTGACGATGATTTGTCACTGAATGGATTGCATTACCAGAATATGTTCTTATTGCAGGGATATTAAGGATTTTAAGATTCAGCATGATAGATGTGTTGTCAGTTGAATGAACCTCCAAGATGATTCTGCCAACTCCAAGGAAGGTATAATAATAATAATATAGAGGCTGTTGACTTCATATCAGTTGCCTTAGTATCTAATAATGCAAAACACACTCCTTTTGGATGTGTATATTGCTATGCATTATGGGAAGGATCACTACCTAGACTTGTTTCGACCTTTATTGAGGTCTTAGTGGGAGCCAGATCCTGGATCTGGCTCCCACTAAGATATATCAGGGTTACCAGGGTTGAATTAATGCATTAGTCATATTTTCCATACATAGGTAGTAAGTAAGGTGTATCACTATATTATTAAAATACTTAAATTTAAATATAAGTAAATCTAACTCTAGGCTCATTATCAGGGTATGAAGTGACAGCAAGAATTAGTTTCTTTAAAAATTAGTGCATTACATCCTGCTTAGTCTCCACAGGTTTCCTTTTCTTTTCTGAATAAATTTCTATGTAGGAAACAGTTGCAGTTTGCATCATTTTTTCCTCTCTTCTGCAACTTTGTGTTTCTAGTTCTATAAGGTCTTTGTTTTAGATATCTTCTTCCACAGCATCTAACAAATGCTGTACAGTTTTATTGCTAACATCCAGCTCTTTAGCTAGTAGCACTGTCTTGTAACCAATCTCTTGCAGTTTTTCTTTGTTGAATCCTGTGAATGTATGTATATTTTCAGCAGCATCAAACACCATCCATTCTGCTGTCACTACACTTCATGTTGCATCCACAAGACATATTCCTTCCAAGTTTCTAATGGCTTTCTCACTCTCGGTGGCAACAGTAGTGTGAATCAAGTTATTTTTTAAATAATGTCTTCAAGACATTATTCAGGGTGTTATTACTGATTCATGGGTTACAGGGCAGGAATGAGGCAGTATTTGGTAAATATGTTAATAGGATAGTCAAGGACTGATTGTATGCTATAAATGATACATAAAAATGAATATAGTGATATTATATTTTAAACTTATGAATTTAAATATTTTATAGTGGTTGGTGTCACCACTTTGTATTTGGCAATGTATAGGCTGTCAAAGAAAATTGAATATATTATTGTTTATTATTATCAGATCTCTGTGGAGTCAAAAGACTTCATAGGAGGTCTCACTGTCACACAAAAAGTTCATCATACTGTATTTTAAATACATTCACTGTCTCCATAGTCATCACACTCTCGAGCAATGCATTCCAATCACCCACCACTTTCCATACAAACAAACTGCTCCTCATCCCTTGTTCACTTGCCTTATACAGTTTCCAGGGATGACTTCTTGTTCTCCTCCATTCTGTGTAAAACCTTCTCCACATTAAACTGTTAATAACCCCTTAGCAACTTATGTCTCAGTCATACTCCTCCTATCTACCAGTCTCTGTAAGTTACATTCCCTCAATGCCTTCATGCTCAACATTTGAGAGACCAGAAGCCACCTTAGTCAAACATCTCCAATCCCTTTTCAGTATCTCTTCATCCTTTTGAAGACCAGGTGACCAAATTTACACACAGTAATTTGTATGTAGCCTGATCAAACTTCAAACAATGAAACCATCACATCAGTGGCATACCCAGAAGGGGAGGGCAAGGGGCCCTATCCCCCGCCAAAGAAAAAGGGAAAAAAACAGTAGAAAATTTTCTAAAAATCTTTTCCTAATTAATAAAATTCATTTTTTTAAATTTATGTTGTGCCATGTCTTCTATTTCTATACTATTTATGAATTAGTGATCATTGCAGATGCTTAGTCATAGGTTGTATGCGATGCGTAGTGTGTATTCTCAAATCATCTACTCAACTCCCCCCCCTCCAGATTAAACTCTAAGTGCACTACTGCATTACATCCTGACATCATCGGCATGTCAGTGTCCTCTGCATCATTGCCATAATCTACTGTGCTTTCCTCACAATTTTAGTAATGCTGCCCCCAAAATTTCAGTTCCTTGTTTACAGTCACTCTTAGATCCCTCATCTCCTCCACTCCTCTAAGATATTTCCCACCAGTTGTATTCTCTGCATCCCTCTGCTTCCCAAATTTTCAAACCTCACATTTTTTGCATCACTGATCTGGCAACCCCACTCACTTACTTGCTCATTTAGCCAGTGCATTTAAGTCCTACTGTAAATCCACAACATCTGCTATCCCTAACTTTGCATCATTGCCAATATCATTAACATACACGTTAAACAGCAACGCTCCTAAAACGGACACACCATCAGACTTTCCTTTCTAGGCTATCACTCCTCCGTATGCAACTTGCCCATACTATCAGCAAATTTCCAATGCAGCATACTAATCTGCTATCTGAATCAATTTCTTCCAATTACTAGCTTGTCATGTAGCAATCTATCAAATCTAAATGTTTGTGCGTGTGAAATATCTCACACACAAACGTTGCACATTGGACAGAAACAAAAATTGCTATAAAACACGCAGTTAACAGATAAAGCGACGAGTTCTTGGAAGTGTCACGTAATAATAGCAATGTTTTGACTAATGTAACTTTCATCCATATTAATTTCTTATTCTGTATTGATTATTGTAGTCCCAAAAATGGGAATTTTCATTAGCATGCTCATTTAAAAAAATCTCCTTATCTGGATCATGTTTGGTACGAGAGAATAGTCAGGTTCATGATGAGTTATTTTAGATTATAAATTGAAAATATATTAAACTGTCTGAAAAAGAAAACTGTTCATGCAGATGACAAAATAACGCAGTTCTGTATTGATATGTGTACAGGTTTTTATCGGTTATAATGTCAAAATATACCAATATTTTGTCCCTTCCCCTCTGGGATTATGGGAAAGGTTTTAACTAATACCAGCGACCCTAATTACGACCGCAATGTGCAGCATGACGTAAAATTACATCACTCGTCGTAGGCGTTGTCACCCAGGCAACTTTTTCAGTTGAATAAATTCTATTGGAAATTACTGCGCGTGATTTGGTAATTGTGTAGATGTTCATGTAGATGTATCCATTTAATTTAATCAGTTACTGTCAGAACGATGGAGTCGTCGGTGATTTTAAAGAATTACTGCTGCAATAAACTAATATTACTGCACCCCCCCCCCCTTTTGGGTGTCGTATTTCAATCTGGACGAACATATTTATTTTCATACTGTATATTCATTTTCCAAAATGGAAGTAATCCCTATTAGTGGGAGGCGGATTAAGTAGTGTAAAGGGTGGCGGGGGGGGGTATGATAAATGCCTTCCCGTGATGAGTTCTTTGCTTCACCCATCCTGCAAGTAGCGTTTTACGTTCTTGGACTATATGGAGGTGTCATACAATAATAGGAGTACATAATTAGCGCGCTATAAAATGAACAAATATCCATATAAATGAGCGATTATATGCATACCGTTTATTCATTTTATAACAAGAAAAGTAATGCCACTATAATTATGAAACTTTAAAACAGAATTTGTTTTATAAGGCCAGATATGAGTTTTCCCATCTAACAGATTCTTCTACTAAATAGGCTACAGATAACTTCGATATTTTCTTAGCGACGGCGCCAGGCACAATCAAAATAGACTCCACCTAGTGAATATGGCGCCAGTTTGGCGGCAGGTGTTTCTGTAGTTGCCATGACGATGTGTGAAGTTTGGTAAATCAGACAAGATGAAGTGCAGATATTTTACTTGGATAACTCGGAAATTTTGCTGCCCATATATCGATTCGCTTACGGTATAATTGCAGTGTGAACTAAATGAATCCATCTCTGATTCCCTGGAGATCTCTTGTAATAATAATAAACGCAGATGAAATAAACACAATGAAGCTTTTTTTAATTCCAAAGGACGAAGAACAGATTCATAATAACATGAATCTGTTTAATACTTTTAGTTTATACCTTACTGTTTTAATAACTCATTTAACCTCTACAGATTTAAGTATTACTCTATTGCCAGCAAAGGTTGGTGGATTGGTCTCTGCTATCAATGGCTCAAGCAAAAAGTTAAGGAAGTTTGAGCGCGGTTAGTAGTTGGAAGGGGATCAATCGTTTGATGCTGTTGGCACACTTTCCCCATGATAAGTCTTTGGACTTCCTGGAGGTGTGACATAATAATTAAATGAAGTGACGCTTTCAGGATAGAGAGTAAAATGTGATATGGCTTAATGAAGGAGATGAGTAATTCATATGTTTGTGGATTTCTGGAACATATTCCATATCAGGATTGTCTGCATTTAGTTATGCATATCCATTAATTTTTCTTTCTGAAATTGCATTAAAGAATAGTATATTATTCTTCCTACAAATTTCACTTTATCCATCTGGTTCATAGTCTTTTGTATTCGTTTAGTTAATTACTAAATATATGAAGAGCCAAAGGCTTCAATTTGGCGACATATAACTTGTTTAAGTTAAGGGATATGGGATGTAATATCCCTTAACTTAAATAACGTTTAGTTAATGTTTTAGAGACTCCTAGTTAGAGTCATCTTTATGAAAGAAAAATAGACAGGTCATGCCTCAGTCACTACATTAATGAAAAGACACATGAAGTTGGAGCTTTATTCTTCTCCCAAGCTGGCATAACCTTAGATTAGCAACTTTTATAGATAACTCAATAGTAAAGTTAGAAGAATGGAATGTGCATTTGGTTTTAAATTCTGGGATTCAAGTCTAAGATACAGAGAATCATAGTGATGGTTTTCACCTGAGAGTGAGTTAGCTACTCTGATAAGGCAATGGCGGTGTTTTTTCTTCTGGAAACTTTCATTTTTTTTTTTTTCTCTCTCTGCAAAATATACAGACTAGCTGTTGAAGATAAAATTAATGAACCATATCTATATGTTTGAGTCCTTAACTGCCTCAACATTAAATATAAATAACCACAGTTGACTTATGAAAGGGTGTTTATACAAATCCATATAAAAAATATGGTGTTTACTATTGAATGTATTTTCTGAAATTCATAACGCTCCTAAATTTGTTTAACTTCTCTACTGGCCGTGGTGGATGAAAGTGAGACCAATTTGCACTTCTTATCCATGTTATTCAATAAGTGTTATAGAATCATATTCCAGATTTTGCTGGATGTGTATAGACGTCATGGCCAGTTGGGGTGTTAATGCTATTTACTTCCGCATAAGTTACTTTTAGCATTTTGGCAGTGGAGCAGTCTGTTTATTTTTATAACTAGGCATAGAGAGAAAATTAAATTAAGTTTTTTAATTATGATGGCTTTTCACCTAGAGTCAGTTAGCTAGTCTGATATGACAGTGGCAGAGTTTTTATTCTGGAAACTTGCGTTTCACACATGTATGCCAAATATTAATTTTACATTCTTGCATGAAATATTTGAAGATAAAGATGGTGAATAACTTGATATAAGACTTGATCAGAGCTGAGCCAGTATATTATTAAAAGTGCTGAGCATAAGGTACTGATAACAAGGTAGAGGAGCCAGTATTATTTAGGCTTTGGTGCTCATTTACATTCATGCTACATGTTAATGGAATAATTTGCAACACAAAGAGAAATAAATAAACAATAGGTTTAATCCTTTCAGTATTTCATCTTTGTCACATCATCACAAGAAACAATAATTGGAAGAAATGGGATTAGAATAAATTAAGACTAAAGTCCTATGAGGGGTGCTCTATGGGTATTGTTAGCTAGCCTTAGATGTTGGGTGGGAGGTCTAAAAATTAAAGTTTAATACAACCACATTTATTAAAATGAGGCTGTTTTTTTTAAGTCTGCTACTGAATCTAAAAAGTCGTTTTTTCAAGTTTGTATTTGCTGTGATGGATCATTGCTGTTTCCATCTGATTCTGTGCAAGGTATCCAAGCTATCAAAGACTTTTGTGTTCTTCTAGGCAGATGTTAACAGATCTGGGGCACTTCAGAAAAAATTGCCACAACATTTAAAGAAATGTAATCTCTGCACTGCTTTCAAACCTCATTTGAAGCTGGCTTATCTTCTCTGCTCTCCGAAGGATCCACATCCTCCTTTCTCTATTCCAGGTGTTCACAAGGTTCCTTGTTCTTGCAACTTATCATATTATGGTCAGACTGGGAGATCTGCTAACATCTATGTATTAGAACTCAAAAACTACATCAACCTCCACAACTATGATCAGTCAGGTCTAGTAGACCATCTAACTTTTAGATTCTTATTTCAGGCAAAAGATAACTATATGTCTATTCCACAGATTGCATAGTATGGATAGATTTGAAACATAGCAGAAGACATTAGAATAACAATAAATAAATACAGATGTCACATTATTGTATTATTTATTTTTGTAGAATTTTCGGCAACGTTTCATAGCCATTTTGGAAAGTTCTAAATAATACTTCTCACTCACGTATTTCATAAAAAAAAAAAATTGTAATTAATTATTTAAATTTAAAATTTTATTTTATTCTCCTATTCTAATAATGTAGATGAAGTTATTCTCCTGCAGTTTATAGCAGATATAATGTCACGCACTCTTAATTTTTGAGTGTTGTTCGTTTTTATGTTTATTTCATCCTCCTGTATTGAAAATAGTTATGAAATATTATTATTATATTATATTATTATTACGTAACACCTCCAAGGAGTCCAAAGAGACTCATCGAGGGAGGGCACCTTACTCTACAACTCTCGGTCTCCACCACTTACTCAATCCACCAACTACAACGAATCGCAACTACACCAACAGCATCTACCACCCACTAGCAACACTTTCACAGACAATCACAAACATCCATGCCCACGGCGGGATTCGAACCCGCAGCCTTCAGGCTCTATAGCGGATATGCTAACCACTCTGGCCAACCAAAATAAATGATAAAATAATGGGGGACATCTGTATTTATTTATTTATTCTATTACACAACATGAGTTCAAGGGGGATGAAATCTCTCTCTTACTCATGTTAAATTCATTTCAGAGGGATTTTTGTAAAAAAAAAAAAAAAAAAAAAAAAAAACAGAACAGTCAGCCAAAAGTTTTCTAATTTTACTTGACTGTTCAGAACCTTCTTTGCAGCATTTTATCTTTACTGTTTTCTTTTTATTTCTATTTTGTACCTATTCAATCTGTGAAATTCCTTATTTCACAATAAAAAAAAAGTTGAAGATGTCACTTTACTGTTATGCTTACATATATCTTCTAGTAGATTAGTTTGAAAAACATATTTAATTGCTTGATGTCTGCATGAAGATAATCATTCTGATAATAGGAGTACAACATTGAGTTGTTCCAAAAGCAATTCCAAGGAAAAATATAGATATACGCAGGCTTGATACATTGTATCATCATTCTTCCTTACAAAGTAGATAAAGATCCATATAAAATATTTTCTGGGATTACAGAATTTGACTCAGTAGGTTTTTCCTTTCTGCTTAAGAAAGGAAAATCTATTGAGCATTCCTGTTGCCATGTGACAACTTTTCCAAAGCTCATAACTACTATGAGCTTCAGAAAAAAAATTTTCCGAAAGATTAAAAAAAATAAAATTTCAAAGCGAAATATAAATGACATCATGGCTACTGTTAACATAGTGATTCCATGTTATAATGTTGTATGGCATACGTAAACTACTGTAAATATGCAAAGTATATATATATACATATACTAAAGTAAACAAATTGATTATTTAAATGTTTTGCCACTGCTTTACCACATGGCAGTTCTGGTAATACTAAGGCATTATTCTTTAATAAATGCGAACAAATAGGTTTAAAAAAAAGTTTTTATCATACAACAAAACTGTTGTTTTTATCAGTAATAATAAACATAAGCAAATCATATTTATTTGAGATTTTCAGTCTCTTTAGATTGAGAGTTTTACTCAAGGTAAACAGACTAGGTTGTCGCCAAACATATGGAAGAACTATGAAGAAAATTAATTATTGTGCAGGAGTAGGAAAGACTCACCAGGAAATAAAATCAAAAGTGCTGATCTTACCCCCCCCCCCAACTGGCAATGGCATCTATAGATTTCTAGCTAAATCTGGATACGATTCTACAACACCTATTGAATAACATGGATAAGAAGTGCAATTTGGTCTCACTATTTCATCCACTTCAGCCAGTAGGGAAATCTCCCTACTGTTTAATCAAACAAATGCATAAAAATGATAGTTCAAAAAAATGGTGAAATGTTAACTCTTCATTAAAGAGATGCCTTGTAAAACAATACTAACTTAAAAATAGCAAAGGAGGGATGAATACTGTCAGATGGATCAACTACAAACAACAGAGATAACCCAACCAACTTCCTTGTGCTACCACAGACCATCCAGTGTCATACTGAATAATACAGGAAGTGTCCTAGAGCTGATAAATGGCACAGAAATTGAAACAGCCCTACATGAAATAAAAAAAACGCTCTAGCTGAAGATGAGATAAGTGTTAAACTGTAAAATTTGGACTAGAACAGTTGTTGCATATTCTGGTGAATCTCTACAATGTTATTTTTAGAGAATCCATCCCAGACAAGTGGCTAAAATCAAAGTTAATTCTTTTAAACAAGAAAACCTGTGAATCATATATTATTATTATTCAGGCATCTCCAGACTGGAGCCGAGATTCATTGCAGGAGATCCATTATTCACACAATACCTATCATACTGTCCCTTAAACTCATTCACTGATGATACACTCACAACCACCACCTCCAAGCAAAAAATCTTCTAACACCCTTGCTAACCACACTCAATTTCCACTGAAGACCCATTGTTCCCCCCTTTTCTGTCATGTACCAAAAAAAGTCTGATGTCAATCCTGTAAATAAAACCCTCTTTAATAACTTATATGCTTGTAGAAATCATATCTCCTCTTTTTTGTCTATCAGCCAATTTTTGAAGCCTTGTCAAGCTATTTTCATAGGGAGCATTCCATAGGCCTGCCACAATCTTTGTCAATTGGCTCTGGATCCTCTCCACCATCCCCACAGAATCCAGGTGTCCAGTTCAGTATGCAGTAGTCTGGATGTAGCCTTATTAAAGCATTATATAGGGAAATAATAACTTATCTATCCCTGCTTGTTAGTGTGTTCTTCTACAACGACATAATCTAATGTGCTATTTTGGTTGCTTTTTCAATATGCCATATAAACTTCATCCCCTTGTCCACAGTCACCCCAAGTCCCTGGCCTCATCATTTTCTTGCATTTCAGTTCCATCAATATAGTACACAGCTTGTGATCTCTTCCCAAACTCCATCACTTTACACTTGGCCACATTAAACTGTCAACCATTTACCACTGTCCATAATGCTACCCTATTTAAGTCTTCCTGCAGGATCCCTACATCACCTTCATTTACCACTCTTCCAAATTGCCATCAGCAAACAACTGAATATTTCCTGTATCATTGATATACAAATTAAACAACATAGGACCAAGTACTAAGCCCTGTGGTACACCACTGGTCACTTGCCTTCTCTTGGACTCAACTCATCCATAAACCACTCTTTGATATCTGCTCATTAGCCACACTGTAATCCAAATCACTAGATTCATATCAATCCCCATTTGCTCCAATTTATGGAATATAGTTCTTTGTAGAATCTTGTTAAATGCCCTTGCAAAGTCTACCAGTATCATTTGAGTAGCCATTTCCCTCATTCACCCCTATTGTAACTTTATTATGAAAAGTAACAACAGAATTGAATTATTAAGGCAAGACTTACCCATGTTGTCCTCTTATAGTGTCATATTACTACCCCTCTGAGTCCTGAAATCTGTCTTCTACCAAAGTTCTCAGATACCTTAACCACCACACCACTTCTGAGATAATGATTGACCTATATTTTGCTACTTCTGTGTTGGGGCCTCCTTTATGCAGTGAGGCTATTTTGACCTCTTTCCACTTTTAGCACCTTTCCAGTACTGAGGCTTAAAAGGCTTGGTCAGATGAGGTGATCATTCCCTTGCACGTTCTCGTAATATATGACCAGTATGCCATCTATTCCCATGGCTTTGTTCACATTGAGGTTCTGTATACTCTCTCATCAATCAGTGTCGTATCTGACATTGCAACATCACCACATAGATGGTACACAACTGCATTATGCTCACTTAGTAATTCAACTGCTTGGTTTGGTTATGTTACCTCCCTCCCATCTGCACTTTTTTTTTAAAGTCATCTTTACATAGTCATTTTTCCTTTTACTTGCCACATAGCAAAATAACTCTATAGGATTTCTTTTGGCCTCATCAGCTAGCTTTCACTGATAATTAACTTTGGCCTTCCTTATCATATATGTCACCCTTCTTGCTTGTTTGTTGTGCTGCTCATGGACATGCTGATCACGTTTTCTTTATAGTCCCCCCCCCCCAATAACCTTTTCTTTGCATGCAACTCTTGCTTAATGAAGCTATTCATCTGTCTACCTCCTATCTGATTTATCCTTCTGACTCTAGGTATACTTTCTAATTCTGTTTTCTTCAAACACCCCTTGACCACCTCGCATGCATCACAAACATCTCTCCCTCTTCAAATTTGTATGCCATGACACACTGCTGAAAGCTCACCTACTCAGCTTATTGTAATCACCTGATTTGTAATTCTACATATATGCCTTCTTAACAGAAAATTTTGCATGTCTGGCACCTTCCACTATTCTGTTTGGTCAAGACTATATGATCACTTACTCCAAGTAGAAGCAGCATAGCTAAACTGGTTATTGTTAAGTTCTCTGATGCTATGATCAAATCGAGCGCTCTCGAACTTTGTGTTCCCTACATCTCTGAGCAGCTGTATAAATTCCAGTTACTTCCCTGTCTGTGATCATTCCTCTTCCTCCTCCTATATATATCCCTAAAGTTGAAATCCCCATAATAATTACTACCTGTACTCATCATGCTAATTTACAAATATGTGTTATCTACATTCTCCTTTATACTCAAAGGATTATGGCAGCAACTAATTATATATTTCATCCTGTTGGCCTCTATCTCACACCAGATGATTTAAGTGAATTATGGTCTTAAGTGAATTTCGCTCTGAATCCCTGTTTTCTGATATACAGTATGGTGACAAAAAAAAAGCAGTACTGAACTTCGACATGACATAAACTTCAGTACATGCGCTGTGAGTTATACCGTTTCAACATGCACATTAATAGAAGAGCTAAATGTAATGGTCTACATCATTATATTTAGCTGTAGCATTGATGTTGGCATTGAAAGAAAAGACGTTTATTGCTGAACATTATTTTCATTCATACAGAGTTGGTAGAACAAATGGTCCAAGCCTATGACATGTTTGTGAGCAGTTTGTTTGTCATAAGCATTCCCCCAAGCAATAGTGTCATCATTGCCTTAATGATGAAGAGGTTCTACTGTACCAGGAGTGTTCTGCTGAAATGCAAAGGGCATTTGGGGGAGACAACAAATTGTTAATACAAATGAGAATCATGGGCATGTGTTGGAGTAAGTGTCACAGTCTCTGAAACACAGTCAATGCCGAACAACGGTAAAACGTGGGATACCTAGGCAGCCACTACAGAGAATCCTTAAGGATCTAGGTGCCTTTTTATACGTCATTCAGTTAGGTCAGTGTTTGCAGCATAATCAGCAGCAGCGGATTATGCTGCACAATGGGAATACTGTGCATGCATGCTGGCCAATGTCTATGAAGATCCATCCTTCCTCCATAATGTCTGGTTCTCGGATGAAGCACATTTCCATCTAATTGGTTGTAAATAGATGAACCTACTGGTTTCTTGATTTCTCGAGACCTGAATTTGTCTAAGAGAAACCTCTTCATAGCAAGAAGATCATCTCATGGTGTGTGTGTGTGGGTTCTGGCCAAGGCATAATTGAGCCCTATTTCAATGAAGAGGGTGGTGTAATTGTGACCTTGATGTAGCAAACACTACATCAAGAATGTGTTTGGTTCTGTTCACCTAGGATTTACATAGGATGTGTCGTGCAAAAAAACATTCCATTTAATGCACAGGTATTCCAACAGGATGGCGCAACCTCTCACACATTGCATGGTTCTAGATCCTGTTTATCAGACCACTTCCCTGGGAGGCTCATTTGAGGTTCACAGAATGCTCATACCCTTCACGTTCTCCTGATCTTACATCACTTGATGCCTTTGTTTGGGGTATGTTGAAGGAATGGGTATTCCACCATGACTCACCTTCAAATCTTTATGAACTAAGGGATAAAATTACATATGTCCAGCAGATGTCCCAACCCTTGTTCTCCAAGATGACAGAACCTTCACATGCGTTATGAAACCTGCCTTGAATAACAAGATGCCCATTTTGAGCACATAATCTACTGTCATTAATGCTTTATTCGACCAAGATTCCACTGATAGTTGTAGATGTACACATCATGTGTAAACATATATTTCTTTGTTAATAAACCCATTTACTTCATATCATATATTGTAGTTATTTAGTACTTTTTTTTGCACCATACTGTACTACTGCTATGCTACTCTTTTTGGATTCAGTTCCTCTGCTATTATTAGTACCCCCCCCCCCTCATGTTCCTTCTGTAAACTTCTATAAACAGAAGAACAGCAGAAAAATACTGAATAGTCTTGATGCTGGCTAAGTCCTCCAGCCCAAATGGTGTCTGTCCAGTTGCACTATTAGCTTGTGCTCTAGTATTATCATCCATCCTATCTCGCCTTTATAAGCTGTCCTGCAAGATTTTCACCCAGCCTGTTTCTAAAAAACCGATCTCTCTCTCAGCTCAGTATTCTTAAAAGTGATAGAGAAGGTTAACAACTAGCTTCTTTACTACCTAGAGACCTATCAGTTAATTAGCAACCACCAATATGTATTTGAACATTCTCATTTTGCAGAAGACCTCCTTGCTAACCTTGCCCATGTTTGGAGACACACAACCATAGAAAGATTAGGAGAATCTCATGTGGTCACTCTAGAACATTTCATTGTGACTGGCAGCATATTCTTTCAAGTTACCCTCTTATGATTTCCCTCCTACCCTTTGTGATTGGATTGCAAGTTTTCTCTCTAGTATTCATTTCTTCTCGTCTGAATTTTCAATACTGGATTACTCCAAAACTCTGTATACCCTTTCTCCTCCACATTAATGATCTTCTCTAATGCCCAATCCTATTTATAGCTTTGCTGATCACAGTACATTTTTGTCATTCACTAAACTTGTAGTACCAAGGTGATTTAAGCTTCAAAATCTTTTATGGCCAGTCTTAAACATTAGTCTTCTAGCCATTCTCAAGTGGGATGAAGAGACTTTAGTAAATTTTACTGCTACTAAAATCTAAAATACACTGCTAACTAACCAGCCAAAATCAGTTTTCTCTTCTTAGGCTGACTTTCACATCTCTCCTATTATTATTATTATTGTTGTTCCGGGCAACTCCAAGGAGTCAACAGACTCATCGAGGGAGGCCCTAACATCATGTCAAGAACAACTATTTGACATTGACACAGTATCATACTTTGCCTTGAACTCATTCATGGTCGTAGCACCCACAACAGACTCTGGAAGCTTATTCCACTCATTCACCACTCTCCAAGTAATAAACCTAGCTCTAACTCCCTTGTCAACCACGCTCTTGCCCAGCTTCCATGCATGGCCCCTAGTCCTCCCACCACCAGTCATATTTTCAAAAATATCTTCTGGATCAATCTTATAGAAACCCTTCAGTAATTTGAATGTCTCAATCATATCACCCCTCCTTCGCCTATCGTCCAATCTCTGCAACCCACAAATCTTCAACCTATTCTCATAAGGTTCATTCCACAGACCTTCTATCATCTTGGTCACTCGTCTCTGGATCCTCTCCACTTCCTCCCCTTCATGAAGAAACCCTGGTGCCCATAACTGGGCACAGTAGTCCAGATGGGGTCTTATATCAAGGCTCGATACAGAGGAACAACAACTTGTTTGTCTCTGCATGTTAAAATATTTTTCAGAAGCCAAGTGATTTGATGAGCTGATTTAGTCACTTTTGCAATGTGCCACCCCCTAAACTTCAATTCCCTATCCACCAACACTCCCAAATCCCTGGCTCCATCAATCTCCTGGAGTACGGTTCCACCAATGCGATATACTGCTGCTATTTGCGACTGTGTTTTGATACCGTTGAAATTCACATCACTTGAGAATGGTGAGATCAGTGTTAAGATATTGGTTATGGAAGATCTTGAAGCTTCCGTAATTTGAGCGCCACAGGATTTCTCAAATGAAGAAGAGGAATAATGTATTGTCATCATCAAATATGATTTGAAGTTAGAGACATTGTTGATGTATAGTCAAAAGTGTGGGAAGAGTACAGAACCATGGATACTTTGGCATTAATTAGGAAATCTGATCAGAGGAAGCCATCCACCATGACACTCATTGAAATACCAGATAGGAAGTTGACAATCCAGAGGTTAAGAGGGAGACCATAAGATGGTCGCTTGTTGAAGTCTTGATGCTAGACATGGTCAAATACATTTAGAAATATCCAAGAGCACCACCCATATGAATTTCATATTTTTTCATGGGTTGTGTTCAGAAGTGGGTTCGCTGTAAAACGAGAATAGTAGTATCCATATTGGTAACAGTTAATTAATTGAAGAGTCTCCAGATAGTGAAGAAGCTGGTTGTTGGTGATCTTCATCGCTTTCGAGGTGATTGAGGTGAAAGCAAATGGGACGATAGCTTAAAAACTGACTTATCTTCCCTTTTTAGAAATGGGCTTTCAATGCTGTTGGTTAGATGAGTGTGGCAGCTTATATAGGCGATATAAGATGGATGTTAATTCTGCATCACATGCTTTTAGTACAATTGTAGGGATTCCCTCTGGCTCAGTAGACTTTTTAGTATGAAGATTAATGAGGGCTTTCTGATGCCAAGCAATCCACCTTATCTTTGAGTAATAATACCACCGGTGTGCTAAAGAGGTAGAAACAAGGAAATGCAGCTGTGTAAGAAAAAAGTTTATCCATAATGTATCTTCACGACTACTATACTTGTATATTGAGACAATTGATATCACTTCAATTGTCTTATCTCATAATGCAAAACATTTCCTTTGACCTGTATATTACTGTGTCTTATCCAGACTAGTTTTGACCTTTATTGGGGTCTCATCAGTGGGAGCCATACCTAAGAAGATACCAAGTTTGAATGAATTATAGAAGTCATATTTTTCATATACAAGTAAAGCAATATATCATTATATTATTAAAATACTCTGAATCAGATAAGGTTTAGGAAGTTTTTTTCACTTTGTTATAAAGTATATTGTACTTGACATGAAAGTTTATTTTTGTTTCAATCCTTACCCATGTGTAAGCAAACAAAGTTTTTGCATGAAGTACCTTCGTGTGCAAACTATTTGCATACACTTGAGTAAGAATTAGAGCAAGAATATAGTTTTTTTGTGAATATTATTAAGACTTCTAGGAAGGCCATATATAACCTATACCAGCTGTCATACCTTTTCTTAAACTCATTCACACTGGATATACTCACGACTTCAACAGGAAAACTGCTTCACTCACTTTTCTCTCAGAGAAAAATCTACCTCTCAGTCCCTTTTTTTTTAACAACACACACACTTCCATGGATTCCTTGATGTACTCTCACCTTCCATATAACAGAAAATTTCATCAGACAGTATAACATCCATTCAATAGGTTTAGAGACCTCCATTATATCACTCATCTTTCCCGCACTTACCCATGTTTACATTCAACTTACTCTCAATCTTTCCTCATAACGTACATTATACAGGGTGTTCGGGATAAATTTGACATATTTATAATTAATTATATTTTTCCGTAAGTTACATGTATTAACACACACTTCTCTTCATTTAAAAGTTTGGACCCTTCTTCATTCACATACAAGATGTCAGAAAGGATGGATAGCTGGAATCCACCTGAATCATGGAAGAGAATAACTTGTATCATGATGATTCGTGCCCGCCATCAAAATAAGGATATTACGACTGCTGCCCAATGCTCCCTGAATACAGTAAAAACAATCAGGCATGAACTAGAGACTTGCAATGGTGACTACGAGGATGTAGCAAGAAGAAAGATCCCTAGCAGACGATCTGATTGCGTTCGTACAGCAGAATTCCTCGCAAATCTGCAGGAACAGGTGTTGAAGAACCCTGGCATTGGGATTCGGGCTTTGTTCGTGGAGTTGCTAACTGTAGTCAAGCCCTGGATAACAAGGGTAGCCAATGGTAGGCCGTATGTATGGCAGCAGGATTCGGCCGTTTGCCACACCTCTGGGAAAAGTCAAAAATGGTTGTCTGAAAATTTCTACGACTTCACCAGTCCAAATGTTTGGCCTCCAAACTCCCCAGACCTTAACCCCATGGATTATTTTGTATGGGGCGCAGTTGAAAAAGACACCAATCGCACTTCCAGTAATACAAAAGCCCAGTTAATGGATAAAATTAAAACAGTTTTTGCGGCCCTTCCCAGGGAGACTGTAGCATCAGCTTGTTCGAGGTTCCGAAGCAGAATTGAAGCTGTGATCGATGCTAATGGTGGTTATTTTGAGTAAATCTTGTTGATAGTATTGTAATTAACTCTGCCTGTAATGTTTTTTTGTCAATTCATTAAATTTAATAGATACAAAGAAGATTTTCTTTTTCCTTACGAAACTGTCAAATTTATCCCGAACACCCTGTATATTCCAGATATGATCTTTGCTGTTTCTTTGCATCATTTCCACAACTTCTTTATCCCTTCTGATCCCAGGAGACCAAACCTATCCAGGTATTGTTTAAGGCCTTGTAAAGAGGCAGCCTGGTTGACCGAGTGGTTAGCATAACCACTCTCCAACCAACAGATCGCTGGTTTGAATCCCTCCATGGGCATGAATATCTGTGATTGTCTTTAGGTGGGAGATGAATTTCATCGCCCGGTGTGAGGCCACCTCCCCGCTTATTGGAAGCCTGAAGTGGCTTGAAAAAGTTTCATGCTTAGTCTCTGGAGCACGGTTTCCGAACTATGTAAAAATAAAAAATTACCAAAAATATATATAAAATTGATAAAAATCGAAAAAAAAAAATCCTTGCCCACAACAGTACAAATATACTATAGGTTTACTAATAACCTTTCGCGAGCGGGAACTACATAAAAAAAGAAAAGAAACAAAATGATCCTTATCCTTACATGTCAGTTATAGTGTTCGTTTCAGCACTGTAATTATTTTCAGGATTGTATTTGCTGTTTTTTGGCATGTGAACTTTGACCTTCAAATTCCCGTCTACCATTACTGCAGGATCCCTAGCTTCATCAGTTTCTTTAGCATAATCCCACCAATCTTTGTATATCTCATTACACCGAAGTGCATAACTTTACATATTAGCATTGAATGGATACCCATATTATTTGCCCACATTTCCAGCGCATTTATGTAATTCTTTAAGTGCTGACATCATCATCCCTGATTGCCCTGGCCATCTTTTCGTCATCGGCAATCATTCGACTGTTTCCTGTCAGATTCTTTCCAACATTAATGTATCGGTCCTAGTTCAGTTTTCTCTTAGCATAATCCCACCAATCTTCGTGTATCTCATTACACTGAAGTGCATAACTTTACATATACTAACATTGAATGAATACCCATTATCATTTCCCCACATTTCCAGCACATTCAAATCATTCTATAAGTGCTGGACATCATCATCATTTACATTCCTGATTGCCCTGCCTATCTTTGCGTCATCAGCAAACATTTGACTGTTTCCTATCAGATCCTTTCCAATATCATTAATGTATAGATTGAACAACAATAGTCCAAGGACTGACCCCCTCGGGCACTCCACTGGGTCATCTTAATTCTGGGAGATTAACACCGGTGGTACCGGTCCGTCAACTATCCACTTATGCAAGTCAACAGTTTATACAAACCAGCCTTTCATGCGGTATTTTATGAAATGCCTTGCAAACTCCAACACTATTATAGTGTATCTATTCCCTTTATCGAACTCAGCTGTAACATTATTATAAATATGAACAAATTGCTAAAACATATAATGCAACGTATAATTTATTAAACTTCACACTGAGAGTGCAGTATTACACTTATAAATCTTACTAGGCCGAAGCCTTTACAAGAGATTATCCGATTCCGGCACGAGGCATCCTAACGATCATACGCTGTTGGCAGCGCCAAGCCACCAGTGTGCCCTGCAGAGCACGCAGAGACAGAATTTTAGTCTCCATATGACACTCCTAATAAAGAGAGGTCTTTATAACTAGCGAAGCACCAAACCCCGCAAAAAGAAATAGTAGCACTGGTAAAGTGAGGAGTTGCTCCAAACTCCTATTGTATTAGTCTTACAAGGTCTTGGTTCTGAAACATATAATGTATAAAGCAAGGCAGAAGTTATGCACAACAGCCTTAGTTATGGGATCAGAAGGATCTATTGTTAGTTTAACATGAGGTAAGCTTATTACTTTGGCCTTTACTATGTTAGTTTTGAATTTTATGATTATCTTGTACTTGTTTGGACGGAAGTATATATTGAATGGGAAACTGGAGTTTTTGCCTTAACTATTGAAGATGTCTATTTTTAGAGGACTAGGATTTTGATAGCGATTGTTGCTTTGCAGTGAAGTAGGAAATGTAAACCCCTCATTCCGGTAACATTTATTTCATTTATTTGATCAAAACTGGTGTTTGGGTCAAAGAATGGAAACGGTAATCAGACTATGCAAAGAGGCGTAGAAATTTCGGAGGTCATCTTAGTTGGTATACTTTTGTGGTTGCCATAGGATACGAGGCTGAGATTGGTTAGTAGAACAACTCTTAAAAAGAAGACGTGGATAAGGTTATCTGTCTACAGTATATTTAGAGTGAGAGCTGATTAAGTAAAGGCGCAGAGTGTTGGAAGAATGGTGAAGATTATCCAGTGTTCTAGTTGACCTGTTAACAACTTGCGTTGGATCATAATAGAGCAAATGATTGAGCTACCCTTGGGGTATGATCTGTGAAGGTTAGAGATGGGGAACACGTTTGTGTTATTAACGTTAAAATCTCCTAGGGAGATAAACTCAGGTTCTCTAGTTAGACTATATGAGATAAGCTTTTAGAGCTAGTAGTCAAATAGGGTAGTATGGTGTCTGAATTAGGAGCGCGGTAAAGGCACAAATAACTATAAATTACAAGAAAATCTTGAGCCAGAGCAGATATCTTAGTGGGATTTCAAGTTTTGATAGTCTTTGACATTATTGATAGCACCATGAAAGATGTTAAGATACTTGATGTGGACCGTAGTCGTGGATACCGTTGATTCGGTTAAGAATAGTAGATCGGGGTGTACGTAATTAATATTTGTATCGATTTCCCAGATGTTGGCAAAATGGATGCGAAAGTGCTTTTTACTAGGTGAAATTTTGGTGCTGTTTTTTTTTCTTCTGTTTTTGCAATTTTTGTTCCACTTTTCATTATATTGGTATTTTTTAAATTTATATAACCGCAGTGGCATTAGTATTTGGTTGTCTTAGTCGAGTTAGTGCGGGAAACTTATAAAGTAAGTGCATACAGTAGAGTTGAGCGACTTCTCATGACTTCCACACAAGTGGTGCCCAGATTCCAATACAAGCTTGACCTCGCTAATGTTTCCTTCACACTACTATACCCCCCGCCCCCCCCTCTAGGCACTATCTGGTACAGTCTTAATCAGTAGCCGGATTATTAGCCAGCTGACCTTTAATTCTCCATACGCTTTATACTATCGAGCTTTGTCCCAAGTACTATATAGCAGCCGTGTGCCGAAACTGCTTTAATGTTTGTACCCTCAAATGCTATTAATGAATTAGGAAAAGTGTTCTCTAATTTATTAAATCAAAGCAACAGCTTTACAGTTAAGGCCAAAGAGTTAAACATTACTACCAAATGAAAACATAGTAGAATTATGGAAAAAACAAAATTTGATAAGATCAGAAATGAGGAGATATAGAAAAAGTATGCATTACAACCAGTAAATGAATGGTTAGCAAACAGAAAAAAAATGAATAACAAAAGGATGTTAACATGCTTTACCGCCTATTGACCAAGTGTTTTAGCGTATCTACTCTCCAGCCAAGAGGCTACGGGTTCGAATTAAGCCGTGTGCATGGATGTTTGTGATTGTCCTTAGATGGCAGATGAATTACATTTTCCCGTGTGAAACCACCTCCCCGCTTATTGGAGGCCTAAAGTATCTTGAAAAAAAGTTTCAAGTTTGGTTTCCGGAACAAGGTAAAAAACAAATAGAAAATAAAATTTAAAAAGTAATAGAAATATACACATCTTAATCCACCCACGGTATAATGGACTATTGATGTACAATCTTTTGTGGGCGGGAGTTACCTAGAAAATTAGAAACTGAGTACTTTAAAAGATCAAGTAAAACTGTGGAAGGAAGACAGATCATTGAAAATTGTTGAAGCAGGTTTAAGACTCATGGTGGGCGGGAAGAGGAGAACGACAGTTTTTTTTTTATGTTGCTCCCATCTGTGAAAGATTATTTGCAAACTTATAGTACATTTTGGACTGTGGATGGATTTTTGGCAATTATATTATACAGTATATATATATATATATATATATATATATATATATATTTATATATTGTACGTTTTAATTTATTTTTTACATAGTCCGGAAACCTACTCTAAAGACCAAACATGGAACTTTTTCAAGGCACTTCAGGCCTCCAATAAGCGGGGAGGTGGCCTCACTCCGGGCAATAAAATTCATCTACCACCCAAAGACAATCACAAACGTAGCCTGTTGGTTGAAGACCGGGTACGCTAATCATTCGGTCGGCAAAGACATTAAATTTGCTTAGTGTGAAATGGGCATAATTTGTGTATAAATTTTACACATTTTACAAATTTATATTATACATAACCCTTTTGTTAATCACAAATTACCACATGTTATTATTGTTGTTATTTATTTTTATTTTATTTATTTTAACTCCAGTTGTCAAACTTTCAGCCGGAGTGTGAGTCAGTAACATTTAATCATTGACATTAGGTCACAGACTGGTATACTTTCTAAGGAATATGTAAAAAAGTAAAAGATTCCATGATTACTAGGAAAGTTCCGTGTATTGTGTTGTCTTGCCCTTGCTCCATTTGGAGAGTTTACAAAAATATTGCGGTGGAGTAGTGAGTAATATATATATATATATATATATATAATTTTTTTTGCATCAATATATGCATATCTTTGTTATGATGTAAACAGCTGTAAATTGCACTTAAGAAGATTACTATTATTACTTCAATTTCTTTTCTAGTGTTGTTAGTATGCACTAACAAAGTTAATTACTCGTGTAATTAAGTGTTCGGTTTTATTGAATATTTCTAACAGTTTTCATCAGCACATATTCTCCTCGCTCTTAGATAGGCAACAATTGAATCATGTGATCATTTCCTTAGTCACTGGAATCCAAAAGATTGAAATTGTTTTCCAGAACCTGAGAACATCGTTTTGTAATGCTTTGTTACTATTCTGAGCCTCAGAGAAATCATGCTTTTCAGACTTCGAAATATCGTTCAGAGAATTGGGCAGATAGCGATAGATCGTTATCTCCCCAATGTTCAAGTAAACAGGTATCGAAGCAGTCACTACAAATAATAGAGAGAGAGAAAGAAAAAGCGAGAGAGTAAAGGCAGTTATTATTGTTGTTGGATTACTTTTAGAACTGGAGCAAGCAATAAACGACAAAGCTTTCGAAAGAAAGCCGGTAGTTCTTATTTAGAACTGCTAAGTAGCATCTTTTCCTTCACTTGGCTTGCTACCATTAATGATTATTCCAGTTTCCACTTCCCAAGCTGACGATAAAAGTAACTGCATTTTATTGAATTTTTTTCCATTGTGTGTATGCTCGCGCGCGCGCACGTGTGTATAGATTTATAAAAATTAGAATATTTTATTATATATAAGGAAACTTCTATATATATTTATTTAATACTTACCCCAAGCAGAAGAGGTCCAAAGACCTATAATACAACATTGCTATTTGGGATAAACAGTTAAGGAGAATGAAGAAATGATAGGTTTCTTAAAAAGCTGGAAGTTGTAGTCGTTGGAAAAAAACTATGGGGGGAAAGCTGTATCCAGTGGTAGATGAAATGAAGGAAAAAGACGTTGATTTGATATGTTTGGATATGGACTGGGTAAGCATGTTAATCAGTGGTTGCTCTAGTCTTACATGGTAAGTGGAAAGAAATGATAATGGTCATTTCAGTGGAGCTACATTCATGAAAGCGCCTATTACAAAAAGCATAATGCAATGGAGTCTGTGTGAGAGAGTGGTCACATGTTAGCGGATTGCCCTTCTTTTTTACACTTAAGAATTTTTAGGAAGATTTTAGGTGCATCGCCCCAAATATCAGTATAAGGTTTGTCGAATTTTTGATTTATAAAATGTTAAGAGCATGAAAGAAGTACTGTTTTGAACGGGAAAGAATACCAAGTTTTCATAAACTGCGGAAGAAATGGATATAATATATTTATGGAGGATAAAGTAGATATGAAAATCAACCTAAGAAGGGAAAACTGCCCTTGAAAGGAAATCAGAACATTATCAAAAGTAAGATGGAGTGAATTTAGAATCTTTCCGACTTTTCGTAGTACTGAAATTCGTTAAGTGATCTAAGTAGTTTAAGGAGGGAGTATGTCCAGAGGCGTTATTTCACATTTGACATTCCCCCACCAGGTGGCACTCGTGTCACGGTGAAGGTCAGTGTATATATGATACTGGAGGTGTGGTGTGTGAGGCATACTGTTCATTCGAAGTTGCTAATTGACATTGAGGGAAAAGGCATCATAGGGATAGAGGTATTACTGTTGATACGGTGAAATGAGGGCAGTATCCAAGAAATTGCCAGTATTGTCGGCTGTTCCGAGCTGTGGTTAAAGTATTTCTATAGTGGAAGAATACTGGACAGAACAGTTATCGAGCAGTGTTCGGCAACCATGTCTCATTGATGTTCGTGGCGAACGCTGATTATCCCGCCTTATTCTAAACCAGTGGTCTCCAAACTTTTGGCCGCGAGTGCCACATTGGGTACTTCAGCGGGCCGTAGTAAAAAAAACAAAAAAAAAACTAGAACTAGATATATGAGTTTTATTGAAAGCAGATAAAAACTGATTACAGAGTATGTGAGAGTAAATTATCGTATATTAATGACAACGAACACTATCAGCAAATTCTCATATTTTTATCACAAATTATAATAAAACCATTAATGTGAATGTTGTAACTGTGTTTGTGTTTTTAACATCTTATTAAACTCAGGTTCAAATTTTGAAGTGGTAATTACAAGTAGCGATTTCAAATGTTCATCAGAAAATTTGCCCTGTATTTTGACTTGATATATTTCATTCGGGAAAAAGCTTGTTCGCAAAGATACATTGTCCCAAAAATAGAGGTAAATTTCCAAGCAAATTTCTTCAAATTTGCTTGTAAAATTTTGTAAAATTCAAATTTTTTTTTCTTCGTTAGTCCGTTTTAACCGATCTTTTACAGTCAGAAAGATCGTAACTTGGACTACGGTTACTTTTTGCTATTTGGGAATATATTTTGAATACAATTCTAATTAATGCATTTGAAATCTATTAACACCCCGTGTTTTTGCGGATTCTTATTGAAAAATTAGTCCAATTGGCGGGCAGGATAAAATCATATCGCGGGCCGTAGTTTGGAGACCCCTGTTCTAAACCATAGACAAAAACTATGGTAGGGCTGACCGTGGAATTTAAGCACCGGACAAATTACGAGTTTCCCCCAGTCCAAAGCTCCATTTTCTGTTCACGTAGTTGAGAGTACCCATGCATAATGCATTAATTATCAACGACTATTTGCAGTTGGCATCTGAGAATCATCCTTGAAGTCTGGAAAAAAGTTGCTGTCTCGGATGGGTCTCGTCTACGCCTGTGGACGGTAAACTCGGGAAGAAGAAACACCCCGATGCGTTCTAGCAGGAGTTGACATCTTTATAGTATTTTTAAATAAAATCGCAGTGCGACAGTAAAAATTAATTTTTTATTAATTCTATTAAAACATCATCACTGTGAGGCAGAAGAACAGTAATAGTAATTTGAATACAGTAGAATAAAAAAAAAATGGGAACGATAATAATCCTTTTATTTATTTAAGTATAAAGAGCTAATAAGCTTCATTTCGGCAATGAAAACATTACTTAAATTAAGGGGATATTAAATCCCGTATAGTTTTAAAACCGAATAAGAAACTCAAAGATCGGAATCAGAGAGTTTCTTGCCGAATTATAGTAAACTATAAAGTATCGGCGACACTAGCGTGTTTTTACATTATGGAAAATACCTAAGAATAGCGATCTGAACTTCCTCCACTTCTGCCACGAGTTGCCCGGTACTGTACTACGTACTAGGATCACTTGCATTGGCTAACGCTAGTGTCGCCGATACTTTATAGTTTACTATAATTCGGCAAGAAACTCTCTGATTCCGATCTTTGAGTTTCTTATTCGGTTTTAAAACTATGCGGGATTTAATATCCCCTTAATTTAAGTAGCCTTTTATTTATTTTTTTAAGAATCAAACGCGAATTTGATGGATCGCATTCAATTTCTGTCTACCATAAGCCAACTTTTACCGCTCGCTATATTCCCTGTTTCATCTGCACATCATTCACTTCATAAATATTGAATTATCAAACCTTGGTATCTAGAGCACATAAAATTTGCTTTGCGAAAGTAACTTTTCAACAGGAATTGGAAACTATCAAGTCTTATTAAATGGTTATAATCCAGAATAACATAATATCATTGACACTGTTCCTTCAACATCTCGAAGAAAAGAAGTAGCAGAATTATTATTCATGTTCAAGGTATTTCTGAACTTAGGGGAAAGGTTTTGAAGAAATTCCAATTCATCACTGCCTTTAAAGCTATCAACCAAATCTGCAATCCCTTCCTTCTCCAAAGCATAAGACTATCACTATTACTAATACTACCCGAGGTTTACCAATTTTATCATGTTCTTGCAACTTGTGTAATTTTGTTGTCAAATGGGAAGTCAAACGACATATTTCAGAACACCAGAACGATATCCATTTTATATCAAGCCTCATGAAGCTGATTCGGTTCAACTTGCTGTTAACAACACTAGCCACGATTCATTGGGATAATACCAAATTTTTTTACATAACATACAAATTACAAACCTGTTTACACATGTAGAATGATTGTTAAGGTTTTAGAGGGATTGGTATGAATAGGATACGGGATTGAGTAGATAAGGAAGCGATTATGTGTAGAGGTGAACATGGGTTTGAAGGGAGGTCTTGTTTTTATAATTAACTTATATTTTATAATAATGTGACGACAATTGCGGACAGGGAGCAATCCATGATATAGTGATATTTCTGGATTTTTGTGAAGGCATTTAACAGACTACCATGTAATGAATTGCTGTCTAAGTTACGGCGAATGGATTTGGATAATCCGTTGTTGATTGGATTAGAAACTGGCTCTCTAATAGATATCAAAGGTTTCTGAAGAGTAGCTGTCTCAGAGGAGTAGAGTCTACAGGAATTCTGTCCTGGGACCACTGCTTTTTAATCTTTGCATTATCTGCGAATATTCAACTATTCGCAGATAATGCAAAGTTTGGAAACTTTTAGGAATGGTGTGGCTGTACTGGTGCTTCAGAGCGATTTCAACAGACTGCCTATGTAGACAGACAAGTGGGATATGTCTATTCAATAGTAAATGTTAGGTTTTGCACTTTGGAACGCGGAAATGTAACGCTGTGTATCACACCGCAGACTTGTTACAAGAGGTTGAGGAATCGAGAAATCTTAGGACAGTGGTGGGTAAAGAATTGAAGTTCAGTTCTTTACCCAGGACATATTGCAAAAGTGATAAAGACAGCACAAAGAAATGCCACTATAGTAAGAACATTGATAGCAGAGATAAGTGTGTGTATTGGTCATTCCAGTGTACAAAGCTTTGATTATGCCACATCCGGACCACTGCGCACAGATTTGGTTACCTGGATTTCTAGGAGAGAAGCAAGTTCTGGAAAAGGTTCAGAGGTGGATAACAAAAGCGATACCAGGTTTGTAGAATATTGACTATGAAGGCAAGTTGAGGGATTGTAATTTGCAGAATTTAGTAAGTAGTAAATTTGAACGTTTATTTAAAGAAGGTGCTGAACCTTATACCATCTTAAATCACAATTCCAGTCTTTTTTCTATTGTTATTCTTTATATTCTAAAAGTTTGGGAAATTGTTATCCTGAGTATTATTTAAATATGTTATTATTAGATCACATCTCAGGAAAAGTGATATGCACATAAATTTTGAAGATATGCTTACCAAGCAGGTACCCAGGATATTTTATCAAATGGTTGACGGAGGAAAGGGGATGGGGAAATTGTATCACGATGTGGTGCATGAGAGAGAGGTATTTTTTTTTTTGCACGAGTGGAATGCTTTGCCGGATAAGGTGGTAAGTGCACAAATTTAATCATTTTAAGGATATGATAGATACCTCTGTTCGATTGCATGGTACTATTGCCTTTCTGGATGAACCGTAACTCCAGACGACGTATTACAAAGAGGTGGAGGAGGCGAGAGATCTTGGGATATTGGCGGATAGAGAATTGAAGTTCAAAGGACATATTGCAAAAGTGATAAAGATAGCACAAAGAAATGCCACTATAGTAATACTAGAACATTCACATGTAGAGATGAATGTGTATGTGTGGTCATTCCAGTATTTGCGTACAGATTTTGTTACCCGGATTTCTAGGAGGGAAACAAGTTCCGGAAAAGCGGGAGGAGATAACAAAAGCGGTATCGGATATGTGGAATATTGACTATGAAGGAAATTTGAGGGATTGTAATTTGTAGAGTTTAGTATATTGGCGGAGGAAGGGTTATTTGATTCAGACGTGAATTGTGAAGAGGAACTTACCAAGATAGGTACCCAGAATATTTTTCAAAGGGTTGAAGGAAAAAAGGAGATGGGTCATTCTTGGAAATTGTATAAAGATGTGGTGCATAAGAGAGTGAGGTATGAATTAAAAAAAAAAATTTTTTTTAACAAGTGGAATGCTTTGTCGAATGAGATGATAAGTGCACAAATTCAATCAGTTTTAAGGGTATGATAGATATCTGTTGGATTGCATCCTACTATTACATCGATGGATCGTGACTCCAGAGGGTGTTTGTATAATAACAATAATAACTAGTTTTAAATTTGAACGTTTATAGAAGGTGCAGCTTTATATCATCTTAAATCAGTCTTTTTTCTATTATTATTCTTTATATTCTAATAGTTTGGGAAATTGTTATCCTCAGTATTATTTAAATATGTTATTATTAGATCACATCCCAGATAGTGCGTTATCGTAGTTGAAACTACATGAAGAGAAAGATTCTGTTGTAACCTCATTTTTGTGTTCTTTTATTTTATATTCAAATTTTATTATTATTCTTAGATCACACTGATGATTTACGATAAGCAAGCTGAAATTATTTTTACTCTGGCTTATGTATTTTTGTTTAAAATTATAGCTTAGTTGTATTCTTTATATGAGAAATGTTTTGAAACCCTGATACCTGTAGACCGTACTTCGAATGTTACAAAATATTTATCTTACAAAAGATTCTGTTGTAACCTCATTTTTGTGTTCTTTTATTTTATATTCAAATTTTATTATTATTCTTAGATCACACTGATGATTTACGATAAGCAAGCTGAAATTATTTTTACTCTGGCTTATGTATTTTTGTTTAAAATTATAGCTTAGTTGTATTCTTTATATGAGAAATGTTTTGAAACCCTGATACCTGTAGACCGTACTTCGAATGTTACAAAATATTTATCAGTTGTGGCTGATCAAGTACGGCCATCTATGATGGATGTCTTTACAGATGGACGTGTGTTCCAGCAGGATAATACGCCATGCCACGTTGCAGATATCGTTCGAGAGTTCTTCGCCGAACCAAACAAACTTTCAAATGTAATCATGACCGCCGAATTTGAATGCCAATAGAACATCCCCCATATTACGTGGATATATAATAATTATTCGCGGTACTGTAAGAAAGGCTTTTAAGATCCACGACGGCAGAGATTGGCTTTCGTAACCATAATTTTAGGATAAGATGGGCTAGTCTTATGCTAAGATAATATTAGTATGAATAATAACTTGGAAGTACTTTCATACTAGTTTGTATTATTGTCAAATTAATCAACGGTCCAAATCATCAACTCTGTTTTCATTTCTGCAGGTTCAAAAGTTGTCATCTGACAAGCTTGGTCTAGCAAAAAATATGGGCGATAGCCTTGACATAGGTATGATATTTAATATGTGATGTTTTACGAGATTAAAAGTTCCTTGAAATTTTATTGTACTAATTTGTACGGCTTATGGTATTTATTAGTTAATAGGTATACCCCTCCCCCTCCTTGTCTCCGATATTTATGTAATTGATAATTTCACCTACAAAAGTCTTAAGCTTATAGTACATTGCATGTCATGGGGTGGGCTAAAGAGACGAGGGGGTGGCTCCTTCATTATGCAGGGAACAAATTGTATTTCAAATTTGGTCGAAATTGGTTGGGGTGTAAAGGTGTGCGGAGGATGAGATGATAAAAGGACTTTTTGACGTTTTAGTATATAATACTTCGAATCCAACAGGTTTTGCCTTGTTTAATATCATATGAAGTAAGAGTGGTAGAGCTTTATTTAATAGAATTTTGCCTCTTATGATTCTTTCAATAGGAATCGTTTGAAGTTTTATATAGGTTTGGTGTCTCTGGCGTGATCATTGGCACTGTTTGAGGTCGGTGAGAGTTGAATTTTGGATTGTCTATTACCATTATTTTCACAGGGAGTGTTATGAAGTGTGATAAATTTACATTATTCAAAGAATTTTATCGAATGTGCGTACTTTTTTATATATAAAAATGTATGTGAAAAGTTATTAAATTCCATGAGGCATTGCGTCACCAGGTCAGTTTTACCAGATGAAACCAAAATTAAACGACATGGACATAATTTAGTTCTTATTTAAGATTCAGTCGAAGCAACTAATGCTGTGAGGCCATTGTATTAATCTGTTAATTACGTCTATTTTTCTGGCTGTTTTGCGGGATGAAATCTCGAGTGTTTTCAGGAAGAAAAAAAAAACCTGCCTCATTTTAAAAGATCTATGATTTGAACTCGAGTGGTTTCAATTATAGGGCATTATCGATACCGGTTGAACTACGGTGGTTTCGCCAGGTTGTGGAGGATCAAAGCAGGCACCCGGGCAGGTCGTGGCGTCTGCAGAGGAATCCACGTCTAATCTTCCATTCATTTTATCCTGATTAAGCCGAATTTCTTAAGCGACTTTAAGCAAACTTAAGAAACAATTTTATCCCACCAGATTTGGTTCGAAATCGGTTCAGTAGTGCTATCTCTGAGTGTTTTTTTTTTTTTTTTAATCAAGGCGACGTTTAGGGCTGTTTTTATAGTTCCCCACGTCTTTAATTGAGTGGATTTAATGTTTAAAATATCAACAGTCCATGGAATAGATGAGTTCGCGATATTAATATTCATCTTATTCGATAATATTCAATTTAGAACCGAGATTATTACAAATGAAAATTTGAGTGTAATGTTTCTTGTAATAAGAGTAGGCAGTGACTCACCAGAGCATTTTCATTCACTGTTTTCCTTGCCTAAGAATCTCTGCCATGACCTATTGTAGTATTTGGTCCATGCCATCTTTGTGTGTTAACTCTGTTCCAGTTGAAAAGCCATAGAAAATGTTCCTAACCTGCTTGACAGAATTTTTAACCCGAATCAGACCAACCAAAAACATGCGTGTCTTTGAATGAGAAACAAAGGCTTCTATTTCTGTAGGAAGATCTTTTTTACCGTAATTTGATTCAGTTCAAATGCTGTGCATGTATGATTTTTTTTTTTTTAAATTTGAAATCTATAATATATTCTAGATTGTGGAGGAATAGTGCGAGCTCGGAGTTTTTTTTTTTTGTGTGTGTGGGCGCGACGTTTAGGGTTATTTTTAGGGCCGGCCTGGTTGGCCGAGTGGTAGCGTATCTGCTCTTCACCCAAAGGGCTGCGGGTTCGAATCCCGCGTGGGCACGGATGTTTGCGATTGTCTGTGAAAATACTAGTGTGGTGGTGGTCGGCGGTAGATGGCGTTGGTCTAGATGATGAAAGTAGTTTTGGTTCGTTGTGGTTGGGAGATTGAGTGGTAGAGACGGAGAGTTGTGGAGTAGGTGTCCTCCCTCGATGAGTCTTTGGACTCCCTGGAGTTGTCACGCAATAATAATAATATTTATGGATGGATCAAGAATGGTTTTCGAATAGATGAACGTCTACTTCGACCTATTTATTATTATTAAGAACAAGGTAGAAACCTTTTTACAAACATCAGTATCATGACAATCCCTTGGTAACAAAATAAGTAAACCCTTCATATTGATGATCATATATGTTGTAAGTTGGAAATTAAAACCATTAATCAATGTAATCACAGTATTAGGATAAAGACTGGAAGAAAATCTGGTTTTCCAGAAGGTATCTGTTAGTCAGAATTTTCCAAACTGTTATTGGGGAATACACGCAATAATTCTTGAAGAACGTAATGAATGCACACTGTAACGCCAACATATTGATATTTTTTCTGCAATTTCAGAAGTTTTCCAAATATTAATGGCACATGAAACGTTCAATAACTGCTTTATGAACAACCTAGAGAAGTTTAATTTTACCGTTATAACAAGTAACACTTTAATTTTTTTTTTTTTATTAATAATGATAAATGACGATTTAGAATTAATATACATAACTGTCAATTTCAGAGTAGTTTCCGCAGTTTCCCTTCTTACTACTTAAGATGGAATAAACTAGCATATATCATAAGCTTTTAACAGTTACCATGAATATAATATACTGGGGAAATCAGTGTAATCACATTTCTCTTTAACGGTTAAAAATTTGGTTGTGGTCGTTATTAGTACAAACATGTTATATATGTATTTTCATCTGTCTTAATATTCTACTGTTCTCTCCGCTTACGATGCTACTTCTCACCAGTGCTTACTTAATACAAATGTACAATACATTCCTACCTTAGAATACTACTTATGCATTAGAGGTTCACCGAAAACCTTTTTAAGGTTTTCGGTGAACCAGAAACGGGTAGTTCAGCTAATTGATCACTGCTCTTAAGATTCACTCTCTGATATAGACTGATGGCGAGTTTTACCCTGTGCTGTTTCTGTAGATATGAGGTTTTTCCGGGAAATTTCCGAACTTTTTAAATATTTTTTTTTCCTGTCTGACTTAGAAGCTATTCGGCCTTGTCGCCTTCGAAGTACTCTCCTCCACTGTATACACTGCTGCCAGCGTTCTTCCATTCTTTGAAAACATTTCCGGAACGCTTCTTTCGGGATACTGCGCAGTTCCGCTAGCGATTTTTTCTTTACTGAGTCAATCGACTCAAAACATCGGTCTTTCAACGTCAATTTCAATTTGGGGAATAAAAAAAAAGTCTGCTGGTGTGAGGTTAGGCGAATAAGCAGCTGTGGAACGACTGTTGTTTCGTGTTTCGCCCAAAATTGAAAGATTAGCAATGATGTGTGTGTGGGTGTGTGTGCGTGTGCAGGCGCATTATCATGATGAACCATCCATCGGTTTTCCCTGCAAGCATCAGGCTTTTTTTTTTCTCTTTTTTTTCCTTCCTGATAGCCTCACGAAGACGTTGCATTACCTCAAGATAATACTCCTTGTTCACTGTCTTATCTTTGGAAGAAATTCATGGTGAACAATGCCTTCAGAATCCAAAAAAAAAAAAAAAAACTGTCATCATCACTCTGACGTTTGACCGCACAATTGACAGTCGTCCTGAACGGGGATCATCGTCGACTGAATTTCGCCATCTTTGAAACGTTTCCACCACTCGTACGTTTGGGTCCAGCCCAAACCCTCATTCCCAAGTGATGTTTTTAACATTTCAAATGTCTCCGTGAAGGATTATTATTATTACGTGAAACCTCCAAGGAGTCCAAAGACTGATCGAGGAAGGGGCACCTACTCGACAACTGTCTCCACCACTCAATCCTCCAACTACACCAAAGTCATCTGCCGCCCACCACTACTAGTATTTTCCACAGATAATCACAAACATCCATGCCCAAAGCGGGATTCGTACCCGCAGCCTTTTGGCTGGAGAGCGGATACACTAACCACTCGGCCAACCAGGCTGGCGATTTTCCCAATTTGACGCAAAACTTACACAAATTCGTTGATCATGAAGATATTTCATTTTAAACACAACAAAAAATCACTCAATACGTGCTGACACAAACAGACGTAGTACAACAACTAAGCAAAATATCATGTTGCGGTTTTCGCTATTCAGTGTTGCTGCTAGATTGTAGCATATGCAGCTAGTAGCGCTTGTTGGCGCGATAATTCAAAAGTTCGGGAATTTCCCGGAGAAACATCGTACTTACATGGGCGTTGTGCAACCTCAGATTGCACCCATCATTGAATTAAACAAAACAAATGCCATTGTTTCGGAATCACACAGAAATTGTTCTCAGCTCAGTACTCTTTAATGTTAATCTCATCTACATGTGTTTCACAAAAAAAAAAAAAAAAAAAAAGTATCGTGTTGTACACGATGTTTAGCTTTCTGTCGAAAAATGACGAGACCTAATCTTTTTTACAAAATGTTTAGAATAAGGGTGACGATTTAACTTGCCAGGCCTTGTGTTGTCAACTCACGGTATGTCAACACTTATCACACAATGAGGTCGTTCCAAATTACCGTAACTTATGATATTCAGCTTATTTTCTTGATTTTGATGTGCGTGTGTGTGTTATTTTAAACACAGTTTTATATTGCGCAACATTTAGCTGAAACATTTCATTTTTTCCCCTTCAGGCAAGGATCATTTTAAACTGGTGTAAGTAAGTGGGTATTGACTTATAATTTTTACGAATTCAAAAAAAGCAGCGACTTTTCCTAAGCGTCAAGCGGCTATCCTTTTCACGCTAATTTTGCGGCTTCAAATTTTGGGATCTTCATTGCACATTTTGTATTTCACTATGCATTTGCGCTTTATAATCTTTATGTAATAATTGAACATGAATCATTTTTTGACATATAATTTAAATGAAAACCAGCACTTAAGGAATATAACGAATCCATGTGACTTTTATATCTTTATTGTGTATGAGCTAGTTTTTTTTGCCATGAATTTTAGTCTTATTTACTGATGCTGCAAGAAGCAGCAAAATCGCTCAAGTACTAATTACCGTTATTCAGCGCAACCGATTTATATTCTTGCGTGTGATTTCACACGTGTTGGTTATCACCATTTCTTTTAGTGCACACCAGATGGATGTCTTCTCACAACTCATTGACTGAAAAAGGTTATTTAATGTTCCTAGCTGCATTAAACTCTCAGGTAATTAACTACAAATAATTATGAATGTACAATAAATAGTCATTATAATAGTTCTTTCGCTAGTTATTTCATAGTTTTTTGGCAATATCTCTTTAAAGGAGAAAAATTGTTAAAATATGAGATGAGAAATGAGCTGACAAAGAACCATACTAGATCCGAATTTCTGAAATGCAATAATGCACTCTAGTTTTATTTTGTCTTCGATTATGGCGATGTTCTTCTACTCCATCACCTCTGCTCACGGTTATCATATTTCTGTTATATTACATGAATTTCCTTACGCAAACAGACACTTTTCCTATAATGTAAATCTTATAGTTTTATTTACATGGTGGTGATTGTACCTACACATGAGCTTCAAGTGACATTTCAGATAATTTGAAATCGTTTCAAGTGGATGTTGATCATATGCAACGAAAAAAAAATTTTTTTCCTTTAATCACTTTCTGATTCTAGAAAGTGATTCTTCGAAAGATACTTGATCAATCCCGTTATTCGAGTAATACAGAGCAGTCCATCTTCGCGATAATTCAGTTAATAATCTGGGTATATACTGTTGATTGGATTGGCTGTGTGGTCTGAAATTTGGAGCTGTAACTGAGCCAGGAAAATCTGTGACCTGTTAATTTTTTTCCCCATTTTATGTTATATGAAACTTTATTCGAACCATTATTTATCCAAACTCGCGAAATACACGTGAAAACACATAATGCATTTTCAAAGTTTCGAACCTCTTTGCTTTAATTCTTCCTTTCATTATGGAGTATATGTTGTATTGTTGTTGGTTATGATTAGTGGGCATCTCAATTTTTTAAACAAGCATTTCATGGAGAGGAGGAGAAGATTGGCCCCTTCTCCCGAAGACGAAAGACGTATTCTGTACAGGAAAGATGTAGTAAGGAGAGGGGAGTGGGTGGTTGTGAGAGAACATTCTCGGAGCTTCAGAATGTTTCTGTTTCGTCCTAAGTGCCAAGATTCCTTCCTGGTCTTTGCTAGTTTTTCGGTTTTTTCTTTCATGTTTCATCATCCGATTCGGAAATTTGAATCAAATTAATACGGCGTTCTTCCACGCTATTGTTTCCCGAATATCATTTTTTTAGCCTTCTGATGTTCATCCTTAAATTTGGCATGATTCACTCTTAAAAAAAAAAAAAAAAAAAAAAAACTTCAGCTCCTTTTCTGCCTGTTATTAGTGCGGTAATACACAAATCTTGAAACGATGCATACATCTTAAAGACAGTTTCATCTACTTCTTTGTCATACCAGTTTACTGCGCTATTGGCTTTAAAGTATTTTGCATGTTAAACATTTTTTTTTTCTCCTATTGTACTAATAATCATTGCTTAAAGATGCCTGTAACCACGACTGCCCTTTTAAATGTTTTCCAGATACTCAAAAATGTTGTATAAGATCTTTTGATACACCGTATTGATAGCGCTGCGCTTACATCCGCGAGGAAGAGTTCTTCCTGATTAACTTACGAAAAAGTAAATATTGTTGTACTGACATTGTATTGTACTGACAGTGTTGTACTGATATTATTACTCTACCAATACAAAACTGTTTGATTTGTCAGATAGCCAGTTCCAATCCAGTACAAGCGATTTGATATCGGAACTATTCGTTGCAAGATTAATATCATATGTTACCGAGCAATTTGTCAAATACTTTTTCAAATTTCAAAAAAAAATCGCATTCTCCTCATTACCACCTTGTAGCTATTATAAAATCTAAACAAGTTACTAAATTAACACTATTCGCCATTGATCTCCATAAACGATCTCATTCTTATTCACCCAATTTTGCATACGAAAGTCCTGGGATCGAATACTTTGAAGGACGCGAAGAACCTTTTTCAGTCACTGGTAAGTTACCAGCCTCATATGCAAGTGGCAGGAGTTTGTGTCCATAAACTTGGTCTTTCTTTCTTTTTTTTTTTCCAGACGACAATGGCCAGAGAACACAAACACACAATTAACAAATATAATATATCACCCTCATTAGCCTTAGTTGCTTCGTCGTAATTCTAATACACACACATATCATTTGTGTACGAACACTAATTTTTCCAAAATATTAACTGTCACCAAGAGAATGCAAACTTTTCTAGATGATGTTTTTCATTTCACTGCCTACCTTCTTTATGCAGCGGCACTGTCTTCTTTCCACTCTTTTGGACTCTCCAGTTGGCAGGACTTTAATCATGTCACTGGTTGCAATCTCCTCACTCGGTCGGACGAAGATGAAGAGGTAATTTTATAGGAGGGGCTCTTTCTTCTCAGAGACCTGTATGTTTCATCATTCAACTGATTTCCACCAAATCTGGAACATAATTCCTTGCTTACTTCTTGAAGCCTTTAGAGGTTTCCAGAAAAGGTCGGCCTAATAGGATTAAAATGAGGACCGGAGAGTACAGTTCTCTGCAGACATCTCTTCAATGTTTCACACAATTGGACTATTCAACCGATTTAGAGAATTTATCCTTCGACCTTTTTTTTTTTTTAAATTTCATCTTAAAAAGTAAGTGATACTTCCCAAAGCACACATCTTCTTCTTCTGCAGCTTCCCCCACTTAAGTTGGATCACTGTTGATGATGAGTCTCCTCCACATCCTCCTGTCTTGGGCTGTCACCACATCCAAGTTCTTCATCCTCAAGTCCTCTTCTACCAGCTCAAGACAGGAGGATGTGGAGGAGACTCATCATCAACAGTGACCCCACTTAAGTGGGGGAAGGCTGCAGAAGAAGATGTGTGCTTTAGGAAGTATCACTTACTTTCTAAACCTTTCCACGCTTCCGCCTTCCTTCCAAATCCATCTGCATGACCCTTCTTCCCACATATTCGTCCTCCCTCCTCATCACATGACCAAACCATCTCAACCTTGCCTCCTGTATCTTCGCTCCTAAGTTCGTAACTTTCACTGTTCCCCTCACATAGTCATTTCTCAGACGATCCTTTCTGGTCACACCGCACATCCACCTAAGCATTCTCATCTCTGCTACTTCCATCCTGCTGATGTTATTTTTCCTCAGGGCCACAGTTTCTATAGCATACGTCATAGCTGGCCTCACTACTGTCCTATAGATTTTGCCTTTCAGATTGATCGGCACCCTGTTATCGCATAACACTCCAGCCATCTCCCTCCAGTTCCTCCAACCCGCTTGTATCCTGCATCCCACTTCCTTCTCAGCTCCTCCATCTTCTTCCACTGTTGAACCTAAGTATCTAAAGTCACTCACCTTCCTGATGACATTTCCTTCCAGCTCCAGATCTGTCTCCTGGCCTCCGCCCACTGTGCAACACATATACTCTGTCTTACTTCTGCTCAGTCTCATACCTCTCTCTTCCAGTACTTTTCTCCATCTTTCCAGTTTAGTTCCCGCTTCTTCTCTTGAATCTGCATACATTGTCCAAGGCGAATCTTCTCTCACCTCCTCCGTCATCACCTCCATCACAATGTTAAACAGAAACGGACTTAATGCTGACCCTTGATGCAAGCCAACTGTTACTTGAAAACTTTCTGTCTGTCTCAGACAGGTCCGAACACTTGTCTTCACATTTCTGTACATCACCCGCACCGCATCATATTTCTCCGGAACTTTCTTCTCCCTCAGACACCTCCAGACTTCTTGCCTTGGCAGTCTATCGTATGCTTTCTCCAGATCAATAAATGCCAGATGTAGCTAACGTTGTTTCTCTCGAAACTTTTCCATCATCTGCTGTAACCCAAAGATAGCGTCTGTTGTTGATCTACCAGGCATGAAGCCAAATTGTTCCTTTGCAATCTCCACCTCATCCTTCAATCTTCCATCAAGAACCCTTTCTAGGGTTTTCATTGTGTGGGGACATCAACTTTATTCCTCTGTAATTTTTACAGTCTTGTGCATCCCTTTACCCTTACAGATGGGGACATGAGTACTCTCCCTCCATTCCTTGGGTATATTTTCCTGTTGGCAAACTTTCATGAACAGGTCCCACAGCAGGTCAATTCCCTCTTCTCCCAGTGCCTTCCATGCCTCCACTGGAATCCTGTCGGGGCCCACCGATTTTCCATTCCTCATCCTCTTCATGGCCTCCGTCACTTCCACTCTACAGATGTTCTGCACCATCCCCTCAGAAGGCTGCCCATCTTCTCTGTGAGTCCTTGCATTTTCCTCATTCAAAAGTCCCTCAAAGTATATTCTTCATCTGTTCCTTATGTTCACATCCCTCCGTAATACTCTTCCTTCAGCGTCTTTGATCTGCCTCACATGTAAGAATGTAGAATTCTCACGAAATTTTATATTCGTTAAGTTCTAATAATAATATAGCAAAAAACAACAAGAATGAACGTCTAGTCTTTGTTCTCCAACGTACTGAATCTAGGTTTTTGATCCCACTGTGGCATGGATGCAAAAGTTTTTGGGCGATAGACGATTTTAGTTGCCCTGCTAATAGAAGTCCTAAAGTGGCTTGAAAAAGTATCATGTTTAGTCTTTCTGGATTATCTCATTCTCAACCCATCCAAGGTACATAAAAATGTACAGTAGGTTTAAAACCGTTTGTAGGTTGATTCACGTAACGCACAAAATAAATAAACAAAAATATTCCTAGTAATTAAAAATGTCTGTAAAATTGCAGTCCACTTCTTGTGTCCTTAATATTTGGTTCACTTATTTTCTTATTAAATGCATTTTTATGCAATTATGAACAGCAAATGTCATTACTTCGAGAAAGTAAGTCAAATTCAAACTGTTTTGTGCACGTTGGAATTGCTTAGCTTTTGTATGTGGTCTCGCTGTAGTTGAATATATTTGAGTAACAGTTTGGTGGGTTGTAACTGAGTTTTGCATTCAAATAGCTATGGTTGAACATAGTTTCTGTAGTTTCAAATAACTTTCATTTGGTCTCGTGATAATAGTGTTAGATGTTGGGATACATATGATGGCAATTGGCATGTAAATATCTTTGTGAGTTAGTCTTCTGTATATTGTAATTTCGCGTGATTTCACCGATTTCGTATAGTTCAATTACTGCTTTGGTCCCTTTGTGTTAAAAAGGGTGGAGGGAAAGAAAGATTCCATATGTAAATGATGTGACCCATCTGTAAGACATTAAGTTAGGTGGAATACCTCAGAGATTTTATACTAGTGTTATCACGAGAATGTAAGAAAGGTATTTCAGTCTAGTGAAATCATGCTGAACCCTAGCCATTGAATGGAAATCCTAATTGTAAGCTGTCGGAGCTTGTACCTAGCAATTACTGTGATTTCTTACGCAGTAGCAAGATTACACAGTCGAGCTCAACAATGCGAGCATGTATAAAAGCGATAAATCATTTACTATATGTGATCCTTGTAGGAGGGCATTTCGTTTTGCTATATTTTAGAAAGAATTACTTTACCGACATTAGTGGTTTGTTGCTGTTCCGATATTCCTCGAATTTCTCGGAAAAATTTGCATTCTCAACACTTAAAACTATACCACGAGCTTGAGTAGTCTCTTCTGAATTGTCAGCCTTCCGCTATCTCATTTTTTCAGAACTTTTCAGAGCATTTAAATAATAATGTTGAACGATTCGAAGTGCGGAAGAAGTGAAGCCTTCCATTCTTTATTTCATTGTAGTTCAAGTGGTCTGAACTTTCCAGATGACCTTAAGCGATGTCAGAAACAGCTACATTGCGAAATGTTCAACCGATTTCGACAACCACTAGTTCCCCTTAGTTTAGTTCTGTTAGTCGGCATTTCTCAGAGGACATTCAGCAATTCAAAAAAGAAACAACTATTTCAGATTTCATCGAAATTAGTTGAACAGTACAACCTATAGCGTTATAGCGACTGCACATCTTTATACAGTACTTATCAGTGTTTCGTTCATTTGATTACACGAGCCTGTACAGTCACCACATACTGTTTTGCTAGCAAAGTATGTTTAATGCATTTCTTTTGCTTGTATATACACTGCTTGGAAATAAGTTAATGGAATAGGTGAAGAAGAAAAACAATGCTTTTCTGCTATCAGAATGCTTTGATTTATTATTATTGTATTTAATGATACAATAGAATATTTATTATTGTTTAATGCTTCAAATTAGATAGACTATGGACTGTTTATCTCTCTCTTGAATGAAACTATCACATCGATCATATTCTCTTTAGAAGTTAACTGGTAGAATTTGGGCATGATTCATGTAAAGGAATAGTTATTTCCGTTTTTCTGAGTTGTTCCCTATCTGTATACTGTAATTGACGTAGTCCCTTTTATAGAATTAAGAAACTTGTGATATTGAATTAATGATATAGTTTATTTCTGTTAGTTTCTTTTGCAGTTAATTACCCATATACACAAAATTCACTTTAAACCCCCCCCCCTTGCCAAAAACAGCTTGCATTAATACAGAGGCACACTGCGTTGAAGTAACCAAAAGTATTGGGAGTACTTATTTTAGAATGAACCGATTTATTCCTGTTTTCACTCATGCCCTATCTTGCTGTATACAGCAAAGCGTATACACTGCACAGCTTTATACAATACTTATCAGTGTTTCGTTCATTTGATTACACAAGTCTGCACAGTCACCACATACTGTTTTGCTAGCAAGTATGTTTAATGCATTTCTTTTGCTTGCATATACACTGCTTGGAAAGAAGTCAGTGGACACCATAATATGAGGAACAAACAGCCATGGCGCTTTAATAAGATGTAGGATCTCCTTTCGCTGAGATGACTACAGCTATCCTACGGGGCATAGTTTCCACAAGCATACGATAGCGATCAATGGGAATTTTGGACCATTCTTCCTGTAGGCATGTAATGAGGTCCTGGACTGTTGTGGGGCAGACATCCCTTGACCTCACCCGACGCTCCATTTCATCCCACAGATGTTCAGTAGGGTTGAGATCAGGGCTGTGTGGAGGCCAATCCAGTGTGGTGACATTCATGTCTACAAACCACGCAGTTACTGCTGTATACCTTATGGCACGGTGAATTGTCTTGCTGAAAGAAACAATGGTCAGTTCCGTAGAAACGCTACAAAGTAGGAAGCATTTCATTATCTTCAGAATGTTCAGATACCTGTCGGAGTTCAGTGTTCGTGGCACCACAAACAAATGTTTGTGATGTCACGAACCACAAAAACCAGGAAAACAGGATCATACCATCACACCGCCACCTCTGAATTTCATAGTTGGAGTCACTCAGTCTTGTAAGAGATGGTTACCGAACATCCGCCACATTAACACCCGGCGATCTGCTTGGTACAAGGTGTAGCGTGATTCGTCGCTTCATAACACAGTTTTCCAAGCTTCCGCATATTTCCACGTTTTTGCACCACTGAAGACATGTTGATTCAGGTAATGTAGGGCTTGAATATTGCGATCCTACAATGTAAACCCGTGTTGTGAGCCTTGGTTCTAAATGTTTTTGCGCAGATTCGTGTTCGAGTCGATGCCCGGAACTCAGCATTCGACGAGTCGGCCGACGAATAGTGGTTTTGACATATTGCCTTCGTAGTACCCGACGATCATGTTCGAATTGTCTACTGCGGGTAACACTTGCAGTTGACTCCCTGCGATTCCATCTCAGTATTGTATCGCTGTTGGTTGACCTAGGATGGTCCAATTTGTGAACAAAGGCCTGCAACATGGCATCCTATCACAACGCTTTTTTCAAATTCCGTCAGTTTCCTTCTCGCATCGATTTCACCCAGGTTGCACTGACGTGGCAGCATTATATTTCTCTAATTTCTGCCGGCTTCAAACACGAGTTATTTTATGGTATGATGCATCTTCCCGATGGGGGTGTGTCCGTCGAAATCTTGGAAAGATTTCGACGGACATAAAAATGCAATACATAAAAATACAAGCAATGTATTTTCATGTGTTACAAAATTTGGTAGGTTCTGTCTAATTATTAATAAACAGTTTCTTCCCTGGAATTGACTTTTAATGGTGATTTCCTTTATTAAAATTTCATTTGTTTTAACGGATAACACCATCTTCAGATCAGGTGCTTTCTACGTTCAACATAAAGTTGAACGTAGAAATTCATGTTTGTTACTTTGTGGTTGACTAAGAGTACAAATTCTTTTCTGTTTATTTTGAATTCACAAGTTAACGCGATAAGAAGAGAATGATGTGCATCGTTGTTTTCATGAACAGAAATATTTATACTGTATGCATCTTCTTTCACTAATTGATTATTTTTACGAAACTACCAGAAACTTCACCCCCCCCCCCCCCCGATAAAATTGAAGTAACTTAGAAATTTACATAACAGCCACTGAATTAGAAACTTTTATTTTACTTATAGGCATGAGACTGCCAATACTGATCCTCTTCAATTTCCTGCACATAGTTCGGTGCGATATGGGTCGGGAACAGCCTTCATTGAATGTTTCCGTCAATTGTGCACACACACAGGAAGTTCTGTTTGTAGAAGGCTTCACGACTGTGATCTGTTTCCTGATAGACTATCTTAGGACCACAATTACGCCTTTTTAGACAAGCATTGTGGATTATTTTTTTACTGATTAAACACCTGGAATATCTCACCTTTTGAGAAACCAATCAATTCTGCTGTTTCAAAATCGTGGCTCCAGCTAGACTGGGTACACACAATAAGCCCTTTATCGAATTCCGAAAGATTTTTTGTTTTTCTCATTGTGATCGACACTATTGACGAGTACTGACCAGCAGCATTCTTAAATAATTGCCTAGAATGCACGTGACCAGATATTTTGCATATACACTGCCTAAGTTTTGTTTGCATATATCTGCATAAAGGTTTAATTCAGTGACTGGCACGTGTATAAGAACTTATGTTATAACTCTTTCCGTTCATATCCTAGAAGCTAACCTTCGCTTTTCCATCGACAGGGTGTGTGCTTTTATTCTAACGAAGCATAGATATCTGTAAAAACGTTTCTATTTTGAAATTTTATTATGGTAATGTACCTTCCACACGCACACAAATGATAGATGAGTTTCATTGCCAACTGTAATGCTACCATAATCACACGAGGACTGAAACGAAATTTGGTTTCCAGAGCGGAGTTCTTGCCTAACTTATTCGACTGCGTTTGGTGCTAGTATTTTACGGTTTGCAACCTTTCATGGACGAGGTTCACATACAAAATATTCCAGTTGTCGCCAGATCTAGTGAGATCTAAATTGTTGTATTCACTTAGATTCGTGCAACCTTCCATTATTTCATTTTCTACATTCATCCCAATTTATATTCAGAAAAAATTAAAAAGAAATCTGGGTGATGATTTAATTTTCTTTCTTTATTATTTCCATATTATTCTCCATGTGCGGACAGCACTGAAAAATGTTATAAATTATGGTTATATTCTTTAAAATGAGCAGAGAACATTTCAGTACGTTGGTTCACAGTAATTACCAGATTTTCAGACACTGCTGGAAGAAAAATCAATAGTGACAGACTGCCAGTCACAAAGGCCATTGCACTCGGAACGGAAAACAGAATTTTGATAACTTTATGTTTAAGATATTTTTGAATCTTTTGACGAACAACTAATTGTCTTCATCACAAAAAAAATATAATAAATTTCATAGTATAATGATTATGATAATATTTGATTTTGGTTATGATTATTAGGCATTTGACAGGATAGCACATGAAAGGATGTTGCATAAATTAGAGATGTAGAATTGGAATATAAACCGTTACTTTGAATAAGCTGGTGGCTGAAGAAGGTATCACAAAGTGGCATATGGTGAGGGATGAGTCTGCGAGATTTAAGATGACCAGTGGTATTTCCTAGGAATCATTAATGATATTGAGTCAACTGTTTGCTGATGATACAAAGATAGGAAGAGCAATTAACCAGGAAGATGCTACTAAATATGCAGCATTTACAGAATGACTTGAATAGCCAGGAAGTGAGCAAATAATAATTGATGTCCTTTTATTGTTAGTAAGTGTCGAGTTATGCTCTTTGGTGTAATACGATTTTAGCAGCATATTATATTGAGATTACGCTTATAGAAACTGATGAAAGCTAGGAATGTCGGAGTTATTGTGAATAAGAAGTTTAAGTTCAAAGGTCAAACTAGTAAATAAAGATTGCAAATACAGTTCAGAAAGTAATCGCAATTCTGAAACGAACATTGACGTGTAAGGATAAAGAAGTCATTTCTTTAATAATGATTTCTTGGTCTTGGTCTTGTTTCGTGGACTTGATTATGAAAGGAGTTCGGATACCATTGAAATCTTGACATTATCAGATAATCAGTCAATGGTGTTAGCATGGCTGTTACGTGGCCAAACTCTTGAGATATAGTAAGTAAAGTAGGATTTTCGTAGAATTTGGAAAAAGAAAATTTAAAATTTTCATTTATAATTTGGTTGCGAGATTTCATACATTGGTTGTAACTGATGTGGTGAACATCCTATTATTAATTTAATTTAATTAATTTTTTTCATTTGGAATAACTTGCGGTATTCAGCTAACATGATTTCCTTTCTTTTTTTGTTTCTCTTTATATTAGAGATGAAGAAGAGAGATTAAAGAGAGAAGAAAATTTGTATTTCTTGTATATTATACAGGAAAATTCGTTTTGTTTTCAAGCGAAAATGGCCGGTAATTTTTTCTTTATTTTCGTAAAAATAAAATTGCATCTTAAGATCTGCGTTCGGTACAGTATCGTACATAAAGCTGTAGGTTTTCATTTTGAGTCTTTGCTCTCTTTGGTATAAACTGTATTTCATATTAAATCAATGCTTAATAGGCGAATTTTTAAGAATGTGTATGAATTATTGGATTTTATTTTGTGATATCAAATGCTTCTTAGAACGATTTTTTTTTTTTTTGGCATATTAAGTAATTATGTATTTGGTGTCGACATATGCAGGGCGTAAAGACTTTAAAGTGAAGATAAATATGCATTCAATTGATAATAAATTATTTAATGCGGTAAAGACTTCATTAAATAATTTTTTACCTCTGTAATATTACAGCTAGTTCCTTGATTATTATTATTATATAAACATGATATTCCCTACTTGATATATTTATGGTATATTATTTTCTCTAAAATGTTACAAACACTATAATTCGAAATTATTTAATTTGAATAAATATTATTACTTTATGATTTCTTAACTAATGTTTCTTTTAACTACCCTCAACAGCGGAAAAAGTGGTCGTCTAAAGGCAGTGCAAATGCTGATTACCTTTTCATTTGATAATCAAATGAAAAGGTCATTTTCATTTTGATAATTAACAATTATGAAAATCATTATTTCTAAAAATTTTGAAATTTTAGTCCTATTAAATCCCATGGACCCCAAATCATTTTTTTTAAACTTAACAAATTAGTAAATTATATGAAAATTTGTTTGTGTTTTTATGATTCGCCTTCTCCAAGGTTGTTTGTGGAATCAAATCCTGTAGTATCATCTGACCATGGCTAGCGATATATTTTCTTCCAATGTATACAGGGCCATATTTATTCACAGGCGCACGATGCTCCATCTGGGGATCACCAAAATTGGGACCAGTTTATGGGACCCAAATAATGAAGGTGTCCTCCCGAGCAGTCTAGTGCCTGGGACCCCACTCAGGAAAAGTGTAAGCACGACCCTGAATGTATAATAATTATAAGCAAAGTTTATTTGTGGTTTACTCACAGAATTTGAACCACCTTCGTTAACTTTTTAAATTAATTTGGAAAAGCAGTTTTACAAATAATAAATACTACTAAATAAGTAACATAATGAGATATATAGGTGTGATATATATCATTTTGTGAATAACGAGAGAAATGCGAAACACTTTATTTTATTTTTGTAGCTGCTGCTACCGGTGAAGAAGAAACTATTATTAAACACGTGCTGAATTTTTTTTTTTTAGTAATTTGATATGTCTTAGAACATTTTATTGCATTTATAATGACGTTTTCAAGTAAAAGTTTTAATATACAGATCTTATCACATATATGCTATTTTTTACAATAATATTCCACAAAGTAAAGTTTTTACTTGTGGCTTACGTTATATTCTTATAGTTATATTGAAAAGTGGTATCAGCATAGATTGGGTACTAGTTGACATTCATTATGCGTGAAAAAAGTAATGCAACTTTTCATCTGAGTTCTGGATGACTTGGCTGGTCTTATACGGAAGTGGAAAGGTTTTTCTTCCCAGAAAATATGAATTTTCATCCCACAAAACAGGCAAGCCGGTCAAAAGAGGACGTTATTAGCATGCTGGCCTCATAGCCTAAGAAGTAGCTTCGACTGTTATACACCGAAACCAATTTCACATTCTTCCTGACAGTGTCCCGATAATTAATTGCGGGAAAATTCTTCGCAAGAAAATTTGAAATCCTGTTGTCATGTCATTCCCATATATATATATATATATATATATATATATTAAAAAAAAAAAGAAGAAAAGAAATATTTTATGTATTATTTATTATTCCGATTGTATTTATCGTTCTCAAATTTTTTTTATTCTGTATGAAGTTATTCATATTCTTTCTTACTTTCTAAGCAAGAAAAAATACTACAGACTCTGTAGGTGAATATTAATTTTTACAAAACTGGGATAGGGTGGTTAGGGAGAAAGAGCACCATATTTAAGAATATTTAGCGATAATAAATCCAACTAATATTTATAGTTAACTATTAACATATTCCTATTAACTATTCTAACTATTTATAGTTAGAATAGTTAGGGAGAAAGGGCACAATATTTAAGAATATTTATTCTTCTAACCGTTCACTATTTTTCTGTTCTTCGCATGTAGCACTCATCCAAGTGTGATATATTTTTTTATCTGAACTAATTTAGAAGGTGAGGTGTTTCAGTTATTGAATACACGTGCATTTTGAAACTTTTCCAGCATAGTAATACATCTTGTACGCTGCTATCGTTTGCAGAGCTAGTTTAAGATCATAGGTGCACATCTGAGTAATTATATTAAAGAAAATGATAATAAAAATTACATAAATCCTATCATCATTATGTAAATCAGCATAAGCTAAATTGCCATCTGCGGCTACATTATTTGTCTTTACCTTTTCCTCCAATACTAATATTTTATGACACCAAGAAATTTAAAATTTTATATTTAGTCTTCTTTACTGAAAAAAAAAAAAAAATACACACACACACACACACACATATATATATATATATATATATATATATATATATATATATATATATATATATATATATATATATATATATGTGTGTGTGTGTGTGTGTAGATGCATGCTCCCAAAGTGAAATACGTAATTAATTATTTCTTCTAAACCGTTCAAAAATGAACTGCAATCAGAAATATCATGTTACCAATCGACTAGATACCGTACCCTCTCCCACCAATCAGCTGTGAATTCGAAACTTGCAATGAGCAAGGATGTTTGTAATCGTTTTTAGGTGAGAGATGAATTTCGTCGTCTGATGTGAGACCACAGCACTGCTTATTAAATCCTTGAAGTGGCTTGAGTGGTTTTCCAAGTTTGGTCTCTAGAGGTTTCCGGACCAGGTTAAAATGAATAAAAATTACAACGAAAAGTAAATAAAATAACAAAAATGCTAAAAAAAAAAATATTCCCCTAGCCAGTCCATTGTTGTTCAGTTATAGCACATGTCGGTAGTAGCCATAAAAATATATACCACTTCCCCCCAAAAAAATAGTTGAATAAACTTGCAACATAGCTGCGGTTTGTTTTTCTTCCCAAAAGGTGATTGATTCATCATATTAAAGGTACAAAGCAACTGTTTCAGATAATTTATAAGTTTTCGATAATAAGAAAAGTGATTATTTTGAATCAGAAATTTTGAAGTTTGGGATAATTAGGCGGAATTAAGCATTTTTGTTTAGAATTATTCAAAAGAATGGAACACTGGAAAATTTTGACTTCAACTAGTTATTACTTGCGGCTCTTTGCTGTGACTTCTGAGAATTGCATCATCTTAAAGATCACAATCGTGACGAATAATCTCATGTAGCTTTCAGCCTGATGATTGTTAGGATGATCTTCTAGCATATCGAAGGATTACTGTCTAGTAACAAGAAAGGATTATTATATATATATTATTAAAGATTTCAGAAATGGCAACAATCAGCAGTTGTAATAATAGACTTATTTTTAGCAGGTAAAAGAACACCGTAAACGATATTATATATGAAAAAATAACATGAAATCTATTTTTATTTATTTTGCGTTGTAATTTTTATTCGTTTTAACCTGGTCCAAAAATCCTGCTCTAGAGACCAAAGATGGAAACCACTCAGCCACTTCAGGCCTTCAATAAGCAGTGCTGACATCAGACGACGAAATTCATCTCTCACTAAGAACAATTACAAACATCCGTGCCCATTGCGAGTTTCGAATCCACAGATCATTGGTGGGAGAGGGTACGCTATCTAGTCGGTTAACGATTTGATATTTCTGATTGCAGTTTATTTCTGAAAGGTTCACAAGAGAAGAAATTAATTATATTTCACTTTGGGAGAATGCATCTATCCATATATATATGTGTGTGTGTGTGTGTGTGTGCACATATATATATATATATATATATATATTTAGTAAAGAGGACTAAATATAAAATTTAAAATTCCTTAGTGTTATAAAATACTAGTATTGGAGGAAAAGGTAAAGGCTAGTATTGCAGCCGCAGATGGCAATTTAGCTTATTCTGACATTATTATTATAGCATTTACGTAATTTTATTACCATTTTCTTTAATATAATTGCTCAAAAGTGCGCCTATGATTTTAAACTAGCTCTGTAAACGATAACAGCGTACAACATATCTTTCCTATTCTGGTAAAATGGAGTCATTTTCAAAATATACGTGTATTCAATAACTGAAACACCTCATATTCTGAATTAGTTCAGATAAAATGTGTATACGAATATATATATATATATCACATCTGGATGGGTGTCTAAGTACGCAGAAAAATAGTTAATGGTTCGCAGAATAAATATTCTGAAATATGGTGCCTTTTCTCCCTAAACTCCACCCTATTCTAGTTTTGTAAATATTAATATTCCATTAACAGTACCTGTAGTATCTAAGTATGAAAGAATATTTACAGCGTTTTAAGACGAAACAGAAATTAGGAAACTCACCGATCAATAAAATATTACTTTTACTTTATAAGAAGAAAATATTATATAAATCTAAATAAATAAAAGATAAATACATAAAGAAAATTATATTTATTATTTGAAATATATCTTGCACTGCATTTACTTTTCATATATCGGTATTAATGCAGTATTGTTTCAGTTTTCTAGCAAATAACGTTTTCAGCGAATTTTTTCCGCGATGAATTGTCCGTGAATCCTTCTGATTAGCGTTTTGAAGACGGATCTTATATAAAGAGAAATGTCCATACTAGATTTCATCAGTCATTTCATTGAATGAGATGCAGGATTACTATAAATAGTTTTCACGACTGTCTTAAACCATGTTAGGTTTCCAGACTTTGTTTTTTGATAATCCTGCCGGATGAACAATTACAAAATTTTCGAATGCTAGATAAATTTTAGGTTAAATAAGTTACCCATTGAAATTATTTGTGTGTGTGGAATTAAAGGAAAAATTAACTTTTTTAGCTTGTTACTATGAAAAATAAAATGGTGAACGGCTTCGAATCTGTATTTTCCCTTGGCTGTAGTCTGATGACGTCCGCGCGGTTAGCCTAGTGGCTTTGCGCTTCGCAACCATATGCCTGGGGAAGGAGTGTCCTAGGTTCGATTCCCGTCGGAGACGTGAGGAGCTGAAGGATCTTCCTCAGCCATAGCCAAGTTAGCCGGTCTTGGGCGCGGGCAGTAGGGTTTTTTCCGCCAGTTTATCTGGTGTTTTTCATCCCGCAAGCAGGCAAACCGGCCCCGTGAACACACAGGGATACAGCCAAGAATACCTTGAGGCATAGGAGTGACCATTCTATCCTCGTATTTCGGTTAAGAAATCCAAGCATGCTTGGAAGGTTGTGGGCCTTAAAGGCCTGTTAAAGCCATTGGGATAGATAGATGTAGTCTGATGACCACAGATCTTAAATGTAATGCTCTCTCTCTCCTCTCTCTCTCTCTCTCACACACACACACGCGCGCGCGCACACACAGGGGAGAGCGAAAATGGAGGTGTTGATAGTCTGTCTCTATCCATTAAAACGCACCAGGATAGAGTCCAGAAGTGATCGAATTCATCCAGATGGATTCTGCACTGCATTCCCAATAGTATATGATACATTCATATAAGTATTGGGACTACTGTTGATGCCTCCAGAAAAGTACACAACAGGCTCACTTGGCGTGGCACTTAAGCATATGATGATGTCTATTGAATGGATAGGCTGATGGATAGATGGATAATACTGTAATTCAGAGAATTAGAAATTACATCTACCTTTGGGCCTGATCACACTTTTCACCACTCTAGGCAGTTCATCACATTTGAACAACACGAGTCGGGTATGAAGAATAGTCTCACATAATTTATATGCCGTCATTAGATGCACTGGTCTGGCCTCGTCCGACTTTGACTATGTGTAGGGTCCATTTCATATTTTTCTCAAGCCATATCGCAAAAGCATTTGCAATACAACATAGTGACTTATGCATTAAATAGACATGGATTTGTTGTGTTCGTTGAAACTGCCACAGTATCATAAGTGTGGCATATCCGTTGAAGTTCATCCTTCCAGGAATGACAGCCAAACGTCCAATACGCGAATTGGCTCGAGCAACATTCACATTTGTCCATCGGATCGGAAAAGGCTGTAGCATGATTCGTCGCTTCATCCTAGGACTTTCAATGTTCTACGGACACGGACCAGCGACGATGTTCTTTACACAGTGTAGCCTGCTGTTAATTGCCATGGTAGAAGCTTAGACTATATACGAGCCCTGACTGGTAGTTTTCACATCGGACGCCACAGTTTCCGTTTCAATCCTCCGAACATCCTGTAATATATTGGTTAATATTAACATCCTTGGGCTTTTTGTGCTTTTCCTGACTTAGTTGGCGCCTCAACATTTCTGTTGGCTAATAAATAATATTGCTTTCCCGTTGATTTTGGTTGATAGTCTTCCAACGCTGTCACGAACAGATAGTAATGTATCATCGGATGATACTTCTGAATGAGTGGAATGGTTTGCCAGGGTCAATTGTGAGTGCTTTTTCTGTTAATAGGTTCAAGGAGAGGTTGTGTGGGTAGATTTGGTCTCCTGCGATCAGTCTTCGGACTCCCATTAACAGAAAAAGCACTCGCAACTGACTCTGGCAAACCATTCCACTCATTCACCACTCTCCGAACAAAAAATATAGTAGTCCTCTCACCCCTACTGACCACATCTTTATTCAACTTCCAGGGATGACCCCTTGTTTTGGTCCCTCTAGTCAAGTTCTGAAACATTTCCCCTGCATCTATCCTATAAAATCCTTTAAACAACTTTAATCCCCTCTTTTCTCCTATTAACCAACTTCTGGAATCCACACACCTTCAATTTATCCTCATAGGGAACATTCCACTGGCCACTCACCATCTTGGTCACTCGCCTCTGAATCCTCTCCACTGCTTCATCCCCAAAATATCCAGGATACCAGACTTGAGCACAGTAATCCAGATGTGGGCGTATCAAGTGGGGTGCTCGTATTATAATAATAATACCATAAATATATTCCAAACATACATTTGGAGGGCACTGATTTAATAAATCTTCTTGTGGTTTGTCTTGGATGCAATACATTTTTTTTTAGGCAGAATAGTTTTTATTGTTGTGGATGATTGTTGCATTTAGTTTCGTATAATACTTTTATTGAGAAGAGTGTGTATGAGACCATCAAGGATATTTTACTCTTGAGGATTCTGTTTATATTCCTGACTCGATACTATATAAGCTTTGTTTCCTTGCATTGAATTTAATACTAATTGGCTATGATTATTGGGTGGCATTGATGGGTGTTCTGAGACCTTCCGTGTGATACAAATATGTATGAGCTAACATAACATACAAATATGTTAGTATGAGGGTGGATGGAGAAGAGATCTGTGCTAAATTAAAGCTCTTCCATTATAGGGAGACTTAGAAGCATTTTATTTCTATAGAAGACAATAATAGCTGTGTTCTGTTTGATGTCTACACTTCGCATTGCCAGTTTGTGTTAGATTTGGTTGGAATTGCAGCCGAAAACTGAGGCCATCGGATAATGTCTCTCATTTTGTACGAACAAATCAGTTTGTATGTTTTGCAGGACGAAAATTCTGAGCTTCTAAGTGGAGAAAACCTTCATATCTCCGTGTGAGATTGGTTAAGTCACTTTTATTTGAAAATCCATTATAAAAAGGTTCCTCTCGTCCTAGAGGAACATTCAAACCTAGGTTTTTCCAAAGATTCTAGTTGGAAGGACCTAAACTCGAATCTCGTCTAACACCTTTATGAGAGTTTTTCATCCGAAGGTGAGTTAACCAATTTCATGCAGGGATGGCAGAAAAGGATCTTTTTCATACCCCAAACACACACACACAGTTGATAGACATACATTGGCCTCATAGCCTTAGTTGCTTTGGCCGTAACTCCAAATGGCTCAGTCAATGGGTAAATGTTGTGATCCTCACGACTGTGCTGTGATGGTACTGTACCGATAGGTAACTGCATGTTTTATATTTCTTCATATAGTTTAGATGCTGTAATCGGTTGAATGCGCTTTTTCTTTTTTTTTTTTTATGTTGCATGAGTAGTTGTAGGACATGCCGTTGTTTCACTATTCATTATGTTTTATGAAACTTAACGCTTAGTATATGCTCTGCTTATATTTGTGTGTATGGATTGGTTAGTACTAGATTGTGTTCATGTGTTTGTTTGACGGTCGGATTAATAGCCTTGCGTACTGACCATTTCGCGGTTGGCACTATCGCTTTTTTTTTTTTTTTTCTTTTTCTTTCACGCTTGTTACTATGAATTTTATGGAATGATAATTTCAGCGGCATCCAGTTTCACATTCAAAAATCGCAGATGTCGTGACAACTACGATTTTTATTGAAACTGTCTATTTTAACTCAGTTTACATAAATGAAAAAAAAAAAAAGAATAAAAAATATGGTTATGATCAGTTGTAGAAGACGAAAGGATAAACGCTATGAATAGCACTGTACTAAAGAACAAGTTCGGAAGTCGTTAACTGAAATGATTTAATACCAATTAATAATGAAACGCAATAACATTTAATGGAGCTAATCTAATAATAGAGAAACTGAAGCGTTAAAAGTTAAGATCGTAAAGGATATACATTTTTTAAAGGTATTCTACCTAAAAAAAAAAAAAAAGTAGTGTGGGCAAACAAATAAGCCCACAGAGAGATAACCGATAGATGTGAAAGTCTTCCAATCCAACAATCCAAGAAGGGTGTGTGTTTGGCGGGGCGGGGGGGGGTACAGATTGCAGCACGCACATTATTCCTTGAAATAGAACTTTTATAAAGGTACGCATGTATCTGGATTCTGACCATCCACGACGGCCTCTTTATTCCTGCTGCAACTTATGCAGAGCAGGGATAAAAGAATACACATCCAATATAAAGGATATATCGAGAACTATTATTAGTTCATGCATGTACCTACTTGTTTCAAGTTTTGTTCGATCAATTACAGAGCTCCAGTACGCTAATAAAAAGCTATGGAGAAAAACAGCTTTTATACATGCAAGTTCACTTCGACACAATCTAGTCCAAGTGCTAGACAGTTACCGCTGACTCATATCACAGTCGGTTTTAACATTTCATCCACAGTAATCTTAACAAGGTTACTTCGATTGTTTTGAACCTTCGCAACCTCACGCAAGCAACTGTCTTAGCTGTTTTAAAAGTTCTCGCGTAGACCTGATACTTTAACTAGATAATTTTTTATCAATAAGGTGTAGGCCCACTTCGGGCTGTTAGGACACCATGAATTCGACGTGGAATAGACTGATAATACAGGCCATGTACATAAGATAATGGAATTTAGGACCATTCTTCCTGCAAATATGATCGAACCTTGGAGAATCGATTGAAGACAACGCCCTATCCATTTCCATACCTTGTCATAATCTTCGATACTGTGGCTCGTGATACACCTACGATTTCTGCTGTTATGGTTAAGGCGGCTCCTGCAAGCTGCACTCCTGTGATCATATCTTTTTAGAGGTCACTAAGGTCTGACATTTTGCACACTAGCTAATTCAACATCGATGGCTCTATGTGATAGCCGATATCATACTGCACTGTCACATCGCGGATTACGTGTCTCTGTTGTTGTGCAGTTAGTGTGTAAAATGTCAGACCTCAGTGACATTCTGAAAAGTATGATCATTAGAGTGCAGCTTGCAGGAGCCGCCTTAACCATAGCAGCAGAAATCGTAGGTATATCACGAGCCACAGTATCAAAGATTATGACAAGGCATTGTCTCCAATCAGTTCTCCAGGGTTCGATCACATTTTCAGCCTGCAACATCACTGGCATAGTAGGAACATCTTTTGCAGGAAGAATGGTTCCAAATCCCATTATGTGCATGACTTCTATCAGTTATTCCACGTTGAATTCATGGTGTTCTAACAGTCCGAGGTAGGTCTACAGCTTATTAATAAAATAATTCTCCAAAAATTTGTAGGTGTTTCCATTATATTTTCCATCATCTTATTAAAGTTGAAAATACTAATCGATAACCTCAGTATAGTTGAGGGATATCTTGTACCATGTTTTTCTCCCAGCTCGAACCTTTTTCAAAAGACATTAAGAAAAACAGATTTTGAAATTTTAGGACATTTTATTGTTCTCCCTCAGGTAAGCTTGTTCATGTTTCACTAAAGAAAAGCATCGCTTTCGTGACGTGGTCGAATTTCATGTTTGTAAAGACGGCTTCAAATTACTGAAATCTAGCAACTTTTTATAAGACATTTTTTCTTCTTTAAATGCAACATAGTTAGTCTCTCAGGGGGAGATATTTTATTTATTTTTCTCTTCCGACAACAGACAAAACGTCTCAAGCCGACTTGATCTTATTTACCTTCTTACTAACGTTATTTCCAATCACATTTAATGTGTAGTTGGAAAGAAGTTAATTAAAATAAAAGTGTGGTATTTCTCCATGTTGACATCAAATTCTTCGAATCTTTTCCAATTTCGCTAGCTCACACTCCATTCAAGCATTACCTGACAAAGTGCTATTGTTTGTCGAGAGACTAGAGTTGACTTAATTCATTCAGGTCAAGTGTTTTAGCAGGGTTCAGCGAGGATTACCTTCGACCTCCTTTTATCTAGTGGCGTATGTGCGGTTTTGGTATTACATTGTATTTATAAAATGGAAGTAATTTTCTCTCGATGTGAATAAATGATCCAAAGCAAAAAAAAAAAAAAGGTGCGACGGGAATTTTTGCACCTTCTTCCGCAAGGCAGATATAGTTACCCCGCTTTCTAACTTCAGTTATGAATCTTCATTAAGGAAAGTCGTAATGGTCACACTGCATAATAAAAATATTTCTCTCCTTAAAATCGTCATGGAAAAAAAACAAAAAAAAAAAACAGGTCTTCTGGCTACAGTCTCGTTAGATGATTCAAATACAGTTTATATTATCTCTTGAATAATCTAATCTATGTCACATCTCGATCGCTGCCAGTGCCTATTCGTGTCTGGATGGTCTCTTGTAACATGCTGGACATTGAGAGTTTTGCTTGTCTCTTCTGAAGATTAATGGCTAACATTCTGCCTTATGTAAGTGTCCGAACAGGTGAGAAAACAGACTTTATATAAAGTAATTAATTTTTTTTTATTTTTTAAACAGACTGTTTAATTCCTAAACAGCCTAACTTTGAGGGTGTACCTGAAGTTACTAAATATGCCTCTCTTTGTGTAAGATATAATCAGCATTTCTTTAATATATATATATATATATATATATATATATATATATATATATATATATATATATTAACCCTCATAAACTTACTGGACTAAGCAGAATTTCATGATAAATAACTTATCCATGCCAGGCGTCTTAACATTAGTGGAAGAAACAAGTGTAAGCTGAATAACATGACGTGCTCTTTGGTTAGAAAATATCTCCTTTCGATTCCTGTCTCGGACGTGAGGAATTTCATCCTTGAAATAAAAGAACCTTTTCAACTAACTGATTCATACAGAGGAGATAAGGTTTTCATCCAGTAAACAGAGAAACTCGGTAAGTGGGTTAGGAACCGTGATAAAAACCCAAGTAAAGGTATTGCTTGGATAACCGAGCGTGTGGGCGATCCAAGGACTGTTCACTAGATCCTCTCCCTCCCTCCCTCCCGCCCGTACAATAACCAACCAAACCAAACTGTTGCTGACGTTCATTGTTTTAGATTCCAAATGGTATTCTTATTATTTTTTTCTTTGCTTTTAAAGCTGAACAAATTTTCTTTAAATAACCAGATGTCTTCAGTGGGATGTATTATTGAATTAATTTTGCCTTAACCTATACAGATTTTTATTCTTTTAGATTGTCTATTTCTTTCAAGTTGCACTTGTTACTACGCTCGCTGCATAAATTGATAAATGAGAAAAGCGATTCGTTTTGTCTTGCTTGTATAAACTTTATGCGTTACTTCGGTTTATATGAAATTTAGAATAAATTATTGATGAGTGTCCTAAAAGCAGATACAGTTCTCTATTAATGAAACGGATGTTAGTCTCCAAAAATATTTCTTTATTAATTTTCTTAATGTGTTTAGCCTTTAAAGTTGAGCTGCCAGAGTGCATACGTATCTCATATGAATAAATGCCTTTCCGGAAAGATTAGTTTGAGTTAAAATACTTCCAAACCTATACGAAGAAGCAAGTTCGGAATCGAAAATTGCCCATCGTTTAGTATTGACCAGTTTTCCGTTTTCAATTCCCGAGTCAGTCATTGGCTTGACTTAGAATTAAACGCGATTTAAGAAGACCACGTAAAATATTTCCATTCCCACTTATGCAGATCATATTATGAAGACATTATTCCAAGTTGACTTTTTAATCTCATAAAGCGACAGAAATTTATAATGTATGTAATAACGTATTGATCCTAAAAATGACAGTAGGAAGCACGCAGTTCTTGGTGACTTTTGTTAATTTTCGATATTAGATAGACTCGGTGGCAGCTGTTTACTGTGTTCGTGTTACACACACACACACAACAAAAGTGGTAATCCTGATACTTCTTTATTATACCATTCGGCGAGTGGCTCATTTTATTTAGCATGTGGCACTGCTCCCACGCCACCAGTGACTCGAACGCCGAATGAAATACATACCAAGTGGGAAACGGCCACTCTGTTGGTTAGTATCGATCGTCTGCTGCAGTCTCGCTACTACCGTTACTGACCTGTTTTTCTGCATTTTAGTGTTGTGCGGTAGTTGAGTACCTTCTATCCTAATATTTGGTTTTGCTGAAACATTAGTAGGGATAATTAAAACAAGATATAGTCATAGATTTTTTTTAGAACGCACTCTGGTGTCTTTGAGGAGAAAAGAGTTATTCCAGTAGCATGGAATAAGCTTATTTTGCTCTTTTATTTTGTTATCATGTTTAGTTAAAATAGATATATATCGAAATGAATTCTCCCGCACTATATTGTCAATAAAAATAAGTAAATAATATAGTAAGAAGTAATGAATATTTGCAGTCGTATTCTTCCTTCTTCAAATGTTCGATAATAGTGAGACTTCATTCCTTTTTTAATGGACGGATTTTATATAAGGCTTTAGTGTATTGTGGTCTTTCATTTTATTTCGCATCTTTATTTCAGAACTTCTACGTCGTGTTTTCTCTGCATTTTTTTAAAGTCGGTTCGAGATATCGACAATCCAATTTTACAAGAATAGCCTTCCTAAATGAAAAGTTCAAAAATATAAGTGAAAGTTATATAATGGCTTATTTTATGTTTCATATTTATTTATATAGTGCTTCGTCTCGGCATTTCAGACAACTGCTTGTAGTTGTGCTATTATGATTAAGCTTAGGTCTCGATAAACATACCGCACATTGATTGATGACGGCATTTTCTCGTAATACACGTAAAGTATCTTCCATCACTCTGATTGTGGCCGTCATCTCCCACATCACCGCAGCCGTGATACATAGGGCTTCGTGCAAATCTTGCGACGCCCAGTTTCTCCGCTGAGACTATACCAATGACGTTAGAAGCATGATGTCATTCATATGGCCGACTATTGGTTCGGTTTGGTCACCTGATCATTGATATTACAAACTACCGAAAGAGGTAGCGTGGGTACGTACTAACTGTTAGCCCATACTCCGTTTGTGTGCATCTGTCAATATAGTGCTCAGTATTGCTACTGCTGTGTAATTGCTGATCAGTTACTCTTTCATTAATGCATTTCTCAACGCATTAGACGATTTCTGGAATTTTAGTGGTATTTGGAATACAATCCTGGTACGGAGAATGGTTCGACTCCGTAAGTTCTTACTTTAGTGCTTTGGTATTTGTATAGCTGCGCAACCTGTTATTTGAGAAATACAGTTAATCATACTATAATTCTTGACCTTGTGCTAATTCTAGATTTCGTTTTTCATTTCCTGTAAAGACGGCTCTACTGGATAATTACGTGCGCAAGCAGAGAAACGCTAATTCAAGCTGTGAGCTTATATTATTTGAAGAAGAAAAAAAACAAAACAAAAAACATAAAAATTGACTTACTTTATATATAAGTAAAATATTTATTTTATGTCGCAACAGTTGCTTTTTTATTACTGTTTTTTGTAATTTTTCCTTCGTTAGCTCTGTTATTTAATTAATGTAGACTTCACTTTCTATAATCAGTTGTTATAGAAGTAGATATTTTTGAAGCTGTGCTGTTCTGTGTCCTACAGAATTTATCATATTAAAAATAAAAATATGGCGTATTATCATAAGCAAAACTGTCGTTCGGATTTCCAATCACTTACTGAAATAAGTCTGTATCTAGTGTGTACTTCGCAATGGTTGTTTCAAAGCTTGAGAATTAAATATCTGTCCACTATCGCACATAATGAGCAGTCAGGCCCACTTGTAGAGGACAGATAAGAAAAAAATCTAGTTCAAATGCTTTATGTCAAGCTCATTCAGCCCTCAAGAGCTTGACTTTGATTTTCTAAATTTTTCCATCGTTTGTTCACCTATTTCAAAAGGATTAAATTTTTATGACTAAGTGTTGATTTCCGAATACACTTGTGTATTTTATGAATAAATAGTTAAAGGACGGCATTTTCATTTATTGAGTATATCTCAAGTTCATAGTTTCATTAATAATAAAAGTTTTCTCTTACTTTCCTTGAAGAGTTTATTATCTTATTAAAATGCTTTGTTTAAATATATCATTTAACAGAGCACAAGGTTCAATTAGTTTAAAATTTTCGGTCGAAGGTTCTACTTAACCAATTATAAAAGATTAGATAAAATATTAAAACCACTGAATAGAAATGCAAAAATATGGATGTAAAATAAACTAGGATATAGATTGGTAATTTGGAATGCGCTACACTATTCATATTTATTTTTATAAGTCTTGAAGCATTTATATTTGATATATCCAGCATGAAGTTAGTATAATTAAATGATTTCTTGTTATTACGGAGAATTATAAAAAATACCATTCCGCTTTTGTCTTTTTTAATTTATCATAAAGAAATTACATAGTAAATGTAGATTTTTTTTTTGTATAATTTGAGTTATAATAATAGTTTTTAAAGTTCATTATTTACACACGATTTAGTGTACTTTTTTCTTGCATTTGTTCAAAATTTTGGAACTAAAATTCATTGCAGTTCAGTGACTATACCATAACGTTTTAACATGTTTAGCCTCGATTATTAAAAGAAAAATAAAGCTGATGTAAAGAAATAGCGATTTTTTACCCTTTAAGAGTAAGCGAGGCTGGAATAAACGAGCAGGGAGTTTAAAATAGAAACCCCGTCCAAAATCATACAAATCTCCACTACCATACTGTTGCCAGTTATTTTCTCATATATGTTGGTTGCTATGTAAATACTTCCTTGCACAATAAAATAATTGAATAATGTATGTTATCTTAACGTTCTTAAAAAAGGATTATATTTTTTTGCATTTATTTTCGTTAGTTTAATATTTTTCACAACGAAACACAAATTTAAATGTTTTTATTTTTACATTATTTTATCGACAGTAATGCACATGTATGTTTTTGTTTATTGAAATAAAGGATAATAAATATCCGTCATTATTTTATAGTCAGGTAAAAAAGCACCTGTCTCTCTCTCTCACTGAAATTTCAAGATAAGTGTTGATATTCATTGCTTCCGCAACACATTCACGACATCTGTCCCTTTGGAAAGATCCGAGTTCGAATTCTGTCTAGGACACGAGGTACTTTCATAAAACTTTTTTCAGCCCAAAGTAAGCTAATCTCATACTGAAATAGTAAATTTTTTCCTTCTCCTACAAAGCAGCCAGAAGAACTCTCGATTAATAACAATAATACACTGACCTCACAGCTTTAGTTGCTTCGGCTATAATTCATACTCAGAATTTACTCAGAAGCATCTATATACATTTGCTTTCTATTAATAAGAACCATCAGCTCGAAACTCTTATTTAAAAAAGCTTTGGGAATTATTTCAGAACCGAAAGAACTTGCGAGTTAATTTGTTTCCATGTAAACATGTTACAAAGTGATATAATGTTGACTCTGGCATTTTCCGCATCATGCATCTGTGAGATTAAACACCTTTATATCCTACAGAGCTAAGGGTACACTAATCAACAAAGCTTAGCAGTATATCCCCTCTGTTCTGGGATATAGTCTGCTCGTTTCCATAGTCCATAATAGGACCGTTGAGCAGATATCAGGAAATATTGCTTATATGACTAAGCCAGATGAGTTCTTTCCCTCGAATCTTATGTTTTCTCTCGGAGCGATGAAAGAATCCTTTTCCTTAAGAATTTGTGATGAAATAAAGTGTTGGATCTATAGGAGACGTGTAGCACCTCATTTTAAATGCTAGCAACTTGTTTTAATGTTTTAAAAGGCCCAAGTTTTACTTCCATATAGGAGTACTGAATTAACTGGTGTGTGTGTCACTAAGACGTAATCTGTCTATAATTATAAGCTTACTTCTCCATACTGGTTTTAGTTTTTAGAGTGCTGTTGTTGCTTTGCAATGTTTGTTGTAATATCCTGTCTTGATCTTCCATATGTACTACTAAGCATTATATTCTACTAGTAGTATGTAAGTATTAAGTAGTGAAATACTACCATTCTTGTCTTCTGAATACTAGTAGTAGTAGTATTCATTCCTAGACAGGACATTTAGTGGAATCCTACTTAACCTATCGTTATTAATAAGCATCTTTTCGCTAAAATAGTTTCTTGAAAAGATTTTTTCCCCTAAAACAGTAGGATATGATTTCTAAATTCCAGTTCATCGCATGCAACTTTTCCTTTAGTGCAACGCTCTGCTATATGCTATTTATTTATATATATATATATATATATTTTTTTTTTTTTTTTCGAAACAAACTCAAATCCCTGTCTTGTTTGACTAAAATATGGAATGCGACACACACAGGATGTGAAAGCTTTGGGAATCGAAGGATTGCTTTTATTAGGTTAACATGTTCGCATGTTAATATTCAGACCATTTGAATGTTAATAATCAAACCTTTGGTATTTAGAATATTTACTAAAATTCATAATTTTATTTCCTCTTTGACTTCTTTCGAACTATTTTTAGTGGTATTATTAGACTAAACGATGCAAAAGTGTATATGAGACAGCAATTGAGCTCTCTATACTACATCAACTCTGTTTATTTACTATACATATAAACATTATTATAATATATATATATATATATATATATATATATATATATATATATATATATATATATATATATATATATATATATATATATATATATTTCCGAATAGAATTCAGAGCCATTTTTGGTTGAAAACTTCACCCATAGTTTTTTTTTTCTCTCTCTCTCTCTCTCTCTCTCTCTCTCTCTCCCTTGCTCAAACCCTTCGACTTTGTCTATCCAAACTTCTAGATAAATTACAAGAATGTAGTAACTTAAATCCCTAGCATTTCATAGGCATCTCTAAAAATGCTAGAGTTAGTTTTAAAATGAAAGGCAAATAGGTACAATGTTTGCATTTTGTAACTTGAAAAGTAAAGTTTCGATATGGTATCGCGAGCTTGCGAAGTTATGACCATTTAATATGCGCTGCCTTAGTAGCGCATTACCTACAAGACACGATCTCCGTTCAAAAAAAGTCAGTAATTCGCCTTTTATTGGTGCTTTTAATTAAACGTTTCACTAGCCTGATCACTGTTCCAAACTAAGGTTTCGTCTCAGACCAGATTGAAAACGAAAAATATCGCAATTTATTCTCGGGCACTTTCAACCACAATTTATGAGTGGTGGTTGAAAAAGAAAGTTTTCGCGAATATTCTATTCACTTTTTTTTTAAAAAAGTGAATAGAATTTTTAGAAAAAAATCGCATGAAATAATTTTTTTTAGTTTATAAACAAAGAGTTTTAATATCGGAAAATTTGGATTGCATATTTGATAAGTTTTGTAACCTTTTTACCCATAATGGTAACATTTCTGTTCATTCCAAGGCATTTAACTATTTAAAACAATGAGACACTGCAAAATACAAATTTTCAGTAACCAGAATTAAATGCAGTGTGAACTAATATGGAGTTTAAGACAAACCTGTATAAAACCAAAAGAAAATTGGCAGATACGGATATTCTTATTTGTTGAAACTAGGCTTATATATACAGTGTTTGTTGTGTTATACTCATCGTCACAGACTATTAGTAATTCAATTGGGATTATCGTACTCGTAAAAAAGTGTCTTCTTAAAATCAAATTAATGACAAGATGGGTTAACATCGAAATGTTTTTTCAAAATGTGAAACAAATTGTGTTAGTTTTTTATTATGCTTCTTTAACTATTACCATATCTTAGGTAACTAAGCACAATAATGCTTAGTTACCAAATATATTTTGAAATAATTAATGTAATTCAAGATCCATAATTGGATTTAATTTGTCTTTAATTGTCTAATATCTTAACCAAGTTTCAAATGAAAAATATGTGCGCGCGCGCCCTCTCGTAACAATCTCTTGGTATTTTAATGATCTTGCATTTTGTCTGCGGAGCAGACTTGGCTTTCATGTTGGATTTAATTAAAATTAGTAGAATTTATTAGGGCAAAATATATTTTACATTCCATTATCGAGTTTGAATATGCCTTAACGCACGTACATATTTCCGTATATGCTAGCAGAAACACATTTGTGTTATAATAAACAGTTTGTATCATTATGTGAAAGACAAGGTAATTTATTATAAGATCATTTGAGTTGCATAAAAATAACTCCATGTTCGCAGTTCTGAAAACCGCTGCATATACTCTGTTCAGCTCTTATTGACATTAAAGAAAATCTGATTACACTCTGTTTGAAGAGTTAATAAATTCTTTAAAAAGAACAGCAGATTCCGATGGGTATTGCTAGCATAATACAATTCATAGATATGAGAATAAGCTGATAAATATTATCTCAGAATTTACAGTTACAACTCTTCCAGTATTTTCCATAAATTTTTAAGTGTTCATCAGTATTGGGAAGAATTAATCTTTTTAAGATCTCGAATATAAACATAAAGATATCAGCTCAGCTGATGTACCGGTGGTACACCAGTATATCTCAGCAAGATCTATAATAATAAATTGTGGCATTTTCTTGCCCTCAAGGCCCACGACCTGCCAGACTGGCCTTAATTATAATTAACCACAATTTTTTAGAATAAGGTGATTAGTCTTATGCCTGAATATACAGTGTGTGTGTGTGTGTGTGTGTGTGTGTGTGTGTGTGTGTGTGTGTGTGTGTGTGTGTGTGTGTGTTCTCCTCATAGGTTTGTATGGCCGCAGGATTAAAATCCCTAGGTTACCGGAAAGGAAAACCCTGCTACTCTCTGCAAGATCTATATTAATATCTTTATTATCACTCTCTGTATGAGACTGGCTAATTCGCCTTCAGAGGGTTTTGTCGAAACTGAGTGAGCTACGGTCTGCAAGATCTATACACTTAGATCATTAGCAGAACATACCTTTTGTTTGTTTGCTTGTTGTCATTGTGCAACAATTTCAGGCAGCGTAGAAATAATACTGTACACTATTTGTACAAGACTAAATTAATTCATTTAATTCATACGTTAATTTTTCTTTGTCTATTTGGTGGTCTTGCTAACACTGTGGGGGGGGGAGAGAAAGACAGAAAAAAATAGAAAATGTTTAGAAAGGCGCCTGTTGGAGGTTAGCAAGATAGTGGAAGGATCGGGAAGGGTTGCTCGTTGAAAAGAAAGTGGCTTTTTCGCACTTTTTTTTTTATGTTGCCGAACCACATGGAAAGATTGAAATAAAGAATTATTAAAAAAAAAAAAGTGAGCCTTTTTCGCGGACGATACTATATTCCCAACTTGCTTTAGCTCACACCCAGAATTTCAAATTCTGGTCAAATGATACATGTTATAACGATGCCAATGGATCATCTACGAGATCCATGGGCATCGTTAGAAAGGCAGCAAATAAATATTTGCGATAAACAAGTATTTTGTAATTCAGGCAGTTACTTTCTGTTTACTAATGCATCGCAATACTACCTAAACTGCCATTTCATTTATCAAACGAAAATCAAGTTTGTTAAGATCCTTTCATTTCAGAAAGTAAGTTAACATTTCAAGCCGTAATGCAGAAATGTGGGATAATATAGATCAATCTTTATTTCATAACCGAATGTATAGAACCTTGGAAAGTTTCAAAAACAGATTAGAGAACTTATGAGACACGGGCTCTGTCCGGAATCTGTATATTCGCGTTTTATTGGTCCTTCCTCCCCTCATCCACTGGCCTGACAGCTGTTTCGAACAGTTGATTCTCATTGGACACCGGGCAGAAACCTAACCCTCTGTTCGATACTGTAGCAGTCCTGTGTCAAAGACTTGTATTTTTTTTTATAAATAAACTCGGTAGGTGCGTAATTTGTAATTATTAGAGTGGAACCTAAATAGCTTTATTTCGGCGACGTAAACTAATAGAAATAGGGATATTATATGTTCAACCTTTTTTCATAGCCGAATGTGTAGAAACTTGGAAAGTTTCGTAAATAGACCATAGAACTTATGGGAATAAAAACTCTCGACATCGGAGTTGCCTTGACATTTCACTACTTAAAAGACAGACTCTGCCCAGGAGTCCGCTTACAGGCGAATTTCTACTTACGAACCTTCAAGAAACGAACAGTTTGTATTTACGAACATTGCATGGACTGATGAATTGCAACCCGTAATTCACTTAACGAACATGTTAGAACCAATTCTTGATAAATGTTATAACCTCCACTTTATTTCGCGAAGTTCACCAATACAATTCTGTATTTTACTATGCTCAGCGAAAAATGTTTAGTTTCTCAAATCGCTGTTCTCCGACATATCCAGTATTATTTCAGTCAAGAAGATTGAATGTCATCGGTTTTTACAGTTAAACTTCTTGTCAATTTTTTAAATGAAATTGAAGGAGCTTAAAAGGCACTGAAGAAATGACCCAGATATCGAAATAAGTTGTAATCTGCAAAGATGATAACAGAGTGGTCTGTTACAAAGAAGGTGTATAAAGAAATGGGGGTGGGGGAATGTTGTGCGTAGCTTTTCTCTTCAGGTAGGTTGTTTTTTTACCCGGAAACTCGGGTTTTTCGTTCCCCAGAACAATCAAACCAGCCCCGTGAATACACGCATGTACAGCCATAAAAATTGTCTCCTCCCCAACGCCATACAAGCCGGTTGGGGTTTCCCACAGTCGTATAATCATAGTGAACCCTGCACCAAGCAGTCTATAAAGAAGATAATCTGGGACTTATTTCTGCACAGTTGTACATGATATGTCTGTATGTATTAAAAATGTTGGAGTCTTTTTAGAATAAATTTAATTTTTTTCAAATTATGTATTTTTACAGTAAACTTTTAAAATGAATTAATTCCTTTCTTATTATGTATTTTTTATTGTATGCAGTTAATTTATTTCAGAAAATCATTTGTTAATGATTTTCTGAAATAAATAAAACGAGGAAAAAAAATAAATGCATGTTACATTCACTTTTCAAGAAAGAAATAAGTTGGGGGGTTCGCCTTTTACTAGTGTTTTTTTTTGTTTTTTTGTTTTTTGTTTTGTTTCAATGGCTTGACATTCTTCCTCAATATTTTTTTTTTTTTTGTATTTCGCATAACGCCTCCATTAAGTATATTATTTTTAATATCGAAAAGACACAAACCGGCCTCGAAATACGATAGTTTGCTGCCTGTTAATATCATAAATTTAGATTAACTGCATTTATACTCTGGAAATTACACCATTTTATGTTTATTTTTCCCCCCTCGTTAAACAGATTATGAATTATAAATTACCATTTGTAAATTATTTTTTATTAATAGTGTTTCCACATTTTAATCCTGTATAGAGAAGATTAATTATTCGCAGACGAAAACTACATCTGTCATATATATATATATATATATATATATAAAGATAGCAATGATTTGCTGCCCTTATCCAAAATTAATGTTACTGTCTTTTAGTGAAGGCACTATATAGTGCTTTCATTCCTACCTCGTTCCCATCTCTTCTTCATGGTATCGCAACAGTATCTTAAAAAATGCTAGATTATTACTTTTTCTCCTACTCCTACATTGAAAATATAGTCAGATACCTTTCTTACACCATATCATTTCCCCAGTGTCTTTCTTGCTTTATTTATTTATTTCCAACAGATTAGAAAAAATTAGGATTCTTCACACAGAAATCGTATTGTCAACATATACAGGGTGTTTCAAAAAGAATGACCCGATTTCAAATAATTATATTTAATAATGAAAATGTAGTACAGTTACAAAATAAATTACTGGTCTCAATAAATTATCAAACCCTGGGCCAAGGCCGTTCACATGGTACAAGTCGCATTCACTTGTGGTTCGTGGTTGCAGAGATATATAATTTTCAATCGGGACATTCTTTTTGAAACACCCTGTATATTGACAGATTCATCTGTCCATATCGTTTTTAATTTCTAGTGAAAGTATTTCTGTCGTTTATGACAGGGATATTACACTACTTTCTCGCACTCGCTGTTTATTTTTGTTCCAACTTAAATTACATATTGCTGTCATGATTTTGAGAAATAGTATGATATGATTGCAGTAAGAGTATATGCGTTTGTTTTCGGACTCGGAAATTCTGCGGTTTCCTTACGTATTTTCCCCCATTATTTTTTGGAAAAATTCCAAGAAAATGTGTACAGATGTAAATATATTTTAATTTTGACAACAGGCCAAAACTTTTAAACAATGCATGGTTCCGTTTTCGCACGTCTCCAAAAGCTGTCGGGGTCTTTGTATACACGCATGCGAACATACGCACGCACGCAAACACAAAGACAATTGCTGATTGAACTTATGAATAAATTTCTCGTTTCACTTAGTTAAGTATCTAATTGAATGGTGTCTAAAAGGTATATTTTGAGAGTTTTTTTATTTGAAGGGGATTTTAAAACACGACTTTAACTATGTATTAAGATTTATTTATTTATTTTTCTTTTATCAGGATAACACAACAATAATTATTATAATAATAATCGCAAAATTCTCTAAACGAAAATCTATAATCTTATTTCTGTGTTGTTGCAAAAAATGTAATTTAAAAATTTTAAATATTCATCTGAATTTCTTTCAATAAACTTTTGTAATTTCTTCATTGTAAGAAAAAATCTTGGTTATAACCAAAACCACCAGTTTTAACCAAGACGCTCTCGTGGTTAGAACTGTTAATTTAGGAATAAAGCCGTAACTTTCAACTCGTTCATTATGAGCTGTATTTTTGCAGCGTGTATGTATTAATTATGTGCGCACCAGACTGTTGTTGTCGTGTGGGGTTCCCCCAATTTTCCTCATCCGTCCCCTAGGGCTGGCTGAGACCTGCAATGAGGGATTTTAAGTATCTATTTTTGACTGTAGATCCGTGTGTGTGTGTGTGTGTGTGTGTGTGTGTGTGTGTGTGTGTGTGTGTTCACGGGCCGGTTTGCCTGTTCTGAGGGACGAAAAAAAAAAAAAACCTCTACCCTCGTATGAGATCGGCTAACTCACCTTTAGTCGAAAGAGACCAGATAAAGATTCCTCTTGTCATGGACGGGAACCGAACCCAGGTTCTTCCGACCAAAGGGCTTCGTCTGTACCAACTGAGCTACAGAGGCTCTGCATTGTACAGTGCGGATATATTTTGATATGTATGCATTTCACAGTGTGGATTTATGTATTGATTATATTCATAAACATATTAATATGTTATGGAAACTATTTTTCTCTTGAAAGGAATTACGATAGCTGATTGGCTTTTTGAAGCAATCTTCATGCAAGAAAGGTTATATAAACGAGAAAAAAATTGATCACTGACATCCCCGGATTTCCCAGAGTCGTTGATTGAGGGAAATCAAATAGAAGTCGTTGAAAGTTATGATTTTCTGGGGTCCAGAATAAGAAATCATGGTAATGAAGAATAGCCATGGGGGAAAAATGTTAAACCTGACAAAAATTATCAAAGATAGAGGAGTTAGTAAGGCCCAGAAAGTTAGAATTGTCTCAAAGTAGCGATGTATGGATGTCAAAGCTGGATCATTCTTCAGTCCATTGAATCATTTGAATCCATTGGACTGCTAGAATGACTAATAAGAATGTTTTAGAGAATATAAAGACAGAATGCTCCTGGAGGCAATAATCGCTAAACAGAAGTTAATATACGTTAATCTACTTGGCATATTATTCGAGCAATAATTGGAAAAGGCAGTTATGTTGAGGGAGATTGACAGCATGAGAAGGAGAGGAAGACTGCAAAAGAGTTGCATGGACAACATACCAACTTTAACTTATAATTGCTAAAAGAAAGGACAAGAGGCCGAGTGGGATGGAGAGCCTTTGTTCACAAGATTACCATCATCAAATTCCTTATATGTACCCTCAAGGTGGGTGTAGAGGATATTTCGATAATACTACATGAAAAAGTTCCACCATTGTTACTTCCGATCAACAATTTTCCTCCAAATTAATCTGTTCTTTGTTAAGACTCCATTATCACATTTTGTAATTTTGTCTTCTAAGGCACTTTTTATGGTATCAATCCACCTATATTTCGGCCTTCCTCTGGATCTTTTTCCTACCAACTGTCAAAGAACACTTGTTTTGGTAATCTTTCCCCTCCCATTATGTTTAAAAATGATGTATACCATCTGAGATTAGTTCTGCTAATCTCATACGCATTCCTGAATGCTAACAATGTCAAATTCTTTCCTAATATCTTCATTTTAATACAACACTGCCATTGATGCCATTTGTTCACTCCACTAATCTTTCTCAGAACTCGCATATCTGTGGTCTCCAGTTTTTGATCAAGTGTTTTATGTCTAACCCAGCTCTCAAGTCGATAAGTTAAAATTGGTTTGAACATTGTCTTATATACAGTTAATTTCTTTCTTATTCCATATAAATTTATTCAGCTGACTTCCTATCATGCTACCAGCTGTAATAATTCTATTTCACTTTCCATATTTAGTTTGCCATCTTCACTAAAAATTGTGCCTAAATAGCTGAACTGGTTTACTTGCGCTATAGGTTCGCAGTTCATGTTTTCAATGTTTCTGTCAACATCTTTATCATTTTATTGCTGATTTTCATATCAAATTTATTACAACAGTTCAAATTAGTCAGGGAATCTTTCAGACTTGTGCTGAATTTATTCAGAAGTATAACATCTGCATAAAGAGCTGAGATTAATATCTCCAATTTTGATATAAGATTTAATAGCACTTTCTTTCTTTCATAATGTAATCCATATAGATAATGAATAACAGTGGCGATAATGTGCACTTCTTGTTGCACACCTGATTTAACAGCAAATCATCTTCCTCTGCCTCCTTCAATTCTAACTGCTGACTTATAGCTTAAATAGAGACTGTATTGCTTGATATAATTCCCATTTACACCATATAATTGTAGCGTTTTGAGGAAATTTCCTCTTGGCACCTTGTCATATGCCTTTTCTAGATGTACAAAATTTAAATACAGATGCTTGTTATATTCCCATGATTTCTCAACTGTTTGTCTTAAATTGCAAATCTGATCCTGACAACATCTGTTTGGTCTGAACCCAGCTTGTTCTTCTCCAACCTTCTCCAATTTTTCTGAGCCGTTTCTCAAGAATATACTTGCATAAAAATCTTACAAGGAACACTCAGTAGAGAAATTCCTCTGTAATTCTCACATTCAGCTTTATTCCCTTTTATATAGATCGGTACTATGAGTGCTCAACTTCAGTCATCTGGAATTAGATCCTCTGCCCAGGAGGTTGGTTGGTCAACCTATAGTATATTAGTACCGTGTATGGGTAGTCGGTTGGGAAAGGAAGAATTTGTTTACATTTGATTTGAATGCTTTTAAATTGTATTCCTTGGGAAACACAGCAGGGGAGACTGTTCCACAGTGCAGCAGTTGCAGGGATGAAGGAAGAGGAAAAGAAACTTGCTCTGTTTGTTTCTAGATATACTGTGATGGGATGTTGTGCAGTAGCTGCACGTGTTCCAATGAGCTTAGTACTGAGCGGAGGAATTATTGATGTTATTTCAGATGAGCATTTCCCATGGAAATATTTGTAGAATATACATACTGCAGAGACCATACGTCTGTGTAAAAGTGGGGGTAGAGAGTTGGTAAGGGATGAATCATTGATAAGTCTAATTGCTCTCCTCTGTATTGAGTCGAGCATTTTGAGAGAGCTTTTAGTGCTCCACCCCATATGTGGAAGCAGTTTTCAATAGCTGGTCGGATTTGTGATTTGTATAATGTTAATAGCTGTTCGGGGGTGAAGTAACGTCTTGAGCGAAAGAGAAATCCTAGTTTTTTTTTTTTTTTAGGCTAAGGATGCAATGGTTGTGATATGGTTATGCCAGGAGAGGTTTGATGTGAGGGTGATTCCAAGAAGCGAGATCTCAAACTGTCTGGAAATTTGGGTATCGTCAAAAAGAATACTGGGAAAAAATGGTTTCTTTTTTATGGGAAATAGTGCAGAACTGGGTTTTATTGGTGTTGAAATTTATGAGGTTATCCGAACCCCATTGTAGGATGGCTTGGAGATCAGAGTTGAGGGTGGTGGTGGTGGTGGTTGATGTTCTGTAGGTTGAGGTGAATTGTGTAGGATAAGGCTTATCAAATGCAAGCGAGCAGTGTAGTGTGCTTTTGTCTGCAAAACTGTGTATTGGGTTGGAGGTCAACTGCAGTAGGTCATTGATATATAGCAGGAAGAGGGTTGGTGAGCGGACAGAACCTTGTTGGACCCCAGCATTAATTGAGTGAATAGGGAGCCATCCACCATCACATGCAGTGTGCGTCCAGACAGAAAGCTGGCAATCCAACTACAAAAGTCCTGGGTCAGAACGAATGATGGTAGTTTGCCTAGTAGGCCTTTGTACCAGACCCGGTCAAAGGCTTTGGAGATATCTAGTGCAACCACTTGAGATTCGCCAAACCTCTCCTTAGCATTTATCCAGAGATGGATGACGTATGTGAGTAGATCTCCTGTTGATCGGCAGTGGCGGAAGCCATACTGGCGGTCATTTATTTGGTGAGTGTCTTCAAGATAGTGTAGGGGTTGGGAATTGATGATTTTTTTCCATTACTTTTGACAGGACTGAGGTAAGCGAGATATGCCGATAATTGGATGGCAGCGACTTGACACCCTTCTTGGGAATGGGCTCAATAAAGGCCAATTTCCAGTTTGTGGGATAGATTCCAGTGGAGTAAGAGAGTATATATATATATAGGTGACATAGGATAGGGGCCAGTTCTGGAGCACAAACTTTCAGAACAATTGGAGGAATGCCATCAGGGCCAAGAGACTTTTTTGTGTCTAATTTGGACAGTATTTTTCTGATCTCATCCTGACATCTTCCAGACATTTATTTTCTATATTCTTACCAATGTCTTCCAATCACTTTTGTTTAGCTAGTTCTACACAGTGCTTCGCTTTCTTACGTTTTTTGTATTCTCTAAGAGCACAATCTGACTTACTTGCCAGGAATTTTCGATATGCTTTCTTCTTTTCCTTGACCGTCTTTTTAACTTGGTGAGTCACCCATGAGTTCTGATTTTTCTTTCTCCTTGCAGATAACCTCACCACATGCTTCTCTAGCTGAATCAATCAATATTTTCTTAGAAATATCAATATATCAATCAATAGAAACTGGCCGCGCAAGGCTGAAGGCAGCCCAAAACGAATTTTATCGTTATATTGCAAGTCAAAAAAGGAATAAAAATGGATGAATAACTTTACTAAATGCAGACATTGCTTGTGTTTGCAATGGATTTTAAGCTAATGTTTACTGAATTTAGAAATACACATGAAGAACGTTGGCTTTACCAATAGGTCATCCCTAGTTGCTGAGTTCCGTGCTCAACAATAATAATAATAACAATAAAAACGTATTTTTAAAAGTTCAGGAATTTCCAATACAGTGGTATCTCGCTAATCCGAACAAATAAAAACCGTACAAGTTCGGATTAGTGAATTTTCCTCCAAGAGGCAACAATAACTAGCGTTCAAGACAAAAATAATCAGATTCTAATGGTACATGAATTTAATTCTGTAAATAAATGAAGTAACTGATAGGAAAAAAAAAGCTACTGTACTGTAATGTAAAACAAAAAAAATAATAATACAGTACACAAGTTTATTTTAGTAAAAAAAAAATTATTTGTATGTACCTGTATTGTTGAGGATTCTGATTTAATAAAGTTGCATAGTTTAGTACGTAACTTAATATGCGTAAAAAATATCACTTTCTTGTATACAACACAAAAAAAAAGTTTTACAAAATAACACAAAAAAGTTTTTTATTTCTTTGTAAAAAAGTCACTGATTTTCTTTTGCTTCTTGGAAGCTGAACTTTTTTCGAATGCTTCTTCTCGAAGCTGCATTAGTAACAAAATTTTGTGGAGTGGCGTATCATTTTCCTTAGCCCATTCTATACACATATTAAAACTGTCAACTACCTCTTCATGTTTTACTTTTTTTTTCTTCGAGTTCTTCATCATCGTCTTCTAATTCATTCTGTAGTATCATATTTATAATTTCAGCATTTGATTTGATTTCGAATTCACTTTCGGTTCTACCTATAACCCATTCCGTAACATCTGTTTGTGAAATTTCAACATCTGAATTTATATTTTTAACCAAATTATGCACGTTTTGAATTTCCTATTTTTGTGTATACTGTATTTGTGATTTATGCCGACAATACAGTACGTACTGTACAGTATAAAAAAGCAAACGTGAACACACGATAAATCAAAATAGACCTCCAGTATAACGGTATAATCGACAGTATGAAAAAAAAAATTACTGTACTGTAATAATAATAAAATAAATAATAATAGTTAAAATATTAATTATTAAATAAAAATAATAGTACACAAAATAATAATACCCAATAAATAAAACTTTTTTTTTCAAACCGCGGTTCGGATTAGCGAGATACCACTGTATATACAAGCATATCGGATTGTCAGTATTACGTAGAGATATGTGAATCAATCACATACACACAACTGCTGTCGAAAATTTTTATAAAAATTATAATATATTTTTTATAAAATATAATTTATAAAAAATATATTATAATTTTTATAAAATATAATTTAAATAGAAAAGATAAATACAGTACTAATTAATTGATGAGTTAATTTTTGTCGTAAATAATCACTCTCCTGCAGTGACTATAGTGCCTCAACATTTTTTCAATAATTATTTTTACCCAAATTTCTTTAATATATATTGTGTTATTGATGTATATTGATTTTGTTAGACGAAGTAGAATTTATTGGCCTTAGTGGTTAGTGTATCCGCTTTCCAACTAACATGCTGCAGGTTCAAATCTCACCCTGGATATAGATGTCTGTGATTATCTTAAAGTGGGAGATCAATTTCATCACTTAGTGTGTGACCACCGCCCCCATTTACTAAAGGCCTGCAGTGACTTGAATAAATTTCATACTGGATCTCTACAGCATGGTTTCCTGATTATGTAAGAAGTAAATAAAAATATAAATAAAATGTAATCAAAGAAAAAAATCTTTCATCCACCCACGGTACTAATGCACCATAGTTTTATAACCTTTCGTGGGTGGGTAGAAATCAAATTGAATAAAAAATATAAAACAAATAATGTTTTCTAATGTACAGTTAATCTTCTGTTTGACTTGGAGAACTGCCAAAGCTGGCCAATTCTCTGGAGATTGACCAAGCTCTTTCTTCGTTTATTTCATATTTTTGCCTTCACTGGAATTGCTTGTGAAAACGAACTGCGTTTACAAAAGCACGTATGATTTCATCATTTGGTATTTACGTTATTTCAGGATCAAATGGCGTCAGTTTTCCAGAACAAAGCACTTAATAGCCTCTTTTCCGACTAATGGTAAGTAAGCGTTTACAGTTCAGCTTGGATCTGCACGATATTAGTGCTTTGGTATTCTTATTCTCGTTTGTGTTGGTTATAATATGAAAACCGAGCTCCTTCATATTTTAATTTTCTGCAGACTAGCATGCACCGATTAGTTTATTCGCCAGAAATAATTAATTTTTATTTTTGTCCTCTTTCCGCTTTCTGAGAAATAAACATATTACACACTAATCAGGAATACACACGCAAAATCAGAGGGTGTATTCCTGATTAGTGTGTGTATTCCTGATTAGTGTGTAATCAGGAATACACACGCAAAATCAGAGGGTTAGATAGTCGCTTAGTATATTTAGCATCCAATATTCCAGTATTATCACTGATTTTGCGACAACGCGTTTTGCAGTAACAAAAAATACACTTGTTAAGAAACTATGTATTGCTCTGAAGCAGGTAGCTTAATATTTAACCCGGTAGTTCGGTTCATATAAAATCACGGATAATGCGAAACCTACAAAAAGTAGGTTACGTATCTAAAAAGCTAACAAGAACACACTATTTTATTTTTACAACTATCGGCAACTTAATCTCCAAATACCACCGTTTTCATTGTGTCAGCTGCCTTCTCTAATGCCTTGAAAAATTCCTCCATTTCTTCCTTTGTAGAACCTTCTGTAATTCCATAGGCACTGATATTTGCCCGCATCACTCTACTTGATATTGACTGCCATTCAAGATGATTATCCTCGTATTGGAAACTATAGGTATGCCTTTTTTTCCATGATTATTATTGCCTGAATATAACATTTTATATTTGTTGCTTAGAAAGATCTCATCTGTTTTTTGTCTTCGTTGTTTCATTCACGCTTATTATGTCGATCTAGTACTGACCCAATCCTTCTGCTAGTTCGCTTGATGCTTCTTACATTGATAATACCAATCTTGAACTCTCCCGGTTGTGAGTTGTGATGTGTTCCATAGCTGACTTTGCACGGTTCGCCTTGGTTCCCTGACGAAAACAATGATGGCTTTAGGGTTACCAAGTAATTTTATAAACTTGGTTATTTTACTCCTAATCCCAAGTAAGCAAACAGTTAAGTTTGCGCGTAAACGTAGTTCAAGTCTAAAGGTGGTGCAATAACATCTTGGTATTTAGGGTCTAGCTACCCACTGAGAAGATCTCAAAAAAAGGTTGAAACCGGTCTGGGTAGTGACCCCACCCATAATGTATTGCAGTATACATCTCTTAGTGAGATGTGCTTTACATTATGGAAAATACCAAGAATAGTGATCAGAGCTTTACCCACTTTTACAATGAGTTGCCTTGGTGTTGCACCACCTTTAGACTTGAACTACGTTCAGGCGCAAACTTAACTGTTCTTACTTGGGATTAGGAGTAAAATAACCAAGTTTATAAAATTACTTGGTAACCCTAATATACATTATTCCCAAGTTTAAAAAAAAATAAACTTATTTAAATGATGGCTTTGTTTAACTTTTTTTTTTTTTTTTACGTTTTTTTTTTTTTTTTTTTTACATGTTAGGAATAATGCTATGTATGGGCTAACTCTCATGCAGTATGAATGGTATATAGGAAGGAGAGGTTAAAAAAAAAAAAAACGCCAAAAATAGAAATAACGAATTCTGCATTAATTAATGAAAGCAGTTTTAATCACTCTTTATATGAACGAATAGCGTAATATAATTTATTCGAAAAAAATCCTCTTATAAATGATATCAAAGTTTATGGATTGCATTTTGCAGAAGGAGTTCAAATGGATGTTTGTAATGCACCTCAAGTGATGATAATTTTGCTTCTAGTTATTATCAGTTTGATGAAACCTAAACACAGAATTTTTATTATCTGACAAATCGTCTGCGATTGTCTCTGCAACTTCGGTTTACCTATGACACAGTTTGCTTGCCACTCAGTTAATTGCGAAACTGCATATTCCCAAAGGTTTGAATTTGTTGTAGATCTTTTTTTTTTTTTTTTTGAAATTTGTGATGTCACTTTTCTTATAATTCATTTCTGTTTGTACTTGTAAATGAAGAAAATGTGCAGTTTTGTGCATTTAAAAATTTGCATGCTGCGAATGAAAATCTTATGTTGTTACCAGTCTGTAGTTAACCGAAACTACATATCTTCTGTTCTCCAGGATTTCTTAAGATTTTTTTTAAAAAAAAAGCTAATTTTTTAATTAGCGATATAGGACTATAAAAGGCGCGTTTTGGTTATCGGTTAAGTTTAAAGCTAAAGCGAATAGAAAGAACCATCAGTCACGTATAAATATCATGATTTCTTTGAAGTAACATAGATTAATTAAGGCATTCATGTGAAGTGTTATAAAGAAATTCTCCCCCTTTTTACTAGTCTGTACGAAAGTTTATTATTGCAACAGTGATTGTTTATTTATCTTAAACATCTGTTTTAAGAATGTATCGGGGGCTTAGAAAAAAAGCGCGGCCTTCCTGAATTTAAAGCTGTTGGATTAGAATAAAAACCGCAACTATTTATTCCCTATAGTATTGGAAACTTAGACGCTTATTAGGTTTCGAACTTTCAATGAGTCTTCATGGGCTGTCTGTTTCTGTTCTGTGCCGGACAGTGGCACACTCAGGATTAATCTTGGGGGGGGGGGGAGTTGAGTAGACGATTTCCGAATACACACTACGCATTGCATACGACCCATGCCTGAGCATCTGCAGTGATCGCCAATACATGATAAGTAGTATAAAAATAGAAGACACAACATAAATAAAAAAATCACTTTTAATTAGGAAAAGGTTCTTCGATAATTTTCTAGTGTTTATTTCCTCTTGGGGGGGGGGGGGGAGCAGAGCCCTCAAAAAAAAAGTTACATGGACATGTGGGTGACGGATCTTTCAGAACTCATACATTCAGATCTCCAAATAAGAACTTCGATACCAGTGCTAAATCTGGACAATATAGCCTGAACCTCTGGATAATGTTATAGGATTATACTGCAGTTTTTCCCCCCTTTCTGGCTGATTATACTAAAATAAAAGCATAATATTCCTTTGTTTACCATTCTCTCATAAATTAAGCATGACTGGAATGGGATTGCCATTGGATGTTGTGTGTGCAAGCAGTGTGAATGAATTCAAGAGCAAGTATGATACTTGATCCGTGTAGCATGTGGCCTCCCTTGATAAGGCCCTGACTCCGTGGAGGTCTCTTAATAATAATAAATGTATATATCATGCTTAACCCATTTTATCCCTCGAAGGGGCGGCGGAGGAGGAGGGAATTCTTTCAACTCTAACTCGTGAAAATTGATAGGCTGTCGGTCTTCTCCTTGATTGTCACCTTGGTGCGGCTAGGGTACCGACGATTCCGTTTCAATACTTGCTTGTGACGATATCACAGCAGACAAGGCCGCAATCTCGTGTTTCTGAACGTTGTTGGTATTATTGTTTGAAATAATGCGAGTTCTGCAGTCGATTTTTCTGTTTCGTAATATTAAGAGAGAAAAAAATTACATGTTGCATTGGAGAGCGACTAAGTTTAGGAGCTTGCTAAAAAAAAAAAAAGTTCTGTTTGATGACTAGTAATGAATCAGTTTTTCTTTCGACAATCTGGCATTATAGTAGCTTTATCACATAGTTACATAATCGCTGAAGAATACTAGGTAGCGGCGGTTATTTATTTGAAGTCCTCAAAATCAGTCAGCAATCCAGTTCTACTCTACTGTCGGTGTCCACTAGGATGGAAGTTGGCTGCCTAACAATTTGCAGTAGTTCGTTAGGATTAAAAGAGTTCCACTCGTAAATTTAATGACTTATTTCAATAAAAATAAGTAAATAATATAGTAAAAAGTAATGAATATTTGCAGTCGTATTCTTCCTTCTTCAAATGCTCGATAATAGTGAGACTTCATTCCTTTTTTAATGGACGGATTTTATACAAGTATGATAGTATGATATACACGGATTTTATTTTAGTGTATTGTGGTCTTTCATTTTATATTTCGCATCTTTATTTCAGAACTTCTACGTCGTGTTTTCTCTGCATTTTTTTAAAGTCAGTTCGAGATATCGACAACCTAATTTTACAAGAATAGCCTTCCTTGAAAATGAGGAGTGTAAAAATATAAGCGAAAGTTAGATAATGGCTTATTTTATGTTTCATATTTATTTATATTGTGCTTCGTCTCGGCATTTCAGACAACTGCTTGTAGTTGTGCTATTATGATTAAGCTTATTTCTTGATAAACATACCGCACATTGATTGATGACGGCATTTCCAATGATGAATATATTGCTTCATTAAGCTAAAAGATGTGAAATATAAAGATAGCAACGATATAAAACATATTGAAATTAGGAAGCAAGAAGAATTTGGTGGTGATAGTTCCATTAGCTTTCATGATATGAACAAAACTACATAAAATGTTGGGGATAGGGGAAGATAATTACTGTGGTATGATCAAATTTTGGATCCAAATATAGTTTATCCTCTCTTCCTAATTAAACAGAGTAGGCCAAACATTTTTTTTTTCCCCAATTGGATCCAACAGTATTCTAGATATAAGCCAGGAACCGCTTAACTTTGCAAGGATTACAGTTTCTGATTAACATGATGTTAACCAGATGGAATTCAATAGAGGAGAATTTTTCATTTTATGGAGGGTGTGGAAAGAACCCGAGTGCATCCTTGCAAGTTGAGAATTAATGCTGTCGAGAAGTGGCGGGGGTGGGGACTAGATATTTCTCTTATAGAATAGTTCGTGATTGGAATGGATTGCCATTGGATGTGGTGTGTGCAAGTAGTGTGAATGAATTCAAGCACAAGTATGATAGCTGGTGCGGATAGTATGGCCTCCCTCGATGAGCCTCTGACTCCCTGGCGTTCTCTCAATAATAATAATATAGCTTATGTTTTCGAGTAGTGAAACGCAAATAAGACTAAAGTTTGCGTAATTCAAAAACAGCAGTCATGCAAACTTTGGTTGTGATAGAACTCGTGATATCTCGCTAATATTATAAAATACTTATGATACATACCCATGAGAACTTTATTATAAAAGCCGATGTTGGCATAACTATTCTAGCCTTGGGTCCAGATTTGCAAAATTTGGTGATCGTAGGCCCAGTTGTACAGAATTGTAAACTGGAAACAGTCATTCATTTTTATATGTCGTGTAAAGTGCAATAAGTATGGTTCAGAATTTCATTAGTCATTTTATATTTTTATACTGAATACGTATTATGATAATATTCAGCATGATAATAATCACAATCAACGTGAAGTTTTAAGTGCTTATTCTTTTTATATCGTATAGACAAGAATATTTTTATTTGCTTGTGCATTCTAATATTCTCAATGATTCTCAAGTTCTTTCTATAGCGACTGTATTCCCTCTCTCTGTATATGTGTGTGTGTTTCTAATCTGATAGCATTAAGCAATCGGAAATTAGTAGAAAGATTTTATCTAACGTGAACAATCGATTAATTATATATTCGGTATTTACAATGAGGATTTTTGTTCACCCTCGCCAACAAACAAGATTTTTTTATTATTATTATTCATTAGAAAAATAAGCGAAATCTTTTGAATGTTACCTGTTGAATAATATGAAATGTCTAGTATAATGTTTATATAATTTAATGGTTGGGATTCTGATATTGTAGGTGTTCCTCATTCAATTCAGCATTTTTTTAAAAAAAAAGTAAATATCGCATAAAAATTTTCCAAACTATTGTCGCTCCAGATTTTAACAAAAAACAATAACAAAAAAGGTTTATTAGGTAATGGAGCTATCCAACTTGTCCAACAAGAGGTTAAGTTAAATGACTAATATAAAATTTAAGTTTATTATTATTAAACCTCCATGGACCCAAAAGTCTCATCGCAAGAGATCCCACTGATACACAGTTTGTCATACCACGCCTTAAGTATGTTTTGTCTTCGCACTCACCACACTCTCAGACAGTGCATTTCAATCACTCACCACTCTCTCCATGCGAAAATCTCCTCGCCCACTTGCTCACACTCTTCTTATACAGCTTCCAGGGATGACCCCTTGTTTTTCTCTCGCTCTCCCCTGTCTTCACCCATTCTGTGCAAGAACTCTCCCACATTAATCTGGTAATAACCCCTTAACAGCTCTTATATCTCGATCATATCTCCTCTCCTCCTCCTCCTATCCAATAATTTCCGCAAATTGCATTTTCTCAATCTCTCTTCATATTCAACATTTCAGAGACCCAGAAACCACGTTAGTTAATCGTCTCTGGAGCTTTTCCAATACATTATCTTTTTGAAAATCAGGTGACCAAATCTGTGCACGGTAATCCATGTGCTGCCTGATCAAAGCCTTACACAATGAACCATAAGATCCTTCTACAAGTCAGTGCTCTCCGCATCATTCCCTTTATCCACTGTGCTGGCCTCACACTTTTAGCAATATGTCCCAGAAATTTTAGGTCGTTGTCCGCAATTACTCCCAGATCTCTAATATCCTCTACCCCTTCCAAGATATTTCCACTAATCCTGTACTCTACATCCCTTCTCTACTTCCCAAATTTCAAAACCTCTTACACTTCGCAACATTGAAATGACATCCTGATTTACCCATTCAGTCAGTGTATTCAAGTCCTCTTTGCAAAGCCACAGCATCCACTCTACTCCTGATAGCTCTCCCCAGCTTGCATAATTTGCAAACGACTGCATATCACCATTCTGACCTCTCCGAATATCATTTACATACAAATTAAACAGCAGTGAATCCAGAAAAGGGTCTCAGGGTACACCAATAATAACTTTCCTCCTCTGAGATACAGCTCCTTCATAGACAACTTGCTGATATCACCCAGGAAACCTATCAGAAGCCAATTTCCAACCCAGCGCACTAATCTATTGTTTAGTCCCATTCGTTTCAGTTTAATTACTAGCTTTTCATGTGGCAATTTATCAAAGGCCTTTGCAAATATAAATTTACCACTGTGAATGCATCACCCTTATCCAGTGCATTTGTCACCTTATTACAATGAGTAAGCAGTTTGCTGAATGGTCTTCCTTTAACAAGCCCATGCTGGACCAAAGAGTATTTTTCTGTTGTCAACCCAATTCTGAATATTGTTCCTAACTAACTTCTCTAACACTTGACCACAACTCCAGACACACAGACTGGCCTATAATTCAAAGCCCTAATCTTATAACTTTCCTTAGGAATCGGAACAATTTTACCCCTCTGTCCATTCCTTTGGAACTTTGCCCAATGCAAGACGCACGTTAAAAAGATACGTAAAAGCTGTTGTTGACTCCTCGGAACATTCGCTCAAAACATGTGATGAAACAGTATCAAGTCCTGCAGCCTTATTTACGTCAAGATTATTCAATTCCTCGTATATCTTCTGCTCACTAACAATTCCTCCTTCTTTCCCACTACATTCAAGTTCTGTGATGTCACATTCACAAGAATGAAATACCTTTATAAATTGCTCATTGAATACCTCAACTATATCCTCTGCAGTGGTTATCATTCCTCCATTTTCACCAGTCAGTGCCATCCTTTAATCATTCTTTTTTCTGCTATCCACATATCGAAACAATTCCCTACGTTATTTTAACCGCATTAGTTAACTGCTGCTCACACTGTACTTTTGTTACCCTTATCAAGCGTAGCAAAGTCACCTTCCTCGCCTACTCTTTGTACTTCTCATGCAACTGGTTGTTATAATCACTATTTTTTTGTCCTTCCAGATTGCATACCTTACCTCTTGATTCATCCATTTCACACCTGTTCTAATTACCCTCTTGACCTTTGGAATAATTCTGATATTGCCTCCAACAAAAACTTCTTGAGTAGGGCTCAAGCAGCATTGATGTCCTTTCCATCCAGTTCATAATTTTCATAATTCTTGTAATTCATAAGCCTTGTAATTCCACATATATACTTTTGTAACAGAAGTCGTCAAATGACTGGCCATTATCTAAGTCAGCATTTCCCAGATTTTTCCTACGACGGAACACTTCACAAATCCTGAAATTTTCACGGATCTTGGTTATTTTGTAATATTAATAATTAATTATGGTATAATCATAAAGAGTATTAGTACATTTCTGTATTGACATATAAAATTATATTTAAATCAGTTATCAATCACTGGACTAATGAAATATTGTAGCATATTGTAGTTTCCTCAGGCCAACATCATTAAATTAATTTGTGCTGATTTTCATTGACGTATCCCATTTTGATCACCAAAAATTTATAATATCATTATAAGTACTTACGAGTGAATGCAGACTTTTTTCTCCTGTGTGCTAGTAGCTTTCCACTCCTTTTGTACATCCTGGAGATCGCTTTGTAGGCTGGAAGTGGATGAATCACTATCTGTTGTGTCACAAACATCTTCAATAAGAGATTTCTTAACACCAAAATTAAACAAAGTCCCTTGTCTCTCATTCATATTAAAATTTAAATATGTAGGCCTATTACTTTTAAAAAATCACGGCACTACGGTTTCAAAACAAGCACTTTCATCCTACAATACGAACTTGCGAAGAAATTATTCAGTATTTTCTTTATACAGGTATTCAGGAAAAAATTTCTTTATACTGTACTTCCTTGCTTATTGGTCACTAACATTTGTAACAACAGATGTTATTTCGTTTAAACGATCATAAACAGCGGTATTCCCTTTCCCGAATTACTTCCATGTTTAAAAAGACACGGTTTGGACACTGACATGACAGAACACTTATTCACTTTCCGCGGAACACAATTTGGGAAACTCTGCTCTAAGTGATGACCTCATGGTCACTTTCATCAACTGGTGGAAGATTCGACACCCCATTTATAATAACATAATCTAATGAGATGATCAAATCCACTATCATTTATCCTCGTGTATCCCTGTTACGTACTGCGTAAGGTAATTATCTCTCAAAAACTCCAGAAATTAACCCCCCCCTTCCAGATGCACTCTCTTGATTTCAGTCTATATTACCCTATTAAAGTTACCATAATTATTACCTGTTTCTTTCTAATTTGGCTATATCTTTCCTTCTCATTGTCCTCCATATTACCAAGTCTGTAGCAACATCCAACTAAATATTTAATCCCGTTCACCTCTACCTCACACCATACTGCTTCAATACAGCGACCACTATTTGCACCTTGGAAATCCACTTGAGATGGGCACAACTCATCTGCTACCATCAACAGCACGCCTCTCTTTCTTCTCTGTCTGTCTTCACAAAAATATATATACAGCAATCCCTCGATTAGTGCGCCTAATGATTTCTTTAAAACAGGCGCATTCGAAAACGCACTAATCGAATATAATAACCTATGGGAAAATGTATAATTCGTTCTCAGATTTCATTTTTGACCCTTAATTTTTTTTTTTTAATAAAAGAATTAAGGTATGTCTCAGGGCCTAGTTAAAGGAAAACCATGAAGCTGAAAGACGATAAAACATTCAGAATATAAATTTATTATTATGCCCTTCTTAACAAAGAATCGGGCTAACATTGTTTGGCGGACATTCTGTTTCTTTTTTTTCCCTACAACTGACGGTATTGCCCTATTGCCTCTTCTGCAAATTTTACTGGTTCTCTCTTCACCAGGGTCAGTCTCTAAGCATTGCTTCTTAAAAACTTCGATTGTACGAAAACTATTTTCAAATTGTGTATATTATTTCTGGGAAAACTCCCATGTTACTCCTCATTATAAACTATTATAATTACAGCTATTTTGTCTGCTTCAGTTTAGGAGTACCCCTGTTTAAATGTCATTGGCTATTTACTCATGGGTTCTTAGGGCATTATGAGTGTAGATGTACTAAAAAGTATATGTAGCTTAAGGAATAGAAAATTGCACATACCTTTTTCTGGGTGTTGTGGCTTTTCCTCTGTCTGCGATGTCGAGAACTGCAGAGTGTGTGTGTGTGGGGGGGTAGGCAGTTTGGTAGAATAAGTTAGAAAAACCCGGGTTTTTTTCCGTAATATATAGAAACATATACTTTTATATAGGGTGGGGAAAAAGTGAAAGGGTTAATTTTTTAAAATAGGGAGGGGGAAGGGGAAAGGTAGTTGACGGGGTGTGGACCGTTTCGACTATTCGTGGTCATCATCGGAACATATTGGGAAAGTGGCCTTTTCCGATGATGACCACGAATAGTCGAAACGGTCCACACCCCGTCAACTACCTTTCCCCTTCCCCCTCCCTATTTTAAAAAATTAACCCTTTCACTTTTTCCCCACCCTATATAAAAGTATATGTTTCTATATATTACGGAAAAAAACCCGGGTTTTTCTAACTTATTCTACCAAACTGCCTACCCCCCCCCACACACACACTCTGCAGTTCTCGACATCGCAGACAGAGGAAAAGCCACAACACCCAGAAAAAGGTATGTGCAATTTTCTATTCCTTAAGCTACATATACTTTTTAGTACATCTACACTCATAATGCCCTAAGAACCCATGAGTAAATAGCCAATGACATTTAAACAGGGGTACTCCTAAACTGAAGCAGGCAAAATAGCTGTAATTATAATATTTTCAAATTGTTTCTGTGAAACCTCTTTGGGCTTGTCAGTGATTAAATTTTCTTCATATTCTTCGGGATCTTCCCGCTGTGCATCTAAATTTAGCAGGTCGGAATCACTCAACTTCTCAGAATGAGATTTAATTAACTTAGATCCATTTGAAAAGCCTCTAAAATCATTTGCACAATGTGGAAGAATTTGCTTCCAAACGGCTCGCATATTGTTAGCAGTAATTTCATTCGACTTTGCGACTTTCTAACCAGGCTGAGATTTATCTGATTTGGCTAGAAAAGTCTTGGAAGGCATTCGCTTCCAAAAAAAGGCCGGTTTCATCGACATTAAATATTTGTTGATCACAATATTCCCCTTCTTACACAATTTTCTTCAAAATCTCTGGATATCTCCTTACTACACTTGCAACTTCACCTGTGTTTAGAAAATTATGTAGGCTATTACTCTTTTTGAAACGCTCAAATCACCTAGCACTAACGTGGAATTCTTCTTCTTTTTCATCATTGATAGCCCTTTGTTTCCAAGTTACAAAGAGACAATACTTTTGATTTAATAAGGCCAGTGTTTAGCGGGATCCGTTTTTGTTTACAATCTTCGATCCATGTAAAAAGACGTCTCTCTAATTCAATCATTATAATACTTTGATTTCGAGTGCATGCATGATGAACTTGAAGCAGCCTTACCTTTCTTTTTGTATTCAGCAGTTGATTCACCATTTTTGTGTTCTTGTCCTATCTTTGCTCTGGACTCGCCTTGTTCATTTTTAATTATTTCAAGTTTTTCTTCCAATCAGATTACTTTCGAATCATTTTCACACTTCTATTTTTTGTTCACTGATTCTTTTACTCATGATCATTTTAAAATAATTTAAAATAAAAAAGTAAGGAAAACAATTGCACGAGATATGATCAGCAAAATGCTACGTAAAGCAGATGACATAAATTTTGGCGGTGAATTTGGAACCTAGTTTTTGGAACATAGACTTTGAATTTCGCAAGATCTTCAAAGTTTCTGTCATTTAGCACCATTCTATTATTTCCACTAATTCGGATATGGAAATAGTGTAGTATGCCATTAAAAATAACTTTGTAAAATGTTTCAAATCGGTAACTAAATTATTTCATCCTGGCGAATGATTTTTTAAAATAGTTAGCCATAAAAAATGTATAGATCGAAAATTTTTAAAATCGGTAACATTTATTTTTAAGATGTATATAGGCGCACTAATCGAATTTGGGTATCGAAAAAAAATGTCGCACTAAACGTAAACGCACTAATCGGGGGGGGGCGCATTAATCGAGGGATTGCGGTGTGTATATATATATATATCTGTTCATCTAACCATATCTCGCATATATCAACAATTTTGTCCCCCTTATTTCGAATACTTCTGGCATTAGTAAACAAACAAAAAATCATTTCTGGTTCTACAAGTCCTACGAACATACTTCTCCGATGTGATAATTCAGTACCTTCCCCAGTCCCTTCCTCTATATTACTACCAGTTCTACAACTTTTCACACACACACACACACACACACACACACACACACACACACACACACACACACACACACACACACACACACACACACACACACACACACACACAAATGCTCCTCTTTTTTTCCCATCGATCCCTTTTTGCCCGCTCACACATTCACCTCAGAATCCAGCATCCACATGTTTCATAAAGTGTCTCCCTGTCCAGCCTGACTTCCCCCCGTTTCCCTATTTGTGTTATGTTTCCACCATCTCATTTACTTCATTCATGATATTCATCTCTTCATTTGCAAGCCTCCCTACCCTGCTCTTTTGCTCTTTCACATCACCTCACCCCACCTCAGATCTATTCATTACAGCCATTACCTCTCCTTGCAGCAACAATCTCTCCACCCGACTTGCACCAAAACCGTTTACGTGCAGTCCATCTTCTTTATATACAGTTCCATCCGTCCCGCAAATTCATCCCACACATTCAAAAAATGCACTCCTTTCTCCTCGCATAACTGCACTAACCTATCATCCATAATCTTTGCTCGCCGCTTCAATTCATCACTATCATTTCTTGGCAACACACTATCTTTCCTACTACACTGTTATCTCTTACTCTCCTTAATAATCTCTTAATATCCAATCTGACATTTTCCTTGTTCCCATCCAGATCATTTCTTCCTACTACAACCACCATCTCTCTCTCTCTCTCTTTTTTTTTTTTTTTTTTCTCATGTCCAGCGATTCAATTACTGTGCTCATTCTACCTCCAGGAAAACAAACCTTATGCACCTTCTCATTCACAACACCTCTAATAATGGAATCTCCATAGAGAACGATTCTCGAATCATACGTTACATATTTCGCATGGCCATCTTTCCTTCCATTCTTTTTCACTCTTCCATGTATGTCCATAATTCATTTCATTTCACATGCACTTCATCACTTGCCTCATCTTCATCAACTATGTTTTCTTGTTCAGATCCAATATATGGTAACAAGAAAATTCACGTCTGATATTTTCATGCAGTTTCATGTGATAGTTTTGGTTGTGCAGCAAATCTCACAGTGATGTTATGGCAAGGATCTCCAAGGATAATTAACTGACTCATGTATCTTCTCCTGAGCGACATTCTGATCTTGTAGTGGAAGCTGCTGATCATGTACTTCTTGCTTGGTGCAAATAAAGTAAGTAGGCCTGGATGTATCCCAAGACATCATCATCATGGCACTACTACCACCTTGATGTGAAGGACTGGCAAAAGGCGAAACTATAGTTCCAGATAATAACGAATGAGACACCAGGTTCAGTATCTTGTATCATACTTTGTGCAACTTGACAAGAAGTCGATAATTCAGGTGATTCAGAACAAGGAACTAATATTTGACTATCTTCACCCCTCTCTGATTCTATGTTATTTGGTTGAGTTTCGACTAACTCAACAGTATTAAGAATAGGCGTCATATTTTTAACTGGGATTAACATGGCATCTTGGAGCAAATTGTCAAACGATGTCACCCCATGTGATTTAACCATTTCTACCGTATCTTCACTTAGTTGCGATTCTTTTACCAACATTGAACTCTGCACAGATGGAAGTAAGTTCTGACTGGATTAGGATATATATTTGAATGAGAAACAGAAACCTCACTTAGTGGATAGTCAGTTCCTGACAGCTCTGACCTTCCTTCACTTCTGAACGACTTTATTGCCCTGTTAATATCTTCTGGTGTGTCTAGTTCATTTATTCTTGATGATACATTGGTCTTTATGCTTTTGCTGTTAGAACTACTAAGAAATCTACTCCGAGGTCTTTTCTTTCCTCTTACTTAACGCTGGTAATTCTGTACTTTTTGTTGCTGTTGTTGCATCTCATCAAGTAATAAGGCCTAGTTACTTGAGTCATGATCACTCTTATCCTGATTAATATTGGAAGTATCCCGATGTTCAACTTCTGTACAGATATGAACATTCAGACTTTTAGCAGCACTAAGTAGCGTAGAAATTTGGTCCTGCGAAATGTTCACTTCACCCTTGTACATAAAATCTATTATCATTTTTAAATCTGTATTTTATATCGTTGAGAATAACAACTGGACGTTTATACGAGTTTTCAAGAAATATGCCATAAAAGAAAGAATTGCAGGCAGATATCACCATTTTGTGTGCCTTTAAGTTTCTTACCTTAACATACTAAAGTCACATCTAAAGTTTTATTAGAAAGTATTCATTAATAATCACCACTAATAATCACCATATCAATGCAGTTAATGCATTGATATGGTGATCATTCCTTTTTAAACAGATTTGCTGAGCTTCCATCTTTATAATTTAGGTATTTTTTTTAAGTTAACCAATAACAACTTGTAAAAATACAACTAGTTCCTAGATTGTCATGTCCTCACGATTAGCAATACATTGCTAATCGTCATATATCATGTAAATTAGGCCTAATTCGACGCATCTGTGAAACTCCAATCAATGAAAAAATCACATCAGATTACTGTCTTTACTCACCATATTAATAACTTCATTTATCCTAAGAAATTCTGTTCACACAGATATAATTCAACTTCTAAACAAACTAGTAGCATAAAACACGAGAACTGAAAAATGTACGAGATTAACTAATACTCCATTTTGGATGAGGTTTATATTAAAAGAATAATTAAACTTGATTATGTTTTTAGAAGGTAGGGATGACAAAATATTCGGAGACAAACTTGATTGGGCCCAAAACATGCGGTAAGATTTATGTTTTTGATTTGTGTGTCATTTTCGATTATTGAAGATAATGTACATACATATTTAAGTAAAGTGAAGCTCAGTTATGTGAGTTATGTGAATTCTCTACTATCACACGAGGTGTGATAGTAGAGAATTTGACAAAATCGTACCAACCTGGTGCGACCATTAAGGACGTAAGTGAGTCTATTAGGGAGCAAAAGCAAAGAGTGAAAGAAATGATAGTTGTGGCAGGTACGAATGATTTGAAATGAGATAAAATGGAAATGATAGAGGACCTGAATGAATTGTTTGAGGTAGCAAAAGAAAAGAATGAGAGAGTTAGTATGATTAGTCTTTTCCGCGGTATGACAGTGAAGAATTTAGGAGGAGGGCCATAATTGCAAATGACTTTATGCGTAGGTTATGCATGACGGGTGGTGTGGAATTTGTGGAGTGAGTTCGATCGGCGAAAGGATCTATATAAGATGGGTGGTTTGCATTTGAATGGATTCAGTGTAAGGAGATTTGAAAAAGTGTTGTTGAATGAAGTGGATGTGCAGAATCAGGGAAACTAGATTTATTAGCGGGGGGGGGGGGGGGGGAGTAGATATGCAGACCTTAGGGAGGCAGTTGAGTGTATGAATGAGTATAATATGCCCGAGCGAATAAGGACAACAAATCAGAATGAGATAGTTAGTATAATGCATCAAGGTAGGAATGGGGCCAACAGAGGTCTGCAATTCATGTATACTAATGCTAGGAGTATTAGGAACAAGAAGGAAGAATTTTTGGCCTTGATTGGCACTTCCAAACCACAGGTTATTGACATTAGTGAAACATGGCCGACTGAAGATGATATAGTTAGTGGGATTGAATGTGAGGAGTAGAGTGTGTTCAGGAATGACAGGGAGAGTAAAATGGGGAGGAGTATTATTGATGATAGCTGATGAGCTGCAGCCAAGGAGAATAGAAGTTGAATTGCAGGATAGAGAAAAGAGCACATTTGAGGCCATTTGGTGTGAGAGTGAGGCTAGCAGAACAAAATATACAATTGGGTGCTGCTATAGACCAGGTGATGGAAAAGATGGTGGAGATAGTATGCATAAGCAAATATAAGAAATGAGTGGAAGGAGGGTAATTATTATGGGAGATTTCAACTATGGTAGCATTGATTGGAGGGAGGAGAGGACACATGGGAGGAAGGAATTGGATTTTATGCGGTTATTAAGGGATAACTATCTGCGATAGCATGTAGTGCTTGACTTAGTAATTGCATCTGAGGATCTGACTGTAACGAATATGACCACATTGCCAACAATTGGTGAGCGTGATCATAGGGTCTTAACTTGGGAGGTGGCTAAAGGTGTGGAATTTACAATTAAGACAGGATACATGTGGAATTATCGGGCTGGCAAGTATAGGAGTTTGATTGGTTCAGTGCCATGGCATGTAAAACTTCAAGGGCTGGATGTTGATAGTGCATGGGAGGCGGTTAAGAAGTGTTTACAGGAGGCAATGGCTGACTGTATACCTAGAGTCCGAATAATAAATCAAGTAGGGATTAAATGAATGAATAACACCATTAATTTTGAGCTGCAAAAAAAGAAACAACCGTGTTGGGAATTTAAGGAGAAAGGTGACCTGTAGGCACATGAATGGTATAAAGCCCAGGCCAGAAGGGTAACAAGTGTGGTAAGAAAAGCAAAAGCGGATTATGAAAGAACATTAGCCATGCAGGCTAAAGAGAATCCCAAACAGTTTTTTCGATATGTTGCAAGTAAAAGAAAAAATGTATATGGTAGAATGATTTTAAATAATGCAGATGGTAGGGAGGTAACCGAATCAGTTGATATAGTAGAATTACTGAGTGAGCATTTTGCAAGAGTATATCATCCTGGTGGTGACATTGCAGAAATGGAAGAACAAACAGCTTATACGGGAATTGTGGTGAATGAAGTGGAGGTGAATAGTCTATTACAAAACCTCAATGTCAATTCATTTAGGTGATTGGATGGTATACCTGCTCTTGTCGTACGAGAAGCGGCTAAAGAATTGTCAGTGCCTTTGACCATTTTGCTTAATTTGAGTCTCGGGTCTGGGTTAGTCCCAAGGGGGTGAAAGAGGGGAAAATAGTTCCACTGCATAAAGGAGATTCTAAGACTGCTGTTGAAAATTACCGGCCGATCAGCATATCAGGAATTGTTGTCAAGGTCTTGGAGAAAATAGTCAAGAAAAAAATACAGGATTGGATAGATGAAAATGGGATACTGTATGGGGGACAACATGGTTTTGTGAAGGGTATATCATGCCTCAGTAACTTGCCCACGTTTTATAACACAGTTATCGCTGAACTGGATAAGGGTAATGGGTTTACAGTGATTCTACTGGAACTTGTAAGGCCTTTGACAGGATGCCACATAGAATTCTAATAAGTAAACTGCAGCATATGGGGATGGATATAGGGTTGGTTAGATGGATAGGAGGGTGATTGATGGAGAGATATCAGAGAGTGGTTTATTCAGGAGTAGAGTCCAAAAGACTGCCTGTGACTAGTGATGTGCCGCAGGGTTCTGTTCTTGACCACTACTTTTCAATTTGTTCATTAACGATATAGGAAAGGATCTGAGAGGAAGTGTTCACTTGCTTGCTGATGATGCAAAGTTGGGTAGAGCAATAGTGAGTGCACAGCAGGATGTCAAAATTTTGCAAGATGATTTGGATAGTTTGGAGGACTGGGCTAAGGAAAATGGATGTCAATTTAATGTGGCAAAGTGTGAGGTTATGCATTTTGGGGTGAAAAGATTAGCAGCAGTATATCACATTGGTGGAACCGTACTCCAGGAGATTGATGAGGCTAGGGATTATGGATTGTTGGTGGATAGGGAGTTGAAGTTTAGGAGGGGCACATTGCACAAGTGGCTAAATCAGCCCATCAAATCACTTGGTTGCTGAAAAATACTTTAAGAAGCAGAAACAAACAGGTTATTGTTCCACTGTATCGAGCCTTGATGAGACCCCATCTAGACTACTATGCCCAGATATGGGCCCCAGGGTTTCTTCTCGATGGGGAGGAGGTGGAGAGGATCCAGAGACGAGTGACTGAGATAATAGCCTGACTATGGAATGAACCTTATGAGAACAGGTTGAAGATTTGTGGGCTGCAGAAATTGGTTGATAGGCGAAAAAGGGGTGATATGATTGAGACATTCAAATTACTGAAGGGTTTCTACAAGATTAATTCAGAAGATATTTTTGAGAATAGGACTTGTAGTGAGGACTAGGGGGCCATCCATGGAAGCTTTGTAAAAGTGTGGTTAGCAAGGGTGTTAGAGCTAGGTTTTTTACTTGGAGAGTGGTAAATCAGTGGAATAAGCTGCCAGAGTCTGTTGTGGGTGCCATGACTGTAAATGAGTTCAAGGTGAAGTATGATAGATACTGTGTGAATGTTGAATAGTTGTTCTTGACATGATGTTGGGCCTCCCTCGATGAGTCTAAGGACTCCTTGAGCTGCCCGTAATAATAATAATAATAGTATACTGTAGTGGGTAACAGTGATATTTCTCTTCGTTTCTTCCCACACCGGTCACAGTAAATTTTCATTGCTTCCCTGTGTCGTTTTCATTGGGCTTAAAAAAAAAAAGTTCCCTTTGGCGCCTCCAGGGTTTTGGGTGTCCCACATACACCATATTTCAATGTGTTTGACAGGACGCACTGATCGATTACTCAAGTTGATAAGAAAATATTTTTTATACGTGAAAGTTGGTTACCGATCTGTTAACATCGCTTTGTGGTTCATGGCTGCTAACGATATTAGTTTCCTTGTTACTTTCAAACAGATAGGGGGAGGAGAAGAAGAAATCTAAATAACTCATAACCTTATGTAGATGTAAGTTTCTGTGGTTAAGCAGTTTTATACGTAGTTTTCGGTATTGAGACAGCATTGTAATATAAAGTTTATTAAAAATAAACAATTAAAAAACCCGACAAGTTTCGTGCGTCATAAGACTTACATCATCAGGTGTAATGGTACATAAAAGTTTTACACAACAAAAGCTTATTGACGATTAATTACACGTATTAGATGTTTTTTTATAACTTCGCAACTGTTAATAAATTGATAAACCAAAATACAAATGATATATTCGTTACTGTATGCGTGTAAGCTTACACTCATGATGAAAGTGTTACGACGCACGAAACTTGTCGCTTTTTTTAATTGTTTATTTTTAATAAATTCTTTAAATTACAAAATGGTCTCAATACCGAAAACTACCTACAGAACTCATAACTTTTTTTTTTACAAAAAGAAATGTTACGGTTATTTAATATACGCGGACGCAACAATATATAGCGGATACATATTGTTTTTACTCCCACAAGTTTTGTCTGTTTTGAGGGCGGAAAACCTACCTCCGTATGCGTCGCTAATATGTCTTCATGTGAAAAGTCTTAATAAAGTTTCCTGGCTCACCAAACAATTTAACCCCAAACGTTTAAAATCATTTCATTATTCTGACTCTTTTTGAGGCGCTTAAAGAATGTCGGTTGTTCTCCAGCATCTTTCTGCTGTGTGCTTTTTTTATTTACATTAAATAAAATGATTTGATCGAGAGTATTAATATTTAATAACTTTTATTCCTTATAAAAACGAAATTGATTATTTTGATCCTAGAAAATTATTCTTCAAGAAGATTAATTATTTAAAATATCAGAAACGGTCCGATCTGAAAGTTCCAACAAATATCTGTTTGCATTTAATGTTCCAATATAATCCACAAAATTAATGCATGCAATTAACAGCATGAGTGATGTGTTTCTGTTTTTCATTTTGACTGAATAGATACCAATTCTAAGAGATAGTGCGTTAAAAAAAAAAGTAGGGAAGTTATTTCGTCAAAAAACTATTTTAAATAATTTTTAAGGTACTGTTCGTTCTGACGTTCGACTACCCTTTTAAAATTAGAAATAAAATTAGAAATAAAATTGCCTTACAAAGTTTAGTGAAGATGAAATTACCGAATTTCCTATTAAAATCCATTCAATCACGGCAGCTGTATTGTATGTGCACTGAGACAAACGCGCATTAGTAATTATTATTATTACATTACACCTCCAGGGAGTCCATAAACTCATCGAGGGAGGGCACCTACTCTAAAACTCTCCGTCTCCACCAACCGCAACTACCTTCATCATCTACACCAATGCCATCTACCGCTGACCATCACCGCTAGTATTTCCACAGACAATCACAAACATTCATGCCCACGGCGGGATTTGAACCGCAGCCATTTGGCTGGAAAGCGGATACACTAACCACTCGGCCAGCCAGGCTGGCAATTAATAGTCTTTATTTCATGTACACCTGACAAGCAGTCAGTAGAATTATTAACTACAATAGTATCACATAATCTCATTTTTGTTGATGAGTCACTGTAGTCTCCATAAAGGAAAAGGGATTTTGTACAGATTCTCCTAAATCGCGTGATTTGAGAATTATATTCTATATCTCGTATTTATTCACGAATTGGCCTATAACAGTGATGAGATTTATTTATAAATATTAACCAATAAACCAAATCGAAGAATGTGGATCACACAGTGAGCCATCCGACAGTCTCTCTCCGCTCGATCATTACTCTTGACTCATGTATTCATTTCTTGCCTTTTCGGATGATGTCATTTCCTTTCGGTACTCCTTTCATGTCAAGGAATTTAATAGTGCTCGGCGCAGTGGACTAGATCTTCGTGATTCAAAATTCATTGATTGAAAACCAAAGGTTAGTCCGAAATTTGTTCATGAAACTCCTCTATTTGCTGGTCAGTATAACATAGCACGGTTATTGTGTTTAGGAGCACCTCTAAGTTTTGAACTCAGTAAGTGTGCTGTTATGTTATATTACCTAAGGCTAGTTTTTCTCGAAGTGGTTGTGGATACTTTTCAGCATTTCACTTGTCCGCTTCAATGAAAAGTTGCCTCCTCGACTCACTAAGGAGGGAGAGGAATAAAAACAATATCAGATCGGATGTATGATGGTGGAGGGTTTCATTGATCACCAAGCCTAATTTCAAATCTCTCAGTTGAATTTTGTCTACTTAAAGATGCTGATGTCGTAATACTCATGATAAATTGTGATATTTTTAGTTTAGCGAATCTACTTTAAATACAGGGTTCGATTTTGGCTAAGATTGGATGTACCAGTTTATATATATATTGAAGTTTTCCGGCCTTGTTGGTTTGTATTGATAGCATCTCTGCTCACCACAATCAGCTAACTGTGAGTTCGATTTTTCTTGGTATGGATGTTTGTGAAAGTCTAGAAGTAGTAGATAATTGTCATCGCCCGATCTGAGCCCACCATTTATTATTATTATTATTGGAGAACCAGAAGGGGCTTTGGGAGGGAAAAAGTTCTATGTTCGGTCCCTAGAGCGATTTCTGGATTATCTAACCCCTTAGACTATCCACACCATTAATGTACTACAGGTTTATAATCTTTTGCGGCTGGGTTCATAGAAACAACTGTGACGAGTTAATATATGGCAATATGAAGTTTTGTTTCTGTACTTCACTAATTAAAAGCTATTGAATATATTTTTAAGTTCCTTTACCTAACATTGAGATTTATGCTCATGAATATCTATTTGTGAACGATTATTACAGACAAGTTATTTGTTTATACCACAATACTTTTTTTTATATTATTAACGATCATTAGTATAACCAGGATATATGGGCCTTCCCGCAGCTAAAAATATAAGATCCCGTACGATTCAAAAGTGACGCCATAAATGATGAATAACATACTGATTATGTACTTCTCAAAAGTGACTATTTCTTGTATTCATCGGTAATTTCTTCACCTCGCGAAAACATGTTTCTACAAACCCTCCAAGTATTTCTTATTATCTTTAATATATCAGGAAAATATACAAAATTTATATCGTGCACCAAAAGTTGTATTTACAAGAATTTACAAGTATTCATAGCTCTACAACAAAGAATGTGGTTTGTTAAAGTAATCGGTTGACGCCTAGTGCAACATTTTTAAAATTGTCACTGGGAATTCCCGGTAATGCAGGTTTGATTTCTAGCTTGGAAGTATTATAACTAAAAAATATGGCATATCCCTTTGGAACATTTTCTCGTATCTTGATTTAAAAAGCTTTTTTTTTTTTTTTTTTTCCCAATCGGGAAATTGATATGTAATAAAATTTCTTACAAGAGTCTGTTTTTCTGTTATCCACCTAAATACCAGATATATGTAGATTTATAACGTATTTTGACATCATTGTTTACATAAAAAGACTAATTTTAAAATAGTTTTCCGAATCAGCTAGTTGTTGATTTTAATTTAATACATCAGAAATCTTTTTTGTCCGAAATTTGCGTTTTATGAAAATCGATACTCATTTCTCCACCAAAAAAAAAAAAAAAAACGCTTCAGAATTTAGTTTTTTTACTTTTAGAGACTCGTTCCTGAAATATTATAGTGCCTGTGAAGCTTCAACTAACATTTTTGTCGCTGCGAGTAAGTTTAGGTAAACGGACTGGAAAATATCTTAGCATTCACCAATATTTTGGATTGAATCACAACTGCAACATAGATTCATAAGATCTATCTGTTCCTGGATCAGATACCTTCACCATACAGTTGGATGATCATGCTACTACTGTCTATTATCCTTACGCATCTGGAAGGTACTTGCATTGTAGGGCTTATAGGTACGCGCCTGTTAATGAATAACTTGTAATCAATATTTCCTGGAAGCTGTGCGAGTACATGCCAGTCAAAAGGGAGCGCACACGTAGCATAGTAATAATTGCACGCACAAAATTTTTGCTTTAAGAAGTTCTAATTTACAGTCACTAATATTTGAACGTATTGTAAAAACGAGTTATATCATAAATCATATTTGGTCACTTATTTTATTAAGTTAGTTTATTGGTGTCTCCACTCCAATATTACCCATTCCAACTTAATACACTCTAATTAGGTACTTTTAGCCTGCGCCAGACTTAACTCGTGTGCAAACGGTGATGGATTTTTGAGTTATACGGATTTAAGCGAATTAATTTAGTGTTCACAATTTTACAGGTTATAGCTTGACGAAAAAACAGGGGCAACATTAATACGAGAAATATTACATTAGTGGTTTAGTGCGTTAAATCTTCAAAATGTCACTTTCGAAATTAAAGCAGGAAGAACTGCAGATTCGTATCAATTTGAGTAGCTGGACAAATGTAACATAATTTGTTTATAAAATGCATATATATGCAGTATTTAGTAGCTGATTGAGCAAGCATTTAAATTGCTCTTTTAGAAATATTTAGCATGGGGTGTACAAGATCTTTTAACAAAGATGTTGTCACCAATTTTAGGCGTATGAAATTAAGAGTTTGTGACTAGTGGCTTTCGCTCTTGTGAGCGCACAGGCTACCACACACACACATAAAGTCCGAGACTGGAAAGTTGGGCACAAAATGTTTTTCATACTCATATGGGCCAGCAAAAATAGAAGGAACACTGCTTTGTGATGACGTACTGCAATTTATTTTACCTTCAGATTTGCGATTGTTTTTTTTTTTTTTGATCGTCGGGATCAATTCTCGTGAGTAATACATAGATGTATAAAAAAAGAGAGAACAGTACACAATTTGGGATACTGAAAAACCTATGTAACTTCAATCTCATGGGAATCTCTCTCTCTTTTTATGAAGAACACTCATCTAACCGAATCTTTCAAGTCCAGTGGAAAGCGCTCTCATGCCCGTATACTGAAGTTGAGGGAGTCCCACAATGTTCAGTTTTAAGTGTTACGTTTTTTTATCAATCAAGGTTTATTCTTTAACCGAACCACTTCCTCCAACCGCAAGTAACGCCTCCTGCGTGGATGACTTTACCATTTTCTGTCATTTATGTAACACGAGGGTCGTAGAAAAACATCTGCAGCACGCCATTGACCATCTTTCAAAATGGGTGCTTTCATTAGGTTCAGATTTCATAGCAGAAGATAGTTTGTATGCACTTATGCTGCAGACGTGATCTTCATCCTGACCCAGAACTCAAACTAGGACGAACATTAATCCCAGTTACACCAAACTCACTTTCTTCCCTCATATACGCCAGTTACGAGACAAGTGTCGTAAAGCCATGAACAACCATTACACCCTATCTTGCACTTCTTGGAATGCAGACAGTTGTTCTTTGCTTCATCTGTATCGCGCACACTTATAAGATCGAAACTTGATTATGAATTCTAAGGTCTATATTTCTGCCAGAGAGAGTTCTGTGCGATGGCTAGAACCTGTTCACCATCAAGGCAGAAGAACTGCATTCTCAGCTTCCTTCGGCGGGAACAGCTGTCTCTATTATATGCTACCAACATAAATCCCTGCCAGACCATCCCACGTGACCAATTATATTTTGTCCACGATGGGAGAATCTTTACAACACCTATCAGACTGCCATACGACCCTTTGGTTTGCAAATAAAAGCCTTCTCATAAGCTCTCTATATCGGAGTAGATAACACAGTTCAGACGCCGCGAAACATACTTCTATGGAATACGTGCATATATAAAATATACCACTGCTGTTGTCTACCAGCAGCTCTTCTAAGATCACAGAATCGAGCACTCTGATTTTGTACATGTTTACACAGATGGTTCAAAATCAGAGGCACTAGGGATCTGCTGCTGTATTCCCAGAAAGCACAGTATCTGTTCAGATCCCACTAGAATGTAACAACTTTACAGCTGAGTTGTGCGGTCTCTACCAAAAGTGCATAATATACTCCGGTTCACGAAATTCTCCACAGGCAATAAGATGTTTAGAGCTGCAGAAACAGGACTCTCTCGAATCCAGTATCACCTCTCCCAATTAAAGAAGCCTTTTCCTTAATTGAGAGAGAAGATACGGAGGAGAGTTTCAAATCAAGGAAAAGGAAGCTGCCGATACTGCAGCTAGTACAGCTCGTTTCTCAAGTCTCCATCATACTCCTGTCCCATATACCGACTACCAACACACACACACACTATGAGACACAAACGTTTATCCCAGGTGCTGACATCATGGAATAGAGTTCCCCAGTAATAAGCTCTATTGAATTAAGCCTGAAATTCAATTATGGCAGTCTAGTCTGCGCAGTGTCCATGAAGAGGAAGTTGTTCTTGTTCGGCTCCACATTGGGGGGGGGGGAGATAAGTATGTGCCTGTAGTTCTGTTCTCCAGACTAACATCAGTCATATTTTAATTGACTGCACTCGTTTCGCCAATGAGCAGTCATTATTTAGCGCATTCGTAATCCGTATGAGCTCTATATAATACTCAGACTGATTTTATCACAGTCGTCAAATGTTTCTTTAAAAAAAATAAATAAAAAAAAGAAGAAAGAAAATGCAGCAAATCAATATTTTCCACTGTATATATGAAGATCATATGCACATTATTATATATTATCTTTATATAATGAATGCCTTTGGTATACAAGCGTTTAATACCTAGTAGTCTTTATCTCTTTTATACGTTTTTTACACTCGCTTTTTATATCCCTTTTTTTACTTGCTTCGTTGCTTTTGTACCCTTTTAAAGTTGTGCTTATACATTTTATCCACACCTTTTTACACTTATTTATTTATCCATTTACCTTCATCTTACTGCTGAGATCATTACCGGCGCAGCAAGACCTGAAGTGCAAGGACTAGTCAGGTTAACCTGAGTAGTAGTCATTGCACCATTAACCCGTAAATCAATCAGTGTCATTTTAGTTGCGAGAAGTGAAATAGAAGGCAGCCACTTCCTATGTATTAATCTTACTAAATCCTATTTCACTGAAGTGTCAGAGAAATAGGATTTTCATTGTTAAATATTGAAACTTTATGATTGTACTTTCTCTTTAAGAAACAGAAGGATAAACGTTGATGGGAATTTGACATGGATATTTCTATTTCCTCGAACTTCAGTGTATACACATTAATTTCACTGAAGAGATTGAATTCTGAATATTCCGTTGTATATCCAACATGCAAAAGAAGGATGTTTTAAATATTGATCTAATGAAGAAATGCGCGAAAAGAAACATTCCAAAACGTCCGCTTAAATATTTGTATATATCCCAAAAGATATATATAACTATATTAAATATAATTATATATATCTATCATAATAATAATCCATACTTGCAAGCCCTTAAGGCGCACACACCTATTCAGATTGGCTTTCGTAGCCATCATTATAGGATAGGGTGGTTAGTCTTATGCCGCAATATACTGCTACTCCGGCATGAGATCGGCTAACCCACCTTCAATTGAAAAGCCCCGATAAAGGTTCTTCGCGTTCCTAATTGGTCTTTCCAACTAAGCATCTTCGTCGAAACAGACCAAGCTACGGAGGGTCTACACCAGTGATGGCAAACCTTTTTAACCAGGTGTGTCAAACATCTTTTTTTTTAAATATTGACGTTGTTGATGTGCCACTTGCATGCATGTATTATAAATTCAACTACATAATCATTGATGGTGACTTATACATATCATATTAGGCTATTTATTTAATAGGACATTGATATAAAATCTATGAATTCATATTATACATTAATTTTATAAAGTGAAATTACAAACTTACATTACATTTGGAAAAACTTTTATTGGGATTATATTAATCAAGTGTATATAATAAACAACTAAGTTATACCAACTAGTTTCACCAACTAAGTCTGTTGGCATCTTCAGGGTACATAACTGATGTAAGGCACTAAAAATGTAAAAAACTGTTACAAACTAAAATCAACTGATTCCAATTATATTAAACAAAGAACAGAGCGCGTACAATACATTCATAGAGCGTGGATGATCTCACTTGTTGCTATATAGGAACGTTCTATTGGCACTATAATTCAGTTCTGGCGAGTTGAAGGATCTGATAAGGGTCTTCCAGATCACGAGCAAGATTAGTCCTTGGTTCCTGTTAAGGTTTTGTGTGCAGCGGGCAACTGTTGTGGCCTCCTTAAAAATTCGGGAGCGGAAGTCCTCCTCCATGTAAGCAATTGTGCTTCTATCGCACTCTATGGTATGGTTCGTTCTTGAGAAATGAAACGCTAACCCCGATTTTTCTTCTCTGTTATTATTGACGTCACCTATATGTTCTTTTTGCCTAATTTCAAGGCTCCTTGAAGTTTGGCCGATGTAATTCAAGCTGCACGAGCATGGTATGTTATAAACTCCAGCATATTTGGAGAAAGGATGGCTATCTTTTGGAGATCTTAAGAATTGTCTAATCGTTTCTGTGGATTTAAAGGCCACTCTTATTTTATGTGGTCTAAGGAGTCTAGCAATCTTATTGGAAACTGTCCCTAAATATGGAATGACGATGGTAGAAATATAACGTACATCATCTTGTTGTCTTTGTCGGGGTTCAGAGAAAAGTATCTTGTGGACGAGTCTTCGAGGAAATCCATTCATGGTAAGGTTGGTGGATATCAGGGATAGTTCTTCCTGGAGGTCTTGTTGATCTGTTGTAAGGAGAGAGGCACGGTTCTTCAACATGTGTACAATACTAAGTTTCTGAGAAATGTGGTGTGAGGAAGTGAAATGTAAATACGTCCTGTATTGGTAGGTTTGCGGTAAACTGAGAGGTTGATACCACCATTCGGAAGCTTCTTAATTAAAGTGTCCAGAAATGATAATTGGTTATCTTCAAGTTCTAGAGTGAATTTGATTGTGTGGTGTAGAGAGTTGATTTTCTTAAGAAAGTCGAACAGGTCCTTTTTTGTGTGGTTCCAAAGGATAAAGATATCATCCACGTATCTCCACCATACTGTGGGTTTAGGGTCTGTTTGAGTTAAGATTTTATTTTCAAAATCCTCCATAAAGAGATCAGCACAAGATGGAGAGAGGGGGCTACCCATTGCAAGGCCAGTCAATTGCTGATATATGGTTTTATTCCATAAGAAAAAGTTTGATGTTAAACAATGACGGAACAGAGAAGTAATGTCTTTGGGAGCAAACTTCCTAAAATGTTGATGACTTCCTCCTCAGGGATAGTGAATAGAGATGTAACATCCAGGCTGGCGAGTAAATCCCACAAGACATTACTTCTCTGTTCCGTCATTGTTTAACATCAAACTTTTTCTTATGGAATAAAACCATATATCAGCAATTGACTGGCCTTGCAATGGGTAGTCCCCTCTCTCCACCTTATGCTGATCTCTTTATGGAGGATTTTGAAAATAAAATCTTAACTCAAATAGACCCTAAACCCACAGTATGGTGGAGATACGTGGATGATATCTTTATCCTTTTGAACCACACAAAAAAAGGACCTGTTCGACTTTCTTAAGAAAATCAACTCTCTACACCACACAATCAAATTCACTCTAGAACTTGAAGAAGATAACCAATTATCATTTCTGGACACTTTAATTAAGAAGCTTCCGAATGGTGGTATCAACCTCTCAGTTTACCGCAAACCTACCAACACAGGACGTTATTTACATTTCACTTCCTCACACCACATTTCTCAGAAACTTAGTATTGTACACATGTTGAAGAACCGTGCCTCTCTCCTTACAACAGATCAACAAGACCTCCAGGAAGAACTATCCCTGATATCCACCAACCTTACCATGAATGGATTTCCTCTAAGACTCGTCCATAAGATACTTTTCTCTGAACCCCGACAAAGACAACAAGATGATGTACGTTATATTTCTACCATCGTCATTCCATATTTAGGGACAGTTTCCAATAAGATTGCTAGACTCCTTAGACCACATAAAATAAGAGTGGCCTTTAAATCCACAGAAACGATTAGACTATTCTTAAGATCTCCAAAAGATAGCCATCCTTTCTCCAAATATGCTGGAGTTTATAACATACCATGCTCGTGCGGCTTGAATTACATCGGCCAAACTTCAAGGAGCCTTGAAATTAGGCAAAAAGAACATATAGGTGACGTCAATAATAACAGAGAAGAAAAATCGAGGTTAGCGTTTCATTTCTCAAGAACGAACCATACCATAGAGTGGGATAGAAGCACAATTGCTTACATGGAGGAGGACTTCCGCTCCCGAATTTTTAAGGAGGCCACAAAAGTTGCCCGCTGCACACAAAACCTTAACAGGTACCAAGGGCTAATCTTGCCCGTGATCTGGAAGACCCTTATCAGATCCTTCAACTCACCAGAACTGAATTATAGTGCCAACTATAGAACGTTCCTAAATAACAACAAGTGAGATCATCCACGCTCTATGAATGTATTGTACGCTGTTTAATATAATTGGAATCGGTTGATTTTAGTTTGTAACAGTTTTTTACTTTTTAGTGCCTTACATCAGTTATGTACCCTGAAGATGCCAACAGACTTAGTTGGTGAAACTAGTTGGTATAACTTAGTTGTTTATTATATACACTTGATCAATATAATCCCAATAAAAGTTTTTCCAGAGCTTTTTGGTCAAGAAAATTAATCGTTTTTTTACGTTACATTTAATGACTTTTCTGTTGCTGAGTACTGGAAGAAAGTTGCTTTATAGAAGGTCTATAGTGTGTGCATTTTGATGCTACACAGGCAGCGCTCATATCATTGCTCAATCTATTTCTCCCTTTCGATTTGATATTATTTAAGGCAGAAAATAGAGTTTCACAAGAGTATGTAGAAGAGAAAATTATTAGAGGAGCTTTAGGCTCTAACTACAAAATAAAATAGAAATAGGCTAACTATAAAATATAATTCTTTCAATGAACCGAAACCTACCCTCGCCTTAACTGAGAGCGATCTTACACGATTTATCGCAGTTTTTTCATCAGAATACCAATATTTTTCAACATCCAAGGTGTGTCACCTGAAAGCCTCAAGTGTGTCAGTGTTGACACGCGTGTCATAAGTTCGCCATCACTGGTCTACACCAAGGGTCATAGGACTTAAGATACCGTAAGAATCACGGATTACTAATACGGTGTGGCCCTGAGTCATGCTACATGCCATAGAAGGGGCCCGTCTTGGTGAAGCAACTGTATAAGTTTTCTTAACATTTCAAGATTTTTTTTTTATTAGTTATGAAAAGCTACATCAATCTAACAATCGGTTAGATTGTAAACGCTTCTAGAAACCAGACACATGCAACTTTATCAAGCCATTTGGGGTCACTGAACTTTATCAAGCTATTTGGGGTCACCCCGACACCGAAGAATCAAGCCGCTGGGCTTGATTCTTCGGTGTCGGGCCATAAAAATCATTTCCTACCTAAAGAATATTCACAAATATTCATCCTCACAGTGGGATTCGGCCCTACTGCCTGTTGGTTGTAGAGGCGGAAGCGCCATCTACTCGATGTGCGTTTGTGTAATGAACTGAATGATACAGTTTATTACACAAGTCTGATAAACTGCATGATACAGTTAGTCGTCTAATAGTCTAAGAAAAATTCACACAATTATCCTTTACTATGATGATTATGTTGATAAGTTTACTGTGACATTTTCAGTTATTAGCGGATATTGATCCATCATTAAGGATTCGGGAAGAAAAGGTATCTGTCATTTCTGATAAAATTTGAATTGGAATTTTCTGATACATTTTTCATATTCTGCAGTTTGTCATACTATCTTTAACACTCATCATTATATGAATCTGAATATTACGGTATTATTTTAAGTTGAACTCTTTTACAGTATATTTGTGCAATGTTTTATAGTCTAAACGCAAACGGAATACTAAAAAACTTAGAGATGTTTTTAAACCTTATCACGTTTCCATTATTTGCCTTGAACGGAAATGCTTCACTTTCTACTGATGTGGCATGTTATTTTAAATTACCTCATTATATGAGGACAAAAGCGCTATCTTGGGTAGATCTTGCCACGTTTCTCATTTGAGGGATGTTAATGGAAGGACTCTTTCGTGTGTTTGTGAGAGCATCTGTTAGGAATAATGTATAGCATTGCGTGCCAAGAACACAAAGGATACAGCTGAATGCTTCATTTTATGTACAGGTATTCAAACAATTATTTTTACAATGTATACTGTGCATGCTTGTCACGATTATTAGTTGCTTAGCAATTAAAGTTTTTTTTTCCTCGATTTTTTTATTTAAAACATTTTTTTTTTTACTTTCGTTGTTTCTCTACCCTTCGTTCATTACGTAATATTTAAAGTCATCAGTCATTTCTAACCTAGACTAATGGTTAAATACTTATATTAAATCGCAATTTTAAGATGTAATAATATCACATTTTTTACTCTAGAAACTTACGTTGTAATAGCATAACTGGCTCGTTTTGAGAGTGTTATTATTATTCAAATATTAGAATATCCATTTCTTGAATATTGCTTTGCGGTCTTTGACTCGACTTTCATTAATTTGTTGATGAGAATGGTTAAAAAATTGATGAAATACTTAAACCGATCACGAGATATGCTCGAGTAGACTTTAATCTAGTATTGCATTTGTTTTGGTCTAAGAAAATTCTAAATATTCATTGAATGGAAATCTTAAGAGTATGATATTCATAAGTAGTTCGTCATAAAAATTTAGTAATCTCTATTCACTTTGTTTCAACTAACCATTTCAGTGGCCCAATATTATGCGTTTCGAAACGAATCGTAGACGTACGATACATGAGTATCCTCTGAGGTGTCTTCATAAATCCACTCCCGTGACAAATACCAGAAACTTTTGCAAGATATAGCTCGATTTTGATATAAAACCAACAGACTTTGGACATTCTGGCAGGACAATACCAACGAAATATGAAGCATAAGACTGCCGACAGAATATACCTATATCTTTCTGCCAAGTCCTCTCTTTCAATAGTGCAATAGTGCAGGCCTGGTTGGCCGAGTGGTTAGCGTATCCGCTTTCCAGCCAAAAGAGGCTGCAGGTTCGAATCCCGCCGCAGGCGCATGGATGTTTGTGATTGTCTGTGAAAATACTAGTGGTGGTCGGTAGTAGATGGCGTTGGTGTAGATGATGAATGTAGTTACAGTTGGTGGAGTGATGGAGAGTTGTAGAGTAGGTGCCCTCCCTATGAGTCTTTGGACTCCCTAGAGGTGTGACGTAATAATAATAATTACAGTGGACCATATCTTGAATGCGACATAAAGCTCAAGCATGGTTGCAAGAAGAGATGTCAATGAATTTGCAGGCGAAATTCTTTCCCAATGTAACAGATTTCCAGAAAATTCTTTATCTTGTTGCCTGGAAAAAAACAATAGTCAGGTGTGAGTTATCGAATTGCGAAAGCTTACAATCACAAGACTGACTATCAAATTCCAATTGGAATAAACCAGATGCATCATGTTTTAGTTTTGGCATCGCATAATAATAATAGTATAATAATCACAAAATGTGCTACCACCCTGGCACACTATTCCATCACGCAGCTTCTTGTGATTCGTGAGACATTCCGCCCTCCCCCTCTGCCTACCAGTACTTCAGACACATGGAATACTCTGAATTTGTAAATTCAAAATCAGAGCTTATAGTAGGTCTGCGGCTATCTTCCCAGACATAATAGTTAGCTGATCATATCTCACCAGAATGTACCAGCTATGCCTCTAAAGTGCATACAGCAGAGCTTGTATTAAATTACATAAACGTTTAACGCTACCAAACGTACATTATTTATACTCATTCAAGAGGCTCTCGTCAGCCACGTGTCATATACTAATGATATCCTGTACTCTTCCTAAACCTACATTTGTTCAATCATATAAGGAGGTTCCATCTGGATGTTTGCCTATGCTGGATCCCAAGCCACTTTGGCTCAAAGGAAACAAGGCAGCAGACTCTGACGCTAGGTCAGTTCTTTCTCTAAGATATCATCAGCCTGTCTCACACAGACTGAAGGCATATTGTAAAGCAAAAAGTAATATCCAGGTGGGAAATATCATGACTCACAGAGAACAACAAGCTGTACTAAATTACACCTGATATCAAATTTTGGCTTACTGTCTGTGCATTCTTCTTAGAGAGAAGATTTTTCTTGTTTGCCGCAGAAATCACTTCTCTCTCATGTGCGCACTCACCCACCAATCATGAAATAGCCTATTGTAAAATAACGGCGATGATCATAATATTTTCACCGGATCCTGTAACTAGGAATGTCGATCCCATGCAGTGCACATCAGCATACCACATCAGCATCAGTTACTAATTGCAACTTATACTGTGCTGTTAATACTTAAACTTGAAAGTTCAGAAGAACTCTGTCTTGTTTGAGACAAGGAAAATATGGTTGAATTAGAATTTGTACTTCATTTACAGAGGATTTCCTATTGTGGCTGTTTGGTAGATAAGTTGATATTTTCATATGTTGCTTCGCTTGTTAAAACAAAACAACATTTTATCTTATGGCATAATGTAGCTTCTGTTATTCCTGATGTTTTGATAGCATATGTTCATTACTAGCTAGAATTAGGGTATTGCAAGCATGATGTTCTAATATCAGAATCCTATAGATTGCTGCAGTGGATATTGTAGAAGAATAAAGTAAGCAACATTAATTGCATTTTATTCATTCGTTTTAAGCACTCGGACATTTAATATTAATTAAAAGTAACGACTGCAGTAATAAAGTCCATTAAGGGTATCAGGTGTTGTTATCGCTTTTTGTTATTCAAGAAATTAGTCTCTTTGTGCCGTAAAGTAGACGTAAATGAAAATTTGTTTCCCCTATAGGTGTGTGTGTGTGTCAAGATTTCTGGCAGGTTGATTGATCGCATTTTATCGAAATCGTCTTTGTTTTCTGATATCATGTATGAAAATATATTTACATATATGTGTGTGTTATTTAAATTATATGTTTATAATTCAAAATTCTTAAAATGTATTTAAAAGTGCGTATTACAAGTTTAATAAATTTTAAGTAGCCTCATCGTAACTTCAATTCCGTTATATCAGCAGAAGATGAATCGCTATATAAATTCAATTTATACTTGTTGACGAGAGGAACTTTCTATATGTTCACTGGGCATCTACGGATGCCGTATGGTCACTCCTATGCTCGGTGATGTGCCACACCAGGCCTCGCCATGTAGTCATGTTTGCTTTTCTAAAGGCCTCAACTCTCTCTGAAGATCAGTCACTTCACACACACCATCCATCCATCTCATTGATGGTCTACCCCTTCCTCTTTTTCCAGGAACTTTACCTTCTATTACTGTTCTGAGAAGCCCCCCCCCCCCTTCCATCCTTTCAATGTATCCAAAATATTTTAACTTTCTTCTCTCAATATCCTTAAGGAGCCTTAAAGTTCTACTGATCTTTTCTAACACCCATTCATTTGTACGTCTTTCAGTATATGATATCTTCAACAGCCTTCTGTAACACCACATCTCAAAAGCAGTATCCATTTCTTATCTGACTTCTTTAGGTTCCAAGTTTCACATCCATAAGTCGCTGTTGGAAAAACAACTGTATCCAAAATCCTCAACTTTGTTCCCATAGAGATAGATCCATCCTTCTAGATTTTAGACAAGTCTCTGACTGTTGTTTTAGCCATTCCTAACCTTCTTCTAATGTCTTTTGAACAGCAATTCTTCACATTAATAATGGATCCCAGGTACTCATACTTGTTGACTTCCTCAGTGCTTTCTTCATTAAGGTACACTTGTTTCTCAAGAGCTTCCCTGTTTGTATTTCCTTTGAGAACCATAATCTTTGTCTTCCTAGGATTAAGTTGAAGTCCTCTGTTACTACTGATCTTGTTAACTTTGTCAAGAATTAGTGCTAGTTCTTCCATGTCATCACAAAGAAGTACTGTATCATCAGCATACCTCAGATCAATCTACCGCCTATCCTAATTCCTCTCTTGAGCTCATCCAATGCCTCACGCATGGTGTCCATCTAGAGGAACTTTTACAGGGTTTTTTCCAGCCGCTTCCGATGTAGTTGATCCTTGGATCAGGTAGTATACGTGGACACAAAATCCCTCTTAAGAGAGCCAACTGCCATTTGACTAAAGATTTCAACGTTCATCAGCACTGACAGCCAAACAGTTCGTCCACTCGAGGACATGCTTTTTGAAGACGCTGTCAACCCAGTTTGAAGATGCCCTCGTCCTCTTTCGTGGTTGACATCGAATTCCAGAAGAGGAATTTTTCGATTATGTTTTATTTTATTTTTTTGCCACACAAAAACCAGCACGTTGCTCCTTTTCAGTTTTGATTATCTTTAATAGTGATAGATTCATCTGTTTGGTGGAAAACTTCCATGCTTTTTTTTTTTTTTACAAGCTTTATAGGACTTGAACCAGAAATCTGATCGGGTTGTCGTTTAATACTATTGGAAAGTGGCACCCATTAAGATTATTTTCGTCGCCTTCTCTCCACAAATCGTTCTTGCCATTGCGATGGCAGCTGGTTCATACGTGTCCCTCCAATATTGTAGGGACTTTTTTTTCTCGCTATTTCCCAGCCATCTCGGAGAATGCTAATACAGTTATCTCCAAAGAAAAGTAGCGAACTGAAGATGTATCAAGCTTTTATTCATGGCATCATCCTCGGTAATCTCTCCATTAGTCGTTTTTTAACCATAGTTTAGGTACATCAAAGTCAGATATCGCTTCAGTTTGTTTTCTTTCATTCTTCTCATTCGCTAAGACGTTCACAATCACTTCGCGCTCACGCGAACACACACAAAAAAGATGCTGTATTGTTCTCTTCAGCTCAGGGAAGCCAAACTTAAAAATTCTACTTTATAAGATTACATGCACACCAATAACTTTCCAAGCCTTTTTATTATTATTATTATTATTATTACTTTTTAAGTAAAGCTGATAAAGCTGAAATATTGAAATCACATCTATTATGGAATGATAGCAAATCTCATTTTATCACACTACCAAAGTTTGGTCTTTTTTCTAGTCATCCTGAATCATACAAAATTAGCAGATGCATTGTTTACAAATCAAGGAGCTTTAAAAATGATGATTCCAGTATATCAGCTACACTGCGATGTTCTGCCAAACAATCTCCGTTTGTTCCTTTTTAGCATACCCGATGTTTTGTATAACTTGCCATGGATATTTTATTTGTCTTTAATGATGTAATCAATTATTTTCTTTATTTATCGGTAGTGCAACCAGAGTTAGAATTACCGTAGAAATTGCGAAAGCAAAATAGATGTTATGAGATTTAATGTTGTGTACGGAGTCCTTGTGGCAGCTGCGCATAACTTCCTCCCTCCCTCTGGTCTTCCAGCTTTGAATTCGAAATACAGCAGAAAATGAAGACTACATTAAGAGAGCCACAGTGATGTTGTTCAGGTTACTAGTTGATGCTTATTTTCTGTCATCAACGATTTGTACCTTTTTTGTCATATTCAAATATTCAAACTGTTTCTTTCCTTGCTATTCTGCTAATACAGTTGGTCATTAAAGAGCCAGTGAGTGAAAAACAAAATGAATTACGACCTATTGATTGGAGAGTGAAGACATTCACTCGTCCATCCAAGCCGACACATTGTTGAAAAATACATCACATGCAAATTCTCTCAAATAAACTAATATAAAAACACTGAAAGGATAAAAACAGTATGCTCTCTCTCTCACACACACAAAATTCAAGGAACACAACTCGTCCATCCAAGACGAGTTGTGTTCCTTGCCGTTCCTCTGCTGCATCCCTCGAAGGGTATTTTTATGTCTGTAGATATATAATATTCAAGGGAGTAGCTTGTCTGTTTGCTGAAAAACTCGTTTCTGGGAATAAAAAAAACCCCCGCGACTACCATATGAGTCGAGCCTTTGTAGCTCAGTGCCCTTTGTTTGTAAAGACCTGGTTCGAGTCCCGTATAGGAAGCGAAAAACCTTTATCAAGGCTTTTCAACTGAAGATGAGTTAGCCCGTCTCATACGGATGTGGAAGGTTTTCGTCCGTAACCATAATCATAGCCATTTCAGAACGACTCACTCACCTTCAATTGAAAAAACCCGATGAAAGTTTCCCGCGTTCGAGACGGGATTCGAATCCAGGTCTTTTCGACGAAATTACTTTGTGTATACCGCCCGACTTATTTGAGGCCAGAAGTGGCTTGAAAAGTTCCATGTTTATCCTGCAGAACAGGATTTGGACTATATAAAATATATTAAAAATACAAAAAATATATAAAATTGATAAAAAAAAAAAAAAAAAAACTAGAAAAAATCCTTAATCACCCACCCAAGGTACCGAATATACTATAGGTTTGTTGCATATAATCTTTCATGGGTGGGAATAACATTTAAAAAAAAAAAAAAAAAAAACTCAGCTATGACGGCTCCACACACAGGGGCATCAGAACAAAATGCAGATAATGATATCAGTGCGAAATTACTTTCACTAGGAGCATTATTAGCTGTTGAATGAGTAAAGCGCTTACCTGTTAGATTAATTTTAGTCATTGATTATTTTGGGAGTTCGCCATTCAGTTTGGTTCATGAGTGTGGATATGACAAATACTGTATTAAAGAGGAGAGATATTTACATTGGCATTATCACCATTGCCACGGGATTTAATTATTGGAATTGATTTTCGTCCATATTATAAGGATTAGTAGTATGCGTTTTAGGAAGTTTTGTATTGGTGATTTTTACCTATATAACCACTCCTAATTTCACTGAGAGAAGTGGGCAAACTAACACAAAAATTAACTTTTAGAACGTAGTAGTTCTCCGGATGGATATTCGCTCAGATCAACCGCATGAACCGTAAGAAAAGAGCATTTAGAGACCAGGCTATTTCGATCAGAAAATCTAACCTTGTTTGCTAATTGTTTAAAACTTAATTATGAATATCATGGCTCAAAAATTTTGCATTTGAGATTAGTAGGGTAAGATTTGTAAAATGATAGCAATTAAAAATTGATATAGGAAGGAAACAGTGATAAAGTATCTCAGTAGCTAGTGTATCTCTCCCAGCTATTTCAACTTTTATGTTAACCAGTTCGAATCCATCCGACCAGAATCTCTTCTCATAATTGATAACCCATTATCAGCTTGAAGTAAGATAAGTTAACGTCGGAGGTTTTAGTAAAATATAAAAGGTTTATTTAATTTTCAATGTTCTTAAACGTGAAAACAAATATGTTGACTTATAAAGAGCAATCTTTTTGAAAAAAAAAAAAGTTAGGATTATAAAATTTTGTGAGTTAGAAGGCGTCTCCGCACCGTATCATGTAACCCTAGAAAAATGATACCCATCTCGTTCACTCACCTTCAGGAATACATGGGGTGAATCTTGCGGACCAGCCTAAATACGCCTTATCTACAATATACTTCTTGTTCAATATATATTTAATTAAATGTTGTATTTTGAACTTCCCTATGTCTGTAAAAGGGACAAGTTAATTTTCGAATACTTTTCGCGCTTTTTTTTTTTTTTTAATTTATTCACTCAAAATTTAGGGTATCTAACTTACTCGTGACTTCGTTACGTGAGCCACAAATAATCCGCGTAATAAGTAATAATTCACTCCGTGCTTTTCACGCATAGTTACGAATAAGTCGCATCCTATGCGTACCTGCGCACTGTCGCATTGTTTGAGTATATGTGAGTGTAAAGGTTTTGCGTATGTAATCTGATCACTGTGTCTTCTGGGGTGGTGTGTGGGGGGGTACGCGTGTATGACCATTCACCATGAGTGAAAGATTAAAGATAAATAAGTAGAAGAGATTGGTTTGGGATTTAACCGAAATGTGCAATTAAAGGTGTATTTTGTTTCTAGATTTTGCTCATTTTTATCATTGGTTAATTAAAAATTTGAGGGTTTAACTGCAGTTAACGAAGAAAATCACGTTCGGATTTTAACCGTATGAATGTATGTATAATATAAAAGTATTGTATTCAAATGCTGATACGAATAGGTGTAGTAGGGACGGAGCGTACTCTAAGGACGAAGGGTGGGAAGAAGGATTAGCGAGGCGTGAAGATGAATAAAACTTCGTAGTGCTCCGACACAATTTTTTTTTTTTTTTTTTTTTTTTTTTCGTTTTTCAGCACTACCGATAAGTGAATTTTCGCAGTGTTTGAGTGTATGTGAGTCTGTAAGGTTTGCCTACGTAATCTGCGATATGAGCACGGGATTATCGAGGAATAATAATGTGCGTATTTTTTTTTTTTTTTTGCATTATGTTATTTGTTTTGTTGCTTGCCACGAACGTTTCCTCTAAGCCAGGGAAGCAAATACGCTAATCGTGTGTCTTCTGAGCAGCACTCGAGTTAGCCTGGGTTGAGGTGTTTGTGTAGAGAGAATTTTCTAAAAAAATGCATTAACATTTTTATATTTAAAAAAATTTGAAGATACACATTTTTAGTTAACTGAAAATATAATTGTACATGAAATATACGTGTACATATCATAGTTAGTTTCAACTAATTAATATAGTCTCTGTGACTTAAGATTCTGCGGCTTGAAAAGGTTTCTTAATTTCATCGTGATTATTTTACACCGATGTTGTTATTATTTCGTGATATCTCCAAGGACATATCGAGGGATGATGGAATCTTGGCGGGGTCGTACGAAGTATAAAGATCACTCATTATTAATCTGTGCTGCATATTCAATACCACTATAACAAAAATACACTTCATTAGTGCATCGTCTTTGAGAGTAAGTGAGAGAACGAGTGTCGTGCGTTGATTGTGAATACCTCTGAGCGACCGCACATGCGCACAGTTAAGAGGCAACTTTTGTAGTAGAAATAAAGATTTTTGGAAAACACTCGGTGCTGTTTTATTTATTTATTTGTTTATTTATATAATTTATTGTATACTCATTTTTAGCATACATGGACACGTGTTTTATTATGTTCATTTTGAGTATGAAACCAACTCATTTGCGAAAGAAATTTGTGATGTATTCGCAGTATATGAATGGAGTTTTGCTTCTGTTGATCTATGTTAATTTTATAGCCCAATTTCGAAGATGGAGTGCATTATTACTTCAGATGTTTTACAGTCAAGTTCAACTTGTCACTCTTTATTTATCTAGTTTTTTTGTTTTTTTTTTTTAAATCGGAAAAGAGGAAAAAAAATGAAATTGGAGATGATAGGGTTTTAGCCCGCTGCGTGTTTCAAGGGAGACTTGATATGGCGACCAGGGTGACCACCACTAGTACTTCCTTTCGAATAATAATAATAACAACAGCAATAACATGAGAGTTAGACATATGAGTTTAATATTTTTCTCTTTTCCCATATATCACATTCAGTGACATATGGGAAATTTTACATATATACAGGGGTTCCAACTCACAAGAAAAACACTGGAAGTATTTATTCATTATTTTTAGCAGATTTTGCTAAATTAATTAACATCACAAATAGTAAAATCTGTAGCTGATGAATGTTTCACTTTTTCTTTTGTCAAAAGTCCATTCATCAATGCATGATTTCTCTTTCCCCCCCTCACTGTTCGCTAACCCTCTCCCCCCCTCCGATCCCATACTCAAGCAATCCGACTGGTGTTAGCCAATGAAAATATATTCTTCGCTATTCAAACACTTCTCGCGCGTTATAAAATCATTACAACAGTGAAATCAAGTGGAAAAATTAAATAATATTTTAATATGAGTAACCACCTTTTATTGATGCACAGTGTAAATTGGGCGAAAAACTCCATCGAAAAGATAAACCCAACCGCCAATGGTCAGTTTTTAGACATAGAAAATGTATATCTAGGGGGCGTTATGAAGAGCTTGATAGAGAATGGCAACCATTGAAAAAAGGTAAAGAGTTCATGATTTTTTGGAATAAAGTTTTTGAAATGAAAAATGCTGTAGGTGAACAAATGTTTCCTAATTTAACAACATTAGTTAAAGCTGTACTGTGCCTTCCTCGTTCATCAGCAGCAACTGAAAGAATATTTTCAGCAGTGACAATAAATAAGAATAAAATAAGAAATCAAGTACAAACCCCCTTGATGAATGGACTCCTTTTGACAAAAGAAAAATTGAAACATTCATCAGCTACAGATTTTACTATTTCTGAAAAGTTAATTAATTTCGCAAATCTGCTAAAAATAATGAATAAATACTTCCATTGTTTTTCTTGTGAGTGGAAACCCCTGTATATATGTAAATCGCATATTAAATAACTGAAAATTAATGTTACATTATTTTAAACACTAAAAATTATGATAATTAATGCACATATTAAGTGCTAAAGTTACAGTTGGGACTTCTGTTATGATGATTAACAACTACAGCTCTTGGACTCATAGATGACTACAGTGAGCTGAATTTTGACTCTTTTTCTTTTCATATTTGTTGTACATGTGTTAATTTAGAAGTTTTACATCGAGTTCATCTATGATAATAAGGTAGTAATATCATAAAATGCCATATATAGAGTGAAACGAAAGATTTTTTTTTTTTTTTTTTTTTTTTTTTTTTTTTTTTTTTTTTTCAGATGTAGTTTCTTTTTCCTGCATAAGTTGGTACTAAAATTTTTGCTGGGTGGTCACCCTTATGGCTACTGTATTCAGAGATAATAAATAAAACAAACTTTAAATACATATTTATTTAACAAACAGTAAAATCTACTGTATATAAGACTTTTGTTGTTCATTAAATATTGAAACTTGAAGTTCATTAAAATGTGGAATTTTTATTTTACTTATTTAATTTATTATTTTTATTTTTAACCCTTAGACTTTAAATATCTTTACTCCTTTCATGAACCCTGTTTCAGTATTGGCTCAGGGTTTCATCGGTGTGCCTTGATGCTTTGGTTTGTAGTTCATCATCTTTCTGGGGATTCTATCATATGCCATTCATTCTACATGCTCTTTCCATTTGTTTATGTATTTTTCTATATGCTTGGTTTAGTTCTTTCAGTATATCTTCATTTTTCTTTTTGTCTAGTTTTGTATAACCTACTGTTCTTCTCATATATTTCATTTCTACTGCAATGATTATTTTCTTATCTCTTTTTCTCATTATCTATGCTTCATTGCCATATAATAATGTTGGTTTGATAAAATATTCTACATTCTTAGTCTAGTTTTTTTTTTTTTTTTGGTAACTATTGGTATTATATTGTTTTATAAGAGAATCCAATTTAGAAACATATTACATTTATTGACTTTGAAAAAGCATTTGACAAAGTTAAAAGAAGTATTTTATTTAACATATTAAAACAAATACCAAATAATATTCTAAGAGCTATCATAAGTAAATATGAAAATAATCAAATACAAGTAAGATTAAATTATTAACTGTTATATCCGAGACAGATAAACCAAGGAGTCTGACAAGGATGTCCCCTTTCAGCAATAGCTCTTTTTTAATATTTATCTAAATGAAATAATAAGGGGTGCTTAAGGGTCAAAGCTGTATAACTGAGAGGAGACCTCCACATATCCTTTAAAAGAATGCGGAGAAGGGCTTCTGACCTAATGTCCAATCCTCACCTTCTCGTGGTGCACCCTGTTGGGTATCTACCTGGATACTTAATGAATGAGGATGGGCTAGCAATTTGGGATTTAGCTGACCAAATTGTATTCTTGGTTAAACCAAAATAAAAAATGATGGTACAACATGACAAAATTTCATGCCGGCTGGGGCGTCGCCCAGTTAAACAAGGCCCCTGTTGTTTTCGCCAAGGAACCAGGGCGAACAGCGAAAAGTTAGCTACTGGAACAAATATGAAAACATACCCCAACTCAACATCACCAGAGTTAAAGATCAGTACTATCAACATAAGAAGCCTGAATGGCAAAGAAATGGAGCTAGCTGAGGAATTAGATAAGTACCAGATCGACATTATATTGGTGACTGAAACAAAAAAGACAAAAACTGGCGAGATCTTTCTGAGCAATAAATACAAAATGTTATATTCAGGCAATGACAATCAAGGAAAAGAAGGAGTAGCCATAGTATTCAACATAAAATGCAAGGCTAATCTTCTTGAATGGCAGGCAGTCTCAAGTAGAGTGATGTGGGCAAATATGTGAATGGGGAACTGGACAATGAGACTTATTTGTGCCTATGATCCCACAGAAGGTTCTACTAAGGTAGAAGTAGATGAATTTTTTAATGCTTTAGAAAAAGCAAGTGACACAATGAAAAATGAAAAGTTGGTCCTTGTTGGAGATCTGAATAGCAGAGTAGGAAATGATTGTCAGACATACAAAAATATTTTGGGAAAATTTGGAGAAAAGAGCAAAGCTAATAATAATGGCAAATACCTGTTGGATTTCTGCTCAGGACATGGACTGGTTATTACTAACACCATGTTCCAACATAAAAATGTGCACAAATTCACATGGAGAGAAGAGGCAAGGAATAAGAAAAGTCTCATTGACTATGTTATTGTTAATAGTGATGTTTTCTCCCTGGTACAGGACACCAGAGTGTACAGAGGATTTGAAATTGGAAGCGATCACTATTTAGTCTTGAGCAGGATAAAATTGAATTTCATATTGAAAAGAATAACATTTAAGAAAGTTTTAAAGCGAATAAAAGTTGAGCAGCTCTGAGATGTGAACTGTAGACTAACATACACAAAGATTATTGAAGAAAAAATGAAAGAGTTTGAGAACAGGAACCAAACATTGGAGATTCAGTGACAAGCCTTGAAGAAAATCTTATTGATTCAGCCAGAGAGGGATGTGGTGAGGTTGTCTGCAAGGATAGAAAAATTAGAACTCCATGGTGGAGATGGTGGAGACAGGAAGTTAAAGAGGTAGGAAAAGAAGAAATCTTATCAAAAGTTCCTGGCAAATAAGTCAGCTTGTGCTCTTAGAGAATACAGAGACAAATGTAAGAAAGTGAAACATTGTGTAAAACTAGCTAAACAAAAGTTCATGGGAGTACTTTGGAAACTCAAGTTTTTCATCCCTCAGAACAGACAAACTGGCCACGTGAGCGCACACTTCTACAGAAAAAATATTCCCCCCCCCCCCAATATCCAGGTTGTGTGATAAGTTGGTTGGTTGGTTGGTATTACGTGCATGTTGCATCATGTAAAAAGGCCAACCCCAAATAGATGGGTTAAGGCACAGGAAGGAGAAGCAAGGAATAAAACTATGAAATAGTTAACACAGGGTAAAAACAATGGATACAAATCTTACTTTTTGTTGTTTTTGAATAAACCAACTATTCTTGTCTTTTCTTTCCCTCATTTTTCTTCGTATAGTGTCAATATTTGTCACGATTTCGCGACCGTCAACACGAATTCGCGAATATGGAGGTCTGACTTATATCCCAAGAGAATGTTTTTCGAAACATTTTCTTCATACGTCTATACAGTTTTACAATTTCGAGATTTTTGAAATTCACTATTTTGTTTCTATTCAGCTCAGTATTGTCGCTTGAACTAAAAGAATACCTTTCTTAAAAGACAATAAATTATCTTGAAGAGAGCTTCTGCTGTTAACGTGTTTCGCATCCTGATTTTAATAGCCAGCTCTTCACGATAAACTGCAAATCATAACCATAAATAAACTTGTGCAATGCATATTACTTAATTTATATAATTCAAGTGTAGCCTATCTATGCTTATTATAATGTGTTTGTTATATTTAAGATAAATTTTCCGACTTTCCCTTATTGTAAAAAGCTATGGTGACACACGATTATGACAGAAGCTGGATTGTTTCTGCAGGTTGTTGTTGCTATATTATTGAAAGCCTTGTTGTTTGAGTATATAGCACTTACAGTCTCCAACCAGCAGATTGCAGGGTTGATCTAACATATGTGTTGGTAAATGTGTGCAGCTGGTAGATGAATTTCATCTCCCGACAAGACCACTGGTCTCACCAATGATGTATCCTCTTACAATTGGGCTCCTTGAAGGTGTCATGTAATCTATTCTATAATATAAAATGATAAGCCTTTTTATGACACGTTTTTTGTCAAGTTATTTGAAACGTTTTGAAACTCAGGGGCTACCCTGAGCGTCGAGTCATCAGAATTCAAGGAGAATTGGCCTACCAGTCCGGATCTCGGGGGGTTGGGCGCCTGGGGTGGGGCGAAACCCCCGTTTCAAGTTTTCAAAATTCGAGTCATTAGAATTCAAGGAGAACTGACCTACCAGTCCGGAACTTGGGGGGGGGGGGCTGTGAAGATTCGACATTCAGGGGCTACAGTATTTCTCAACATTTTTTGGATCGTGCCCCACCTCAATGCCTCAAAGATTTTGATGCCTCCCCCCTAGCATGATAGTCAACCAAGTTCTGAAAAAGCATTATATGAATAGGTACTTCAAATAAAAAAGGAACATAGGTAAAACTGTTTTTAATATATTATAAACATAAATCGAACTCAACTCGGGAAAATAAAATCCAGGTTAATGTGATCCTTGAGCTTGATGCCTGCTACAAAGAGTTTTTATATTAATAAAAGTTCCTTTTATGCTGAATAAAGTTCTAATAGACTCATCATTTTGCATTTCTGAAGTTTTTGATACTGCATTGCCAAAACTGTTAGGTCCACTAGCATTGGCTGAGTTATCTAAGATGGAAAATAAATTTCTTTTAAATCAGAAAATCTGTCATTTAAATCACAGGCCATTTTGCTTAGGTGATCAACAATAACAAGTACAGCAGCATCAGTTACCTCACACTTATTTAGCCAATAAAATTGGTCAAATTTTTTGGCTGAAACATTATTTTGACATAATTTCAGAAATGCAATGAAGCCCAATATCTTGGCATTTGCATCAACAAGGGTTTTATTTGCTCCTTGCAGTTGCTTATTTAATATATTCAATTCTTCAAAGATATTTGTCAAATAACTCGCAAATGCATGACCATCAACTGTTTGTAAGAGTTTCATTTCAAGTTTGTCATTCAAAAACTCACTAAGAATATCAAATAGTTCCATGAATCTTCTCAAGTAATTCCCTTGTGACAGCCACATCACCTCGGTGTGAAGCAGTAGTCTTACATAGTCAGCAGTTTTATCCTCACAAAATTGTTTTAAGAGACGCTCACATTTGGCATTAGCTTTGATAGTGTTGATACATTTTATAACTGAATTCAATGTCTTATTTAGAACAGGTGAAAGTTTTTTGGAAACTAAATTTTCTCTGTGAATAACACAATGCACAAGCAACATTTCAGGATTGTCATCCTTCATTAATTTTAAACAGCCACGTTTCTTGCCCATCATAACAGGCGCACCATCTGTAGCACAAGATGTAATATTTTTCATTGATATTTGAGATTCATCTAAATAATTTTTGAGTTTGTTGTATATATCAATGGTAGTAGTGGTGATTTTCAATACTTCACAGAACAACATCTCTTCAGTAAATTCACCATTGTCAATATATATACCCCATCAATACAGCCTCACTGTCTCTTACAATTGATTCATCCAACTGTATTGAGAATTTCCTTGATCTCTACTTTTCAATAAGTTGTGTTTTCACATCTTTAGCCAGCTCATCTATTCTTCTGCTAACTGTGTCATTGCTCAGTGGCATTGCTTTGATAATTTTGTCATCTTTCTCCAGAACTGTTTTGAGAAAAGTTGATATCGCTAGTTTAATTAAATCCTCCCCTATAATGATTTTTTCCTGATTTAGCTATGAGCAGAGAAATTTCATAACTAGCTTCAAGAATATGATTTTGGGTAGCAGTTCATACAGAGAACAATGAATCTATTGTTGATTTTTTCTCAGACTTCTCCTTTAGAGACTTAAATTAGTTCAAATCATAGTTCACATAAGTGCTATGTTTTGCCTTCAAATGTGCTTCGAGATGACCTTTTTTCATTGATTCGTTGGTCGGGGAATGTTCGCACAGTAGACAGGGTGGAGACCGTTCATCCTGAGGGACGAGTATGAAACCGAACTTCAAATACTCATCTGAATACTGACAAACTTTCTTCTTGCTTGCATTACTCATTTTATGCATGGGATTAGCAACTGAAAGGGGAAAAAAATAGGTCTATAAAGTATACTACGCATATGTGGATTATATAAGGAAATTAATGGTGCATAACATGTATTTATATTAAGAGTTCTACAAAGACATATAATAAATAAAAAGTTAACATAATAAAAACGTAAAAATTTTAAAATCTACCGTCACAAGCAGAGAAAAAGAAACAACGAAATATGAGAGATTATGTTCATGTTTTCAGCTGTCAAATGAACCTAATACAATTGTGGCAATTGGATTAGGTTCGTGGCAACTTTTGGGTAACCATAAAACTAACAACATGTAAAAATGTTACATAAAAACGCCTGCTAGCATAAAATACATTGACAAATACATAAAAAAAATTAAACAAACTTGCCTAGTTGTTTCTGCAACAAAAACTGCACAATGTTAAATTGGCACTGTTTACTTTTCAGAAGTGACGGGTGCTACGATCTAACCTTAACACACTTACACGACCAATTATTTATGTTGATTGCTGTATAGGCCGACCAAAAAACCGAGAGCTATCGTTGACAGACTGCCAAGAAGAGTCTATTCAATTTTCCGACGTGTAATAATAAACACGCATCCCACAATACGGATTTATTACCCTATTATCGGAATGGATTTTCTTTCTTTTGACGTGTGCAGAAGTGTCGGAGGGTCTCTTTCGACACTTCTGTGCTGTACTATACTAGTATTGCAAGCTTTTTTTTTTCTTGGAAAGTCAAGGTTGCAACATTGATAATTTATCACCGACAAAGTCGATTTCTTGACTATATCGGTGATGAATGCAACATAATTTTCTAATTTCCCCCAAAAATATTCAAATTTCCCACGTTGAGAAACACTGGGTTACCCTAAGTGTCGAGTCATCAGAATTCAAGGAGAACTGGCCTACCAGTCCGGAACATGGAGGGTCGGAGGCTGTAGGCTCCAGAGGGAGGAGCCCCCTAGTAATAATAATCATGATAAGAAATTATTGAAACTATCACTTCAGGATGACTTGAACAGATTCACGTTGGTGGGCCTTCACTTCAGTTTCACCGATATGAATTCCTATATACAAGCCTTAGTCGATAGCCTTGAGACTTCTGACAAGCATAATATAAAGCAGAGTTTCCCAAAGTGGGCACTGCAGAGCCCTAAGGCTCCACAACTGAAATTCTAGGGCTCTGCGAATCTTATTTACAAATGTTCACTTATTTTTTTTAAATTAATGAATCAATGATATGATGCTACAAGTTACGTCCATCTTACCAGACTGAAAAACTCTGCATTTCAAAACAACTACACTATTGTAAGTTTTTCCACTTGGTTATACTATAAATTAAAGATACCAAGAAATTATATTCTTGGTTTAATCCTTTATCCAAGTGTAAGCAAACAAGTTTGTGTCTGAACTATTTTCAGGACTTGGGCAACTCATATAAAGAATCTAATGACTTCACATCACTTGCCTTAGTATCCTATAATGCAAAGAGCAGATATCCATGTATAATGCTATACATGTCCATAGGATTCCTATGCATTATGGGAAGGGTCACTACCCAGACCAGTTTTGACCTTTATTGAAGTCTCATCAGTGGGAGCCAGACCCTGAGGTGATATTATATTTTATATAATATATTATATTTATAGTATAACCAAGTGGAGAAACCTACAACTATCTCTAATGCAGAGTATTTTAATAATAAGGTATGACACCTCTTGGCTACTTGTTTATGAAAATATGACTTCTGCATTACTTCAACCTTAGTATCACCTCTGGGTCTTAGTATCTCCTTAGTATCTTCCACTGTTGAGACCTGAATAAAGGTCAAAACCAGTCTGGGTAGTAACCCCTCCCATAATGCATAGTATTATACATGTCCGTAAGGATATGTGCTTTGCATTATGGGATACTAAGGCAAGTGATGTGAAGTCATTTAGCTTCTTTATACAAGTTACCCCATCCTGAAAATAGTTCAGGTGCAAATTTTTTTGCTTACACTTGGATAAAGGATTAAACCAAGAATATAATTTCTTTGTATCTAATTTATACTACAACTGCACTGTAGTCATTAAAATGAACTTAATTTTTCTTGATTTATGGAGCACTAAATTGTAAATGGTGAGTGTTTATTGATTTCTTCCTTTTTTCATATTTATTTTAAAGATTTAGTTGTAAGGGCTCTGCAAAAAATTTTTGTTTACTTTAGGTCTCCACTTTAGCAATAAGTTTGGAAAACCCTGATATATAAAACCTGCTAATACAACCATCCATTTGTGTATCTAATCATAAGGTTATTTTTGCACACAAAACTGTAACAGTACTGTGATAGTCACTCCATGCACTATCGCAGTAATTGTATACTTTATTTTCTGCATTCTAAGTGGATGGTATAAATGCTGTTATATAATTTTGTCATCATCATCATCCTTTCTTGATCATGAATTTGTATAAATATTATGATGGTTAAACACAGTTATTATTATATAAGTAATGTCTGATCAGCATTTTTCTTCCAGATTGGTCTATTATTTGTTAAGTGTTTGATTTGTCCAGTTTACAGTTTGATTTTAAAATCACTTCTTGCTGTATAATTCTGTCTGTATCATCAGTACCGTTGACAAGGTGTAGCATAGAGGCAGCCTGCCTCATGGCGCGGCTTAATAAGGGCGCTCGTTCAGCCATATTGCAGTCTGTTGCTCCGCTAACAATTCCTGTTAGCGTAGCAAGTGCAGAAAGAAATTTTTCCAAGCTCAAACTCATTAAAAATTATTTGTGAACAGCAATGATCCAAGAAAGATTGGTTGGTCTAGCAACTATATCGCTAGAGGCAGACATAGCTTATAATTTAAATTTAGAAAAGCTCATAAACAGTTTTATTGTGCGATATCCCTGTAGAGCAAACATTTAATTAAAATTATTATGTAATCATTTTGCATTAATGTTTCTCTTGTAATAAAAACAAAATAGCAATTGGAGATTTTCTTATATTTTTGTCTTATAATCCATCAAGGGTGATATTTAATTGTTTACCTCAGGGTGCGATATAATCTGGCGACAGCCCTGTATATCATGGTTTGCATCTGGATCCTTTTCCTGTTATTTCTGATTCAAGTATCTTTCTTCTCCCTAATGTTAGATCACACCATCTTACAATAGTTTTGCTATTTTAAAATAGCAAATAATTATAAAGTCAAGTTCTTTTCTACCTTCATTTTTAATGTGGTTCTACTATTGCTGCTGTCCACTCTTTTAATTTTCCTCAGAATTCTTGTGTGTGGTGTCACCACTCAACGATCAACTTGGTTTTCTCCAAATGAATCTCAGATCTGCATATTAATGCTGATAATGCTGGAATTGGAACTCTTCATACTATTTCTGGTTTCTTGGAACTGGTGTATAGGAAATAGATCTGCTACATTTGTTTTTAGTGAAACCATTTTTGAGCATAATATTCTGGATGTTGTGAATTTCTAGCTTGAGGTTCTGAGGATTGTTACAAATATGTGCATGTTTAGCAGATTTTTTATAGTGATAAGCTTATGAAAAAGATGATGAGCTGAATCATGTAGTATCTAATGTCTAGAGAAGGTTGATCTGTGGTATACAGAAGTAATAAGTTCACTAGAAAGAGAGCAGGAAAACAAAATGTCAAATTGCCAGTTTACTTTCTTTTACAACTTCCATTGTGAATTATATATGAGGATATGGATCATTTATTTTTTCAAGCAACATTGGGAATGAATCCTTGGGATTTGAGACAAAAATATCATCAATGTAATGTACCCAGATGGATGGTTGGGGTTGTATTGAAGAGAATAAGATATCCTCATATGTTACAGGTAGAAATTAACCATATTCAGGAGAGAGTGGACATCAGTTTCCTCTATTTGTGTGAAGAAGGAACTCCAGTAGATAGTCCACTCTCTCTCTCTCTCTCTCTCTCTCTCCTGCATTGGCTAATTTCTATCCAGAGTGTTTTGAGTGTTTGGGTTGAGTGCTTTTATTTCTTACTCCACTCAGAATTGTTCTCCAATAATTGTGCTGAAGTAGTCCAAACCTAAAATTCAGCACATATCCAATGACCCATGTCAAAAACTTTAGCCTCTCACTCTGGTTACACTACAGTCCACAACAAATGCCAAAAAAATCAACAAATCCAAAGCAAACCTTGTAAGGGCTAATTCACTAACCTAATGCACTATGGCAGTCCAACCTTCTGTTCCCTAATCAAGGCTGTGGGTGCAACTTCTGTCCTATGTTTCCACCTCTCTCATATCTTTATGGTACAATAGTAACATCTCCTAAAAGCAAGGCATCAGTGTTTTACTCCAACTCTTATATGGTTGACCAAGGCAGATCTCCTTCCACTATTCCACAAACCATTCCATAGTATGTCTCCTCTGAAATTTTGCCAGCCAGAAAAATACTTAATAGTCCTGATATTATCCTCCAGCTGTACTAAAAGTTTGTGCTCCAGAACTTGCACCCTTTTTAATGTTACTATACATTTTTCTTTACAATGGATACTCATTTTTATCCTACTGAAACTGGTATCCCACTTCCTATTTCACATCCCCTATACACTAGTGTCTTAGAGCAATCTGTATGTATCCTATCAGCAATCAATATAGTAAGACTTTTTTTCATTTCATCATATTTTTTAATGTGGTATTTATTTATTTCCTGTGTAGCCTTGTTGCAATGTTTCTGATGCCATAATGCAAAACCCTATAGAAGAAAGACCATTATAGCTCTATTGCAGTTGCTAATTTTGATCACAATATGAGTGTTAAGATCACGAGATGGCAGTAATTGTGTGCCATTCTCTTGCCTTATTGTCACAAGGAACAGCTATTGGTGACAACTAACAATGGGGAAAGCTGCCAGCTGATTTTGAAAAGTTAAAAAGTTAAGGCCAAACCAACTCTTTCTACTTCCATGGGAGAGTAAAAAGGCATTAGATGATGTATTTATTTATTTCCTGTAAAGATTTTATAATTTAAGTGCCAAAACTCTTTTTTAATTTAATTTAAAAATTGAAGTGGATCAACAGATTTCAATAATGATTCTAAATGCCAGATTCCACCAAACATTATCTATCCAGGGCAGGCTTTCATCAATACAGACTGCATACCAGACATAGTAGTTTGAACAGTGGTTAAAGAATTGGTCAAAAATTGTTGCCAACTGGATAACATCTATTTTGTCATAGATTCAAATTCAGTTGCAGCATGGATGGTTTTTATTTTTTATTTAAGTATTTAGATGGTAGATGATTTTCATTGCCTGGATTTTAAGTCATCCTTTGTATATTGGAGACCTGAAGTGGCATGAAAAAAAAATAATAAAACATGTTTGCACTAGAACAGCAGTTTGATTTAATTTATGCTTGTTTAAGTATTCTATGTGATTTGAAAGGTTGTGAAACCTTGATTTAAATTGACTAGGACAGGGAGAACTTCGAATGCATGCTTAAAGTAGGTCTTCAGGAAATGATGCTGAAATAAATTTGTGCAGTTTCCTGTCATGAAAAATGGGTAATTGTTTCTGATATTTGTGCCAGTAGTGTAACAATAAGCCAAGAAAGAGAGAGAGAAGAACCCAGTAATTTGAAGAGCATGTGAAAAAGGACACAAATGTCATTCTGATTATTTTTTTTCATTACTGTATTCATTTGTGTATTTCACATCAATGCATTCTATCAGAGCATCTCTGTATCTCAGTCATCAGGAACCATTCCTTTTTGTTGGAAAGACCAGTTCAAATCCTCTCTACGGGAAAAAAATCTCAGTTCAAACTCCATCTTTGGGATGAAGTTTGAAATTGAGTGAATAACTCAGTTCAAACCTGTTTCATACAGTACTTGTGTTTCTTTTTCTTCATGTAAATTCGGTTTTTTATCCTGTGAAACTGGCCAGAGTGCACATAGTCTAATTGGTCATAATTCCAACCAAGCCAAGCGTTCCACAAAAATAAATAAATGAAATTAATTTCATTGTAGTCGCTGATTGGGTGGGTTTGGGAACTTGAGTTTTTAACCCTGCAGCTGAAGAAATCAACCATAGAACTATAATGTTAGGATGTGAAACCATCAAATGGTGGCAGTTGTCTGCCCTACTCTCCTCCTCAACATTACCAAAAGTAAGAAGAAATGAATTAGGATCTTTCTTGTATGTAAAAAGACAGGATTGTGTTTTAATGGAAGCCTCTGTAGTTAGTTAGTATAGAAGAAGTCCTTGGGTTGGCAAAGCCTGTGTTCAAATCCCATCTTGGATGTTGAGAACCTTTATTAGGGCTTTACAATTGAATGTGAGTTAGCCAGTATCATAGAGGTGGAAGGGAGTTTCCTCCCAGAAACTCATGACTTTCACCCTACAAACCAGCCCTGTGAACACATCTCTGTAGACATAAAATACTTATCATTAGAGGGATGCAGCAGAAGAATGGCAAGCTGGCTGCATTAAATTGTCTAAAACTCTTGACTGATCAGGAAAGTCAACCTGTCTTGGATGGACAAGAATTGGGATGGATGGGTGTTTTAATACATTGAAATTCACTAAACTGTCTTCACTCTCCATTTAAGAATGGTGAGCAGATCAGTGCTTATTTAAGATATTAGTTAATGTAGGCCTTGAAGCTTCAATCATTTGAGTACTACAGAGTTTCTCAAATGAAGAAGAATGGAGAGTATGATTATCGGCAAAACTATGAATAGGACTCGAAGTCAGAGGAAAGAGGTCATTGATGCGAAGGAGGGGTCTTGGTGAGATTATAGAACCCTGGGATACTCCAGCATTGTATATGGATTGATGTTTGAAACGTTTCTAGATCTATTAACAGTTACTATATATACATATATATATATTTCCAAGCTAATCTGAAGCAGCTCTCATTTCTCGATTCAAAATTAAGGATATTCATAAACGAATCTATTTTCAAATATAATTGGTTTAAGAATAAAAATTTTTCGCTACTTATAGTTCAACTCTGATTAATTAGTGCAGCTTCAATAAATTTTCCATAAACTATTTAACTACTGCTGCATTAAGCAGAAACTTTAATTTTTATATTAGTCAGTTTTCCTAGCTGATTCATTACTGCTGATGGTCTCTTAGATGTCAAAATGAGTTTATTAATATTCATTACCAAAGTTCTCTGTTGAATTATCAACACAACCATATCCTTAATTGTTATCAGTTATCCAGTGTAGCTATAGCTAATATATATCAGGGGCGAATATTCCAGGTGTGCGATGCTCATCCATGAAATATCAGTATCACTGATATTAAATTTTTTTATTTATTCCCTTTAAAGACTCTCCCGATTATTTCCAGATTTCGCGTGATTCCTAAAATTGAATTTTTGCACAGTAAACATTGCGTCACATTCGCGTTAATAGCTTGGTTTGCCTTCGAAATGCATACACCTTTGAAAATATGTAAAGAGGGCGCAGCGGGTCAAATTCGTAGCGTTTTAGTATTTTTAAACCGCTGTGAAGGTGTGACTAGGTGAGCTAACATTTTGAGCTCGCCTAGCGGCTTTGATTGGTTATTGTGTCAGCCAATCCAATTGAATGTTGTCACTTGGTGACATATGATGCTCATCCATGAAATATCAGTATCACTGATATTAATTTTTTTATTTATTCCCATTAAAGACCCCGATTATTTCTAGATTTCGCGTGATTCCTAAAATTGAATTTTTGCACAGTAAACATTGCGTCACATTCGCGTTAATAGCTTGGTTTGCCTTCAAAATGCATACACCTTTGAGCCCTTTGAAAATATGTAAAGAGGGCGCAGCGGGTCAAATTCGTAGGGTTTTAGTATTTTTAAACCGTTGTGAAGGTGTGACTAGGTGAGCTAACATTTTGAGCTCGCCTAGCGGCTGTGTGGTTATTGTGTCACCCAATCCAATTGAATGTTGTCACTTGGCATGAGTTGAGCGCTTATTGTATCCGATGGCTGTGTTACAAACAGCTGTTACACGTTTTCTGGAACTGAAAATTTGAAAGTGGATGTTAGGAGAAAATGCTAATTGTTTTTTCTTTTGCTTGTGCAGTATAGCATCTGTTGAGGTTCAAAAGTTTTTTAATGGTATAGAGACGTTTTTATTCTAGTCTTCGGAAACAACAGACAGTAAAAAAATATCTATTCCTAGATAAAAATGAATATTCTGTGTATTATAAGACGTGTTGATATACAACAAAATACCAGTGTAAAAATATTCATAATTTTAAATCATGACTCTTTAAATTGTTTATGTTAGTACATTATTAGTTTTGGTTTCATGAAGTGCACGTTATTGATGTTATTTTGTCAAAATGAAATGCGAAGCATTTTAAAAAAAATATGTACTTACTGGATTTGGATAGTTGTGTTACTTTCAGAAATTTTATTGTGGTTTAAAATTATTAAGTGCTGTGTTTTGTAAAGACATTCTCGTAACGCTAACGGAGACGACACGTCAGCAAATTATACCTAACTTCTTGCTTGCCACTTTCATGGAGTGCAACATGCTCTCCGAGGAGTTTGATGGGTGATTGACAGCTGACAGAGAGGGTAACGAAAACAACAAGGGAGTGTTCGGAATGGAAGTAACGGAGGAAAAACAAAAGAGAGCTAATGGAAGTTTTTTGCTGCTCCATCAAACCATATTTATTCCTGCAATACCCCCTCTCTCTCTCTCTTAAGTTTTTTTTTTTTTTTTTAAATTACGCCATCATAAATTCACTTATTCATGTTTAGACTTTATAGGATCGTGCTACTCGCTCTACCCAGCAACTTATAGGACACATATCACAAATGATAATTATTAATAATTCGTTTACCATTAATGAAAGTGTTTCTACTCACACTTATTCTTTCCTATTATTACATGTCTTATAATAAATGATGGTTCACATATTTTCATCTTCGAGTATTTCCGATATAGCATTCACCTTCATTGTTGTTTTCTAATCAGTCCGAAAACAAACAGATTGTTCCCCACTCTACGCAGAAGTATTCAAAGTTATCCTGCAATTAATTGCATTGGATCAATTAAGATGAGCGCTGATGCGCTATGCACTCTCAAAACTTTCATACATCGATAAAAATGCAATCACACGGTCATGGGTGTCCGCAGAGGACACCCATGACGGGGCACTTCCCCCGTGATCGAGTAAAAAATTCCACAATTTCTTTTATATATGAAATTGTGTAGAAAACTGTATTAATTCTGAATACTTTTTTTTACCAAGAATTAAAGATCATTAAAACGATGTAAAATGAAAATAATGTATTCATAGTTTACATCGACAAATAATTACATCAAAAAATGCTAAAAGACGTTTATGGATATAATTATTTAATTAAATCAATAATTATAAAAATTTATTTATGTAATTATTTGTTTCTAAGCTCCCCCCCCCCCGGAAAATTTTCTGCGGACGCACCCATGTATGTGGCCAAATTGACGTGAAATTTGTAGCACGGGTTATATATATATATATATATATATATATATATATAACTTAATGATGGGAATTTTGTGTTTTACAAATACTCGCCATGATGATAAATAGTGAATATAAACAATGGTTTTTTAAGATTATACAGTAGCCAACAAGTCGAATTTTCGTCAAGCTTTTAGTTTTTGTTTCAGTTCTGGTTTCGGTTTTAGTTACTATTTTGGTTGAGTGCTGTGTGTTTTAACTGTCTCTACAATGTTTTTTAATAGTGTTGTACATTTTTCATAGTGCAAATAAGTTGACATTCGTAGTGGTTTATTCATTTTGTGTAACTATAAAATGGGGTACTACATTAATAAAAAAATCTGTACTCTTTCTCAGCGCATATCCACGACAAAGACAAATTGCCAATGAGTGTGGTGTTCGTGTTCGTTGGGTCAATACAATTTTAAAGAGGTTTAGGGAGGCAGGTACCTTTTTCTCCTTACAGAAAAGGAAAATGTGGGCGAGAAAAGAAAACTACACTTACTAGTTTAAAAAAAAAAAGGAAAATGTGGGCGAGAAAAGAAAACTACACTTACTAGTTTAAAAAAAAAAGCAAAATGAGTCCAATATTGTCTGCTGTAGACTTAAATAGAGACTTGGCAGCTAGTAAGATTAGTGTTTCTGACATGACAGTCCATTGATGATTGCTGGAAGCAGGGAGGACTGCTCACAGACCATAAAAGAAATAACAGTTGATAAAGGCTATGCAGAAAAATGGGCTCCAGTGGGCAAACGTGTACAAAGATTGGACTGTTGAGAAGTGGAAGGTCACATTCTCAGATGAGAACCATTTCTTTGTCCAAGAAGAGCAAGTACCCTATGTTCTCAAATCAGCGGCTGAGAAGACTTCTCCCGCCCACCTTCAACAAGCTCATAAACACAGCTAAAAAAAAAAATACGTTATTGGGTTGTTTTACACATTGATGGTCCAGGAGTCCTTGTGCTTGTTGATGGTATGATGAAAAGTGTACATGACACTTATTTTTATGTACCAATACATAAAAATATTGGAGAAAATAGTGGTCCCAAAGAATCCATTCTCCAACAGAATTTCGCTCCATTCCACACTTCAAAAAAAAAAAAAAAGAGTTCCTCATAAATCACAACATCCAATTTCTTCAGTGGTCAGGTAACTCCTGACATTAACGCAATAGAAAATTTGCGGGCCATAGTGTAAAAGAGACTTGGAGAAATAAATTATGATACAAAAGAAAAACTTAATACACTCCATTATAAAGGTATTGTTTCGAGATGCAGAAATAAGAAAAATGTGTTCTACTTTGGTAGAGTTCATGCCTAAGCGAATTAATGAACTTATTAGAAATAGAGGAGCACATATAAATTATTAGGTAAAGTTGGAGTTTAATGTTTGTACTTATTTTCTTGCGAAGTTAAAATGTGAGTATTCAGATTAATTTATTCGTTACTGTACAATATCTTTCTTGTGCCATACTTATACAAGGAAACGTTTTGTACTTAATGTTTAGTATTCTAACTTTGCGACCTAATTGTTGCAATTTCTGGTTTTGTTGAACCGGTCCATACTCAGGTTCTAGGCCTCAGTTGGGTGGGAGGGGAGGCTGTAATACTGCTATACACTTACTTAACAGCATATTTCTCAAGGTAAACGGGTTGTTCCAAGAGGTTTAAGCACACATTTCACTGGAATAAATGAAACTGTTTTTGGAATAACAGAGTAACGATTCCTTCATTTGAATTCTCTGAAATTCCAAGTGAACAATTATATCAGATATTTAAATTATTCGGAAAATCTTGCCACGCAGTGCAGTATGCTTCATTTGATAGACTCAGTTTCAAATGAATTTCTGCTACACTTATTTTTTGTGAGACTCGATTAATAAGAGAACACGTACGTGGACATGTTCCAGTGATTAAATTTTACTGTGTGGAAAAGTGAGGTGAGCGATATATTTTCCTTCATTGTTCAATAATTGCATTTTATATACTTCTTTCTTTATTGCATTTAATATACAATTTTGAAATTGTTCAGTGCAGTTCAAATAAAATAGCAAATTTCATGAAACAAAGGTCCAGTTGTAATTGAGATGTGTTATGCAGTTCCCAATATATGAGTCTTTACTCACGTGAGCTAATTTTATGACAACTTTGTTTACCTCCTATGAAAATTTCTGGCGTGTGACAATTTTGGAGGAAAGTGAAAAGTAGCAGTAGCCTTCTTTTATATCACTGAATAACTTATTCATTATACAGTGCAATCAGCTTTTAATTAAAGCGAGGGAGGCAACCCGATTTCAGATAAGGAAATATATGTATCTGGCCTGAGCAAACTGCAGTTATAACGAGAATATATTATATGGTCTTGAACTATTAAAAATAAATTTTTTATGACTTTTTATTTCCCCACATGTTTATTATAAAATTGCTCTCATTTTTAAATGTAGCTTAGCTTTAATGGTTAAATGGTTCGCTAAAGAAAATACGGTTAGCGACGACAGCAGCAACAGTCTATGTTTTATTTTGCAAATTTACATTACGTACAATCTGTTTCTAATGACGGAAAGAGAGGAGAGTAACCAAATTCCGATAATTAAGGGAATGATCGGGATCTTCTTGTAATTTATATAGGTATATTAGTTGTTTATGTTTTAATATTTAGTGATATTTTTCTTAAAGATTTTGAGGGCGCATACCTCTTTTCTTTTGTGTATTCACTTGTTTACTTCCTATGAGAGAGCATAGGAAGTAAACAAGTTTTTCATATTTATATATGAAAAAAGTGCTGAAAAAAAAAAGCATAGCGCAGTGATCTGGTTCTGGACAGTGCAAAATCAGGGGCGTAATAACAATTTATATACAAATATAGTTTAAAAAGTACTTTTGTTATTTAATCAGTGTTCATTAACTATTGATTTGAATGTACGATCGCAAAATAAAAATCAAATCCGAAAAAAAAAAAAAAAGGATGGTTTAAGGTTCAATTAATGTTTAGAGCAGTGGTTCTTAACCGGTGTTCCGCGGTGAAAGATGTCACATGACACAGTTCTAAGTGTAACTGGCTACTCTGATCCTAACAACTAAAGATTGCTATGCGCGTTGACTCTTAAACCAACAGAACGAATTAGCATGTTGTGAAATAGTAAACATTATGTTTGGCGACTAAGCAAAAAAAGAAATGATGAAAATTCCTCATTCGAACGATACAATTAAAAATAAAATTAAAGATCCCTCAGATGATATTGAGAAAACAGTTACCAATAAACTTTCTAACAACATTTTGCTTTACAAATTGACGAATCCACTGATATTAGCGGTAAAGCTCATATACTAGGATTCGTTCATTTCATTAATGAAAAATAAACTGTGAATCAATTTCTATGTTGCAGAGAACTTAAATAGCGTTAATACAAGTATCCAATGGAAAAATGAAAATATTTTGACATCCACTGACAGATTGTCAGCTTTTCAGAAAAAAAGTATCTCTTTGGAAAGCATATCAGAAAAAAAATGCACTTGATATCAGTGGCGTATATAGGTATAGGCAGAGCGGCAAATTTCGATGAGCCGTGGAAATTTCCAGGCTCTCATTTTCGTAATTATAACATGTTCCTTATATGCCGCATCTACTCACAAGTAGAGAAATATTTTTATTTTCCTCATTGTAAGTTTAGTCTGCAAGCATATTGGCATATAATCAGATTCTACATACTACTGTATTGTTGTCGGTAACTTGACATAAAGGCAATAGGATTAGTGAATTTTATCCCTTTCTTGCTGAACACATTGCCAAAAGCGGGAAAAAAGGAAAAGGTTTCGTTTCCTATCTTTTCTCTGCCACGCATGAGGAATTTATTAAAATAATGGGCGAGAAAGTAATCAAATTTATTGTGGAAGAACTTCAAATAGCTAAGTACTATTCCATAAGCGTTGATTCAACACCAGACTTGTCTCATGATCAGCTGTCCTTCATTGTACGATATGTGAAAGAACATGCAACTCCTGTGGAGCGTTTCTTGCGTTTCATTCCTAACGTAAGTCACAAATCTGAAGAGTTACAAGAGGCGGTTTTGACTTCACTAAACGAGCTTGGAATTGATGTAGCAAATTGCAGAGGACAGGCTATGATAATGCTAGTAACATGTCAGGCAAGTACACAGGACTGCAAGCAAGAATTCTTGAAATAAATCCATTGGTAGAATTCACACCGTGCGCTGGACATTCTCTGTCTCTGATTGGTACTTGCGCTGCCGAATTCTGTCCGTACTCTTTCGCATTTTTTGATGAACTGTACGTATTTTTCACATCTTCAACACATCGGCGGAGTGTTCTAAGAAAGCACCTGGAAACGTCTGCAAAAGTAATCAAACGTCCTTCGACTACTCGAAGGGCAGCTCGTGATGATGCCTGTCGAAGTCATCGTGAGGACGAAAATGATTTTCACTTTGTCCGAAATTGAAAATGACACCACCCAAAAGAAAGTTACGCGATTTGAAGCAAGTGGGATTCTACGGCAACTTCAGTCACTGGAGGTTGGGATCATGACCTGCCCATAGGCAGGTCATGAGGGGCGGCACTTTCTGCCGGCCTAGGGGTGGGAAATACCTAAATACGCCACTGTTTGATATGTTTCCTTTCTTTTAGGCTTACACGGTGATCTGAATGCATTTTTGAAAATTATGGAGACAACTTCCATGTTTGAATAAAAACTTGTTTAATATAACTAAAATCTACATTCGATGTTTCGACCTTTATGTCAAGGTCATCTTCTGGAGCATACAGCTATACACAGGAAACAAGCTACACTACAAACTGGTTTGTTAAAGACACTGATCAACCGTTACAACAATTGTTCCTGGCCTCTGGTGGGAAAAAAGTTTCATATTTCTCTCTTGATCAATTGGCTGGCCTTTTTAAAGAGATGCAGAGACAATAACCTTATTCCGATCTGCATCAGGCTAAAAAAGAAATTTATGTCTGCTAAGGCACTCCGTATTTATGACCGCACAGAAAAAGCAATGCTTAGAGAACAGATTCAAACAGCCCGCCAAAACCTAGCTACAACACAAAATCTGGTTTCAAAATTACAATCCAAACTATCGAACTATATTAATCCAGACATTCTACAAGTACTTGAAAGAATTACTGACAATTCGGCCAAATATACCCTGGAAAAGAATAAAGAAAAACTCAAGACAAAATTCCACAGTTTGAAACAATGGCAAAATATGGCGGCCAATCACTGGAATCCATCCAATCAGAGGACTTCCTCCCCGATAAACACCAACAATGAACAACAAACAAGGGAGACAAGGAGCGACCAACCACCGACAAGCAAGAACCATGTGATTAACCTATCAAGCCACACCCTGAACAACGGCAAACTTATGCTACTGAATAAAGGACTGAACTACACAATAGCACCTAAACAGGTAAACAAATTGGATTGTATCTACCACATTGAAAGAGGCATCAGGTCCCTACCTAACAATATAGCAGATAAAATACGACTAGAAACTAGTAATGTCCTCAACACTAAGAAAACCATACAGAACAACCTAACAAAAACAGAATTAGCAGCAATTAAATCATTAAAAGCCAAACAGAACATAATAATAATGAAAGCGGATAAAGGCAATGCCACTGTTGTCCTTGACAGGTCAACATACATACTTCAAATGAATCAACTAGTAGCCGATAAAACACATATAAAATGGTAAATTATAACCCAACAAAAAGGATAAAGGATAAAACAGAGAAACTACTCAAGTCTGTCACATGAGTAGTTTAAAAAACTCAAACCCCACTATGCCCCCCCCCCCCGGAATATATGGGGTTCCGAAAATACACAAACAAAATGTGCCCCTTCGACCAATTGTGGAAGGAATAGACAGTCCCAATTACCACTTAGCCAAGAAATTAGCGGCAAAACTCAAGGAGTTGGTAGGTCATTCCCCCTCCTACATAAAAAACACACAACACTTTATAAACAAAATTAAAAACATAACACTCGACAAAGACGACTTATTAGTCAGTTTCGACGTTTCTACCCTTTTCACTAATGTCCCCATCAACGACACAATTCTCCTACTACAGAACAAATTTCCGCCCGACATTACGGCCCTCTTTGCCCACGTACTACAGTCCGGTCACTTCGTGTGGCAAAACAAATTTTACCTACAAAAAGACGGTACAGCCATGGGCTCACCACTATCCCCCCCCCAATCGCTAACTTCTACATGGAAACCTTTGAGCAAAGGGCTCTTGATTCTGCCACGCTAAGACCGACAGTCTGGCTTAGATACGTTGACAACGTATTCGCGATCTGGCTGCACGGGCGACAAACGCTAAACACATTCCTTAGCCACCTGAACAAACAACACGAACGCAATTTACCATCGAAATTGAAAACCAAAATTCGCTCCTGTTCCTAGACACACTAGTCACACGTCTTCCTTCAGGCAATCTATCCTTCATGGTCTACCGAAAACTGACACACACACACACACTGGCCAATACATACATGCTAATTCATACCACCACCCATCACAAAAATATGGAGTCATTAACACCCTTAAAAACAGAGCTACAACAATTTGCTCTAACCAGCAAGCTCTGAAACAAGAACTAAAAATCATCAGCGACACGTTCATAAATAATGGCTATAACAAAAATACTGTTAATAAAATACTCCATAAAACAACAACAAAAACGAATCTAGATTACAGTAAAACCATAGCCATCCCATACATTAAAGGGTTATCGGAAAAAATCAACAGAATCCTACAACATTATAACCTCAATGCCACCTTTAAACCACCCACTAAACTTAAAACCATTTTCAACTCCTCTAAGGATCCTCCCCTCCCATTAGCACATCATGGAGTCTATTGCATCTGCTGCACCTGTAACTTACTGTACATTGGTGAAACAGGAACGACAATCCCTATACGCAAGAAAGAACACATTAGACACATTAAATATAACCATTATGGTGAAGCAGGCCTCTCAGACCATGCACTCAACACCTTACACCAAATCAACTGGAAAAGCACCTGCTCTTTACACCGCACAAAAACCTGGTATGAAAGGAAATTTAAGGAAGCCTGCGAAATCCTGATAAACCACCCAAATATCAACAACAAAGATGGCATGAAAATTCCAAGGATCTGGATGGCACACATTCAGCCTACCTAATAGGTAAGATCCAGCATAAGTCACGACTCTAGCCAATCCTCAGCTAGTATTAGAAACCATTCCATACCAACTGGCTGGAATGTGTACATGATGTTAATATATGTATATAGATAGATACTTGTTGTTGTGCCCAATGTATTTCTACAACCTACAGATAATATTAGGACTCTAGCGTTGATGTATAATTTTTTTTTTTTCACCAGAGGTCAGGCCAACAATTGTTGTAACGGTTGGTCAGTGTCTTTAACAAACCAGTTTGTAGTGTAGCTTGTTTCCTGTGTATAGTTGTATGCTCCAGAAGATGACCTTGACATAAAGGTTGAAACGTCGAATGTAGATTTGAGTTATATTAAACTAAAGTTTTTATTCAAGCACAGTAGTTGTCTCCATAATTTTCAAAAATGCTTGATATGTTTCCTTCGCTCCATAATAAAAAAGTTGAGATTTTTTATTTCCGTTATAACAGAACATTTAACAATACTTGAAGAAAAGATTTCAAGTTACTTTTCTTCCTTAAATACAAACAATTATGTCTGGATACGAAACTTGTCAACGGATCATACTCTAAAAATGAAATTCTCTGAAATAACTCTTGAGGAATTTTGGATTTTTATCCAAGTTGAGCACTCAGATCTCTCCACATGGGCATTGAAAATTTTGTTATAGTTTTCAACATCATATTTGTGAAAGATCAGTTTCTCAATATTAACCAATATAAAAACTGAAAATCGTGAAAGACTTACTAATATAGACAACATGTATTAGACCTGATATTGCTGAAATCTGCAAAAGCCGACAAGCTTTTGGTGTCCCCCAAATTTTTCTTATAATTCAAAAGTGTTCTGTGACTTCAAAAAGGTTAAGAACCACTGGTTTAGAGCAACAATTTGAATTTATTATTAGATTCTTCATTTGTGAACCTTCTCAGTTGACGTATAACATTGATCTGCTGTATTATTCTGGAATTTGAACTAAATCCTTACATTACATTACATGTGAAACTGTGTTTATGTCCAGTTCAAGTCTTAACAGTTCTTTCCTCGCCTCCTCTGCAATAATAATCATTTGATCTTTTATTTATCTTTATAAAATTTTAGTGGAATTTATGTTTTCAGGTTATTTACAGTTAGTTATTCCAGACAACAGTAACCAGTTTCTTAATGAAGATTGCCACTTTTCCCTAGAAACCAGAATGAAAAACTCTTGGGAATGTACTTTTATTTTTTTAATAGCATTTCGAAATTATTATTAAAAATTTGTATAATATTTTAGTTATAATTTTGAGATGTTATTAATGAAAAATAAAGTATGTTAATTGCAGCTCTTCCCACCATTTCAATAAGAAGCCAATAATAATAAGAATAGGAAGGACAGTAACAATAACATTGATATTTTCGAAAATATAATTTGTTATGTACATTTTTATTACTAGAATGGCCCTTTATATTATGCATATTCATCTATCTTTTTGTCCAGTCTGCAGCTGCTCGCCAGTTGGCGAAATCTACTTTTCACAGGCAAGTGGGCGAGGCGAGTGTATTTGTTGAGCCCTGTACATAAGCCATGAAAAAATTTGGAGAAAGTCCTTAACATTTCATATCATGGTTAGTGGTTTCCCCTCCTCATCTTTCTTACTAGCCAGAGTACCTCAGGGCTCTATACTTTTACCCAGTATATTTCCTTTAATTTTTGGCACCTGGGAATCCCCCCCCCCCCTTTTTTTTTTTTTCAAGGATGCCCACCTCGAGTTAGCCTTTACATTGCACTTCCCCTTGTTCTCTTAAAATGGAATTTAACTGTGACATTGCTTGTACTTTAGACAAAAGGAAGAGCAGTTGAATTTGGATCTTGCCTTGTTTTAGTTACACACGATGGGCGGATCACCCACTCCTTTACAAACTTTGGGATACCTACAAGGGATTTCTTCAGTATGAGGAAATTGACAAGATAATGAGAAAAAGCACTGATAATTGTGTTGTGCATCTTAGTTGCAGAGTCGAGCCAGTCGCTTTGTCTGGTTTTTCAGATGTGATACTTAAGTTCTATAATAAGGAACATGTATAGCTTACTGGAAGAGGGATGAATTAGAATATCACTTACTTCCTGGACTGTAAAAATTTGGAGTTTTAGGGCTCTGCTCACACTTACCCAGATCTTTTGTGCTAGCAGACAGTAGTTTTTAGAAAAGGTGTTTGTTAATCTCTACACCACCATATGTTTGGCAAGCAGGTTTATCTGTTTTCCTGTCTTTGAATAGATTCCATTTATTCAGGTGGCCATTCCTATGTATCCATCTAGAGGTCCTGTCTAGATGGATGCACATGGATTGGACTGAAATCGATTAAGAAAAAGCTTGTGTTAGCCCATAAGTCCAGTGGCTGGTAATCATGGCTGTCAAAAATCAGCCATTATCTTGCCATTTCTTTGACTATGCAAATTTCCTGGTAATAATCTGGCATCATTTTTACTTTAGGCCCTCTGAAATTAGGCAGCAAAATGCCTAATAGATATTGCAGGTCATTTTTACTTGGATGGTTGGAGGGTAATATTTTCTTCATTATCTGAATACAGTTGACTGCATACTAATGTTGAAGCATCAGTAGCCCTGCACCTAGTTTGTTAGCTGGGAGATGCCACAGTTCTACATTTTGGCATTTGTGACCCCAAAAAAAAACGGAGAGCTGTGATTTGTACAAAGTAGTAACTTCCATAATGCCTACAATTTGTACGATGTGCTGGTAGTGCCACTACTTTAATAATACGAGGTGTGGCTATTAAATAATGAGATTGGTTGCAAAAATGTGGTTTATTATTACAATTGTACAACTTAATTGTTATCCTCCTTCAACATACTCCCCTCCTCTATCTATACATCGTTGCATACGAATTTTCCATTGTTGGAAGCAGTGCTGAAAGTCATCAGGTGTTATCTGCTTCAGTAGCACTGCTGTTTTCTCCTTTACCTCATCCATTGACTGAAAATGGGTGCCCTTCAATGCGGATTTCAACTTTGGAAAAAAGGTAAAAGTCGCATGGAGCTAAGTCTGGTGAGTAAGGTGGATTTAAGGTGGTCACCTTTCAGTACCAACAACTGATCTCACGTGATGGCAGACCCAGGTAAGACCTGCGACGCTTCTCTTTCGATTACTGACGACAGACTTCTTGTGGCAGTGGACCCAGGTAAAGGGAAGGTTCAGAACCCTTAGACCTAGTCCTCAACGTCTTGCCTTACGTAGGCCCAGGCCTCTGTTGTACACATCTCTCAAAACTTCTATACTTCATATGTCTTTTGAAATTGCCATGTATGGCAATTCTTAGAATTCTTCACTATTCTTAGAATGAGACTTACTAATTAGACATGAGTTAACAGTGTTACATGATGATGGTATGTGCCATATTATTTTAACAAAGGCTCATGGTTAATTTATTACAAATATAAGATTGTTACAGACAAAATTTGATATTTCTTTAAGTGTAATCTCCTTAGAAAAAATATGTAAAAGCGAACGTGATAAGTAGCCCCAGGATTGTTCAGATGGTGAAGAGAATCTTTTAAGTGAGTGGATAAGGGTATCTAATTTTTTGGTAAGTCCTAAAAGATTTTAAGACTGCATTGTTTTCCAGGATGCCCTGGATGTAAGGAGTGGCAGTGGATTTTTTGTGTCATGGATTTGGCTGGGTGGGGGGGGGGGGAATGGTTGGAGAGTTTTTGGTTGATTTTGTTAAGGAGGAAGTTGGCTAAAAATGTGTCCCTGATGTGATGTGATGTGATGTCAGTGGAGAGGCTAGTGTGGTTTGAGTAGATGGTTCTAGCTCTGTTTGCTAAGATTTTGATAGTACCATACTTATTTAAAAGGATAAGGATCCATTTGATAGTTGGGTAACTAGAGTGTCAAGGAGGGACAGACAGTTGTTGATTTTCTTCTCAGTGATGAAACTGATTCTTGAGTGTTGGCTGTTGTTTGTGCTAAAACATTTTTAATGTATCCCGCTAGATGGCCAAATGGAGAACACATTGTCAATGTAGCATAGCCATATTGTGGGTTTGAATGGGACAGAGTTTAAGGGCAAGTTTTGAAAATGTTCTGTGTAAAGATTGGAAAGGGGAGGAGCCCTGCCAGTAAAATATCCAAAGTGCATGGTGAATAAAAAAAAATTAAAAAAATAAAAAAGGCCGATATGCCTGGATAGATAGTGAGTCTGAATGAGTTGTGAGATTTCTTTCAGGGGTACATTAGTAAACAGGGAGGCTATATCAGAACTGACTATGATGTCATTGTCTCTGAGGATCACATCTGACAAGCTAGATTTGAAGTGAACAGAATTTTTTACATGGTAAGAAGTCTAACCAGTAATACAAGAGAGCTCTTTGGCTGTTTGGCCACTTCAAGGATAGTATATTTTTGGTAATCTATAAATCTGGGTAGTCCTAGGATTACATAGTTTAAATTTTTGAATAGTTTAGTATTCACACACAGCACTTAACATTTAAAATACATATTCTTGATCATAGCTCTTTATTGTTTTCTTAACTACCTTTTTTGTAAACTGTCCCCTTGAACCAACAAAGGCTGTTTCCAAATAAAAAAAATGCTGTAAATAGGCTTTTTTAAATAAAATTTCAAATGTCTCTCCATTTATTATTCAGTATTTGGGTAAAAATACAAGAAATTGATGAGCAAAACTATATACAAATTGGCAGTTCAGCTAACCAATTGATGGCAGTTCAGCTAACCAATTGATGGCAGTTCAGCTAACCAATTTCAGATTAAGTGCAAGTTCCTGAGGCTTCCAGGGAAGGAATGTGTATATGTGGCAGTTATCAGTGATGTGATGCATAGTATGCACAGCACTACATGCACAGACGGATGACTATGACAGTGGCCTCATCCAGTCCTCATTCTGTTTAACTAGCTCCGAGATATCGAGGCAGGTTGAATCTAAAGGTTTGATTGGATCTGTGATCAAGTGCTTGTTTGTAATTTGTAGTTTATTTCAGTTTTCTCCACCAGTGCTAAGTACCATCATCTTGTGTTTCCATGAGTCAAATGGAAAATCTGGAAATAAGGCAGCAAGCTGGAAGCAGAGATATCTTGATGTATGGAAAACAGGCATCTTGCCACAGTTTGTTGAGATATCTGTATAGCTATGCTTGAATGGAGCTGACCTGCCATGGTGCATTGATTACATTTTGTTGTTATAACCACAATTCTGAATGTCTTTATGCTCCATGTTAGAGTGAGGGCAGCCTCCTAGCAAACATGTGGAACTCATTCCATTTCCTTGAAATGCTCCCGAAAACCTGGATACAAAGTTATGTGAGATTCCAAACTATTCTGTCACTGTCAGTAATTCTGCGATGTTCTTCAAGCTTTCCAATAATGCTTTCCCATGTGAAATTATCTAGATGTCTTCGAGACATTATAAGACATCTAAGTTTGCAACTTTATTCCTTCATGAAAAGAGCTTCCTTCAATCACAGTTCACTTAGCTCAGCCTTTTGCCTTTTATCCTGTCAAGTGCTACCACGTGACCCCTTTGTGTGATTCAAAAATTTTAATGTGTACCCGCTTTCTACTCAAATTCGTCAGTTTTACAAATTAGCAACACAAGCTGATTCATCTGAATTTGTGAATTCTGAATTTGGAATATCCTTACTAGATCTTGAGAATGAAAAGTGAGCAAATAGGCTGATTATTCCTTATCTTAGAAAGGAAAAATGAAGTATAAAGTGGCATGTCAAGACCTTTTCGATGTCCACTATCCAGACAGCTCTTATTATTTGTATGGAGAGAAGGAGAAAGAAAGAGAGAGAGAGCTTTTAAATATCATCATCATCATCCCTTCAGGGGATTTGCCCCCCCCCCCCACACACCCATTCTTCCAGTCCCATTCCATCTTTTCATTGGTTGTCCCTGACTTCTGTGTCCTCCAACCAGGTGGTATCATAATATCTGCTTTGGGTAGTTGTGAACTGTCCATTCTTTTAATATGTTCAATCCACTTATTTCAGTATTCATATATTTTGTGAAATACTGTGTCTGTTTTTATTTCTTTACATATACAATATCTGTGTTTTTGTCACAGAGTATGGCCTGCACTTTTCATAGGAATTTCATTTTTCTTGTTTCTGTTCTTATTTCTTTTGCAATTTTTATGGTCCATAAAAACTTGGTATGAGGTATGACAATGATGAGTTGAGATGGAATGGTATACTAGTGGAGGGAAGAATGGAATTATATAGGTGTAATGGGTTGCATTTGAATACCTCTAGAGTAAGTGCACTGGAGTTGCTAGATGGAAGTACAGTGTGTGATACAAGCAAGAGGTCAGTAGAAAATATGAAGCGAAAGATCAGAAGAGTGGTATTGAAGAGACAAATGTGCTTGGCAGTGGAAACAGTAGTAGCGTGAGAGATGAAGAGAGAATGGGAATGCAAGAGGAACAGGAAAACATTGGGGAACCTGAGTGGACAGGAAGACATGGCATAGGAAGAGTGGATGTTGGAAGCAGCAGTGAATATATGTATGGAGATTATTAACATAGAAATGAAATATATTGTGAAATATATTATGGTAGGGAATTTGAGACTGGGTGGATATATGTAGTAAGCGGTGATAAAGATGATTGGGCAAGGGCAGGTGTGGTGGGGAAATCACAACCAACAAGTGCCTAAAAATGAACTGCTGCGTTTATTTCCAAATGCTAGAAGTATCCGAAATAAGGGAGATGAAATGGTTTCACTGAGTGAGTTTATTTGTCCCAAAATCATTGGAATATGTGAAACATGGTTGAATGAAGCTGATATCCTAACAGGAATAGAAATGGAAGGACAGTATTTTTTGCAAGGATAGAAAGGACAAGAATTGGGGGGTTCTACTGATGATAGCAGGGGAATTATGTCCACATGAGGTAAACATGAAAGAGGGAAATAGTGTCAATAGTTATGAGGCAGTGTGGTGTAAAGTGGAGTTTGAGAGGAAGACATTTAGTTGGATGTTGCTATAGGCCAGCGAATGTGGAGAGTGGTGATGTAGAAACAACTTGAAGTAGTGAACAAAGGAAAGGTAATTATTATTGGTGATTTTAATTATGGCAATGTAGATTGGAATGAAGAGATAGCATTTAGGAATAAGGAAAATGAATTTCTCAAGGTCTTGAGAGATAACTGTCTCAGGCAGCATTTAAAAATAAGCCACTCGAGGATCAAGAATTTTAGATCTGATCATTTGGTAAGAGGATGAAATTGTGAGCTGGATTTTGCACTTTCCTCTAGTTGGTGAGCGTGATTGCAAAGTGATCACCTCCTGAGGAAAGGATATATGTGGAAATGCAAGGTTGGTGATAATGTTAAGCTTAGGAGACAACTTGGAGCTATAGCTTGGAATGGGGAGTTGAGCAGTAAAGAAATAAATGCTGCTAGGGAACTGACAAAGAAATATATAACAGCATCAATCTGTGAATGTATTTCAAAGGTCAAAAGGCTGAATAAGGTAGATGTAAAATGGATGAATGAGGGGCTTAAGCATGAAATCTGGAAGAATACACTTTGGAGGCAGTAAAAGATGAATAATGGTAATAATCAGTCACATAAAGAGTATAATGAACAAGCCAGGAGAATGACTCAGTTAGTAAGGGGGAAAAAAAGCAGATATGAGCAGAAATTGACAAATCAGGCAAAGAAAAATTAGAGAGTTTTTTTAGATATGTGGCAAATAGAAAAAATAATGATTATGGTATAATGATGTTAATGGGTGAAAATGGTAAAATAACTGCTGCAGAAAACATTGTTGAGGTATTCTGTGATCAATTTATAAAGGTGTTTTATCCTCATCAGGGTGGAATCATGAGAAACTTAAGTGTAGAGGACACAGGAGAAGATGGCTTAATTGTGAGTGAGTAGGAGGTATTTGAGGAAATAAATAACCTTGATGTCAATAACATATCACCGTGCATCTTAAGGGAATGTTCCAGGGAATTGGCAATAACATTGGCATGCCTGTTTAATAAGAGTCTTACAACAGCACAATTTCCAAGAAAGTGAAAAGAAGGTAAAATTGTTCAATTGCATGAAGGTTGTGATAAGGCCAGTACCATCTTAGCAGTATTGTAGGCCCCTGGGCAAAGCAATATACTGGGGATCCCTACCCACCCACAGGAATAAAAATGTCAACGGTCACTTAAGCCTATAGATTTATTGGTACTTTTAACAAAATCAATGTTTAAACATAAAAAACATGCCGTAAAGCAAGGATTAATCAACATATACTTTTGCAAAATTTCTTTGCCAGAGAATTGATTTATAATTGGCTTAAAGTCAGTGGTCTTCAGGATGTCATTTTCTATGCACATGAGTGAAAGCCAGTTCAAACGCTGCTGCCCCATTGTGTTATGAAGCTGATTCTTTGTAAGTTTCAATCATGAAAATGAACGTTCCCCTGTACTGTTGGTCACCATCATGCAAATGAACACTCTGTGTGCAATTTCGACATTGGGAAACACAGATTTCATGTTCTCCGAAATTATTTTTCACAGGGAGAGGCTTACAAAAAAAAATATATTTTTTAAAATTTTATTTATAGTATAGTATTAAAAGTATTTAGTTATTGACGTATTGTGCACCATCTGCAGTTCTCTTTCTTAGCTCATTGTTCCAGCGAGAGGTCGAGTAATTTATACACTTTGCCAAGAGATCTCTCATGAACAATATGACAGCATGGGACTTTTGGGCAATTGTCCAGTGTGCCCATGCTTTAAGACAGCCCCAGATAAAGCTGTGGCTACAAATTATAGACCAATCTGTATATCTGGAGTTGTGGTTAAGGTACTAGAGAGGCTGATGAGAGGTAGGATACAAAAATGGGTTGATAACAACAGTATTCTCTGTGGTTATCAGCATGGGTTTGTTAAAGGAAGATCATGGAAGTTTTTTTCCACTTGGTTAGACTATAATAAATTTAGTTTAATCCTTTATCCAAGTGTAAGCAAAAAAAGTTTGTGCCTGAAGTATCTTCAGGACTGAGGCAGCTCGTGTTAAAGGTGGACTAAGATCTTATCACTTGTGCTTTGCATTATGGGAGATACTAAGACCTCCTTGCAGACATTTATAATGCTATGCATTAAGGGAAGGGCCACTACCCAGACTGGTTTTGACCTTTACTTTGTCAGTGGGAGCCACACCCAGAGGTGATACTAAGGTGGAGTAATGGAGAAGTCATATTTTCAAGTTGCCAAAAGGTGTCTCACCTCATTATTAAATGACTCTGGATTAGAGAAAGATGTGAGAAATTGGTTTTCCCCACTTGGTTTAGACTATAATAAATTTAGTTTAATCCTTTATCCAAGTGTAAGCAAACAAAAGTTTGTGCCCGTGGTATCATCAGGACTGAAGCAACATGTGGTAAAGGTGGACTAAGCTCTCATCACTTGTCTTAATATCTCTCATGACTTAATGCATAGCATTATAAATGTCTGCAAGGAGATGTGCTTTGCATTATACAAGTTATACATTACTTTGCATTATCCATTATACAAGTGATGAGAGCTTAGTCCACCTTTACCACGAGTTGCCTCAGTCCTGAAGATACTTCAGGTGCAAACTTTGTTTGCTTACACTTGGATAAAGGATTCAACTAAATTTATTAAAGGGAGACCGTGTTTTACTAACTTACTATGTACTGTAACAAGGTAACAAATGCCTTGGACAAGGTAGATGCATATCCAATGGTATACAGGTAACCCTCGTATAACGCGAATGTTAGGTTCCACAGAAATGCTGCGTTTTATAAATCGCGTTATACGAGACTCAGATTACATAGAAAAAGTAGGGTTATGTTCCGAAATCGTTTTTTTTTTTAATTATATAAACAACAATGACATATCCAACCAAAATATATTTTTATTTAATTTAAGTAATTCATGTAAGCTAAGAAAACATATAAACTATGAAACAAATACGTAGAATTTCTTTGTAAAATATAAAAATTTGAAATTGTACGTAAACTTCATTTATGCACATAATATTTTAGGCAAAATATATACAGTATAAAGTGAATATTTTAATCTTTCATAGCACGAGGATGTCAGGATCGTTTAAGAAACATTGATTTTGTCATGTAATCACCTGATGCATTACTACAAAACAGTAGAGTAATTCTATCTTTGAAAACTTTGAATCCAGAAGCTGATCTTTCATTTTTCGAAATATAGGTGTGTTTTTGCATTATTTTTCCAATATGACCCAGATTCATCTACATTGAACACTGGTCTGCACTATAAATGTTTATGAACTTTGAGAGCTCTTTTTTTGTTTAATAAGATTTCCATCCAAAAGAATTTTCTTTTAAGTTCAATCTTCCATCTAAATCATTAGAGATTTCTCCATTCCCCCCCCCCCCCCTATTAGAATATTGCGTACATGGGCAACGTGCTTTGCACTCACCGTTGACCCTGCAATAACACTTTCTCAGATTTTATGTTCATTTTGTTTGGTTGTTCAAATTGTTGATTCATTTAAATTCAAAGTCCTTGCAACAACTCCTGGTTTTTCTCCAATTTTCAGCCGATCCATGATTTTAATTTTTTCTTCGAGAGAAATTAATTTTCTTTTCAATGTTGGTTTTTCCCTTTCATTGCAGTTTGTGGCCATTACTATAAAAATAAAATTTTTACATAAAAAAGCATTAGGTATTGTACGTAACTCACCAGAAAATAAAGTGTTCAGCTTGAGATTAACACACTTATGATTTTTAATGTGCTTTCCTGGCAGAAAACGAAGACAATTTTCAACAATAAACACTTTATGCAGTAAACAATTGACGTACATGTGTGCTAAAGGGGTATTTCCCTTAATATAAATTCGCTACTTATAACTACATGCGCGATACGGGCAGACACAAATTTAACGAAGATAAAATTTGATTTTCAAGTCGCATGGTGAAAAATATATGAAAAGATAAAGGTAGACCGTGTTTTTATCGAAACCGAGTTGTATAAGTACCGTGTTCAACAAGGGTTGCTACAATTTGCAGACCACGTTATATCGAAACCGCATTGTATAAGTACTGCGTTATACTAGGGTTACCTGTACTTGTATTTTGCAAAAGCTTTTGATGGACTGCCACATGATAAGCTGTTAAATAAACTGAAATGATTCGATAACAGACTTTTGAGTTGGATTAGTGACTGGCTGTCAGATAGGTATCAGAAAGTTTTATATGGAGGTGCAATATCTCGAAAGAGGAAGGTTACTAGTGGTGTGCTGCAAGAGTCAGTTTTTGGACCATTGTTGTCCAATTTTCTCTACAGTTTTCAAAGTTGCACTTATCGCCTTTTTTATATATTGGAATAATATTGGTCTTATTCCAATTTTCTGGTATTTTTCCTTGCTGCTAGATATTGTTAAATAATTTTATTTTACAGATTTTCAATCATGACCTAACAAGTTATTCTCTTAATCACACCAATAATATGATTAAAGACATGCTGAACTGGTCTGAAGACACACAGACAGACAAAGTCTCATATCAAGACTATGGGATGTCTTGATGTGAGACTTATTTTTGGAGTCTTCGGACCATTTCAGAATGTCTTGAATCATATTGTTGTTCTTATTATGAGAATGACTTGTTGGATCATGATTGAGTTTAACATAAATGTTCTCATCATTCAGTAAAATTTGCCTTTTTTTCTTTGTATTCTGCAGGATTCATAATAAACTTGTCTTGTTTATTCACTTTCAAAACCATGGTGCTCTTATCCTGTTTAATATTTTGTAGAGCTATTGTTGCGACGTTTCTTATAATATTTATCTCTCTACTTATTTGTTATATTACGTTTGTACTCTAATCATTTAGATTAACTTCTATTGTTTTATATCTTTCCTTTATCCTACCAGCTACACCATTTATGTTGAGACTTTTTCTTAGCTTGTTTGCTTTTTCTTTACTTAATTAGTTATTTACCCTTTATCTACCCTTTCTTAACTAATCCAACATCCTATCTTTCTTAAATTCAAAACTCGTCTAACACTGTACCTTACTTATACACATTTATCCCTTATAATTTAAACTCTATAATCAAATATTCTCTCCTTCAGTGCTTTGCAGTCCTATTGGCCTCTCTATGTCCTAAACAAACAATCTGAAGAAGTTCACCCTATAAGTATTAACACATTTATATTTATGCTACACCAGCAAATACCTAGGTAGAAAGGATTCTTGTTCAGGGTGACTCCTTTAGAGAGTTAATGATTATTTGATCAAGCATAAATTTATCTCCCCCTTGCTTGTCCTTTTCTTTCTTACAGTCGCAGCTTACTTATTGCATTAGTATTCATGGGTTTATCCCGCTTGGTTCGTTGTTATTTTTATGAGCAGTAGTTCTGAATTCATATAATATAGGCAGATCAGGCAAGTACATGAATGAAACAATTTAATTAGCTTTAAGGTGATACACTATAATACATTTCAAAACAGGATAATATGGTTGCACTCAACTCAGATCAAAAGCTCTAATTAACTTGTACTTATCACACATACTAAATCTTAATAACCTTAAATACAATCATAAAGTACAATTCATAGATTTTCATTAAGCCATTCGGATACATGTGGCTATCAGTGCATCAGCACAATTACACTTTTAGTTTAACATGATCTTGTATCTATTCGGCCTCTTGGGCAAACAATTCTTAACACACTGTCTCGGACATGTATCTAGTTGTAGGCTACTCTTACAATTCTTTAAGTTCAGTCCAATTTAAATGTTCACACAGGAAATTCACTCTCTTCTTACAACTGGAATTAGTATTTCAAAAATCTACATTACCATTTCTGTCCTTGAACTCTTAAAACTTGTTCCTGCCTTGTCTAATCATCAAGGCCTTCAAATGTAATCGCTTTGGAGGATATCTTCTGTAGATCTGTGCGAGTAGAATCTCCGAGGGAAACATGGGAGGTGGCACGGTAACGTCGCCTTGAATGGACGGCTCAATTTAGTCCCTCTGTCGTACGACAACATCACAGCTATCCTAGAACACGGACATAGCTTGGCCCAATACGAACGCTACGACGGACAAACTAAGTGCCTTCTGCGACTGGGCAGGGACTTCCCTCCTACGACGAGCAGGACCACTCCGAGAGATCAGGAATCCAGGAAAAAAAAAAGATCTCGAATCTTCATGCAAGGCCTTTTTGTTTCATTTTCTCCTCTCGTTAAATCTCGATATTTGCGACACGCACCAACTCGGTCACGTGTGTCCATGTCAAACTCATTAGCTCCCTCTATTAATTTTTCGCGCGTGTGTCTGCCTCCTATTCCTGGAAGACGCTTAGGTTTCCCTTTCCAATTCTTTCATAATGCAGGACGGTAAAAGTGACCTTTGAACCCTGACTCACAGGCTTTACTATTTCAGTGCAAGAGGCTGGTTTTCCAAACGGATTTTTTGCCAGCTTACATGGATTTCTATTATCAGGCCCACGCTTAATACGGATTATATTTAAACTCTTTATACAATTTTATACAATTCCTTAAACTTTATCTTGACTTGTGTTCACAAACATTTTATTTTTTCTATTGCCAGCGTTCCATGTTCTCTGCCTGAGTAGAATTAATGTTGTGACCTGAATATTTTAATATAAACCTTTTTAATGCTTATTCAGGACTCAGTGCAAGTCATTCCTTCTGTTCACTATCCAGTTCACTATGGACTGGATAGTGTTCACAACACTATCCAGTCCATTTTTTAGTGTTTTTACTAGGCTGTTTTGCTTAAAGAAGTATGGAAACTTTTTGTATGTAGAGAACATCTGTCACATCTTTGGGTTTTCTTTGAAAGCCTTGCTCCAAGCTAACCATGATATCCAATTTTGGAATCCTACTTGCTGATAACACAAAATTCAAAAAAACCTTGTGAGAAAATGTTGAATTCAGAATCAGGTAATCGACATATTCTCAACTATTTTGGTAAACGGTGCGTGATCGTTGATTTTTTCACTGATTCAGGTTGCATGTTTTTTTCTTCATCCTTTCTTTGCTGATTGTGGAAATGTGTTCCATTTTTTCATCAAGTTTGATCTCTCATTAAACACAATAAGCATGAGGTTGTTCACAGAGGACAACAAACCAGCAAATAACTTCATAGCATATGCATACTTTCCACTGTTATTCCTGTTTTCAAATATTTCATAGTGAACATTACCTGTATGTAATCTGATTTTTATGTTAATTTTTAGTTTAATCACTTATTTCTCCTGATGATATACACATGAATTTGATCTATATATCATTAAAAAAAATTGACTAATTAATATGATAAGAATATTGACTAATTTATGTGGTAACAATGCCAATAATAAAACTATTATGTCCAGGCAGGGCTTTCCATTGAAGACCCATTGTGAATGCAAGGTTTTTCTCCAATTTCATTATTAAGAGTCTGGCAAGACATCTTTTATGTAGAACACATCACATTTTATAGAATGTATCAAAGACATACCAATAGAATCTTTTGATCTACTCAGAACCCTAGACATTGTTATCCTGTTCACCAATGTTCCAAGAGCAATAACGATACCATTACTACAACTCTTGTTTCTACTGGACACATAGATCTCTTTAAGCATTGTATTAATAGTACTTTCTTCAAATTCAAGAGGAATATTTTGAACAGAAGGAATGACTTGCACTGAGTTTTTCCATCATCATCAAATTACTGACATTTACCCTCAAGGGGTGTACAGGATATGATAATACTACATGAAAAATTTACATCATTACTAACTTCCTACCTACAATTTTCTGCCAAATCAATCTGTTACCTGTCAAAGCTACAACATTGTCAGATCTTATATTTATATATCTATTTTCAAAGCACTTTTTACCATATCAATCCACCTATATCTTGGTCTTCCTCTGGGACTTTTTCCTGCCAACCTTGCAGAGAACACTTGTTTGGCTAATCTTTCCTCGCCCATTCTGTTTAAGTGACCATATCACCTGAGATTAGCTCTGCTAACACATTCCTGGATGCTGGCAATGTCAAGTTCTTTCCTAATATCCTCATTTTTAATATGATATTGCCACTGATGCCATCTGTTCACGCCCTAATCTTTCTCAGGACTCTCATATCTGTGGTCTCTAGTCTGGTGAAGTGTTTTACTTCTGACCCAGCTCTCGATCCATAAGTTAAAATTGGTTTGAACGTATACAGCTAATTTAGTGTTTTGACTAATTTCTCTCTTATTCCATATAAATTTATTCAGTTGACTTCCTACCATACCAGCTTTGTTGATTCCGTTGTCTATTTCCATATTTAATTTACTATCTTCACTAAAAATCATGCCTAAGTAGCTGAAATGTTTTACTTGTTCTATTGGTTCTCCATTCACAATGCAGCTGATATTTTCAATGCTTCTGCCTATTTTCATTATCTTTGTCTTGTTATTGTTGACCTTCATACCATATCTATCACAACAGTTATTCAATTTAGTCAGGGAATCTTGCAGGCTTGTAGCAGATTTATTTAGAAGTATAACATCATCCGTATAAAGCAAGGAGCTGACATTAACATCTTCAATTTTGATATCAGGTTTAATACCACTTTCCTTCATAATGTAATCGATATAGATAATGAATAACAGAGGTGATAATGTACATCCTTGTCTGACACTAGATTTAACATTAAACTATCTCCCTGTACTTCCTTCATTTCTAACTGCTGATTTACAACTGTTACGTCGTCGTTTTTGCCTATAATTCACCTCCATTGTTCCCTTTGTGCCTGCTGAGATATAGCTTCTGAACTGACTTTCTGGGGCCATTTCCCGTTTTGAGCTCTGACAAAATTTATTTGTTTATGCTGCGCCAGTCAGAGCTCTAGGATAGAAAGTCTTATCCAGAGAAACCTTTCCAGAAGTCAAGTAATACTTTATCTTAAGAGTTCTCAGTATACAGTCATGGCCTTGACAATCTTAAATTTCCCCTTTTCCCTCTAAGCATAGGTTCGATATTTTTGAGAGTGGTAAAATTCAATCTCTTACTCAGACAAACTCAGGTATACATGGGAAAGCATATTTATTAATTATCTACAAATTAAACGACATGTATATTCAAACTAATCAAGATCAATACTAAATTACAAGTAAAGCAAGGCAATGGTAATCAAACAGGCAGGTTATATATACACACTCATAAGAATTTTATATTCATTTAAATCACAAACATGGATCTCAGTCTCAAACTAGATTACTGCTACTAACGACCTATACACATTAACTTGGGTTTAGACAATTTATGAACGTAGACTCCCAGTCCAATTCGATCAACATAACACAGGAAACTGTCACTAAATCTCTTTCTCTTCTTCTCTAACTCTGTCCATTTTACACATCTGTCACTAATAGATAACACATAAAATGAAGATTTGTACGTTACCACCTTGTTAGACGATTTCTCGATCCTTCTGTCTGTTCTTTGTTATGGATTGTCCCTCTGTATGGTGATCTGCCGCTACGTGGGAGTCATGTGCTCGTGCCGAATTAGCCCCTTGTTTCTTCTGGGCTTATGAACTTTTCGTGTCGCTACTTTTAACACAATTTACCTTTAAAAGGAATCCTTTGCTGCTTTCTCATCAGTTAAATCCAGACCGATGGCCAAAACTCACAACACTGCTATCATCTCGTGCTAAACTTCTTTGATTCGTGCCACTCAGCAACTGGAAACACGTTGCCACTGTGCCATCTTCAGACGTCTTATCGGATATCAGCCATGCTGATCTGCTTCAGAACTACGAGCCAGAAACGCACGTTGAGGGCACACGCGACCGGGGAACACCACAGGAACCAAAACCAGATATGTAAAAGGAGAGACAAAAAGAGAGTCTCAAGCCATGTGAGTTCATTTTTAAACAATTCTATAGCATCCTCTTCTGTACTCCAAGCTTTCTACGACACTTTCCTATTTGCTGTAACCAAATGATGTCACCTCCTTGCTGAACGAGAATCACTCTCTTCAGGGAACGCAAATTTTGAGTGCCTTCCACGAATGCCTACTCATCGTTCGTTACGTCATCTTTGGTGGTCAAACTGCAACCTTTGAATTTTCGTTCGCATGACAATACGCGATTTTATACATGACACAGTTTAATATTGATGTTTTTGACACATTAAGAGTATCAATTGAATATGGGATGTTATTATTTTTATGTTTATCGAGATTTAGAGTGTTTCCTATCTATATTAGACAGTAACTTTAAACATAGTGCACTTTAATATTTATTTCCTTCTTCAATTTCATTTTAATATAAGATTCAACTTCCTTTATATTTTAATTCCCTTTATAAGCAAAGTAAATATCTGCATCTTCACATATTATGTCTGTTTTGAAAGAGTACAAGTGTGCTTTTGCTTGATATTGTTGTTCTTGTTAAATCTTGAATGGTGCAGTTCTATTCTTGATAGAGCCATCATTCAAGATCTAACTAAAGACCCCTTTCTTTTCTAAAAAAAATTTTCCAAAGAAAATTTTTTCTCAACTTTCAATTTTCCCTCTCCTCTCTGGAAAATCTGCTGGGATTTTATGCTTTAAAAAAAAATTCTGGATCGCTCAGATCCGAACTAGATGGAAGTGACAATTCTTGCACACTTGGCTTACACTTTTATACAAAATTTAAAAACCTCAAAGTTCCCTCCCCTTTTTCCTTTTCCATAATTTTCAAAATATCCTGATTGCTGAGTATGAGACTGAAGACCAACTCATGGTATTTGATCCAGTTCTTTTATTTCTTTGGATCAAACATCCTGTCGGCCGCACCATTGTTACATTAAAGAATCATTTAAGCAAATACTACATTAATCACATATTATCTGGTGCGTATTTGGCACAAAACATTATTCAGGTTCTTAGATCATATAAGTTCTAATATCAATTCCATTACAATAACTGCTGCAATCACATAAGGACTGTTTGTCTGAGGATTCTCAGACAAACAGTCCAATGAGATTTACGAGTGTCCCTGATTATATTAAGTCATCAAAGTTCACTTCCCTTCAGAAAGGATCAAAATTTCTTCCATTCACAAATATCTTAACAATGTAATAAGAAATTCACAGTACTTTTCTACGCTGCATGGTCCGCATTGAGATCTTTTCATCTGTCGCTTCTAGTGGAATTTCACTGTGGTTATAACACGCTGCCACTTGGGAATCACATGCACGATACAAATCTGGCACTCGTCTATGCTATATACCATCGGCTTGCTCTCGCCGATGGTCCTCGATTTGGATCTGCCTTTGTCTGGTGCATCGCCTTGCTGGGACTTATGCTAGTCAGCTACGGGAACGTAGAAACTCGACATCGCCATCTTAGCACGATGAGAAAACTGGAACAGAGAAATAAACGGGGGGGGGGGGATTCTGACCTGCGCTGCCGTATTTATTTCATTTCTCAGCGCCCTCTTTTCGACTTTGAAACTCACACACAGGAGCCCCCTCCCCTATTTGTTTAGACTGGGTGACATCATTCTGCCACCTTACGCAGTCTTGTATTTTCGGGAACGCACGCCCCCGAACGTCTTCCATGAATTCTTCAGCCTCGGTCGTTACGTCATAACCGTGGTATTTCTGCAACCTTTGACTTTTCATTGGCAGCGTGTTAACCTTCTTGCATGCACAGTTTTAATTCTAACGGTTAAGTTTTCACATATATTCAAATTACATTATTTCTATTGTGTCGTTTTAGATTGCATAAAATCTCAGATTTAATACTTCTTCTCTTATCTTATTCTTTGTATGTTAATATGATATTATTTCTTTAGTGATTTTAAATTTAACTGCTAAAAGGGACAAATATGTTTATCCAGTTAAGCACATTCTGTTAGATCCTGTATGAGTGATTTTTTTTGTGAATAAAGTCTCCCATTGACACTCTAACACAACTCAAATGAAGACTAAGTATTGCTTGATATAATGATCCACTGAGACCATACAACTGTAGCGTTTTGAATAGCTTCTCTCTCTCTTGGCACCATGTCATATGCTTTTTCCAGATCTACAAAACTTTTTCCAGAACTTAAATACAGATCTTTGTTATATTCCCATGACTTTTCAACTATTTGTCGTAAAGTGAATATCTGAACCTGACAGCCTCTATTTGGCCTGAATCCAGCTTGTTCCTCACCAAGCTTCTCTTCCACAATCCTTCTCAACTGTTTATCAAGTGTACTGGCCAGGAACGCTCAGTAGAGAAATCTTACCAGGAACGCTCAGTAGAGAAATACCTCTGTAATTCTCACAATCAGTTTTATTTCCCTTTTTATATATGGGTATTATTATTATAAAAACCTCCATGGAGTCAAAGACTCATCGTGGGAGGTCCACTGTTATACACACACAGTTTATCATACTGTGCCTTAAATATATTCACTGTCTCTGCACACACCACACTCTTGGGCAAAGTATTCCAATCACTCACCACTCTCCATGCAAAAAACCTGCTCCTTACTCCCTTGCTCACACCCTCCTTATACAGCTTCCAGGAATGACCTTTTGTTCTCCTGCTATCCTCACCCATTCTATGCAAAACCTCCCCGACATTAATCTGGTAATAACCTCTTAACAGCTTATATGTCTCAATCATATCCCCCCCTCCTTCTATCCACCAATTTCTGCAAATTGCATTTTGTCAATCTGTCTTCACACGCTACATTCCAGAGACCAGAAACCACCTTAGTCAATCGTCTCTGAACTTTTTCCAACGCAATTTCATCTTTTTGAAAACCAGGTGACCAGATCTGTGCACAGTAATCCATATGTGGCCTGATCAAAGCCTTATACAAAGGAACTATAACATCCTTACTTCTATAAGTCAATGTCCTCCGCATCATTCCCATTATCCGCTGTGTTGTCTTCACTATTTTAGTAATATGTCCCCGAAATTTTAGGTCCTTGTCTACAATCACTCGAAGATCTCTCATTTCCTCTACCTCTTCCAAGATATTTGCACTGATTGTGTACTTTACATCCCATCTCTGCTTCCCAAATTTCAAAACCTTACACTTTGAAACATTGAATTGACATCCCCACTTATTTACTCATTCAGTCAGTGTATTCAAGTCCTCTTGCAAACCTACAGCATCCACACTACTCCTGATAGCTCTCCCCAACTTTGCATCATCTGCAAACAACTGCACATCACCATTCAGACCTCTCCAGATATCATTTACATGCAAATTAAACAGCAGTGACCCAAAACAGACCCTTGAGGTGCACCACTAGTAACTTTCCTCTTCTGGGATATCGCTCCTCCATAGACAACTCGCTGATACCTATCAGACAGTCAATCTCCAATCCAGCGAACCAATCTACTGTTCAGCCCCATCCGTTCGAATTTAATTACTAGCTTGTCATGTGACAATTTATCAAATGCCTTTGCAAAATCTAAATATACCACTGTATATGCAACACCCTTATCCAACGCATTTGTCACTTTATTATAAAAAGTAAGCAGGTTGCTAAAGCACGATCTTCCTTTAGTAAATCCATGCTGGCTGCCAAAGAGTATTTTTCTGTTGTCAACCCAATTCTGAATCTTATTCCTAACTAACTTCTCTAATACCTTGACCACAACGCCAGACACACACAGACTGGTCTATAATTCAAAGCCTTACTCTTATCACCTCCCTTATGTATTGGAACAATTTTACCCTCTTTCCACTCTTTTGGAACTTGACCCAGTGAGAGACTCATGTTGAAAAGATATACAAAAGCTGTTGTTAACTCTCTGGCACATTCCCTCAAGACACATGGTGAAATAGCATCATGTCCCACAGCCTTATTTACATCAAGTCTATTCAATTCCTCATATACTTCCTGTTCACTTACTAACAGTTCCTTCTCCTCCTCCTCCTTTCCCATTGCTTTCAAGTTCTGTATGATGCCACATTCACAAGATTGAAATACCTTTAGAAATTGCTCACTAAATATCTGAACTATATCCTCTGCAGCAGTTATCATTCCTCCGTTTTCACCAATCAATCCCATCCTATCATAATCATTTTTTCTTCTACTGGCGACATAATGAAAAAACTCCTTAGGATTTTTTTTTTTTGGCCACTTTAGCTAACTGCTGCTCATACTGCATTTTTGCTATCCTTATCAAACTAGCTACCTTCCTCGCCTGCTCTTTGTACTTCTCATGCAACTGGTTGTTATAAATACTCATTTTGTGTTTCTTCCATAATACCTTCTTCTTCCAGATTGCATACCTTATCTCTTGATTCATCCATTTTACACCCACTCTATTTAACCTCTTGACCCTTGGAATACACTCTGATATTGCCTCCACCAAATAGGTCTTGAGTATGGCCCAAGCAGCATTGATATCCTTTCCATCCAGTTCCTCTTTCCAATTTATTATCGCAAGCTGTTTCCTGAGCTTTTCGTAATTACCAGTCTTATAATTCCACATATATCCCTATCTAACAGACGTTCTCGAATGACTGGTCACCCTGCACGTGATCACCTCGTGGTCACTCTCATCAACTGGTGGAAGATTTGACACCTCATTTATAATAACATCATCTGATGAGATGATCAAATCCAATACTCTTGATCCTCGTGTACCCTCTGTTATGTGCTGCCTAAGGTAATCTTTCAAAAACTCCAAAAATTCATTTTCTCTATCCCCAGATGCAGTCTGTTGCTTCCAGTCTATATTACCATAATTAAAGTTGCCAATAATGATAACTCGTTTTTTTGCTAGCTAGGCCAATTTGTCTATACATTTCCTTCTCGTTACCCTCCATATTACCAGGTCTATAGCAACACCCAACTAATATTTCATCTTTTTTACTTCTATCTCACACCATACTGCCTCAAAACCGTGACCACTATTTGCATCTTGCAATTCTACCTTAGATTCCACCATACTATGAGAGCTCTATTCCAATTATTTGGAATTCGTCCTTCTGTCCAGGCCCTCTGAACTATGCAGTGTAGCCACTGTAAAACTGAGTTTTTCCCTGTTAACAAATTTGTTAATGGAGTGATTTGAAGAGAATACCAGAGAACATGACCTAAAGTTTGGCTCAGATATGTCGATGTCATATTCATTGTTTGGCCTCGCTCTACTACTCAATTAGAAGAATCTATATAGCTGAATGATATTCATTCTCATATTGAATTCACTTTTGAATTGGAAGTCAACAGGCCATTACTATTTTTAGATTCACCCATAGAAATATCAAAGTAGAACACACTAAATTTCTCAGTTTACAGGAAGTCAACAAACACTTAATGCTGTTTGCATGCCACTTCCCATCACTTACCAGCACAAAAAAACAGGCATTCTTGTTACATGATAAAGATTACAAAAATCTCCACAAATATAAATAAAAGAAACAAAGAGCTCTATTTCTTCAGTATTATCCACCAGAGAATGGTCAACACAATTGTCCATCAACCATCCAGACAGTTCGATAAACATGATTTCAGAGGAATAGTGATTCTCCCTTACACACAGTCAGCAACATATAAGACATCAAGGCTACAATGACGACATAGCATGACTATTAAATTATTTAAGGAATTTACAATGTATACTGGAATATTAATTAAAAGAAACTTTAATAAATACCTCCTATATTTCGGCAATGTCACATTGCCATCTTCATGGGAACATACAACTATAAGACGTGCATGCAGTCACTGCAAAAAGCAAATGAGGCAGAATAGAGAAACTACTGTTGTTCCTAGAGTCCTAAAGGTGCCCCCTAGTGGGCTATATTGGGTTCTCATGAAGTTCTCAAGATGCATGCTTCCCAAATTTGGGGCAGTCTCATGCACCCAAATTTGTTAAGGTTTGGAAAGTTTTTTCGAGCTGAGGCTGATTCCATGAACAATCTTTCATATTTAAATTTGCTGTGGTGTATTAACGTGGCCTTGTTCCAACATATTCTGTAGCGGGTATCCAGAGCATTGTCTGCAAGCCCAGAGTGGCTGTATTGGTGAAACCGGATGTAGCCTTTGTGTTCCAAAATCCTGACATTTGCTGTCCTGTCTGTTTGGACAAAGTAGGACAGTTTACAGCTGCAAAGGACTTGGTATACCCCAGGTAGGTCTTGGGGAAGTGGCTGGTCTTTGGTGGAGCGGATAAGGGATGCCGATTTCTTATATGGTTTGTAACCATATAAGTCAGGTCATGTTTTTTTAAGATTTAGGTTAACTTTTCAGAGGTGTCCCGGATATAGGGAATGGTGATGGATTTAGTGTAATCTTTGTTATGAAGGGGGGGGGGGGGGGTTGTGGTAAACTGTTTTTAATATTTTTTTGGGGCTGTAGCCATTGGCTAAGAAAGTGTTAAGGATGTGGTTTCTTCCTTCCAAACTTAAACTCAGCCCCACAGTTTTTGTGGGGCTGAGTTTAAGGCTTTCTCTTCAAAAGTCTCCATAAAGAAGTTGGCCAGGAGTGGGAAGAGTGGTGAACCCATGGCTGTCCCCTTTATCTGTTTGTAGAATTTTCCAAACCTCAACAAATTTGGGTGCATGAGACTGCCCTAAATTTTGGGAAGCATGCACCTTATGAATTTCAACCCAGCAGTCAAGACAACCCAATATAGTCCCATAGGGGGCACCTTTAGGACTCTAGGAACAACAGTAGTTTTCTCTCTTCTGCCTCATTTGCTTTTCGTAGTGCCTGCGTGCATGTGTTATAGTTATATGTTCCCATGAAGATGGCAATGTGACATTGCTGAAATATAGGAGGTATTTATTAAGGTTTCTTTTAATTAATATTCCAGTATACATTGTAAATTCCTTGAGTAATTTAATAGTCATGTGTTACCAATGTGTAAGCCTATCTACAAGGAAAACAGAGCATAAAGATTGCCTTCTACCCTTCAACAAGATCTCTAATTTGATGAAACCTCCAAAACCTCCCTATCAGCCACTTAAAAAAACCTGGTGTCTCCAAGATTGGGCTATATTGGACAGACAGGCAGGTTGGGAGAGACATGCAGATCTGAACACATCAAGCACATGGAGAATGAAAGAAAATACAAATCAGGATGACAACACATAAAACCAAAACTAAATTCTGTGGCAACAAACCTAATTGCTCTAGATTACATATTTACAGATTTTTCTTAAGACTATTCAAGAAATGCTAAAACAACCTAAACAGTGCAACAAGGAACATGGGATGATATCGCATCAAGTCTGATTGTCTCCCATTAAACATGATATGCATTCAGTTACCAGTAGTTTGCAGAGGACTATCAACCATCAGATACCTTCATAATTTGGTTTCCACAGGGTTTGCCACGTGGAAGTGAGTTATGTTGGGAAGGAGAAGCTAGGTGATCATTCTTGAGAGGATCATATGTTGCACATCCATTGCCTTTGAACCACAACTTTTAAATATGACTGGTTAAATGTCATCCTCTTGTCAAAAATACCCACCTTATTTTGGTTGAGAGTTAAGGAGATTAGGATGAAATGGAAACACTTTATGTGAATGCTGATATAAAATATCTGGAATAGAATTTTTTGTAGAAAATCAAAGCACATAATTGCTTTGAGTTATATTCTTCACAGCATTATTCTACTGATTTATAATACTTTGAACAGTTGCATCACCTGTAGTCCCTCTTTGGAAATGCCATTTTTCATTTGGTTATATATTCCCAACATCCTGAAATTGTTTTCCTTTCAGGATATGTTCATCTTTAATAAGAGAAAGAAATTCCCTTTGGTGCCAGATGTGATGAACAAAGTTAGTAGTTGCTCACTTCATTAAGGAATTCTTAGCCAACCAACCTGTGATTGGCTAAGAATTCATGAATGCTTAGATCTATGTGATAGGCCCCAAGTTTAATCTGGATATTCTGCTTTAGAGATCAAACATTAAACTTTTTTCCTGCCTGCTTCAAGCCTCCAGTAGGTGAGGTATTATCATACACCAGACATTGAAATTCATTTCCACCTAACGACATTCACAAACATTCAGGCCCACAGCAGGATCTGAACTCGCAGCCCTTTGGTTGAAGAGTGTATATGCTAATCACCTTGACCAACTAAGCTAAAAAATACTTGTCCATAGGTCCACTGAGTTTGAATATCTTGTGGCAAATTCATTCTCATGCGTGGAGTCTATGGAGACTTGTAAGAGTTGAATTTTAAAATCGATATCCCTACAAATTCAGAAAACTTGAAGAAAGTATATGTGGAGGTGGAAGATTGTTATTCTATGAATAGATACTATTTTTCAGTAATTAGCAACTTCTTGTTTCACTGGATACTTGTTTATTGTTTGGAAAATAGTTGTCCTTTTTTTTTTTTTCCCCTCCAAAAGACCAAAGTTTGATTCCTCTAGGACACCAAGAACCCTGGATTTTTCAGCTAAAGACGAATTAGCTAGTCTTCTGCAGATGACAGAATTTTCTCTTATGGAAACTGAAATTCTTTCCAACCTTCAACTCAGCACACCTGCAGTAGACAAACCTGTTGCAGAGCAAATGAAATTAACAGATATAATACATACATTTTTGCCTTAATATTCCTGTTATAATTTACTCTGTAGCTTGGAAATTAACAAGATCTGGTCAAGGCAGATTTGCATCTTGTATTACACGGTGTGCAAATCAAATATGTTGAATGGGATTTGCATTCAGAGAACTAACTCTGTGTACATAAATTATAAATGACATGAAATTATATTTGTTTTTTAATCCTTTACCCAAGCATAAGTAAATGAAAAGTTTGTGCATGAAGTAACTTCATGACTAGTCTTCTTGTCAATGAAAGTAGGTGATTTCATATCGAATTCTCCTAGTACTCCATGATGCATGGCATGCTTTCTCTTGGAAAAGTTTATTGCAGGGAGGGGATAGTACCCAGCCTAGATTTGATCTTTGTTTAAAATAGTTTTGCAAGGTGTCTGGGAGTTTCATAAACTGTGGATGATAAAAAATAATAACTCTCTTGTACCTCTAGCTTGACTCTACACAGCAGACCAAACCTGTGACTATCAGTCACAAAAAAAAAAGAAAGAAAAAGAAAAAACCATTTGTGGAAAGCTACACCATATTGAGAGCTAAATCACTTATTATTATTTTACTGTATCTCCATGGAGACCGGAGACTCAGTGTGTGTGAGAGAGAACCATACTAACATTTACACACACAAAACCTCCTTAAACTCGTTTATTGTCATCAATGCACTGACAACTAATTCTGGCATTCCATTTCACTCTCCACTATTCTCCATGCAAAAAATCTAGTACGCACACTTTTACACAACTTTCACAGATGACTCCTAGTTCTCTGACTATTTGTTCTATATTGAAAAATTTCCATTGCATCAATTTATAAAACTCCTTTAACATCTAATAAGTTTCTATCATGTCCCCTCTTTTCCACCTATCAACTAAACTTGGTAATCCAGACACCTTCAACCTGTCCTCATAGGTAGCATTTTATAGACCTGTTACCAGCTTGGTCACTCTTCTCTGAATCCTCTCTATTGTCTGCTGATCCCCAAGAAACTTTGGTGACAAAATCTGTGCACACTAGTCACAATGCAGCCAAATCATAGCCTTATAAAGAGGGATAATAACTTCCCTATCTTTACTTGGTAGCATGTTTTTCATCATCCAAGTAATCCTCTGAACTATTTTGCCATATCCCCTCTGAACTTCAACTCTCTGTCCACCATTATCCCCAAGTTTCTATCCTCATCAATTTCTTGTAATTCAATACTATCAATGTGATACACAGTATGCAACCTTTTCAACCCCAAAGTGCATACCTTGCATTTTGTAACATTTACATTTTGTAATGTTGATGATCATTACTTTGCCCACAATACCAGTTTATTTAAATCATTCTCCAGGATATCTATATCACCTTTATCAGCTACTGTCCTCCCCAGTTTTGTATCATCAGCAAACAATTGATATTCCCCCCCCCCTTTTAAATTTTTCCCTATATCATTGATGCACAAATTAAAGAGTAGTGGCCCTAGTATAACACCCTGAGGTACTCCACTAGTCACCCTCATTCTCCATGCTACTAGCTTCGTATCCATTCCCATTTGCTCCAACTTTTCTAAAGTTTTCTATGTTATATTCTGTCAAATGCCTTTGCAAAGTGTAAAAGTGTCATGTCATTTCCTTTATCCAATTCTGCTGTTACATTATTATAGAATGTGAATAAATTACTAAGACAGGAACTACCCTTTACAAAGCCATACTTCCCACTATAGAGTATTGCATCTCTATTGACCCACTGTTGAATTTTTAATTTTTACCAATACTTTAACAACCATTTCTCTATATTTATTGGGCTGTAATTTGATATTTCTGTCTTGGAACCACCTTTATGTAATGGAACTATCTTTCCCTCTTTCCACTCCCCTGGAACCTTGCCAGAGCTGAGACTTAAATTGAAAAACTTCATCACAGGCAATGTCAATTCTCTTGCACATTCGCATAGTACATGGGTTGACATGCCATCCAGTCCCACTGCTGTATTCACATTGATATATTTTATTATGTTGAACACCTCCTGTTCATCTACCTCAATTTTGAAATGCATCTCTGTCACATCAGGAACTGCAAAATCTCCACTAGATGATTCGCCTTTGCAAAATGATCACTTAACAACTGAACTATTTCTTATGTCTTTGGCATCTTCCTACCTTCAGGCATTGATTAAAGTCATCTTCCATAGTCAGTTTTTCCTTTTACTTTTTAATAATGAAAAAATCTTTTAGATTTGCCTGCTTAGCTAATTTTCTCTCAAATTGATTTGATCTTTCTTAAACCATACTAGTCACCCGTCTTGCTTGCACTTTGTACTCCTGACAGGTATGCTGATTATATAATTCTTTATATTCCCTCCACAATGTTGAAGTATTTTCCATATAGTAGCAAAATGATGTACAATCATATTATTAAATGCTCTCGATAGAGTTAGCTGTGTGTGTGTATACACATATGTACATATAGTATCTATATTTTAACTTAGTAAATTATTCTTTAAAAGAAATTATATTCCAGATTTTATTGTTTACCCAAGTGTAAGCAAACAGGAGTTTGCATGTGAAGTTTTGCTCTGTAAAGTTCAAAAAGAATGTTTTTTTGAATAATGTAAGGATTTTAATGTAAGGAGGGGGGGGGGGGGGGTATATGTTACCTTGATGGACCTGTGTTTCACTCAGGATTTCTCCATGAGGGCAGGTCACAAAGATGCCTCCAATGATCTCGATCTTGAGCCTCTCTCTTCCATGTTATACCCATAGATTTCATTAGTGGATTTTCCCATCTTGTAGGTGGTCTTCCTGGTTTTCTCTTTATTCTTGGTTGCCAGTTGAGTAGTCTATATGTCCATCTGTTATCCCTGAGTCTGGCTATGTGACCTGCCCATCTCATCTTGCTTTCATATACTGCAGTTACCACATCTTTTATGCCTGATCTCTTTCTTAGTTCCGTGTTTCTAACATGTTCCATTTTGCTGATGTTCCAAATCCTGCATTCTATTGCATGCTGAATTATTCTGCGAGTCTCTTCTTCTTTTCTTGTTGTGTTCCATGTTTCTGATCCATATGTGAGTGATGGAAGAATGTCACTATTAAATAGTTTTGCCTTTGCAGAGATGTCAAGATTTGGATCAGTAAGTGTTTCTTTTAGTCTGTTGAATGATAGCCATGCAGCTTGCTTTCTTTTTGCTAGTTCTTCGGATAAATCGTTATTCATTTTTATTGTTTGTCCTAAATAATTGTTCTATAGGGATGTTATCAATACATAGATGACTGTCACTTGTGTAGATGTTTTTGATCCATTTTGTTTTTTCTAGATTCATTTCTAAGCCTATCTTATTGCTGTTTGTGTATATTTTTTCACCTATTTCTTCTAGGTCTTTTGGGTTTTGGGATATCAGTACTAGATCATCAGCAAACATAAGGATTTGTAGTTTTTCAACATCTATGCTTATTCCTCTGTTTAGGTCTATTTTTTTTTCGGAATGTATTCTAAAGTGCTGGTAAATAGATTTGGGGAGATCACATCGCCTTGATGGACTCCCTCTCTTTATATCTATATTTATAGGTTGATCAAAAAGGGTTATTTGTGTGGTCTGATTTTTATTAATTTCTTTTATCATGTGGATGTAAGTAGGGTCCACATTTATTTCCAGTAAGGCACTAATGACTGCATTGTGTTCTATGGTATCAAATGCTTTTTTAAAATCAATAAAGAGGAAACATAGAGAGATTTGGTATTCTCTGCATTTTTCTGTTAGTTGTGAAATGACCTAGATATGACTATTGTGGAGAAGCCTCTTCTGAATCCTGCCTGCTCTCTTCCAGAGTGTTTTGGATTCTGTTCAGTATTACTCTGTTCATGATTTTATATATATGAGAGAGAGTAGACAGATTGGATGATAGTTCTCCCTTGTTCCCTTTTTTGAATAGATGTATGGTTTTTGAGGTCTGCCATTCCTCTGGAATCTTTCTCTCTTTGAAGTACTACGTGAATCTGGCAGCCAACGCTTTGAAAATAATTGGTTTACCTTATTGGATTTCTTCAGCCTTAACACTATCAAGTCCTGAGTTACTCATTTTCTTAAGGGCATGTTCTATTTCTTCTGGAAGTACATCTGGTATATTGCTTGGTTTTGGAATGATAGGTTCTGAAACTTGGCACTTAGTTGCATAGAGATCATTATAAAAATTCTGCACAATTTCTTCTATCCTTTTTCTATTAGTATGTTTTTCTCCATTTTGATCCTGTAAAGCAGATGGAATTGACTGTTTAAAATTGAAGTCTTTTTCTATTTTTTTTTTTCAGGCTGGTTTTTGCCTGCACTGCTTCTCTTAGTTTTTGTATTCTGAAAGCTTTGTAGTCTTCTGGAATTCTTTTCTTTAGTAACTTACAGATAATTTTGTATTCTAGAAAAGTTTCTTCAGATTTCTTCAGTTCTTTTCTCTTTTTCAGTAGTTCTATAGTTTGAGGTGAGAGTTGTTCTCTTTTCTTTTGTTTCACAGGAATTTCTGATTTTTTCTTGCACTCATTGAATTTATTAATAAAGTCAATATAATCATCATTTATATAACAGTTCTTAATAGTCCATTTGGTCTCTTCTATGTACTTCCTGAACTTGTGGTAGTCTATTTGTTTTGGTTGTTTTTTGTGATTTGATGTTGCCCTGATATGTTGTTCTTTTTTGTGGTCTGTTCTTATGTGGTCAGAATTTATGTTGAAGTATGTTTCACCTATTGTACCAACATTTTGTACCAGTCTGTTAAAATGTAGTCAATTTCATTTTTTGTGTCTCCATTCAGTGATTGTCAAGTCCATCATCTTCCTGGGCGTTTGTTGAAAAAAATGTTCATGATAAAGAGTTGTTCAGCTGCAGCAAATTTAGCTAATCTCTCTCTCCTCTTCTATTTCTTTCTCCCAGGCCATGTGGTCCTATAAATTTTGTTTTCTTTTCCACATCCTATTTTGGCATTAAAGTCACCACCAACAAAAGTGTATGTTGACTTGTAATTTAATGCCTGTTCAAGATTCATGTAAAAATTTTCTATTTCTTGATTATCAGTTACAGATGTTGGAGCACAGCAGGATATTAATTTTATTGTTATATTGTTCTCTATTCCAATTATGAATACACCTATTCTTTCAGATATGATGTTACAAGAAAGGATCAACATGGTGAGATTAGATTTAACAATGAAGCCCACTCCACTTTGTTTGCCATTGTTTGAGGATGCCCCGAGGATTATCTGTGAACCATTGTACCATCTTGCTGTCAGTTCTTTCAATCTTTTTTGTTTCATTCACTAGCAGGATATCCAAGTTGATATTGGGTAGTTCTTTGATTAATAAATCTATTCTGTAGTCTCTTGCCAAAGTTAGAGTATTGAGGATACCGAATGCCATTTTCATAGATTTTCATCTGTGAGATTCTTAGCATCCCTGGCCTCACTCAGTGCCTTACCGCCGCTATAGAAAGGTAAGTGTGGGCCGCACAGAATAACTCAGGGGGGGGGGGTTCTGTTGTTGTAGTGGCATCTTTGCTGTGGTCGCATATACACTACTCCTGACCAGGGTTCTGAAGTGTTTGCCAGAGCTCTGTTAGTGGTGCTGGGTCCAGGTTCGATAATGGTTAGGATTCCCAACACTCCAGGGTGTACCACAGGGAGGTAGAGTTGGACTTTGCACCCCCCAATATATGTATATATCAGGGATATATGTATACCTGGGAAGATGATATAATGCTTACTACTTTTTTGTTGTTGTTGATCCCACACACATGAAAGGTCACAAGATCTATAACACTACAGGGCCATGTGTGGGCACGTTATTAAGGAGCAAAATGTAGCCTGTTGATATGTTTCTTAAAGAGGGAGGTTGCACTCAGTGGGAAAATCAGTATGGGGGAGATTTTTGCAAAGAATAGAGGTGGATGGAATGAAGGAAGCTGATGAGAAGTTAGTTTGGCATGTTCAAATCTGGACAGTGTATAGGTGTTGACCGGTGGCTGGTCTACTTCTTCTGTGGTGAAACAAGTGGAAAAATGGCAGCAGCCAATTCAGAAGAGCAATCATTTTGGCAGTCAGATACATCTTCTGATACAGAAGATGTAGCTGACTGCCAAATAACAGGTCGACCATGCCATTAGGATGCAACAACTTGTGAGTTGTTGCATCCTAATGCAACCTGTAACTGGAACTACAAGTAGGTCCAGTTATAGATGAAAAGATTATTACCATTGAAGAGTTGTTTAACCACCAAAACAAATAACAACCAGCATTCAGAGAAGTCATCACCCTGCATCAGTGATGGTTTAGTGGATGACATACTGGGGGGGGGGGGGGAATCCAAGTTGTATTTCAGTGAGAAAAGGTCAAGACACCGTGCTGGAACTGTGGTATGGCCCCAAACGACACCTTTGTGAGGACCACACAACAGTGATTAGCAGTGAATGTGCCTGACCACATATCACCATCTTATTGGCCATCTCGAAGTCCAAATCTGAATTCATTGGACTTCAAATTGTGGTTGGAGTTTGTGAGAGTAGTCTGCAAGAAATGACATCCCAGCATTGCCAGCCTGAAATAGGATTTGGAGCAAACAGCCATTTCCACTGGATGTTGTGCGTGTGCTGCCATCGATATGTAGCTTCAGAGACTTCAGGTGTACATGAAGACAGAAAGGGGGGGGGGGTGTTTCAAACATTGAGTGCTGCTATATGCACATTATACATGTGGTTTGTATGTGCTGAAAGCTGTAAATGATTTCTTGATAGATTAAAGGTTTATGCTCTGTTCAAGTTGTAACAGTATTTATGACTAGACTAGGTAGCTTTTGTGTAGAACTTTGGTATTATTCCACTGAATTCACACATAATAACATGCACTTTCAATTTAAATGTTGTTCTCTTTTTGTGGTTATTTTCATGTAATGCATTGAAAATGACTATGAAATGTAGCCAAAAATTGTACAAATAAACAATTTTATATGACTTCCATAATTATTTAATAATATATAAAAAGAATATTATATTCTGTAAAGGCTGCATATCATTAATATTTCATGAAACATTGCTAGACGTGGTAAATGCTGGCAAGGATGACATTCTGGCATAAGCAGCTTGGCTTGATATTTGATAATTCTGCTGAAAATGTTGGCAGTAGCTTTATAGGATTTAATCTATCATAGAAGTTGTTCATGAGTTGCTTGAATATAAAAAAAAAGAAAAGAAAAAAGTGTTACAGGATCTGCTGCAGTAAGTACAATTGTATAGTAGTGTATGAACATTGATAAAGAAACATCTGTTCCCCATCTCTGTACTGACTGAAATTATAGACATTGTTCTTATTCCTGACAGAAATAGCAAAAATCATGAAGAGGACAACAAGGAAAACTTATTATTAACAAATTAACTGAGTTGATAGGTGAATTAATCAGAGGGTTAGAGCAATGCTCCTTCTTGACTGAACAGACTAATGATTTTTTATGTATGAAAAATTACACAAGAAAGGATCATCATCACGAACCATGGACTCACTGCCCGTTGATGTCCAATGCCTGCTTCACTATCTTATTCCACCTTTCTTTGTCCACTGCGCAGTGTCGCAGTTTTTGTACACCCATTCCACACCAGTCTTTTATATCATCTATCCATTCTCTGTATGGTCTACCTCTTCTGTTTAAACCATCCAAAATACCAAACATAAATGTATTTATCTTCCAGTCCTCACTCATTCTATAGATATGTCCAAATAATTGCAGCTTCTGATTTATAATCTTCTGCATTAGATTCTGTTTTGGTTGTATCTTCTGATAGAGCTCTTCATTGATGATTTTCTGTACCCATCCTATTCTTAGAATCTTCCTGTAACAAGTTCTTTCAAATGCCAAAATTCTTTTTCTTGATTTCTTATTTATTACCCACGTTTCAGATTCATAGAGTACACTGCTGAAGATGCATATTTCCAGTACTCTTAGTTTTGTTTGCAAGCTGATCACTTTACTTTTCCAGATGTTATCCATGGCCTTCAGATTTGTTCTTCCCTTTGCAATTCTGATCTTTATTTCTTTTTCGCAGTCCAAGTCATATGCCAGTTTACTTCCCAAATATGTGAATTGTTCTACATTTTCTATATCAGTTCCATCCACTTGTATCTTTTGTTTCATGTTCTGCTCACCAAATACCATTGTCTTTGTTTTTTCCAAGTTCATAACAAGTCCAAATCTCTTCCCTTCCTCATTTAACAGTTTCAGTTTTTTTTTTTTTTTGTAGTTCTCTTTCGTCTTCTTCAATAATAACAATGTCATCTGCAAATCTCAGTTTTTTTATCAATTTTTTATCAATTCCATAGGATTTCAGAACTGCTAATGTCACCTTTTGGTCCATGCTGTCAAATGTTTTCTGAAAATCAACAAAGCAAGTATATATGTTTTTGTTTTTTCTCCGGGCTTTCTCTGCTATTAACCTCATTGTCAAAATCTGTTGAATTGTAGTTCGATCCTTCCTAAATCCTACTTGCTCGTCTGCAAGGTATGCTTCCAATTGTGTTCTCAATCTTTCTGTCAATATGATCATCATCACTTTACCAAGGTGACTTATCAAGGCAACTGTTCTATCATTTTTACATTCTAGCTTATTTCCTTTCTTATATAATGTTACTATTTCATCAAATCACATTAATCAATTTCAGGATGTTTTATGCCGCCCCTCACACACACAATATCAAAGCTGAATGAGGAATCCAGTTACTATTAAAAAAAGACAGTAATTTGGAGCAGTCCTCTACTTCTAAACTTTTAGGATTAGCTCTACAGTCTCAATAAAATTCTAAATTTTGCAACTTTGAGAGAGAGAGCTGTACTATTTTAACATTCTTTGTAAGTATAGCAATTAATGAACCTGCTTTTGTTTATACTGTATCACTTCTACCTGTATTTATGTATGTATTCAGCAATTTAATTCACATTTCATTTGGGGCTCTGGGAAAATTGGTGCACCTATATTTGTTTTTCCTTTTGTTTGACAACCTATCTCTCTGTATTATAACTATAGGGGTACCATTGAGCTAAGTTCTTTGTAAAGATGTTCATTTTTCGAAATATTTGTAAGCATATTCATAATAGATGACCTAGATTTATTCAGTATAATTTAATTCGTCTGTAATTAAAATGCCAAGTCATTAAATTATTTAACCTGTTCCAGCTTACTTCCTCCACTTTCAAGGTGAGTTTTTTCTGTTTCTATTGACATTGTTTTGATTTTATCAAAATTTATTCCATTGCATGGTCTTTGCTGTTTTTCATAGATTGGCTCTCATATACTTTGTTTTTCTTATTATCTGTAAACAATACTATATCATCTATTTATTGTGATGCAATTTTTGTTCATTTACAGATATTCACAATTTTCTGGGATGGACTTGTATCAGTTTCCCAGGTAGCATAGATATCTCTGCATGCCTGATTCTTCTCTTAACTAGTATTTCATGTTTCATCTGCTACAGATTTGATTGTTACAGTGATATTTTTATAGTACTGTAATATGATATTGAGTATTTTTTTACCTTTTTTTCTTTTGATATTTCAAACTATGCATTTCTGCTTAGATATATTTCTGCAATAAGAAGAAATATGTGGCTATAAAGATTTCTGTTGTTTTTACACATTTTAACATCAATAATTGTAATAGTGTAGATTGCACTCCCGTTGTGGAGCACTTTCTCCTAATTCCATTGGCCCTTCTCGTAAATGTTGCTCATAAGTTGCTTTTATTTTCTTTTTTATAATTCTTTGAAATAATTCTTTAGTTTGCACATTACTGAGAACAGTTTTTTTTATGTATTATTCTTCCTAATTTCTGATCATGAGGAATTTCTTTAGAGGTTAAGATTTCATTAAATAACTGCACTAAATATCGTTTTTGCCACTCATATTGTCTATTCCCAAAATGCAATTCTTAACTCTGCCACTACAAATGATGGATATTGATAATTTCATCATTAGTATTTATATCTTCTGCAATATTTGAAAGCATATCATTACTAAATAAGCACCCCATTGATAAAAGAGAATCTTCATAAGAGATTCTCTTTTATCAATATATATATATATATATACACTAAGGGGGTTCTGCCCCCTCCCCCCGAGTTCTGGGCAAGCCACTCCATTGTTTTGAAACGTCTAACAAATTGTTTCTGATGAAGGCAAACACATTGTTGGACGTGAAACGTTTCAGATTTTGGCTTAACAGCTTATCGGCTTAACCCAGCTGAAAACAATGAAGAGACAAAAAACGTGACATAAAAATGTCTCAAATTTCGGCTTATCTTTTTATATATATAGACTGGATATATATATTTTTTGTCTTTCCTGATTATTTCTCATCTCAAATTTGTATTTTAATTTTGGTCCTGCTCATATTTGTCTAATTGTGAATATGCAGCAAATAAAATTACAGATGATGACTCTTGTTGTTAGAAAACTAACTAACTACTGAAAAAATCTTGTAGTCCCACAGCATCAGTGTTGTAGAGAGTCATAAGAAAAGTTTCTTTACTATAGCAAATTGCCCATAATGACAAGCTACTGTTTTCAATTGTAAGTTTGATATAACAAGAGCTGACTATTTATTATCTAAGCATTAATAAGTGTAATAAATAGTTAAACATTCATTAAGTGCCACTCATATTCTTTGGTTAGAAATAAAGAACCGTCTTTATTAAACATGTTCAGTGGTTGTTTCATACTTTGAAAAATTGTTTATGACTTGATTCATCATGACATTTTGCTGGTGTTATTGAATTTTTCTTTTTAAATAACCTGTGAAAGAAACAGTTGAAAATTTCACATTATCAAAACCAGAGATTTACGTGCACTGTAATAGAAATCATGTTATATTATTATTTTTACACATTGCACTAAATTATGTATTTTTTTTTTCTCAATTTAGAAAATGGGGTACTTAGTTTTGCAAATCCGAATTATCATCTAGACCCATCAGATGTCAACAGTAATCCAGAACCAACAAGCCAGTTAGAACCAGCAGAAGACGAGTATGATGAATTATATGAAGAATTAGATGCTGTATGCAGGTTCAGTCGTAAACCAGCTATACAGAGTCGCCGCAGCTATGCCCAATTGGATACCGTTTCTATGGGAATAGACATAAATGCGGACACCAGTGGAACTCTAGAAAATGCACCTCTGTTGTCGCCTGATTGTGAAAATAATTTGTGAGTAAACTGCTATTAAACTGTTAATGAATTGATAAATTTTTGTTTGATACTTTAATTTTAAATGAAAATATATTATCATCTAAGTACAGTTAAAATGCATAAAGGAAACTGACAGCTCGTCATAATTAAGATTTCATTACTGTTTCATTTGCCAGCCTGGTTTAATCAAGTGGTTAATGTACCTGCACTCAAACCAACAGGAAGTGAGTTGGAATCCCACTGCAAGCATGGATGTTTGTAATTTGTCTTTAGGTGGTAGATGAATTTCATCACTATTGTGAGAGCACTGCTCAGCTTATTAGATGTCTGAAGTGGCTTTAATGTTCCACGTTTGTTCTCTAGAGTAGGGTTTCCAGACCATATAAAAATTAATAATTTTTTTTCTTAAAAAAAAGAAAAAATCATTAGTATGGTGCTTATGTGCTATAGGTTTACAAATGAATATATTAGGAAGGAACTTGACATTGTTAGGATTCAGTCTAGATGGTATGTTTACTTACCATTGTTTTATTATCATGTTTACTTAACAGAATGGGACAGGAAAGGTTGGAAATAGTGTTTAATGCCAAGATGGCAGGTAAAGACCAAGATCTAGGTGGATTAATACAATCAGAAATGCCTTAGAAGACAGAACTATAAAATTTTGAAATACTGGAGTGCTGACAATTGATTGACTAATTTGGAAGAAAATTGTTGACAGGACATATTGTGATAATGTAAAATCATATATATATAATAGTATCCTTTACAATCTTGAAGATACAACTTTGAAGATAAATATCAGGAAATTGATGATGATGATGATGATGATGGAACTGGGATGTCTTTTTGTCCCCCATTCCTTTAGGATCCTGCTTGTACTGAGACTTCAGTTAAACAACCTGAACATAGACATTGCCAATTCTTTCTCACAGTCTCAAGATTAATTACAAGAGTAAATTTTTCAGAACAGGTCTGATGGTGGGAGAACTAGGGCCATCCATGGAAACTGAGCAAGAGTGTAGTTAGCAAGCATGCTAGAACTAGGTTTTTTTACTTGGAGAGTGGTGAATGAGCAGAATAAGCTATTAGAGTGCCATGACTGTGAATAAGTTCAAAGCAAAGTATGATAGATACTGTTCGAATGCTGAATAGTTCTTGACATAATGTTTAGGGCCTCCCTCGATGAGTCTAAGGACTCTTTGGAGTTGCCCGTAATAATAATAATAATGGGGAGGAGAGGCAGAAAGTGATTGGCACAGCTGGTGTGAACAGGTCATTTCCTAATTGGACAGAGATCAATGATGGACATCTGGCAAAAATTTATGCTGTTCTTTTAGAAACTGTAAATATAAAGAAACATTGGGCATTATACAGTATTTCTTTAATTAAAAGTTATGAAGTTTGTATTTGACAGATCTTTATCTAGTAGTTAAAAAAAACTGTACTGATTTATAATTTTTGATTTTTAATGGTATGGTGTGTTCGTGTTTATTTCATTGAGGATTTCAGGTAATTCATCATCATAAAATTCCTAATAGAAGGATTGTACATATTATGATAGTATGATGTGAAAAATTTACATCATTACAAACTTTCTATCAGTTTTCCTACAAATTAATCCATTATCTGTTAAGACTCCTTGTATTTCTGTATTCTTACTTATTAATCCACAAAATCTTGATCTTTCTCTGGATCTTTTTCCTATCTTCTTGTAAAAAAACACTTTCTTGCTAACCTGATTAGCCAAGTAATTGTCATATCTGCTCTCCAGAAAAAAACAGGGTGTGGGTTTGAATCCTGCCATGGTCATAGATGTTTGTGATTGCCTTTAGGTGGAAGATGAATTTCATTGCCTGGTGTAAGACTACTGCCCTACTTACTGCACTCTTGAAGTGGCTTGAAAAAAGTTCCATGTTTGGTCTCTAGAGCAGGGTTTGTGGACTATGTAAAATAATTAAATACCAAAAAATATATATAAAAATTAATAAAAAAAAAAAAAATAGAAAAAAACCCTTATACCATTCAGAGTGCAAATATACTATAGATGTATCAAAAAGAAAACCTTTCATGGGTGCAAACTACATAAAAAAAAAAACAACAAGAACAACAAAATCCAAGGTTAGCTCTACTCACACATTCCTGAATACTGAAAATGTGAAATTCTTTCCTAATTTACTCCTTTTTTTAAAAATACAATACTGCTGTTGATGCCATTTTCTCTCTTCCCTAATCTTTCTCAGAACTCTCGTATCTGTGGCTTCCAGTCTTTGATCAAGTGTTTTATTTCTAATCCAGCTCTCAGATCTATATGTTAAAATTGGTTTGACACTGTCTTGTACATATCTAGTTTAGTGTTTTGACTAATTTCTCTCTTATATTTATCATAGCAACTTTGATAATTCTGTTGTCTGTTTCCAAATTTAATTTCTCATCTTTGCTAAAAATTGTGCCTAAATAGCTGAAATGTTTTACTCGGTCTATAAGTTCTCCATTCAGGATGTAATTGATGTTTTCAGTGTGTCTGCTTAATTTCATTGCCTGTCTTTTTTATTGCTGATTTTCATAATATGATCCATATACATAACAGCAGATAAATAACATAATAAATGAATATAGATAAATAAATCAGATGTGAGGCAAGGGTACACATAATATGCATCCTTGTCTCACACCTGATTTAACATAAAAGCATCTTCTTGTACCTCCTTCACTTCTAACTGCTGACTTACAACTCAGATATGGACTAGGTATTGCCCTATGTAATGTCCTATTTACACTATATAACTGCAGCATTTTGAACAGTTTTTCTCTTGGCACCTTGTCATATGTCTTTTTCAGATCTACAAAAACTTACATTCAGATCTTTGTTATATTCCCTTGATATCTTAACTATTAAAATAAAACCAAATATGAGAATTACAGAGGAATTTCCCTACTGAGTATTCCTAATAAAATTGACACAAATATACTTGAGAAGGGGCTAAGAAAAATTTTGAAAAGGAAGCTTAGCAAATAACAAGTTTGGTTCAAACCGAATAGTTTGCCAAAATCAGATTATATATATATATATATATATACACAGGCTCGGCTGGTGGTGTGTGCGAAGTGTGCAATATACACAGATGCCGCAGAAGAAAAGGTGCCTAAAAATGTCAAAAAATATGAGATAAGAGTTTAAATGAACAACGAATGGTACATACATAATTATGAATGTATGTCGTCTTCCGTTCGGGCCCCTTCAGATCTTCCCAGAAATGAACAAATAAATTCTGAAATTATATCCTGGACCCGATTATATCATGTAATTTTTGATTAAAATTTACGAAAATATACTTAAAATAGTTCTTTATTTTTTGATGTATCATAAATCAACTTATGATTAATTGTTGAGTTCCGTGTAAAAAAAAAATTGTATAAGCAGGACTAATCCGTAGGTAACATTATACTGTAAAGTGATTTTCATTTGTTTTTCATTTCCTGTTTGTTTATTCACACTTTATTCAAAAAAAACTTTTTTGGAAAGGCACCGAACATTAATCACACACAAAAGAAAAAGACTAGGTGCCGGCGCTGTATATATAACAAAGATATAAATGTAAGTTTTGTAGATCTGGAAAAGCATATAAAGGTGCCAGGAGGAAAACCTGTTCAAAATGTTGCAGTTATATATATGGTGTAAATGGGACATTATACAGAGCAATACTTAGTCTGTATTTGTGTTGCAAGTTAGCAGTTAGAACTGAAGGAGGTACAGGAAGATGGTTTGATGTTAAGTCATGTTTTGAGACAAGGGTGCACATTATCAAGTAAAGTGGTCTTAGTATCAAAACTGGAGCTCTTTATTTTATGCAGGGGATGTTTCTAAATAAATCCTGTACAGGTCTGCAAGATTTCCTGATGAAATACAAGTAAAACATTTCAGCTATTTAGGCACAGTTTTTGGTGAAGATTGCAAATTAAAGATGAAAATGGATAATATCATTAGCAAAGCTGGTATATAGAAGGAAGTCACCTGAATAAATTTATATGGAGAACATTGAACTATCTGTATATAAGACAGTGTTCAAACCAATTTTAACTTATAGATATGAGAGATGGATTAGAAATAAAACACTTAATCAAAGAGTAGAGACCACTACTCTTTGATAGTTACTCCTCATTTCATTGTTAGTCGATTGTACCAAATTTTGCCCTTCATTGCGTATTGCATGAGTTACACCACATTTTCTGTTTTGTTAATTTTGTTGAGTGGTGTATTAGGTAGTAGACAACATTCATTGTCCAATAACATTTTGCCTCCTTGTTCATTGCAGATGCTATATTTTGTCATCAGAGTGGGAGCTATAGCTTCTTTCCCACTCAGTGTTCAAACATTGATTGTGAGCAATACCCTTCATCAGCATGCCAAACATACTGTGTAGATCCAGAGAATCCCCAATCTCATCTTTTTGTAGGATAGCCACCAGATAGTGTACAGGACCAAACCTGATGGTAGTGTGTTGGAGGCTTCCCAATCAGCTTTCCCATAATCCTGCTGCTATTTGCATTACAGAATGGAGAATGGATGTTCTCTATATGGATGGCATGTCTAAGAGAGTATGTCTTTTCACTGTGTGTGTGTGTGTGTGTGTGTGTGTGTGTGTGTGTGTGTGTGTGTGTGTGTGTGTGTGTGTGTGTGTGTGTGTGTGTGTGTGTGTGTATCCCAATATACAGTGAAAACACTAACAGGACAGTAAACACTCGGATGAGGTATGACTGTGGTTAAAATGAAATAAAAAAACCCAGCCTTCCTCCAAAAATACTGCTAAAATTAAAAAAAAAAAAAAAAATTTTTTTTTTATTTCCACACTCAACTTCATTCACAACATACAAACTGAACCTACAGTCAAAACTGCAGGTTCAGGTTGACTACAGTTCAGTTTAACCTGACTGGAGTTACAATCTGCAAGAACCACATTTCACCTTAATTATCCAAACCGTATTCTGTGTGATTCCTTCTGCCATTAGGGTAGTTGTATATGTTCTTTTGTGTATCTGACATTCCTTGCAAAATGCTCTAGTTTCAAAAAAAGTCCAGAATAACTTACATAAATAGTAGAAGTGCACTCTAAGTAGTTCTCCCTCATGAAAATTTGGATTTTTTAAAGTACGGAATGGATAGTTCCAATTTTAGTATATGTACTGCCAAAGCAAGTACACAGAAACATTTCTGTTTTCTTTCCTTGAAACAGAAATGTTTCTGTGTACTTGCTTCGGTTCAACTAATCACACTTGAACTTATTCAGTTCAAGTGTGATTAGTTGTGGAGACTGTCTAACCTCACTTTAAGAATAATTATTTGATCTTGGAATAGTGATGTACATCCTAAATCTCTTCCTCACTAGTGATCCTTCCAAGTATGCTATGAATGTTATATGTCCCCCTAGGTAATTCAGATCACAATTTAGGATGATCTCCTCTCCTGAGGAACAACACTCACACAGCTGTTCTCAGTCAAGGGTAGTCTGGCATCATAACAATGCCAAATTGGGATGACTTTCATAACTTCTATGCTCATCCCCTTGGTTGGACTATTGTTTACAACCTCGCAGCTCAAACATGCACTACCAAAATGATCTTTATTGGCATGGAATATACATTCCTCATACCATTCCAAACTTCATTCCCCCTATCTAATCCTTGGTTCTCCAAAAGGTATGCCAAGAGTGTACCAGTGTATAATTAAGCATACCACAACTGGCTTTCTTTAAGAATTCTATCTTCCTTTAGTGTTTATGTTCAAAGCCAAAACAACTGCAAGAAATGCCAGCTAAGCGTTTTGGTCTCTTACCAAAGTAATTGGTTGTAATTTTTGTTCAACACTTTTCCCTTGTCGCACCCAGATGGTTTTGTTGCATTATCATCCATTAAAGGGAAAAAAAAAAAAATTCCTGGTTTCATTCTTTTTCTCCAATGCATGCATTACTGTTTCTGGTAAATGTCCCCCACCTATTCCAGAAAGAAAGCTGTCCATATTAGACACTAAAAATTCTCCTGATGTTCAGACCATTCACAAGAAGAACAATTCTACCATCAAAATTAAAATTATAAAATTCAAAAATATAATGGAAATAACCATTAATACCCAACTCCAACACCATCTCAAAGGCACCCAACTAAGAAATGAGCACCAGTATGGTTCTGCTACTACTGATTACTAGGAAATCTGCTCACATATGTCACCCATCTCTAGACAAATACCATGGAAAAGTAGTTGTGCTTAATATCTCCAAAGCTTTTGACCTAGTCTGGCTCAAATGCCTAGTAGGCAAGCTTACATCATTTGGTATATCCCAAGACTTCTGCATTTGAGTTTCCAGCTTTGTGACTAGATAGACACACTACATGTGATGGTAAGCCGTTCCTTATCCTCTCACTGTTCAACTAATTCTGGGATTCCATAAGGTTCTGTTCTCTCACCAACCCTCTTCCTTCTCTATGTCAATGACCTACTCCAGTTAACCGCCAACCCAATACACAGTTTCACTGATGACAGCACATTACACTCCTCCCTTTCATTTGATAAACCATGCACCACTAAACCACCTCCATTGTCCTCGGTTATGATATCTGGGCCATCCTCCAATGAGATTCAGATAACCTCGTCAATTTCAATTCTAGCAAAACACAATTCTGCCATATGTCCCGGAACCTTTTCTCTTTTTTTTCCCCCCTATATTAGCTTTGACAATACTCAAATCTCTAAACAAGATGACATTTCTCTTCTTGAAATTACCTGACATCAAGTCTGGCATAAACACATCACAACCATTGCCTCTTTGGCTTCCAATAAACTAAGATTTCTCTTTTTCTCAAGGTGTCACTTCACCTCTGAACAGCTGTCAACCCTATTGAAATCACAAATCCACCCAATCCATCAAATATTGCTATCACGTTTGGGGTGTTACCCCTAAGAGCTCTCTAAAAATATTTGAATCAGTACAGAAGGGGGCAGTTAGATTGATTAATGACCCATCTGTTATCAACTCACTCCACTCACTTTCACATGAACATTTGATTTATGCATGGTGTATCTTTAAATATTTCCATGGTAAATGTTCATATGAACTCTACCAAATCCGTTGGAGCATGAGCAGATGCCACTCAACATTCCCTTCACAGTTCAACTACAAACTCATGCAGCATGTTTCTTTTCCTTCTCTTTCATTCCTGCTGTATTGTGGAATACTCTTTCTTCCCCCCCCCCCCCATTTTAACCAAGGAATAAAATATTCAGATCTTTAAATCCGATGTAAACGAGTTTCTCCTTTTCCATCTCACTATCCATATACATACTAACGTACTAGAGGGTTGATCAGCCAACACCTCTCTTTGGCTTAACATAAAATATTTATGTTCATCTTGAAATCCCCACATACACACACGTTGCTCTTAGTTGCAATTGTAATGTATTTGACTATCTGATAATGATATGAGGACAGAAAGAGTTAGATGAACAGTATAAAGTAACTTATAAATTTGAAATTACAACTGCAAAAAAAAAAAAAAGAGAAAAGAAGAGGTAAAAAAAAACATCAACCAACAACATATTGTTCACAAATATTTCCATGGTAAATGTTCATATGAACTCTACCAAATCTGTAGGAGCATGAGCAGATGCCACTCAACATTCCCTTCACAGTTCAACTCCAAACTCATGGAGTATGTTTCTTTTCCTTCTCTTTCATTCCTGCTGTATTGTGGAATACTCTTTCTTCCCTCCCCCCCATTTTAACCAAAGAATAAAATATTCAGATCTTTAAATCCGATGTAAACAAGTTTCTCCTTTTCCATCTCGCTATCCATATACATACTAACGTACTAGAGGGTTGATCAGCCAACACCTCTCTTTGGCTTAACATAAAATATTTATGTTCATCTTGAAATCCCCACGTACACCCACGTTGCTCTTAGTTGCAGTTGTAATGTATTTGATTATCTGATAATGATATGAGGACAGAAAGAGTTAGATGAACAGTATAAAGTAACTTATCAATTTGAAATTACAACTGCAAAAAAAAAAAAAAAAAAAAAAAGAGAATAGATAAAAACCACAACAACAACATATTGTTCACAAGGTCAATGAAAGTGAGAAACAACTAGATGATACAAAATTTAGAATTTCCAGGAGGTGGGGAATGTATATGTTCTGGATAATGGATATGTAAACAGGCATTAGGTTTTATGTTTGATTTATATCATGATATTAATTTGTTTACTATTTGTTGCTTAGAGTGGGGGGGGGGGTGATTTCAGAAGCTATGAGGATGTTATAAACCAGAGGAGGATTACCAGATTTTTCCACTTTTGATTCCATAAACAATTCTCCACTTGTGCTTTTCTAGCAATAAAGGCACAAATGTAGGATTAAAGTGGTAGTGGTGCTTGCATCCTCTGCGCTAAATCACCAATCACCCGAAGATAGACTTAAGTTCATGTCTAGTCGCCGACTGGAGGAACTTTTTCTAAGCCTTTCTTCAACTAGTTCCCGAGTTTGTTGATCTCTTGCATGGGTAAGCAGGTTTTTTTCCTCCAGGAAACTTGAGTTTTTTCATACAATAAACTCAAGAAAATCGACCATAGAACCCACATTATTTCAGATAGTAACACATCCTATTAGAGTTAGGTACCAAGAGATGGCAGCACTTGTTTACCTGTCTATTCATCAGTTGCCACCTACAGTTAGTGATTGTCATGGGCCAGCTATCTCTAATTGGCTACAACTGTCCACTCAGTCTCTAAAAGCTAGATTGTGTTAAAAGGCCTGTAAATGAACAGACATAGAATTTGGTCAATCAATTTGAGCACAGATTTGAATAAATTAAAGTTATCATTCATTCAAAAGAGAGGAAAATGGGATCATCAGTCATAGCCTACCATAAAACATGACAATTATATTGTTAGTTAAGAATGTCTCCTTGATTTTGTTAACTTTGATTCAGATTACAGGTAAAAATGAGCATGCATATCATAATCTGTACTCATTGTAGTAAACACTGTCATAACAAATTCACTAACTATAATAACCTACTGAAGTCCCAACAACAACAGAGCTATCATGCTATGCTAGAATAAATTAATGCAGCCAAACTATCCTCTATAATAAATTCTTTCTCTACCCATAGGTGTGTGCAGTTTGATTCATTCTTATGTGCACTGTTTTGAATGAATTTGATTCAGCAGTTTAACCCAGTTGAAGTTTTATAAAATGTTAATCACAAGAAATCAAAATTATTGTTGAACAATAATGCATAAAAATTAATACTTTGCATATTGGGAGAAATGTTTTGCTCTTTGGATAAGAATAAGAGGCCGTTCTTGAAAGTTGTGCAAAGAAAGATAAGGCTGCCAAGTTTAAACGTGGCCGTACCAGCCTTGCAGATGATCCACGTGAAGGCTGTCCAAAAAACCAGACAACACCAGAAATCATTGAATAGGTGCATGATATGGTATTGGATGACCAGCAAGTCAAAGTGCATGAAATTGCTAAGACTGTAGGTATTTCAAAAGAATGAGTAGGATATATATTTCATGAAGAATTGTAGATCAAAAATGCACTTGCATGAAAATCTCTGAACAGTGCTTGGACCATTTTAACAAGAATAAAACTGATTTTGTGTGTCGATTTATTACTATGGATGAGACTTGGATTCACCATTACACACCAGAATCCAAAAAGCAGTCAAAACAGTAGACAGAAGCCGGTTGTTCAGCGCCAAAGAAGACACAGTCGGTTCCATCAGCAGAAAAAGTCATGGCATCAGTGTTTTGGAATGCTAAAGGCATTTTGTTTATTAATTATCTTGAAATGGTAAAACAATAACGGGGGAATATTATTCTGATCTTTTAACCAGATTGGATGAAAAAATTCATGAGAAAAGACCCAGTTTGCAGAAGAAAAAATCATCTTTCATCAGGATAATGCACCTGCCCACAAAAGTGTTTTGACAATGGGAAAATTAAGGGATCTACACTAGGAATTGTTGGAACATCCACTCTATTCCCTAGATTTGGCTCCCCTCTGACTTCTATCTTCTCCCAAAACTAAAACTCTTCCTCGCTGGTCAGCATTATTCTTCAAATCAAGAGGTGATTGCAGCTGTAGAGGGGTATTTTGCATATCTTACTGAGAACCACTACATTGACGAGATAATGGCACTGGAGCATCACTGGAATAAATGTATTAGTCTTAACAGAGATTATGTTGAAAAATAAAAATAATTTTGAAATTATAAATTCATTTTTTCATTGTTAGGCCGAGAACTTTTCAAGCCACTCTTGTAATTGCCTATTTACTTTGTTAATGAAATTTTATTGTGAAAAAGTACAATTTTTTTAAAAATAATGGATTGTCTATTACGTATGTCGTGCATATTTCGCATATCTGTAAAGTTAATATTGAATGATATGAATGCATTGATCTGAGTATAAAATTTATTTATTGGAAATGATAACTGCAATTTATTTTAATTGTATTTGTGATATGAAAAACTTATCTATTTTCTCACGTTTTTCAAGTAAAGTGCCGTAACAATAACACATAATGGCAGCTCGTTTTTCTCATTCATGACTAAAACAAAAACCCAAAGTATGATGCATAGGGGGAACATGTGACATGAATATGTGACATGAAGAGAACACTCGATACTACTGTAAGAGAAATGAGGTGATTTTTGGAACTTGACAGTGAATATGTTTGAAGTCTTTCATATAGAATTCGAAGAGAAACGTTTAAAAGTTATCAATTATCGTGTTACGACAATGACAGCAGAACAACTGTTGGGAATAAAAAGATATGGCAGATTGAGTTTTTGATGAGGTAATGAATGTAAGTTTTTTCGTAGTCTTTCACACAAAAAGAAAAATAAAGTTCTGAACCTTAAAGAAGATAAAAGGATGAAAGTAAGTGAAGATCAGGGGCGAATGCTGGTCCTGAAATTCACTCTTGCTCATGTTATCATTCAGGGAGTGAGAGGTGTGATCAAAGTCTGATTAGTGGAATAATGAATTACTGACCATTTAAAACTGTATATTTAGAAATTTATGTATATTTAATCATACAAATACAACATTTATTTTACAAATGATATTCTATCTTTTTCAATTTAGCTACTTGAATACAAATTCTACCCTACGGTTCTTCTTTATGAACTAGTCAATAACATCGTCATAAAAAGTTGGTTGTAACATAATTTTCCCAAGCAACACGCACACTTGTAAAAACTGGCTGAAGCTCACTGGCTAGAGCTACTTTGACTGCATATGGCCTGTGTTTAAGACGACATGAAGGGAGCAGAAATGGCTACGCATGTGCATGAAATCACAGTGCTGCAGTGAGGACCTGGAAGCTTTGACAACCGAGCAAGCCAAGGTAGCTTTGACTAGATGAGCAAGCATTGGCCTTCAATACACAACGCAAAGCTCAATTATTGTCATGCAAGCTTAAGATGTCTTCTGTCTACAAAAATAAAAGCCTAAAATAAATGCATGCATTTATTAACAAATAAGTATTACTTCTTTCTCAAGTAATGAGCTTGCGCAGCCAGCATAGCAAGCATGGAGAATTCGCCCCTGGTGAAGATTATTTTACATTATGACTTTAAGAAAAAACTGGAAATTAAAATTGCAAGTCCTTTTTTTGTGGTTTTTTTAACCACCTAACCAGCCATTATGGATAAAATATACATCAGCATACACTTCGTATCCATCATATATTTCAATGAAATATCAATGGTATTACAATTTTAATATGCACTTCACATCCATGATAACTTTGACATCTATAGACGTCTTGGCCGGTAATGTGGTTAAAGGAGAATACTGTAATATTCGAATCAAGGATTTCAGATCCAGCAGCTTTATTCCCATTTTCTGGAAATAAAACTTCTTTAATAAATACATTGATAGCCACCCATGATCAAATAAGTTGACAGTGATGACAGATGATGTTTTAAAATAAAAAAGTATAAATTATGCAAAGAAAATAATATATTACATTTCATGCATAATATACTGCAGTTTGACTTATTTAGAACAAGGCTGAAAATTCACTTAGCAGTTTTCTCTGATAACTTGCCTGTAGCAAGTGGATTTCTGGAGTCCTGGCTGTAGAGGCAATCCATAATTTATGTGATTTGAAAATATACAAATGGCTTATTTTTGGCATGTATTTCTTATAGCACAACATTCTTAACTTTAAAACATTTTGTGTTCTTGCAAATTTATAATTCATGCATAAATACATTTGCAGCTTGCTACCTTATAATAGTAAGCTGAAAATGTATTTAATTTGTTTGAATACCTCTTTCCTTTGACATAGCATAGCAGTCCTGAAGGAGCTTATCCTTTCACCTAAGTTTGGGAATGTTGATCTAATATTAATTATTAAGCAATTCCCATTCTTAATTTGCATGTTTTGTTTTTGAATTCTAGGTGCAATAAAGAAACAAATGAGACAGTTTTATGTACATCCATAGAACACTCTGAAGCCAACAATAACACAAAAGTTGACTCAAATGATAATAATGATCCCAGTTGTATAATGGGACGAAGAAGAAGTGGGTTTCTTGACTATTACATTAGCTTAGAGTGTGCTACTAAGCAGCATGATGAAACTACTCCATTGATTCACAATGCAAGTAGTGATCAAACCATCACATCAAGAAAGCAGAGGTCAAGGCCAGATACACCAGAAAGGTAAGATTATTTTTGCATGGTGACTTCATTTATATTATTTCACTTATAGTTTAGAAGTTTTATTTTTAAGGGTTAAAAATATACTAGTGTTAAGTCTGTCTTGAACAGTCCACATGTGATGTCATAGTAGCACATGTATCAGTGTGCAGAGCAAGTGTGGATTGGAGATTTAAATGTTAACAAATAATATTTTCTTTCTTTCTTTCTCCCTCTCCCTCTCTTAGTAAGTTTAATTCTTGGAATGATTTAAATATTTTTAATTTTTTTAAAACTTATTCCTCAAGAAAGGCATGTGGGAAGAACATAATATTTAGAACTACTAAAGTTTCCATTAATCTAGCAGGTCTCACTTAACAGCCCATCTGATTCCAACAGGATCCACAGTGTGCCAGAAGAAAAGCAAATAGCTATACTGTTCAGTGAAGTTATAAACCTCTCATTCATGAACCATACTTAAAGAATGGTTGTCTACCCTGGTTCTTATTTTGGATACTGCTGTCTTCACTGTACCACATATTTATACTAATAACTTGTTATTTGCAAACAGCATGTACATATCCAGATATTATACTGTATAATATATATATCTGAATATATTAATATTGCAGAGGGATTTTGGCGACTGGATAATCTAATTATTGAATAATTGCATTTATGCCATAATCCATAGCATAATCAAAATAATTCAACCACCTTATTCTTATTTTAAATTAGATTAAATATTCTTCTTTTTGTTTTAACCACCATTTTATTCATTCTTATATCCATGTTTGGAAATACAGTAAACATAGAACATCTTCCATTGTTCATTTGATGCTCCTTGGGGAAATGTGCAATTCCAGTGCCACTTTTCTGGAGAAATCCATCCATTCATGTTTTATTTACTGCATGTTCTTTTAACCACTATACTGGCCATGATGAGCGTATCTGTCATGCAAAACATGGATGCAAAGTGTACTATTTAGATTATGTTAATATGTAGTTTATATGGTTTAATGGTTAATCTATGCATATAGGGGATTGAATGTGCAGATGCCCACCTTATTTTTCATCCCCTTTCCCTGGACACTGATTTTCCGAAGTCAGAAGCAAAGGCTGAAAAAACAAATGAAAGAAAAGAAAAGAGACATTTGTGAAAACATCCCCCTCCTCCCCCCCAAAAAGAAAGAAAGAAAAGGTAATCCATTGGCAGTTAAGTGAGAATGCAATAACTAGGCTGGTTGGTCATCTGTCAGGAAGCTGTAATATGTTACAACTAGTACTGATGCATTGCCATCAGCATTCTGAGATCGGAGAACAGAATTTGATGGCTTCTTCCCATGTCTCCTCTTCATAGTGGAGTTTGCAGTGTTCCTGATAAGGAGATATATTCAGAGCTCACAGTTCAGAGAATAACAGGGATGAGTTGCATTCTGATATGTATGATATCTTTTGATACACCTAAGCCTCCAACATTTGTAAACACAGGGTATCATAACTGTTCTGTTATACTATACAAACCTAATCCATTAAGATGCTTTAAATGACAATCCCAAACTGCCAGTCATGGTTCTATTGCCTGTGCCCAATAAAAAGCATGATAACAAATCTTCTTCAAAGAAGGCTAAATGTGTCAACTGTCAAGGAGATCATCTAGCTTACTCCTGTGAATGTCAGAAGCAGAAAGATAAAAAAATAAATAAAAAAGATTAAAACAGAACAAAATATATCATATAAGGATGCAAAAAGGAAGTAAAGTACAATCATTTATCCTGATATTGTCTTATGCTGAGAAGGTGGAAGTTAAGTTAATGTCAGTCGCATCTCAAACTCAGTCGCATCTCTGGTCCACTACCTGATAATTTCATCATAATTCAACTTTATGATTAAGTGTGCTTCTCTGTTGAATTCAAGAATCATATGACCTATGGGTGTCACTCTAGAAACAACTCCAAAAATAGTCCTTTGTCACAGAAATTATGACAAGGATATCACTTAAATATAAACCACTAGACTCAGAAAAAATAGATCCTTTGATATCCACTGAATGTACTTTAAACTTATCAACTGATCCAGACACATCAGATGATGTATTGAATATTTTTCCTGAGGAAGAGATGGACACATCCATACTTCCCAAAATTAATTAATAAATATTAGCCTCACAATATTGTGAAAATAAACTAAATGTGTTTGAGATGTGGTTCCTCAGAAGAATTCTTAGAGTCACATGAACTTCCAAAAAAAACTAATTTAGAAATATTAGAGATGATTGGAAAAGATAAGACTCTGTTGAAAACCATTAAGAAAAGGAAAACCTCCTACCTTGGTCACATGCATGAATCCCTACAAAAAACACTTCTAGAAGGAATGATACAAGGAAAAAGAAGAAGAGGAAGACAAAGAACAGATTGGATGCAAAATATTAAGAACAGGACCTTTTTGTCCTATGAAGAATGTAAAAGAGAAGCACAAAACCATACATAGTGGAAGCTCATGGTAGGAGATGACATCTGACAAGAAGAGCCTCACAAAGGTAAGCCCTCAAGTATTCAAAAATTAAATAAGTCTACAAAGCCAAACCAATAGGAGAATTTTTACAATGGAATTGTTATTGGTTTCACCAGAATATTGATGATATGAAGATTTTACTGCAGAAACACAAGCTTTTCTGTTTCTCTCTGCAGGAAACATATTTAAAACCCAGTGAGGACCCCACCTTAAGGAATTTCACTATGGTACCCAAGAACAGAACTGGAGCTAGTCCTGCTCTCATGATGAAGTAGTTTTCCTAGTGGACAGTCATATTCCTTTCCATCATGTCCAATTTAATACTGCTCTGGAAGCAGTAGCAATTCAGCTATCTGTGCAATTTCTTATTACAACATGTTCAATTTATTTACCACTGGGTGCTGCATTGAATGAAATCTATCTTGGTAACTTGCTCTTGCAACTTCCTGAACTCATACTTTTTATAAGCACTTTAATGGGCACAACACTATGGGGTAGCAGCATCACAAATGGATGACGTTGTATCATTAAATGAAACCTTGACAATAATGACCTCTCCCTTTTAACTAATAGATTCAATACAGTGATACCCCGAAGTTATGCGGTAGGTGGGACCAACGAAAAGCGCATAAGTCGAATTCGCGTAACTCAGGGTATAATTTTGCATGTAATTTATATATACAAACATACAATTGGGACCAAAGGTTTTCAAAAACACCTATATTTTTTAAGAAATATAATCATAATTGTAGTTTTTCATACATAAAAAAAAAGTTATTTCGATGTCGATGGTTTCATAAAATCTAATAGATTCTTCTGACAGCATAATGTCTTTTTCTTGTCACGCAAAATTTCTTCATAGCAAGCTAATGATTTTTTTATTTCTTGCCTTGTGGCTACAATTCGTTCCTCGTTAGAATCTATGTCCTCCAAAATCTGTAAACCTTTCTTAATTAAGCTGAGACCTTCTGTTAATTTTACAATTGTCATGTGCTTTTCTGGTAAAACTGGATCTGAGGTTTCGGTCTCTTCAGTAGCGAAGAGTCTCCGATATTGGAGACTCTTCACTACTGAAGGGTGTCTCCGATATCGGAGACACCCCAAGAATCTCCGATAATCCTTACAGCATCTAAAACATTAAACCATTTCCAATACTTTTTAACAGACAGTTGCTTATTTTGCCTCATAGCGTCATTCAAACTTGCAAACGAACACCGTGTGTAGTACGCTTTGAATGTTTTTCTTTTCTTGCTAGCTGTAGAAGAATCGGACTTGCTTCTTTTGGGCGACATTATTATTTTTGATGTGATAAAATTTTTATCAAGATCATAACATTAAACAATTGCAAGGTTTGTAGACTATAAAAATTGTGTATGAATGGAGACCGCGCGAAACACATCAGTGCTTGTTCACAGCATGTGCAACACTGGCGAATGCGGCCGGCGCCGGAAAGATACCACTAGTGGTGAGGCGTGACGGGAATACGTACATATAACAAACCGCGTAACTCCGGATTTGCGTAAGTTGGGGTATGACTGTACTTTCTTCCACAAGCCTACCAGCTAATATTCTGCAATCCATTTTACTACTCCCTTGCCATTTCTTCACTCTCACGTAGATTTTGAAATTTCTGATTCTATTTATATGTAGATACTGCATTGCTTGACTTTTATTTTTTCACTTGGTTATACTGTAAATTAAAGATGCAGAAATTATGATATTGGTTTCATCCTTTATCCAAGTGTAAGCAAACAAAGTTTGCATGCGAAGTCTCTTCACGACTGTGCTGCTTGTATCTAGAGGCTAATGACTTCACATCATTTGCCTTGGTATCCCATAATGCAATGCACATATCTTTATGGACATATATAATGCTATGCATTATGGGAAAAGAGCACTACCCAGACCAGTTTTGACCTTTATTGAGATATGTTTGGATACCTCTCCAAAAACTCGTGCGATCCCTCAGATCATCTAACAGTGAGTGACCCAAAGGATCATTTCACTCAGTATTCCACTCAGTGACAGGCTTACCTCACCACCAAGAAGAACCCTCAGCAGTGGCTCTGCCCAATGGCAGGCTCATCCCACTACTGAGTAGATCTGCTTATTTCTCAGGGAAAGCAACTACTTCAACACAACAGCATATCAGTGGGAGCCAGACTCAGAAGTGATTAAAAGGTTGAAGTAATGCAGAAGTTATATTTCCATATACAGGTAGCTAAAAGGTCTCACACCCTATTACTAAAATACTCTGGATTAGAGATAGATGTTGAAAGTTTTTTCCCACTTGTTTATACTATAAATTAAAGATTCCAAGAAATTATATTTTCAGTTTTATCCTTTATTCAAGTTTAAACAAACAAAGTTTGCACATGAAGTCACTTTAAGGTTGGACTACCCTTTCTTTCATGCTTACACGGTGATCAGAATACATTTTGAAAAACTATGGCAACAACTACCGTGTTATAGAGTAAAACTTTAGTTTAATATAAACCAAAATCAACACTCGACGTTTCGCTCCTGTTTCTGGATACACTGGTCACACGCCTTCCCTCAGGCAGGCTATCCTTCACGGTTACCGCAAACCAACACACACTGGCCAATATATACATGCTAACTCATATCACCACCCATCGCAAAACTTTGGAGTCATTAACACCCTTAAAAACAGAGCTATAACAATTTACTCTAATCAACAAGGTCTTAAACAAGACTTAAAAATTATTAGCAACACATTTATAAATAAACAGTTTGAGATGGTGAAGGTATTTAGGTACTTGGGTTCTTTCGTGACTGAAGACAACAAAATTGAGGCTGATGTCCAGAGTCAGGTAAATGCTGTGAATGTGGCCTATTATCAGGTGTGTCCCCTTTTTGCCTCGCGCTTGCTGTCTTGGACTACAAAGGTGGGACTATACAAGACTTTGATCAGGCCTGTTCTCCTCTACGGTGCTGAAGCATGGACTCTCACAGCGAGACAAGCCGATCACCTGAGAGTATTCGAGAACAAGATGCTACAACATATCTATGGAGGGGTCATGGCAGACGGAGTCTGGAGGAGGCAGTCCAATGCTGTCATACACACTTTATACAACTCGGCAGATGTCTTGATGGAGCTGCAAGCCCGGCGTCTTCAGTGGCTGGGGCACCTGTACCATATGGGCTCCGAAAGGACTGTGAGACAAGCGTGGGAGGCCGAGAAAGAGATGGGTGGATCAGGAGAAGAAAGACCTGCAGGCTGTCGGGCTGGAGACCAGAACGTGGCGGACAGTCGCAGAAGACCGTGGCGACATGTGGTGCTTGAGGCCAAAAGTCCCCCCCCGGGGTTGATAGTGCCTGGCTAATGTAATGTAATGGATATAACAAAAATACTATTAATAAAGTTCTTCATAAAACTTCATCAAAAAAGAATATAGATTCCAGCCCATAGTCATCCCATACATTAAAGGGTTATCAGAAAAAATCAATAGAATCCTACGCCATTATAATCTCAATGCCACTTTTGCGTCACAAGTCATTGTTGAGCATGTGCAATCTTAGTTGAGTTTAGATTGCGAGTTGGTGTTTCTTTTTGGCTTGTTGTTTTTGATTTTTTTTACTTCATTAAATTAATTTAACCCCAAAATGCCAAAAAGAAACTGTGTGTTTACGGATGAATTAAAAAAGGATTATCCGTTTTTGAAAGTGAAATGTGAACCGTGCTCTTCAGAATTTTCTGTGGCTCATGGTGGGCCTTCAGACATAAAAAATCACTTGACATGTCCAAAACATAAGGCTAGTCTAGCAGTGGCAGGAACTTCCTCAGAGATATTGTAATATTTTAAAGATGCCAATCCAAGTGACAAAGAATTTTTAATAGCTGCTAAAGAAACCACTTTTGCATTTCATGTTGCTATTCACAATCTCAGCTTTAAGTCTGCCGATTGTTCATCTAAATTGATATCAAAGCTTTTTGAAAAACAAAGTTTAGGCTGGGAAGAACAAAATGTGAAGCTGTCATTGTTAATGTGATTGAGCCACTGTTGTTTCAGCAACTTTGTGAAGATTTAAACAAAACAAATTTTGTGACGATATCAATTGATTCTTCCAACAGGAAAGAAAGTAAAACTGTGCCATGTGTTGTGCGGTATTTTGCACCAGATTGTGGAGTAAAAGTTAAACTTTTAGACTTTCAATCAGTTCCCGGTGAAACTGCAGAAATACCGACAAACCATTTAATGTCCGTTATGAAAACTCATAATATAACAAAAAAAATTATTGGATTTTGTGGAGATAACTGCAATACTAATTTTGGGGATGTAAAACGGAGAGGAGAAAACAATATTTACAGTTGATTGAAGAAGGAACTAGGAAGAAATATTGTGGGCATTGGTTGCAGTGCTCACATCGATCACAACTGTCTTCAAACTGCAGTTGATGTTCTACCTATTGAAATAGAAACTTTGGTAGTCAAAATTTATAAATATTTCCACATTTATACAGTTCGAGTCACTCAACTAAAAGCGTTCTGTGAATTTGTAGATGTAGAGTATAAAAAGGTTCTTCAACATGGCAACACCCGTTTTCTTTCGCTACTTCCAGCTATTGACAGAATACTTGAAATCTATGAGGGACTGAAATCATATTTTATTTCACAAGAACACTGTCTGGTGATGATAAAAAAGTTCTTTGATAATGATTGTGGTGAAATGTATTTGTGGTTTGTGCATGGGCAACTCAAATTGTTTAACAAATCTATCTTGATTATGGAAAGTACAAAAGCGAGTGCAACAAGTATTGTCATTGAATTTAGAAAATTAAAAACAAATCTTGAGGAAAGGAGTGATAATAAATTTATACCTCAAGAAGCAAAAAATCTTTTTAGAATACTGGAAAATAATGGAAGTATTAATATTAATACAATACTACAAGAGTTTACAAAATTTTATGACCGATGCCTTTCTTACATTGATCTTTGGGAAAACAGTTTTGGTAGAGCAGAATCTTTTACTTGGATAAACAACAGTGAATTAACTTGGTCGGAAATTGAAGCTCCAGGCGAAAAAATTAACGAAACTCTTGCAAACAATGCAATAAACATGGATGAACTGTTTGATGAAGTAGTGATTGCAAAAGCTTTTTGATCGGCAAACTATGACATTTTGAAAAATACAAGTTGCGAAGAAATAGGGATACAACTATTCAGTCATTTCAAAGAAAAGAACATTTCATTGCCGAATCTTGTCCAAAATGTAGAATACATTTTCAGCCTGCCAGGCACATCTTCACCTGCTGAAAGGATATTCTCAATAATGAATAACATATGGTCTGAAGAAAGAGGTAGAATGGCTGAATCAACAGTAAAAGCTGTATTGCGCTGCAAACTTAATAGTGAACTAAATTGTGGTGAATTTTTCGATGCGATTAAAAATAACAAAGAATTTTTAAAGAAAGTTCACGCTAGTGATAAATTTTAATAACTTTTTAATAGTAAGTTATGTTCAGTTAAGAGTAATTAAAAATTATTATTACGAAATGTTGTTTTTTGTTAACCACTCCGTTATTTAGCCTTTTGAATCATAAGTACTTAGCGTAGAAGGCGTTACTTTCTGTTTTGAGCAAACTCTCAAAAATGTCCCAGTTTGATAAAAAAAAAAATTTATGGTAAGTCTAGTTAAAGAGGAATAATAACCTGCTTGTCTCTCCTCTTCAAAGTATTCTTCAGTAACCAAGTGATCTAATAAGCTGCTTTAGCCACTTTTGTTATGTGCCCTCTAAACTTTAACTCCCTATCCATTAGCACTCCCAAATCTCTGGTTTCACCAATTTCCTGGAGTACAGTCTCTATACAACTAGTAATCTTTTCACAACAAAATTCATAACTTTACATTTCGCGACATTAAACTGACATCCATTCTCCTTTGCCTGTGTTGCCACTCTATCCAAATCATCCTGTAAAATTTTAACATCATCTGCATTAACTATTGCTCTACCCAAATTTGCATCATTGGCAAACAACTGAACAGTTCCTCTCAAATGCTTTCTATATAGTTAATGAACAAATTTAAGAGTATTATCCCAAGAATAGACCCTCCCCTGTGGCATGTCACTGGTCACAGGCATTCCACTGGATTCTAATCCTGAATTAACTACTCTCTGATATCTCTCCACCAGCCACCCTCTTATCCACTTGACAAAGTGGATAAAGAGGGTGGTTGGTGAAGCTGCATAAAGGTAAACCCATTACCTTTATGCAGCTGAGCTGTCACTATATTATGAAATGCGAGCAAGTTACTGAGGCATGACCTACCTTTCACAAAACCATGTTGTCACCCATATAGTATCCCATTTCTGTCATTCCTGTATTTTGTTCTTGATCAACTTCTCCAGTACTTTGACTGTGACTCCTAATATGCTGATTGGTCAGTAATTTGCTACATCAATCTTGGTGCTCCTTTGTGTGATGGAACTATTTTCCCCTTTTTATATCCCCTTTGGATTAACCCAGAGCTGAGACTTAAATTAAACAATGTGGTCCAGGGCACTGACAATTCCTTAGCACTTTCACATAAAACTTGAGTTGGTATAACATCTAATCCCATTGTTGTATTCACATTAAGATTCTGTAATATGCTATGTACCTCCATTTCATTTACACTGCACAAAACAATTAGGGGATATTTAAGTTTCTGTCAGATAATTATAAATTTCTGCAAATAATTATAACTGTTGAGTACTTTATACATGAATAAATATTTCTTACTTATGGATAGAGTGTAATTGATGAGATATTGTTTAAATAATCGATATTTCTTAAAAAATTAACAAGTGATACATTTTAGCATGAAATAATTTTAACAAGAATAGCCAAAAATGCTTCTGTTAATTTTTAATAGAGTATATGGTCTCCATTAACAGCCAAAACAGTGGTACATCTTGATTGCATTGACCGGATAAGATTGTAAAAATATTTATGTAGCTCCAAAAAGTCTAAATATTTTTACATATATTTTACCAATGTCAAGCCCAGTGAGAATTGTAACTTGTACATAGATGTTTGTTTAAGTGTAAATAATCCCAATGGGAATTGTATATGCTCTCTACCAAATAAGGGAATATTCTAGAAGGTGTAGTATTAAGGCAATACCTTGCCACTAGTAAACAGTATATTTTTAGCTCTTTGTAAAGACGTCAAATTTTGTGTGTGCTACATGGAAACACTCAAGGTCAGTGCTAGGTGGATCGACAAAAGCTTCAAACAAATGTCCACTGCCAGAACGAATAGGATTTAGGGAGTGTTGGAGAAAAACAAAGGAAGGGTCAGTCTGAGATCAAAGGAAGGGTCAGTCTGAGATCAAGGGATTTCACCGAAATGTTCGGGGGTCACATATCTCCGTGCAAGGATTTGCAAGTTACCGAATAAAAGGCATTGGCGAAAAGATCGCAACATCGGTTCCAGAAAATTTCATCGGTGATCCCGAAGTCGTCGGTCAGTCGTCAAGAAGTCGTTGGCAGTTATCCGTCAGAATCGGGATGCGACTTCAGGAGAAATCATGCCAGTGATCTAAAAGAAAGACAATGGGAGCCGATCCGCCAGGCAAAGCTGATAGTTGATGACCAATTGACGAGTCTTCGCCGGGAGCTGTTAACCAGAGGGAAGAAGTTGCTCCGTTAGTCCAATGCACATGCAAGCATTCCACAAGCCGATAATCTTCATCGAAAGTGTGGCGAGTACAGCGTCCCAAGAAGCGTCAGTAAATCTATCGCCGGCGTAAAGGGGGAAAGAAAACCTGGCATGGAACAGAACTCCAGTGTGAAGCCAGATCCATAGAGGGTAGTCACCACCAAAGTGAGTGTATTTGTTTTTCCAATTTTCTTTGAGTTTTTAGGAGAATTTTTATTAGTGGACTGTAAAGTGGAGGCTGACCAAAATAGGCATAATTAACAGTCGAAGATTAGAAAGTAAATAATTGTCAGGAATTTGTATGTGTAATAAGTCAGAGTGTAACTGTTTGCCAATTGAAAAAAAAACTTGCCTATAGAATATTCCCAGTGTAGAAAGGATGGAGCATTTGTGTGTAAAAGATTTGGTCTATGTGCATGATGATCAAGAGTTAACAGTTAAGTAATATATACCATGCCCAGTGTAAATGATTTGTGTTATAATGAGAGAATTAGTTATTTATAAGACATAATTTGTATGAGTGAATGGGAGAATTTAGCTGATTGATTTATATAGGTCTGAATTGAGATGTTTTGTTTTATTACTGCAACCTTAGTGTGAATTGTTTTTTGTGAATTAAATTTGTTGTTTGAATATTAATAGAGTGTCGCCTGATACTTAATTTCTTTGATTCACTGTTCCGAAAAATATTAGAGCCTATTAGTGGGAACCCAGGAGAAAGGATAGTAGAGGATAGATAGTAGACCACGACTGCAGATACTAATTAAATTAGGGATATTCTGAGGGTAAATGGAAAACTACTGGACACGTTTTACACTTCTTATTAATAGAAAATGAACATCAGTGGCTCAGCTTTTAAACAAATAAATTTTCTAGTGTTCAAAGAATAAGAAGACAAGTGCGGAAGGCAGTATATAGCTTAAAGAGATTCATACAGAGATAATAAGATATAAGAAAGGATAAATAATATTAGGGAAGATATAAAAAATTAATAAATAATAGGCAGCCCCCACCCCCCCTATTTACAAGATGATCAAACAGTTCTTGTGGGATATTTCCCCACTCGTCTGTGAGAGAAATTTCGAGCTTTTGAAGCGATCGTGGTGATACCAGTTGAGAAACACACCTACCTAAAGCATCCCGGGCGTGTTCGATTGGATTACTATCAGGTGAACAGGCAGGCCAGTCCATTCGTTCAATACCTTCTTCCTCAAACTACTCTTGTACCAAATTTGCACAGTGTGTATGAGCATTGTCATTCATAAAAATGAATTCTTGGCCAATTGTAGCAGCATATGGATGAACTATAGGTTCCAAAATCTCATCGTGATACCGTTTGGCTGTTAAGGAACCGTTTCTGAAACGTCAGTATTGCCACTTATACTTATTGCAGCCCATACCATCGAACTCCCACCTTGATGTTGGGGTCTTTCTTGTTCCACTTTCACACGATATCAAGATAGGTCAGTTATCTGGTCAGACTGAACCTTGTCACTAAAAAATACATGAGCCCAATCCTCATTTGTCCAGTTGCAGTGTTCCTATTTTCCCAAATTCTTTGGGCTCTTTTGTGATTTGCAGTAAGTGGAATGCAAACCATTGGTGTTCGAGCATATAAACCTATGGCATGGAGATGATTTTGTACTGTCTGTGTCAATACCAGCCTCCCTGTTGCATTCTGGCAAGTAATGAAGAATACTGAATGCCTCTCGGAGTTGTTGGACCTTGTCTTTGGCAAACATTTTCCGTCTCCAGAAAGCGATTCCAAAGTCGCAAAATTATGCTTTGAGATACACAACATGCCTGAGCGACAACTTGCCTGCTTCTAATCGACCAGTGGCTCTTCTAGCCATGGATTCCGGGATATCATGTTGCTCTGCCATTTTTAACAAAATAATGGGTGGTAGGTGACACAAGTGTACAATTGAAGTGATAATTATGCACTCTGGAGGTGAGCGCAACAAGCCACACTTTTATACTCCTCATATGCTAATACAGCTAAGACACGTTTCGACACGTCTTAATATGATTTTGTATGCAGTTGTGTGTTTTATACTGTTGTATATTAAGAATATTTTAAAATAAATGTGTTACATTTGTAAATTATTTTTATAACTTTATAATTTACAAGAAAACCAAAATATTTCCTAATTGTTTTGAGCAGTATACATAATCTTTTACATCACCTGGATGATGTAAAGTATTCTTGCAAAATGTTCACTTAGTAATTCTACTATTTCGACTGATTCAGTTACATTTCTGCCATCGGTATTCATTAAAATCATTCTGCTATAAATATTCTTCCTTTTACTTGTAACATATTGAAAGAACTGTTTTGAATTATCTTGGGCTTACACTGCTAATTTCCTTTCATATTCTGCTTTTGCCTTTCTTACCACACTCGTTACCCTTCTGGTCTGTGCTTTGTACTGCTCATGTGCCCGCTGGACACCTTTCTTTTTGAATTCCTTCCACAATATTTTCTTTCTTTGCAGCTCCAGCTTAATGATGATATTCATCCATTTAACTCCTCCATGATTTACTCTCCTGACTCTAGGTATGCTGTCTGGCAGTACTTCCTTCAAACACTCATTTACCACTTCCGTGCCCTATCAACATCCAGCTCCTGCAGTTTCACATGACATGGCACTGATCCAAGCAATATTTTAAGCTTGTCATGCTTATCAGCCCTGTAATTCCATATATACACCCTCTTAATTGAAAATTCCACACATTTAGCCATCTCCCAGGTCAAGACCATATGATTACTCTCACCATTTGGTGGCAATATGGTCATATTCGTTATAGACAAATTCTTAGATGCAGGTACTAGATAGAGTGCACTTGAATCCCTAGTATATTCCATAACATGCTGTCTCAGGTAATTATTCCTTAGTGACTGCATAAATTCCATTTCTTTCCTCTCATGTGTCCTCTCTTCCTTCCACTTTATGTTCCTATAGTTGAAATCCTCCATAATTACGAGGGTGGTCTGAAAAGTTTTCAGCCTAACAATGAAAAAACGAATTTATAATTTCAAAATTATTTTTATATTTCAACATAATCTCCATTAAGACTAATACATTTATTCCAGTGATGCTCCAGTGCCATTATCCTGTCCCTATAGTGGTTCTCAGTAAGATCTACAAAATACCCCTCTACAACCGGCTTCTGTCCAATTTTTTGACTGCTGTTTGGAATCTGGTGTGTACTGGTGAATCCAAGTCTCATCCATAGTAATAAATCGATGCACAAAATCAGTTTTATTCTTGTTAAAATGCTCCAAGCAGTGTTAAGATATTTTCATGCGAGTGTGTTTTTGATCTGCTGTGAGCAAGCGCGGCACCCATCTTGTGCAAAGCTTTTTCATTTGCAATTCTTCATGCAAAATATATCCTACACTTTGTTTTGAAATGCCTATAGTCTCAACAATTTCACGTACTTTGACTCTCCATTCATCCAATACCATATTGTGTACTTGATCAATGATTTCTGGTGTTGTTGCACTTTTTGGATGTCCTTCACATGGATCATCTTCAAGGCTGGTACTGCCATGTTTAAACTCGGCAGCCCATTTCTTAATTGTCAAAAACAAAGAAGCATGCCCATAAACTTTTATGAACTTCGAATGAATTTCTTTTGCCGTTAAATCTTCTTTTACAAAGAATTTTATGACCGCACGATACTCAGTTTTATCCTTTTCAAGGGATCCAAACAACACTTTTGCTTCAGATAGCTGTATAAAACAAACTACTTAATAGAATGACTTGCAGTTTCACATGGATGCTTATGACAGATCTACCAACTTAGAAAAAAAAAAAAATCTTGCCGACAGTGTTGCCATCTAAGGCCGAGACCTTTTCAGACCACCCTTGTACCTGCTCTCCACTCATTGAGCCTATTTGCTGATGCACACTATCCTCATCTTTTCCATCCCCTGGTTTATAGCAGCATCCAACTATATATTTTGTTCTACTCACCTCTCATGCCAGATAGCCTCAAATGTGCTATTTTCATGTCCTGCAGTTGAACTTCTACACTCTTTGGTTGCCGTTCATCTGGTATTGATGATACCAGATGAACTCCTCCCCCATTCTTTTCTCTGTATCCTCCCTGAACAATATCCTTCACATTCTATCATCTAATATCTTCTGTTAGCCATGTCTCACTAATACCAATAACCTTCAGCTAGGATGAATAACCAGTGCCAAAAATTCCTTCCCCTTGTTTTGAATGCTTCTGGCATTAGTGTATATAAAGTGCAAACGCTCCTTAGGGTTACTGCTATCCTGAACACTTTATGCTATCCCATTCTGGTCTGTTTCCAGTGGTACTAACTTAGGCATTTTATACACATTCTTACATCTAAAAATAAATAAAATAAAAAATAAAATAACTTTTTTTTTAAAAAAAGTAAATATAAAAATAAATAAAAAACTGAACTGTCCTCTCATATTGAGATTTCCTTCTGGGCTTGTTCCAGTTACTATTAGGGTTGCAGATGGGTCCTTCATATTCTTGGAATGATTAGTCCATCATTTTTGTTCAGGTTTGGATTGTGGTTTAGCATTTCACAGGCTGCTTTAAATTTTCTCTCAAACCAGTTGGTTTTGGTGTGGTGTAGGGACTTGGTGCCTTTCCAGTCAATTCTATGGTATGTTTGGAGTGCGTGGTCTAATAGGCCCCGATTTTCCATAATGGAGGTATTTAATGTGTCATGTGTGTTTGTCTTTTCTGATTAGGATAGTGCATCCTGTTTCCTCCTGGGTGGGCCAGATGTGGAAGAGGATCTTTGGAAGAACTGAGTAAATTTCTTAATTTTGTCAGGGGTTTGAAGGTAGTCTTGATGTTGTATTTATGTAGTGTTCTGTCTATTTTTTCTGAAATGCCTCTAACATATGGTATGGCTATAGCATTCTTATAATCTGTTTTGTTTTTAGTGGTATTTTTATGGAGGACCTTGCAAACTTTTTTTTATTATAGCCATTTTTTACAAATGTATGGTTAATGATTTCTAATTCTTGGTTTAGAGCTTGTTCATTTGAGCAGATAGTTCTCTGTGTTTGAGGTTGCTAAGACTCCTAGTTTTTGTGTTGGGTGGTGGTATGAATTTTTGTGTATGTACTGGCCTGTGTGTGTGTAGGTTTGCGGTAGACTGAGAAGGAGAGACAGCCTGAGGGAAGATGTGTGACAAGTGTGTGTCTAGAAAAGGAAGAAAGTTGTTGTTTTCGATTTCAGTAGTGAATTGGAGGTGGCTAAGGAATGTATTTAATGTTTTGCGGCCATGGGACCAAATGGCAAAAATATCGACATATCTGAGCCAGACTTTGAGCTTTAGGTTGGCCAAATCTAGAGCTTGTTGCTCAAAGTCTTCCATGTAAAAGTTAGCTATTGGGGGGGGGGGGTGAGATCATGGCCATACCTTCTTTTTTGTAGGTAAAAATTGTTTTGCCACACGAAATACCCAGGGTGGAGTACATGGGCAAAGAGGACCGTGATGTCAGGCGGAAATATGTTCTGTAGGAGAATAACAGTATCATTGATCAGGACATTTTTTTAAAAATTTTATTTATTTATTTACTTTTAATAATTTTTTTCCCCACTAGAGGTCAGGCTAGATAAAAGATTAATAAGAAGCTTAGATTCATTTTAACTTTGTAAAGTGCAGTAGAATATAGCGTGTTTCTTATACATATGTATTTTTCTGATGATGATCCCAATACAGAGGTCAACACGTCAAATGTTACTTTCCTAATATTAAGTAAAGTAATTATTTGAACATGTGTGTTGTGTCTCCCTAAATTCTTAACCATGAATGCTGACCACTGTGTAAGCTTAAAAGAAAGAAATCATTTTGGTGTGATAGACTCCTCACCAACCTTATCTATCTTCCCTCTGCCAAGCTCTGCAGAGAATAATCTGTGCTAATACTTAGCCTTCTGATCTTGGTCACTATTGTCCTCTTATGAATTTATTACCCAGATATCCTGGTGACAAGATCTGTGCACAGAGATCCAGGTGCAGCCTGATTAGTGCTTTATACAGTGTATCCATGTCTGCTTTAGTGTACTACTTTCTATCTTCTTCCACACAACCAGTTTTATTATAATTATTATTATTATTGCATGGGCACTTCCATGGAGTGTGAAGACTCATCGTGAGAATTCTGCTCTCCACTCTGTCATACGTTTTTATCATAGAAGCCATTGTCTTGTAAAATACAGCTGACTCTGGTAACTCATTCCACTCATTCACCCTCTCCAGGTGAAAAATTTAAAAAGTCCTCACACTTTTGCTAACTACATTCTTACTCAATTTCTAGGGATGATTTCTTGTCCTGCTCCCCCCCCCCCCTGCAGCCAAGTGCTGAAATATTTCCTCTGCATTAATCTTATAAAACCCTTTAAATTTGAATGTTTCATGTTTCTATCATATCTCCTCTTTTTTGCCTTTCAACCATATTTAACAACTCACAAACCTCAATCTGTACTCATGGAGAGTATTCCACATAGTGCTTTCCACCTTGGTCACCTACTTCTGGATCCTCTTCATTCACAAGAAACCTGGATGGCCTGACCTGAGCACAATAATCCAGATGTGGACATATCAGGCCTTATAAAGAATGATAACTTCTGTATCTCTGCTTGTTAGCATGTTCTTCAAATCAAGTAATCCTATGGGTGACATTGGCACCCATAGCAATATTTCTTCTAAACTCAAGTTCTCCATGTATTATCATCTCCAGATCACCAGCTTCATAAGTTTTCTAAAGTTCCATCAATGTAGTATACAGCTGGTATTCTTTTCATCTGAAAATGCATAACTTGACACTTTTCAAGATTAAGCTGATACCAATTAGCTTTCGACCATATTATTATTATTATTGGGTGTGCGTGAATGAATTTCTGTACTCATGCTTTAGTGTGAACTTATGGCTGTAGTTGATATCAGACCTATCAAACATTAGCCTACTTCCAACACAGCAATCAAACCAATAAACAATAACTAACTGGTGTCATCCTCAGATAAGTTTAATAAAAAAAAGCTTCGAGGATGCAAGCTGAGACATAACATCTCAACCGAGATCAACAAAAAGGGAAAAAAATCCATATGTAGTTACAGTGCTTAAATACATTAAAGCAAAAATTGTAGTTATATATAATTTATTGTTATTGTATAAATACTGTAAAAATGTAATCTTATTCAACCTTAACTATAAATTACCAACTCATCATCATCTCATCCGCTTGGTAACGGGTTGAGTCCACCAAGAAGAAAGATTCTTCACTTATCAGGATCTTTGGCCATCTTGGTCATGACTCTATAGCTGGGCAGATGGGAATGTTCTTTCAACAACTTTATCTAAGTAATTCTTGGTTTGCCTCTAGGTCTTTTACCTTCTATATATCCATTCCGAGCTAAATATGGCAATCTATGAGGGGGGAACCATTCTCTGAATGTGACCAAACCATCTCAACTGATGCTTGATGGTTGTATCTATTATATCATCTGAGAAGTTTAAATCTATTCTGACTTGATCATTGGTCTTGTATTGCATCCAATGGGTGTTGTTGATTTTTCTGAGGCATTTCATTTCAAATACTTGAAGTTTCTTGATTGGTTGTTGAGTTAATCTCCAGGCTTCTGAAGCAGAGGTAGCCGAGGGGATGATAATTGTTTTTTATAATTTTAGTTTTAGACTTGTTGGGATTTTTTTATTTTTCCATATTTTATTTAGTTTATTCATACTGGTCCAACCAAGATTTAGCCTGTGTTTTACTGTTTCCATGTTGTTGAGGTTATTGGAAATGAGGCTGTCTTAACTATAAATTACCAACTACAGTTGGTAATTTATAGTTAAGTTAGTAATTAACAATTAATAATATATTATACCAAAAAAAACAAAAAAAAATAGAACTATACGTATTCTTCTTACTAAATAGCTTAAGGAAATTACAACGTACAATAGAATATACATTAAAATAAATTTTAATACACTTCCAATATTTCGGCAACGTCATGTTGCCATTTTCATAGGAACTTAAAAACAAGATATGTGCACGCAAGCACAACACTCAGTAAATGAGGACAAAGCAGGAAGCTATTCTTTCTCCTAAAAGTCTTGATGGTGCCTCCTAGCAGGCACTGTTGATATTCTTGGCCAATTGGGCTGAAGGTCTTCTGATGTAGGTTTCCCAAATTTGGGGCAGTCTCATGCAACCAAATTTGTTGAGGTTTGGATTGTTTCTTAGGGCCGAGGCTGATTCCATGAATAGCCTTTCGTATTTGAATTTACTACGGTGTATTATCGTGGCTTTCTTCCACATTATTCTATGGTGGGTATACATCATATGGTCTTCAAGACCAGAGTGGCTGTATTGGTGAAACCGGATGTAATCCTTGTGTTTTGAAATTCTGATATTAGCTGTCATGCCTGTTTGCCCAAAGTAGGACAGCTTACAGCTGCAAGGGACCTGGTATACACCAGGTAGGTCTGGGGGTGGGAGGGGGTTGGTCTTTAGTGGAGTGGATAAGGGATGCCAATTTTTTATATGGTCTGTAACAAGAAGTTAAGTCATGTTTTTTTTTAGGATTTTTGTAATTTTTTCAAGGTGACTCGGATATAGGGAATGTTGATGGATTTAGAGTAATCCTTGTTGTGAAGAGGGGGGGGGGGAGGATTGTGGTTTATTGGTTTCAATATTTTTTGGATTTTTTTTTTTTGAAGGGGGGGGGGACAGCCATTGGCTGAGAATGTGGTTTAGTTCTGTGGTTAGGGCATTATCATTTGAACAGATAAGTTTAGCCCTGTTGTGTAGTGTCTTAATGACTCCATATTGTTGTGTGTGTGTGGGGGGGGGGGGGGGAATTGTTGGTGAATGTATGGGTGAATTTTCTATAAACTGAGAAAATCATGGTTCTGTCAGGCTGGCAGTGTCTAAGAAAGGAAGGCAGATGTTTTTTTCCTCTTCCAGGGTGAACTTGATTCTGGAGTGTTGGTTGTTTAAGTGTGTTAGGAAAGAGAGAAGTGCATCGGAGCCATGTGGCCAAATAGCTAACACATCATCCACATAGCGAAGCCATATGGTTGGTTTTTGTGGGGCAGAGTTTAAGGCTTTCTTTTCAAAAGTCTCCATATAAAAGTTGACCAACGGTATGGAGAGCGGAGAACCCATGGCTGTTCCCTGTATTTGTTTTTAGAGTTTTCCTTGCTAAACAAAATAGCCTGAGTTCATTGTATACTGAAATAGGGCTGTGATATCGGGAGGAAACTTTGCTTGGATTAGCTTTAAGGATTCTTTGAGTGGGATATTTGTGAATAAGGAGGACACATCAAAACTGACCATTATGTCAGTGTGTTTGAGTGTAAGGTTTTCTATGCTGGCTTTGAAGTGGGCTGAGTTTGTTTTATGTGTTTAGGTGTGTTGCCAGTATAGTGTGTGAGAGCTTTGGCCAAATGTTTAGCTAGTTTGTATGTGGGGGGAATCAATGCCATCCACTATGGGACGTAATGGCACATTTTCTTTATGTATTTTTGGGAGTCCATATATACTGTGTGGGGAGTGGGTATGAAGTTAAACGATTTTAATTTGTTAGTGACTTCTACAGGCCAAGAAGTGAACCTCTTAAGGAGCCTGTGGAGTTTCTAATTTGTGAGTTGGTGGGATTGTACTCGATAGAGAGGTAAGTAGCCCGATCTAACAATAGAGCATTCAGTTTACCTTTGTAATCCGTTTGGTTAAGCAATACTGTGGCATTCCCTTTATCTGTTTTGGTGATTATTATTTCCTTGTTTTTCTTTAATTCTTGCAGAGATTTAATTTCCTTATTGGGCATGTTGGTTTTTTCAGAACGCAAGCCACATCCAATCTAATATCGTTGGCGACGTGGTTTGGAAGGTGTCATATCCCATGTTCAATTTGTATCATAATGTATTCAGAAATATTCTTCTGGGTGCAATGCTGAAGTTGTGGTCACGTGAGACAGCGTCAAGTGCTTCAGGATTCAAATTAATTGATGAAGGGTTGACTACCGTGTAGGTAGGAACTTGTGGTTTGGAGTTTGAGTTCTTTTTTAAATTATCAATCAAATTTTTTGATGTGTCGTTCTCGTACTTTTTTAAATTCTTTATCCGCAGCAGTGCACGAGATGTCGTATAAACCCCACCCCCCCCCCCCCCCACCCCCCCCCCCCCCCACCCCCCCCCCCCCCCACCCCCCCCCCCCCCCACCCCCCCCCCCCCCCACCCCCCCCCCCCCCCACCCCCCCCCCCCCCCACCCCCCCCCCCCCCCACCCCCCCCCCCCCCCACCCCCCCCCCCCCCCACCCCCCCCCCCCCCCACCCCCCCCCCCCCCCACCCCCCCCCCCCCCCACCCCCCCCCCCCCCCACCCCCCCCCCCCCCCACCCCCCCCCCCCCCCACCCCCCCCCCCCCCCACCCCCCCCCCCCCCCACCCCCCCCCCCCCCCACCCCCCCCCCCCCCCACCCCCCCCCCCCCCCACCCCCCCCCCCCCCCACCCCCCCCCCCCCCCACCCCCCCCCCCCCCCACCCCCCCCCCCCCCCACCCCCCCCCCCCCCCACCCCCCCCCCCCCCCACCCCCCCCCCCCCCCACCCCCCCCCCCCCCCACCCCCCCCCCCCCCCACCCCCCCCCCCCCCCATCTTAATTCATTAGCGATATTAAATTTCATTATTAATAGCACTATATATTTATGTTATTACTAAATTTGCGATTCTAATAACCAGGCAATAATAAAATAGGCCACCTTGTTTTGGACTAGTCAAATTAATTAATTTTTTCAACTAATCTCGCTGTGTCATTTCATTACAGATATTTTGATTTTGGTGCTTTGTAATTTAAATCGCTATTTTTTTTTTTTTTTTTTTTTTTTTAAAGCAGATGCAAATTTGATAATGTTCCACTTACATTTGAAAAGTTACTTTTACATTATATTATTATGGTCTATTTTAGTTTTAGAGAGTAAAAAATATATATATATATAAAAGATAATTTTAATTTGATAATATGCTTTATTTTCAGAGATACCGTTAAGTCAAGTAATTCTGAAGAAGAAGAAGCTCTGAACATTCCCCATATCCATGGCAGTATCACAGATGATTTATATGCAGTGCCTGTTCGTAAGAACATTCAAAAGTGCCAGGAACAAAAGAGAGATGAACAGAGGCCAGATATTTCTATATGCAACAATGTTTCCAATACAGACTATATATCTAGACCTCCTATAGACAGACATATTCTCAAAGAACAGATATTACAAGATGAAATGTTACCAACTGGATGGGAAAGGCATGAGGGTGAATATATTACTTTTCTAGATTTAAAAAAAAAAATGCATAACAAAGGTCGGTGGTATTATTATTTGGATCTCAATTTTTATGATGTTTATTTATGTTGTATAAGTTATATATATATGTGTGTGTGTGTAATCAAGAAATAAAATGTGATATATGGGAAATAGAAAAACCTTGATACTTTAGAGAACTTGTGGGATAAAGAAAGCCATTCCATTAAATGTCAAACTGCTGTAACTTTTACGAAATACTAATGTTACTCTTCCTAAGAATATAGGTAGAAATAATAAATGAATAGGAAGGAAAGTTAATTTGTTGAATATACAGGTGATCATAAATAGATGATGTCTAGTTATTGCTTTGATTTTAAGTTTTGGAAAAAAGGCAAAATAATGGATAGTAGTCTAGTTAAACAGTGCCCATGAAAGCAAATGCATATACAACAGAATTTGCCATTTTCAAGAATTGTTAGCATGTTGTTCTTCTCATCATCAAATCATCATCAAATTCCTGCCATGTACCCTCAAGGGGTGTACAGGATATGATAGTACTATATGAAAAAAATTACATCATTACTAACTTCCTATCTACAATTTTCCTCCAAATTAGTCTGTTACTTGTCAAGACTCCAACCTTATCAGATTTTATATTTCCATCATCTAAGGCACTTTGTACCGTATCAATCCACCTATATCTTGGTCTTCCTCTGGGTCGTTATGTTGCCAACCTGGCAGAGAACACTTGTTTTGCTAATCTTTCTTCGCCCATTCTGTTCAAGTGACCATACCACCTGAGATTAGCTCTGCTAACGCATTCCTGGATGTTGACAATGTCAAGTTCTTTCCTAATATCCTCATTTTTAATATGATATTGCCATTGATGCCATCTGTTCACGCCTGCATACTTGCTTTATAATACCCATATACACCCCCCCCCCCTTCCTCGGATAATTATCTTTTAGCAGCTTTATAAATTTCATTTCCTTCCTTCTGACCATTTTTCCTTCAACTGTCCATCCCCATACTAGGACTACTACTCTAATATTGTCAGATTCTTCTAGTTCACTTGTAAGTGCATCAATACATCTAGATCTTTGTCTTCCCTTTATCTTTTTCTTGCCATCTTGGCCTTAAACACCTATTTTTGTTAACTTTTTCTTTCCTATTCTGTTTAAGTGACTATTCCACCCAAGATTAGCTCCTGAATGCTAATTCCTTTCTGGTATTTTCATTTTTAATATGATTCTGCCATTGATACCATTTGTTCTCCCCCCCAATTATTCTCATATCTGTGGTCTTCAGTCTTTAATCCAGTGCTTTATTTGATGCATAAGGTAAATTGGTTTGAACGCTTTGAACAAACAGTAAGAATTTATAAAAGTTTATTAAGTACTTCATACAGTTAAAAAGAACTTGATAGAAAACTTTGGTATCCAAAAAAAAAAAATATAGAATAAATATGTTTATGATAATAATCTTATACAAAACAAAATCTTTTTAAGCCACATATATATTTTACCCTTGACAGTGTTTTTTTTTTTTTTTTTTTTTTTCTCTTCATGAATTATTTAATTTTCTCTTAAAATTTCTATGTTAAGTGTGACTGGAGACTTTGTGGTTGCAGTCCATATTTGAAGGAATAATAATATGGTATAATAATACTTACTAACGAAAATGATGCAGTCCAAATATATAAAAAAAGTCAGTTGAAAAATAAGTTTAATAGGATATTAGAATGGAAAGAAAAGGAAGACACACAAAGTATATTCATAATGATAGAATAGTTTACACTCTGATACAGTGATTTTTTATTTTTTTCCCTTAAAATATGGTGATCTGCTTTGTGGGAAACCACTAGTTAACAACATTATCAAAACAGAAAGGAAGGTACTAAGAGAATATGCAGTAGTTGGTGGGATGTCATCATTTTTGAGGTGGATAAAGAGAATGTGTCCACTGTTATGGATACATCATATATAACAGTAGAGACAGAAAAATTAATCAAGTCTTGCTGGATAGAAATCCATACGTATCCATGAAAGATCTGTTGTTAATAGCTACATCAAAACTATTGATTTGATCAAAGAACCTTACAACCACCAAAAGGTGCCAAGACATGTTTATTTATTCAGACATAAATATATGGTACTTCTAAGGTGCATAAATCTGGAGTGCCATTTCATCTATGTGGTATGGGGAGATCCTCTAGTATACAGTTCTGTCTAGATATTAATCAAAATGAATAGTTTTCCCCTCCCATCCTTTGAATTAGTAAAAAGATTTTTATATCAAGAATTCTGAGGATTTTATTGAGAATCAAAGATATGATATTGGATTCCATGAGTTAATTCAATAATATCCCCAGAGATAAAACTATTACATAATAACTCCTTTTCTTCTTCTTTAATGGCTAAGTGATCAGAGAAAAGACTGAGTTATGGGTGCATCTGTCCTCCATTCACAAATTTATTAACTCAGACAGCAAGCTTTTGAGTGATCATATCCGATTCAGATAGAATGGACGGATGGATACGTTGGTGTTTAGGAAGAACTAATGAGCGCACACACAAATGAGAATATACTTTATTCTTGAACTGTAGACATCGTGGTTTAGATCTTTTCATCAGTCTCCTCAGAGCTCAGGTGACTATATCTGTGCACACAGATTTGATCTTATCAGTCAGAGAATAACTTCTCGTAAAATGGGAAAAAAATTTTTTTTTCTTCCCTTATACGTCAGTATTCTCTTCAGCAGTGCACTTATCCATTTTTCTGGCTTAATCATCCTTATCAATATGGTCCTCTAAATGTTAATTCACTCTACTATAATTAATTGTCTACCTAAGCCCCAAGTCTCTAGCGTCGACTCTGTAGTGGGCAGCATGGCTTTGTAAAGGGTAACTTATCTGTCTTAGTAACTTATTCACATTTTATAATAAAGTGACAGCAGAATTGGATAAAGGTTATGGCTACACTGTGATACTGCCCAACTTTGCCAAGGCATTTGACAGAATACCACAAGGAAAACTATTACAAAAACTGGAGAGGATGGGAATGGATATGGGGCTGATAGCATGATTGAGGAATGACTGATGGACAGATATCAAAGAGTAGAATATGGTGAGGTGGAGTCTAGGAGAATGATGGTGACTAGTGGAGTACCTCAGAGTTTGGTACTAAGGCCACTACTCTTTAATTTGTATATCAATGACATAGGGAAAGATTTAACAGGGGATATTCAGTTGTTTGCTGATGATGCAAAGCTGGGGAGAGAAATAGTTGATAAAGGTGATGTAGATATCCTGCAGGATGTTGTAATATGTTTCACGGTATAATAAGAACACAGAAGGTTAAGAAAATAACTATTTATTAACTTAAAGCTAATATTTCGCTGGTATTATATCCAGCATCTTTAGAGCACACAACACAAAGTTTGTTACAAATGTAAGACAACCACAATCCAGTGTAACATTTGTAACAAACTTTGTGTTGTGTGCTCTGAAGATGCTGGATATAATACCAGCGAAATATTAGCTTTAAGTTAATAAATAGTTATTTTCTTAACCTTCTGTGTTCTTATTATACCGTGAAACCTATTACAACATGTCTGATGAACACATAAGCCTATCCACGCGTATCCTGCAGGATGATTTAAATAAATTGGCATTGTGGGCAAATGATAATGATTGTCAATTTAATGTTGCAAAATGTAAGGTTATGCGCTTCAGGTGAAAAAAGGTTGCATATGGTATATCATATTGATGGTATTGGTTTGCAGGAAATTTATGATGCTAGACTTGGAGATAATGGTGGACAAAGAGTTAAAGTTCAGAGGGCATATTGCAAAAGTTGGTAAAATAGCTCAACGAATTACTTGGATGTTGAAAACACTAACAAGTAAAGATAAGGAAGTTATTATCCCTCTTTATAAAACTATGATTTGGCCATATTTTGATTACTGTGTACAGATTTGGTCACCTGGGTTTCTTGGGATCAGGAGGTGTTTGAGAAGGTTCAGAGACAAGTGACCAAGATGGTGACAGGTCTGTGAAATACTCCCTACAAGGATAGGTTGAAGGTTTGTGGCTACAAAGTTTATTTGATAGGTGGAAAAGGGAGGACATCATAGAAACTTTTAAGATATTAAAGGGGTTTTTATGAAATTGATGAAAGCAAAATTTTTCAATATATGACTAATAGTCAGAGAACTAGGGACCATCCATGGAAGTTGTATAAGAGTGGGGTTAGTAGGCATGTGTAGACTAGATTTTTTGCATGGAGAATGGTAAGTAAGTGAAATGGATTGCCAGAATTGGTTGTGAGTTCCCCAACGGTGGATGGATTCAAGGAGAGGTACGATAAGATTTGTGTGTATAATGGTTGATGTCTCCCACAATGAGTCTCCGCACTCCATGGAGACAAGATAATAATAATAATAAGCTATTTGCAAATTCCCATCAATATGGTAATCTTGCCTACATTGTCTTTTGTTCATCTTACATTTAGTCACCTCATGTTGGAGGCTTAATGGATTTTTTACAACACTCAAAAAGAATTAAAATAGAATTTAATACTTCCTATATTTCGTCCTAGTCACTAGGACATCTACGGGGATTACAAAAACAATTAATGTAACATGCACACACAAATCTTACAATACTAAGCCCAACCACGTGGGTGACACTAAAGTCCTATCTAGGTGGAGCGCCTAAGGGCGTTAGTAGGTGGCCTGGAATGTAAGGTGGGACCTCTGGTAATGAGTGTTTCCCAAATCTTCGGAAGCTTAATGCAACCATATTTATTAAGATTTGGTTGGTTTCTGAGAGCTGCTGCTTCTAAGAAAAGTCTCTCTTTCTTGAATTTGCTGTGGTGGAGCATGGTGGTTTTGTTCCATGATACTCTGTGGGTGGTGTCCAAAACATGGTCAGCCAAGCCTGAATGGCCATAGTTGTGTTTGAAGATGTAAGACTTGTGTTCCTCTAGACGGATGGATGCTGATCTGCCTGTCTGTCCAAAGTACGCCAGCTTACAGGAACAGGTTACTTTGTAAACTCCAGGCAGCGAGAGAGGAGGGAGCTGATCTTTCGTAGAACGGATAAGGGTAGCAAGTTTGCGGTAGGGCTTATATGCTGTGTGTAGGTTGTACTTTTTTAGTATCTTGGCTATTTTTTCAGATGTGCCACGGATGTAGGGTATGGTGATGGCATTTTTAAAATCTTGTTGACGAGAAGGACCGGGAATGGGGGAGGAACTGATTATTTTCTTGATACTGTGTTTGCTGTAGCCATTGGAGAGGAAAGTGTTGTGTATGTGGTTAAGCTCAGTAGTAAGGGCGATTCCACTGGAACAAAGATTGTGGGCTCTCTTGGTAAGGGTTTTGATGATGCCATATTGTTGTGAGGGGTGGTGGTAGTGGGAGAGTTTGTGAATGTATCTTCCTGTGTGTGGGGGTTTTCTGTATACAGTGAAGGCAAGTGTATCATTAGGCAGGCATGTGACTAAGGTGTCTAGGAAGGGTAAACAATTGTTCTTTTTCTTTTCCATAGTAAACTGGATTCTTGGATGTAGGCTATTGAGATGACTGAGGAAGGAGTCTAACGTGTCTGGGCCATGAGGCCAAATAGAGAACACATCATCTACATATCTTAGCCAGATAGAAGGTTTGAGTGGGGCTGAGTCTATGGCTTGAAAGTTTATTTTCCACTTGGTTAGAGTATAATAAATTTAGTTTAATCCTTTATCCAAGTCTATGGCTTGTTTTTCGAAATCTTCCATATAGAAATTGGCAGGGGGAGTGAGAGGGGAGGAACCCATGGCAGTTCCCTCTATCTGCTTGTAGATTTTGTTCTTCCAAGAGAAATACCCAGAGTTAATGGCAAAGGAAAAGAGATATAAGATGTCAGAGGGAAAAACGTTTTCTAAGAGAGATAAGGTGTCAGTTAAGGGAATATTGGTAAACAAAGAGGAGATAAAGCTTACCAATATATCTGCATTATTCAAGATTAAATTTTCTGTGAGGGCTTTAAAGTGGGTTGAGTTTTTTATATAGGAAGTAAATCCATTAAGCCTCCAACATGATGTCCTCACAGCACTTAAGCCTCTACACACGAATTCTAATCATTCATGGAGAAGATTTAGCACGCAAATCCAAGCAATACGGTAAGTCAAAACTACGACTATCTAGGCAACTAAATAGGCTGGCCTTTTTAAAAAGATGTCGGGATACAAGAGTGATACCGAACTGCGTTAAAATGAAGATCAATTTCCATTCCAAAAAGCCCTCTGTATATATAACCGTGCCAGCCTGGCATTACTGCGCGAGCAAATCGCCTCTACTCGTGCCACCCTCTCAGTGACGAACGCCGCCATTGGCTCCTTACATTCAGAGCTCTCCACCGTTCTTAACCCTGAACTTTGGTCGATGCTCTCTTGCATTTCGGAAACTTCCGCACAGAGAGAATTTCAAAAAATAAAAAATAAACACGTCAAGAAATATAGCAACCTGGTTAAAGACAAACCACAACCACAAATTCAACCGCTCCAGACAGTAGTAAACCTCTATTTCAAAAGGCTCAACGACGATGCCGTCAGTGCCCTTTGCCTCGGCCATAATTTTGCCGTTGCTCCGAAGAAAGTGTTGGTGCTCGATGTAATGGTTAACATCGAATGGGGGATCGGTCGCTTGCATAGTTTCAGGAGAGCCAAGCGTTGGGCATATGATAAGTTGCTTTTTGGAGGCGAAGAATGAGCGAGGATGTTGTCTACGTCAAGTCTGATGTTGTTGGCTATCTCCGATGGTAAGCGACCGATCCCCCGTTCGATGTTAACCATTACATCGAGCACTGGCACTTCCTTCGGAGCGACGGCAAAATTATGGCCGAGGCAAATGGCGCTGACGGCATCATAGTTGAGCCTTTTGAAAGAGAGGTTTACTACTGTCTGCAACAGTTGAATTTGTGGTTGTGGTTTGTCATTAACCAGGTTGCTATATTTCTTGACGTGTTTATTTTTTATTTTTTGAAATTCTCTCTGTGCGGAAGTTTCCGAAATGCCAGAGAGAATCGACCAAAGTTCAGGGTTAAGAACGGTGGAGAGCTCTGAATGTAAGGAGCCAATGGCAGCGTTCGTCACTGAGAGAGTGGCACGAGTAGAGGCAATTTGCTTGTGTAGTAATGCCAGGTTGGCACGGTTATATATACGGAGTGCTCTTTTGGAATGGAAATTGATCTTCATTTTAACGCAGTTCGGTATCACTCTTGTATCTCGACATCTTTTTAAAAAGGCCAGCCTATTTAGTTGCCTAGATAGTCGTAGTTTTGACTTACCGTATTGCTTGGATTTGCTTGCTAAATCTTCTCCATGAATGATTAGAATTCGTGTGTAGAGGCTTAAGATCATGATGTCCTCACAACATGATGTGAGGACATCATGTTGGAGCCTTAATGGATTTACTTCCTATATAAAACGTCCACTTCCTATAAAAAAAACTCGACCCACTTTAAAGCCCTCACAGAAAATTTAACCTTGAATAATGCAGACATATTGGTAGGCTTTGATATCTCCTCTTTGTTTACCAATATTCCCTTAACTGACAATTTATCTCTCTTAGAAAACGTTTTCCCTCTGACATCTTAGATCTCTTTTCCTTTGCCATTAACTCTGGGTATTTCTCTTGGAAGAACAAAATCTACAAGCAGATAGAGGGAACTGCCATGGGTTCCCCCCCCCCTTGCCAATTTCTATATGAAAGATTTCGAAAAACGAGCCATAGACTCAGCCCCACTCAAACCTTCTATCCGGCTAAGATATGTAGATGTGTTCTCTATTTGGCCTCATGGCCCAGACACGTTAGACTCCGTCCTCAGTCATCTCAATAGCCTACATCCAAGAATCCAGTTTCCTATGGAAAAGGAAAAGAACAATTGTTTGCCCTTCCTAGACACCTTAGTCACATGCCTGCCTAATGATACACCTGCCTTCACTGTATACAGAAAGCCCACACACACAGGCAGATACATTCACAAACTCTCCCACCACCACCACCACTCCCCCTCACAACAATATGGCATCATCAAAACCCTTACCAAGAGAGCCCACAATCTTTGTTCCAGTGGAATCGCCCTTACTACTGAGCTTAACCACATACACAACACTTTCCTCTCCAATGGCTACAGCAAACACAGTATCAAGAAAATAATCAGTTCCTCCCCCATTCCCGGTCCTTCTCGTCAACAAGATTTTAAAAATGCCATCACCATACCCTACATCCGTGGCACATCTGAAAAAATAGCCAAGATACTAAAAAAGTACAACCTACACACAGCATATAAGCCCTACCGCAAACTTGCTACCCTTATCCGTTCTACGAAAGATCAGCTCCCTCCTCTCTCGCTGCCTGGAGTTTACAAAGTACCCGATCCTGTAAGCTGGCGTACTTTGGACAGACAGGCAGATCAGCTTCCATCTGCCTGGAGGAACACAAGTCTTACATCTGTAAACACAGCTATGGCCATTCAGGCTTGGCTGACCATGTTTTGGACACCACCCACAGAGTATCATGGAACAAAACCACCACTCCACCACAGCAAATTCAAGAAAGAGAGACTTTTCTTAGAAGCAGCAGCAGCTCTCAGAAACCAACCAAATCTTAATAAATACGGTTGCATTAAGCTTCCAAATATTTGGGAAACACTCATCACCAGAGGTCCCACCTTACATTCCAGGCCACTTACTACCGCCCTTTGAGGACGCTCCACCTAGATAGGACTTTAGTGTCACCCACGCGGTTGGGCTTAGTATTGTGAGATTTGTGTGTGCATGTTACATTAATTGTTTTTGTAATCCCCGTAGATGTCCTAGTGACTAGGACGAAATATAGGAAGTATTAAATTCTATTTTAATTCTTTTTGAGTGTTGTAAAAAATCCATTAGGCCTCCTATGATGTCCATGACATGATGTCCTCACAGCACTTAAGCCTCTACACACGAATACATTTAGTCACATTAATATATGCTCATAGAACTAGTCCGTTGAAGTCAACCTACAAGGATTTAATATTAGATATGCCTCTTATTACTCACTCCAAATCAGCTTCAGCAATCAACTGAATATCACATGTCATTTCATCCTAAATATCATTAATATAGTAGTTAAATAACAGTGGCTCAAATACAATGTCATTGTTATTTAATTACCTACTATACAACTCTATGGTAAACCACTGGTTACCTCCCTTCTCATAAACTCAGCACTTCCATACATTGCTTTCTGACTCCTGTCAGTCAGCCACTCCTCCATGTCACATAATATAATAAATTTAGTTTAATCCTTTATCCAAGTGTGAGCAAACAAAGTTTGCACCTGAAAGTATCTTCAGGACTGGGTTAAGGTGGTACAACACCAGGGCAACTCGTTGCAAAGGTGGAGCAAGGTACCAACACTCCTATCTCAGTATCTCCTGTAATGCAAAATACATCTCCTTGCGGATATGTCTAATGTTATGCAAATAAACTTTTGCATTTAAACACAAAATAAACTTTCAACCTCCATGTCACAAGTTTATTTTGCATATCCATTCCTTTGAATTTGTATAAAATCTCACATCTGGACTCCTGTCTTTGCTTTTGCAAGAAAGAAAAAGTATTGTGGTACATTCATTCACCTTATCTATTTCTGCTGTCATTCTATTACAGAACGTAAGTAGATTTCTGAAACAGACCTTACTGAACAAACATGGTCGAATCCTGCTGCTATCCACTCTTGGATGCATTTCCTAATCTCTCTGATACCTTAATAACCGTACAAGAAATACCAACTGGTCTATAATTTGCTGTATCAGTTCTAGCCTCCACCCTTGTATATTGGAATTATCTTGCTCTCTTGCTTAGGAATAAGACATAAGACTCAAGTTGAACAACCAAAACATTGCTAACTCTTTTACACATTCCTTCAGTACCTTTGCCAGTATCCCATCCAGTCCAGCTGATGTATTTGAATCAGGCTCTTGTAACAGCTTTAATACCTCTAGCTCATCCACTGTTCCTCTTTACATACAGAGAGCTAATGGTTCTGCCCAAAATATACACCTTACTAAAACAACAACTAGCTATTTCTTGCTTTCTCCATTCACTAAGGATATTATTATTTGAGACTTCCAGAGAGTCAAGGACTCATTGAGGGAGGCTATAACTCATCCAAACCAGCTGTCGTGCCTTCCCTTAATTTTATTCACACTATGTGCACTCACTACCCCTAAAGGCAAACTATATCCCTCACTCACTCACTGCTCTGGGAGAAAAACCTAGTTCTTACCCCTTTCTTGACTGCAAATAAATTTAACTTCCATGGATGCCCTCATGTTCTCTTCCTACCTTTCATATAATGAAAAATTTCATCAAATGATATCCTATAACACTCATTCAAAAGTTTATAGACCTCTATCATATCACCTCTCTTTCTCCTGTTAACCAGAGTCTGCAATCCACATACTCGCAATCTGTCCTCATAATCTAAATCCCATAATCCAGATATAATCTTTGTAACTCTTCTTTGCATCCTTTCCACATCTTTATCCCCTTAGAACCCAGGAGACCAAATCTGCACACAATAATCCAGGTGTGGTCTTATCAAAGCCTTATAAAGAGCCAAAATTACTTCCTTATCCTTACATGTGAAGGTTCACTTCAACATCCTCTGAGTTGTATTTGCAACTTTTGCTATGTGACCTTTGAACTTCAAATTCCTATCCACCAAGATCAGTTCTCTCCTCAGTTTCTTGTAGTATAACCCTGCTAATATAATACCGCTGGAACTCTAATCATGCCAAAGTGCATAACTTTACACTTACTAACATTAAACTGATAGCCATTTTCATTTGCCAAAATTTCCAGCCTATTCAAATCATTTTGTAAGTGCTGAATATCAGTAGCATCTCTGATTACCCTGCCTATCTTCACATCATTGGCAAACAGTTGCACATCTGATGTTAGACCCTGCCTGATATCATTAATGTACAGATTGAACAATAATGGCCCAAGGACCAAACCCCAAGGTACACCACTGGTCACCTTAAATCTGGCAGATTCACACTCGCTGTATGCCACTTTTTCATATCTATCTGTGAACCATCCCCTGATCCAAGTCAAGAGTTTATATTCCAATCCCATATTCTCCAGATTATGCAACCGCCTTTCGTGTGGTATCCTATCAAATACCTTAGAAAAATCCAACATTATTATAGTGTATCCATTCCCTTTATCCAACTCGGCTGTAACATTGTTATAAAATATAAGCAAATTGCTAAAGCATGACCTTCCTTTAGTAAACCCATGCTGCTCCTTGCAGAGTATAATTTGTTTGTCTACCCATTTCTGTATGTGAGCGCTATTCTTCCATAATCATTCTTTCTTTTATTTGCTGTGTAGCAAGTCATATATTGCTTTCTTTAAACATCTTTAAACATCCCATGTAATACTGATTACTCCATCATGCAGTTCTAACATAAAATAATAAACATAAAAAGCAGGCGGCCTTTTATGTTTATTATAATCATAATTTATTATATTATTATATATTATTAATATATTATATTTATTATAATTCTACATATGTCCCACTTAGTGAAAGCTCTCATGTGCATTATCACACCCTAATCAAGACTTCATGATCACTTTCTTGAATTGGAGGTATTACAGTCATCTCATTTATAGACAGATACTGAGTTGCTTACTAGATTCAATGTTCTTTTACTTTGAGGCCTTCCATCACATGCTACTTAATGTAGTTATCATTTCCCATATAAGAAATATATTTTTAAAAAAATTTTTCTTTTCAAAAATATTTTTTAAAAAATTAAAGAAATATTTTATATATTATTTAATATTTCGATTATAATTAACCTTGTGAAAATTTTTATTCCTTATAAAGTTATTAATATTCTTTCTTACTACAGGCTCTGTAGATGGAATATTAATTGTAACAGAACTGGGATAGGATGGTTAGGGAGAAAGAGCACCATATTTAAGAATATTTAGGGATAATAGTTATATCCAACTAATATTTATAGTTAACTGTTTGCATATTCCTATTATTCCTATTAACTATTCTAACTATTAATAGTTAGAGTAGTAATTAGGGAGAATAAAATATTTAAGAATAGTTAAGGAGAAAGGGCACGATATTTAAGAATATTTATTCATCTAACCGTTCACTCTTTTCTGTTCTGCACATTTATACATCCATCCAGGTGTAATATATTTTCTTATCTAAACTAATTCTTATAGAGACGTGTTTCAGTTATTGAATACACGTGTATTTTGAAAATGACTCCAGTTTTCCTGAATACAAAAGATGTGTTGTATGCTGCCATCGTTTACAGATATAGGTTCACTTTTGAGTAATTATATTAAAGAAAATATTAATAAAATTACGTAAATCCTGTCATCATTGTGTAAATCAGCATAGGCTAAATTGCCATCTGCGAGTACAATACTAGTCTTTACCTTTTCCTCCAATGCTAGTATTTTATAACACTAAGAAATTTAAAATTTTATATTAGTCTTCTTCTTTACTGGGGCGGGGGGGGGGGGATATATATATATATATATATTTTTTTTTTTAATATATATATATATATATATATATGCATGCTCCAAAGTGAAATAAGTAATTAATTACTTCTTGTGAAACGTTCAAAAATAAACAGTAATCAGAAATATCATGTCGTTAACAACCGACTAGATAGCGTAACCTCTCTCCAAATGGATTCGAAACTCGCAATGGGCAAGGATGTTTGTAATTGTTTTTAGATAAGTGATGAATTTCATTGTCTGATGTGAGACCACAGCACTGCCTATTGGAGGCCTGAAGTGACTTGAGTGGCTTCCATGTTTGGTCATCGAATTTGAGCAGGATTTCTGAACCAGGTTAAAATGAATAAAAATTACAACGAAACTGAAATTAGGAAAGTCACCAATCAATAAATATACAGGTAACTCTCGTATAACGCAGATGTTAGGTTCCACAAAAATGTCACGTTATATAAATCACGTTATGCGAGACTCAGATCACATAGAAAAAGTAAGGTTAGGTTCCAAAATAGTTTTTTTTTTTTTTTTTTTAAGATTATATAAACAATGACATATCCAACAGAAATATATTTTTATTTAATTCAGGTAATTCGTGTAAGTTAAGAAAACATATAAACTATGAAACAAATACATAGTATAAAATTATAAAAAATTATAAATTGTACGTACACTTCATTGCACATAATACATAAATGTTTTAGGCAATATAAAATAAAGTGTACATGTATATTTTAATTGTCATCATTCTCTTCAAAAGTCACATTTCGTAGATGTTCTTTATTTACAAGTGGCCGGATGTCATCACTTGAAATCTCTTGAATATCATTTGTATAATTCTCATTGCATACTTTGGCTGGTTTAGTTATCAAGAAGTCAATAATAAGATCATCCTTACCGCTGCGCTGCAATTTTCTTTTATTAAGTTCATAATACGGAGCTAAACAAATATCCAATTATCTCGTGAATTTTCTGGAGCTCTCTAATCAGGGATCATTATCCATAGAATAACTATCTTGCCAGGTCCATTCCTTCTGCTAATTTCTTTAAACTGAATTCTTTAACGGCATCACAATCAGTATCTTTGGCAGAACTTTCCCTGCCATTTGGTTCGAGATCATCTACTAATTGTACCAGTTCCTCCTCATTTAAATCTGTTTCCCCATCAATTAATTCACTATTTAAATTGGAGCACTTATGAAGAAGTTCACAAAGGTCGAGTCTCATGTGCTGATCGAAACGGAATGTATCTTCAGTCTTATTCAATTGTTACCTTGGCAGTTTACAGTGGGTGGGTTTATCCTTGTCAACAAATGTGTGTATTGCAAAAGCATTCTAAGTGGCCATTACTATAAAAATAATTTTTTCGCATAAAAAAAAAGCATTGTATATTGTATGTAACTCACCAAAAAATAAAGTGCTCAGCTTGAGATTAACACACTTATGATTTTAAATGCACTTTCCTGACAGAAAACGAAGACAATTTTCAACAATAAATACTTTATACGTTAAAAAAATTGACGTACATGCATGTGCTAAAGGGTATTTCCCCTAATATAAATTTGCTACTTATAACTACATGCGCGATACGGGCAGATGCAAATTTAATGAAGACAAAATTTGATTTTTAAGTGGTGCGTTGAAAAATATATGAAAAGATAAAGGGTTTACTACAGTTTGTAGACCGTCTTATATCAAAACCATTGTATAAGTACTGCGTTCAACAAAGGTTACTACAATTTTTAGACCGCATTGTATAAGTTCCGCGTTATGGGAGAGTTACCTGTATTACTTTTATTGTATAAGAATGAAAATATTATGAAAATCTAATTAAAATCTAAACAAATAATACATAAAAAACTATATTTTGTGAACTTTATTCTTACACCGAATTTAATTTTCATATGTCGATATCAATGCAATATCGTTTCAGTTTTCTAGCGAATGTTTTTTTCAGCAAATTTTTTCCCTGATGAATTGTCCTTGAACCATTATTGGGACAAACACAACTAGAAGAGTTACTATGGGAAGGCAGAAAAGATCTTTGGATTGTGAACACAAATTTGGATTGAGTGAAACTTGGAGATTTGGTAAAAAATAGGATCAATCTAAAGAATGCCATTGGAATTATACTGCTCTATAGTTGTAGTATAATCCAAGATCCGATTGAGGAATTGGCCTCCTAATTATTTGCTTCATAAAAGATCAAATACAAGAGATAAAATACACCACAAACAGAATTACAGAACTCTACCTTAAAATAAATGGATGTCACAAGTTTAGAATTATACAAGTTTATGCAACAACGTCAGTCCAACCACTAAATAGCAATGATACATTCTTTTTATGATCTAGATGAGAAACTTCACTGGTAATGTAGGTAAAAGCAGTGCACATATAGCATCAATTGGGAAATATGTGGACCAGAGGAATAAAAGTGGAAAAAAGATTAACAGAATTTGCTGAAAGCAGAGGTCTCTATTTAATGAATACTTTCAAAAAAAGAAGGAAAAGGATTGGAAATGGATGTTGCAAAGTTCAAATGTAGATATGTTTAATGAAATAGATTATATTTTAACTAATAAAAATATATTATTCAATACACAGGTTTCGTACATAGTTTCAATACAGGGAGTGAGATTAAACATTATTATCAACAAAAGATGAGAAAGACAAACTGATTAAAAGTAAAAGATTCTTATTAAACAGAGTCCAGAAAGAGAAAAATTTTATAACATTGATATGAATAAAGACCTGGTTAAAAACTACCAAATAATAACTCTACTAAATAATTCCAGAGAGATTGTTGGAATTAAGGGTGAAAGAAAATTATCTGAAGAAACCCTAAACCTTCTCAGAAAGAGAAGAGAAATGAAAAGGGATCTTAGGCAAGGTAAATAGAATAGAATTCTAAGGGCTATTGATGGGGGGGGGGGGTCTGGAAAGTTTTGATAAACACCTAGAACAAAAATGATATTAAAGCAACTGATATAATCACAAAAAAGAGCATACAGGATATAAGAACATAAGTGTTACCTTCATAACTCTGCTATTAGTATGTTCTTTCTTGTGTTTATATCAATTGCTTTAATATCATTTTGTTCTAGTTGTTTATCAGAACTTTCCAGACCACCACCCCTCATATGTAAAACAGTAAGGAAAATGATGACACAAGAAATTATAAACTTCAGAAGAAGGGAAATCAGAATTACATTAGAAAACAATGTGAGTCTAAAAGGAGCGAGAAGAGAGTTTGCCATAGGACAAAATAAATTAATAGCCCTTAAAGATGAAAATTGAGTACTGATTAAAGAAGAACAACAGATCATAAGAAGAATAGAATCTTTTTCTGCCAAATTATATTATGATTCCCAAAACTTAAGCCAATATGAAAATAAAAATGCGGTATCCCTTTATAAAAGAGGAAGAAATACACCCTGGTGTTTTAAAAGAACGTCAGTATGCAGTGGGTAGTATGAGTAGTGGAAAGACACCAGGTGAAGATGAGATACTGATAGAATTTCTGAAACCAGATGGTGGACCACTCATGTCAGTGTTTATAAAAATCATTATTAACAGAATACAAAATGAGCTTGATTTTTGCTAATCTCCAGAACAAGCAGGATTCAGAAAAACATTACATTACAATTGATCTTATAGATGTAACAAGACAATTCATTAAAAAGCCAAATGAATATCAAAATCCTTAGATCTGGCATTTATTGATTTTGAAAAGGCATTTGATTCAATCATTAGCTATTTTAGAACCCTAAAAAATCAAGTAATTGAAAAAAAAAACCTATACTGATGTGTCATATATATATAAATTCAACTAAATCTATAAATCAGGAACAACTTTGAAATTTCCTATAAAAATGAGAGTCAGACAGGGAGATGCTATTTCGCCTAAATTATTTACAGCAGCTAGAAGAAATTTTTAAAAATCTGTATTGGAAAAATATAGGAATTATAGTAAATGAGAAATCACATACAGTTTGCTCACGGCATTTCTTTTAGGAAGCTCAGCAGAAGAACTTCAACAAATTACCAACGAATTGAATGCAGAAAGTTAAGATTAAATATAAACAAAGACAAAACGAAAATAATGTATAATAAATACATCACCAAAAAGACAGTATATATATAGAACAATGGGAAATTGATATAGTAACATCCTGTGTTTACTTGAGCATAGAAAAGCTCAAGATAGGACTGAATGGCAGAGGCCATTGTCCAGCAATCAGCATAAAATGACAACAAACAGCCAGAAACCCATTGCCTGTATTGCTAATTGACTTTTCTACCCTGGTTGGATTTAAGCCTTTTACAATCTCAAGAAGCAAATCTTCCTTTGTCTTACCTATGTACACTGAACCAGCCAAATTCTATTCATGTAATATCTTTCTCTGTCCGCTAGGTCTTACTAATGCCAGTTTAGTCTTACTTCATCTACCAATGCTAAGAACTCCTCATCATTATTTCTGATGCTTCTGGCATTAATGTACATGCATGCAAGTAGCGGCCCTGCATTTCCTGGAGTCATAATATCTTTCTCTGTCCGCTAGGTCTTACTAATGCCAGTTTAGTCTTACTTCATCTACCAATGCTAAGAACTCCTCATCATTATTTCTGATGCTTCTGGCATTAATGTACACATGCAAGTAGCGGCCCTGCATTTCCTGGAGTCATCCATAATGAGCTATCATTTCTCTCTCTCTCTGTTTGTCATGATACTCAAATTTTGACATTATTTTAATACATTCGTTCATGCATGCATGCATTAAGCACCTGATACCAAAAATTACATCTTGTATGCTTTTTTAAACCAAAATCTTGATTAAGTGTAGTTTACATAAATGTTAAAAAACTGAACAGACTGATTCTATGATTTGAGATAAATCACATGAAATACAGAATGAAATGTAAACATTGAAACCTATAAGAAAACAATATTTCATATGAATTGACTGGAGGTTTGGTTTATTTAGATTTATGGCCGAAGCAACTCAGGCTATGAGGCTAGTGAATTATGTATGTTAATTGCATGTGTTCTAACGGCCAGTTTGCCTCTTCTCAGGGATGAAAAACTTTCTGGAAGAAAAAAAACCCTCTACCTCCATATGAGACTGACTAACTCACCTTCAGTTGAAAAAGCCCTGATAAAGATACTTAACGTCCTAGATGGGATGCGAACCCAGGTCTTTCCAACCAAAAGGCATTCTTGCTATGAGATATGAAAGCTTGGATTGTTAAGTGATACAAAGTTAAGTAGAATTATTAGGAGTGGTGCTGATGTTAATTCTTTACAGAAAGATTTGAATACACTTTTAGCTTGGACATATGAGTAGGGTTGTAGTTTTAATATTAATAAATGCAAGGCATTACACTTTGGGATACAGAGATATAAAGCTATGTACCATTGTAAAACATTGTAAGAGATTATAAAACATAACCACATGGTCACTTTCACAAATTGGATGAAAGTCAGGTGAAAGGTGATTATGACAAACTTAGAAAGAAACTTTAATTTGTGCCATGGCATAAAACACTGCAGGGTAAGGATGTTAGTAGAGCTTGGGATATAGTTAAGGGTTATCTAGAGGAAGCAGTATAAAACTATTTACCTAGAATAAGGAGAGTTAATCAGGTAAAAGGTAGATGGATGAGTAATATTAAGCACGAGCTGCAGAAGATGAAAATGTTTGGAGGGTATATATACAGAAAAAGGTGAACACTCACCAATAATAAAAGTTTCATATCTGACAAAAAGAATGCGCGCAAGCATACGATTTATCTGTAAGCGACACTACACAAACTAGCAGTGTCAGAATCACATGTAACGTGCAATCACAAGTGCAAACGAATATCGGCGAGTCTAGCTGCAATTGGCCGAACGTGATAATTCCGATGCTACGTTAGATCGCAGTGCATTTGTTTCGTATCTATAGCGTTAATCGAACAATTCCAGTTATTAGCTATTCAATCAATGTCAAAACATGAGCTGTAACCTTTAACATGTTGTATTGCATTTATATAATGTTGTAAGCATTGTTATTATTTATACACACAAACAAAATTTGATTTTTTTCCTTGGGGGTGTCACAGTGCTTATATACGTGAAACCACTGTTTAGGACTTTAATTTAACTGCTGTTGACTGCCAACCCAATCAGTGCTGTATTTTTACATAAGTTATCTTGGTGTTTTTGGGAAATCTGAATATTAGTTGATCAAGCACAACATCATCTGCAAAACAGAGACTGCTTATGTGAGTTTGTCCTGCTGTATCTTCAAGAATTATTCTGTATCCATTTCCTGGAGAAATCCATATAATAATGTTCCATTTTTTTCCTCTCACATGTACTCTCCCCCTCCCTTCTAGTTTCTGTTCCTATATTTAAAGTCTTCCATTATGATTACTTGTCTTTCCCTTGTCAAGCTAACCTGCATATACATTTCATTTTAATATTCTGCATTCTCAGACATCCAGCAGTATTTATTTTGTGCACTGCCTCTAAAGATCCTCTTATTGTTTCCATGCCAGATTTCCATTCTTGTTTGACAGTTTTTCTACTATCATCAGCAGTCTTGTCTCTTATAATTGTTCCTCCTGCTGTCTTTTGACTTATCTATAAATCTACCTCTCTTACATTCTATCCCTATGCAAATATTATCCTCCTAATTTAATGAAGTCAAACTGACAAATACCTTGAAATCCTCCCTCTCCCTGCCAGATGCAAATGTTTTCTCTTTTTTTTTCCACTTTTAGGGAACCCATGTGCCGCAAATGGAGTCATCCCATTGAGATTTTCTCTCATGATTGCACTCGTTCTCCATTTAACACTTTTTGACGTGAATACGTCTTTAAATTCAGAACAGTACTAGGAGGGTACGGGACGAAAAGTTGAGTGTAACGAAATAATTCGATAAGGTTTGGTTTAATAATTTCTAAAGTATTAAAGGTAGCCCAACCAAACTTATATCATTCGATAGCTGAGGGATTAAAGATTCGCCAGTGACCTTCAGATAGATAGCTTGCTGCGCCCCGTGGGTGGCAGTGGGGGCTCTGCCATTTTGTGTACGATCTAGTGCGCCTCAGAAACTTCCACTCAGTATAACTTTGCACTCTGTCGTGGTATGATGCTTGCTTTAGTGTCAATCAACAGCTCTCGTCAAGATCTATCGATTTAACACATAATACTTAAATTTCAATACAGTATTGGTGAAGAAAATGTGGATTGAAGTTGAAAAATTGCAGAAATTACACAATGTCCACCTATACTCATCGGAAAGCCAGCCAGAAATATGCCGAATGCCTACAATGGGAAAGAGTAGCTCATCAGCTTTCCAATAATATCCCCATATCTAGGTTGGAATGAATAAGGATGTATTGGGAGCAAAAGAAATTGGAAGCGGCGCAGCACGTTACTGATGGTGCCAGCACTTCAGACTGTATTTGACTAACGAGAGAGATGATTATAAATTTTATCACCGTTACGGAAATTCAGCACCCACTGTTGGTGAGATACGCGACGAATATGAGAGAATGAAGAAACACCACTTACCGATGCTGGTTACGCTAGTTGACAGTTCTGTGGTCAATGATCATTGACTGCTGCCATCACAGAGGAGGTCCAGATATTAAAAGTAGATGATGATCATGAGAATGGCGAAAACTCACAGCGGGGAGTCTTACTTGTCTCAGTGATCAATGCACAGGGTTTGGTGGAGCACGCCGAAGATACCAAAACTGAGTCCATTATGAACAGATCTGACTACTGTCATTGAAACCTGGATGGATGATGCAACACCTGCGACTGTATCTGGTTTTGAACTTAAAGCATGTAAGAATACAGCCATAGAAATGCGACACAATCAACCATCAACTTCGTCATGGTCCAGACACACCTCCTGTGGAGTCGCCATATACAGGAACCTCAACAGCTTCACCAGTTGTCAATGTATCGCTACCATTGATGTCAGTCGTAAGCTTAGAAGAACCATCACAGGGAGATATATGCCTGGACAACGTAACGATCGACTGTGTATCTAAATTTGTCCTCAGAGCTGTGTATACATTCATCCGAACACTTCATCGTCAGCGATAGAATGTTGTATCTATCAATCCCTGCTGCAATATTCGAAAAACATAAAGAAAATAATCCCTAGTATCGAGCCAGACCTGCATACACCCATCATCATCACCGGTGACTTCAATGTCGATGTGTCACAAAACCGACTTTATGGAACGCGAGTTTAATCTCACTTATGCTCAGACCACAGTGACCACGCTAGGTAACTCTTGTATTGATTTGACTTTCACCAGAAACTTGGATATATCTTGTCTACCGTTTGTATCTTACTTCTCTTACCATAGACCTATGATAAATAAAATTATAATCGATTATTAAACTTGTTTTCATTTATTTACACTTCCCAACACATATATAATCTGCTGGCATGATGTATTCACGTAAAACCCCTCTGGCCGTGCTCCAACACAGCCACACCTGATTTTTTGCATCACCTTTTCTTCAGTCCCATCCACTTTTCATATCCTCATTCTAATATTGCTCATTTTTCATTAGATATGCTGTTGATTGTAAATGTGGCAGAAAGCTACTGCCTTTAGTCAAAAACTATGAAGAAAGGTGCACAACAGTATAACAAATCAAGGAACGAAACTACATGATGTATAGAAATAATTAATCCACACCTGCAACATTTGAGACCTTGTATATGGAAAGAAATGAACTCTAACACAAAGAGTTAATGGTGCAGAATGTTATACTAGGTGATTTATTGTTTTAAATATAATGGTTAGTTATTTCAGTGAAGTCATTTAAGCAGATAATAAATGTCTGCTGTTATTTTATACCTAGGAAACAGTGTTTGCACTATGAACTTGCACAAAATTGTGAAAAGTGGCTAGAGTATACAAGATTTCATACCAGGTTGCTCTAATCATAATTAATGATTAGAGCAACGAAAAAGGCTTCGCATTTTATTTCGGGGTTGGATAATAAATATTTATTATTTATATCAAGTTAGCAAATAATGTTTGCACTTTAAAACTTAGTTCAGAATCTGCATTGATAAAGTGTGCAATCCCAAGGTGGCTCATGATAAAATTATGAAACCTTATAAGTATCTTATAAATAGCTGGTATCATGTTATTATGATATGAGTTTTTTTTTTATTGGACAGACTTAAGTTCAGATTTCATCTGAATTCAGAAAACATACATAGCAGATTTTTGAGTGAAGCTAAGTTAGCAGGATTCACTTGGGGATGGCAGGGTTCCCAGGAGACAGACAAAATAAGCAGGAAAATGAACAGTACACTTGCTTCATATCCTTAGTTTCCTCACCCGAACACTACAACTTTTCCAACATTTGGTCCTTTCATCAAGATAATTTCCTAATATAACTGTAATTTGGATTTATCAGATCAGATGATGCTTAAGTAAATGAGAGGGAACCTCCACAGATCTTTTTAAGGAATATGGAGAATCAAGGAGGAATTTTTACCTAATGTCCAATCCTTAACTTCTTGTAGTACACACCATTGGTATCTGATTGGAGATTGAATAAACACAATTTGGAATTAACTAGAATACAGTTTGGTTGTGAGTTGGGATTTAGCCAACCAGATTGTCTCCTGTATCGGCTTAAGCCGAAAGGTAGTGTTGGTACAACAAGATGAAATGTCATGACAGCTATGGCATTATCTGATTAAATAAAAAAACCACTGTTTTTGTTTAGGGACTATGGCAAACAGTAAAAAAAATTAACTGCTGGCACAAGCTCAAACTTAATATCAGCAAAACTGAAGATACATACCATAAACATAAGAGGTATCAACAGAAATGAAGTGAAGCAGGCAGAAGAATTAGAGAAGTATCATGTTGATATAATCAGTGCTACTGAAACAAAGAAACTCGTGAGACTATTTTAAATAGGAACTACAAGATGTTATATGCAGGCAGTAATGAATAGGCAAAGGAAGGTGTAGCTGTAGTATTCAACACTAAATAATCTTCTGGATTTGTAGACAATTTCAAATAAAGTGAAGTGTACAAAGATCAAAATGAGAAATTCATATTTGTTAAATTAGGGACACAAAACACACGTGCTGAAAAGATTATTTTACTGATTAATAATAAAATAATAACTTTACGTTTCAACCCCTGTATTGAGGTCATCTTCAGAAGGATACATTCAAAAGTATAAGAACAAGCTACATGCTGTTGTACTCTATACAAGTAAATTACATCTACGTTGTTAACTAATCTTTTTTTCTTAGCCTGCCCTCTAGTGGGGTAAAAATTAATTAATTAAATTAAAAAAATAAATAAAATAAATAAATAAAAAATATTTATTTTTTTATTTTATTTATTTTATTTATTTATATATTTTATTTTATTTATTTATTTTTTTAATTTTATTTATTTATTTTTTCCCACTAGAGGCTAAGAAAAAAGATTAGTTAACAACGTAGATGTAATTTACTTGTATAGAGTACAATAGCATGTAGCTTGTTCTTATACTTCTGAATGTATCCTTCTGAAGATGACCTCAATACAGGGGTCGAAACGTAAGGTTATTATTTTATTATTAATCAGTAAAATAATCTTTTCAACACGTGTGTTTTGTGTCCCTAATTTAACAAATATGAATGCTGATCACTGTGTAACCTTAAAAGAAAGAAAATGAGAAATTGGACAGTGAAACTTCTTTATTTCTATGGTCCCCACAAATGGTTCCACAAAAGAAGTGGAGAAATTTTTTGTGTCATTAGTCAACAAGGACCCAAGTTTTTTCCTTGAAGATCTAAATAGCAGAGTAGGAAGTGAATACCAGACATGTATTTTTTAATCATATATGTGTATCTTATCTATACTCATGTGTATTATATCTTATTGTCTTTTAACCATGTGTACAAGCCATACGATAAATAAATAAACCAGACATATAGAAATGTGCTTGATAAGTTTGGAGAAAAGAGCAAAGCTAATAATAATAATAATAATGGTATTTTATGGATTTTTATTCAGGACATGGATTAGTTATCTAACAAAGATATATACAGATTCTCATAGAGAAGATACAACAAATTTGAAAATCGTATTCACTATGTTATTGTTGATAGCAATATCTTCACGCAGATTCAGGATACAAAAATATACAGGGGATTTGAAACATGAAGCGATTAACATTTAGTTTTGAGCAGGATGAAAATGAATTTCATATTAAAGTGAAAAGCAAGAAATTAAATTTCATTTTTTCAATATATGTTGTACGGTCTAAAAGGACAGTGGCATTGCCTTTATCTGCTTTCGTGATTATAATTTCTTGGTTATTTTTTAAGGATTTAAGGACTAGATTTTCGGTTTTGTTTAAGTTGGTGCTTAGTTTTTTGTTAGAATTTAGTATACACGATGTTTCCATTCATATTTTATCAGCCAGAATGGTGGGGAGGGATCTTAAACCTCTCTCGATATGATACACGATATCAAGTTTGTTTACTGACCTCGGAGCAATGGCGTAGTTCAAACCTTTCTTTAGCAGCGAGAGTTCACCTTGGGTGAGATGGTGGTTTGATTGGTTGATAACCAAGCAGTGATCCGATGGTGGTTGGTTGCTCCTAACATTGTTTGTGGGCGATTGGCTGTTCCTTTCGTAATGGCGTCTTGATGGTCTTGTGCTTTTCTGTTGTTGTAGGGCTTGAAATTTCATTACTAATTTTTCTTTGTTTTTCAGTAATGAGTGCTTGGCCGAGTCGTCAGTGATCCTGTCTAGAATCTCCCAAATTTCTGGAATAATGTAGCCGGATAATTCAAATTTAAGTTGTAGAACTTTGGCTTGGGTGGATGTTAGATTTTTACGGGCCTCGTGGATTTGTTCTCATAACAAGGCTTTTTCCAACTGGGCATAAATACGGAGCGCTTTGGCTGATTTAAACTTCTTCTTTAGTTTAATGCAGTTAGGTATTACGTTGCTGTCTCTACATTGTTTCAAAAAGGCTAGTCGATTCGTTAACAAGGAAGCACGTATCTTTAGCTTACCATAGAGGCTGCACTGCTTGTGGGTCACATGTCCATGGATTATGGAAATGGCCTAACCATTTCAAGAATGTGGAGGACCCATCTACAACCTGTATAACAACCTAAACTAGCCTTAGAAAATTCCCACTACAAGAAGACAACCTGGTGAAGTGTTTGGAACATTCAACAGCAACTGAAAGAAATCATTTTATAACAATCAGAAGAACTATCCAGAAGAATATTAATACATGAGGACTTTAGCAGTTTATTGCAGTTGTATATATTTATTTATAACATATATATATATATATATATATATATATTTTTTTTTTTTTTTTAATTAATTTATTTTATTTTATTTTATTTTTTATTTTATTTTTATTTTATTTTTTTATTTTTATTTTATTTTTTTATTCTTATCACTAGAGGTCAGGCTAGGAAAAAGATTTATTAACTACGTAGATTTTTACCGGTATACAGGGCATGAGCATGTAGCTTGGTTCCTTATACAGTTGTATTCTTCCGATGATGACCTCGATATAGAGGTCGAAACGTCAAGTTTTATTTTATTAGTAATTAATAAAATAATCTGTTCAACACGTGTGTTTTTGTGTCCCTAAATTTACAAATATGAGTGCTGATCACCGTGTAACTTTAAAAGAAAGAATCATTTCCTATATCATTTATGCACAAATTAAACACAAACGGCCCAAACACAGTGCCCTGAGGCACACCACTGGCCACCTGCCACATCCTGGCCTCTGCTCCTCCATACACTACTTTACTTTCTGGTTATCTCTCCATGAGCCATTCTCTTATATATATATATCACCAGTTTAGTATCAATCCCCATCTGCTCTAATTTGTACAACAGTATTCCATGGGATATCCTGTCAAAAGCCTTCTCAAAATCCAGAAGTATCACTGTGTAGCCATTTCCTTTGTCCAACTCAATTGTCATTCTATTATAAAAAGTTAATAAATTGCCAAGGCAGGATCGATCGTTAACAAAACCATGTTGGCCCCTATAGGGTATCCTATTCTGATTCACCCATTCTTGAATTGTGGTAATGAATTACAGACCAATCACCCGAGATGGTGATTGGTCTGTAATTCATTACCGCAGTCTTAGAGCCACCTTTATGCAAAGGAACCACTTTGCCTTCCTTCCGCTCCCTGGGGATGTTGGAAGTTTTTTCCCACTTGGTTAGACTATAATAAATTCAGTTTAATCCTTTATCCAAGTGTAAGCAAACAAACTTTGTGTCTGAATTATCTTCAAGACTGAGGCAACTTGTGGTAAAGGTGGACTAAGCTCTCATCACTTGTCTTAGTATCTCCCATAATGCAAAGCACATCTCCTTGCAGGCATGCATAATGTTATGCATTAAAGGAAGGGCCACTACACAGATTGGTTTCGACCTTTATAGAGGTCTCGTCAGTGGGAGCCAGACCCAGAGATGATGATACTAAGGTGGAAGTAATGGAGAAGTCATATTTACCTATATGAGTTGCTTAAAAAACTTCCAACATCTTTCTCTAATCCAGAGTAATTTAATAATAAGGTGAGACACCTTTTAGCCACTCATATAGGTAAATATGACTTCTCCATTACTTCCACCTTAGTATCATCATCTCTGGGTCTGGCTCCCACCGACGAGACCTCAATAAAGGTCAAACCAGTCTGGGTAGTGGTCCTTCCCTTAATGCATCACATTATACATGTCTGCAAGAAGATGTGCTTTGCATTATGAGAGATACTAAGACAAGTGATGAGAGCTTAGTCCACCTTTACCACGAGTTGCCTCAGTCCTGAAGATACTTCAGATACTATCGTATACTTATAATAGTATACTTACACTTGGATAAAGGATTAAACTAAATTTATTATGGACCATAGCAGAGTTCAAACCTAAGTTAAATAATCAAGTAAGAGGGATTACAATTCCTTTGCACATTCACGCAACACCTGAGCTGATATTTCATCTAAACCTACAGCAGTGTTTGCATTTAAATTCTGCAATATCCTAAGTACCTCTGATTTCTTACCTTCAATTCTCACATTAGTTATTGCTACAGGTACAGAGATATCCTCACTTTGGTGATAGACTTTTGAAATGTGATCACTCAGTAACTCTACTATTACATCTGAATTGGTCACCTCAATACCATCAGCACCCACTAAGGTTATCCTTCCAAAGTCATTCTTCCTTTTACTTGCTACGTAGCTGAACTCTTTGGGATTACCCTTGCTTGATCTCCACGGATAAGGTCTTCTCATAGTCTGATTTAGCTTTTCTTACTATGCTGGTAACCTTCCTAGTTTGAGCCTTGTACTGCTTGTGGGTGTACTGATCGCCTTTCTCCTTGTAAATTCTCCATAATATTTTCTTTTTTTGCACATCAAGCCTGTTTGTCTTCCTGACCATGGGAATACATTCTGATATTGCCTTCCTCAGATACCTGCTGATTTTATCCCATGCACTGCTAACATCTTTCCCCTGCAATATGTTCTGCCATGGGATAGCTCTAAGCTCACTCCGAAGCTTATTATAATTACCTAACCTATAGTTATATAGAAGATAAATATCAGTAAGGCAGCAAATTTTTCTGGTTGTTATTAAAAAAAAAAAGCTTAGAAATGGAGGAAAGGACTGTAAACCGATGATAAGCGTGATATGAAAACTGAAGATAAAAATATTCTAAATATGATATTTTGGAGTAATTACTTTGAATGCTTACTAAATGAAACAAGAAGTGACGTGACACTGATAGAAAATATCATCAAAAATCTGAAATGTGGAAATGCAGCCAGAGTAGTGGTATTCATCCATAAATGCTGAAATATGAAGGTATAAAAGTTTTATAGTGGCTGCATTTCATAATTCAAAAGGATTGGTATTAGGGTGAAATTGCAGATGATTGGAGCAGAGCTCATAATACCTATCTGTAAATGGGGTAATAAAACTGAATGTGAGAATTCCGGAGGAATTTTTCTATGAAGTGTTCAATGTAAGAAATTTTGGAAATAGGCTACCCTTTTAAAACCCACCAAATTTCCTTGTCAGCGCAACTGTGAAGTCACATCCGATTTCACCACTATGGCCACTCACAATTAGCAGACCATGCCCTGGATACCCAGCACAGAATCCGCTGATAAAAAGCTGCCATACTCCACTGAAGTAAATTCAAGTTTGAGAGACTTTTCCTGGAATCAGCTGCAACTCTTACCAACTACCCGAACTTAAACAGATATGGTTGTTTAAACCCCCTCCTCCTCATATGGGAAACCCTCGTGCAGACAGTCAACCCAATGATCAAGAACTCCCAACGCCAATAGGGGGCATAATTGTAGGATTCTAGATCTCCTGTATCTCTCTCTCTCTCTCTCTGGTTTCTTCATCTTTGTTACTGAAGTGTGCCTGTGTGTGTGTGTGTGTAAGCCTAAACACTAGGATTTAATTAATTGTACAGATTTCTTTTGTACAGTTTTTCAGTTTCCATGGATATTGTACTGGCTGATTGTTTTGTTGTCTGTGGCCCACTTTTTGCTGCTTAGCCAAGAAATAGCAAAGGTTTTAGATACTTTTGTTTCTAATATTAATATTTGCTGTTTTGATGTGCTAGGTATCCTACCTCATTGTCAGTATCATTAATTGTGGTGTCTTCCCATTCTTCATTCAAAAATATCACTATTAATACCTCAGTGTTTATCTCACAGCCTTTTATGCAGTGTCAAATGATTATGATAATCACATGACACTGTTATATTAATGCCTGTCAGTAAGTAACATCCCATCTATAAATATTCCTAATAAAGTGATTAAATAAGTTTTTTCCATTGGTGATATATTAAATGTTCATTTAGATCCTGTTAAGTGATTTAAGGAGAAATAAAAATATAATTTAAGTTAAAACTTCTTATAAGTACAGGACAAGTTATATTATTTTCTAAGTTATTTTTTAATTACTCTCTTTTATTTAAAAAAAACCCTCATATTTTAATATTATCGTGCATGTTTTAACAGATGATTGTGGTCCTTACTACTGGCACATCAGCAGTGGAACCATTCAAAGAGATCCACCAGCACCTCTGCCTCCCAGTCAGAAGATTCCTCCTACACATATATGTCGGGACCTAGATATAGTATGTAAAAATTTGTCAATTTTTTCATCCTACTTTAAATTTTAGTACTTTTGTAATAATGAGAAATGGAGACCTTGTAATGTGAAGTGTTTTTATTGCTCCAGATTTTTTTTCTGCCATTTCTTGCTGGGTTTCATAGGATTTTATTATTGATGGTGTCATTGTAGTCGGTAAATCTTATCTTATTTTTATTTTATTTATATATTCTTTTAGATTAAAATGCAATTAGTGTTTTTTAAATAAAGAATGGAATTTCTTATTAAAACACTTTGCTGCATTGAAAAAATAAAAAAGAGTAAAAATCTTTTTTTTCTAATGGTAACTCATTATCTTTTTATTATGTGACACCTCCAAAAAGTTCATGAACTCATCATAGGAGTGCACTCTACTCCACTAACACACATCTCACCATCTCCCCTATTTAATCTTCTGACTACATATAACTCACTGTCTCCACTACTCATAATCCTCCAACTATAGTGTAAATACAGCTGTGGGATTAGATGGGATATCAGCTAGGTTTTTTTGAGAATGTGCAATCAGTGCCTCTGACTAGGTTCTTTAATTGAAGTCTCAGTTTTGGTTGAGTTCCAAGGGAATGGAAAGAGGTAAAAATAATTCCTTTGCATAAGGTAGGTGCTAAGACTGCAGTAGCAAATTAAAGATTAATCAGTATCTCAGGCATGTTGATAAAAGTACTAGAAAAATTGGTAAAAAAAAGAATTCAAAAATGGGTAGATAAAAATATGATATTGTATGAGGGTTAACATGGCTTTGTGAAGGGTCAATCATGCCTTAGTAATTTACTAACTTTTTATAATAGAGTAACAGCTGAGTTAGATAAAGGAAATGACTACATGATGATTTTGCTGGATTTAGCAAAGCCATTTGATAGAATCCACATGGAACTCTATTATACAAATTAGAACAAATAGGGATGGATATGACACTGGTTAAGTAGTTAAGAGGGCATCTGCTGGACAGATATCAAAAAGGGGTATGTGGAATGGCAGAATCAAGACAAAAACAGATGACTAGTGGTATGCCACAAGGTTCAGTGCTGGGACCAATATAAGAAAATATTCAGTTGTTTACTGATGTGAAATTAAGTAGAGTAATAGTTAATCAAGGTGATGTGGAGAGCTTGTAGGATGATTTAAATAGACTGGAAGTTGAATAAAGGTGTAGTTAGTAGGGGTGTGTGAGGACTAGATTTTTTGCTTGGAGAGTTGTGAATGAGTGTAATGATTGCCAGAGTCAGTTGTGAGTGCTTTGTCTGTAATGGGTTCAAGGAGAGTTATGATAGATTGGATCTCCTGTGATGAGTCTTCGGACTCCATGGAGGTGCTCATATAATAATAATAATAATTATTATTATTATTTGTAATAGGTTTATGCCAAGAGACATCTGTACATTAAGAAGAGAGTATGCTCATCTTGTCTAGAGATTTGAATGTTATCAAAAGTAAAAGGGAAATTAAAGGATTCTTTTATGTGAAAAATGAAAGAGGATAGAGATTCTAATAACTTAATAAATAATTTAAGAATAGTTTGGAGACGAGAACTTTATTTTGTAGAAGTTGATCTTTTGGAATTTTTCTTTGATTTTTGTGGTGTAAACTTTGTAAAATGATAAACAGGTAGTGTAGTGTACTCTCATCAGCAAAATTGTACATTGGATTTTTTGTCAGCTGGAGAACATCCTTCATATATAGAAAGAGCAGAATAGATGAAAAAGAGAATCAATGACAAATTGTGTATTATAAAATGTTTGCCTGAGTTTTAAGGCTATCCTCAATATGAATATGTGGGAATACGAGCACAACATAGCTCTTTTATCATCTAATAACAAAACAGAATGATAAAAAAAAATTAATATTTATTGACTTATTTGCTATTTCGTTGGTATTATATTCAGCATCTTCAGAGCACAAAAACAGTCTGTCACAGTACATGAAACAATAACAATTTGGTATAACAGTGTAGCAAGTTAAAATATTGGAACTGGCAACATAAAGATTTAAAGTCCATCTATGTTGTAAAAAGTAAAGAGAAAATAAGTAAATATTTTTGGTAAATTTATACAGCCATACTTGTTGAGGTTTGGAGTATGTTTTAAAGCTGCTGTTGATTCCAAAAACAGTCTCTCTGACTTATAATGACTTCTGAGCACTTTTTCCATTCAATCCTGTGTGAAGAGGTATCCAAGGCATGGTTTGCTAGACCCGACTTGCCATAATGATAGTGCCAGATGTATTTTTTTGTGTTCACCAATGCTGATGCCAACAGGGCACGTCATAAACTCTCAACTATGTAAAATTTGTGAAATGGTGAACTAACCCTAAGCTCATCCATTACTAATATTAATGTACTGCTGGCTGATAGCTTTTCATGAGTGGAATCCACATAAAAAATATAAATGGAAAAAAAAAGTAAAATAAGAAATATATGAAAGAATCTTTCAAGGTCTTCTGATTTTCTGATTTGAATCTCAGTTGAAAATTGGGATGGCATGCAAAACTGTCATTTTAATATGTCATTCTAAAAATAAATGCATGCTTAATGAAGCAAGTTTAGTTGCATAATGATGTGTATGTTCGTGCGTGTGTGTCAATTTAAGCATAAAACTTGTCAGCCATTCTCAGAATACTTAGTTGTGATTTAATAAAATAAGAATTCCTAATTAAATATTACTTAATTTTACAATATATAGTTACTTTTTATGTTTTATTTACAAATGATGATTGAGTTGGGTGTTTTTATTTAAAAATTCTTAGAATTTAATCTTTTGAGTAAATCACACATCACTTAATAAATATAAATTTCTATATAAATAAACGTTTAGTTTCCTTTTTTAGTCAGTTGTTAAATTTAATACCACTACATGGTTTCTATTCAGTAAAATCTATTTAAATTTCATATTTCTATATTTGTGACTATCTCTTGCTAATATATTTGAATTGTTTTCTAAAATGTCAGTGAATAGCAGGTTTTTTTTCTCCTGCTTGCTACTTTTATACATATATTATGTATAAAAGTAGTAATATATGTATATATTTTACACATATATCTTACTGCTTTTATACATATATTGTATATTATTGCTATTTATTCGTATGTGTGACTTCTAATCCTCAAAAGGTTGTAAACATATAGTTCATGAAACCATGGGTGGGCTAAGTATTTTTTTTATTAATTTTGTTTGGGTATTTTTTATACATTACCTCAGGTACATCAGATTGGTTATTGGCAGCAGTATACGTCATAACGAGTGGCACACCCAGAGGGGAGGAAAGGGGCCTCCCCCCCCCCAAAAAAAAGGGAAAAAACACTAGAAAATTTTCCAAAATTCTTTTCCTAATTAAAATTAATTTTTTAAAAAATTTATGTTGTGTCGTGTCTTCTATTTCTATACTATTTATAAATTAGCAATCATTGCAGATGCTCAGTCATAGGTCTTATGCGATGCGTAGTGTGTATTTTCAAAGCATCTACTCAACTTGCCCCTCTCCCCAAGATTAAATCCTGGATATGCTACTGGTCATGACATCCTGTCCTGTCCTGAGCCATTTATTATGTGTGATTCCCACCCACAAAAGGTTATCAAACCTATAGTACATTTTTTTACCATGGGTGGGCTAATAATTTTTTTTGGCCATTTTTATTATTTTTGTCTATTATATATATATATATATATATATATCTGTAATGTTTTATTTATTTTTACTTAGTCTGGAAACCCTGCTATAGAGACCGAACATAGAACTTTTTCAGCCACTTCAGGTCTCCAATAAGTGGGGTGTGGTCTCACACAGGGCAATGAAATTCATCTCCCTCCTAAGTGGAAGATGAATTTTAGAGATATAAGTTACTTATAAAGGAAAATTTTGGTCTTCCTCTTGGCTTCATTCCTTCCACAGTCCCATCCATCATTTCTATAAGCAGTCTTGCATGCCTCAGGTGGTGTCCCATTAGGCTTTTTCTTCACCTATTGATGTGGTTTATTAATGGCTGCTTATTTTCAACTATGTTTAGAAATATTTCATTAGTCTTACCTTTTATCCAACTAATTCTCATTGTCCTCCTTCAATACCAAAATTTAGAATGCATCCAGATTTTGGTGTTCTTGTTTTGTTAAATTCTGCAGTCTCACAACAGTGTAGTTCTTTACTCCACATGTATGTTTTTCCAATCTATTTTTAAATGGAAGTTGAATCCTTTACTAAGAGTGTTTATTTTATTATAGAAGACTTTTTTTGCCATGCTTATTTTTGCTTTTATATCTGATTAACTTCTTCCATCACTCCCAAGGTATTTAAAGGATGTTACTTGTTTTGGGATGCTGTTTATTTCTAAATTCATTTTCAATTAAAAATTACAATCTTTATTAGGATGAATTTTAGTTTGTCCTTATTATCAACAATAACTGCTACATTATCATCAAATCAGAGCCAGTTAATTGCAATTCCATTTATCTTAATTACTTTTCTATTAGTTCTGTTAATTTATTTATTGTTTCTTCAGTGTAGAGATTAAACAGTATTGGAGAAACAGAACATCCTTGTCCTACACCCTTTACTTATCCTTGCTACTTTAGTTTTGCAGCTGGTTGTTTCTATTTTGACTTCTTGGTTCTTGTAGAGATTGAATATGAGCCTTCTTATCTCTCCAATCTACCTTTACTGTTTTTAGGATTTTAAAGATTTTGTTTCAGTTAAGACTATAAAACGCTTTCCTCAGGTTGAGAAAAACTATCCACGTATTTTATTCTTCTCAAATATTCTTTCAATAATCATTCTAAAGATTGCATCTCTTGTTCCTTGTTTCCTAAACACAAATTGGTCCTTGTGAATATATATTCTTCAGCCTCATTTGGTAATCTTTTTTGTGTAATTTTAGTAGTATTTTTGAAGTGTGTGAAATTAAATGTGTCGTTTAATGATTTTTGCACTTGTCTGCTTTACTTATTTTAGGAATGGAGATAGAGCACTGTGTAAAGTCTTTGGAATGATTCCAGTTTTGTGTATATATCTTTTATGATCTTGAATAGGTATGAATTTGTTATATTTCTGAATATTTTATTAGTTCTGAGGGAATGTTACCAACACCTAGTACCTTGTTAGCAGACAGTTCATTCAGCACCCATTCAAATTCATCTTTAATATGGTTGAGCCAATTTCTTCAACATCAAGTCTTATTTGTTGTTCTAATTTGTTCCTCATTGTCAAGATCTTCTCCATTTATAGAGTTCTTGTAAGTACTCCTTCCATCTTTCAGAATTTTTCTTTCCTTATCTACAATACTGCTCTCTTGTTTATTTTTGATTATTGTGCTTCTTATTATGTTGGTGCATTATCAGTTTTCCCAGTCTTGGTTAAAGTGTGTACTTCTTTGCACTTCTCTATATGCCATTGTTCTTTTGCTTCTTTACATTTTCTATTTAGTGTATTTTTTCCCCTTACTTTCTTTATTTTGAGAGGTTTTGTATTTTTTTCTTTCATTGGTTAGGCTTAAAATATCTTGAGCGATTCATCACTATTTTCTTGACCTGTTCTTTAAAATGGGTCAACTCTTCTCTGCTTTTCTTTCCAGTCTTTCTGATTTTAATGTTTTCATCAGCATTCTTTTTTATGAATTCTATGATTTTCCTCTATTTTAAGGCTACCTATATTCCACTTGAACTCTTTCCTTGATTCTGCAGCTTTTTAAATTTCAGGTTGCATTTCAATAAAACCAAATTATGGTCATTATCTGTATCAGATAATGCATGATTGTACTTGATTTTTTAAGTCTATTTTTTTTCATAATCTATTTGATACCTTCCTATTCCTGGCACAAGTATACATTCTTCTTTTTGTTCCTCAAACCAGGTGTTGGAAATTGTCAGATAAAATTGATGACAGAACTCCCGAAGCCTATCCCCTCTTTCACTTCGGCATCCAAGAACTCTGCTATTATGTTGGGTGTCATTTTTCAACATTTTTTTTTTGTAAATCCTTGCTAGCTGGTGATTTTGTAAACTCACTAGCTGTTAAAAAAAAAAAAAAAAGTATTGGAAATTCCCTGTGTTCAATTCTGTGCTATTGAGTTTGTGCTTTTTTTTTTTTTTTTTGAGACCATTTAAAATTAACTTCAAAGCATGTAGTTTGTGGCTTTTGAGGTTTTTGTCAGGTTATTTTGGTTTTTAGTTTATTGCTTTATAAATTTTTCTGGGTGTTATTATTATTAAGAGAGACCTCCAGGGAGTCAGGGACTCATCGAGGGAGACCACATACTACACGCACCAGCTATACTTATTCTTGAATTCATTAACACTGCTTGCACTCACAACATCCAATGGCAATCTATTCCAATCATGCTGCCACCACCACCCTATGAGAGAAATATCTAGCCCTCACCCCTTCTTAGCAACATTCCTTTTCAGTTTCCATGGATGCCCTCTTGTCCTTTTCCCCACCCTCCATAAATTGAAAAATTCCTTCAATTGAAATCCTGTATCATCCTTTCAGAAGTTTTTAAGTCTCAATCATATCACCCGTCTTTCTCCTGTTTGCTAGTGTTTGCAGTCTACAAATTCTCAATCTGTGTTCATAATCAGTATTCCACAATCCTATATCATTTTTAACACACTCCTTTGCACTCTCTCCAATATATCAGAATCACAACGGAAACCAGGAGACCAAACCTGCACACAATAGTCCAAGTGAGGTCTTAACAAGGCTTTGTAAAGAGGCAAAATGACATCCTTATCTTTACATGTGAACATTCTTTTCAGCATTGCAATTATCTTTTGAGTTATATTTTCAATTTTTCTTTGCTACATGGCCCCTGAACTTCAACTTCCTATCTACTAACACTCCAAGATCCCGATCCTGATCAGTTTCTTATAGCATAATCCTACTAGTATAATACAATATTGGATATCTAATCACTCTAAAGTGAATGACTTTATATTTACTGACATTGAATTGATATCCATTTTCCCATGGCCACAATTCCAGCTTATTGAAGTCATTCTGCAAGTACTGTATACCAGCAGCATTCCTGATTACTCTTCCTATCTTTCCATCATCAGCAAACTGTATGTAGCTTGTCAAATCTTTCCCAATATCATTAATGTACAGATTGAATAACAGTGGACAAAGCACTGAACCTTGTGGTACACCACTTGTTACCCTTAAACCTTGCAGACTCGGATCCCCCATAAACCACTTTTTGATATCTGTCAGTCATCCTCTCATCCATGCTAATATTAAATAACCCAAACCCATTTTCTCCAAATTATGCAATAGTCTACCATGCTATATTCTGTCAAAAGCCTTAACAAAATCCAAAAGTACCATGGCGTATTCATTTCCCTTGTCTTGTTCAATGGTAACATTGTTATAGAATGTGAGCAAGTTGCTAAAACATGACCTTCCCTTAGTAAATCCATGTTGCTCATTGCAAAATAGAAATTCACTGTCAACCCATTTCTGAATGCAAACCCTAACCAATTTTTCCAAAATCTTCACTGCCACTCCTGAGATACTAATTGGTCGATAGTGAGATACATCATTTTTTGCACTACTCTTGTGCAGTGGAATTGCCATACATTCCTTCCATTCCTGCAGAATCTTCCCTGTTCTGAGACTCATACTAAACAGCCTCAATATTTATTGAGTGCAAATAAAGTAACTGCACTCAATAAATATTGTGTGTTTTGTCTATATGTGATTAAATAATCTCAACTAATGTTAAGATTTTCAAATGACCATTGCTGTGCTTAAGCTATGCAAAAGAAACATTAACATACATTCTCTCCAGAATGGCTCATCTTGGAACTAATGCAATTCTGAATGCAAATAGATATTCCCAACTAGTTGAAAATAAGAACAATAACAATAAGCCTGATCAAAGGAATAGCCAGTTCAGCTGAACACTCTTTTAGCACACGTGCTGATATCCCATCAGTCCCTATTGCTGAATTCTTATTCACTTTGTGCAATAGCTCTAATACCTCACCCTCATACACCTGAGGTTCTTCATCCAGTGAAGAGGTAGCAGTGAGCTCAATGTCATGTACGCTAGGTTGATAGGTTTTAACAAAATGGGCACTCATTCATAGAACAACCTCTTCTTAATCTGTAATCCTCATGCTATTTGTATTTAGAAGAGTTATTCTTTCATATTCATTCTTTCTTTTACTTGTGGCATATTGATAGAATGCTTGTGGGTTGTCTTTAGCATGCAGAGCCAGTTTCTTTTCATACTCAGCCTTTGCTTTCCATACAACACTCGTGACTATTCTAGCCTGCTGGTTATATTTTTCATAACGGACATCATCCTTATGCACACTGTATTCCTTCCACATCATCCTTTTCTTACGAATCCCTTGCTTAATAAGATTACACATCCATTTGACTCCTACCCTATTTATTCTTCAAAGGGAAACATTCTGATAACGCATCATTTAAGTATTGTTTAAATGCTTCCCATGCACTATTGATATTCTTTCTATCCAGGTACCGATCCCATTCCACTGAACTCAGTATATTCTTCTGTATACTTTGTTCTTAAGAACCATATTGGAATAATTTCTGTGTCTTGAATTACATTCCAGCCCTAATGCCTAATAAAAACAAAATAAAAATAAATAAATAAAAAAACGCCAGTCAAAAGAAACTTTATTTCTTTAGAATCAAAGATAGAAATTTTAAATTGTCTTAAAAAAGGAGAAATAGTATCATACATTGCAAGAATTTAAAAGTTTAAAAAGGTAAAAATATTCTGCAACAAAGAAAACGTTTTCACTTCAAAAGTGCTTAGCAGTTGAAGGGAAAAAGAAAATTAACTGAACATACATTATCTGACATATTATTACACCCTCCATGGAGTCAGTAGACTCATCATGGGCGGTTTGTTCAACTGATAACATATTTAATATATTGAATTTTAAAATCCTTTGCAATTCCTGCATTAATGACATATTCCAGTAATGTGTTCCATTCTGTTCAATTCCCCATGTAAAAATTCTACTCCTCACACCAATCTTCACCACACTTACATAACCCCCAGGGATGACTTCTGGGGGAAGAAATACACCTTCTACTCTTTTTATAATCCCCTCTGAATTAATCTGATAAAATCCTCTCTCTAACTTAAACATCTCTATAATATAACCTCATTTCCTCCTATCCATCAAACTCTGCAATTCACATTCTTTCAACCTCTCCATAATCAATATTCCAGCGTCCTGATATTGCCTTACCTACTCATCTCTGGACGCACTCCAATGTTCTTCACAGTGAAAACCATGTGACCAAATCTGAGCGCAGTAGTCCAAGTGTGTATAATAGATTTAGTTTAATCCTTTATCCCAGTGAGAGCAAACAAAGTTTGCGCCTGAAAATATCTTCAGGACTAAATATAGTGTTGTACTATCTTATCCAGTAAGTAGTGCAACACCAAGGCAACTCGTGGCAAAGGTGGAGCAAGCTACCAGGCACTTCTAACCCAGTATCTCCCATAATGCAAAACACATTTCCTATGTGGATATGTATACTGTTATGCATTAAAGGGATTGGCCATCTACCCAGACTAGTTTCGACCTTTATTGAGGTCTCTTCAGTGGGAGCCAGGCCCAGAGCTGGAGATACCAGGCAGAAGCAGTAGCAAGTCATCTGTGCCTATGGGAGTTGCCAAAAGGTTTATCACCTTTTTTAAAAATTACTCTGGATTTAGAGAAAGATGTTGAAAATTTATTTATCACTAGGTTAGACTATAATAGATTTAGTTTAATCCTTTATCCCAGTGAGAGCAAACAAAGTTTGTGCCTGAAAATATCTTCAGGACTAAATATAGTGTTGTACTATCTTATCCAGTAAGTAGTGCAACACCAAGGCAACTCGTGGCAAAGGTGGAGCAAGCTACCAGGCACTTCTAACCCAGTATCTCCCATAATGCAAAACACATTTCCTATGTGGATATGTATACTGTTATGCATTAAAGGGATTGGCCATCTAGATAGTACAACACTATATTTAGTCCTGAAGATATTTTCAGGCGCAAACTTTGTTTGCTCTCACTGGGATAAAGGATTAAACTAAATCTATTATAGTCTAACCTAGTGATAAATAAATTTTCAACATCTTTCTCTAAATCCAGAGTAATTTTTAAAAAAGGTGATAAACCTTTTGGCAACTCCCATAGGCACAGATGACTTGCTACTGCTTCTGCCTGGTATCTCCAGCATCTAATGTTGTCTACAACGACGAGGAAAAAGCTGAAGCATTTGCTGACAGTTTAGAAAAACAATGCAGCCCCAATTATATCAATACAGATATAAATTTCATAAGTAAAATTCACACCCAAGTGCGTAAAATAACTCAAAATGCCTCATTCCAATCCAATAACAAATCCGTATCACCAACAGAAGTATATGAGATTTTAAGAAAACTAAATAACAAAAAGGCTTCAGGTCCAGATGGAATAACAAATAAGGTACTCAAGTTACTTCCTCGCAAAGGGGTTATGCATCTAGTAGCCATCATTAATGCCATCTTCCGGCTAAATTATTTCCCACAACGATGGAAAATTGCCGACGTTTTCCTAATTCCCAAACCTGGGAAAAATACACAGTTTCCTGTAAATTACAGACCAATCAGCCTTCTTTCATGCATAGGTAAGATAGCCGAACGTGCTATTCTCACACGGCTTCAAGAGGCAACAGATATGAACCATATAATTCAAGATGAACAATTCGGCTTTAGGAAATATCACTCCACAACGCTACAAATTTACAGAGTTATCGAACATATAACCCAAGGGTATGAATGGCACCAACACACTGGCGCAGTTTTTCTAGACATCACCCAGGCATTTGATAGAGTATGGCATCATGGACTAATTTTTAAACTACACGAAGTTGGTATTCCATTGCCACTAGTGCTACTTATCAAATCATATCTACACAACAGAAAATTTAAAATAAAACTCAACGGTATCAGATCCACGGAGAGGAGAATCACGGCCGGAGTACCTCAAGGCTCTCTACTATCTCCCCTGCTCTTCTCCATATACATGGCAGATCTCCCCAAACTGTCTCCAGCTATCACCGCTCTGTATGCCGACGATACAATCATTATAGCCAGATCCCTCCGTCCACACCTGGCCACAATCAAGCTGCAGAGAGCAGTCAATGAATTGGAGGATTGGTACACCAAGTGGCGTATCGCAATTAATCCAAACAAAAGCTCTGCAGTACTTTTCACCAGACGTAAGGCAGAACCGAATACAAGCATACAAATGTTTGGTAAAATCATCCCTTGGCGCAATTCTACCAAATATCTGGGAATTCATCTTGATAGACGTCTAAACTTCAAGTCACATATGGATAGTGTTACCACTAAGGCAAGTCAGACTATAGCACAGCTATATCCACTTTTGAACAGGAACAGCTTCCTAAGCATAAGCAACAAAATCTTACTTTTCAAATCGGTAATCAGACCGCAACTAACTTATGCCTCTCCAACCTGGGGTCACACGACTAAAAGCAACATCAACAGACTTCAGATAATACAGAATAAATGCCTAAGAATGGCATTTAATGCCCCATGGTTCATCAGAAACATCCAATTACATCAAGAAGCCAATCTTCCAGATATTAAGACCTACATGACAAGCATTGCAGAGAAATTCTTCACAATCACGGATAATCACCTAAATCAGTTAGTTCGACAGGCAGCGGACTACAAGCCCTCAGATCGTTTCAAACATAAAAAACCGAAATCCTCCATCGCAAGAGAAAGCTGATACAGCCTCAATGCTCACAATGAGCGGGTAAATTACCCACAATAATCTCATCACCCACAATCTAAAATCCAGATGAAGGGATAAAGAGTCAAGGACTCAGTCCATCAACCAATTAAGTTCAAGTTCAAGTTCAAGTGGTATCTCCAGCTCTGGGCCTGGCTCCCACTGAAGAGACCTCAATAAAGGTCGAAACTAGTCTGGGTAGATGGCCAATCCCTTTAATGCATAACAGTATACATATCCACATAGGAAATGTGTTTTGCATTATGGGAGATACTGGGTTAGAAGTGCCTGGTAGCTTGCTCCACCTTTGCCACGAGTTGCCTTGGTGTTGCACTACTTACTGGATAAGATAGTACAACACTATATTTAGTCCTGAAGATATTTTCAGGCGCAAACTTTGTTTGCTCTCACTGGGATAAAGGATTAAACTAAATCTATTATAGTCTAACCTAGTGATAAATAAATTTTCAACAGTCCAAGTGTGATCTAATCAATGCTTTATACAGTGGCACAACCACCTCTTTATCCCTACATGTTAGTGTACTTCTTATCATAGCAGCACTATGATGTGCAGTCTTTGAAACACTTGCAGAAGGCTCTCTGAACTTCAGTCTACTGTCAGCCATCACTCTCAGATCTTGAATCTCATCCACTTCCTGAAGTATTGCACCATCAATATAGTACACAGCTGCAAACTGCAACACCTTGCACTTATCAATATTAAAACTACAATCCCACTCCTTTGTCCAAGTGAAAAGTCTATTCAGATCTTCCTGAAGGGAATAAGCATCACCAGTACTACTTCCCAAATTTGCATTATCTGCAAACAGCTGTTTAAGGTTAAACAGCAAGGGCCAAAGAACCCTGGGACATGATGGTATCTCAAAAAAGGGTAACCACTGGTTACCCTTTTTTGAGATACTGCTCCATCATACACACTTATTGGTATTGTTCTGAGAGCCAATCCATCTAACCAGTATACTATTCATTCCCATCTTCTGCAGCTTCTACACCAACTTATCATATGGTAATTTAGAAAAACACTTCTGCAGAATCACTGTTTGTTACCTTATCATAAAAATGCAAGTGAATTGCTACAACAAGACTTACCCATCACAAATCCATGTTAACCATCATAAAGAATACTGTGTCCATGAACCCAATCTTGTATTCTATTCCTAACCAATCTCTCCAACACCTTGACTATGATTGCAGTTATACAGACTGGTCTGTAATTGGAAATTTCTATCCTAGAACTATGCTTATGGAGTGGTATACTTGACCATCTTTCTGCTCATTAGGAACGTTAACCACTGCAAGACTTTCATTAAATAAAAGTCTTGCGGTAGTTAATACGAAAGTATTAACTACCGCAAGACTAGCGCAAGATTAACGCATAGGTAACCGTCATGTACATTCCTTAAAAAATACATGGTGATATGTCATCCATTCCTACAGTCTTATTAACTTCTAACCCAATCATCACCTGAATATACCTCTAATTCTTTCACTTCCAGTTCTCTTGATACTTGCCTCCCGTTCTACATATTGCACAGCATCATTTACACAAGTATGATATGCACTTATAAAATGCTATCCTTTGCAATGGTCACTCTGCTTTCATGACTATCCACAGTGTCAACCTGCCATAATTATTCTTCCTCTTGCTTCCATATAGCAGAAGAATTCCCATGAATTAACCTTGACCTGACCAGCCGATCTCCTCTCATACTGCACTTTTCTTTCTTTACTTTGCTAAACTGCACTTCATTCTCCTTATGTCGTACTCCACCATAACATTTTCTTTTCCAACATAGCTTGGTTGATTTCACTCCTACTCTATTTACTTTGCTTAACTGTTGGTATATAGTTGTACATTGCTTGTTTCAGGTATGAATTCCCATGCATTGTCAACATGTTTCTATACACAGTTAATCTATCCAACATATTAAATGCTGACTGACTACAGAACTTCCCATAATCACCCACCTTATTATTATTATTATTACGTAACATCTCCAGGAAGTCCAAAAATTCATCGAGGGCAGGCACCTACTCTACAACTCTGTCTCCACCATTTAATTCACTAATTACAACAAACTTCAACTACCATCATCATCTACACCAGTGCATCTACCACCCACCACCACCACCACTAGTATTTTCACAGACAATCACAAACATCCATGCCCACAGCGGGATTTGAACCTGCAGCCTTTTAGCTGGAGAACAGTTACGCTAACCACCAGGACAGCTATATCTTGTTTCACCACTTCCCAAACAAGTATCTTATGATCATTCTCACCAAGCAGCAGCAGTGTTAATACCTCATTAACAACTACATCTTGCAAAGTTATCAGCAAATCCCCAAAACACTAAATCTCTAGTTGCTTTGATCTTTGTATGCTGCTCATATTTATCCTTCAGAAGTTCAACAAACTCACTCTCCTTGTTCTCGTACTTCCATTCTTTATTCCTCTAATTAAAGTCTCCCATCAAGATCACCTTCTTTTTTTACATGTCTAACTAATTTTTTTAAACCTTTTACAATCAGCATTCTCTATGTTTCCTGACCTATAACAGCATCCTATGGGATATGTGACAGAGACGCATATCAAAATTGAGTAGGTGGACAGGAGATGTTCAGCATATTGAAAAATATCAGTGTGAACAGAGCAGTGGGACTGGATAGCATGTCAGCCGATGTACGAGGGTGGTCTTAATAGTTCTCGGCCTCGACCATAGAAGGCAACACTGTCGGCAAGATTTTTTTTTATTGTTGGTACATCTGTCATAAGCATCCATGTGAAATTGCAAGTCATTCTATCAAATAGTTTGTTTTATACAGCTGTCTGAAGCAAACGTTGTCTGTATCTCTTGAAATGGATAAAATTGAGTATCGTGCAGTTATAAATTTCTTTGTAAAAGAAGGTTTAACAGCAAAAGAAATTCATTCGAAGTTCATAAAGTTTATGTGCACTCTTCTCCTTGAAATTATAAATTATAAATTAGACCACCCTTGTATTGCATGAATGTGCAAGAGAATTGGCATTGCCTCTGATGAAGTTGTTCTGTCTTAGTCTGCGCTCTGGCAGGGTTCCAGGGAAGTGGGAAGAGGATAAGAAGAGGTTCCATTGTATAAAGGTGTCATCAAGACAGAGGTAGCAAACTACAGACCAATTAATATCAGGAGTGGTTGTTAAAGTATTGGAAAACTTGGTTAAAGGTAAAATGCAACAGTGAGTAAATAGGGATGTGATACTTTATAGTGGGCAGCACTGCTTTGTAAAGGGTAAGTCCTGTCTTAGTAATTTGTTTACATTTTATAATAACATGACAACAGAACTGGATAAAGGAAATGGCTGCTGCATGACATGCTGGACTTTGCAAAGGCATTTGACAGAATACGACATAGAAAACTATTAGAAAAGTTGGAGTAAATGGGAATGGATATGAAGCTAGTAGCATGGATTGGGATGGCTCACAGACAGACAGACACACCAGAGAGTAGTATGTGGTGGTGTGGAATCTAGGAGAATAAGGGTGACTTGGAGTATCTCAAGGTTCTTTACTAGGGCCACTACTCTTTAATTTGTATATCATGATATAGGGAAAATTTTAAAGGAGGGGATATTCAATTGTGTGCAGATGATGTAATGGGAAGAGCAATAGTTGATAAAGGTGATCTTGAGATCTTGCAGGATGATTTAAATAAATTGGCATTGTGGGCAATAGATAATGATTTCCATGTGTTAAGGCTTAAGTACTGAGAAAAACCTCAGGATAGAAGTTTAATGGAATGAAACAGCACTAGGAAACAATCAAAAATAGTATTTAATGCTTCCAGTCCTTCATCTCACTTACAGAGACATCATCAGGGAGTACAAAATGGCCTATAGTCTTTTGTCTATGTGTTTTAACTAAAACACATAGATGAAAGACTATAGTCCAACTATTGAAACTCATATGTTACATTCACATATCTTTATCTCTAAAATAAGAAGAGAGAAACTGTAATACAAAACATAGAAATTACAATACAAACGTTTACATTAAGAAAATTGTAAGCGATTACATATGATCTCTCACACTCATCTACTTGAAATTTAAATTCAGGAAGTGAAAAAAATTCCAAAAACAGTTAGTAAAGGAAATGCATTCCTTTACTAATTCTCTCTCTCTCTCTTAGTATCTATGGGATACTAAGGTCAAGTGATGACTTCACATCACTTGCCTTAGTATCCCATCATGCAAAGCACATGAGACCTCAATCAAGGTCGAAACCGGTCTGGGTAGTAACCCTTCCCATAATGCATAGCATTATGCATGTCTGTAAGGATATGTGCTTTTCATTATGGGATGCTAAGGCAAGTGATGTGAAATCATTAGCTGCTATATAGAAGTTGCCCAGCCCTGAAGTAACTTCAGGAGCAAACTTTGTTTGCTTACACTTGGATAAAGGATTAAACCAAGAATATAATTTCTTGGCATCTTTAATTTATAGTATAACCAAGTGGAAAAACTTATCTCATTGGGAAAGAGTTGTAAATTGTGAAGGTGCTTATTTTAATGAATAAAACATTGCATGAAAATTTCTGCAGTCGTTTAATTTTTATTATGAAAAACCATACAAACCCTTTTGGTTACCTGTTAATTTTAATTTTTGTAGATATCAAGTGTTGGTGACCTCTCATTGGCCTCCTCTAAATCATCCTCCACAAGTTCTTCTATATCCTCTGCATCAGCTTCTTCAGAACCAAATTTTCAAAGTAGTACTTATACCATTGAAGCACAATTAAAGTAAGTATGAGTCATAATGCTACAACTTGCATTTAAAAATTTAATTAAATGATGATTCATGAAATGCAGAGGTTGTATATATAACCCTACTTTTTTTTTATTTAATTTTTACTGTCTGTGTACTGCAGCCTTATTGTTATAACAAATCTATAGAGATCAATGCAATATTTACTATAGTGAATGCAGGTAAAAAAAGGAATCCATCTCTTTATTTCTTGATAATAAAGACTCAAGAGTGTATTGTCATTCAGTAGGGAGTAATTACAACTTCATGCCTTTATCTTACCCCAAGCATTTGTGGAACTCTTGGGATTATTTCCTCCTCCTGAGCACTTTAATTGCCTATAATGATAGTTGCCACTTAAGTGAATTTTAGGCACTCTGAATAGATAAGAATTAAACCATTTAACCAGATTTTAATTTTAACCATATGTTCATCACTAGATAATTTCATATTTAGTATTTCAGTGTGTCTTTGGGGGAGATATTAACTTGACTTGTGACATTACTGATTGCCATTTTGGACTTTTGTATTGATTGAAGTGTAAATCTATTTCATATTGTAAATCATCTTTAAGGCATGAAAGAAATTATAAAAAATTTTTGCTAGGTACATTTTTGTTAGCAATAAGAGAGGGAAAAAATATTTGAAGCATTGTATATAGATAGGTTACAGGGTTAGAAGAGAGGAGTAGGATTAATGATATGGATAAAGAAAGATTGAAAAGAAAATATAGAAAGTTGCAATTGTTAGAATAAAAGTTATTAAAAAAAAAAAGAAGGAAAAACCACCATTTAGCAATTAGAGGACTATATGCCTGATAGAAAATGAAGAAAGTGAAGGATTTTATATGTTGTAACAAGCTATATTAGAAAAAATCCAGATGATTTTAAATATAAAATCATTTGGATTTTTTTTTAATTGCAGCTGACTAAAATGCAAGAATAGCAAATGGATCAATTTGTGAATGAAAATTGTGGGGAAATCTTCATAATGAAAATGGAAAAGGATTAATTGGCTTTGCATTTTACAACACTTAAAAATAATTAATAGCTTTTTTTACACATAAAAACGTCTATAAATTTTCCTGGGTAGTTGGAGATCAAAAATCAGAAATATACTACATTATAGTATATTATTGGACAAAGTATATGAATACTGAAAGAAGTTGATTGAACATATCAAAAGAGTGGACAGTTCAAGACCCCCCTCCCCCCAAACTCCAATACCATCTAATTGGAATATAGAAGTCTCATTCCAAGGAGAAGATAGAATGAGATCAGAACAGACCACTGAGCTTAAATACCTGAAAAGATGATGATGACTACGTGATAGTTACTCTTAAACTAGCAAAATTATAATAATATTGTTCAAAGCAGATGCCCAGATCAGAACGGTGGAAGCAGTAGTCAGACCATGGAAAAGAAGAATAGAAGTTCCAAAGATCATCCCATGGTACATTTTTAGTGTTGATAAACAGGAGGTGGAGAATGGTTGAAAGAAACTTGCACGACATTGTGATCTGACTTACTAAGAAGAGAGGTGACCTCTGCTGTGTATCTGGAAAGAGTACTAATCTCATCTCATCTTCCTTAAATAAAAATCAATCGAGGTTATTGGGGGGATTTTTTTTTTTTTTTATTTTTCCCTCCATATTTAACCCATGCAACAAGAACCTATAGCACCTCAGTGCTGTATGAAATCTGTTGACATTTTTTTGAAATGCTGGAATTTAGTCAGTGGCTGGGTAGATGAGACATAGCATCTTGAATGAAAAAGAATGCATGGTTTTTAGAGGCCAAAGAAGCTATTGATATGATGAATTTATGCCAGGAGAGACTGGAGATAAATGTCGGTCCAAGGAGAGAGAGAGACATAATCCTGTCTGTGATTTGTGTAATACTGAGGGCAGATAACTCAAATTCCTTTTGCAAGAGAAAAGGTAATGCCACCCAGTTTTGATGGCATTGAGGTTGATCAGATTTTCTTTGTCCTACTGAAGGATAGTATGAAGATCATTGTTTGAAGGCACTGGTTGCAGATAATGTTAACACTAGAGATGTCTGAGAGCTACATGATTTGTTGAAAGAGTAGGATGAATAAAGTGGGTTATAGTTGGAAAAGCTGTGAGTAGTATATGTGATGATTGAGAGTAGGTCATTTATGTATAAGAGAAAGAGGGTAGATGATAGAATAGAGTCCAGAGAGACTCCTACATTGGTGAGAAAATTTGAAGAGAAGGTGTTGTCTTCTATGACATGCAGCGAATGACTAGAGAGAAAATTGACTATTCAGTTACGGAGGATGGCAGGTTGATCAAAAAAGGAAGGCAGTTTGCTAAGTAGGCCACAATGCCAAACACTATCAAAAGCTCTTTGGATTTCTATGGTAACAGCTCATGTTTTGCTGAACCTTACCATGGCACATGTTCAGTGGTGGAAGATGTAGGCTAGTGATCAACAGTGGATCTAGATTGGTGGAATTCATACTGGTGGTTACTAATTAACTGGTGAGACTAAGTAGTGGAGAAGTCAGTTGTTGATAACTTTCTCCATTATTTTGAAGTGGATTGAAGTGATGGCTATTGATCACTAGTTGGGTGGCAGATGTTTGTCTCCTTTTTGGAATAGGTTGCAATATGCGTTGGGATAAATGTTAGCTGAGTATAAGAAATTGAATAGATAATAGAAGATAAGTTTTAGCTTTGGAGCACAATGTTTGAGTATATTTGGAGAGATGCAATCAGGACCAGAAGATATTTTAATGTCCAAGTTATTTAGTATTGTTATGGCTTTTTGCTGAAAAATCATAAAGTACACAGTGCTCAGTTACTGGCATGGTGGAAGAGAATTTTGGGTAGAATGGAAAAGGATGGCCTTCATACCAGTGAGGATAATTTCTGTGGCTTGTTTAGGGCAGTTTTTGGGTCTGAAGCAATAGTCATATCATTGAAGAGTAGAAATTCTGGAGATCATCCCATTTTGCACCTGTATAGTACCAAAGAACATAATGTTTGGAGTGGTAGGAGGACAGGTATTCTGTGAGAGAAGTATTTGATTCACACTATTGAGATTCAAGTTACAAAGAGAAGCAGTGACATCTATATCATTTAATATCTAAGGAAAACTGGATAAAAAATAAATCGAGAGTATTGGAAGGGTGTTATAAAGAATTTGGGTAAGTAGATGTATGATTTCCATTAGGTCATTGTTACAGCAAAGTTTTTGCATCTCGTCAAGCTTGGTCAGTGGTTTTGAAAAAAAGGGAGTCATCTGGAATTGTGGATGTTAAGGTCACTTAGGAAGATGACCTGACTATTTTTATAGCTGGATTGCAGATGGTCATGCTTCATGAAGAGGTGAGAGGGGCTTTAAGAGTGAAGTGGGATTCTATCAGGTTGATGCACAGTTTGCACAAGTCCATCTTGGTCATCGGTGTTGGAAAAGGGGAACCAATAGGAATTGTAGATATCAAGGTTACCTAGGAAGATGACTTCATTATTTGAATAGCTGCATTGCTAAAGGTTGAAGGTGGTTTTTGGAATTTTGAGAGTAAATACAGCAGATGAATGTCACTGAATGAGGCAAGAAAACCTTGAGCCACAGGTTCAAAGCAGGGGACTATGCAAAATAAAGAAATAAATAACATAATAAAAAACAATAATTAATAACACCACCTTAGCTTGCTCAAGGTACTGATGTGCTATAGGTTTGAAACCTTTCATGGATGAGAGACACACACAAAAAAAGTATGTGTGATGACCATGTAATTAGTAGAAAACAGTTATTTTTATGCTTAAAAGTTAAATCAATTCTTTATCCATAAATATGCTTAAGACCATGTAATTAGTAGAAAACAGTTATTTTTATGCTTAAAAGTTAAATCAATTCTTTATCCATAAAGTAACAATTCTAAATTTCTGTTTGGTAAAAGGAATCAGTTGGATCTTTGATATATATACATTGTAAAATAAATTTTATGAAATTTTTTCTTGGAATATTTTTATATAGAACTGTGAAAGTATGGGGGGAAATAATCTATGTTTTCTTCTGGCAAGAAAACTTACAGTAAGGTATAGGTATAGCCAATAGTGGAGTTTTAATTGATCAGTTGCTTGTTAGTACAGTCAGCACTCACGGTAACAAACTGCTGAAAAAAATTATAAAACTAATGGAAATAAACTGCTGGAAAGCCCTTTTCCTGTAGTAAAGAAAATGTATTATAGCCAACAATCTACTATGACACAGTTTCTATGGGGTCATAGAAATTTTCTATAATGAGTGTTCACCATAACATAATTCGGCATTTGAAACTATTATACTATAGAATTATTTTACAAGAATTACAGGTAACTCTTGTTATATGCATTTTTGTTATCCAAGTTTTTGCATATATGCGGTTTCATTTCGGTACATTAAGGAATATTGCTGTTACTTATCCAAGGTCATGAAAGCTTCTGTGCATGTGCCTTGTTTCCTATATCTTCTGTGCTTAGTGTCCATTTTGTATCCCTCCTGCCATGTTGGTCTATATAGTATTCTCTTTATATGTAAATAACTTCCGCACTCTGAGAAATGAATATCTTCTGTCTTTGAAAAAGCATATCAGTAAGGAATCTGAGTGAAGTCCTGTGGGGTTTTGAGCCTGAGAAACCTCTCACAACAAATCTTAAATCAATTTAAAAGCCTATGTCTCAGGCTTTTAAGTTGATAGTGCCATGACTTGGACCATGTGAGGAGCTCTGAAGTGAATGGAAGATTGAAAATACCTTAAATGCTACAAAGATATCAACAATCAAAATTGAAAAGTGCAAGTCTTGAAGGTGGGGGGGAGAGAGAGCCTTTAACTTCAGCAAGCCAGCTGAAGACATTATTAAGATATGGTTACAATATATTCATCCCATGTACTGTTTACTGATGCCTTAATATGTATGAAAACTGAATGCATTTTTGATTAAATAAATCTTGAAAGATTGGAATCTCACTTGTTTGATAATGAAACCTCTATTATCCAGTGTTCTAACCCACATGTTTTATGTATTTTTGATATACAAGGGACATCCAGAAAGTAAGTTCTGATGACCTGCTAGAGAAACAAAAATATACTTACAAAAAAAACTTTATTGCAAATTAAAGTAGACATCTTTCACTATTTTTCTACATAATTTCCACCATTGTTCAGGCACTTATCATAATGGGGTACCCAGAGTTGTATATCTTCACCATAGAAGGTTGCCACCTGTGATGCAAACCACATATTGACTGCTTCTTTGACCTTGTCATCATCTTGAAACCACCAGCCACCAAGGAGAGATTTCAGATGTTTGAACAGGTGAAAGTCACTTGGCGCCAGGTCAGGACTATATGGGGGGATGATGGAATTGTTCCCAGCCGAAAGTGGCGAGAAGTTGTTGTGTTATGACGACTGTGTGTGGGCGCACTTATCATGAATCAAAACAATGTCCCTGGTAAGCATGCAATGTTGTTTATTCTGGATTGCATGACACAGTTTCTTAAGGGTTTGATAGTATATACTCGCATTGATTGTGGAGCCTTGACCCGAGAAGTCTACCAGCAAAATTCCTTGTCTGTCCCAAAACACAGTGCACATGATTTTCCAAGTGGAAGCCATTGTCTTCAATTTCATCTTGACTGTGATGAGCTGTGCCTTCACTCCATGGACTGTTGTTTGGATTCAGGGGTTGCATGTGATTTTACATGCGGCAGGCAATTCGATTTTCTTAGACATTATAAACACACACCAAGAAGCGTACACACTGTGAGAATGTCTGAAAATGGCACCAATGCCTTACTAACGAATCAACAAACTCAGCACGCATGCGCACCGTTGAGATCGCATCGCTGCAGTGAAAATATTTAAAAATAGAACTTACTTTCTGGAGTAGTAGGGTAGTAACTTCTGACAAGATGAAGATAAGATAAGGAATCGTGACGTGATTGGTTGTTGAGATGATGATGTCACCGTGTGTGTGACGTCATGAGTTTGGAATGTTAGGAATTTTTCTGGGGACCATCTGTGTGTGTATGTGACGTCATGTTGTTTGTTTTGTTCGCATATGGAAATATGGATGATGATTAGCGATAATATTTGTGTCGTGATTGGTGGGACACTTTCAACAAGATCAAGATAAGATAAGGAATCGTGTCATGGGTGTGTGTTGTTTTTAGATGTAGATAAGTAACATCATTTGCTGTTGTCAATAAGTGACATAATTTGTTAGTTATAAATAAGTGACGTTATTGTTTTGAATGGAAAAGTGAGATATATTAGTGGATATGGATCGTGTCATGATTGGTGGGAAACGTCTGACAAGATCAAGATAAGATAAGGAATTGTGACGTGGATGTGTTGTTATCAGATGAATATAAGTGACGTCATTTGTTAGTTGTAAATAAGTGATATAATTGTTAGTTGTAAATAAGTAACGTTATTGTTTTGAATGGAAAAAAGAGATATATTAGTGGATAAGCATTCGTGTCGTGATTGGTGGGATACTATGAACCAAATAGGGGTAGGGTGAAAGGGAAAGTGATGTCAGTGTCCTGTATGTGTGTTGTTATGAGTTGTAGATAAGTAAATGGTTTGCGTATGGTATTATGGGTGACACACATCCATCATTGTCGACAAGTTTTGTGTTTGGTTGTCTATAGATGGGTGTACTAATTTTCCAATACAGTTTGGGGTATTTCTTTCCTGTTAAAGGTTGGGAATTCGTAGAGTTGAGTTGTGATGGCAGCAGTGATTAGGCTTTTCTGAATAATTTAATTATATGCTGGTGTCCCTCAAACATACACTTTTTTTTTGCTCTGAAGTTATCACTATCAGTTGGAGGTGACATCACTAAAAGATTATTGGCATATAACAACCTCTTTTTCGAATTTACGTTATCTTGTTTACAAATGTTTGGGTATTGGTGATTTTTTTAGTTTACCGTGAAGAGAAAAACCAAATGGCATTTAAAAAAATAAATTTTAAATAAGCGAGACTTAAAGGCTTACAATAACTTTTTTGTATTAGTCTAGAAATTCTAATAATTTAAATTTACTTACAGTCTTTCCAGAATGACTCTTCTTAATGCAAATAGATATTCCAAAATAGTTGAATTTTTATCCACAGCAGAACACACAAAAACACAAGCTTGAAAGAACGAAATTTCTGTAATAACCTGAAAAGCTATTTGACATTTGTTCCCATAGATTTTCTGTCCGTTTGGTACACCGCTGATTTCTCCCCATTGGGTCATAATGTTTTTATTCCCATGGTGGTGAGTGTAAACCCAAACTGTCTTTTTCTGACTAATATATCCGCCAGCGATCGGTAAACGCTCACACAGAACAATATTTCTGTAAATAACCAGAAAATATAGTTGACTACATCGTTTAGATTACCACCCGTTTGGTTCCGTTCGTTTTCTTGGAGATGACTCATTAATTTTCGTCTTAGTTTTCGACCTCTATCACACTATGGAACTGTTAGTATTAATCTCATAATGTAAAACACAGCTCCTAGGAGCTGTGTTTTACATTATGAGATTTAATCACAGCTCCTAGGAGCTGTGTTTTACATTATGAGAGAATATCAAGAATAGTGAGGGAGCTTGCTCCACCTTTGCTTCGAATTGCCTTCGCCGATAGTTTTTCGGCATTGAAACTCATAGATTGTAGTTCTCGATCTTGAGTTTTACTTACTGGCTATATAACAACATAGGATTTTTATCCCTTTAATATCTATTAAGTTGCCAGAAAACTAGCCATTTGGCTTTTCATTTTAATTACAAAATATAAGCACACCTTTATGTAGGATTTTTATCCCTTTAATATCTATTAAGTTGCCAGAAAACTAGCCATTTGGCTTTTCATTTTAATTACAAAATATAAGCACACCTTTATGGCATTCGTATAGTGAAGGTATGTAAGTTCTTTTCACTAAGCTTTAATATCTTCTATCTTCTACCTACTCACTGATGAGACCACAAAAAAGGTTGAAACCGGTCTGGGTAGTGACCTCTCCTCATAATGTAATGACAGTATTACATCTCCTAGGAGCTGTGTTTTATATTATGAGAGAATATCAAGAATAGTGAGGGAGCTTGCTCCACCTTGCTTCGAATTGCCTTCGCCGATAGTTTTTCGGCATTGAAACTCATAGATCGTAGTTCTCGATCTTGAGTTTCACTTACTGGCTATATAACAACATAGGATTTTTATCCCTTTAATATCTATTAAGTTGCCAGAAAACTAGCCATTTGGCTTTTCATTTTAATTACAAAATGAAGCACATTCTTTAAAGGTACCTGTGGCATGACTGAACAATAAATTATATGATGACCATAGTAATTAACTTACTGTACCTTCATACTAAATGTACTTTCATTTCATTAAAGTTAACTACTGTGGTTATCGTGTAATTTATTGTTTAATGAAGTACTTATCTCTACTCTTATTCGTCTATAGATTGCATTATGGAAGAAAGTGGCATTAAATCAGATATTAGAATCAGAGATATCAAACTTGGACTCTCTAACTAAATTGCATAACAGCTGTAACAAACTTTGCATGAAATCAGCAATAAAAAGACCAAGACTGAAAATTATCTAGAACACAGAAAACTTCAAATGCATTCTCAGTGTAGAACCTATAGAACAAGTAAAATATATTTCAGCTATTTAGTCACATTTTTAGTGAAGATGGCAAATTAAATTTAGAATTAGACAACAGAATAAGCAAAGTTGGTATGGTGGAGGAGACAGTTGACAGCGTTCAAACCAATTTTATTTTATCAGTCTGGGAGTCGGGTTAGAAATAAAGCACTTGATCAAAAACTTGAGACCACAGATATGAGAGTTCTGAGAAAAATTAGGGGAGTGAACAGAGCAATTGAAGAATTATGTTAAAAATGATGTATTAGAAAAGAACTTGAGATTGTTCACATTCAAGAATGTGAGTAAAGCTTATCTAAGGTAGTATGGCCATTTAAACAGAATGGAAGAAGAAAGGTTAGGAAAACAGATTTTGATTCTAGGATGACATGAAAGAGACCCAGAGGAAGGCCAAGATCCAGGTGGATCGATTCTGTCAAAAGTGCCTTAGAAGAATGAAGAGTTAGATACAACAGTATTAGAGTGCTGACAAGTAATAGACTAAGTTGGAAGAAAATTGTTGATGGAGATTAATAATAATGTAATCTTCATGTATTGCTATCATATTAGCCTGGACCATTAAGGGTACATATCAAGAACTTGATGATGGATATATATATATATATATATATATATAATCAGCCCCACACACAAGAGGTCCCAAGATGCATGACATGGCAATTCAATGTTTGCATAGTAGTTAGATGTAATAGAAGAATTTGTTGATGTGTTTTTGGAAAACCTGAAGGTTGTATTCATCAGGGAAGACAGTATGTAGAAGACTTCCAAAGAACAGAGGTATAGGAAATGAAGGTTGAGATGACAAGTTTGGAGTTGAACTATAAGTGGGTATTGACTGGCAGTTGCTTGTGTTCATATACAGGAAAGTATAGCAATCAGTTCAAGGGAGCAGTGCTCATGAAAATATCTGTAGAAGAAACATAATGCAGCAATAGAACATCTATGGAAAAGTGCCTGGAGAGAGGAAATAAGGGCGGGAGAGGTAATTAATTAAGTGAATTTCTCATTTCTGTATACAATCAAGCATTCTAAGGGAAGGTTTAGGTGCACTACCCATAATACAGGAACAGTGTTCTAAGGTCAGACAGTCTTGAGCTTTATAAAGTGTCAGGATTTGAGCAGGAGAGAAGTACTGTTTGGAATGGAAAAAATGGCATGTTTTTGGAGGCTGAAGAAGCTATGGACTTGATGCGTTCATGCCAGGGTAGATTTGATGTGAGAGTTAAGCCAATGAAAGAAAACTGATCCTGATTGGCAAGAGGAATATTGTCAAAAGTGAGGGTGAGAGCAGAATGATCTTGTATCTTTTTACAAATGAGACAGGATTTCATTTTCGTGGCATTAAAATTCACCAGGTTATCCTCAAACCCACTTGAGAATAGAAAGTAGATCACTGGTTTAGGAGATTGGTTAATTAAGATCTTGAAGCCTGAATTACCTGAGCACTATAAGGTTTTGCAAATGAAAAAAAAAGGTACTCATCAGCAAAGCTGTAAATAGGACTGGATATCAGGGAGAGAAGATCATTAATGTATAGGAGGAAGAGCATAAGTGACAGTTCTGAGCACGGGGGTATACCAGCATTAATTGAGAAATCAGATGAAAGGAAACCATCCACCATAACCTACAATGAACAGCTGGAGAGGAAGCTGGAATCCATTTGCAAAGAAAGGGAGGAATACCATTATACTAGAGTCAATCAAATGCCATGGAAATATCAAGATGACCACTTTAGTTTTTCTGAACTTTTCTGTGGCTTGCGTGCAAAGGTGGGTGAAGTCAGCTGTGGAATGAGTTGCAGAATCTATACTGATGATCATTAAGTAACCCATGGATCTCCAAGTAGTGAGGCATTTGACTTTTGATGACCTTTTCCATTATTTTTGAGAGTATTTAAGGTCAGAGGAATAGGGCAATAGCTTGATTACTGACTTTTATTTCTCTTTTTGGAAATAGGATGGAAAAGCTTGCTTCCAGACTGGTGGGATAGATGCCAGATGAGTAGTACAGCTTGACGAGATGCTGCAGGTCAGGTGTGAGTTCTGGATCACAAGTTTTTAGTACAACTGGAATACCATCAAGGCCAGGATATTTATTGGTATCAAGACTGCTGAGGATTTTTCTGATGTCCTTCTGGTGAAATTTCAGAGGAGGCATGCTATGAATAGTTTGTGGAATGGAGGAATTCTACATTGGTTTTCTGTGTGCGAGTTGGAGATAAAAACATGTCAAGAGGCCTACCTTTTCTTTGAGAAATGTTGTCATGCCGTCAGGATGTTTTTCTTATGTTGCTCCCACCCACAAGACATTATTGGTAAACCTATAGTACATTTTGTACCATTTTGTACCAGGCTAGGGATATTTCTTTTCTATTTTTTAATCAAATTTTATATATTACTATTATTACGGGAAACTCCAGGGAGTCATTAGACTCATTGAGGGAGGCCCCAAATCATATTCAACATTCATACAGTATCTATCATACCTCGCCTTAAACTCATTCACTGTCACAGCATCCACCACAGACTCAGGGAGCGCATTCCACTCATTCACTACTCTAAAAGTAAAGAACCCAGCTCTAACACCTTTACTAACCACACTTTTGCCCAGTTTCCATGGATGTCCCCTAGTCCTCCCACAACCAGCCCTGTTCTCAAAAATATCTTCTGAATTAATTTTATAGAAACCCTTCAGTAATTTGAATTTCTCAATCATATCTCCCCTCCTCCACCTCTCAACCAATTTTTGCAACCCACAAATCCTCAACCTGTTCTCATAAGGTTCATTCCACAGACCTGCTATCATCTTGGTCACTCGCCTCTGGATCCTCTCCACCTCCTCCCCATCAAGAAGAAACCTAGGTGACCAAATCTGGGCACAGTAGTCGAGATGGGGTCTTATCAAGGCTCGATACAGAGGAACAATAACCTGCTTGTCTCTGCTTGTCAACGTATTCTTCAGCAACCAAGTGATTTGATGAGCTGATTTGGCCACTTTTGCAATGTGTCCCCTAAATTTCAATTCCTTATCCACCAACACTCCTAAATCTCGTGCCTCATCAATTTCCTGGGGCACAGTTCCACCAATGCAGTGAACTGCCGCCAATGAACTTTTCACCCCAAAATGCATAACCTTACATTTTGCCACATTAAATTGACATCCATTCTCCTTAGCCCAGACCTCCAATCTATCCAAATCATCCTGCAAAATTTTGACATCATCTGCATTTACTATTGCCCTACCCAACTTCGCATCATCCGCAAACAAATGAACTGTTCCTCTCAGATCCTTTCCTATATCATTAATGAACAAATTAAACAACAGTGGTCCAAGAACAGATCCTTGTGGCACACCACTAGTCACAGGCCATCTTGTGGACTCTACTCCTGAGTAAACCACTCTCTGATATCTCTCGGTCAACCACCCTCCTATCCATCTCACCAACCCTATGTCCATCCCCATATGCTGCAATTTACTGATTGGAATTCCATGTGGTATTCTGTCAAAGGCCTTAGCAAGGTCCAGTAGAATCACTGTAAATCCATTACCCTTATCCAGTTCAGCCGTCACTGTGTTATAATACGTGAGCAAGTTACTGAGGCATGACCTACCCTTCACAAAACCATGCTGTCCCCGATACAGTATCCCATTTTCTTCTATCCAATCTTGTATTTTCCTCTTGACTATTTTCTCTAGGACCTTGATAATGATTCCTGTTATGCTGATTGGCCGGTAATTTTCAACAGCAGCCTTGGAACCACCTTTGTGCAGCGGAACTATTTTCCCCTCTTTCCACCCCCTTGGGACTGACCCAGACCCGAGGCTCAAATTAAACAAAATGGTCAAGGGCACTGACAGTTCTTTAGCCGCTTCACATACGACACGAGCTGGTATGCTATCCAATCCCACAGATGTATTGACATTGAGGTTCTGTAATAGACTAGTTACCTCTACTTCATTCATCACAATTCCAGTATAAGCTGCTAAAGAACTGTCATTCCTGCAAAGTCACCACCTGAATGATATACTCTTGCAAAGTGCTTGCTTAGTAATTCCACAATATCGACTGATTCGGTTACCTCCCTACCCTCAGCATTTTTTAAGATCATTCTACCATGAGCATTTTTCCTTTTACTTGCAACATATTGAAAAAACTGTTTGGGATTCTCCATAGCCTGCATGGCCAATTTTCTTTCGTAATCTGCTTTTGCTTTTCTTACCACCCTTGTTACCATCCTGGCCTGAGCTTTATACTGTTCCTGCGCCTGATGGTCACCTTTCTCCTTAAATTTCCTCCACAATTGTTTCTTTTTTTGCAGCTCAAGCTTAATAGTGTTATTCATCCATTTAACCCTTACTTGATTTATTATTCGGACTCTTGGTATACAGTCAACCATTGCCTCCTGCAAACAGTTCTTAACCACCTCCCATGCACTATCAACATCCAGCCCTTGCAGTTTTACATGCCATGGCACTGAGCCAAGCACACACCTAAGCTTGTCATACTTACTAGCCTGGTAATTCCACATGTACCCTGTCTTAATTGTAAATTCCACTCCTTTAGCCACCTCCCAAGTCATGACCTTATGGTCACTCTCACCAATTGGTGGCAACATGGTCATGTTCGTTACAGCCACATTCTCAGTTGCAATTACAAGGTCCAGCACTCTCTGCCCCCTGGTATTTTCCACTACATGTTGCTGTAGATAGTTGTCCCTTAATAACTGCATAAAATCCAGTTCCTTCCTCCCATGTGCCCTCTCCTCTTTCCAGTCAATGTTACCATAATTGAAATCATCCATAATAATTACCCTCCTTCCACTCATTTCTTCTATTTGCCTATGCATACTATCCCCACCATCTATTCCATCACCTGGTCTATAGCAGCACCCGATTGTATATTTTGTTCTGCTAGATTCTATCTCACACCAAACAGCCTCAAATGTGCTCTTTTCTCTATCCTGCAGTTCAGCTTCTATACTCCTTGGCTGCAGCTCATCAGCTATCATCAATAACACTCCTCCCCCCTTTTTATTCACCCTGTCACTCCTGAACACGCTATACCCGTCACATTCAATCCCACTAGCGTTATCATCTTATGTCAGCCATGTTTCACTAATACCAACAATCTGTGGCCTGGAAGTGCCAACCATGGCCAAAAACTCTTCCTTCTTGTTCCTAATACTCCTGGCATTAGTGTACATGATTGCAGAAGCCCATTTGTCCTATCCCTACTTTTATGCCTTATACTAACTATCCCATTCTGATTTGTTGTCTTTCGTACTCGCTCGGGCATAATATACTCATTCATACACTAAACTGCCTCCCTAAAGTCTGTATATCTACTCCCCCCCCCTCTTAATAAATCTAGTTTCCCTGAGTCTGTACATCCACTTCCACATCATTCATCAACACTTTTTCAAGTCTCCGTACACCAACTCCATTCAAATGTAACCCATCCATCTTATATAAGTCCTTTCGCCCATTGAACTCATTCCACACATCCACAAATTCCACACCACTCTCCATGCATAACCGACGCATAAAGTCATTGGCAATTATGGCCCTCTTTCTAAACACTTCGCTGTCATACCATGGTAAGATACTCACCATCCTAACTCTCTCACTCTTCTCTTTTGCTACCTCAAATAATTCCCTCACATCCTCTATCATTTCCATTTTGCCCTCTTTCAAATCATTTGTTCCTGCCACGATTATCATCTCTTTCACCCTCTGTTTTTGCAGTCGAATAGATTTGCTGACGTCCTGTATGTTCGCACCCGGCTGGTTCAACTTCGTTAAACTCTCAACTATTACACCTCTTAATAGCGAATTCCCATACAGCACTCGCTCCTTCATTTTATTGACATTTACGAACATTCTATTATTTGCCGTCACAGACTTTTGCCGGTTATTTGTCAGTACGTTCAGCACACATTTTTCCATACGCTACAGTTGCCTTTTAGCTCTGTATATCGCACCGTTCAAAAGGGCAATTTCACTACTCGCATTTATCTCACCATTTTCATTATCAATCAAATCATCCATTCATTCTGTATTTCTACCTTCATTTACACTTTCAACGACGCTCTTACACCTATCTGGCACTACCACGCAATTCTCTAGCACACCGCCATTTTCTACATTCTGACTATCGTTAACAATATCACTCTCGCCACACGAAACACGCTTGAAATCCTCATTCTCTTTACACTTTCTGCACATATATTAACTCCACTATCACTTTCTAACCAGACTCCCACCGCTCTTCGCAAGGCATACATCTCACAGACAACACATTGCATAAATTCGTTTACATCAAATCTCTTAAACAAACATGGCGACCTGGCTGCCATTTTTTTCTTTATCGGTGCCATATGTACGCTATCTTATCTTAAAATTAATAATTAAAATAACAGAAAACACGCAAAAATTGCACAGACACACCAAGAAACAAAAAGCAAACAATACTACTTAAAATTCTAGTAAAATTTCTAATGTTAACACAAAATACTACTAATCTTTTCAGGAGCTCTCGACAAGCCGACGATCTAATCAGTGCGACACCAAGCGTTCCCCAAAATTTAGCAACATAGTATATTTTTTGTATTTTTCATTTATTTTTTACAGTCTGATAACCCTGCTCTAGAGACCAAACATGGAACTTTTTCAAGCAACTTCAAGCCTACAATAAGCAGGGAGGTGGTCTTCCACCAGGCAATGACATTCATCTCCCACCTAAAGACAATCATAAACATCTATGCCCACAGTAGGATTTGAACCTGCAGCCTGTTGATTTGACAGCTGGAACACTAACCACTTGTCCAACCAGGGCTAGCAAATGTATGAGAGGTGGAAAGATGGAAGGTCAGAAGTTGCATCCCACAACTTTAGCAAGCAACTAGAAGGCACAACTGCCATTAGGACAGGAGACAGCAGCTTAGTGCATTTTTCCCTTACACAAATTCTGCTTTGGATTTGTTGATTATTATTATTATTTTTTTTTTTTTTTTGCAGTGTTATGAGTTGTAATGTAGGATGAGTGAGAAGCTAGAGTTTTTGACTGGAGTCATGTAGCACATGTTGAATTTTTAGTTTGGACTTTGGACTTCTCCAATAATAGTGCCAAAGTTGTTGGAAAATGGAGTGGAGAATAAAATCACTCATCCCCATGAGAATAATTTCTGTTATTAGAACGGAGCAGATGCTAGGATTGGAAGCAATAATCAAACCATGGAAACACGTAAAAATCCTGAAATCATCCCAGTTGGCACTGTTGTAGTACCATAGGATACAAGGCTGTGAATGATTGGGAGAAAACCAAGCTATAACAAATGAGACATTTTATAGCTGTACCATCAAATGAAATAGGTAGTTCCCTGATTAAAAGAGGGGAACAAGAGTGGGGAGGCCTTCACCCATTTTGCATGAAAGAAGAGAAAATGGAAGGAGGGGGACAGAAACCAGAAACCCTACTCTAGAGATGAAACATAGCACAGCACCACTTCACACCACCAAAAAGTGAGTCAGTGGTGTTTCATTGGGTGAAGAAAGATATCTACTGTCTATAATGATGCAAAATTTAGTAACATAGTAAATTTTCCACTTGCCTCTGGTCTCTTAAATGATCTTATGAGACTGTAAAAGTGAACAGAGAAGTCAAAACTAAAAAACTTTATTGTGGTGTCAATGTATTTGATTTACTAAGAAATTTTGAATTAGTTGGATATAAATTATATAGGAAAGATTTGAGAGGAGTTACTGAGGATAAAGAATTTGTTTTCAGGAATTGTATCATATGACTAGTAGTAAAGCACAACATATTATTGGTCTGATTAAAAGAAGTGTAGCTGTTGGAGAAATTTATGATACATTTATACCTACCTGTGGTCAGGACAGTTTTGGATTATGTCTCTCAGCTTTTGTCCATGTAGATTTCTAATGGAGTTCAAAAGAATTGAAGGTGTGTGTGTGTGTGTGTGTGTGTGTGTGTGTGTGTGTGTGTGTGTGTGTGTGTGTGTGTGTAGAGAGAGAGCGAGAGGAGATTCATTAGGAGGGCCACAGCAGAATTATATCATGAAAGTTACAAATCTAAATTGTTAATTGCAGTTTATATAAGTTTATAAACGAGTTTAGCAGGTATAGGTATATCAGATATCTAGTCTTTGTTCTCCGTTCTTCACATGCATCATTCTCCAAACAAAAAAAATTTAGTCCTAATGTCTGCAGTTACTTCTCTGTTACTCTATTTCCAGGGATGACTCCTTGTTGTGCCTCCTCTAGCCAAGTATTGAAAAATTTCTTCTGCATTAGTCCCACAAAAGCTTTGGTACCTTATATGTTTCTATCATATCCCTTATTTTCCCCTCTAGCAAAAAAAACCTGCAACCTACAAAACCTCAATCTATTGTTATAGGGTGCATCTTGGTCGCCTTGGATTCACTCCACTTCCTCATTCCAAAGAAACCCGGGTGTAACAAGACCCATGTACAGTGATCCAGATGTGGTCACATCAGAGCCAAGCCTTATAAAGAGGAATGATATCTTCCTTAATTCCTACTTGTTAGCATGTTGTTCAGTGAAAGTAATCCTATGCAATATTCTAATGTGCCAAATGCATGTTTAGGCTTAATTATCCTCTCTTAATCCTCCTCCTCTTCTCCCCCCCCCTCTCTTTCAAATGTTTGCAGTGTTCTTGCAACTTATCATATTATGGTCAAACTGGGAGATCTGCCAACACCCTTCCCCTTGGTGAACACAAAAATACATCTGCCACCACAACAACTATGGTCATCCTGTCTAGCTGACCATGCACAGGATCAGATAAAAAAAACTATAATTTTTCATCAGAGCAAATACAAACTTGAAAGACTCTTTAGAATCAGCAGTAGATTTAAAACATCTAAATACTTAATCTAAATAAATATGGTTGTGTTAAGTATCCCAAGATTTGGGAAACTTTAATTCTTAGGCCTCCTGCCCAACAGCACTCAGACTTTGAGTCCTCTCCATCACATGCTGTTTCAAGTAATTCCTTCTGCCACGTAATCTGTCCACTCCATCTGCCTGTCATAAGAATTATTGGCTCAAACTCATTCTGTTAATTTGCCAGTACACATCATCCACTTCTTCTCGTGGAAAGGCTTAGACGTTGGTTATGCATTGTTTACCAAATAATTTAAGGAAATTACAACGTCAACTAGGATATACATTAAAATAAATTTTAATATACTTCAATATTTCGGCAACACAAGGACTACATCCGGTTTCACCAATACAGCCACTTTGGTCTTGCTGACCATGCACTGGATACCTGCCATAGAATACGGTGGAAGAAAGCCACAATAATACAACGTAGTAAATATAAATATGAAAGGCTTTTCATGGAATCAGCTTCAGCCCTAAGAAACAATCCAAACCTCAACAAATTTGGCTGCATGAGACTGCCTCAAATTTGGGAAACCTACATCAGAAGACCTTCAGCCCATTTGCCCAAGAATACCAAGATTGCCCACTAGGGAGCACCATCAGGACTTTAGGAGAAATAATAGCTTCCTGCTTCTTCCTCACTTAGTGTTTGTTGTGCCTGCATGCATGTGTCTTGAAAAATGGCAACGTGACGTTGCCGAAATATTGAAGTATATTAAAATTTATTTTAATGTATATTCTAGTTGACGTAATTTCTTTAAATTATTTAGTAAAAAAATCCACTTCTTCTCTTAATCCCCCCCCCTGGTTTATAACAACAACCAACTATTATTTTCCTGTTGGCCTCTATCTCACACCAGATTGCTTCATATGCACTTTCCATATCTCTGTTTTTCTTGTGACTATGTACTCATTTTAGCTGCATTTCATCTGCTGTCATCAGCATCCCTCCCATCCATTCTATTCTGTCTTCCTTGTAAATGCCATAACCCTTAGATTCTTTTCCTATATCTTGCTGTCAGCCAAATCTCACTAATCCCTATAACTTTTAGTAAAGTTGAACCAATGAACCCTTGCCAAAAATTTCTCCCTTCTATTCCTAATGTTCTTGAATTTGTATATATAAACTGCATTATTCCCTTATCCCCACAACTACGTTTACATAAATCTTGTTTGTATTATCCAGTTCAATTTCATTATCTCCATTACCAGATTTCTCCATTTCATCCCTCCTCTATATATGTTTTTGACTTTACTGTAAGATAACCATCAATAAATGATCTTGAATCCAATCCCACTTATTAATTTCCTTCTCCTACATTGAACATGCCATGCCACAGAAAGTCACAATCTGTGTTCTAATATATCTTCTGTTGTGTAGTTCTCTGCTTCTCATTTCTTCATTGAAACTTGCACCTACCTTATAGCCTCTCATGTCAAAACTGCATGATCACTCACCACCTGGCAGCATTGGTGACTCATGCTCGTTTGTTTCCCTACCACGTGCTGTGCAAAATTCTTACTCATACAGGTATCCAATCAATGCATCCATAGTTGTCATCCATTATTATCACTTGACTGCCACTCATCTCTCTTATCTGTTTGTCTGAACATCTGAGAATCACCTCCCTCTATATAACCTAGTCTATACCTACAAAGCCAACATCACCATTGCTTTCTTGACCTCACTTGTACTAACAGCTCAGTGATCATCACTTGTATCCCATATCCTTTCTTCTTTAACCACTATATCCATTATATTCTATTCTCTTTTCTCAGTATATCATATTCTATCAAGTACCTCTTGCTAACACCAATGATTTGGAGGGGGGGGGGGTTAAGAGGCTGCTAATTTGATCATGGTTACAAACACCACCTCTTTTACCAAAATATTTTTGCATTGGTATGTAAATGTAAAGTCTTGCTATGGGTTCTGTTTTCTTCTTACAACTTTTTACTCTATCATTCATCAGGAGCTTTGACTTTATTGCTCCCATCCCAACCAGATCTTTCATTTTTCATTCTATCCTCCTTTATTTCACACTTTCCTCATAGCTTACACTCATCCCACAATCTAATTCTCGTTTCCCTGCATGGGCACAAACTGCTCCTCTCAGGCAGAAAACTGGCAACTACCAGAGTTACTCTGATATAGATAATTCCATATCCTCGAATTTATTCCATGCAGTTCTGCATGCTCAAAGCCTCTCTTCCTATATGTATCTTGGCTATCCTGCCATTCAGAATCATTGTCCTTCACATCTTCCCATTGGCACAGCTTGCCAACACAACTCTGACTCCCAACTCATTTGCTTTGCTGTTCTCTAATAACACTGAAATGACATGCTCCCTCATTTTCCCCTCCTCATAAATAATTCCACAATCATCCAGCCCAGTCATTTCAACACCTGCAATCTCAGTTTTTTTTTTTTTTTTTTTTTTTTTTTTTTTTTTTCTATTCTAAAAATGACACATCTTCAACATCTCTGTTTTTACACACTTCACAGTTGAATTCCCACACATCACTATACCCATTAGGAACCTCTTTATTGTATACACACACAATACAGTCTGCAATTCTTGTAACTTTTGTTTTTCCCCCTCCCACTGTTTTCTTCACTCTTCTTTTATAGGCATGATCTTTCAACAGCCATGCTTTTCTTTTACTGTTATACCTCATTCTGCACCTATTTTAATTAATTTTTACATGCTTATTGAATGTTTATAGAAGTGTCGCTAGCCAGTAGTTCTTTGCATAATGCAAACCTGTTATAGTCATGATGGTTCTCATGGAAACAACTGGCATATTAGCATTCAAAAGTTCCAAGAATTGCAAACTGTATTTTGTGTGTGTATATACAACAAAGAGGTTCCTAATTGCAATTTATGTTTAGCTATGTTGGTACACTGCTATAGTGTGTTTTTATGAACCATTCATTAAGTTCAAGACTGGTTGATGAAACATTATTTTTTTCTTTCCTTATAAATCTGGTTTTTATTGGCAAAATCATTTGATATGAGGATAATGGTTTTCTTTTATTTTTCATTGTAATTTGGCCAGTTTTATTGGCAAAAACAATACATAATTTTGATGTCTTCATCATTGGCTTAATGGAATTTAACAATTTAGAATCATTATTAAAATTTTCATTTTAAATAGACAATTTTATTTAGCAAAATTAGGCAAAGCAAATTATATCCAGATACATAAGCATGATAAAATGGCACTAGGTTCAAAACTGATTGGTTTTACTGTACTATTATTAAATGCACATTTTCATATGATTGCCTGCAGTTCCTTAACTTGGGAATAATTACATTATCATATTGTAATTTTTTTAGACGAAGAAGTTGTCCAGAAGGTACCTGTAGTTTAACCCCAGACAAGGTAAGCTATTTACATTTCTCTTTTTTCACGTTGCTATATTATTCAATATGAATGGATTTTTTGTAATTTTTGATCTATATTATAGCTACCATTGTGATGTAAATTAGTATTTGCATAAATTTCACTTAGAAATGTTTTGTTAAATATTAAAAGTTGAGGAGCAAGAAATAAGGTTTTTTGAAGATACTAAGCAGTCTAATAGCTGCTCAGTAACAATACCAACATTTCAACACTCATATCAGCATCGGCATCTTACATATAACACTGGAATCTAATAAACATACAATACTGGACAATGTGTACCAAATTGTTGATCTTACTGTGTACTGGATTTGCTTTGAAGTAACTGTTGAGTCTTACCTTTCTTTTTTAAGCATCCTGATTTGCTTCTGTTATTGAGTCTGTTATCAACCAAGCCTACTGTTGTAAGCTTCAGAACAATGCCAACATTTACTATAGAGTTTCAGATGACTAATTAGATTGCTACAGCATATAGTGAGACATGAATGTTCTGTTACAGTTTCTTGTTGGGATATGTACGTAATAAAAGTGGGTCTGGTCTAGCAGTAGAAATCTTGTACTTTATGGTCTTCCTGGGATGGGGCTTAAATTGGAATGTAGTGCTAAAGCATATAGGATCTAGTGAAGATCAGAAATGACAATGGTACAAATCTGCAAACTACATCCTGGAAATGAAAAGAATGACAGTATCCTCTGATTAGAAAGTTTTGAATTCACATCCCATTCAGGATGTAAGAAACCTTTATTTTCATCTGAAAATTAGTTATTTTGTTCTTATGTGGAGGAGTCTCCATATCTTGGGCTGTTTTAACAGCCCAAGATATGGAGGATATTTGCCCTTTGGTTGGAAAGATAGATTCAAATTCTGTCTAGAAGAATCCGAAGAACTTTTATCAGGACTTTTCACTCAAAGATATCTTGCAATAATTTCATCTCTTTTAAAAAATCATCTCTTGCATCTTAAAAAATTTCATCTCTTTTAAGATGTATGTCTTTAGACATACATCTTAAAAGAGATGAAATTATTGAAAGATTTCATATCACTTCCCTCTTTACTAATGTTTCCAGTGGAGAAATAATAATAGCTCTTCAACAAGAGAGGATATGTAGAAATGTTATGATACTCTTGACACATTGTATAAATTCTGGTTACTTCTTATACAGGGACATAATGTAGAAGAAAAACTTTGACTCTTGGCTATGGGTAATCCTCTGTCTCCTATACTGACTAATAAATAAAATGTTCCGAGTTCTTGATATAGGAGGCTTTAAAACATGTTAAACCATTTAATAATTTAGCCAGATATTTTGATAATACACAAGTTAGGCAGTCAATACCTTGAATTATATATCTCAGTGGAGTGTCTTCTTTATATGTTTTGAGGATACCATATAGATAAGGAATAAGAGGGTGTAGCAAACATTGTGAATCTTTACTCTCTAGAAAATTCTACATTCAGGAAAAAAACATAGTGCTTAAAGTATCCAGGTGTGTAGTGCCTTTGATATGATTGTAATGTCCCTTAGAACCTCTTGGAACCTCTAATGTGCAGAGCTGATAAAAAAAAGATACTCCTACATGATAGGCTATCTAAAAGCATAATGGCACTCTTGATACATTATATAAATTTTGATTACTTTTTATAGGGATGAAATATATTGGAGTTTTTTTGAACAATTTCTATATAATTTTTGTTACACGTGTAAGCCGTGAAAGTTATTTTAACATGTAAACTTCTGATTGCTTGAGCATAATGTGAATGGAAATGAGAATATAATTTCTTGTCAGCACTAGATTAGAGGTAGTAATATTTTCACTGGGTTGATTGATCATGAAGAGAGTTCACAGGTAAACTTATGATTGCTTCATTATAACATGGATGGAAATGAGAATATAATTTCTTGTCAATGCATATAAAATATATGCGTTTTAGTATTCTTCAACACAAGATCGAACTTTCTTCACAGTTCATCATACAGAGTATAAATATTGGTAAACAGAAAATAATAATGATAATCACAGTTGACATTCACAAAAACAAAGGAAATTTGTGATCAGGGAAGTCAGTTAAAAATAGTTGCTTATCATACATTGACATTTATTGTTTTCAGAATCTCTTAAAATAATACCATTCTTTCCATTAAAAACTAATTTATGTATTATCTGAAATTTTGATAAATAACAAAACATTCCACTTAAAAACAAAAAAACCACATTAGTTATTGACCAAGTAATTTTACTAGTTTATAATGAAGGAGAGGAGTTTCTGGTATTGATTGGTGCATAGTGTTCAAAAATTAACAGCTTTATAACCAGACGTTGCCTAGGCAAATGCAGGTGTGTAATCTTAATCTTAATTGATAAAGATAATAATAGTAGCACAGTACAAAATACGGTAGAATCCACTTATTGTGATCACAGATAATATTATCAATCGGCTATTGTTATCAAAATTAGTCAGTCCCAAAACACACCGTTTAAAATGAATTAAAAATAATCCGTCTATTGTAATCAAAGTTCGGTTATTGTTATCAAAATCCTCGAATGTTTGGCCTTTTTCATCTCAGAATTCTAAGAGGTATGGGTTAAGCAGGAAAAAATTTGGCAAAGAACGTTTGCTGAAACGTTATTTTTTTGTTAATCTTATTCTTTCCTTAAATCTTATATCTTCCAGGCAAATGCAGGTGTGTAATCTTAATCTTCCAGAAAATTTAAATCTTCCAGGCAAATGCAGGGGGGTATAAATACCATCTAATTGTGATTTTTCGAGTCTATTTTCATGCTCTCTTTCAGTAAATGAATTTGACTTAAAGTGCTTGTTAAAACAGCCCTTAGCATTATGGCAGAAGCAAGTAAAAAAAGTAAAGATTTATCTTTTCAAGAAAAGTAAAGAATTTTGGAGTGATAAGTTGACCAAAATGGGTCAGCGTAGTGCGGCTGTACATTTAAAAATTTTACAACCACACTTTTGTAAGATCTTGAAAAACAGATCAGACATTGAAACTTCAGCTCTTACTAATGAGAACATGGATCGAAGAAGAGCCCGATCTGATAAGGATACTCAAGTTGAATTAGCATTAAAAATTTGCTTTAGTAATGTTTGTGAAAAGAATATTTCGATTAATGAGCCTTTGATGTGTCAAAAAGCAGAAAAACTTGCAAAAACAATGGACAAGGAAAATTTCACCACACCTGATGGATGGTTTAACAGGTGAAAAAAGTGAGAGAATATTGTGTACAAGTGTATTCATGGTGAAGAAAAAAGTGCTGGTTTTTTATCAGCTGATGTATGGATTAAGACTGAGTGGCCAAAAATTATTGCTGAATATTCTCCCGAGGATATTTTCAATGCAGACGAAACAGGACTCTATTTTTGTGCAATGCCTGAGCATACGTATTTGTTTAAAAACAAAAGTACTAAAGGATTTAAATCTTCAAAAGAGCCAGTGACAGTTCTTTGTCGTGCTAATATGAAAGGTGAGAAACGAGAGCTTCTAGTGATTGGAAAAAGTAAAAATCCTCGGTGTTTTAATGGTTCAAAAGTTGGCCAGTTGACTGCTGTTCTAGTGCAAATGCTTGGTGACTAATGACATTTTCAACAATTGGTTAGTTAAGTGGGATCTTAAATAACATCAAGGTAATTTTCTTGCCTTTGAAAACTACATCGTTAATTCAGCTATGTGACCGAGGCATCATATGAGCTTTTAAAGCTTATTATTGCAGGGAAGTTCATTCGAGAATTATAGCTGAATTTGATTATATAAAAGACCAATCTGATGCAAGTCCATAAATGAATTTGCTTCTTGATGCATTGCATTTGGTAGCAATGTCATAGAATCAAGTCTTATAAAACACTATTGAAAACTGCTTCCAAAAAAGGTGGATTTTTAAGACAAACTCTGAAACTCCTTCTTCTGAAGAATTGGAATATCTTACAAATGAAATTTTTGACAAAACCCCAGACGATGTGTCAAAAGAAGAATTTGAAAATTAGTTAGATATTAATAACAACGTTGAAGTGGTGGTTACAATATGAATAGAAGAAAGTGAACCTAATACAAGTATAGCAAAACATATTTTAGAAGCTCCTCCAGCCAATGCCCAGATGCAAGAGGCTCTACGGATACTTCATCGCGGTGTGCAATGAGCAATAAACTTCGAATGTCATTATGAGTACGAGCAATTTATTCATGAACTACTATATTCAAAGACACAACACTAGATAAGTTTTTAAAACAAATTTTATGCTTTGCTTAATAAAAAATTGTTTATAACAATAAATTAAATAATGTTCATAACAATAAATTGAAATAAATGATACAATTTTTTATATCCTTTGCTTAATGTTATTAGCCGGTTATTGTTATCGAAAGGCGACTGTCCCAAAGTGATCACAATAAGCGCCATCTACAGTACAACAAAGTCTATTTACATTAAACTAATGACCTTAACAAACTACTGAAAAGTCACAACTGTAGCATTGATTCAATTCTTTTGCATTTTACTTGTATGTTACTTTCATGTATATATATTTATTTTCCAATATTCACCTTTTCACCAAAGATGAAATCCAACAGAGACTTTTGACTATTGTACTCTAGCTATTTGAACTACTTACACAGTGTGCCTGTTAAGCAATGAATAAAGTTATATTGAAACAAAGAACTGTTTTTTGGAATTGTCAATTACACAGATTCAAAATAATCTCTCTCTCTACAACTCCACACAACATTTGCATCTGTCATACTGGTGTTCGAAGGCATTGTGGAAGTCCTGAATGGGAACCTCCTTTATTGTCTGGGTCACATCGTGTTGGTTGTCCTCAATGTTGCTGATGCACTCCCTTTTCAAGGCATGCTTCTTTGGGAAGAGGAAAAAGTCTGTGGGAATCAAATCTGACAAATAGGGGAGGGTATTCAATCACAGATCAACTTCATTTTGCAATCTTTCTTCAGCTAGGGAAAAAATTATCTGTGCGATTCTGTGCTCTGGCGTTTCTGGATCAAACTGAAAACACCTATTTTCTTCACCGGTGACAGTTCTTTGCAACACATCACAATCTTGATCAACTGCATGGATGAAAATTTGCCAACATGCAACCCACTCTCTCTCTCTCTCTCTGTGTGTGTGTGTCAATGTGTGTAGCACAAACCTCGAACAAATCTTCCTTGTGCAGATCTCTTTCAAAGTTTAATCTGGCCGTTTCCTTACCAACACCAAGCTGTACAGTGGGTAGCCTAGTTGTTATTTGCCTGTAATGGGCAAAAATTTACCTAGCTTTCACCATATTCTCATTTGTCCAGGCAGAAACTGGCCGTCCACAGGGTGGTTCATCCCCTCAGAGACTCTGTGCCCTCTTTAAACTAAAACCAGCAGAACACCTGTGCATGACTCAGACAGTCATCGGCGTAAAATTTTTTTAGATCTTGGTACACTGGTGTAGCAGTTTTTCCTAATTTACAGTAAAATGTTGTCACAGCTCTTTGCTCTACGACACACTCCAGTCATACACTTACTTCAACAGTTGCCACACAAAAACTTGCGTCACCCAACTCAAAAGTTGCACCTGCAATTACAACAGCACTTTAGCAGTCAAAACTATAAACATGTTTGTTACTTTTATTCAAAGAACCGTCCTGAAAAAAAATCAATCTCGTTACTTAATGGGCATACTGTGTAGTTCACTCACAGACTTTCCTTTGTATTTCTGTTTTGTATTTTCATCTCTGAATTTCATCTGTGCATATGAATTTATGAAAATTTAGTGAAAAGAATGAAGCTCATAATAATGGTATTGTACACCCACACTTTTTAGAACTGACCTTGGCTTTGTGCCAAGAATAGTCAATTCATGCTTAAAGGGAGAAAGAAATAAAGGATGTATGAATTGGCCACCAACACGCGAAGTCACATGCTTTATACATAAATTTTCCAACTGTTGTGCAAGCAAAATAGTTACTACTTTTAAGAACTAAAATTTTCATTAAAGAAAAGCTAATTTTTTGATGTACAATAATAAACACTCATCCCGTAAAGATACCAAGAAATTAGATACCAGGATAATGGATTAAACCACTTGGTTTAATCCATTATCCAAGTGTAAGCAAACAAAGTTTGCACCTGACGTATCTTTCAGGACTGGGACAACTCATGGCAAAGGTGGTATGATCTCTCATCACTTGCCTTAGTATTGCATAATGCAAAGCACATTCTCCTTGCAGGCATGTATAATGCTATGTATTATGGGTCACTACCCAGACCGGTTTGGACCTTTATTGAGGTCTCTTCAATGGGAGCCAGACCTTGGAGGTGAGATACCAAGGTTGAAGTAATGCAGAAGTCATATTTTCAACCTTGGTATCTCACCTCCAAGGTCTGGCTCCCACTGAGTTGCCAAAAGGTGTAACACCTTATTATTAAATTACTCTGGATTAGAGATAGTTGTTGAAAGTTTTTCCACTTGGTTATACAGTGATACCTTGGCTAACGAAGATAATTCATTCCGGAATCACATTCATTAGCCGAAACATGATTTTCCGCAGGTTTCTATAGAAAATCGTTTAATTCGTTTTGAATGCTGCCTACTATTTAAAGATAAGTTTATAAAATAGTAAAAAGCACACTATAAAAGGGCAAAAACCCACCAAAGGCTGAGATGAACAGCTACCCAATTAGATGAAGGAGAATGGAAAGTAGAATGAAAAACTGACGATCTTTACACTATTATATACATTTATTAACACATTCGCTGCCAACTACGAGTATACTCGTAGTTCGTATATGAGCTTCACAAGCCAACTACCAGTATACTCGTATGTCAGTTTACCGACCTCCTATGCCAAACACGAGTTATCCCTTAGTATAATTACCTTAATTTGGACCCTTGGATTCTGAATAAAGTGGAGACCATGTCTGGGGGCTTGGTAGAAGGGAAATAATTTCAACTAAAATATAGTATATTATACATGTGCCTCAGAAGCCAACTATGAATATACTATGTCGATTACCAACCTCCTATGCCAAGCGCGAGTTAATCCATAGTAAATCAATTTAAAACTAATAAAATCAATAAAAATAAAAACCAATCAATAAAATAAAAAAACAATTTATTCAAATTAAGAATGATACATTTTAAAAGAATTTTCCACTCACAATGGTGGTTTTTCTGGCAAACAGGACAATAATGTGTTTCGCGTCGACGTTTGCATCATGTACAGACACGGCATGGCTTTGTCAGGCAATTATTTTTTTCTGTTGGAGGTAAAATTTCCAAATAATGAAAATCCTGATTCCTCCTGATATTCTCTGATGCTCTAAGCTCATCCATTCCAACAAAAATTGAGATAAATTGATCTCTAAATTTTAATGCACTCATTTCATTTCCAGTAATCATGTTATAAAATTTATGCGCATTTTGAATGTATACCTCAAAAATGCGTATTGCCAATTTCTTTGGCCATCTAATTGTCTTTTGTAAGGTGGAATAGTATGAAAGCATTTGATCAGAAAGATCGGTGCCTGACATGCCCAAATTATAATCCCTAACGATATTTGGTTTTAATTGAAATTTACCATTCTGATTTTGCACTTCGACCATTTCAAATTTGTGCATATTTGAAATGGAAAGAACTTCCCTCTTATCCTTCCATTTGCTGACTACAACAGGACCTCTTCTTTGCCAGACAAATTCCCCTTTCTTTAGTTTCTTCTGAATAACATCTGGTGGATTGTTTTTCCTATTATTTCTCAGTGTTCCACACACGTACGTTTTTCTGTCAGTAAGCGATTCTGTCAGAGCTACAGAATTATAAAAATTGTCCATATGCAATGCATAACCCCTGTCTAAATATTCTTCCATCAAGTGGAATACAACATTATATATGTGTGACCCATTTTCGCTAAAGAGGATTCAGATTTTCCCATATAAATTTTTATTTTTATCACTAATCCATTCGATTAGCACAGTTCATAGAATTTCACGCCATATTTATGTTTTTTGTTTTTTATGTATTGCCGAAACGCCAGTCTACCACTCCACAACACCATTGACTCATCAATACATAAGTTTTTGTCTGGTGTGTAGCTATTTCACATTATGCTATTAAAATGATCTAGGACTGGTCTTAATTTGTGCAATTTATCATTAGCAGCTTGGAAATTATCTGTGAAATGCAAATGACGCAATAAAATTTGAAATCGATTTCGGCTCATTTTAGAGCGCCAAAATGGCAAATTGAAGTTGATTTGTACTCCAATAATGCTCAATAGATGGTAAATTACAAGGACCCATATGAAGTAAAAGTCCAAGAAATAATTTCATTTCAGGTATGTCTGTTTCTTTCCAGTTTGAAATTCTTCGACTTTTTTTGATCTGCGCTCGACTTTGCTCAATATTTTGTAAAGCATATAAATTGGTTTGTTCTACTAAAATTGTGAGAAAATCTTCAGAAAAGAAAAGTTCAACTAACCTTTTGATGCTGAAATTTCCAGTGTCAATTTTAAAACCTGCAGTTTCAACAAAGTCAAATTGTGGGGGCTCTTGTTCTGAATTTTCCCAATAAGTAGATGTTGATGTATTTGGTTGGATGCTAACTTCATCTTCAAAAGTTTCTTCATCATCAGAATCACTGCTAGAGTCATCTATAGGATCATCTTCGGAATTGGAACTAAATATTTCACGAAATTCATCATCGCTTATATTAGCATAAGCTTCTATTTCTATATCAATGTTTTCTTTTACTAGCCATGGTGAAATTGAAGGTTCTTAGAGACTAGAAACTAAACTAGATGCAATAGACACCGTAGTTGGCCTATTAAAAAAAATTCTGTCTGATAAGCTGGCTACGAGATTACTCATAGTGACCTTGAAGATGGGGGGTGATAAGATTACTCGTAGTTGGCATAGGAAACAAAATTCTGTCTGATAAGCCGGCTACGAGATTACTCGTAGCGACCTTGAAGACACGAAAGCACTTGGAGTGTGGGAACAAACTATGCCTGAGTAGCGTGGCAGCAAACATGTTAAACTGAAAACATGTACACAACATTTTTACTATTCTTCTTCCAAATTTTCAAAGTTTATTCAAAGTAAGTCTCCTCTTCTTCAGTAGCTGGCCTCTGTCTCTTTGCTAAAGGAGAAGTCAAAAATCTGTCCAAAGTTGATTGAACTTCTCTTTTTTTCAGAATGTTTTTAAAGTGATTCAGACACTTGTCTTCAACCAAGGCACAAAGTCTGTTCATTTCAGCTTTGTTGGGATGCCACTTTGTAGCCAAAGACTGAAAACTCTTCCCAGTAGTGCAGCATTTTTTTAATGTCACCTGTTGGCATTCTTCCCTTTTTATTGCTGTCCTCCTCCTCCTCTGATGAGCACTCTTTATCTTCCTTGTCTTTCCTAATTCGGTTGCTTTTTCAACTCTTCAAGATCTGTTGTCAGATCTTTTGAGTGTTCTTCAACTAATTCTTCTACATCTTCTTCATTTACCTCCAAATGTAATGCTTTGCCCAAGGAGACTATCTTATCTACAATGTCAGCATCTTGAACACTGGAAACAGCACTTCTTATCTTGCAGCAGTCTGGCCATAACTTTTTCCAAGTAGCATTAAGTGTCCTAACTGATGTGGTCAGCTCGTTTCTTTGTCACACACACACACAGTTGGAAAAGATAAGCTCCTGGAACGGTCTGACTGTTCATGTTTGCTGCTTTATGTTAGCGCACACATCCACTAAAACATTCATTAGCCGAATCCATATTCGTTAGCTGAGTCCGAAAAACAGCGAAAAAAATCTTCGTTAGCAGGGTCACTCGTTAGCCGAGGTATCACTGTACTATAAATTAAAGACACCAAGAAATTATATACTTGGTTTAATCCTTTATATATTTAATGACTTCTGCATTACTTCAACCTTGGTATCACTTCTGGGTCTTGCTCCCACTAATCAGACCTCAATAAAGGTCGAAACCGGTCTGGGTAGTGACCCTTCCCATAATGCATAGCATTATACATGTCCGCAAGGAGATGTGCTTTTGCATTATGGGACACTGAGGCAAATGATGTGAAGTAATACCACCTTTGCCACGCATTGCCCCAGTCCTGAAAGATACTTCAGGCACAAACTTTGTTTGCTTACACTTGGTTAATGGATTAAACCAAGTATATAATTTCTTGGTATCTTTAATTTATAATATAACCAAGTGAAAAACTTTCAAAAAACACTCATCCCATGAAACGCATTGATTACCCTAATATCGGAATGGATTCTCCTTCTTTTGACATGCGCAGAAGTGTCGAAGGGTCTCACATCTGTTGGCGTATAGTAAATACCTGCTGGATTTCTGTTCAGGGCATGGACTAGTCATTATTAGTACCACGTGTACAAATTCACATTGAGAGAGGGCATATGAAATAAGAAAATTTTCATTGACTATGATATTTTCACAGTTGTTTCCAGACTTGAGTGTCATCATCATCATCATCCATGGCTCTAACAGGCACTTAAGTACCCATGGCATTCCAGGTATCCTTGGATTTTGTAACCATGACTCCAGGATAAGGTGGTTATCCCTATGCCTATAAGTATTCTTAGTCTGTAAAATGTGTGTGTTCTACTAGCCAGTTTGCAGAATGAAAAAAATCAAGATTCTAGGAGAAAAACCCTACTACCTCCATACGAGACTGGTTAACTCACCTTAAGTTGTTTGCGAGGATAGTAAAATTGGAATCCCATGGTGGACTCTGACGGTTACAGAGGCAGCCATGGAAAGAATAAAACATATTGAAGTTCTAGCAAATTAATCAGCATATGTCCTGATAAAATACAGAGAAAAATGTAAGAAAGTGCAGCAGTGTTTAAAAAGTAAAAAAGTTTAGTAAGACTTTGGTAAGCATATAGAAGATAAATATCAGGAAGATAGATAAATGTTCTTGAGGCTATTGAAAAGCTTTAGAAATAAAAGAAAGAGTACCATAAAAGGAATGAGAGACAATAACTGTGACATGAAAACTGGAGATAAAGATATCCTGGAGTAATTAGTTTAATAAAAGATTACTGAATGAAACAAGGTGATAATAGCAGAAAATAATTGAGGAATGTAATTAGTAATACACATCAGTAAATGAGATAGAAACAGCCATCAGAATCTTGAAATGTGGAACAGCAGCTGCAGTAGATAATAGATGACCAGAAATACTCAAATATAGAGGTGTGTAAAAGTTTTAAAGCTGTGCTGCATAATTCAGTAAGCTTGGTTAGAAAAATGAATTCAGAAGACTGGGGTGTTGTTGTTATAGTACCCGTCTATAAAAATGGAAATAAAATGTAAGAAATACAGAATTTCCCTACTGAGTGTTCCATGTATGGTTTATAAAGGGGACTTCAGGAAAAACTAAGAAATATTGTTGAAAGTTGGAGAAGAACAAATCAGTTCGGTCCAGATATGAGTTGTCAGGATTAGATTTTCATTTTAAGATGAATAATTGAGAAACAAAGGAATATTCCAAGGAAAAGTATTTAAGTTTTGTAGATCTAGAAAAGGCATATGACAAGGTGCAGAGTGATCAAAACATCACAGTTATATGTAGTAAAGAGATATTGAGCAGTACTTAGGTCTGTATTTAAGTTGTAAGTCTGCAGTTAGAATTAAGGAGGTAGAGGATGGTTTGTTGTAAGATTAGGTATATGACAAGGGTCCACGCTATCTTCACTATTATTCTTCATCTCTGTGGTTCATATTATGAAGCAAAGCGAAATTTAGCCTGATATCAGAATTTAAACTGTTAATTCACAGTTTTTTACTTTATGCAGTTCCATGATTCTGATACTTCGTGTTGCACATTCTTGAATAAATCCAAGTAGAAGTCTGCTGGATATCTCAACTAAATTGAATACCTGTGTAACAAATTTGGTATGAAAATTAGTAATAAAAAGACAAAGACTATGAAATTTAACTTCTGGATGAGTTCAAGTGCAAATTCTTGCACCTGAAATTGTACTTGATTTCATTCAAGAAATAGTAGCTAAAAATTCTGGATCTTCAGTTACTTAATTCATAAGAAATAAAGAACATGATTACTATCCTAATATTTAGTTTATAATCAGTTATATCACTTAATTCAAATAAATAATTGATTAATCCGACTAATACCGAGACATAAGTGTTGATTATACATACATAGATGAGATTTAATGATATTACCATAACATAGCTGGTAATGAAACAACTTTGTAACAATGCAGTGTAATTATGCTGATAGTTTCAAAGAACTGAGTAATCATGTGGAATACTCAGGCTAATGCTTGAGGTTATGATTTCGTGTTTGGAAATTCTTAATGGGCAACCATAAGGAATAAAAACAAGACTGCATTCTTTACCATGTATAGAAAGCATGGGTTAATGGATTGCATACTCACCATCTATCCATTACACAGTGAGAAAGAAGTAAAATATCACAAAAAAAAAAGAAAAGAAGTGCTGATGTAAAATTGAGAACTAATTCTGATAATCATACTATTCTTGGTCAACAAGCCTGACAAATTATCCAGTCTGGTTTGCCCTAGTGGTTAACATATTCACTCTACAGTTGATATGCTATGAGTTCAAATCTTGCTGAGGACACAGATGTTTATGATTAGGTGAGAAATAAACTTCATCACACAATTCAAGACTGTCGCTGTGCCATTTTGGAGGCCTGAAATGGCTTGAAAAAAGTTCTTGTTTGGTTTTGAGAAGGGCTTCTGGGCTACATAAAAAAATAAATTTATGTATTTATTCTATTTTTTATTTAATAAAAAATGGAAAAATCCATAGCCCATTCACAATTCTGGCACACTACAAGTTTTAAAGAAAATGAAAAAACACAATAACCATAGTAATAAACTTTAATTCTAACATGCAGCAACCATTTTTAATTGGTAAACCAATTATTGTATTTACTTTGTATTCTTGTTCTTTGAATTGTTTGTTGTTTCTAAACACTAATTATGTACAGTAACACCCTGCGTTGATATGATGATCATGCGACACTTTTCAGTTATGACCAGTGCTCATTTATATGACGTTGCCATGAATCAAGAGATGTGCAGTATTCATGAACTCAGTTTGATTATGATATCATTGCTTGCTACTTTTCTCTGTGTTTTGGTTTTTTGCTGTGAATTTTAAACTGTTTATAACTCTTTTATTTCATGGCTATTAATAATAGTACAGGTAACCCTCGTATAACGCGGATGTTAGGTTCCATAGAAATGCCGCTTTATATGAGACTTAGATCACATAGAAAAAGTAGGGTTAGGTTCCGAAATCGTTTTTTTTTTTTAAATTATATAAACAACAATAATATATCCAACAAAAACAATATTTTTATTTAATTCACGTAATTCATATAAGTTAAGAAAACATAACCTATGAGACAAATACATCATCATCATCAAATTCCTGCCATGTACCCTCAAGGGGTGTACAGGATATGACAGTACTACATGAAAAAATTACATCATTACATCATGAGACAAATACGTAGTATAAAATTATAAAAATTACAAATTGTACATAAATTTCATTGCACATAATGCATAAATGTTTTAGACAATAAAATAAAGCACATATTTTAATTGTCATTACTTCAGAAATAACATTTCGTAGATGTTCTTTAAGTGGCCAGAGGTTGTCACCACTTGAAATCGCTTGGATATCATTTGTATAATTCACCAGAAAATAAACTGCTCAGCTTGAGAATAACACACTTATGATTTTAAATGTGCTTTTCCTGGCAGAAAACGAAGACAATTTTCAACAATAAACTTTATACAGTAAATCCTAAATGGCGAACCTATGGCATTCGTGCCAGAAGTGGCACATCTGAGAATTTTGCTTGCATGTCGATTACAGGTGATATCCTTTTATACGCTCATAAATTATTCAAGTTTTTTTTTAATTGTTACAATACGTACAAGATGAATTTTGTTTTACACAAGACAGCAGCTATAAAGACGTGCATATGTTTGCTGCGGTATTTCGCGCGACCCAAAGACAAAAGCAACCCACAAGTGTTGAGTTGAAATGCTAATTCTCTTCAGTCGAATTCCATAACATCTGAAACAGTCATAACAACATTCGCTATTAGTTTTAACACATTCACAACAGGGTGTCATTTATCATTCCAATGGAACTTCTCATTACTGACTGGCTCAACTCACACAAACATTTCACCTCTTGGAAGCCATAAAATTCAACAATGGTTGAATTTTATGGCTTCTTCTCTGTGTTTGAGGTGGCAGGTGAACTCACACATTCATTATATGGCATGTTTCAATCCTTGGTAGTCTTTTATTTTAAGTTAGCCTTTGTGATCTGTCATAATGACATCGAGAATTTCAAATGCAATAAAACAAACACTTATTTCATAATTGAAAAATTGGACAATAGTTTTTAGTTAGATACTGTGTTTCAGTGCAACATATGGTTTTGCTTAAGTCTATACAGCATAGTTTCTGTGAAAGGGAGACGTGATTTATTACTTTGTGCCATTTTTATTCCATCTATCTCTAATTGCACTATTTGTTGAGAATGACACAGACTGCAAAAGCCTCTGTACAGTACCTTATTCACTGATGCAATAAAACTAAATTCGATACTTATAACTACTTGCACGATATGGGCAGACACAAATTTAACGAAGATAAAATTTGATTTTTTAAGTCCCTCGGTGAAAAATATGAAAAAAATAAATAAAAGAGTTATTAGAAATTGTAGACCACTTTGAACAAAGGATGCTACAATTTGTAGACCACGTTATATCGAAACCACATTGTAGAAGTACCGCGTTACGCGTTATAAGATGGTTACCTGTATATTAAATTCAAAATAAGAGTGCTGTTGCTCCAGTGAAAAGAAGACAACATGTAAACTTATTAAATTTAGTGATGATGGTGTATCAAACACTGAGAAAGGCTGCAGGTTAGGCTTACCTTGCACTACTGTTGTCACAGTTAAAAACAAATATCTAGTTGTTAGTGAAGTGAAAAGTGCTACACAGTAGTTCTCCCCCCCCTTATCTGTGGGGGATAGGTTCTAAGATCCCCATATATATATATATATATATATATATATATATATATATATATACAGGGTGTTCGGGATAAATTTGACAGTTTCGTAAGGAAAAAGAAAATCTTCTTTGTATCTATTAAATTTAATGAATTGACAAAAAAACATTACAGGCAGAGTTAATTACAATACTATCAACAAGATTTACTCAAAATAACCACCATTAGCATCGATCACAGCTTCAATTCTGCTTCGGAACCTCGAACAAGCTGATGCTACAGTCTCCCTGGGAAGGGCCGCAAAAACTGTTTTAATTTTATCCATTAACTGGGCTTTTGTATTACTGGAAGTGCGATTGGTGTCTTTTTCAACTGCGCCCCATACAAAATAATCCATGGGGTTAAGGTCTGGGGAGTTTGGAGGCCAAACATTTGGACTGGTGAAGTCGTAGAAATTTTCAGACAACCATTTTTGACTTTTCCCAGAGGTGTGGCAAGGGGCCGAATCCTGCTGCCATACATACGGCCTACCATTGGCTACCCTTGTTATCCAGGGCTTGACTACAGTTAGCAACTCCACGAACAAAGCCCGAATTCCAATGCCAGGGTTCTTCAACACCTGTTCCTGCAGATTTGCGAGGAATTCTGCTGTACGAACGCAATCAGATCGTCTGCTAGGGATCTTTCTTCTTGCTACATCCTCGTAGTCACCATTGCAAGTCTCTAGTTCATGCCTGATTGTTTTTACTGTATTCAGGGAGCATTGGGCAGCAGTCGTAATATCCTTATTTTGATGGCGGGCACGAATCATCATGATACAAGTTATTCTCTTCCATGATTCAGGTGGGTTCCAGCTATCCATCCTTTCTGACATCTTGTATGTGAATGAAGAAGGGTCCAAACTTTTAAATGAAGAGAAGTGTGTGTTAATACATGTAACTTACGGAAAAATATAATTAATTATAAATATGTCAAATTTATCCCGAACACCCTGTATATATATATATATATATATATACATACTGTTTTTTTCCTATACAGGCAGAGTAAGAGATTAATTACAAATAACTACAATGGTAAAATAGAACAATTATAACAATATACTGCAATAAAACTTGTGTGAATGGGATCTTAGCAACCTCAGTACACGTTTTTTTATTTTTATTATTATTTATTTATTATTTTATGAAGTTGAGAACTTTCACCTTTTCACTTAAAAGGAAGCACTTAGTGTCTGGAGTGACTGATCTTCAGAAAGTTAAAGCCTCCAAAAAAGTGTACAACAGGACCACCTGATGAGGACTAGCATTGCACGTCACCAAGCAACTGAGTGACCATACTGCATCTAATGATGTCTACTGAATAGATGAAGTAAAAAATTCAAAACCATAACTCTATCATTCTTCAGCATTAAAATATCTAGTGGAAATTCTTATAACAGTATAATTATGTCTTTAATAGGGACAATAGCAAAGGGATGTCAAACTGACCAAATTAACATTAGTGTTGAGATTGTATTATTAGTATAGTACAGGTAAGTTCTTAATGTAGGAGTGAGGAAAGACCTAACTCCTTAAATGTTGCTGCTAGTTTCTTGGCTAAATAATAGGAGGACTATCCATATCATCCATGTTGTGAGTGGGATGTTCTTATGTACTCTAGGTAGGCCATATATTCTGAGAGGGTATGACAGTGGTGTAGAACTAAGTTTTTAACTGTATCAGTTGACCAGGAGGTTCATCACCAGTGGTGCTACAACATTACTGGTTTAGGCCTCCTTCTTCTGCATCCTTCTGCTTATGTAAAAACTCTCTTGATTATGTTACTGTCTTCTGTCCAAATCCCCCCCCCCCAAAAAAAAAGATATAGAGATCTCTTTGTTCAGGTGTCTTTTCCATGATTCACTATCTAGAATAGGTCCATTAATCCCCCCTCTGGACTTTCGTTTCAAATTTTTTTCTCATCCCCTCTTTAGCTATGTCATTGTTTTGGCACAATATTCCAGTACTGATCTTATATTACATAGTTTCAGTGGCCTTCTACTATATTTGACTTCTATATGTCTTCACAGCTCGCCCATTGGCAGCTGATATCATTTCTCTTATTTCCTGACTGATATTGTTATCCACCTGTATCTGAGATCCAGGATATGTGAAGTGTTCAGCCTTTTCAAAAGAATAGTTGTTTCTTTGAATGGAATGAATAATCCATACCTTTTATACCAACACATAATTTGGTTTTACTTTCATTTGCTTGAATCCCTGCTTCTTGGCGGTTCTCTCTTTCTCCCCAGTACAAGAACAACCTTTTTCACAGCACTAAAGGAGTGATTGATGATATCATCAGTGTAAGCAAATAGCTGGGTAGATTTATTAAATAGTGTTGTTTTCTGGATTCTAGAATCTCATCTCTGATAGCCTTTTCTAGTGTCACATTAAATAGTAAACAAACTCTAAGGATTTCCCTACCTTAATCCATTATAAGATTGAAACTGATCTGAAAAATCAGACTGGTCTTTAACGTGAACAAACCATCTGCCATTGCTGATTTTAATTATATCATGGTTGTATAAAGTGCATTCTTAATAAACATTCATATGCAGTTTTAAAATATAAAAAGTGGTGAGTAATTATATTAAATTCCTTGTATTTTCAAAAGTCTGTCTAATAGAGAAATATGATCAGTGTGGACGTGCTGTTCCTGAAATCACATTGATAGGAGCCAATTTCTCTTTCAGCATAAGCAAGCAATTAAAGAGTGTCTTATGTGCTACAGTTAGCAAAGTGATATCTGTAATTAAAGCAAACAAATGCATCCCCCCCCTTTTTTTTTTTAATGCAAAGGACAAAATTATGCCTTTATACTATTCCCGGGACATTTCCTGCTCTAGTTAAGCAATGGTCATTAACTTGTGTAACTTCCTAGCAGCTCTTTTCCTCCATGTTTAAAAAAGTTCTCCTTGTAGTCATCATAACTTACTTTATATTCTTCATCTTGAAAACCTCTTCATATATTTAAAAGTTATCGGTATTAGTGAGACTTGCCTAACAATACGTGATATAGTTACAGCGATTGAATGTGAAGAGTTTAGTATTTTCAGGGAAGATAGCAAAGATAGGATGGGGGGAGTGGAGTACTGCTGATGATAGCAGATGAATTGCAGCCAAAAAGAATAGCAGGTGGGAGAGTGGCTGTTCATTTGAAGCAATCTGGTGTGAGATTAAGGCTAGTAAGATGAAATATACAGTTAGTTGTTGCTATATATCTGGACCTTCCAGGGATGATCTGGAAGACAAGCATTGCCATTGAGTGCGAGTTGAGTGATTATTATGGGGGGACTTCAACTATGGAGATATAGACTAGTAGAAGGAAGAAAGATCATATGACAGGAAAGAAATAGAATTTATACACCTGCTAAGAGATTACTTAACGCAGCATGTGATGGAGGTGACTAGGGGCCAGAGAGTATTGTACCTGGACATAGGATCAGAAGAACTATCCATAACCAAAGTGACCACATTGCCTCCAATTGTTGAAAGTGACTATGCAGTCTTGACTTGGGAGATTGTAAAACATGAGGAATATTCTACCATGAAGGGGTCTATGTGAAACTTCCTTCCTAAGCTTGATTATAACAAGCTTAGGAAGAAGCTTAAATCTGTGCCATAAAACATTGCAGGATAAGAATGTTAGTAGTGCATGGGATATAGTTAAGAATCATGTAGAGGAAGCAGTATAAATTGTATACCTAGGGTAAGTCGAGTTAATCAGGTAGGAATTAGATGAGTAATATCATTAAGCATGAGCTGCAGAAGAAGAAAATGCTGTGGAGGATATATAAAGAGAAAGGTGACCAGCAAACACATGAACAGTACACGATGCAGGCAAGAAAGGTAACCAGCATTGCAAGGAAGACGAAATCATATTATGAGAAGAATCTAGCCAAGCAGGCCAAAGGAAATCCCAAGGAGTTCTTTCGTTATGTGGCAAGTAAGAGGAAGAATGACTATGGAAGATTAACTTAATGACTGATGATGGTCATGAGGAGACAGAAGCTGATAACATAGTTGAGTTACTGAGTGACCACGTTGCAAAGGTATATCATGCTAGTGGGGTTACTGTTTTAACCTATGTGATAGAGGCGGATGAATTGGAGATTCTTACGAAATTGCAGAATCTCAATGTAAATACAGCTATGGGATTAGATGGGATATCAGCCAGGGCTTTGCGAGAATGTGCAAAGGAACTGCCAGTGCGTTTGACCAGGTGCTTTAATTTAAGTCTCAGCTCTGGTGGAGTTCCAAGGGGATGGAAAGAGGACAAAATAATTCCCTTGCATAAGGGAGGGTCTAAGACTGCTGTACAAATTATAGACTAATCAGTATCTCAGGCGTGGTGATAAAAGTGCGAGAAAAATTGATAAAAAAAGAGAATTCAATAATGGGTTAAAGGTATGATACTGTATTGAGGGTTAACATGGCTTTGTAAAGGGGCTGTCATTCATTAGTAATTTACTGACTTTTTATAATAAAGTAATAGCTGAGTTGGATAAAGGAAATGGTAATGGAACTCTGTTACGCAAATTAGAACAAATAGGGATGGATATGACACTGGCGAAATGGATAAGAGGGTAGTTGCTGGATAAAAAGTGGAGATTAGTGTGCCACAAGATTCAGTACTGGAACCATTGCTGTTTAATTTGTACATAAATGATATAGGAAATAACCTGAAAGGAAATATTCAGTTGTTTGCTAATGAATGTGAAATTCAGTAGAGTAATAGTTAATCAGGACGATTTAAATAGATTCAGTATGGGCAAAAAATAATGCAGTTTAATGTAAAGTTATGCATTTTGGAATAAATAAATTACAAGCCATGTATTACATTAATGGCAATGTACTCTAGGAAATACATGAAGCTAGATATTTAGGGTTGGTGGTAGACAGAGTAAAATTTTATAGGACATGTTGTTAAGGTAGCCCATAAAATTACTTGGCTATTGAAGAACACATTAATGAGTATGAATTAAATAAATTTTTTTTTGGAAAATATCTCCTTTATTTCTCAAAATAGTCTCCATCGAGGTCTATACATTTGCTCCAGCAAGTTTCCAATTTTTTCAACTCATCTGAAAAGTAGGATTTGCCAAATTGTGCAAAAGAGTCGTTGACAGATTTGATGACATCCTCACTCAAAGAAAATTTTTTCCCAGCGAGCCAAATTTTTAAGTTTGGGAACAAGAAGAATCACACGGGGCCAAGTCCAGAGAATACTGTGGATGTGGAATTAGTTCGAACCTCAATTCGTGCAGTTTTGCCATTGTGATGGCCGACATGTGGGACTACAAAAGAGCACTTTTTTGTGTGCCAATCTTGGCCGTTTTTTTTCCTTCAGTTCTTCTTTTAAACGGTCCAACAATGATGCATAATAGACTCCTGTTATTGTCTTACCCTTTTTAAAATAGTCTATCATGATAATTCCTTGGCCATCACCTTCCCAGTTGACAAAACGGTCTTTGCTTTTTTCATGCTCTTTCACTGGGCATTGTGCACTGTTTAGACTGCTGCTTGGACTCAGATGTGTAGTAGTGGTGGATCCAAGTTTCGTCTACAGTCACAAATCGATGCAAAAAATCCTGCACATTGTGATTAAACATCGCCAAACACTGCATTGAAATATCTTTTTCGCATGCAGTTTTGATAGACCGTCAACAATCGTGGCACCCATCGCGCACAGCTTTTTCATGTGCAGTTTTTCGTGCAGGATGTTATACACCCATTCAGTTGAGATGCCTACAATCTCACGCACTTTTACTCAGCTGTCTTCCATAACAATACCATGAATTTTGTCAATCACCTTCGTAGTGGCCTCAGTCGGGTGTCCGGAGCATGCTTCATCTGTGATGGACTTACGACCATTTAAATTCATTTATCCAAAAATAAATAGTCTTTAATGCTGGTGCAGAGTCCCCATGAACTGTATCTAACTCGGCTTTGATCTGCATGGCCATCCACTTCTTCAAATAAAAGTATTTTATCACTTCATTAAACTCCTTTTTCTCCATTTTTGTGAAAAATGTGAACATGTTTATCTTAAATATTTGCCAAACGAGAACTATGCATCGCACTTGGCTAAAATTTTGCCAGGTAAAATTTTAGTCGTGTAAAAGATTATACGTACTGCCACTGGTATGAATGAACGAATTGTGTCGCTGTCTATTGGAAATTTACCAAACTTTTCAAACAACCCATGTTGAGATAAGGAAGTTATGCTTCTTTATAAAGCTTGATATGCCCACATCTGGATTACTGTGCTCAAGTCTGGTCCCCTGGGTTTCTTGAGAATGAAGAAGTGGTGGAGAGGATTCACAGGCAAGTGACCAAGATTGTGAGTGGCCTGAGGAATGTTCCCTATGAGGATAGATTGAGGCTGTGTGGATGCAGAAGTAGGAAAAAAAGAGGGAATATGATAGAAAAACATTTAGTTGCTTAAAGGGTTTTATATATTATTATTATTATTATTATTATTATTATTATTACTTCACACCTCCAGGTAGTCCAAAGACTCATCGAGGGAGGGTATCTACTCTGTAACTTTCTATCTCTACCACCCACAATCCACCAACTACAATGAACCACAACTACGCCATCTACCGCCAACCACCATCAGTAGTATTTCCACAGACAATCACAAACATTCAAGCCTACGGTGGGATTTGAACCCCCAGCTTTTTGGCTGGAGAGCAGATATGCTAACCACTCTGCCAACCAGGGGAAATGTTTCAGCTCTTGGCTAGAGGGGCCAGAACAAGGGGTCATCCCTGGATGTTGAATAAAGATGGGGTTAGTAAGGGGTGTGAGGACTAGATTTTTTGCTTGGAGAGTTGTCAATGAACGGAATGGGTTGCCATAGTCCGTTGTGAGTGCTTTGTCTGTAAATGGGTTTTAAGGAGAGGTGTGGATAGATTGGATCTCCCGCGATGAATCTTCTATTATTATTATACAGGTACCGTGATGGAGGTGCCTGTATAATAATACTACCTATTCCAGATCCTGCCTAATGAGATAATCCACTATTAACTCCCCCCCCCCCCCATTAAGCCATAGAAAGTGTTCTGCCCATTTGCTTATCCTTCACTTATCTGCTACTCCCCTCACCACCACCTAATTCTTTATTGCAGCAGCTGTTCTATCTTCTTCATCAAACCAACGAGATCTAACAAAAACTCTTGATATCCCCAACACTACCTCTGCTGCATTCAAGATGGTTTTCTTGCAGCTTTTTTAAAGTTCATTCATGTCACTGTCATTTAAAGTATCTCATCTCGTCTTCCTTTTACCCTCTTTTACCTTGCGGTGTGGAGGGCTTGTTAATCATCAAACCTCAAACTGTTCACAGGATAAGGTGGTTAGCCCTATGTCCTGTAGCGTTGAGTTATCAAGGCCGGTTTGCCTGCTTTGCTTGATGAAAAACCCCAGGATAAACTGAGGGAAAAACCCTACTGTCCACGCCCAAGACTGGCTAACTTGGCTATGGCTGAGGAAGATCCTTCAGCTCCTCACGTCACTGACAGGAATCGAACCTAGGAGACTCCTTCCCCAGGCATATGGTTGTGAAACGCATAGCCACTAGGCTAACCATGGACCATTTAAAGTATTGATTCTTTTAATTGATTTAGTGAACTTTCTGTCTGCTTTCACTTGCATTTTGGAAACAAATATTCTTTTTCTTTATTCTTATTTCCATTATTTTCCAGAAAACATGCAAGGTTATATAGCATATGCAAGCATTTGCAAGGAAATAGTCCACATTAGTGCCTCTAAAGTTTATTGTGCTTGTTTGGCTGGACCTATGTCTAGCACTTATCAACATATAGTCTGTCTATAAATTAAAGATACCAATAAATTACAAACATGGTTTAATCCTTTAATCAAGTGTAAGCAAACAAAGTTTGCACCTGAAATATTTTCAAGAATGAGGTAACTCATATATAGAAGCTAATAACTTCATCAGTTGCCTTAGCATTACAGGAAAGGCCACTACCCAGACTGGTTTCGGCTTTTATTGAGGTCTCATCAGCAGGAGCCAGACCCAGAAGTGATACTGAGGTTGAAGTAATGCAGAAGTCATATTTTTACATACGAGTAGCCAAAAGGTGTCACACCTTATTATTAAAATACTCTGGATTAGAGATAGCTCTAATTTGGCTCCCACTGATGAGACTTGAATAAAGGTCGAAAAGGTCTGGATAGTAACCTTTCCATAATGCATAGCATTATACATGTCTGCAAGGATATGTGCTTTGTATTATAGGATACTAAGGCAAGCAATGTGAAGTCGTTAGCTTCTATATATGAGTTGCCCCAGTCCTGAAAATACTTCAGGTGCAAACTTTGTTTGCTTACAGTTGGATAAAGGATTAAACCAAGTATTTGGTATCTTTAATATAACCAAGTGGAAAAACTTCAACATGGTCTGTCTGTGTAAATGTTGAACTCTCAGGTTAATCTCCATGTGACCTTTTGGACTCAAGTGGTTGATTTCCTTAACCTAAGAACACTTTTTTTTCCTTTGAGATTGTGCCTACCAGCTGTGTATTGAGAGAATATATTTATGTTGTCCACTTGAGCATTTAAGTCTCCAAGAAGAATTTTTATATTGCTTCCTTGGCATCCATCAACTGTTTTATTCAGAGTCTGAAAAAAAAAATGCATTTTTCTTTTCACTGAAAGAAATCTCAGTAGGTGCATATATACTAAAAAAAAATGTTTGTTATTTAAAAATCTTTGGCTGACTCTTAACTAACATATCTTCCTAATGGTTTATAATTATATCCAAACTTCAATTTTTCGATGAGTATGAATCCTTACCAAATATGATGCTCCTTGTGGCAACAATATACATCTGCATTAGAATAAGATAGTGCAATTCTCTCTAAGATTCCTGACCCAGTCCACCAAATCTCCAGAATTGTATCCCATTCTTGTAATTAAAAAAGTTGTTCTGAGCATATCCTGAGCTTCTGGTGTGTATACAGTGATAAAACATTCCAACTTGTGATCTTGAGATTACTAGCTATTATACTTTTGCTTGTTGTACTCTTGAATGGCAGTCCATATCATTTTCTTGTGCAATTCTTTCTAAGAACTACTGGGTAGTACATGTGCCTTCGGATTGCCACCTCCTATTCTGTAAGGAATGATGGTTTACTGATTAGTTTCATAGTTTTCTTTTTGGTGCATTATCTTAATCAGTGGCTCTCTATATTATGGAGGAATATCAGTGGGGCAGGACTATTTTTTGAACTGTGTCACTTAGCCAAGAAGTTATTTTGCCAAATAATTCAACAGTTTTCTTTTTCGTGTATTTAGTATGGTCAAAATCAAATAGCTTCATATATGTTGGTGTCTGCACCTACAGATACATTGTTCGTAGGTACAAATTTTAATCTGGTGTAACTTTAGCGTTCCTTTTATCAGCATTATATCAATGTAATTTTCTTTTACTTTTTCGTTCGATTGCTGATCTTTCCTCATTATCAATCTTAGATCATTAAGTGCTGGCATAAGGTTGCTTATAATATGGGCCATTTCTAACCTAATATTTACTAGTCATAGCATTCAAAATGCATTCAAATGTTTTTCAGTCAGACAAATCATGTCTAAGATATCTGTACATTTAGGGCAGTATTTCTCAGTGTGTGCGCCAAATTTTGAATAGTAAAAAATATTGTCATCCAAATTACAGCACACTTTTGCCTATTTTTGCAAGTTTGTCATTTTTGTTATTTCTTAATTCTTATTATAAAAATATATATTGTAATAGAATTTGAATATGGTCATTGTGGTGTAAACTGCAAAGGTGAACTGGTTTACTATATACAACAGCCAAAATAATCAATTACCAAAAAACTCTTAATATTACTAGAGCAAATGTTCTCCAATAGGAAAATTATGGTTCATAGAAAACTAAAAATAAACTTCTGTAACAGGACTTTAATCCATGAAAGTAACCCTTGCTACTTTGATGTCACAATTACCATAGTCTAACATACCAAAAACATTTAGAGAATATTAAGTTAAAGATATCATCTATAACATTGTAAACAAATTCATGGGCACAACTTGGGGTTGTAATGCCTCAGCCCTTAGAACAGCAGCCCTGGCTCTGGTCTTCCTGTGGCAGAGTATTGTTCACCAGTTTGGAACTGAACTCGATGAATTAAAATATACACCATTAGAAAGGTCTTGAGAATAAAGCTCAAATGTGTGAATTCAAATATTTACATCGAATAGCCAAAAATGAAACATGTATATAAAGTAAACAAGGAAGATGATGGATGGAATGGACCATAGATTTAGAATTTAAACAAAAAATTTGAAAAAACGAAAAGAATAAAGAGAAACAAAAAAATAGTGAAGTATATACAAGCTCAACAATGTGATGGTCTGCTTGCTTCATGAGAAAAAACTTCATCAGATGATGACCACAAAAAACTGACTTTTGTCACATGGTTTAAGATTATCTATTAAGAGAACTTGGGTGATTTGAGATTAATGGTGAGCAATATATTTTATCATCTGATGATAAAATATATTATGTCTCAACATGTCGAGTTTTTGTTTACTACTATGATTAAACTTTTATTATATAGATATTAGTAAAATTTCTTTTCAACACTTCCTCCAACAGCTATTTAAAAGTCTGTCTATGCCATGTGATATCTATCTAATGAGATAGACTTTTGACTATCTAATAGTCAAAAGTCTGTCTATCATATCTATCTAATGACATGGCATTCACCACCCAAGACAGTGCCTTCCAAGGTCTTGAGAAAATGCTGAGCAAAGATGACCTCACTGCAAAAAAATGAAAAATGAATTAGTAAACTTTGGAAGTCTGTTATAACATCATCCCAAGCACTCTTAACATGAACGAATTTAACTGCAGAAATCTAAGGCATGGAAAACCAATCATCCTTTCCCAATCACACCACCTATCATTATACCTGAAGGATGCTTGCTATCACAACCCTATTCATGCATATTAAAAGTGCCTCAGTAATTGAAATAATGGCAATCTAGTTAGTGTCTAAATATATAATTTAAATCATATCAAAACATTTATCATGTTTGTCTGTTTTTAGATGATTGTGATAAATGTTTTGATATGATCTAAAAAGACTAGACTCATTGCCACATGATTACATGTATTACCACTAAATAATCTGTGTTGCTAAATTAAAAGAATTTAGTACGGAATTATTGATTTGCATTTACTGTTTATGTCTTCTTCTGGATTATCAAATTATTGGAAAAGTGAGTATAACTTTGATCATGTTTTTTATCTAGTATGAATAGATGAAACACATCATTTGGATATACTGTGTTCTGTTTATTTATGTAGCATAATTCGAAGTGTTATAAATCAAAAGTGAGCTCAATGTTATAAAATCAAATATCTGAATCATTTTTGCTGATTTTATTTTGCGAATTTTTAAGTCTTCATTTCAATATCTTTTAGAAGCCAATACGGTTTGCTGTACGATCTCTTGGATGGGTTGAAATAGCAGAGGAAGATTTAACTCCTGAACGTAGCAGTAAAGCTGTAAATAAGTGTATTGTAGATCTGTCATTAGGAAGGAATGACATTCTAGATGTAGTTGGTCGGTGGGGAGATGTAAGTCCTTAATATAATATTTTCATATGCACCATAACATTTAATTTTTTTTTAATGTCAATCACATATTTAAATTATTTTATTTTTATTATTATTTTTTTTTTTATGTTGGGTTCATACATGAGAGGTTGGTTGGTCAACCTATAGTTTGTTAGTACCGTCTATGGGAAATTTATAGATATGATACTTAATATATATATATATATTATAATACTATATATTATATACATTATATTATAACATACATTATAATATAATATATATATAATTCTTAAATTTGCTGAAGCAAATTTAATAGATTATGATTTCATCTGTTTGTTGCTTGTTTCCTGAGCTCTCACCATAATGCCATCTGTGATATTTAAAATATTAGCCTTTAAATTTGTGATGCAAGTTTTGATTATTATCATAGATCTTCATGTAATCACAAGCCTCATGCATGAGAGATCAACTCTGTTGTCATACAACTATGTTTGTCATACTGTGCCTCATATTTGTACACTGTGTAAAAAATCTATTCGTTATTCACCATACCTTTATATGGTACAACTTACTGGTATGTCTTCATATTTTTGTTATCTCTTTCACCAAGTGAATAATGTACTTATATCTGTTTGGTAAGTTTGTTCATCAGCTTATATCTCTCCATATCACTTTTTGTCATTTGGTAAACTCCATAAATCACATGCCTCTTAATTTGCTGTCACATTTGAATCCTTGATACATTAACTCATCTCCAGACCATTCTGATGTTGTTATATCTGTAATAAAATTCAGATATCCAACAAATTAAAAATGGAATGAATTTAAAAAAAGATTAAGTTAATAATATGGCATTTTGTAAAAGTATTTAGTTAAACGTTTGTTTCCTTTATGTTGCAAATAAGATGTACTGATATTTATTTTTTTTTACTACTGAGGTCTAGCTCAAATATGAAATAAATTTATTTAAATTCAGTGTAATTGTGTTATTTTGTATATAGACAAAATGTTTTAAAAAAATTGTTATAGTGTCACTTATGAGAGAATTGATAGGCACTGCTTTAATTCTCATTGTAAGAATAATTAAGTGAACTTACTTAAATGTTAAAATATTGTGAAATTAATAAATCTTAAAATCGCCACTGCTTTCATTGTGAAATTATAATTAACTTTCTTGCACTATGAAAAGAACTTTATCATTGTCTCAAATATAGCTCTGAGAACAGATGACAGCACACAGTCATGGACTGTAGCAAAATCAAGTTTATTTATTCAAAATTGCCCATCACTAAATTTATTTTAAAAAAGAAAGAAAGGAAGATAATGTGATATTGCAAAATAGCAGATGCCCTACACTTAACTGATTTCTGAACCAGTCTAATGTTGTTATCTCCTTCCCGAGCAGTTCAGATCTATGTGATAATGTCAGTGTACAGATGCATATAGGCTACTATTCATGGTCTAATACTATTGCTTATAGATCGTATCCTCTCATTTTCTTGCAATCACCTTCCACTAGCAGAGTGTATAAGCTTTCATCTCTGCATTTACCAACATTTAATTGGAATACTTACTTGCATGTCCCTATTTCAAGTCTTCTTTTAAAGGATACAAGCTCAGCATTGTTAATTACTTTTCTATCATTGCATAGGCTTCTGTAGAGAGAGAGAACATATTAGGAATATGATTTACAGTATTACTCTACAAAAATCAGATATCATATAGAATAAGAAACTGTTTTTGTCGTTTTTTTCAACTAGTTTTGTGAAATTCTTTTGTTTCACATCATGAGGATAATTATTATTATTATTCAGGCCTCCATGGAGTCAAGAGACTCATCGTGGGAGGTCCTTCCTAGGAAACACAAAGTCACTCATACCACTCCTTGAACTCATTGACCATTCTTGCTCTCACCACTCTATCAGGCAATGCATTCCATGGTTCAATCACCCTCCATGCAAAGAAACCACTCCTTACCTTCGTGTGCATAGCCTCCTTTCGTAACTTCCAGGGATGGCCCCTTGTCATCGCTCCTTCCTGCTGTTGTTCCACCAAGTAAAAGACCTCCCCAGTGTCACCCCTGTAACTGTCTCTCAACAGTTTATGTCTCAATCATATCACCTCTCCTTCTTCTATCTACCAAACTCTGCAGCCCACACATTCCCTCAGCCAATCCTTATAACTAATATTGTACAGTCCTGAAACCATCTTTGTTATCCGCCTCTGTACCCTTTCCACAGCTAATTTATCCCCTTCAAATCCTGGAGACTAAATTTAAGAACAATAGTCTAATAGTGGCCTGAGCAGGGTCTTATACAACAAAATAATAACTCTTTTATCTCTGCAGGTCAGCGTCCTTCTCAGTATTGCAGCAATCCTCTGGGTTACCTTCACCACCTTTGCAATATGCTCCCTGAATTTCAGTTTTCTATCAATCACCACCCCTAGATCTCCCCTACTTCCTCCAGTACAGCTTCTCCAATCGAGTATGCAGCCTCCCATTGATATATTTCAAACTTTAAGACTTTACATTTTGCTGCATTAAACCAGCACCTGCCTCATTCATTTGACCATCTGTCTATTTTATTCAAATCCTCTTGCAGGGCTGCCACATCTGCACTATTACTAATAACCCTTCCCAGCTTCACATCATCTGCAAAAAACTGAATATCCATTGAATGTCATTGATATAAAGGTTAAACAATACAGGTCCCAGTACTGAGCCCTATGGAACCCCCACTTGTAACTTTGTGCCTCCTTGATATTGCCCCATCATACACAACCATCTGATACTATCAGACAGCCAATCCTGAATCCAGTGGACTAACATCTAAACCCATGTGCTGCAACTTAAGTATCAGCTTATCATGTGGCACCCTGTCAAATGCCTTTGCAAAATCCAAAAATATGGTAGTATATACCTTTCCTTCATCAACTACTCTTGTCACTTTATTATAAAAGGCAATCATATTACTAAAGAAAGAGTACCCCCTTAACAAATCCATGTTGATTCTCAGATAACATTATCTTCATCTGCCCCAATGCTATATATGGTCCCTCACTAATTTCTCCAAGACCTTAACAACTACTGATGAATTACATGAATAAACTAAGAAACTATAAATAGGAAATAATAATCATAGCGAAAGTGACAAATTATAACTAACACTGGGTTTAATAGATCATGATAATATAGATAGTTAAACCGACTAGTTTCACCATGCTAGTGACTTCTTCTGTGCTAGGTGAAGAACAAAAAAAAAAATACAATAAGTGGTAAATATCATTACATAACTAAAATCGAATACGTAGGAACCATTACACAAAAGTTAAAAAAAAAAAAAACAGAAACACACATGGAGTGTGGAAACTGGCACTGGTCAGTCATTGTTCAGTAGGTATGCATGATAGTTGGCAGAAAAGTTAGTCTGACATGTTGAAAGATCTAATAAGTGACTTCCAAATATCACATGAAATCATTCCTTGGTTTCTGTTGAGTGTGCCTTGTGAGTGGATAACCATCATAGCATCTTTGATGTTGTGGACACTGAAGTTGTCTTCTATGTAAGGCATGGAGCTCTTGTCCCATTTGCTATTGTGGTGAGTATGGGAGAAGTGGAAAACTAGGCCTGAGCTCTGTTATTATTAACATCTCCAATATGCTCTTTTTGTTTAATTTCCAAACTTGTAGATGAGGGGTCGCAAACCGGTGGCCCGCAGGCAGGATACGACCTGCGAATTCTTCGTATCTGGCCTGCAACCTTGATTTCTTTTCTAAAAATCAATGTTTCTAACATCCTGCAGGGATTAAAACAGAAAAAAATTCAAACTTTAAATGTTTTATGACAGCTTTAAACAAAAGTAAAACTTATTACTATAATTCTTTGTACCATGTTTCTACCATCAAATGTTGGCAACACGAAACAAAAAAGCAAATATTGACATGTTAGCACAGAGGAAAAGATGTCAGGTTTCAGGATCAAAATCAAATTTAAAAAAAGATTTGTAGATAAAAATCTTTATTTTTGTAAGTCAAAATTATGTATTTAAATAATTTTCTTAAATTATGAACAAAATGTTATTGAACTTATATTTTCTAAACTTGTTATATTTTTAAAATTTAAAAATAAAAATGGGTTATAAATTAAAACTTGAAATGGTGGTGTAACTGTTTACATAAGTCATAAAGTCCTGGCAACAACAGGGCCTTTGTTAGAGCATTTCTTTATTTTTTTTTTTCACAGAACAATATTGAATACGGCCCTCATTGATATACATCTGATTGACTGGCCCTTTGCTTCATTTCAGTTTGAGACCCCCCCCCATTCTGGATGTTTGCCCTATTGCCCTATGTAAGCAAGGCCACAAGAATATGGAATATTGTAAAGTCCAAGATGTTTGTTCAAAGGGTTATGGTCCTTAGATGAATGTATCAGCTCTTGTACAGTCACAGTGGGCTTGAAAGCCACTCATATTTCATGAAATTTCAGGAGATTGGCAATTTGTGAGATTCATAACGAATGACCACATTGCCTCCATTTGGTGAAAGTGATGATTCAGTCTTGACTTGGGAAATTGTACAACATAAGGAATATTCTCTCAAGAAGGGAACTACAAGGCAGGTGATTATGACAAGCTTAGGAAGAAGCTTAAATCTGTGCCATGGCATAAAACACTGAAGGATAAGGATGTTAGTAGTGCACAGGATATAGTTAAGGGTCATCTAAAGGAAGCAGTATTAAATTGTATACCTTAGGTAAGGAGAGTTAATCAGTAGGAGTTAGATGGATGGATATCATTAAGCATGAGCTTCAGAAGAAGAATATGCTGTTGATAGTATATAAAGAGAAAGGGGACCAGCAAACTCATGAACAGTACAAAACTCAGGCAGGAAAGGTGACCAGCATGGCAAAGAAGGCAAAATCAGATAAGAAGAATCTAGCCAAGCAGGCCAAAGGAAATCTCAAAGAGTTCTTTCATTATGTGGCAAGTAAGAGGAAGAATGACTATGGAAGATTAACCTTTATAAGTGATGATAGTCACAAGGAGACAGAAGTGGATGAAATAGTTGAATTACTGAGTGACGTGACTACTTTGCAAGCATATATCATGCTAGTGAGGTTACTCTTTAACCTTTATGACAGAAACTAATGTGAGAACAGAGGTAAATGAATTGGAGGTTCTTAGGGTATTGCAGAATTTCAATGTAAATAAAGCTATGGGATTAGATGGGATATTTAGCTAGGGTTTTGCGAGAATGTGCAAGGGAACTGGCAATGCCTTTGAATAGGCTCTTTAAGTCTCAGCTCTGGTAGAGTTCCATGGGAGCAGAAAGAGGGCAAAATAATTCCCTTGCATAAGTGAGGTTCTAGGACTGCAGTACAAATTACAGACCAATCAGTATCTCAGGCATGGTGGTTAAAGTACTAGAAAAATTGGTACACAAGAATTCAAGAATGGGTAGATAAAAAATATGATACTCTATGAGGGTCAACATGGCTTTGTGAAGGGTTGGTCATGCCTTAGTAATTTACTAACTTTTTATTATAGAGTAAGAGCTGAGTTGAATAAAGGAAATGGCTACACAATGATTTTGCAGGATTTTGCAAAGACATTTGACAGAATACCACATGGAACTGTTATGCAAATTAGAACAAATGGGGATGGCTATGACACTGGTTACATGGATAATTGGATGACTTCTTGACAGATATCAAAAAGTGGTATATGGAAGGGCAGAATAAAGATGACTAGTGGTGTGTTGCAAGGTTCAATGCTGGTACCATTGGTCTTTGATTTGTACATCAGTGATATAGGAAATATTCAGCTGTTTGCTGATGTTGCAAAATTAGGTAGAGCAATAGTTAATCAAGACAATGTAGAGAGCTTGCAGCATGATTTAAATAGGCTGTCAGTGTGTGAGCAAAAGATAACGGGTGTCAGTTTAATGTGGAGAAACGTAGTTATGCATTTTGGGATAAAAATATTATCAGTCATGTATCACATTGATGGCACTATACTCCAGGAAATAGATGAAGCTAGAGATTTAGGGTGGTGGTGGTAGACAGAGAGTTGAAGTTTAGAGTTTTATACATATTACTAAGGTAGCCCATAAGATTACTTGGCTATTGAAGAACACATTAACAAGTAGAGATAAAGAAGTTATTTCCCTTTATAAGGCCTTGATACGCCCACTTCTGGATTACTGTGCTCAAGTCTGACCCCTGGGTTTCTTCGGAATGAGGAAGCAGTGGAGAGAATCCAGAGGTGAGTGGCCTGTGGAATGTTCCCTGTTGGGATAGATTGAGTGTGTGTGTGGATTGCAGAAGTCGGTTGATAGGAGAAAAATGACAGGACGTATGATAGAAACATTTAAGTTGCTTAAAGGGTTTTATAAGATAGATGTGAGGGAAATTTAAGCACTTGGCTAGAGAGTTCAGAACAAGGGGGGGGGGGGGGGTCATCCTTGACAGTTGAGTATAAATGTGATTCAGTAAGGGTGTGAGGACTAGATTTTTAACTTTGAGAGTAGTGAATGAATGGACTGGATTGCTAGAGTCAGTTTTGAATGCTGTGTCTGTTAATGGGTTTAAGGAGAGGTGTGATACATTGTGTGGATAGATAGATAGATAGATAGATAGGGTCTCCTGCAATGAGTCTTTGGACTCCATGGAAGTGCTTGCGTAATAATAATAATAATAAAGTATCCTGTTTGTCTTTTACAATATTTTTAATGTAAATTAATTGTGTTGCAGCAGCTAATTAAATGTCTAAATAATAATATGTAAATGAAAAGTAAATTTATAAATAAAATAAATTAAATTGCTATTGGTTTTAAAAATAAGAAGGTGAAATTTAAAGAAATATACTTAAGTAACTCAAGATGGAAGTAACTTCAGGTGCAAAAAGGTTTCACCTTTTTGCACCTGAAGTCCAGCAGTTTCTGTCTTGGAATTTTGTTTTGGTGGATAATGCTGCTGCCTTGTTCTTGTCTCATATACTTTTCAGCAGACTGCATCTTTAGATTTTTTAAAATATTGTTTTTCCTTTACTCACATAATTGTTAAAATAATCACACTTATTCTTTTGAAATAGATTTTTATAATTATCATTAATTTTAGTGTATCAATATGGAATTGATTCACTAATGAGGAAACTCTCGTGAAGCAGTGAAATTAGGAAGTATCAATATAAATTCAAATTGATTTTCATATTCTCAAAAAGAATGTTTTCATTATGAAAATGTTGGAAAGAAGTCTGAATTCATTAAATAATCTTGGATAATAACTTGTGCTCTGAATCAACAATTGTCAAGGTAGCGATACTTTTCCACTCTACATTTTTATTTAGTGCAGCCCTTGACAGAATTAAATTTTAAAAAGATGAGCTCATTCTTATATGTATTCTATTACTGTGTTATAGAATTCACCTATATAAAACTTAAATTGTGAATGCATCAGAAAACCATCATTAATGAAATCTTGTTTTTTAGTTTAGTTAACTGTAGGTGAAAAGAGTTTGACTGGCTAAGAGACTGGTTAAGAATTGACACTTTTTGCAAAGACATATTCTTTCATTCGAATTATTTCGGTTTTGTGACCACATTTTTATTAAAAAAAGACTGTTTTTTAAAACTAAACACGTACTAAAAAACAAACCCAACTTTCACTCCGTCAGAGGTCTGAACTGGGTAAATTTTTGATAAATGCTGACCAAACTTGATTTAAAATCAAACCTTGATTTTTGTTGCATTGCAACACAGAATGCGACATCAAATAGCATTGTTTCCAGCTAACATGTATAGATCTGTTATTCGATTTTTAACAAACTTTTTTGATGTTCATAATACCAATAAATGAACTTGTTTTTTTTTTCATAATTTGTTATAGTTTGTGCTTTAAGCTGTTAGTTATCTTTACCCCTGAAGATGTTAGTCTGACGACTAACGAAACTTGTCTGGTTTGTTTTTTAGTACTTGTTTAGTTTTAAAAAAAACAGTCTTTTTTAATAAAAATGTGGTCACAAAACCGAAATAATTCGATTGAACTTCTTAACCACAGAAACCTCCGCATGATTATATTCTTTCATTTTCATTTGAAACCACAGTAATGTGTTATCCACCTTACTTTTTATTAACATAAGTGAAAACAGATATCTTTAAACAAAAAAGTAAAATTTTTTGATTACAGTCTCTTATTATTTCTAAAATAGACAATAAAGCAGCATGTTTTGCTGTGTCTTAATAGTTTTATATTGTTCATCAACAAAGTCACAAAATGATTTTAATTGTTCAACCCTTACAGTATAAATATGAAGATGTTGATAAATTTTCACAAGAATATACTTTGAGAGTAAGCTGGCAAAAAAACAGTCTGTGGCATTTTTCATGGCATTGTGTTTAATGTGGGATGCACATCCCATTCCAGTGACATTTCTCTTTGTAGAGTTCCAAATTTTTACAAAGACATTTTCTTTCATTTTCATTTAAAACCACAGTAATGTTATCCACCTTACTAAGACGCCAATAGATTTAAAATATAACATACACTATTTGGACTCCTTTTATCTGATAAATAGTAATGAATTACAATTGGTACTAATTTTATGTCGAATAATTGGAGCTATCTACTAGCAACTTGACTGATTTAACTTTATTTAAATCAGTAATTCCTTGTTCTATTGCCCATTGGGACACATTCCCAATTATTGAACATGTTTTGGTTGGTTTGGGAACAAGAAAACTCTTTTTTTGTCATTCAGCTTTTATTATTATCATGGTGTTGCAACGATCGAAAACAGTGGATTATGTTTTGCTGTTTCTTCTTTGATTCTAATACGTTGTTATGTTTGCTTAACTATGTATTAGAATGGAGCTTGTGTTTGTATTTTTGTTTTGATATGTTGCGCAACATTGTCCATGTCTGATAGAAAACTTTGCATTATATATGATGCATTTCATTGCTACATGCCTTCTTTCAGTGTGACAATTTAAATGAATATTAAAATATCATCTCACTGGAAACCCTCTGACACCAGCACTCTTGGCAACTGCTCAACATTGAACCATTTCAATGTCATTATTTTTGTGAGACACTTCTTCAAAAAAAAAAAAAAAGTACTCTCTTCCTTCACTGATTCATTAAATTTACATCTTTTGGACATGGCTGTTGATTTTAACAGCCAATTTAAATCCTTTTTTTGTAATTGTAGCAATAAACAGCTAACTCAAGAGGTATATAAAAGTGTAATATGATTCTCTAACAAAGATTATTAACACTGTCAGTAACACATTAATTATCTACACATCATTAGCATTGGCAAAATTACTTACTATATTCCATTCAAATATGGTTATTGACAGCTGATGCTGCACATTGCCATGCAGTGTTATTTTGTCATATGCAATAGCATATCATTGTTATCTCTTACACTTGAAAGTAATAAGCCTAACATTCTGATAATAGAAATACATCCATATATTACGTACAAGTTATCAGAGTGTATTACTATTAATTATTTCTAGGGCACTTTGCAATTATGTTACAAGCATTCATTACATTCATGCATGTTACGTGAAAACATTTCATATTGGAAATATTGGATGTTGAAAAAAGGGTCATTTGATGTACCATATACATCAACATAAGAGAAGAGAGGAAGATGTTCTTGCTACGCTCTGCATAGATCACAGCTCATCTTACGCATTCTTATTTATTGAAGGCTGATCACCCACCTATGTGTGAGAAATGCAACACCTGTCTCACCACCATTCATATTCTGGAGTGTAGGCACTTCACATGAGAGAGGAATGTGACTTTTACTTATCTAGCCAAGTTCAATACACTCAGTCAGATGTTATCAGACTCGGACAAATTGCATGACATTATTTTTAAATTTTCACAATAAATTAAATTATTCAAACACATCTAATTATAATTTTTTTATATGTATATAACATATTGTAGATATTACACCTTGTACATGTATTTTATTTACTCATTTATCTTCTTATAACTATTTATTAATAGCTTGTATGGATATTTGTTAATGCCTTTAATATATAGATATTCTAATTTTTGTACATATACATGGATATTGGTTCGAAGGTATATTGTGAGTGGTCGTGTAGCGCTTGTGTAAAATTACTGATTTTGAACTGTTTTATTGTGTTTTTTCCTCAGAAAATTAGTGTATTAGTGTAGATTTTCATGTTTTTTTTTTTTAAGTATTTAGTATGTTTATAACATTTTTATGTGATATTATCGGCATGACACCAACACGATGAACAATGACTACAAAGACCACATGCAGTGTGTGTGTGTAAAATGTATTCATCGAGAAAATTAAATAATATGTGCAAGGAAATTGAAACTGGAGAGAGAGTATGCAATAAGTATTTCAAAAGTGAGTGTCTGTTAGGTGATGAGAATGCAAGATATACCGATGGTAAGATGGACAGTGATGATATTAATGTTGAACATGTGGCCATGGAAATAGAGAAGAAGGAAATGGATATTAATAAATAAATAGCATTCTTAAGTGTTATCCTTTATGGGACAAAGTACAAAATGGAAAAATTGCAGAAGCAGCAAGAGATAAGCAGGGCTGAAAAAAGAAAGAAGCAGGTGATCCGAATAATAATAATAATAATGTATATGATCTCAATAATAATAATGTATGTGATCCGAATAATAATTATGTATGGAGACTCAATAATCAGGAGAGTACCTAATAAAAGTATGACAAAATCATGTTTCCCAGGTGCAAAAAAGGTAAGTCGAAGGAAATGATTTCAGAGGTGAGAAGTATTCTATGAGGGAGGATGTAAAGAAGTTGTTAGAAGAGGCAAAACTAAGAGTGAGAAGGTGAAGATTGCAAGTCTCCTACCACTCTATGAGAGAGGCAAATTGAAGAGGAGGAGAGTATTGATAGCCAATGAGTCTATACATAGATTGTGCAAAAGGAATGATGTAGTATTTGTGGATCTCTGGTCTCTGTTTGATGGAAAGAAGAATTTGCATAATGCTGATGAATTGCTTCTGATGCATGCAGAAGTGCAAATTCAGGGAAACTTAAGCAATTTGGAAGCAGGTGAGTTTGTGTGAAGGCACCCATTGAGGAATGGGTACCTTCGCACAGAGTGAGGAATCTGGTCTTTCAAACAAATATATTGAATATATTGGATATTGGATAATCAATTCAAAATGCAAAGGTGGGTGGCGGACTGAAGGGATGCTGCAGTTTCTGACATATACTGATGTCAGAAATATCAGGAACAAGAGGGAGGAGTTTTTAGCATGAGTAAGTGACCCTTGGCAAAAGTTATAGGCATTAGTGAGATTTGGCTAATAGCAGATGATGATGTAGTTTCAGATATTGAATGTGCAGAGTTCAGTATTTTCAGAGAAGATAGGATGGCAGGAGAGGAGTACTGCTGATGATAGTAGATGAACTGCAGCCAAAAAGAATGGGAGACAGGTGGACTGTTCATTTGAAGCAATCTGGTGTAAGATTAAGGCCAGTAAGACAAAATATACAGTTGGTTGTTGCTATAGGCCAGGGAGTTCCACAGATGATCTGAAAGACATGTATCGCCAAATTAGTACAATTATTACAGGTCAAGTGATTATTATGGGGAACTATGGATTCTAGACTGGAAGGAATAAAGAGCACATGGCAGGAAGGAAATAGGATTTATACAATTTATACACCTGCTGAGAGATAATTACTTAAGGTAGCATGTGATGGAGGTGACCAGGAGTAGGAGAGTATTGGACCTGGTCATAGGATCAGAAGAACTATCCATAACCAAAGTTACAACTTTGCCTCCAGTTGGTGAAAATGACCGTGCAGTCTTGATTTGGGAGATTGTAAAACATGAGGAATATTCTATTGAGAAGAGGTATTTGTGGAACTACAAGACAGGTGATTATGACATGCTTAGAAATAAGTTTAAATCTGTACCATAGCATAAAACACAGCAAGATAAGGATATTAGTAGTGCATGTGATATAATTAAAGGTCATTTAGAGGAAGCAATATTAAATTGTATACCTAAGATAAGGAGGATTAATCAGATAGGAGTTAGATGGATAAGTAGTATCATTAAACATGAGCTGCAGAAGAAGAAAATCCTGTGGAAGGTATATAAAGAGATAGGTGACCAGCAAACTCATGAACAGCACAAGGTTTAGGGAAGAAAGGTGACCAGCATGGCAAGGAAGGGAAAATCAGATTATGAGAAGAATCTAGCCCAGTAGGCCAAAGGAAATCCCGAAGATTTCTTTGGTTATGTGGCAAGTAAGAGGAAGAGTGACTATGGAAGATTAGCCTTAGTGAGTGATGGTGGTCATGAGGAGACAGAAGCAGATAAAATAGTTGACTTACTTAGTTAACACTTCACAAGGGTCATCCTAGTGAGGTTACTCTTTAACCTATATAACAGACACTAATGTGGGAACAGAGGTGGATGAATTGGAGATTCTTAGGATATTGCATAATCTCAATGTAAACACAGCTGTGAGATTAGATGGGATATCAGCTAGGGTTTTGCGAGAATGTGCATGGGAACTGGTAATGCCTTTGACTATCTTGAATTTAAGGTTCAGCTCTGGTAGAGTTCCAAGGGAGTGGAAAGAGGGCAAAATAATTTCTTTGCATAAGGGGAGGTTCTAAGAGTAGCAAATTATAGACCAATCTGTATCTCAGACGTGGTGATAAAAGTGTTAGAAAAATTGGTAAAAAAAAGAGAATTCAAGATTGGTTAGATAAAAAAAAAAAATATGATACTCTATGAGAGTCAACATGGCTTTGCGAAGGGTCAGTCATTCCTTAGTAATAATCTAATTTTTACAATAGAATAACAGCTGAGTTGAATAAAAGAAATGGATACACAATGATTTTGCTGAATTTTACATTTTACAAATTTTACAAAGGCATTTGACAGAATACTACATAGAACTCTGTTATGCAAATTAGAACAAATAGGGATAGGTACAGCACTGGTTAAGTGGATAAGAGGATGGCTGCTGGACAAAAAGTGGTGTATGGAGGAGCAGAATCGAGATGAAAACAGGTGACTAGTGGTATGCAGGGTCTAAGGGTCATTTATAGGAAGCAATATTAAATTGTATACCTAAGGTAAGGAGGGTTAATCAGGTAGGAGTTAGATGGATGACTAGTATCATTAAGCACAAGCTGCAGAAGAAGAAGAACAGGTGACTAGTGGTGTACTGCATGGTTCAGTGCTGGGACCATTCCTGATGAATAGTCCCAGCACTGAATCTTTCTGTTGAATGGCTGATGAATATGAAATTAGGTAGAGTAATAGTTAATCAAGGTGGAGAGCTTGCAGAACAATTTAAATAGGCTGTCAGTATGGGCAAAAGTTTAATGGCTATCAGTTTAATGTCTAGAAATGTAAAGTTATGCATTTGGGGATAAAGAGATTACAAGCCATGTATCACATTATGTCACTATACTCCAGGAAATTGATGAAGCTAGAGATTTAGGAGGGGGGGGAAACTAGACAGAGAGTGTTTAGAGGATGTTGCTAAGGTAGCCCATAAGATTACTTGGCTATTGCAAAACACATTAACAAGTAGAGATAAGAAAGTTGTTATTCCTCTTTATAAGGCTTTGATATGCCCTCATCCGGATTACTGTGCTCAAGTCTGATCCCCTGAGTTTCTTTGGGATGAGGAAGTGGTGGAGAGGATTCAGAGGCAAGTACTCACCAAGATGGTGAGTGGCCTGTGGAATGTTCCCTATCAGGATAGATTGAAGGTGCGTGTGTGGATTGCAGAAGTTAGTTAATAAGAGAAAAAGAGAGGATATGATAGAAACATTTAAGTTGCTTAATGGCTTTTATAGGATAGATGCAGGGGAAATGTTTTGGCTAGAGTAACCAGAGGTCATCCCTGGAAGTTGAATGTAGGTGTGGTTAATAGGGGTGTGATGACTAGATTTTTTGCTTGGAGAATTGTGAATGAGTGGAATCTGTTGTCAGAGTCAGTTGTGAGTGCTTTGTTTATTAATGGGTTCAAGGAGATGTATAATAGATTGTGTGGATAGATTGGGTTTCCTGCAGTGAGTCTTGGGACTTCATGTAGGTGCCCATATAATAATAGTAATAATAATAATATACTTTATCTATCACTTCCCATAACTATTTATTAATACCTTTAATATGCAGATACTTAACACTATACATACAATTTATGTTATTCAATAATTTGTCATATAACTATTTATTTATTTATTAATATAACTATTTATATATTAATAACATCACATTATTATTATACTTCTGTAACCTGTGTCACGGCACAGTATGACCTTTGCTGTCCTTGTGCCATAAAACCCCAAATCAGTCAACAATCAATCATTCATCTCTGAGTTGTATTTGCAGTTTTTGCTAGGTGACCTTTCAACTTCAAATTCCTATCCACCATAACCTCAAGATCGCTATCCTCATCAGTTTCTTGTAGCACCAATAGAATATGCCATTGAAAGTCTTATCCCACTAAAGTTCATTACTTTACACTTACTAGCATTGATTTGACAGTCATTATCATTTATATTCTGTTCCAGCTTATTCATATAATTCTGTAAGTATTGGATATCAGTATATTCTGGATTGACCTTCCTATCTTTGCATTATAAGCAAACAATCAAATATCTCCTATCAGATTCTTCCCAATATCATTAATGTATAGACTGAAGAACAGCAGTCTATACATTTGTATGACTACTGTTCTTCAGTATGTACTCCACTCTATACATTTGTATAGAGTGGAGTACGTCACTCTTAAATCTGACAGATTCACACCCACTGTACCACTTTCTGCCTGTCTGTCAACCATCTACTTATTCAATTCAATATTCCAAGTATATTCCAATCCCATATTCTTCAGTTTATTCAACAGTCTTTCTTGTATTCTTTTACATGCCTTAGCCAAGTCCAACAGTATTGTAGTGCGTTCATTCCCTTTATCCAACTCAGCCATCACATTATTATAAAATACGAGTAAATTGCTCAGACATGACTTCCCCCCTCAGTAAACCCAAGCTGTTCCTTAAAAAAGTATAGATTGTTTGTCCACCACCAATTTTTATGTTCAAGTTCTTACCAACTTCTCTAAAATCTTGACAATCACTCCAGAGATAGTGATAGGTTGATAGTTAGACACACCAGTATTTGCATCTTGTACACTGGGATTATCATACATTGTTTCCATTTATGTGAGATCTTTTCTGTGCTAAGATTCAAGATTCAACTTATACAAACATGTCAAGGGCCTAGCTAGTTCAGCTAAACATTCCTTTAGTACATGTGTTCATATATCCCATCCTTTCCAAATTCTTATCCAGGTTACACAGCAGGAGGTTCTAGAGTAACCAGGTTACCTAGGTTACTCTAGAACTTCCTTCGCATGCACCTCTATCTCTTCATCCAATGTAGTGATAGCGCTGCGTTTCACACACAAGGCTGATAGATCTTGGCTAAACGAGTGCTTATTATTTGAGGTATCACATCTTCTTCTGATGCAAGTGTACCATCTGCATTCATTCTTTCCTTTGCTTGTAGCATAGCAATAAAATTCTTTGAGTTGTCTTTAGCCTGTGCAACCAGTTTCTTTTCGTACTCCAACTTATCTTTTTATACAATACTGTTATCTTTTCTGGCTTGAGTTTTATATATTGCATAATCATTCTCATGAGGTCCCTTCCATATCATCATCACTTCTTATGGATCTCTTGTTTAGTAAGATTGACATCCATTTCATTCCCATCATATTTGTTCATAGAACCCTGGACACATTCAAATCCTGCATCACTTAAATATCTTTTCAAAGCTTCCCATCCATTTTTGATATTCTTCCCATTCAGCAACTGATACTATGAAACTAAAGTTAGTATTCTCCTAAGTTTGTCATAATTACCATATTTGTAGTTCAGCATATAACCTGTGTGCTGATATGAACATCCATATGGTTGGCTACTTCTCAGGTCAGTATGGCATGATCGCTAGAGCAAGAAGCGAAAGAATTGAAAAATTACAAAATGATATTGTGTATCTTTTGGATATATATCAGCAAAGTTGAATTATGCTCTTTAAGTTGCATGGAAACAAGGTTAGTCTTGTTAAAGTAAAAGAATTATAATGGATTTTATCAACAAACCGGCATTATTTAAAAATGGCCTTATGAGTACTTTCTCAGTTTTCATCTTTTCACGAGTTAGATAATGATTTACTTTTGGATACAAATTTGAAAATATAATGCACTCACATTGATACCATTTAATAAGATATTCTGATTAAATTTAAAGAAAAATAAAATCCACTCTGCTAACATCTCTTATTCCCTCCCCCGATAGGGTGTAGGTGAGACTGTGTCACCTTATCTAACTTTTTGGAGACTGGGGGGGGGGGGATTCCACCAGTAGCCAATCAGAGCTGGCCCAAGACTATCATTGTTGTCAATCCATTTCCAGAACCTGATTCTCACTTACCTTTTCTAACACTAACTACAACACCTGACACACAGATTGATGCTATAAATTGATGCTTGAATTCTGTCATCTCCTTTATGAAACAGTACAATCTTGCCTTCCTTCCACACCTATAAATGGCATTCAGTGAAGAGATGCCAAATAGTGCCACCATCTCATGGTCCCTAATGCAATATATTTATTGTCTGAAATAGTGTGGCTTTTGTAGTCAATTTTCTTGATTTTATGGGATGAAAAAGCAGAGTTTCCAGGAGGGAAAAAACCTCTTGCCCATTCCAGAGATCCATTAACTTCAGAACTCAAAGAAAAGGTTAGAAAAATTTCTTCTGGTTGGTGACTAGATTTAAACTGAGAGTGTCTTCCTGTGGACTGTCTAGCACTGTGCAAACACCACTTCCACAGTGCTACAGAAGCCTTTTAAAGAAAGATATGAACTTGAAATACCAGATTGGGCTGTTCATCCATTTATAATCTACATGCAAAGTGTTCTACAAAATTTGTAAGAGAAATTAATTGAGCTACATAATGACTAAGGCTAAAATACAATTCAGCCATTCTGATTACAAAAGTTTTTGGTGTGAAAAACTTCCATTCCACTGCCCTTTTTTGGCAAGAATCTAAATACTGATTATGGTATTTTCGGCATCATAGAGAAAGGGTTCAACCAGTAGTGCATCTACTAACAACGCAGTAACATTGATTGCAAATGTGAAAGAAAGGGTGTCTTTACCTAGCTAAGTCACATAAAGTGCAGTAATCTGAAATAAATACAGTAATACCCCCAGTTAGTGCTAAGTATATATTCTTTGAAAGTGGAGCACTGACTGAACCAGCACTAAACATGGCCATTATAGGCATTGAATTTTATTAGATAGGTGAAAATACAGTGGAACAATACTGAACCTTTATTGAAAGATTTTTATGGAATTTCCATAAACATCAGAAGACTGTGTATCATTCAAGGTTACTCCCTGATCCATTGGTTGTATTAAAGAAGTGGTATTGGTAGATGCAGAAGCTGTTGTCTGCATTTACCAAAACATGAACAAATAGCTAACCACATGTGTATTCTTCACGAAGCACACTGAATGAATATATTATTATTATTATCCTATGACCCGCTGGAGTCACAGACTCATCTAGGAGGTCCCTCATGTAGTACACACAGCTCATTGTACTGTGTCTTAAACACATTGAAATTATCTGCAGATACAACACTCTCCATGCAAAATACCTGCTTCTCACTTCCTTGCTCACACCTTCCTTTATACAGTTTCTAGGGATGACCTCTTGTTCTCCTCACAATCTCCCATCATTTTATGAAAAATATCTTCAACATTAATCCTATAACAACCCCTTACCAACTTGTATTCTATCATATCACTTTCTCCTATCTGCTAGACTCTGCGAATTGCATCATCTCAACCTTTCTTCATATTCAGATTCCAGAGATTGGAAACTATTTTGGTCAATCGCCTCTGGACCCTCTCCGATATCTCTTCATCATTTTGAAAACCAGGTGACCAAATCTGTGCACAGTGATCCATGTGTGGCCTAATTAGAGCCTTATACAATGGAATCAGAATTCCTTACTTCTATAAGTCAGTGTCTTCTGCATCATTGCCAGAATTCACTGTGTTGTCCTCACAATTTTGGCAATATGTTCTCTAAATTTTAGATCCTTATCCATTATCACCCCAAGATCTCTTATTTCCACCACTACCTCCAACAATATATTCCCACCAAGAGTAAATTCTACATTCCATCTTTGTTTTCCAAATTTTAAAACCTTACATTTCACAACATTGAACCGGCATCCCCATTCCGTGCCCATGTTGCATCTGCAAATAACTGTATATTGGCATTCAAATCTTCTCAAGTATCATTAACATGAGATTAAACAGCAATTGCTCTAAAACAGACCTCTGAGGCACACCACTAATGACTTTCCTCTCCTGGGATATGGCTCCCCCCATACACAACTTTATTGATACCTATTAGACAGCCAATCTCGAAATGCACTAGTCTAATATTGAACCACATCCTCTAGTTTTGACTATCAACTTATCATGTGATAATCTATCAAAGCTTTTGCAAAGTCTAAGTATACTACTCTGTATCCATCTCCCACATCCAATTCTGTCATCTTATTGTAATAAGTAAGTAGATTACTAAAACGTGATCATCCTTCGTTTAGCAAATCCATGCTGTCCATCAAAGATAATATTATTGTTGTCAACCTATTTCCAGAACCTGATTCTCACCACCTTTTCTAACACTTTAACTTAACACCTGACACACAGATTGGCCTATAAATTGATGCTTGAATTCTGTCACCTCCTTTATGAAACAGTACAATCTTGCCTTCCTTCCACTCCTTTTGAACTTCTAATCTACCCATAACTACCCAATCTAAGATTCATATTAAACAAATATGGAAAGGCAAATATCGTCGTACAGCCTTATTAATATCAAGTTTGCTTAATTCCCCATATACCTCTTCCTTACTCACAGTCAGTTTCACCTCCTCATCATCCACTGCTCTCAAACTCTCAAATGTGTATGCTAGCAATGATGCAGTAATGGCCTCTCTGGTGAATAAGTGAGCATAAGGGGTATAACAAAACTGCACTAATCGGTACAACATTAAACGGAGTAAAGTTATGCGTACTGAATGTTATAAGAGTATGCAGTCATCTTTCACTTCAGTGACAGACCGTTGATTCACTTCAATCATAGACCCTTGTAAAGTGGTTTGTCAGCAAAATAGTTAGGTTGGAACCTAATTATTTTGCTATACTCTTTACCTATACCTAAGTTGATTTCCATTTGTCTACCCTTTACCTATACCCTTTCTTTACTGAAAATTCCACATTTGGCAACCTATTGCCAGGTTCAGTTCTTTCAAACTCTTAAGTCCCTTCGATCATATGCTATTTCAGGTGACTATCTCCTAGTAGGTGAATAAATTGCTTTTCCTTTACACTATGTAATCTTTTTTTCCTTCTATGCTTTCTCCCCATATTCAAAGTTCTCCATAAAAATTAATTGATTCACACTCATTCTGCTAATCTGCCAGTGCTTATCATTAACATCTTCCTTTCCTGTAGTAGTAGCCAAGTGTATATTTTATCCTGTTGCCCAGTGTTTCAAACTCAACTGATTTAAATATACACCTCTTCCACATCTCTCTCGCTAGTGAGCTGCTTTTTTTGGATGTAGCTCATCTGTTATCATTGGTAGTAACTCCCCCCCCCCCCCCCCAATACTTTTCTCTATATCCTCTCTGAAAATACTATTCTACTCACATTCTGTTTCTATAACTAAGTCATATGCTCTAAACCAAGTCTCATTCATGCAAGTTGTGATATACATGAATCAGTTTTGAAACATGCATATTTCGTGACACAATTTATTTTACAAAAGTAGCATCGTTAAATAACATTTTTATTTGTAAATCTCCTTTCTGTTAAAACTACAAAGAGATGAATTTATTGAAGTGAGTGGAATTAAATGGATAAAGCAAATGTTATCAAAATAAAGTTGAGAACCATTGGTATAAGGTATTATTTTCTGTTGCACTAAAATAATTTGATGTGCTTGATTAAATAAATTTTAGAAATATGTTGCTATGGAGAAAATTGTTTTTAGGAAATGTTCTTAAAATTTTGATATGTAAAAATTACATTCTATTACTCACTAAGCAAATATTAATGCATTAAGTTGATTGTATAAAATTACATTATATAATTATATATAATGTATTTTTATATAATCTTCAAACATCTTAAATTTCAGTGTGAATTGACATTTAATGTGCATTAATATTTCATATACAGGGTGTTCGGGATAAATTTGACATATTTATAATTAATTATATTTTTCCGTAAGTTACATGTATTAACACACACTTCTCTTCATTTAAAAGTTTGGACCCTTCTTCATTCATATACAAGATGTCAGAAAGGATGGATAGCTGGAACCCACCTGAATCATGGAAGAGAATAACTTGTATCATGATGATTCGTGCCCGCCATCAAAATAAGGATATTACGACTGCTGCCCAATGCTCCCTGAATACAGTAAAAACAATCAGGCATGAACTAGAGACTTGCAATGGTGACTACGAGGATGTAGCAAGAAGAAAGATCCCTAGCAGACGATCTGATTGCGTTCGTACAGCAGAATTCCTCGCAAATCTGCAGGAACAGGTGTTGAAGAACCCTGGCATTGGAATTCGGGCTTTGTCCGTGGAGTTGCTAACTGTAGTCAAGCCCTGGATAACAAGGGTAGCCAATGGTAGGCCGTATGTATGGCAGCAGGATTTGGCCCCTTGCCACACCTCTGGGAAAAGTCAAAAATGGTTGTCTGAAAATTTCTACGACTTCACCAGTCCAAATGTTTGGCCTCCAAACTCCCCAGACCTTAACCCCATGGATTATTTTGTATGGGGCGCAGTTGAAAAAGACACCAATCGCACTTCCAGTAATACAAAAGCCCAGTTAATGGATAAAATTAAAACAGTTTTTGCGGCCCTTCCCAGGGAGACTGTAGCATCAGCTTGTTCGAGGTTCCGAAGCAGAATTGAAGCTGTGATCGATGCTAATGGTGGTTATTTTGAGTAAATCTTGTTGATAGTATTGTAATTAACTCTGCCTGTAATGTTTTTTTGTCAATTCATTAAATTTAATAGATACAAAGAAGATTTTCTTTTTCCTTACGAAACTGTCAAATTTATCCCGAACACCCTGTATATATGAAATTATCTTGCTTCAGAAACTTCTATGGATGGAAAACATGAATGTTATGTCCAGTGTATTTACCACATGGAGACTGTTGAACATGTTAGCACATACAAATCATCAAGTATGTCAGTTTACAGAAATAGAAATGGTCTACATTGATTTCCCTTTCTTTGATCACCCATTCAAAGACACATCAGAAATGTTAAAACCACAGCATAACAAGAAATAAGATCTCTTACATTTGGTTTAGTCATCTTTCATCAAAGATCTGGGGCATACAGATCTTGGGCATTTTGTGCATCACATCCCATCACTAGTCCAAGCCATTGTAACCTACTAAGCAGATAAGGCAATTCCTAGGATGGCAAGTTTTGAGGGTGGCAAAAATTAAAACCTTTAAAAATTAATAATTGTATGTGCTTTATCATTTTATATTTTATTTCTTATTTTAAACTTTCAAATTGGTTTAATAAAGCAATCATTATAATATAGACAGTCATTAACATTTGGTGAGCTGTTTATTTATTTGTTCACATTTGCTTATGACAACATATAAACATTCACTACAGTTGATTGTAATCAGTGAGGGATATGGCGTTTATTTATGTATGTATGATATTATCTTCTGGTACATCGCAACTAAAAATATCGCTAGCAAAAGAATAATAAATAACATAATTCATATACATAACGAATTTACTATACAAGTAAATTATATAAAGGAAAATAAAGCATTTAATATAAAACACATTTCATGATGAGTATCTCATAACATCATCAGAGTGAAGACATAAAAAGCATGGACAATTGCACAAAGCAAGAATGAAATGAAATGACAACAGATATTATAAAGCACTCTGCTGCTCTCCAACCTCTCACATAATACTGTTATGAACTGTGAGAAGTGGTCTAGCTAAGCTTTTGCACTCTTTGCAAATTCACAGTTACGCACTTGTTTTTAGAGTGACAGTCTCATAATTGAAGACTACAACAAGAAGGGGGGACAGCTCCAATTTTATCAACTATTGGAAATTAAAAAAATTCCAAAAAAATATTTTTAGACTGTTACTTGAAACATTTTGCCAATTTATAATATACATATGAATATATATTTGAGCACTATTATTAAAATAAAATCCTTTTTCCTCAGAGATGGATGAATTTTCAAAATTTGGAGCCGTGTTCTTTTTGCACCAATTTGCATAAAAATGTGCTAATCTAAGGTAAATAATTAAAAAAAAAACAATGTTTTACAGAATTATTTATTACTACACAGGAATATATCAGAAAATATCAAACAACAGTTTTACAAGAAATCATAAATATTAGTTGCCAAGTTGTAGAGTGAAGTACTATTATCATTGTACCTCTGCACTGGCTTATTGGAGCTGCCTCATTCTTATGCTAATCTATTCAGTGATTTTTGTTTACATACTGTTCAATCTATAACTCAATTTTCAGCCAAAATGGAGTTGCCTCCTTTATTGCAGCAATGTCTTCAATTAGTAAAACATGCTCATACTGCACTCTTTGAGCCCCAGTGTCATGGTATACAATTCCTGTGCCACTGCATTGGAAATTGTAAACATAGTCATGAACACAGCAATAAGCAAACTTAGCCACTGGGGAAATAAGCATATGGTTTGCTAGGATGCAAAAGTAGAGACAGTTTAAAAAAAAAATTGTAAATTAATGATTAAATTAAATATACAATTAATAGATTATTCATGTAAAGTGAATATTAAAAGTGTATATGTAAAGAAAAAGAATAAACAAATAACTAAATCATGAGTATGTGTGTTAAACTATAAATACATGTATACATATTATGTTAAATTATTAGCAAGAATTTCTAAGTCACCATTTCCCTACACTTCAGATATTAACCATCACTGTGATTTGGATTAATTCCAAAGAGCAAAGCATTCTTTGAAGAGTCTTTCAAATTTGAAAGGAATGTGTGAAGAATTGTTGTGTTGCTTTAAGGATTCTGTGTTCTGCAAGACGAGATTTCTCAGCCTTGGAGGGGCAGGGGGGTTATGTTATGTACACATAAAATATAAGCATGTCTACTATAGGATGGATGTATATGTACACATACATTATTTATTTTATTTTATTTATTTATTGCATATCATATAGGTTTTTACATGATCTCCTCATATTCGCTTTATGTAAATGATCTATCAATTGTATTAATTGTATTGAATGAAACACATTATTGGAATATGTTGTTAATGCAGGGAATGTTAAGGATTTTAAGATTCAGTATGATAAATATGTTGTCACTTGAACGAAGTTCCCACGATGAGTTTGCTAACTCCATTGAAGGTGTGATAATAATAATAATATACTGTGTATTATATCCTATATGCATATTTTATGGAGATGGTATAATTTATTTTTATTTTACGAAATGTTTATTCTCAAACTGTCTCTTTACTTTTGTATCTAATGAACCATGTGATTCTTTTTTCATGGGCTACATTTGTTTATTGCTATGTTAATGACTGTCTAGTTTCCCATGGGTGCTAATAGAATCATGTGAATAGCTGGCAAGCAGTAGAAATAAAATGCATTGTAATATCTGTTGTAATTTCAGTCTCCTTCATGTAATTGTTTGTTCTCTTTTGTGTCATAAATGTAATGATATGATGAGTCCCATGAAATATAAGTGTTTTATTAAATTATTTATTTTAATTGTATGTAATTTACACATACACTAAGTTTGAGGATTGCATGTGTAGTTCTTTGCATTTTGTAAAACTAGTACTTTTTAATATTTCATCACTGGGAATAGAAATAGAAGAAAGTTTAAGCAGATTTTTTCAAATTTGGAAATGAACTTTGCTTTATTATTATTATTATTATTATTATTATTATTATTATTATTATTATTATATATAAGGTGCCTCCATGGAGTCAAAAGACTCATCGCGAGAGACCCAACATTGACATACTAACCGTTATTCACACAATACCTGTTATACTTTCCCTTAAACTCATTCACAGATGAAGCATTCACAACCACTTCTGGCAACGCATTCTACTCAATTACAATCCTCCAAGCAAAAAAATCTAGTCCTAACACCCTTGTTAACCACACTCTTACACAATCTCCAGGGATGACTCCCCCCCCCCCCCCATTCTCTCCCTTCCTGCACTGGTCTTAAAAAAGTTATCAATATCAATCCTATAAAACACTTTTAATAATTTATATGCCTCTATCATATCTCCTCTCCTACATCTATCAACTGCTTTTTGAAGCCCACAGACTTTCAGTCTATCCTTGTAGGAGACATCCCACAGGCCTGCAACAATTTTCATAACCTTCCTTTGAATCCTCTCCACCATTTCCACATCACCAAGAAATCCAGGTGACCAGATCTGTGCACAATAGTCCAAATGAGGTCTTATTAATGCCTTATAAAGTGGGACAATCACTTCCTTATCCCTGCTTGTCAGTGTGTTCTTCAATAACCATGTATTCTGATGTGAAGTTTTGGCAACCTTTGCAATATGCCCTTGAAACTTAAGTTGTCTGTCCACAATAACTCCCAAGTCCCTAGCCTCATCAAATTCTTGCAGTTCAGTTCCATTAATATAGTAAACAGCATGTGATCTCATTCTTCCGAAGTGCATCACCTTACGCTTGGTCACATTAAACTGGCAGCCATTTAGTTTAGCCCAAAGCGTCAGCCTATTTAAGTCATCCTGCAAGATATTCACATCATCTGAATTAACTATCGCTCTTCCCAGTTTTGCATCATCACCAAACAAGTGGATATCTTCTTTCAAAGTATTCCCAATATCATTGATGTACAAATTAAATAATAGAGGACCAAGCCCTGAGGCACAGCACTAGTCAGCTGTCTTCTATTGGACTCTGCTCCACCATAAACCACTCTTTGATATCTATCCTAGCTATCCTCTAATTCAAATCACTAGCCTTGGATCCATACCCATTTGCTCCAATTTATGCAACAGAGTTCCATGTAGAATCTTGTCAAATGCCTTTGCAAAGTCCAGCAGGATTATTGAAAAAGGATTTCCTTTATCTAACTCCATTGTTACTTCATTATAGAAAGTGAGCAAATTGCTAAGGCAAGATCTACCCTTCACAAAACCATGTTGCCCCTTATAAAGTATCATATTGCTGTCCACCCAGTCCTGAATTCTAATGTTTATCAATTTCAGTTTATAAGGTTCTGTAATATATTAAGCACCTCAAATTCTTCTATCACTAGACTCTCATCAGTCAGTGACACATTCGGCACTGCAGTATCACAACCAAGATGGTACACTTTTGCAAAATGATCACTAAGCACCTCGACTATTTGATTAGCTTCTGTAATTTCCTTACCATCAACACTTTTTAAAGTCATCCTTCCAAAGTTATTCCTCCTTTTACTTGCCACATAGCAAAAGAACTCCTTAGGATTTTTTTTGGACTCATCAGCTAGCTTCCTCTCATAATTAGCTTTGGCCTTCCTTACCATGCAGGTTATCCTTCTTGCCTATCTTGTACTACTCATGGGAATGCTCATCACCTTTTTCTTTATACTTATACCACAACTTTCTCTTTATCAACTTTCTCTTTTTTTAAAGTCATCCTTCCAAAGTTATTCCTCCTTTTACTTGCCACATAGCAAAAGAACTCCTTAGGATTTTTTTTGGACTCATCAGCTAGCTTCCTCTCATAATTAGCTTTGGCCTTCCTTACCATGCAGGTTACCCTTCTTGCCTGTATCTTGTACTGCTCATGGGAATGCTCATCACCTTTTTCTTTATACTTATACCACAACTTTCTCTTTATCTGCAACTCTTGCTTAATAATATTATTCATCTATCTTACTCCTACCTGATTCCTCCTCCTGACTCTGGGAATACAGTCAGGTACAGCTTTCATTAAATACTCCTTGATAATCTCCCATTAACCATCAACATCTCTCTCTCCCTTTAAATTCTCATGCCATAGCACTTTTGAAAGCTGTCTTCTCAGCTTGTCATAATCATCAGCCTTGTAATTCCACATGTAACCCTTCTTAACAGAATATTCAGCACATAATACAATCTCCCAAGTCAAGACCACGTGATCACTTTCCCCAAGTGGAGACAGTATCTAAATTACTTACTGAAATGTTCTCCGATGCTATGACCAGATCTAACACTCTCAAATCTCTTGTCCCTTCCATTACATGCTGTGTCAGGTAGTTATCTCTTAACAATTGTATAAACTCCAATTCCTTTGTTCCTTGAGACTATTCCTTCTCCCACTCGATGTCCCCATAGTTAAAATCGCCCATAATAATTACACATCCTCCACTCATCTTACTAATTTTCCAATGCATACCATTACATTCTCCCTTATATCCCTTGGATTATAGCAGCAACCAATTACATATTTCATCCTGTTGATTTCTATCTCACACCAAACAGCCTCAAATGAACTACCCTCTACATGCCTGTCACCTTGAGGCATTTCTACCATTTTTGGCTTTAACACTTCGTCTATCATTAGTAAAACTCCTCCCCCCCATTCTGTCCTTTCTGAAGATACTATATCCCTTACATTCAATCTCTATGACTAAATCGTTCTTAGTTAACCAAGTCTCACAAATTCCTATAAGTTTTGGCCAAGTAGAACTAAGTAATGACAAAAATTCATCACACTTATTCCGAATACTTCGGGCATTAGTATACATAAACTGCAATACTCCTTTCCCCCCTATAATCACACGGTGTGCGAATTAGCCCACTCTGAATACCATTAAAATTTTGAGTACAATGATTCCCCATGTCACAGTTATTATTGACATCAGTACTATTTACAGCTAACTCTACTTTCCTGTCATTATTTCTGACAACCATCATCGCACCCTCCCCTTCTAATAACTCGTTTCCCTGGTCTAAAACCCCCATAAACAGTAACTTCTATAAAAGCTTACTCCCGTACTTGCATAAAAGCTTACTCAAATGTAGACCATCTTTGGCATATAATTCTTTTCTCCCATAAAACTCCTCCCATATATCCACATATTCCACTCTTCTTTTTCTACACATCCTAGCTAACATTTCATTCATCATCAATGCCCTCCTTCTCATTTCTCAACTATCATATCTGGGCAGCAAACTGACAATCTTAACACTCTTACTCTTAACCTAGCAATCTCTTACACCTCCCTTAAATCATTTGCCACACGATTTACGCTGTTTCCCAAATCATTCGTACCAACCATTAAAATCATTTCATCTACACTATCATCTCTCTTTACAGCTCTAGTTACACACTCTACTGTATACCTCCTGGCCAAAATTCTTTAAAGACATCTCTGGTTTTATTCTACGAATCATTGAATCCCCTATTATTTTCTTAACCCTACCCATCACCTTAACCTCTCTGTGTCTATCCATCTCTACCAATTTCATCCTTTCCATTCTCTTATCCAATACTCCAACCTCAATCTGTGCCATCTGCAGTGAGTTCCAGAGCACCCTAAAATCTCATTTCCACACTTCCATTCTTCACTCATCACAGAATCATTCACATTTACATGCACATTCTGGCTTATGTTTTCACATATCATTTCTTCAATTAGTTTACATTTCCCACATATATATAAATCCTCCTTAACTTCATACCACATGTTTTTCTGAAAGCCTTAGGCATACATTAAACAAACATAGCATTTAATGTTTCTAAACACCATATCCTTGAGTACTGTTGAATGAGAAAAAAGGGATGCACTTACATTTACTCCATTTTGTCAAATTTTGTTTACATTTGCTACAGTCCTTTGCATTGCTAGACGTTGACTCTGTAATTCCTTGTGCGCAATCAGTCTTACCAACGTCGAAAATAGCATCCTGAGACCTGGAGGTCATCTTCTTTTTACCATCAAGATTTTTCTTTTAGCTAGACGTTGACTCTGTAATTCCTTGTGCACAATCAGTCTTATCTACATCTTAAATAGCATCCCTAGACCTGGAGGTCCTCTTCTTTTTAATATCAAGGTTTTTCTTTTTGTTTACCTTCTTTCTCTTCCTAATAGAACCACACTTGTTCTCTTGCAAATTTCCCTCGCAAGGCAGTTCCTCTCAAGGTGTAATTCCTCGCCGCAGATCTGTCAAAGGAATCGATACTAGAATTCGTGGCTGGGCCTGTAATAATAAATTTTCACCTGCATCTGCATAACAAGATTTACAGGCTTTATCTGCTGACAAAGCATGAACAGCTTCTTCTGGCTCCGAAGATATTATCTGTTGTTCCCCACCACCAAACACAGACTATTCCAACAAGGAAGCAGGCGACAAAGTAGTATCTTCTTCAACATATGATGATTCTAATGAAGGGGATACAAATCCTTTGATGTTTATCTGCCAGTAAGGTTGCCAGAAAAATAGCCTTTTGGCTTTTATTCTAAATGATGATTCTTTTCATCCATTAGTGATGAAAGTTGATCCTCCTTACGGTCTTGGCAATTAATGCCTATGAGTTGTGTAAGGCTGTTCACCTTAAGCATTTGGGCAATTTTCAAAACTTCAGGTGCAAACGTTCATGAGATATACTAACTTTGCCACTATACTTAAAATCCACAACCAATTTTAAATCTGCATATTCTATATCTTTCATAATTATAATAAGATGCTTGCAGATTTTCTGCAAACAAAGTTTGAAACAGAGGACTACATGCTGCAAGCACTATTTTGTGAGCTTTTAAATTTAATCCTTCACATGCTAAAGTCACATCAGCAAGCGATTCACTAGAAAGCAAGCCCTTATAAACATTGGACATATTGGCTTGATGATCATTCCACTTTAAAAGCAACATTGACTCCATTCTCATACCTTCGCAAATAATGTTCAATGAGAGATAAAGGCAATACCTAACAACAATTATCCACTATTTACACATCCACAAACCAATACAACCAATATACAATTCATAAATATCCACATACAATTATGTTCATGTACATACAAAAATGTCTAACATAAATTACATCAGAAACTTTAAGAAGTGGGGTGCTTAATGGTCAAAGCTGTATAACTGAGAGAAGACTTCCACCATAGCCTTTAAAGGAATGTGGAGAACTGACCAGGGCTTCTGACCTAATGTCCAATCCTCACCTTCTCGTGGTGCATTCATGTAGATGCCCTGTTGGGTATCTACCTGGATACTGAACGAATGAGGATGGGCTGGCAATTTGGAATTTAGCCGATCAAATTGTATTCTTATTGGCTTAAACCAAAATACAAAATGATGGTACAGCATGACAAAATTTCATGCCGCCTGGGGCATCGCCCAGTTAAACAAGGCCCCTGTTATTTTCACCATGGAACCAGGGCGAACAGCAAAAAGTCAGCTACTGAAACAAATCTGAAAACACACCCCAAATCAACATCACCAGAGTTAAAGATCAGTACTATCAACATAAGAAGCCTGAATGGCAAAGAAATGAAACTAGCTGAGGAATTAGATAAGTACCAGATTGATATAATAGGGGTGACTGAAACAAAAAAAGACAAAAACTAGTGAGATTTTTTTGAGCAATAAATAAAAATGTTATATTCAGGCAATGACAATCAAGGAAAGGAGGAGCCATAGTATTCAACACTACATACAAGGCTAATCTTCTTGAATGGCAGGCAGTCTCAAGTAGAGTGATGTGGGCAAATATCAGAATGAGGAACTGGACAATGAGACTTATTTGTGCCTATGGTCCCACAGAAGGTTCTACTAAGGTAGAAGTGGAGGAATTTTTTGAGGCTTTAGAGAAAGCAGCTGACACAATGAAAAAAGTTGGTCCTTGTTGGGGATCTAAATAGCAGACTAGGAAATGATTGTCAAACATACAAAAATATTTTGGGAAAATTTAGAGAAAAGCTAATAATAATGTCAAATACCTGTTGGATTTCTGCTCAGGACATACACTGGTTATTACTAACACCATGTTCCAACATAAAAATGTGCACAAATTCACATGGAGAGAAGAGGCAAGGAATAAGAAAAGTCTCATTGACTATGTTATTGTTGATAGTGATGTTTTCTCCCTGGTGGAGGACACCAGAGTGTACAGAGGATTTGAAATTGGAAGTGATCACTATTTAGTCTTGAGCAGGATAAAATTGAATTTCATATTGAAAAGAATAAGGTAAGAAAGTTTTAAAGTGAATAAAAGGCAGCTCTCAAATGTGAGCTGTAGACTAAAATACACAAAGATTATTGAAGAAAAAAATGAAGGAGTTTGAGAACAGGAACCAAACCTTGGAGATTTGGTGGCATGCCTCGAAGAAAATCCTGATTGATTCAGCCAGAGAGGCATGTGGTGAGGTTGTCTTTAAGGATAGAAAATTCAGAACTCCATGATGGACACAGGAAGTTAAAGAGGCAGTGAAGGAATAAAAGAGAGCATATCAAAAGTGTCTGGGAAATAAGTCAGCTTGTGCTCTTAGAGAATACAGAGACAAATGTAAGAAAGCTAAACACCGTGTAAAACTAGCTTAACAAAAGTCATGGGAAGACTTTGGTAAGAACATAAAAAATAAATATCAAGAAGGTGGCAAGATATTTTGGAGATTGTTGAAGAAGCTCAGAAATAGAGGAAAGAGTGTTGTAAAAGGAGTTAGAGATGGTAAAGGTGACATGAAAACTGGAGAAAAAGATATCCTTGAAGTATGGAGTAATTCCTTCGAAAAATTGCTAAATGAAACAAGCAGTGATGACAGCACAGTGGTAAAAAAACACTGACCAGGCATGCAGTCAGGAATACATATCCATACTTGAAGTAGAAAAAGTCATCAAAGGCTTGAAATGTGAAAAGGCAGCAGGAGTAGATAATATTGGAACAGAAATGCTGAAGTATGGTATAAAAGTCTTACAGTGGCTGCACTGCATAGTTCAGAAAGTCTGGACAGAGGGACGAATTCCCGATGATCGGAGTAGAGCTCTCATAGTACCCATATATAAAAAGAGAAATAAAACTGAATGTCAGAATTATAGAGGTATTTCCCTACTGAGTGTTCTTGGTAAGATTTATGCAAGTATACTTGAGAAATGGTTGAGAAGAAAAGCTTGGTGAAGAACAAGCTGGATTCAGGCCAAATAGAGGCTGTCAGGATCAGATCTTCACTTTACAACAAATAGTTGAGAAATCATGGGAATATAACAAAGATCAGTATTTAAGTTTTGTTGATCTGGAATAGGCATATGACAAGGTGCCAAGAGAGAAGCTATTCAATATGCTACAGTTGTATGGTGTCAATGGGGGCATTATATCAAGCAATACTTAGTCTTTATTTGAGTTATAAGTCAGCAGTTACAGTTGAAGGAAGAGTACAGGAAGATGGTTTGTTAAATCTGGTGTGAGACAATGATGTATACATTATCTCTTCTGTTATTCATTATCTATATGGATCAGATTATGAAGGAAAGTGGTATTAAACCTGATATCAAAATTGGAGATGTTAATGTCAGCTACTTGCTTTATGTGGACGTTGTTATACTTCTAAATAAATTCTCTACAAGTTTGCAAGATTCCCTAACTAAATTGACTAACTGTTGTAATAGATATGGTATGAAGGTCAGCAATAGAAAGACAAAGACTATGAAAATAGGCAGAATCATTGAAAATGTCAACTGCATTGTGAACGGAGAACCTGTGGAACAAGTAAAACATTTCAGCTACTTAGGCAAAATTTTTAGTGAAGATAGTAAATTTATATGGAAATGGACAACAGAATCAACAAAGCTGGTATGGTAGGAAATCAATTGAATAAATTCATATGGAATAAGAGAGAAATTAGTCGGAACACTAAATTAGCTATACAAGACAGTGTTCAAACCAGTTTTAACTTATGTATCTGAGAGCTGGGTCAGAAGTAAAACACTTGACCAAAGACTAGAGACTGCAGATATGAGAGTCCTGAGAAAGATTAGAGGCGTGAACAGATGGCATCAATGGCAATATCATATTAAGAAACGAGGATATTAGGAAAGATCTTGACATTGTCAGCATCCAGGAATGTGTTTGCAGAGCTAATCTCAGGTGGTATGGTCACTAAACAGAATGTTGAGGATAGATTAGCAAAACAAGTGTTCTCTGCCAGGTTGGCAGGAAAACGACCCAGAGGAAGACCGAGATATAGGTGGATTGATATGGTACAAAGTGCCTTAGACGATAGAAATATAAGATCTAATAATGTTGGAGTCTTGACAAGTAACAGACTGATTTGGAGGAAAATTGTAACTAGGAAGTTAGTAATGACGTAAATTTTTCATGTTGTACTATCATATCCTGTACATCCCTTGAGGGTACATGGCAGGAATTTGATGATGATAAACTTTAAGAATCATCCAGTTAGATATCTAACACAATATCAACACATATTTATAAAATATCACTGAAGCTTTCAATATAATTGGACAAGCATAGCCGATAAATATTTCTTCAGTAATTTTTGACATACCAATAATAAATCATTTATACAAACAATCAATGTAGATTAGTGCAACATATACCTTATCGATAATATTTTTAGGCTTAGCAAGCCACTCGTTCTGATTGCCGAAACTAATTAAAAATTTCATCAAATTTATAACATTGATCATTAACAGGTCATGAGATCTGCAGTTAAAATTCAAAGCCCTATGAATTCCTTTTATTTGCACAAAAGTTTTTAATCCGAGAAATAACTTGCAACGACTGCTGCAGCCATGACAAGGTGTCAATTTCTCTTCCTTATGATTTTCTTAATAACATTTTCTTTTCTCTAGCTTACTTCATTGCAAGAATACAGTATATAATACATACAGTAGCACACTCAGGATTTAATCATTTGGGGGGGGGGGGGGGTTGAGTAGACAATTTGAGAATACACACTACGCATCGCACACGACCTATGAGTGAGCATCTGCTATGATCCTTGATTATTAAAATATTATTACACTTTATTATGATATTAACTTTTTTAAAAAAAATTTACACTTAAGAGTAAGTAACTGTGAAAAGTTTTTTACACTCAACTCAAGAAATGAATTCGTGTAAATGACCATTTAGTGTAGTATGCCAGTCTGGTTGGTCGAGTGGTTATCGTATCTGCTCTCCAGTCAAAAGGCTGCTGGTTCAAATCCCACCGTGTACATGGATGTTTGTGATTGTCTGTGGAAATATTAGTGGTTCTGGTTGGTAGATGCCGTTGGTGTAGTTGTGGTTCATTGTATTTGGTGATTTGAGTGATTGAGACAGAGAGTTGTAGAGTAGGTGCCCTCCCTCGATGAGTCTTTGGGCTCCCTGGAGATGCCATGTAATAATAATAATAATAATAATAATAATGTAAAAAAAAATACATAAAGCTAAAAATGTGATATGGCAGTAGAGTCATTGTCATTTTACATTTTTAATGGAATTTACAGAATTGATTACACTTGCAGATAAAGGACATAAAGAAAATATGAAGAAAATACATCTATATCTATATGAACTGTGACTACAGAAAATGCAAAGAGAAACATGAAAAAGATACATAAGCATTTACACTTGGACTATGACTGCAGAAAATCTGTCAAAGAGAAATAAAGAAGACATGTCAGCATCTACATCCATATGAATTGTGTTACAAAAAAAAAATAGATGCAAAAAGAAACCTTCTGGCGCAGAGTAACTTGTAAACGAAACAGTAATTCTTAATCAACATGATGTAGATAAATCAGAATTTATACATATCGACTGCACTTTCATGAGACAGACAGGAGTGGTTAATATTTCTGGCCATTAATTATAGATAATGTATTGTGGGATTGATTAGTTTTAAAAAAAATAATAAAGAGCTACTTCAGGTAAAAAACATTATTTTTCCCATTGGTGAACATTTGTAAAAATTTCTTATTACAAATGCATTTTGAAAAATGGGAAATAGTTGATTGAGACTGGCTGATTTACTGTATAAAAAGTGATAGCATGTACTGTTTTGTTGCTGAATTTTTAAAAGAAATTTAAATAATTTTGGAATTTCATCAAAAAATAGTTATTACAGAAATTGGAAAAATCTTCCCACTACATTGCGATGCGACAAAAAATCGCAGTCACACATATCTAATTTTTCAATGTGCAAGAAATGAAAACTCATTTAAAATTAAAAAGACTATAGAATTTGAACAGTAATGTTTAATTGACACTGTAAAAGTTGTTCTTGTTCATTTATGTGCAATAATTTGAACATAGCATCCCATTATTTATCCAGTAGAGGAATTATCATCAAAATTGCATGCACCAAGTAATGGAAACATTTAAAAGTTGTTGAATTCTTCAGTTTGTTTGATAATGTTTGGAAACCTCCCTTAAATGAAGAATTATCAGGGGAAAAAAAGTATATTACCTTGAAATTCAAAATTAATTCATAACATTAACACCTTAGATTAGAGAAATGTCTAAGAAAAATTGTCGAGGAGAAGCTTGGCGAAGACCAACTTGGGTTTATGCCAAACAGAGGTTGTCATTTCACTTTAAGACAAATAGATGAGAAAATCATGGGAATATAACAAGGATCTTTATTTGAGTTTTGTAGATCTGGAAAAGGCATATGACAAGGAGCCAAAGCTGTTCAAAACACTTCACTTTTTATATGGTGTAGATGGGATATATTACATCAAGCAATACATAGTCTGTATTTGAGTTGTAAATCAGCAGTTAGAATTGAAGGTGGTATAGGAAGATGATTTGATGTTGAGTCAGGTGTGCAACAAGGGTGTGCATTATCTCCACTATTATTCTTCATCTATATGGATCACATTATGAAGGAAAGCAGTATTAAACCTGATATCAGAATTGGAGATGTTAAACTCAGCTCTTTACTTTATGCAGACAATGTTCTCCTAAATAAATCCAGGAGAGGTCTGCAGGATTCCCTGACCAAATTGAATAATTGCTGTAATAAATTTGGTATGAAAATCATCATTAAAAAGACAAAGACAATGAAAATAGGCAGAAACATTGAAAACATCAATCGCATGCTGAATGGAGAACCTAAAAAAAAAAAAAAATCAGCTAATGCCTTTTTATTCCCATATAGGGAGTATACGAGGACTTGATATCAAAATTGGAGATGTTAAACTCAGCTCTTTACTTTATGCAGACAGTGTTCTCCTAAATAAATCCAGGAGAGGTCTGCAGGATTCCCTGATCAAATTGAATAATTGCTGTAATAAATTTGGTATGAAAATCATCATTAAAAAGACAAAGACAATGAAAATAGGCAGAAACATTGATAACATCAATCGCATGCTGAATGGAGATCCTAAAAAAAATAAAAAAAATCAGCTAATGCCTTTTTATTCCCATATAGGGAGTAGACGAGGTCGTTTTAGCCCTATCTAACTTTTGGAGACTGAGTGGGCAGTTCAATCTCCACTGGTACCCAATTAGAGATAGCTGGCCCAAGGCTATCACTAATTAAGCGGCACACAGTGAAGAGAATGGCTCAACAAGTGCTGCCATCTCGTGGTCCCTAACACTATATTTAATGTCTGAAGTAGTGTGTGTGTTCTACGGTCAATTTTCTTGAGTTTACAGGAGAAAAAAAAAACGCTTTCCCATGCCAGAGATCGACTAACTCGGGAACCAGTCGAAAAAAGGCTTAGAAAAATTTCCTCTAGTCGACGACTAGACTCGAAATCAAGTCTTCCTTTGTGCAGTCACAAGTGCCGTGGTGTGCAAACACTACATCCACTGAGCTACACAGGCTCTGTGGAGCTTATGGAGAACCTTTATAACAAGTAAAATATTTCAGCTGTATAGGCACAATTTTTAGTGAGGAGGGCAAATTAAATTTGGAAATGGACAGCAGAATTAGCAAAGCTGGTTTGTTAGGAAGTTAACTGAGTAAATTTATATGGAATAAGAGAGAGATTAGTCAAAACACTAAACTAGCTGTATACAAGACTGTTCAAACCAATTATAACTTATGGATATCAGAGCAGGGATAGAAATAAAACTCTTGATCAAAGACTGAAAACAGCAGATATGAGAGTCCTGAGAAAGATTAGTCGACTGAACAGATGACATCAATGGCAGTATCATATTAAAAAATGAGGACATTAGGAAGGAACTTGACATTGTTAGCAGAGCTAATCTCGGGTACTATGGCTACTTAAATAGAATGAGAGAGGAGAGATTAGCTAAACAAGTGTTCTTTGCTAGCATGGCAGGAAACAGACCCAGAGGAAGACAAAGATGTAGGTAGATTGATATAGTAAAGAGTTTCTTAGAAAACAGAAATATAAGATCTGATAATATTGTAATGTTGACAGACTAATGTGGAGGAAAATTGTTGATAGGAAGTTAGTAATGATGTAACTCTTAATAGTGCTGTCATAAGATCCTGTATCCCCCCCCCGAGAGTATATGCCAGGAATTTTGATGGTGATGATTATGCAAAAAAATAGATGTCAATAAATAAATTAAAAGAAGTGAAATATTATTTAATAGTACTAGACTGTACTCTCGATTGTTGTCACCTGGAACAATCTCAATTGTCTGATTTATTTCTTAAATTTTGGGATTAATATATGAATAATTTTTTTTTTTTTTTTAGTTTATTCAAATATTTGATAAATCTGGACTAAGTTAAAATAATAGAATAGTTACAGAATTGTATAATCTGAGTATTACTGTAAATGATATGTAAGGCCAGAGCTATGACAATGTAATGTTGCCAATATGCATGGCAAAAATAACAGAGTTCAAAGGCATATAAAACTTAAATCTCAACTATAAGAACACTGGGTATGGCATAGACCCTAATGACAGCCTATACTAGTCATTATTATACAACTTGAATCGTATGCATGCAACATTGTTAGTCTGTTTCAATTATTCTGTATTACTGATACCATTTGGATGTTTTGTTATAAAATACAGTCAATGGAATATTAGTTTGGTTTATGATGTGATGTGTACTATATAGACAAAACTAACAGACTAAAACAAAAAATTATTCGTCTCCATATGGCAAATACACTGGATATAAACTTTTAATATATGAAATTAATTTAATGTTGATAAAAATTTCAATATAAATTAACATTTGACATTCAATTTCAAATGCTAATTTATATTAAAATATTTAGTTAATTTAAAATGTGAGAAAGTGTTAAAAGATTAAGAGTAAAAGTATAGTATTATATAAAGAGAGAGTGCGAGAGAGTGCATTTCTTCTGACCCTCAGACATGTGACATGTGGCAGGGGAAGGACTTGTACATGGATCTGGATGACTACTGTTTACGGTTGACTGATCCTCAGGACTTCACGATCCTCAATACGCAGCCCATTCACACTATTCGGGTGTGGGGAGTAGGTCGCGACAATGGCAGGTAAGGATTACTTTGTTATAATGTTTTTTTTTTATTATTTTATTTTTTATGAAACAGATTATTTATTATTATGATTTAATAAAACCCAGGTGAAACAATATATTTGTGTAAATTTTCAGATTGTGTAATTCTATGCTTTATATATTCAGTTTTTATTTATGCTTGTTGAGTTGCTTTGAGCAAGCAAAGTTTTTTTTTCCTTCTCCTGCCAGATTAGTCTGCTTAAATACTGTAAACACTATTTAAATTCTATTAGGATAGGACCGCAACTCTCCTAATCCCTTCCCATATAAATCTTTCCACCATGAAATCCCCAAAGGTATAAAATCTTCCTGCTCTCCAAAATCTTAAATATTAACTCATCTTTCTACAAATTCTAACCAACAGCTGAACAAATGAACTAGGAACTGTGGACAGAAAGGTAAACCCTTCTGTATTTTATCTTTTTTTATTTTTAATTCCTGTGAATTTAAAAATGTAAGGTCATCAAAGAAGTTCATGCAAGTTTTTTTTTGCAAAGTTAATATTCTAGAGAGATGGGGAGAAGAGAGAAGTTGCAGTTGTAGATGACACTTATCTGGTGCACTTTTGACTGATCCTTAGGACTTCACCATCCTCAATATGGAGTTCATTCACACTGTTCGAGTGTGGGGAGTAGGTCGTGACAATGGCAGTTAAGGATCACCTTACCTGATATTGTCATGGTGGGAACAAAGACTGTCTCAGTTCATTATTCAAACTCTATGCAGTCAGTTGACAAGATATACATTGTATTTGGGCATTTAGAGAAAAACGGGGTTGTTAAGGGTCAAAGCCAGATAACTGGGAGGAGACCTCCACATTGCCGTTCAGGGATGCGGAGAACTGACTGAGGCACCTGACCTAATGTCCAATTCCTCACCTTCATGTAGTGTCTTGTTAGTAGGTATTTACTGGGTACTGAATGAACGAGGATGGGCTGGCAATTTTGGACTTAGGCAACCAAACTGTGCTCTCCATTGGCTTAAAACATATGGTGCATATGGTGGTACAACATGATGACATTTCATTCTGGCTGGGGTGTCACCTGGTTAAACAAGGCTCCCCACCACCAACTGTTTTCATCAGAGAACCAGAGTGAACAGTGAAAAGTCAGCTACTGGAACAAGCTCCAATTCAACATCTAGAAGAAAAAAAGAAACCCAACATCAGAAGTTTATAGTGCATTGACCCAGCTTGGTTGGCCAAGTGGTTAACGTATCTGCTCTCCAGCCAAAAGGCTGCGGGTTTGAATCCCGCCGTGAGCATGGATGTTTGTGATTATCTGTGGAAATACCATGGTAGTCGACAGTAGATGACGTTGGTGGAGTTGCGGTCAGTTTGGAGGTGATTGAATGGCGAAGACCGAGTTGTAAAGCAGGTACTCTCCCTCGATGAGTCCTTGGACTCCCTGGAGGTGCCAAATAATAATATTAATAAAAAAATCAACCTGGGAGAAGAATTGGAAATGTATCACATGGACATAATTGGCATTACACAGACAAAGAAGCCAAAAACAGATGAGATCTTACTAAATAATAAGTATAGGGTGTTATTTTCAGGCAATAATGATCAAGGAAAGGAAAGAGTAGTGACAACATTCAACACCAAACATGAAGAGAAACTTATTGATTGGAAGGCAGTTTCAAGTAAAGTTATATGGGCAAACTTCAAAATGGGGACGTGAACAATGAAACTTATTTGTGCCTATTGTCCTACAAAAGGTTCTTCCAAGGAAGAAGTGGAAGAATTTTTTCAGTCATTAGAACAGGTGGCTGACATAAAGAAAATGGAAAAAGTGGTTGCTGTTGGAGATCTGAACAGCAGAGTAGAAAATAAATCCCACCAGGCATGTAGGAATGTTTTGGGAAAATTTGAAGAAAACAGCGAAACTAATAATAAAGGTAAGTACAGCAGTCCCTCGATTAATGCGTTCTTTAAAACAGGCGCATTAATCGAATATAATAACCTATGGGAAAAAAGTATAATTCGTTCCTCAAATTTCTTTTCTGAAATTCATTTTCTTAATAAAAGAATTAGGGTACATCTCAGGGCCTAGTTAAAGGAAAACCATGAAGCTGAAAGACAATAAACATATTCAGAATATAAATTTATTATTCTACTTCTTAATGAGGAATTGACCTAATGTAGTTTGGCAGGTATTCCGTTTCTTTTTTTTTTTCCATACAACTGATGGTATGGTCCTATTGCCTCTTCTACTACTTCTGCAAATTTTACTACTTCTCTCTTCATTAGGGTTAGCCTCTAGGCATTGCTGCTTAAACACTTCAGTTGTATAAAAAATGTTTTCAAATTGTTTCTTTGAAATCTCTTTGTGCTTGTCAGTGATTAAATTTTCTTCATATTCTTCAGGATCTTCTTGCTGTACATCTAAAATTAGCAGGTCAGACTCACTCAAAATCTCTTGCACACTGTGGAAGAATGTACTTCCAAATGGCTCGCATATTGCTAGCAGTAATTTCATTCGACTTTGCGACTTTCTAACCAGGCTGAGATTTTTATGATTTGGCCAGAAAAGTCTTGGAAGGGATTCGCCTCCAAAAAAGGCCGGTTTCATCAACATTAAATATTTGTTGGACAAATAGCCCCTCCCCATCTTCTTCCACAATTTTCTTCAAAAATCTCTGGATAATTTGCAGCCGCCTCCTTATCTGCACTTGCAGCTTCGCCTGTGATTAAACATTATGTAGGCCATGTCTCTTTTTGATACCTCAAACCACCCAGCACTAGCTTGGAATTCTTCTTTTCCATCATTGATAGCCCTTTCTTTCAAGGTTGCAAACAGCTTAATGCTTTAGATTTAATAAGGTCAATGCTTAGCAGAATGTGATTTCGGTTACACTCTTCGATCCATGTAGAAAGAAATCTCTCTAATTCAATCATTATAATACTTTGATTTCGAGTGCATGCATGATGAACTTGAAGCAGCCTTACCTTTCTCTTTTTTTGTATTCAGTAGCTTTGCTTAAATTTCCTCTTATAGTTGATTCACTCATTTTTGTGTTGTCCTATCTTTGCTCTGGACTCGCCTTGTTCGTTTTTCTTTATTATTTCAAGTTTTTATTTCAACAAGATTACTTTTCGAATCTTTCTCACACTTCCATTTTTCTGCTCACTTTTTCTTTTACTCGTGATGAAGGATTGGGAAAATACTTGAAAATAAAAAAGTAAGGAAAACAGTTGCAAAGTAGCATTTGTTATGATCAGCAAAATTTTTGGCAGTAAATTTGGAACATAGTGTACATGGAAATAGAGTAGTATGCTATTAAAAAATAACTTTGTAAAATGTTTTAAATCGGTAACTAAAGTATTTCATCCTGGTGAGTAATTTTTTAAAAATAGTTAGCCATAAAAATGTTTAGATAGAAAATGTTCAAAATCTGTCATATTTATTTTGAATATGTATATAGGTGCATTAATCGAATTTTAAAGCCCCACTAATCGAATTTGGGTATAGAAAAAAAATGATGCACTAATCGGGGGTGCATTAATCGAGGGATTGTTGTATTTACCAGACTTCTGCTCAGGACATGGACTAGTCATTACTAACACCATGTTTCAACATAAAGATGTGCACAAGTTCACATGGAGAGAAGCCACAAGAAATAAGAAAAGTCTCATCAACTATGTTACTGTTGATAGTGATATAACACTGGTTCAGGATATAAGAGTGTACAGAGGATTTGAAATTGGAAGTGGCCATTACTTAGTACTAAGCAGTATAAAAATGGATAACACATTGAAAAGAACAGTACATAAGAAAGTTTTAAAAAGAATTAAAGTTAAAGCAGCTTTGACAAGTAAACTGTAGACTCAACTTTGCAAACATTATTGAAGGAAAAATGAAACAAATTGAAAACAAGAACCAAACCTTGCAGTCTCAGTGACAAACTGAAGAATACAGTGATTGATTCAGCTAGGGAGGTATCTGGTGAAGTTGTCTGCAAGGAGAGAAAAATAAGAACACCACAGTGGACACAAGAATTTTAAGAAGTAATCCTGGAAAGAAGAAAGCATACCAAAAGTTCCTAGCAAATAAGTTGACAGATACCCTAAAAGAATACAGAGAAAAATGTAAGAGAGCTAAGCTATGTGTAAGTAGCTAAACAAAAATCATGGGAAGACTTTGGTATGAATATTGAAAATAAATATCAGGAAGGTGGCAAAATGTTCTAGAGGCTATTGAAGAGCTTAGAAATGGAGGAAAGAGTACTGTAAAAGGAATCAAAGATGATAAAGGGGACATGAAAACTGAAGATAAGGATATCCTAGATGTCTGGAGTAATTACTTTAAAAGACAGAACCAAACTAGAAAATTTTCAAGAGGAATACATATACTCGAGGTAAAAAAATCTGTCAAAAACTTGAAATAAGGAAAGTCTGCTGGAGTAGATGATATTATTATTATGTGACACCTCCAGGGAGTCCAAAGACTCATTGAGGGAGAGTGTGCCAACAGCATCGAACGATTGAACCCGTCCATCTACTAACCACGCTCAAACTTAACTTTTTGCATGAGCTATTAGTAGCAGAGGCTCTACCAATCGACCGACCTTTGCTGGCTGGAGGTACAAAAGTTTTGCCGTGACTACACTGCATAATTCAGAAGGCCTGGTCAGAATGTCGAATTTCCAATGATTGGAGTAGAGCTCTCATAGTACCCGTCTATAAAAAAGAGAATAAAACCTAATTTGAGAATTGCAGAAGAATTTCTCTACTAAGTGTTCCAAGTAAAATTTACCCAAGCATACTTGAAAAGAGGTTGAGAAAGATTGTGGAAGAAAAACTTGGAGAACAAGAAGCTGGGTTCAGGCCAAACAGAGGTTGTCAAGTCAGATTTTCACTTTAAGACAAATGGTTGAAAATTGTGGGAATATGACAAGAATCTGTACTTAAGTTTTGTAGATCAGGAAAAGGAATATGACAAGATGCCCAGAAAAAAGCGTTTCAAAACACTACAATAATATGGAGTGAATGGAGCATTATACAGAGCAATACATAGTTTATATTTAGGTTGTCAGTCAGTAGTTAGAATTGAAGGAATTACAGGAAGATAGTTTGATGTAAAATCAGAGGTAAGACAAGGATGCATATTATCTGCACTCTTATCCATCGTCTATGGATCACATTATGAAAGAAAGTGGCATCAAGCCACTTGAATTAGAATTGAAGATGTCAAACTTTGCTCTTTGCTTTATGAAGATGATGTTGTGCTCCTAAACACTTCTAGTGCAAGTCTCCAGGTTTCTCTAACTAAATTGGATAACAGCTGTAACAAATTTGGTGTGAAAATTAGCAATAAAAAGACCAAATTTCTAAAAATAAGCAGTAGCATAGAAAACTTCATCTGCATTCTGAATGGAGATCCTTCAGAACAAGTAAAATATTTCAGCTATTTAGGCACTGTTTTTAGTGAAGATGACAGGTTAAATCTAGAAATGGACAACAGAATAAGCAGAGCTGGTATGGTGGGTATCCAGCTGAATAAATGTATATATGGAATAAGATAGAAATTAGCCAAAACACCAAACTAGCAGTATACAAAACAGTGTTTAAACCAGTTTTAAGTTATGGATCTGAGAGTTGGGTTAGAAATAAAGCACTTGATCAAGGACTAGACACCACAGATATGAGGGTTCTGAGAAAAATTAGGGGAGTGAACCAATGGCAGAATCATAAGAAAGATGAAGATATTAAAAAGGAACTTGTCATTATTAGCATTCAAGAATGCATCATCAGAGCTAATCTAGGGTGGTATGGCCACTTAAATAGAATGGGTGAAGAAAGATTAGCAAAACAGCTGTTTGATACCAAGATGGCAAGAGAATAACACCAGAGGAAGATTAAGGTCTAGGTGGATTGATTCGGTCAGAAGTACCTTAGAAGCATGAAATGTTAGATATGACAGTATTGGAGTGTTCACAGGTAATAAATTGATTTGGACAAAAACTGTTGATAGGAAATTAATAATGTAAATTAAATTGGCAGAAAACCCCTTGGGAGTATATATCAGTAAACTGATGATGATGATGGCCAGCAAAGGTTGGTCGATTCGTATAGCCTCTGCTACTAATGGCTTGCAAAAAGTTAAGCAAGTTTGAGCGTGGTTAGTAGTTGGACGGGATCAGTCATTCGATGCTGTTGGCACACTCTCCCTCACACACACACACACACACACACACACACTCCCTGGAGGTGTAACATAATGATGATGATGATGATGAGAAAAATGTGACGAGCAAATGCACAAGTCCAAAAATGGTTCACAGAATATGCAACTTAGGGACATCCACTTGCCATTGATAAGGATGAACTGAAGGCTGCCATTGATCGAATCCAAGCCAAATTTGCTAGATAGTCGCAAAACATTTCGGCATGAGTGATGAAGCCACTTCATTTACATATGCATAGATTAGGAAAGGTATACAACTTAGCAGACAGGTTCCACATAACCTCACAGCTGTCAACAAAATTCAGCCACTATCACTTTGCTTGTCACAGACTTTGTGCCACAGTAATAAGTGATTTTTGCCAAGTCATTGAATGAGAAAAATAATGGCTTACATATCACTCACTCACTCACTCACTCACTCACTCACTCACTCACTCACACACACACACACACACACACACACACACACACACACACACACACACACACACACACACACACACACACACACACACACCCTCCCTCCCTCCCTCCCTTCCTTCCTTCCTTCCTTCCTTCCTTCCTTCTGGCCAAATGATTACAGGGATGTCTTCTTGGACAACTGCAGCACCAGATTCATGATGTGTTCTTTCTTGTAAACAGCAACCTATATGGGTTAACAAAAAAACATTGTATTCTTTCAGCACAGTGGCAAAACCTTACACAGCACAAATCATTCAGTTGGTACACTTGGTGGAAATTTGACATTACCCTACATATTTTTCATTGTAGTCTATGATTTTAATATTGCTAAACAATAATTTTTGCTACCAGTAGTTTCAAAACTGTGAGAAACATTGGAAATAGAATTCCATTATTTTTGTTTCTAAACGGGATTTTTATAGGAGCATTATTTATAAACCTATATCTTGTTGGGTAAAAGAACACTGATTGTGAAGTAAGCTTATTTTTCTGAATACAGTATGTCATTCTGTTTTCACAAATGTTTTAATTTTATTCTAAAAAAACCCTGCACGTTTTTTTGGTTAGCATAGCTTACTTAAGTCCGCGCGGTTAGCCTAGTGGCTTTGTGCTTCTCAACCATATGCCTGGGGAAGGAGTGTCCTAGGTTTGATTCCCGTCCACGATGTGAGGAGCTTAAGGATCTTCCTCAGCCATAGCCAAGTTAGCTGGTCTTGGGCGTGGGCAGCAGGGTTTTTTCTGCCAGTTTATCTGGGGTTTTTCATCCCGCAAGCAGGCAAACCGGCCCCGTGAACACACAGGTTACAGTCATAAAATACTTACGGCAAGGAAGGCAACGGGAAACCACCTTGCTCATAATCATCTCTCCCTAGAATGGTAGCATATAGCTACTCTCCCCCCGGCCGCATGGCAGATGGGAACCAGAAGAAGCTTACTTAACTCCAAATAAACTTGCTCAGAGCAATTAGACACTAATCAAAAAGAGATTTTGATTATAATCAGAACACAATATAAAATTATATTTATTTACTTAATTGATATATTCGTAAAAAACCGATTGCTTAACAATCTGAAGAAAAGGAGTTTATTCCATTAAATTATATTACTGAAATCCATTATGCATGAATCTATAATGATATAAAGAATAAAGTAAATAAGAAAAGGGTGATAATTATGTGTGATTTTAATTATGGCAATATAGACTGGAATGATGAGATAGCAACTGGAAGTAAAGAAAATGAGTTTTTGAGGGATAACTACCTCAGACAGTATGTAACAGAGAGAGCACACGAGGATTGAGGGTCTTGGAGTTGGTCATCTCATCAGAGGATGTAATTGTAAACGAGGTGTCAAATCATCCACCAATTGGTGAGAGTGACCATGAGGTGATTACCTGGGTGGTTGCCAGCAGTTAGAGTTAGAAAAGAGTTAGCTGGAAAAGAGATTCAATGCAGCTTGGGGGATTTTCAAAAACTGTTTAGTAGATGCAATGTCTAAATGTATTCCAAGGGTGAGAAGGTTAAATAACCAATAACCGGAAATAATCAATTGCATGAGATCTACAAGGACCAAGCAAGGAGGGTGACTTGGTTGGTGAGGGTAGCTAAAGTGAGGTATGAACAGCAGTTGGCTAATGAAGCCAAAAAGAATCCTAAGGAGCTCTTTCAATATGTAGCTAGCAAAAGAAAGAATAATTATGGAAGGATGACATTAATTGGAGAAAATGGTATAAAGACAGCTGATGCAGAATGTGTGGTGGAGATACTTAATGAGCAGTTCATAAAGATCTTTCAATCTTGTGAATGTGACTTCATGGAGGGATTGAGAGCAGTTGATGATGGTGAGGAAAGACTGACTGTAGGTGAGCAAGAGGTGTATGGGGAGTTGAGTAAACTAGATGTTAATAAGGGTGTGGGACTTGATAATATATCACCATGTATTCTGAAGGAATGTGCCAGGCCTCCAACTATAGGCCTATCTGCATGTTTGGTGTTGTGGTTAAGTTGTTGGAGAAACTTTTGAGAACTAGGATCCAGAGTTGGATTGATAACAATGGTATTATCTTTGATGGACTGCATGGATTTGCTAAAGGAAGGTCATGTTTTAGTAATCTACTTACTTATTACAATAAAGTGACTGCTTCCTTGGACAGAGGAAAAGGATACACAGTAATATACTTGAATTTCGCAAGGGCTTTTGATAGAGTACCTCATGATAGGTTGACAGTCAAACCAGAGCAGATGGGGTTGGATGTTAGATTGGTGCATTGGATTGGAGGCTGGCTATCTGATAGGTATCAACAAGTTGTGTATGGGGAGGGGGAGAGCGATATCCAGGAAAAATATAGTCACTAGTGGACTGCCTGAGGGGTCTGTTTTAGGTCCATTGCTGTTTAACTTGTATATTAATGATATAGGTGAAGATTTGGATGGAGATATTCAGTTGTTTGCAGATGATGCAAAGTTGGGATGAACCATGAAGTGTAGTGAAGATGTTGTTTCCTTACAGGAAGACTTGAATAGATTGAGTGATTGGGCACGGAAATCTGGATATGAGTTCAATGTTGCAAATTGTAAAGTTTTCAAATTTGGAAAACAAAGATGGGATGCAGAATTTATGCTTGGTGAGGATGTATTGTTGGAGGCAGAGGAAATAAGAGATCTAGGGGTGATAGTGGATAAGGATCTAAAATTCAGGGTACACATCGCCAAAATTGTGAAGACAACACAAAGGATTCTGGGAATGATGCGGAGAACACTGACGTGTAGAAGTAGGGAGATTCTTATTCCGTTGTATAATGCTTTGATTAGGCCACACATGGACTATTGTGCCCAGATTAGGTCACCAGGTTTTCAGAAGGATGAAGAGATGTTGGAAAGGGTCCAAAGGAGACTGAATAAGGTAGTTTCTGACATCTGGAAAGATTGAGAAGATGCAACTTGCAGAGTCTGGTGGGCAGGAGGAAGAGGGGAGATATGATAGAGACCTACAAGTTATTAAGGGGTTATTATAGGATCAATGCTGGAGAGGTTCTACAGAAAATAGTGGGAGATCGGGGGAGAACCAGAGGTCATCCGTGGAAACTGTATAAAGAGGGTGTGAGTAGGGGAGTGAGAGGCAGGTTTTTTTCGTGCAGAGTTCTGAATGATTGGAATGCGTTGCCAGAGAATGTGGTGTCTGCAAAGAGTTTGAATGTGTTTAAAACGCTATGATGGGCTGTGTGTGTGATAAAAGGAACTCCCAGATGCGTCTTTGGCTCCATGAGGTCTTGGGGTGGTAATAATAATAATAATAATAAATAAAATGCTTCTTTTAACATTGTCAATTGCTTTTTCAAAGTCAATAAATATAATATGTTTCTAAATTGTATTCTCTTCTTTTCTCTATTATTAATTTTAAGCAAAAGGCCAGGTCTATACATGATCATTATTTTCTGTTCTGTACTTCTAAAATAAAGTTTTCAGAATATTTTATTAGTTTGTTATTTAAAATTCTGCTATATATATATTTTGTAACAAGAATTTAGAATACTTATACCTCTATAATTTTTAGGGTCATCTCTACTACCTTTTTTAAAGATAGGGAACGCAATTGCTTTTTTCCATTCTGTTGGTAGGTTGCTTGTAGAATAGATTTTATTTTAAAATAATAAGAGTCTTTCTCTGAACCTAACTTATTATTATTATAATAAGTTAGTTTCAAGGAGTCAAGACTCATCAAGGGAAGGCATCTACAACTCTCCTTCTCTCTCCACACAATACACCAACTACAGCGAACCACATCATCTACCAATGCATCTACTGCCCGCCACCACTATTATTTTCGCAGACAATCACAAATATCCATGCCCACTGCAGGATTCGAACCTGCAGCCTTTTTGACTAGGGAGTGGATGTGCTAACCACTTGGCCAACCAGACCGGCCTTCTTCTATCTTCTCCAGATGATTTTCCATTTCTTGTTTTCTTGAGGCTGATTTCTAATTCTTCTTTAGTTATTTCCTTTTCATTAAATGTTTGCCAGTTATCTTTTTTAAAATATTTCTCTAGCCACAATTCTGTATAAAAATTTATAAATTCTTCTCATTTCATTTGGTGTTTAATATTACGTTTTCTTTAGTGTCTGTACTTAAATGTTTCAAAATCTTATATACATTGGGTCTAATTTTATATAAATCATGTTCTAAATTAGAAACAAATTTGTTCCATGATTCTCTATGTATTTTTCTGACTTCTCTTTTAACTATGGTTCTTATTCTTTTAATCTGTGTTAACCTGGTAACAACCTTTGATCAACAACGATATGTCTCAGTCATATTCCTTCTCCTGTTCACAAAGTTTTGCAAATTACATCTTTCAATCTGGCTTCATACTCCGCATTCCAAAGACCAGTTAGCACCTTTGTGAATCTTCTCTGCAACTCTCTCTAATATATCCTCGTGACTACAAAAACCCAATGACCAAATCTGTGCACAATAATCCATATGGGACCTGATGAGGCCTTATACAATGGAATCATAACTTCTTTATTTCTGCACGTCAAGGTCCTCTGCATCATTACCATTATCTGATGCACAAACTTCACAACTTGTGCAATGTGAACCCTCAATTTCAGGTCCTTGAACACCACCTCTCCCAGATCTCTTATCCCTTAATCTTTTTTAAAGTTACTCCACCAAGTGTATCCTTTGTCCCATCATTGCTCACTCACCACTTTTCAACATTGAATTGACAGTTCTACTTACCTACTCATTCATGCAATATATTCAAGTCCTCCTGTAAGGCCATAACAACATCTTGATTCTGTATTGTTCTCCCCTTTGTGTATATGGCAGTAGCATTGACATGCCTGTTTAATAAGCATACAAAAGCACAGTTTCCAAGAGAGTGGACAGAAGGTAAAATTTTTTCTCTGCATAAAGGTGATAAGGCTGTGGATTCAAATTATAGGCCAATCTGTACATCTGGAACTGTGATTAAGGTATTGGAGAGATCAGTGAGAAAGGATACAAGTGGGTTGATAACAGCAGTGTTCTCTGAGAATTGTTAGCATGGGTTTGTTAAAGGGGGATCATGTTTTACCAACTTATGTATTATAACAAGGCAACACATTTACTTGACAAGGGAAATGTACTGTAACAGTTGCATATCACCAATTGAACCCCCTCCCATGATCATTAATATACAAACTGAACAACAATGACCCCCCCCCCCCATACAGATCCCTGCAACACACCACTCGTGACTTTCCTCTTTCAGTATACTGCACTCCATATACACAACTTTCAGATACCTATCCAACAGCCAGTCACTTATCCAACTCACTAATCTGTTATCGAATCCCATCCATTTTAATTTATTTAATAGTTTGTTATGTGGCAGTCCATCTCTCTTTTCAAGTAAATGTGTTGCCTTATTATAATACATAAGTAAGTTGGTAAACCTTGATCCCTTTAACAAACCCATGCTAACAATTCTCAGAGAACACTGCCGTTATCAACCCACTTTTGTATCCTTTCTCACTGATCTCTCCAATACTTAACTACAGTTCCAGATGTACAGATTGGCCTATAATTTGTAGCCATAGTCTTATCACCACCTTTATGCACAGAAACAATTTTACTTTCTTTCCACTCTTTTGGAAACTGTGCTGTTGTAAAACTCATTTAAACAGGCATGCCAATGCTACTGCCAGTTCCTTTAAGATACATGGTGATAAGTCATTGAATATTATCGTCTTATTGACATCAAGCTTATTTATTTCCTCAGTCTCATATACCTTCTGTTCACTCATAATTAAGCCATCTTCTCCTATTTCTACTACACTTGAATTTCTCGTGATTTCACCCTGATGAGGATGAAAACCCCTCACTGAATATCTCCACTATATCTTCTGCAGGAGTTACCATTCTGCAATTTTCATCCATTAACATCACCATACAATAATTATTTTTGAGTCTACTTGCCACATATCTGAAAAACTCTCTAGGATTTTTCTTGGCCTGATTTGCTAATTTCTGTTCATACCATAGTTTTGCTGTTCTTACCAACTGATCGCCTTCCTCACCTGCTCTTTATACTCCTCATGCAGTTGATTACTACCATTTTTTATCTTGTGACACCTCCACAGTATCCTTCTGTTTTAAATTTTCATGCTTAATCCCATCGTTCATCCATTTTAAACCTACCTTATTCATCTCCCTCCTGCTTAATACCTTATTCCATTCTATAGCTCCAAGCTGTCTCCACAGCTTTTCATAATCACTAACCTTGTAATTCCACATATATCCTTTCCTCACAGTAGTCAGCATATGGTTAGGCACAACTCATGATCACTCTCACCAACTGGAGGGAAGTGCAGAACCCCACTCACAATCACATCCTTTGATGAAATGATCAGATCTGAAACTCTCAATTCTCTTGTTCCTGCCTTTATGTAATGCCTGAGATAGTTGTCTCTCAAGAACTCAAGAAATTTATTTTCCTTATTCCCAAATACTATCTCTTCATTCCACTCTATAATGCTATATTAAAATTACCCACAATAATCATATTTCCCTTGTTCACTAACCCAAATTGCTTATACATTTCTTCATCACTATCCTCCACATTCCCTGGCCTGTAACAGCATCTGACTAAATATCTCTTCCCATCACCCTCCACCTCACACCATACTGACTCAAAATCATTGCCACTATTTATATCTTGCATATCCACTTTGTACAGATATAATTTGCCTTCTATCATCAACTGCACACACAATCTCCCTTCTTGTCCTTTCTATCCTCATGAAAAAACATCATATCTTTCCATTTCTATTCCCATCTGGATATAACCCTTATCCTTATAAATCAATGAAACAATTTCATCTCCCTTATTTCTGATGCTCATGGCATTTGTAAATACACACAGCAATTCAGATTAGGTCTATAACCAGTTCTGCCCATGCCACTTGTAGGTTGTGATTTCCCCACATCTGACCATTCCTGATTGCTTCATCACCACTTACCTTATCTGTCTCTTCAGACTCAACTACACTCCCCATGCCCCATTCCCATACTGACCATCCTCATGCATGAATTCACTACTACCTCCAACATCCTCTCTTCTTATATTGTATCACCCTGATCTACTCCCCCCATTTCCTTGTCTATCTTGCATCTTATTCTGTCGTTATCACTCATAGTATTACTATTCTCATTCACAACAACTTCAATCTCACCAGTTCCTCTCTCCTGATTTTTTGCTTCATCTCTTACTTCCTCTGCTCTCTTGCACAGATCACTTTGTACATTTCCATCCTTCTCTCAAATGCATCCCACCCATTTACAAACTCCATTCCCTGCTTTCTCTCAATTCATCATCATACCTCAGCAACATGCTGACTACCTTTCCAACCACACTGTTATTATTCACTCTCCTAGTGAGACTTTCCTTATCAGCAGATCCCTGCAATACAATAATAGAATGACATTTTGAATAAAAATTCCAGACTTTGAATGCTCTGCTCAAGGATTGGATAAGACCACAATCCACAAATTAGTTTTAAAACATATTACTTATATATAGATATTATTATTATTATTATATATTATTGTTGTTATTGGTATAGTATATTATATATAAATCTATCCCTTTAAACCCAAGATTGGCAACTTTTTCTTGAGTAAGCATTATCTAATATTTAGACTGCTTTAAGATCCACTCTTATGCACTAAATGTCATGCATGTCAGAGGATTTCTAGCTTTAAAAAAAAAAAAAAGTGAAGTAGAAGACTAGATGAACTACCAACCCATCAGTCTACTATCAGTGGTTTACAAAATGTTTACAAAAGTCTTAGCTCGTAGACTGTACGATTCTAGACCTAGCACAACCAAAAGAACAGGTGGGCTTTTGAAGTGGCTTTAGTACAATGGACCATATTCAAGTTGTACAACAGATTATTGAACGGTGTAATGAATATCAGTTACCATTATGTCTTGGTTTTATTGATTATGAGAAAGCCTTTGATTCAGTAAAATCTTGTGCAATACCTAAAGCATTATGAAACTAACAAGTGGAGGAGCCTCACATCGGAAGCATCAAATCAGCATATACCAATGCCACAGCAGCAATTCATTTCAATGGAAACATCTCTACTGTGGAAATACAGAGAGGTTTAAAACAGGGTGACACAATATCTCCAAAATTATTCACAGTATGCCTAGAAGAAATATTCGAACTTATTGATTGAGAAAGGAAAGGTCTGAAGATAAATGGAAGATATTTAAGTCATTTACGCTTTGCAGATGACATAGTTTTATTTTTATTTCAATTGTGCATAAATTACTGATTCATATTCATGAACTCCAAATTGCTAGCAAAACAGCTGGCCTAAGCTAAAGATAAACTTAAAGAGGACCCGAGTTATGTTCAATAGCTATGTCCAACCAAAAATAATAAAAATCAGAAATGATGAAATTAAAGAAGTAGATCATTACATATACTTAGGACAACAGATATCAATAGAACAAAATATTATGGACAAAATTAAAAGATGCATGATGCTTGGGTAGAAAGCATTTGGGAAATTACATTGAATATTCAAAAGCAAACTACCATTATGCCTGAAGAGAAAATTCTTCCTATATTGACATAGGCTGTGAAACATGGACACTAAATGCAGAGGAAATTCAAAAATTAAGAACAAAACAATTTAGCATAGAAAGAAGTGTGCTTAGTATCAGAAGACTGGATCACAAAAGGAATATGTGGATAAGAAACCAAACCAAAGTCTCTGACATCATAGGAAGAGTGAAACATCTGAAGTGGCAATGGGCTGGGCATATTGCTCAAAGACAAGATCAACAATAGGCAAAAAAAAGTACTGGATTGGATTCTGGGAGGAAAAACGACCATGATGCCGACCTAAATCACTGTAGATTGATGATATCATCAGATTTGCAGGAGTGACATGGGAAAGGAGAGCCATGGACAGACAGTTTTTGGAGTAATTTTGGGAAGGCCTTCATCCAACAGTGGATTGACAATGGCTGATGATGATATATATACATATTGTGTCATTTTGTGACATGTATGACATTTACTACAACATAGTTCATTTCAATGCAAAAAGGGAGAAACTAATGGGTGCATTTTTCCCCTTTTTTTAAAAATGAGAAGATTTTTTTTTCTGTGATTGGATGATTTAATATGTTTAGAAATGCTTAGATATTTCCATTATTTATGTTTTGTGTTTATACCATTAACATTTTTCATAAGAACAGAATAAATAAGATTATTTATGCTGCCAGTATTTTTCTGGGTTTCAAGCCATCATCTTCAGAAGAGAAAAAAAAAAGTCACAGTACAAAAGGCACTAATAAGCGAGTAATTTGCTGGTCCAATTGACAAAGTACCTACTTTCTAATCAGCAGTCTGCTGGTTTGAATCCTTCTTGACATGGATATTTGTGATTGTGTATAGGTGGTAGTTTAATATGTGAGACCACCACCCTACATACTGGAGGCTCTGGTAAAGTGACGTGATAAAGTTCCATGTGTTCTTTAAAGCAGGGGTTCTGAACTATATAAAAATAAATAAAAAAACTACAAAATAAATAAATGAATAATGCAATAAAAAATCCTTAACCTATCCATGTTACTTAATGCACTGTAAGTTTACAACCTTTTATGGGTGAGAGACACATAAAAATAAATAAAATGTGGAAGCCATTCAAAAGTGTAACCAACAAATGAACATTGTATCCAGCATTATCTAAAGTTGTATTAAAAGTTGCCAAAATGTTTGATAAATTAATGCCAATTACTTGTTGATGTTTAGGAAGTGTTTTATTGCTGCTAATTCCACAAATAATCTCTTGGACATGTAATGACTTCTGTGTAGCACTGTATTTGTTTCTCCATGTAATCATGTCTGGTGGTGGTGGTAGTAGTGTCCAAAACACGGTGTGCAAATCGTGACTTTTCATAATGGCCAGCAGAATCTAGCCAGTCCCTTCCAAACCTAAATCTCCTAAAAAAAAAAACTAATATTCCAATATCAAAGAGGAGGAATGTTACACATCGAGTGTGCATAAGGTCCAGTACTGGAACAATTTCTATTCAACTTTTAGCATTAATATTGTAAATTCATTCATTTCAGATAAAATATTCAGTTGTTCTAGGTAATTAGAGCCTGTGCAGTGTTATTAGGAATTATGGTGATGTAGTGACACTTGATTGGGTTTGATTATGCTAGAATAGTGGAGATTGGGTATACCACTTTAATATAATGAATTGTAAGGTTTAAACTTTTGTGGTCCATAAATGGAAGTGTGTATTCTGTTTATGGAAAGTATGCTTGGAAGTGACAGAGGAGGAGGAGGAGATGGAAGCAAAAAATCTTGAAATGATGGGGGGGGGGGGGGGCATATTACAAAAGTATCCAGAGAAACCCTGAGGATTGCTCTGAGACAATATGATAGACACCAAGGAAGTTTACCAAAGTGATAAAACGAGGGAAAGGGAAAAAGGACCAGTCCTAAAAGTTGTGTAAGGAGTAGAATATGTTTTTTTAAGAACAGTACAGCAATCCCTCAATTAATGCGCCTAATGTGTTCTTTAAAACAGGTGCATTAATCGAAAACGCACTAATCGAATATAATAACCTATAGGAAAATGTATAATTCGTTCCTCAGATTTCTTTTTTGACCCTTAATTTTTTTTTATAAAAGAATTAGGGTATGTCTCAGGGCCTAGTTAAAGGAAAACCATGAAGCTGAACGACAATAAAACATATTCAGAATATAAATTCATTATTCTGCTTCTTAACAAAGAATTGAGCTGATGTACTCTGGCAGGCATTCTGTTTCTTTTTTTCATATAACTGATGGTATGGCCCTATTGCCTTTTCTGCAAATTTTCTGGTTCTCTCTTCACCAGGGTCAGTCTCTAAGCATTGCTGCTTATAAACTGATTGTAGGAAAACTATTTTCACTATGTTTCTGTGAAGCCTCTTTGGGCTTGTCAGTGATTAAATTTTCTTCATATTATTATCATTATTACGGGCAATTCCAAGCAGTCGACACTCATCGAGGAAGGCCCTAACATCATGTCAAGAACAACTATTCGACATTCACACGGTATCTATCATACCTCGCCTTGAACTCGTTCATAGTCATGGCACCCACAACAGACTCTGGCATCTTATTCCACTCATTCATGACTCTCCAAGTAAAAAACCTAGCTCTAACACCCTTGCTAACCACACTCTTGCCCAGCTTCCATGTATGGCCCCTAGTCCTCCCACCACTAGTCCTATTCTCAAAAATATCTTCTGAATTAATCTTATAGAAACCCTTCAGTAATTTGAATGTCTCAATCATATCACCCCCTTTTTTTTGCCTATCAACCAATTTCTGCAACCCACAAATCTTCAACTTTTCTCATAAGGTTCATTCCATAGTCAGGCTATTATCTTGGTCACTCGTCTCTGGATCCTCTCTACCGCCTCCCCATCAAGAAGAAACCCTGGTGCCGATTAGTCTAGATGGGTACAGTAGTCTAGATGGGGTCTTATCAAGGCTCGATACAGAGGAATAATAAGTTGTTTGTCTCTGCTTGTTAAAGTATTTTTCAGCAACCAAGTGATGTGATGAGCTGATTTAGCCACTTTTGTGATGTGCCCCTAAACTTCAACTCCCTATCCACCAACACTCCCAAATCCCTGGCCTCATCAATCTCCTGGAGTACGGTTCCACCAAGTGTGATATACTGCTGCTAATCTTTTCACCCCAAAATGCATAACCTTACACTTTGCCACATTAAACTGACATCCATTTTCCTTAGTCCAGTCCTCCAAACTATCTAAATCATCTTGCAAAATTTTGACATCCTGTGCACTCAGTATTGCTCTATCCAACTTTGCATCATCAGCAGACAAATGAACACTTCCTCTCAGATCCTTTCCTATATCATTAATGAACAAATTGAAAAGTAGTGGTCCAAGAACAGAACCCTGTGGCATACCACTAGTCACAGGCCGTCTTTTGGACTCTACTCCTGAATAAACCACTCTCTGATATCTCTCCATCAACCACCCTCCTATCCATCTCACCAACCCTATATCCATCCCCATATGCTGCAGTTTACTGATTAGAATTCCATGTGGTGTCTTGTCAAAGGCCTTAGCAAGGTCCAGTAGAATCACTACCCATTACCCTTATCCAGTTCAGCTGTCACTATGTTAGAAAACATGAGCAAGTTATTGAGGCATGATCTACCCTTCACAAAACCATGCTGTCCCCCATACAGTATCCCATTTTCATCTATCCAATCCTGTATTTTTCTCTTGACTAATTTCTCCAAGACCTTGACAAAGATTCCTGATATGCTGATCGGTCGGTAATTTACAACAGCAGTCTTGGAACCTCCTTTATGCAGTTGAACTCGGGACTAACCCAGACCCGAGACTCAAATGAAACAAAATGGTCAAGGACACTGACAGTTCTTTAGCCGCTTCACGTACGACATGAGCTTGTATACCATCCAATCCCACAGATGTATTGACATTGAGGTTTTGTAATAGACTATTCACCTCCACTTCATTCACCACAATTCCCATATAAGCTATTGGTTCATTCATTCCTGCAATGTCACCACCTCCACGTGGTGACATTGCAGGAATGAATCTTCTTCAGGATCAGCATATTCTTCAGGAATATGCTGATCCTGAAGAATATGGAATGGAATGAAGAAGGTATGGAATATGAAGGTATTACATACCTTCAGGCAGAGATTTCTCTGATTTGGCTAGAAAAGTCTTGGAAGGCATTCGCTTCCAAAAAAAGACTGGTTTCATCGACATTAAATATTTGTTGATCACAATAGTCCCCTTCTTACACAATTTTCTTCAAAATCTCTGGATATCTCCTTATCTGCACTTGCAACTCCACCTGTGATTAGAAAATTATGTAGGCTATTACTCTTTTTGAAACACTCAAATCACCTAGCACTAACGTGGAATTCTTCTTTTCCATCATTGATAGCCCTTTCTTTCCAGGTTTCAAAGAGACGATGCTTTTGATTTAATAAGGCCAGTGTTTTAGCAGGATCCGTTTTTGTTTACAATCTTCGATCCATGTAAAAAGAAGTCTCTCTAATTCAATCATTATAATACTTTGATTTTCAGTGCATGCATGCATGATGAACTTCAAGCAGCCTTACCTTTCTCTTTGTATTCAGCAGTTGATTCACCTATTTTTGCGTTCTTGTCCTATCTTTGCTCTGGACTTGCCTTGTTCATTTTTCTTTATTATTTCAAGTTTTTCTTCCAATCAGATTACTTTTCGAATCATTTTCACACTTCTGTTTTTTGCTCACTTATTCTTTTACTCATGATTAAAGGTTAAGAAAATAATTTAAAATAAAAAAGTACAGAACAGTTGCACGAGATATGATCAGCAAAATGCTATGTAAAGCAAGCAACATAAATTTTGGTGGTAAATTTGGAAAATAGCGTACATGGAAATAGTGTAGTATGCCATTAAAAAATAACTCTGTAAAATGTTTCAAATCAGTAACTAAATTATTTCATCCTGGTGAGTGATTTTTTAAAATAGTTAGCCATGAAAAATGTATAGATTGAAAATTTTTAAAATCTTAACATTTATTTTTAAGATGTATATAGGCACACTAATTGAATTTTAGAGGCGCAATAATCGAATTTGGGTATCGAAAAAAAATGACGCACTAATCGGGGGTGCATTAATTGAAGGATTGCTGTACTGTGTACATGGAATGCCTTGTCTAAGGGGGGGAGGTGAGGTTGCAGACAATAAAGGAATGTTATGATAAACTTTGTGGTATGAGTGGACTTTAGACAATGATATTTTGTGAATCCTTGAAGGTCTAATAATCATATTATAATAATAATGTGCACCATATCATCTTCTTCTTCAACCTTCTGGTTCTGTCCACTGCTGGACGAAGGTCTCCCCCCATGATTTTCCAGATCACTCGGTTTTCTGCTTCTCCCATCCATCTCACTCCTGCAATTTGTTCCAGTTCATCTCTGCACCTTCTTCTCAGTCTTCCTCTTAGTCTTGCTCCATCCATTGGTCTCCACTCTGTTGTTTTTCTAGTCCATCTCCCGTCACTCCATCTGGCAATATGGCTAGCCCATCGCCACTTAGCCTGTTTAATGTATTTTACAATATCCATGACACCTGTTTGAGATCTTATCCAGATATTTATCTTCCTATCTCTTAATGTTATTTTTAGCATACTTTTTTCCATGCGATGTTGTGTTGTTCGCAGCTTTTTGTTTAGGGCTTCTGTTAAAGTCCATGTTTCTCCTCCATATGTTAGGACAGGAAGTATGCACTGGTCGAAAGCTTTCCTTTTTAGACTCATAGGGATGTCACTTCTGAATATGTCTCTCATTTTCCCATAAGCCTTCCATCCAAGGTGAATTCTTCGTTCAATCTATTTTCTTTGGCACTCCTCAAAGGATAACAATTGGCCCAAACATACATATGAAGTAACTTGTTCTATTTCATGGTTTTCAACTTTGATAGTCCTATGGTTTATGTATTTATTCATCATTATTTTTGTTTTTTCTCTATTTATTTTTAATCCAATTTCTCTGGAGGCTTCATTTAGCTGATTTATCCTTTCTTCCAGATCTTCAAGATTATCTGCTATCAGGACAATATCATCTGTAAATTTCAGATGATGCAGCCTTTTTCCATTTATGTTTATTCCTTTTGTTTCCCAATCAAGGCTTCTAAAGACTTCCTTTAGTGCAGCTGTAAATAATTTGGGAGATATGGTGTCGCCTTGCCAGATGCCTTTTTTGTATTGGGAACTTTTCACTGTTTTTATATAATTTAATTACAGAAGTTGCATTATTGTAAATATGTTTTAGTGTTTCAATATATGGTTTCTCAGTTCGTGTTGCAGATGTTTTAACTGAATGAAGTGCTTTTTCATAGTCTATATAGGCCAGACATAAGGGTTTATTGTATTCAATGAGCTGTCTTAATGTGTGAATATGGTCCAAAGTATTGTAATTCTTCCTAAATTCAGCTGGTTCACAGGATTGCATTCCCTCTAGTTTAGATTTTATTCCATTATTTATAATTTTTGTGAAAACTTTATATATGGTGGGGAGTAGGCTTATAGGTCTGTAATTTTTAATTTCTTCCTTATTGCCTTTTTTAAAAATTAATATTAGAAGTGAATTGTACCAATTTTTTTGGAATTTTTCTCTGTTTTAGGCATTTATTAAAGAGTTTAGTCAGCTGTTTGATGACAGGGCTTCCTCCCAGTTTAAGAAGTCTACCATAATTCCATCTTCTCCTGGAGCCTTTCCATTCTTCATTTCTCACAGTGCCATTTCCACTTCACCTTGTAAGATCTCAGGAGCATCAAGTTCTTCCTCACTTGAGTAATCCATAGATGATTCTTGGATGTCCCCGTCTTTGTCTTCATAGAGTTCAGTATAAAATTCCTGAATTCTTTTGATTATTGCATCTCTATTTTTTATCAGTTCACCATTTTTTCCTCTTACAGCAGCTATTTCCTTTGTTCCAACTGATAATGTTTGTTTTAGGACCTTCATATTACTATTATTTTCTATTGTTTCTTTAATTTTCCTAGTATTATACGATCTAAGTACATGTTTCATCCTTTTACATATAGTTTTACAAATTTCCGTATATTCTATTTTATTGGTGTCATTCAAATCTCTTTTTATATCTCTTCTTTTCTTCATCAGATCTAAGGTTTCCCATCTTAGTTTTTCCTCTCCTTGGTGCCTTTTTACACCTCCTATTTCTAGTGCACAATTCAAGATAGATTAAGTTGTCTGTCTCAGGTAACTAAATCTTCTTTCTTATTTAGCTGCCTTGTTACTCTGTTTCTTCTCTAGGTATATTAATAAAATTCATTTTTTTTTTATCTAAATTTATATAGTAATTTACTGTATAAAATACTTGATATAGTAAACTACATAATATCTGAACTCCAAGCAGCATGCTACTGCAGTTCCTCCCATGTACAAACCAGCATGGTTTGTACATGGGAGGAACGGGAGTAGCATGCATCTCGAGAACACATGCAGTTTACAGATAACAAATTACACAATAACCACAGTAATTAACTTTAAGTAAATGAAAGTGCAAATATTTCATAGTGAAATAATTCTAATAGCAATTCAAAAAAACTAAGTTTCTTAGAATTGCTATTAGAAACCAGGTTATCACCTATATTAGAATTGCTATTAGAAAAACTAGGTTATCACCTAATTTGTTCTTTATAGTTATGCCTTGAGTACCTTTAAAGATTAGTTTGCAGACATAATACACTTTCTTTAGTGTTAATTGCTTTGTGGTAATCTAAGCACCTACTAACTGTCCCAGACTACTAGTCAAGATCTTCTGCTCATTTGATTTATTTCAATGATTGGCAAGCAGGGGGGTATGATAATCATGTTATTAATCTCATGTTCCTTTTATATATATATATATATATACACACACACACACATATATTTTACAAAATTGCAAAATCTGTAGAATTTTAAAAAAAATAAGCAAAACTGAATAGAACATATAAACCAAGTGAAAAATATTCAGTATCCTAAGGCAAAAATTATGAAATAAGAAGGAAAGGTGATACTTAATAGACCTCAAAGAAGGCGATTATTGAAATACAAGACAATCTGCATCCATAATTTGTTATAAAGATGATAGGTGCATTAGTCCACTTAATTAATGTGATTTGTTTATAATATTTTATTTCAGAAAAACAATAGCATATGAAATCTTTAACATTCCTGTCACTGTATTTGAAAAAAATAATAATGTGACAATTAAATTGCATTTTGTGTTGAAAATTAAAAAAAATTATAATACATATGCAGTTATTTCATTTTGGCCTTTAGCAATAAATGCATGCGTGCGTGTGTATATCACAATTTGACACCTCCATGTATTTCTGAGACTCCTTTAAGATGGGTCCCCTGCTACATTGCATTTCCACCTGCTGAGGATATACTCCTCCTTCCCAACTATCAACTACACTCCTCAGCTTCTGAAATTGATCCTCCTCCAGATCACGTAATGTCTATCATACTTTTTAAATTTAGAAGCCATTCTTCTCATTTCCCACCACCACCACCATTCCATTTACTCATTACTCACAATGAAGGGGGGGGGGGGAAATACTCACCTAGGTGCTTTTTTTGATAAGAGGCACTTTTATCATTTCATCATTATATGTTTGTGTTTTTTAAATGTTTTTAAAGACACATGTGTGGCCCTGTGGCATTTGTATCTATAGCACCAGATCACCCAAGAAAGCTGTTCTAACCCTTTAATCTTCAAGGATTTTTCTAACCCTTTCTTCAACTGTTTCCCAAGTTTATTTGATCTCTGCATGGGCAAGAAAATCAATCATAGAACCCATACTATTTTAGACTCTAAATATATTGTGTAAGGGACTACAAGATGGAAGCACAGATGTCTGCTGTCTCTCACTGGATGCCATTTATATTTAGTGATAGTCTTGGCTGCCTTGATAGTCACTTTATGAGAAATTTTTGGAAAGTGGTGATTTGGAAATCACAAATGAACTTCTTCAAGAATTAGATGCAGCAAGATAACAATGCTGGACTGAAACAATTGAGAGACTAGACTTTAAGCACTCCAGTAGGAAGGCTTGGCGTGTGTGTTACGGAAGCTAGGAGATGGCACAATGGTGACTACTAAAAAGACAATGTTACGCCAAACCAAATTGCTAAAATCTCAAGATGTCAACGTGACAGAAATCATACCATTGAAGCTAAAAGAGAAGCCAGAGAATTAAAATGAAAACTACAAGATAAATCAGAATGTGCGAGTCCTTTCAGCAATGAGGAAATCAACAATGCACTGGACAATACAAATATGGGAATGGTCCTGTGGTTCAACGGAGTTCACCTGGAATTTCTTATTCATGCTGACAATAACACTAAAAAATGGCTCGCCCATTTCTTTTCGGTAATAATGAATGCCAGAGTGTTACCGAAAGAATTTAAGAAAAATAAGATAATAGCTTTTCCCAAACCCAGAAAAGCTATCATATGATTGCATAAGCATCACCATTTTTGAACACATTTCAATTGAATAGGCAGACTTTAGGCCTAATTGTAGTTGTTATCACCAGGTTCTAGCACTGATGTCATACTTAGAATCTGACTTTCAACAAAATCTAAAAACCTCTGCGGTTTTTCTTGATCTAACTGCCATATATGGTACTGTCTGGAGAGAGGGCATGCTGTATAAATTAATGAAAGTACTACCATGTCGAAAAACAATGCAACTTGTTAATAATATGCTCAGCAATAGATATTTCTGTGTTGTCCTTGGAGAAAATATTACTAACCAGAAGAAACTTAACGATTTACCACAAGGTAAATTTAGCTTATATATAACTGATATGCCAGACACAGTATCTAGAAAATTCTGCAATGCGGATGACATAGCGCTAGCCACCAGAAATAGAGAACTAAGACAGATGGAGGAAACCCTCACAAACGACCTTGCCTCCATGCATATTTACTTTAAGAAATGGAGACTACAACCAAGCCAAAGTAAAACTGAAGTGTCAACTTTCCATCTCAATAAAAAATTGGCACAAGACGAGTTGAACGTTCCATTCGGAAATTCAGTCCTACACCATAATAAATACCCTAAGTATCTAGGAGTTACACTCGACCATACTCTATCATATAAGAAACACAGCTGGAAAAATAAGAACTAGTAAAAACATCATTCAGAAATTCTGTCGTGGGGTGCAGCAGCAAGCACATTACGAAGACCTGCACTCAATCTGGTTTTTTCGGTGGCAGAGTACTGTGCCCCAGCCTGACTCAATAGCTACCATACTAAACCAATGACCATCAGCTTAACACCACAATGTGACTTATATCTGGAACTATAAAAACGACTCCTCTTTATTGGCTTCCAATGCTGAGTAACATAATCTACGAAGATGTGACACTCTATTACGAGAATATGACAAAATACTCAGAAATATTGAATTGCTATTGCATAATGACATATCAGAACTACAGCTTAACAAATTGAAATCAAGAAAGTCCCCTTCTTCATGAAACCAAACATCTGAGAATGGCTAACTGTAATACTAAAGATCAGTGGAAACGAATGTGGAGCATAAATACCAATGTCCAACTCGAAATTTGGTTTGATAGGCATTGTCTCAACATCCCGGGTATGGAACTGAGCTGAAAGACATGGACAACACTGAACAGGATCCTTACCGGCCATGGAAGATATGCAAGCTTTCTGTACAAGTGGGGGAAAATTCCCTCATCAGAGTGTGACTGTGGACATCTGAACCAATCAATCCATCATATTTCCACTGAGTACAATCTTTGCACATATACTAGTCAAAGAAGCGACTTCCTGGAGGCAACACCGCCTCTTATATGATATATGGATATCAGATATCTATATATCTGATATATGGATTAGATAACTTAATTAATATGGATTAGATGATCTTAATTTATAAGTGCTTTGTCCATCAAAATTGTAACTGCCTTTGTTTTACTTTAATTGTTTGTCATTTACATTATTCATTTACCTTTTACATATTTGTACTGATTTATGTACATGCACTTTTATAACTGTATATAGATTGCCATACAATAAATAAATAAATAAGATAGTCTTGTGCCAGCTGACTCTGATAGGACTAGAATGGCCTCGCCTACTTCCTTAAGGGATTAAAAGGCATTGTCAGAATTCTGTTTTCTTAATGTTTTGATATGGTTTTAATATTGACATAATGTTAAAGTAAGGGGAACACTCAAAACCTATTAGCATAAACAACTACAAGTGTGTGAAATGATTATTGGGTTATATAAAAACTATAGGAATGGATGGATGGTAAAAAAGTTCAACACCAGAAAACTCAAAATGAGTTAGTCACAGTTATTACCTAAAGTTACTTGTTTTGATTAACTTATTTTTATTACTGGGATACAGCATATAGTAGGGTGACAACAACCACAGTCTGTAATGGCTATTCCTGGAACCAGACTCAGAGGTGGCACCAAGGTTGGAGTAATGCAGAAGTCATACTAAATATATAAAGATATAAAAGGATTAAATCAAGTATATAATTTCTTGGTATCTTTAATTTATAGTATAACCAAGAGGAAAAACTTTCAACAACTATCTCTAATCCAGAGTAATTTAATAATAAGGTGTAACAACTTTTGGCAACTTGTATATGAAAATATGACTTCTGCATTACTTCAATCTTGGTATCACCTCTGGGTCTGGCTCCCACTGAAGAGACCTCAATAAAAGTCGAAACCGGTCTAGGTAGTTACCCTCCCATAATGCATAGCATTATACATACCAGTAAGGATATGTTCTTTGCATTATGAGATTCTAAGGCAACTGATGTGAAGTCATAAGCTTCTATATACGAGTTGCCCCAGTTCTGAAAATAGTTCAAGTGCGAACTTGTTTGCTTACACTTGGATAAAGGATTAAACCAAGTATATAATTTCTTGGTATCTTTAATTTATAAAATTATTCTTTATTTGGCAAAGGTGCTATAGTTGCTGAAGTACGTGGCAGTGGATTTGAGCTGTGCTAGAAAAAAGTGTTTTTAAACGGTGTATAGTGTGACTTCTGTCGCGAAGTGGTGCTGCTTTTGGAGTTTAGTTGTTTATATTGTGTTATTTTTTGGTTACCGAGAAGGCAAGGTCAGCGTCGGACGTATCTACGGTGGAAGAGAAGAAGATAAGCTTTTGTATTTAGTTATTTAGTATAGTTAAATATAGTTTATACTTATAGTAAATCAGTTTACAGTAGAGTGTATAACACAGTATAGTAGAGTGTTTAGTATTTGGCATTTAGTTGTAGTAGTTCCTTGGCACTGTTTGAATGATGGCAGCAGCCCCAGCTCCAATTGCAAATGCTGTGTCACCAAGCCCCCCCCCCCCATTTAAGGACTCTATTTTGCTTAACATAATACAGGATTTTGTGGCATGTATGCATCCCCAGCAGTTGGATATATGGTGGGTGAGAGAAGGGGGAATGCATATATGTGCAAAATGTAGGCAATGGGAGGAACTTAGTGAGTTAGATATTACAATAACTGACCTTGTTGCATCTGGGGTGGGAGAATCTCAACCTACAGAGAAGAGTAGTGTGATAGAGGGGTGAGAATAACGAGTGAAATATGAATGAAAAAATTAAGAGTAGGGAGTGTAGAAGGCTTGAATGATTGTGAAGTTTTCAGAAATTTTCTTGATTGGAAGGATGAATGGCTTCCAATCTAGGAATCTTGGAAATCTGCAAGTTAGCCACTCTTGCTAGTGTGGCTAACTTGCAGAGAGAGAGAGAGAGAGAGATGAGCTGAAAGAGGAGGTGGAATGTCTTGGAAATGAAATGAGATTAGGTGAATCAGAGTAGGAGTGAGAGAGAGTTATGGGAATGATAGAAGAGTAGAGAATAGAAACATTTGGAGAGAGAGAATGGGAAAAATGCGAGTGAGTGCTGGAACCAGGGATAGAGTGATTCCAGGACAGCAGGTAAGTAGGGAAACACAAAGAGAAAGAGTTGGGGGGGGGGGGGGAGTGAGGTATGCAGGTGAGCAATCAAGGAACAGAGTGGTAAGAGGTATGATGTATGGAGACTCGATGATCTGTGGTGTGCAAGAAAGGATGCCAGAGGAATGTTTGCCTGGAGAAACAATAGAAAGTGTGGCTATGGCATTAAGCAGGGGAGGGGGGGGATGAGATGATTGTGATGGTGGGCCTGAATGACTTGAGAGGCAATGTAAATCAGGTGGTGAGAGATCTGAGATTCACACTTGAGGTTGTACAAAAGAAAACGCAGAGAGGAAAGATAGTGTGTGTTACTCAGGTATGATAATGACGAGCTGAGAAGAAGAGCCCCCCACCCCCCCCCCCCCCCACCCCCCCCCCCCCCCACCCCCCCCCCCCCCCACCCCCCCCCCCCCCCACCCCCCCCCCCCCCCACCCCCCCCCCCCCCCACCCCCCCCCCCCCCCACCCCCCCCCCCCCCCACCCCCCCCCCCCCCCACCCCCCCCCCCCCCCACCCCCCCCCCCCCCCACCCCCCCCCCCCCCCACCCCCCCCCCCCCCCACCCCCCCCCCCCCCCACCCCCCCCCCCCCCCACCCCCCCCCCCCCCCACCCCCCCCCCCCCCCACCCCCCCCCCCCCCCACCCCCCCCCCCCCCCACCCCCCCCCCCCCCCACCCCCCCCCCCCCCCACCCCCCCCCCCCCCCACCCCCCCCCCCCCCCACCCCCCCCCCCCCCCACCCCCCCCCCCCCCCACCCCCCCCCCCCCCCACCCCCCCCCCCCCCCACCCCCCCCCCCCCCCACCCCCCCCCCCCCCCACCCCCCCCCCCCCCCACCCCCCCCCCCCCACCCATACACCTCTTGCTCACTTACAGTCAGTCTCTCCTTCGCATCATCTACTGCTTTCAATCCCTCCATGAAGTCACATTCACAAGATTGAAAGACCTTTATGAATGGCTCATTAAGTATCTCCACCACACATTCTGCAACAGCTGTCTTTATGCCATTTTCTCCCATCAATGTCATCCTTCCATAATCATTCTTTCTTTTGCTGGCTACATATCGAAAGAACTCCTTAGGATTCTTTTTGGCTTCATTAGCTTACTGCTGTTCATACCTCTCTTTAGCTACCCTTACCAACCAAGTCACTCTCCTTGCCTTTTCTTTGTAGACCTCATGGAATTGGTTATTTCCACTTCTCTTTTGCTGCCTCCACAATGCCGTCTTTCTCTGTATCGCATGCTTAATCTCTTTATTCATCCATCTCACACCTACCTTATTTAACCTTCTCACCCTTGGAATACACTTAGACATTGTATCTACTAGATAGTTTTTGAAAATCCCTCAAGCTGCATTGATTTCAAGCTAACTCCTCATTCCATGCTACACCTGCAAGCTGTCTCCTGAGCTCTTCATAATCACTCCCCCCCCCCTTGTAGTTCCACATATACCCTTTTCTCACAGAGGTCCTCACACTGCTGGCAACCACCCAGGTATATGCTAGTTAAAGCGCATGTTGATAATCAGGATTATGATTGACATATGTCAGTCATAATCCTGATTCCTTTAATTACATTTGATAAAAAAATCCCTTCTAATTGGAAAAACCATGGTAACGTTACCTTTCAGCTCCTCTTCCTTAAAATCTGTGAAAAGAGCTATATCTCATTTAAAAAAAATAAATAAATAGAGTGGCAATTCTAAATAGCTGCCATTTATAATTGGCCACTTTCCTTATGTTATTTTTTAATAATTGGGTAAATGTGGAAATTAGCAGTTATTATTTAATAAATAATTTTTCTCGGATCACTTTAAAATCAAAGTCAGTTTACTGGAAGTAAACCTCCATATTATCATTAAAGAAGGCAGGAAAACTGACTAGGACTTCTGAACTAAAGTCCAATCCTCACCTTCACATGGCTTGTCCCATTAGTAGATATCCGCTTTATTCTGAGCAAGCAAGGACTAGATGTCAACTTGCAACTTAGCCGACCAAATTATATTCTGTATTGGCTTAAACCAGAAATAAAACAAGGTGGTATGACATAAAATTTCATGCTGGTTGTAGCATCACCTAGTTAAAGAATGCACTGCTGCTTTCACCTGGGAACCAGGATGAACAGTAAAAAGTCAGCTACTGGAACAAACTTAGCATCAACAGAATTGAAGCTATTACCATAACAAGTATCAAGGGAAAATCACAACTTGTCATAGTATCTGGTTCCTTCTACTCATATTTTCCCACCAATGCAAGAATACTCTAAGGTTCTGTACTTTCACTCCATCTCTTCCTCTGGTACATTAATGACTTGCTCTCACTTACTTCAAATCCTATCCAATGCTGCCCTTAGACTTGAGAAAGAGGGACACCTGCCCCAGGCACCATGCTTTAGAGGACCTGACATATCACAAATATAAATATATTAAATAAGATGTAAAAAAAAATAATTAATTCCTAGTCATTCTTATGGGGGGGGGGAATTTTATAGAATAAATATATAATAATTTATGAATTATGTGTATGCTTTTTATTTTATTACTCATCAGAACATTGCCAGCACATCAGCAGAATACCCAGACATGAGCAATAGTAAAATCAGTCATCTTTGATATTTTGCCAACTTTTGGCCATATAAAAACTATAGCTTTACATGCCTTACACATATTTTTCGATTTTTGTCATTATGAAGGTATAATCTTTAAAGGTACCTGTGGCATAACTGTTGACAACAATTTACACAATAACCACAGTAATTAACTTAAATGAATATTGAAACTATTTTCGATGTTTACATAGAATGTAATTCTATGTAAACATCTCCCATTCTGTGTAATAGAATGGGAGAGAGAGTGACGATCATTCCATCTCAGATTTGGTCGATGTAAGAGAGCTTTGCAACTTTCTTTGAAAACGCATTCATTTTTAAAACTGCTTCCATGGAGAAGACAAGCTTCATACTGTGTTTTGTGTCAATACTATGTTGTGCCAGACCAGACTTTTGAGGTTTCATTTATTCAATATAATACTGATGTTCACTAATTCTTTTTCCACAGAACGGCCTGTCTGCCCAAATTGCATTCATAAAGTATCTGGTAAACACCAGCTTATAATAGAGGTAACAATTTGTCTTTTGTAGATGGTAACAGATGATAAATTTTGTTGATAGGAAAGTATGTAGAAATAAGGTGATACTGCTTCAAAATTCTATGAATAGGTTCAGAGATACCAGAAATATAAGGGATTGGAAATCCTCAGTCTGTTGAAGAATCCTTAGGTGTTGGAACATAGGAGTCAGTTATTTGCTTTATTTGTATCTGCTGTTGTATGTGCCTTGTCCAGCTTCTTTGATTTGCTTGTTTCTATGCACTGATGATGATGTACTGCTATTTTGAGTCCAAAATATCTGTACTTTAATTTGATTAAAGTAAATTACTGTGGTTATCTTGTAATTTGTTATTTATTATGGAGGTATATTCCTTCTCATTTAACAAACCTTGTAGTGACCAATTATTATTATTATTGCACAGTCACCTCCATGGCTTCCTAAGACTCATCGTGGGAAACCCAAACTATCAACACAATATCTATTGTACCTCTCCTTGAAACCATTAACAAACAAAGCACTCACAACCGACTCAGGCAAACCTATTCCATTCATTCACCACTCTAAATGAAAAATCTAGTCCTCGGACTCTTGCTAACCACATACTCTTACCCAATTCCCAGGGATGAACTCTTGTTCTGCTCCCCCTTTAGCCAACTGCTGAAACATTTCCCCTGCATCAATCCTATAAAATTCTTTAAAAAAATTAAATGTTTCTATCATAGGAAGTGTTTCACAAACCACCCACTATCATAATCACTGGGCACAAACCTGAGCACAGTAATCTAGAAGTGGTCATATCAAAGCTTTGTAACGAGGGATAATAACTCCTTTATCTCTACATGTTAGTGTTACTAAATCACTTATGGAATTGACAACATACATAAGAATATAAATTAAATTACACTTTAATAAATATTTCCGATATTTCGGCAACGTCATCTTCAAGATGACAAAAAAGGCACATGCACATAGGCTACAACACAGTAACTGAGAATGAAGCTATTGTTCTCCTAAAAGTCCTGATGGTTGCCCCCCTTAGCAGCTATGTAGGTATTCTTGACCATTGGGTTGAAGGTCTGCTGATAGAAGCCTCCCAAATTTGTGCAGTCTCATACAACCAAATTTGTTGAGGTTTGGACTTGCTATGGTGTATTATTGTAGCTTTCTTCCACCGTATTGTGTGGCGTGTATCCAGAGCATGGTCTGTAAGACCAGACTGGCTATACTTGTGAAACCAGATGTAGTCCTTGTGTTCCGAAATTCTGATATTTGCTATCCTGCCTGTTTGGCCAAAGTAAGACAGTTTACAGCTGCAAGGGACCTGGTATACACCAGGTAGGTTTAGGGGAAGTGGATAAGGGATGCCAATTTTCTGTCTGGTCTGTAACAGGAGGTCAAGTCGTGTTTTTTTAAGATTTTGGTAATTTTTTCTGAGGTGCCTCAGATGTAGGGGATGGTGATGGATTTAGAGTAATCCTTGTTGTGAATGGGGGGGTTTGTTGGTTTCAATATTTTTTGGATTTTATGGGGGGGGGGGGGGGGGGGGGGGGAGGTGGCCACTGGCTGAGAAAGTGTTGAGGATGTGATTTAGTTCAGTGTTTAGGGCCTTGTCATTAGAACAGATTAGTTTAGCCCTGTTGTATAGCGTTCTCACCACTCCATATTGTTGTGAGGGGGTAGTAGTGGGATTGTTGGTGGATGTACCTGCCTGTATGGGTGGGTTTTCTATAAACTGAGAAAACCAAGGTTCCATCAGGCTGGCAGGTGACTTGTGTGTGTCTAGAAAAGGGAGGCTGTTGTTTTCCTCTTTTTCCAGGGTGATCTTGATTCAACAAACCAAGCCTCAACAAATTTGGTTGTATGAGACTGCCCAAAATTTGGGAGGCTTACATCAGCAGACCTTCAGCCCAATAGCCTGCTAGGGGACACCATCAGGACTTTTAGGAGAACAATAGCTTCATCACTTCATTCTCAGTTACTGTGTGTAGTGCCTACGTGCATGTGCCTATTTTTGTAAATTCCTTTTGAAGATGGCAACGTGACGTTGCAGAAATATCGGAAATATTTATTAAAGTGTAATTTAATTTATATTCTTATGTGCATTGTCAATTCCTTAAGTGATTTAGTAATGCATTACCAAAGTATAAGCTTGTCTACGACAATTACCATCATCTACAGAGATTTCCATCGCATGGAAGGCCCGCCAATACGGTAAAATGAAGTTGAAGTTATCAAGACAACTAAATCGTCTGACTTTCCTAAAATGCTGCTGGGATAATCAGGTAATCTCAAATAGTGTAAAATTCAAGCACCGTTTTGTTTCACAAAAAACTCTCCATATCTATAACCACGCCAGCTACGCTTTGCTTTGGGAACAAATCACCGCCACGCGGTTTCTCTTAGCTGACATTAACAAAGATATTCGTGCACTTTAAATCACGAGCTTTGGTCAATTTTACATGACATCTTGTGTACCGCAGCAGACAAAGAATTTGAGAAAATACAGTGTCGACAGATCAAAAAATTAAAAAAGAAATCTACCATCGATCCAAAACTTCCTACCAACACCGTAATCAACCTTTCTTCAGTCACCCTGAAGCACTCAACGCACTTTCGCATGGCCACAACTTCACCATTGCTCCCAGAAAAATACCTATTGAAGATATTATGATCCAGATTGAACGCGGAATCTGCCACCTTCCGAATCAAAACAGCGTAAGACTGGATGTAGCTTGTGTCCTCTCCAAAGCAAGACCACCAAAAACCAACATATCCAACAAGGAATCTAAAGCTCTGCAGGAAATGTGGAATAATAAAGAAATAGTTATCACCAAAGCGGATAAGGGAAATGCAACTTAATGCTCTTCTATTAGATCGGGTTACTTACCTCCCTATCGAATACAATCCCACCAACTCACAAATCAGAAAACTTCACAGGCTCCTTAAGAAAGTCACTTCTTGTCCTGTAGAAGTTACCAACAGATTAAAACCGTTTAACTCTATACCCCCCCCCCCCCTTATTTATGGACTCCCAAAAATACATAAAGAAAATGTACCATTACGTCCCATAGTGGATGGCATTGATTTCCCCCACATTCAAATTAGCTAAACATTTGGCCAAAGCACTCACACACTATACTGGCAACACACCATCACACATAAAAAACTCAGCCCACTTTAAAGCCAGCATAGAAAACCTTACACTCCAACATACTGACATAATGGTCAGCTTTGATGTCTCCTCCTTATTCACAAATATCCCACTCAAGGAAACTTTAGAGCTAATCCAAGCTAAATTTTCTCCCGATATCTCAGCCCTATTTCAGTTCACAATGAACTCGGGCTATTTCGTTTGGCAAGGAAAATTCTAAAAACAAATACAGGGAACAGCCATGGGTTCACCACTCTCCCCACCCTTGGCCAATTTCTTTATGGAGACCTTTGAAGAAAAAGCCTTAGCCTCTGCCCCACAGAAACCAACCATATGGCTTCTCTACATTGATGATGTGTTCGCTATTTGGCCACATGGCTCTGATACTCCTTCTTCACACACTTAAACAACCAACACCCGAGAATCAAGTTCACCCTGGAAAAAGGAAAACAACAGCCTCCCTTTCCTAGACACACAAGTTACCCACCAGCCTGATGAAACGTTGGTTTACTCAGTTTATAGAAAAACCCACCCATACAGGCAGGTACATCAACCAACAATATAGAGTGGTGAAAACACTATACAACAGGGCGAAACTAATTTGTTCTAACGACAAGGCCCTAAACACGGAACTAAATCACATTCTCAGCCAATGCCCCCACCCTCCCCCCCAAAAAAATATTGAAACCAACAAACCACAACCCCCCCTCCCCCCCTTTACAACAAGGATTACTCTAAATCCATCACCATTCCCTACATCCAAGCCACCTCGGAAAAAATTACCAAAATCTTAAAAAAAAAAAAAAAAAAAAAAAAAAAAAAAAAAAAAAACCATGACTTGACCTCCTGTTTCAGACCATACAGAAAATTGGCATCCTCCCTTATCTGCTCCACTAAAGACCAACCACTTCCCCTAGATCAGGGGTGACCAACCTTTTATAGTTCATGCGTCAATTTTTTCATTTTTTAGTTAAGATGCGCCATACAAACTTATACCACTTTTCAGCGCTTTTAAAATATGGTAATATGGATATATTTAACAGTTATGCATAAAATGGTTTATTATATATATGGTAATATAGAAACTTTTAGCAGTTTTAAATAAAAGGATTTCATATAAAGACAAGATAAACATTAATTATTTTATTGACTTTTGAAATTGCTTTGCTTTTGCTAAGCTTGTAATGTTTGGAGTTAAATCAGTTACAAAAAGCATCAAATAGTTTTTCAAATTTGAATCAGTCAGTCACGACCATAGTTTGTTCTTAATCATTTTCATATATGAAAATGCTTGTTCGCATCTGCATGTAGTTCCAAAATGACAGATATAATTCTGAGCAAATTTTCTCAGTTCTGGAAAATGTTCACAGGGCAACGATCGCTAGAAATTAATTATATCAGAAGCATCTGGGAGTGATGGAAGTTCATTAAACTTCATTTTCAATAAAGAATTGGTTCTGAGCTCAATAAGTTCCATTCGTATGTTACTAGGCATCGTCAAGATTTTTTGTTCAGTAAGTGAAAAGGGATTTATAAATGCAAGTATGCAGCCTCCTTCTTCGGCAAAGTCGCTAAAACGAATGTTAAAGGACTCTTGTAATAATCTGAGTTTCTCAGTATATTCTGTAAAGTTGCCATTAGTGAATCAACAGATTCACTATGTTCTTTTTAATGTGGAAATTGACTTAAATCCCCATTTTCTAACTGGGAGATGAACAGTTTTAATTTCATTTTGAATGCACTGATGTCATTTACTAAGCTAGAAAGCAATTTGTTCTTGCCCTGCAGTTTCAAATTTAGATAATTGAGGTGGCTGGTAAAATCAACTAAAAATGCTAAATCAAATAGCCATTTCTCATCACACAACAGGGCTTTTTCCTCATGCAGCTCATCCTTCTCTTCCAGAAAATTACGAACACTTTCTTTCAGCTTCCAAAATCTACTTTGAACTTGTCCTTTAGAAAGCCAGTGCACCTCACACTGAAGGATGAGATCACCATATTCCATATCTAGCAGCTCACAATATTCTCTGAATTCTCTTCTGTTTAACCCTCTTGCTCTAATTTTATTCACACACTTTACAACTGGTATCATAACATGCCTCAAATTTAGAGTTTTTCCACACAAAGATTCTTCATATATAATACAGTGATACTTTAGTAGAGAACGACCTAAAAACCTTTCAAGTTACAGTCTCAGAAACTCTACCTATCATTGACAGTGCTCCATCAGTGCAAACACTGATGAGCTTACTAGAATCTAGTTGTTGATTCTCTAGACATGACTTTACTTTGTCAAATATGTCTGACCCTCTGGTTTTTCCATGAAGTGACTCAAGACCGATAAGTTCTTCAAAGATGTTAAAATTACCATCAATTCCTCTTATAAATATGCTTAATTGGGCTACATTACATATGTCAGCGGATTCGTCCAAGGCTAAAGAAAAGAAAGCACAAACATGGTCTTTTAATTGCTCAGTAACATCATGGGAAATTTCTTCGATGCGTCTCGTAATTGTTTGCTTGGACAGAGCAGTTTGGTTTACTTTTCTTACAACATTCTTATCACCAAGACATTTTGCAAATTTTTTGAGACAGGGCTTAACAACTTCCTCTTCATCTATATTAAGCCTTCATGAAAACAGAAATCTTATCTTAAACTTAAAGAAATGTTAATAAAAACATATAAGTATGAAACACAGAATTGTTCACTCACATCGAATCAGAAGTTCATCGAACGTTATGACGAGAGTCAGCTATAAACTGATTGAGTAACTGGTGACATGTCAGCATTTGCCAGTGCCTGTTGCTTCAAGATCAAACAAGTATAATAAGTGCGCACGCTAGCATTCAGTGGCACATTGCATGATTAGAAGTGGCGCACTGAACCCCAGAGAAAAATTTTAAAAAATGCTGTATATAATCGTATACAGCATTTTTTAAAATTTTTCTCTGGGGTTCAGTGCGCCACTCCTAATCATGCCATGTGCCACTTTTGGCGCATGCGCCATAGGTGGGCCACCCCTGCCCTAGACCTACCTGATGTATACCGGGTCCCTTGCAGCTGTAAACTGTCTTACTTTGGCCAAACAGGCAGGACAGCGAATATCAGAATTTCGGAACACAAGGACTACATCCGGTTTCACAAGTACAGCCACTCTGGTCTTGCAGACCATGCTCTGGATACATGCCACAGAATAACGTGGAAGAAAGCTGCAGTAATACACTGTAGCAAGTTCAAATTTGAAAGACTATTCATGGAATCAGCCTCAGAACACCTGCATAGCCCGCTAGGGGACACAATCAGGACTTTTAAGAGAACAATAGCTTCATCACTTCATTCTCAGTTACTGTGTTGTAGTGCCTACATGCACGTGCCTTTTTTTTCTAAGTTCCTTTTGAAGATGGCAACGTGACGTTGCGAAAATATCGGAAATATTTATTAAAGTGTAATTTAATTTATGTTCTTATGTACGTTGTCAGTTCCTTAAGTGATTTAGTAATGTATAAGCTTGTCTACGAGAATTACATGTTAGTGTGTTCTTCAGTAACAAAGTATTCCTGTGTGCTACCCTGGTTACTTTAGCAATATGCCCTCTAAATTTCAACTCTCCATGTACTACTACTACTACCCCCAAATCCCTGGTTTTGAGGGAACTGTGGTACACAGCTTATAATCTTTGTATCCCAAAAATGCATAACTTAACACTTTTCAACATTAAATTGATATCCATTATGTTTTGCACATAGTGTCAGACTCGTTAAATCATCCTACAAGCTTGCTACATCTCCTTGATTAGCTATTATCCTACCCACTTTCATTATCAGCAAACAACTGAAGATCTCCCTTCAAATTATTTCCTATACAAATACAAATTAAACAGCAGTAGTCTAACCACAGAGCCCTGCAGCATGCCACTAATCACTTACTTTCTGGATTCTGCTCCTCACTATACTACTTTTTTGGTATTTTTGGTATATGTCCATCAGCCACCCTTTTATTCATATCATCAGTTTCATATCTACCCCCCATTTGTTGAAGTTTGCATAATAGAATTCCCTTTGGTATTACCATCAAATACCTTTGCAAAATCCAGTAGGATCAACTTGTAGCCATCCCCTTTATCCAACTCTGCAATGTTAGTAGATTACTAAGTCATGACTGACCCTTCACAGAGCCATGCTGCTCCTCATACAGATCATATTGTTATTCACCCATTCTTGAATTCTCTTTTTGATCAACTTTTACCACACTCATGAGATACAGATTGGTCTATAATTTGCTGCCACAGAATGAGTTCCTCCTTTATGCAAAGGAATTATTTTGTTCCCCTTCCACTCTCTTGGAACTTTGCCAGAGCTGAGACTTAAACAGACTAGTCAAAGGCATTGCTAGTTGCCTTCCACTTTCTCTTAAAACATGAAATGATATACAATTCAATCCCACAGCCATAATTGCATTCAGATTCTGCAATATACTAAGTACCTCCAATTCATCAATCTCTGTTTTCACTTCTGTTATAACAATATCTTCACTTGGATGATATAATGGTCATTCAGTAGCTCAACAATTTTGTCTGCCTCTGTACCATCTGCACTTCTTCTTCTGCAGCTTTTCCCACTTAAGTAGGGTCACTGTTTGTAGTGAGTCTCCTCCACAACCTCCTGTCTTGGGCTGTAGCCACATCCAAGTTCTTCATCCTCAAGTCCTCCTCGACCATCTCTTCTTTGGCTACCCATGCTTCCTCCTCCCCTAAACATCCATCTGCATGACCTTTCTTCGCATATACTCTTCCTCCCTCCTCATCACATGACCAAACCATCTCAGTCTTGCCTCCTGTATCTTTGCTCCTAAGCTTCTTTTGTGAACTAAGAACTTTCACTGTTCCCCTTTACATAGTCATTTCTCAGATGATCCTTTCTGGTCACACCGCGCATCCACCTAAGCATTCTCATCTCCGCTACCTCCATCCTGCTGATGTTATTTTTCCTCAGGGTCACAGTTTCCATAGCATATGTAATAGCTGGTCTCACTACTGTGCTGTAGATTTTGCTTTTTAGATTGATCTCCACCCTCTTATCACATAGCACTCCAGCCATCTCTCTCCAGTTCCTCCATCCTGCTTGTATCCTGCATCCCACTTCCTTCTCAGCCTCACCATCTTTCATTGTTGAACCTAAGTATCTAAAATCACTGACCTTCCTGATGACATTTCCTTTCAGCTCCAGATCTGTCTCCTGGCTGCCATCCACTCGGCAATACATATACTCTGTCTTTCTTCAGTACTTTCCTCCAACTTTTCAGTTTAGCTGCCACTTCTTCTCTTGATTCTGCACACAGCATGATGTCATCTGCATACAACATAGTCCAAGGCACATCTTCTCTTACCTCCTCCATCACAATAATAAACAGGAATGGACTTAATGCTGACCCTTGATGCAAGCCAGCTGTCACTGGAAAACTTTCTGTCTCTCCCAGGCGGGTTCGAACTCTTGTCTTCACGTTTCTGTACATCTCCTGCACCAGCCTGACATATTTCTCCGCTAACTTCTTCTCCCTCAGACACCTCCAGACTTCTTGCCTTGGCACTCTGTCATACGCTTTCTTCAGATCAATAAATACCAGATGTAGCTCCCGTTGCTTCTCTCGAAACTTTTCCATCATCTGCTGTAACCCAAAGATAGCATCTGTCATCGATCGACCAGGCATGAAGCCAAATTGCTCCTTTGCAATCTCCTCAGTCTTCCATCAAGAACCCTCTCTAGGATTTTCATTGTGTGGGACATCAACTTTATTCCTCTGTAATTCTTACAGTCTTGTGCATCCCCTTTACTCTTGTAGATAGGGACAGGAGTACTTTCCCTCCATTCCTCGGGTATATTTTCCTGACAAACTGCACTCATTAAAGTTAATCTTACTTAAAAAAATAAAATCTGGGATTTTATTTTCACCTGCTTGGCTAACCTCTTCTCATAATCTGATTTTGTCTTCCTTGCCTGATTAGAAACTTGAAGATCCTCCATGACTTCTTGAGCTGAACTGCATCTCTAGCCTTTCCTGGCATGAACACATCTTATCCATAGCTTTTGTAGCTGCCAAAAACTGTGTGAATTTTTCTGCACAAGGAACTACTTTTTGCACTTCTATAAACAACACTATAAAAGCCAAAATCTACCTAAACATGGAATACTGCTAATTAACACATTTGGGGTGGTACACCTAAAGTCTCACTAGCATTACTTGATGATATTCAGAAGAGGAGGACAATTAGATTAACTGATCACCTTTCTCTCACAGAATCACTTCATCCCTTTCTTACAGATCTCCACTTTCTGCTTATGCCTCTACTACATGTACTTTCATGTTCACTGTTCTACTTAATTGGCCTGAACTTATCAAACCAACTTTTCTTCTTTTATTTCATCTGACTTTGTTTTTTAGAATATCCTCCTTCACTCATGTCTTTCCCTAAGACCTTCAACTATTTCAAAAAAATGTGAACAAATTTCTTCTTATCCACACCCTCCCCTGATATGCTATAGGTCTTGTGACCTTTCATTAGTGAGTCAGTTATTACAAAAAATATCCTCCTGCAATGAATTCTTGGTCTCTTGCTGGTATCACATAATAATAATAATTTAATGATAATCAACTTAAAACTGAAAGAAGAGAGGTCAAATTTTGATCTAAATGATTCATCTAATGAGAGTAGTTATTGACTATTGAACAGTTGATGGTGGCATCCATTTGTACCTCTTTCATCATGTCCCAATGTTTTTTGTTCATAATTTTCCAGGAACAGTAAAAAATAAATAAATAAAAAATAAAAAAAATACTTTTGCATAGCAGTTAATATCATCAATGGCTTTGAGACAATGTGCCTTTGATCCATACTAGGATATACTTAACAAGATCACATTTGCTTATATTATTCTTAAAGAAAGCTAGCCAAGGTGATTGGGACATCAACTTGACATCCATCCTTATCTGTGTTCAGTACTCTTGCTCTCCATAGACCAGTTGATGGGCACAGAGGAAAAGTAAAGCCAAGAAAACAGCTTTGGCAATACATGAGTAATAATCTTTTTGAGGATAGGACTTGAGAACCATTTGACATTTACCAGTTGACACATAAGAGAAAAACTTGGCTTACTCTCATTTAATAGACTTTATCCCATGAATTGTTGGTTGTATGTATATTTCCATATTTATTTCCCTATTTATCCATGAGTAAATGATGCTAGTAATGATAGCATCAGTATATCTTTTGCATATATTATTATTAGCTAAGTTGATTGACTGCTTGGGCCTCATGCCGATTCCCCAATCAGCAGGCTGTGGGTTCAGATCCCACCACGAGTATGGATGTTTGTGAATATTTTTAGGTTTGAGATGAATTTTTTGGTCTGATGTGAACCTAGTGCTTTTCTTATTGGAGGCCAAAGCAAATTAAAAAAGCTTGTTTTTTTTAGTAGCTAAAGTATGGTTTCAGGATTACATAACTTTTTTTAAAATTAAGTATATTTTGATTTTGTTATATATTTTAACATGTTATCGATTTGCCACCTTTCTTGGATGGTAGACACATTAAAAGATTGGTTATTGTGATAATACTACACAGTATATGAAAAGTGATTTCCTCCCCACAAATGTTGTCAAATGAACACTTGGTTGGCTGAGTGGTTAGCATATCCACTCTCCAACCAACAGGCTGCTGTTTCAAATTGCACTGTGGGCACAGATGTTTGGTGAACATCTTTAGGTGGGAGATGAAGATGATAGTAGGAGAGCACTGCCTGCTTATTAGAGGCCCATAGTGGCTCAGAAAGGTTCCATGTTCAGTCCCTAGAACAGGGCTTTTGGACCTGGTAAAAAAGAAATAAATAAATATGTAAAATAAATAAATAAATAAAAGCAGAAAAAAAATAATTCTTAACCCACCCACAGTGCAAATGTACCATAGGCTTATAGTAGCCTGTTGTGGGTGGAATCCACATAAACAAAATTGAGTATTTATTTATTTAGTGAATGATGTACATATAGAATAAATAGGTGAAACTATTACTTAAAACAACAACAAAACAGCATGGTTGAACAGTTAGCTTCTGAATCCACAATCAAGTTTCAGATTTAACATTAAAAATAGTCCACATTAGTTCCAGGATAAGAGAACATGCTAAATTGCCACAATCACAGTATAAAGAGTCAGTTCATTTCCATTTGTGGAGCATTTTGTGGAGAAATGCATTTCTCCACAAAAGGCTTATGTGATATCAGAAGCTTCAAGCAAAATTTGCACAGCAGTTCTCCAGACAGATCATCTAGATTTCAGTCTCTGAGTGATTGTGTGAGAGTCTTCATGTATAGGCAAGTCATTATTCTCAGTAATTTTACTCCACAAAGCCTTTCCTCCTTAATGGAGGAGAAGCAGTACTACTAAAAGTCACTAAGTGAGTGTTGGTTTTCCACAGATAGGTGGCTTGGTTAAGATGAGCATCAGCTAGTGAAATGTAAGCACTGTTAAGTAATACCGGAGGATAATATTCTGCTGAGGGATACACTAATGCCAGCACCTATTGTATTAAAAAAAAAAAAAAGCACTATATATATATATATATATATATATATATCAGTATGAACTTTTCTGATGTGATTACTTCTCTCTCTCTCTCTGTGTTGGGTAGTATATCTAACAATCTAAACTATAGTACAAACTAAACTGCACTTATTTTCACAGTTAAGAGAACTTTTGCCAGTGATTAAGGTTTCCAATCATAATTTTGCAACCAAGCTCAATGAGATCATAATTACTCAATTTCAATTTTTAATTGTTATGAAATTGATCATAATTCTCAATTTCACTTTGAATATATTTTGTACAGACAACTCATTAAAATATAAAAAATAGCTTTATTTCACTCTTTTCTATGATAAAATTTGTCAAATCTGCTTGAATTGTGATTAATTTGAAAAATATCACAAAGCATGCATTATTCACTGTATTTTTTTCAGTCCCATCAAATTTTGATCCACTTTCGCATATGTATTAGATTTTTTTTTTTATTGCATCTTATGCTAGACAGCAAAATACATTGTGCATGATAGTGAGGTATAGGTATCAACAAATTGAAAATAGATGTAAGAAAACATTGTGGTGAATGTTTCCTGACATCACGTAACAGCGTGCACTATAGATGTATGTTTTGAAAATTTTAAATATTTGAATAATTTTTATTATTACAAGTGAACTGTTAATAATTCATTATAATTTTATGAATTCATAAATTGTTTTCCTAGTTATAACCTATCTGCAAAAGTACTGCTCATGAAATTATTTCATACAAAATTGGAATTAATTGTATCTAACCTGTTCAAAACTAATCACAAAACACAACAATTTATAGATAAAAAATACTGTTGTGGGTGGGTGGTAGATTTCATTGTATGCAGATGTGGTAGCGGCATTATGTGTGATTGGTGGATTAATAAAGTCCTTGGGAAAACTTGGAGTTGTTATGTAATAGTAATAATAAAACTTTATATCAATCAACAAGATCAAAGATGTGAATATGTAGCTGTTTTATTGCTGATTAAACATTTCTTTCATTTAAATTTTGTGTTATAATTTTCAAGGTTTTATTATTATTAACCAACCATCTGTCGATATTGTTGAAATATATTGAACCATTTCAGAATTCATATCCTTGTGATTCAGTGGTATCTGAGTGTAATTTCAATTTCTCTGGACAGTTCTCATCCATGTTTTTATTGATGTGAAAATAACCAGGGTGGTCTGAAAAGTTCTTGGCCTCGACCATAGGTGGCAGCACTTTCAGCAAGATTTTTTTTTTCTAAGTTGATACATCAGTCATAAGCATCCATGTGAAATTGCAAGTCATTCTATCAAATACTTTGTTTTATACAGCTGTCTGAAGCAAAAGTGTTGTCTGTATCCCTTGAAATGGATACAGTTTATGGGCACTCTACTTCGTTTTTGACAATTAAAAAATGGGTTATCAAATTTGAACGTAGCCATACCAGCCTTGAAGATCATCCACATGAAGGACATCTAGAAAGTGTAACAACACCAGAAATCATTGATCAAGTGCACGATATGGTATTGGATGACCGGCAAGTCAAAGTGTATGAAATTGCTGAGCCTATAGACATTTCAAAAGAATGTGTAGGATATATTTTGCATGAAGAATTGCAAATCAAAAAGCTTTGTGCAAGATGGATGCCCCGTTTGCTCACAGCAGATCAAATGTGCACTCGCATGAAAATCTCTGAACAGTGCTTGGGGCGTTATAACAAGAATAAAACTGATTTCGTGCATCGATTTATTACTGTGGATGAGACTTGATTCACCATTACCCACCAGAATCCAAACAGTGGACAGAAGCCAGTTGTTTGGCGCCAAAGAAGACAAAGTCGGTTCCATCAGCAGGAAAGGTCATGGCATCAGTGTTTTGGGATGCTAAAGGCATTTTGTTTATTAATTATCTTGAAAAGGATAAAACAATAACCAGGGAATATTATTCCGATCTTTTAACCAGACTAGATGAAAAAATCCGTGAGAAAAGACCCGGTTTGCAGAGGAAAAAAATCATCTTTCATCAGGACAATGCACCTGCCCACAAAAGTGTTTTAGCAATGAGAAAATTAAGGGATCTGCACTATTAATTGTTGGAACATCCACCCTTCCTATTCCCCAGATTTGGCTCCCTCTGACTTCTATCTCCTCCCAAAACTGAAACTCCTCCTCTCTGGTCAGCATTTTTCTTCGAATCAAGAGGGGTATTTTGCATATCTTACTGAGAACCACTACAGGGACAGGATAATGGCGCTGAAGCATCACTGTAATAAATATATTAGTCTTAAGGGAGATTATGTTGAAAAATAAAAATAATTTTGAAATTATAAATTTGTCTTTTCATTGTTAGACCGAGAACGTTTCAGTCCACCCTCGTATATAATGGCATGTAAAAAGCTCTGAAACATGGGATTTTGTTTTTTTTAACATAATTTTAGTCCTATCTTGATTCTTCTTTTTGGGGTTTGTCAGGGAAAAAAATTTCCTGTTAATCCAAAGTGTGAGGCATATTCAAGAATGAATTACTATTACCTAATGTAACGTTAATTAAGGATGTGCGAAACAATGATTTGACCAAATAAATGAATACCAAATATTTAGTTTAAAATTTGACTTAAGCACTTAATATTTGTCCGAAGCATAAACAAATGTTCTGAAAAAAAAAGTTCACTCATTAAAAATTAATAAAAAAAAACCTCATGAAAACGTGAAAAATAAAAAGAACCAACCTTATTTTAACTGAACATATCTATAGAAACTTGGAAAGTTTTGAAAGAAAAAAAAAAGTCTACAGAGCTTGTAAGAATACAATCCTCAATATTGAAATTGCCTTAGCTTCCTCTACTTAAAAGACATGAGCACTACCCTGGTACCCATATATTTGCCTTTTATTAGTGCATTTTTTTAAAACTAAAGTTTTGCTGGCCTGACAGCAGTTTTCAACTGTTAGTTCTCATTAGATATCAGGTAGAAACCTTAAAAGGACAAATGCTCTCATTCAATACCAAAGCAGTCCTATCAAAGAGTTCAGTTTCTTATAAGTGAACCATGATCAGCGCATAAGAATAATTATCATAGAAGTGCTTAAAAGTCTTTATTTCAGCATTGTAAAATGAACAGATCAATTCATATTTCATAGCTGAATAGAAACTTAAAATTTTCTAAGTAGTGCAAGCTTTGGCAACTCTGACACCGAGGATTATATTCTCGTAAGCTCTTTTTTCTTTATTTGAAACTTTCCAAATGTGTGTGTGTGTGTGTGTGTGTTCACTTATGAAAATTTATGGAAAGCAAAAATTTTATTTTTGCTTTCCATAAATTATTACTTAATATCTCCATGGAGTCCAGAGACCCACACTAACATAACACACAAAACCTATCATAATTCACCAAAAGTTTTAGGCATTAGTGAGACTTGGCTAACAGCAGATGATATAGTTACAGGGATAGAATATGAAGGGTTTAGTAATTTCAGAGAAGATAGAATTGGGAGAGGGTTATTGCTGATGATATCAGATGAATTCCAACAAAAAGAATAGGATATAGATTGGAGAGTGGCTGTTCATTTGAAGCAGTCTGGTGTGAGATCAAAGCCAGTAAAACAAAATATACAGTTGGCTGTTGCTATAGACCTGGAGGTTCCAGGGATGATCTGGAAGACATGCAGTGGCAAATTTGTACAATGAATGCAGGTTGAGTGATTATTATGGGGACTTCAACTATGTAGTATAGACTGGAAGGAAGAAAGATCACATGGCAGGAAGAAAATGGAATTTATACACCTATTAAGAGATAATTACTTGAGGCAGCATGTAATGGAGGGGACTCAGGGTGTGAGAATATTGGACCTAGTCATAGGATCGGAAAAGCTCTACATAACCAAGGTGGCCACATCGACTCTGATTGGTGAAAATGATCACACAGTCTTGACTTAAGAGATTGTTCATGAGGAGTATTCTGTCAAGAAGTGCTGTATGTGGAACTACAAGGCAGGTGATTATGACAAGCTTAGGAAGAAGCTTAAATCTGTGCCATGGCATAAAACACTGCTGGGTAAGGATGTGAGTAGTGCACGGGATATAGTTAAGGGTCATCTAGAGCAGCGCTTCCCAAACTGTGGGCCACAGCCCCCTTTGGGGGCTTAGTTTTGTTGAGGGAGCTGTGAAATAATGAAAACAAATTTAAAATGTTTTAAGACTAAGTGTGCCATGTCAAATGTGTATGTAAGATGCTAAAAATGTAATATTTGCATTTGATTTTTGCAAATATTACTTTCTGTGTATGTTTTGTATTGAATATAAATACAATAAATATTATAATAATATATGTCTGTACTACAATTTTTTTTTTCGATGGGTCCATAAAATATTTTAATTTTTCTAAGGGGGCCCTTTACATTCATAAGTTTGGGAAGCACTGATCTAGAGGGAAGCAGTATTGAATTGTAGGGGTTTAGATAGGTGACTAATATCATTAATCATGAGCTGCAGAAGAAGAAAATGCTGTGGAAGGCATATAAGGAGAAAGGTTACCAACAAACTCATGAACAGTACAGGGAATCAGGCGAGAATGGTGACCAGCATGGCAAGGAAGGCAAAATCAGATTACGAGAAGAATCTAGCCAAGCAGGCGCCAAAGGAAATCCCAAAGAGTTCTTTCATTATTACTATTATTACGGGCAACTCCAGGGAGTCATTAGACTCATCGAGGGAGGCCCCAAATCATATTCATCACAACTATTCGACATTCATACAGTATCTATCACACCTCACCTTAAACTCATTCACTGTCACAGCATCCACCACAGACTCAGGGAGCGCATTCCACTCATTCACTACTCTAAAAGTAAAGAACCCAGCTCTAATACCTTTACTAACCACACTTTTGCCCAGTTTCCATGGATGTCCCCTAGTCCTCCCACAACCAGCCCTGTTCTCAAAAATATCTTTTGAATTAATTTTATAGAAACCCTTCAGTAATTTGAATGTCTCAATCATATCCCCCTTCCTCCGCCTATCAACCAATTTTTGCAACCCACAAATCCTCAACCTGTTCTCATAAGGTTCATTCCACAGAACTGCTATCATCTTGGTCACTCGCCTCTGGATCCTCTCCACCTCCTCCCCATCAAGAAGAAACCTAGGTGACCAAATCTGGGCACAGTAGTCGAGATGGGGTCTTATCAAGGCTCGATACAGAGGAACAATAACCTACTTGTCTCTGCTTGTCAACGTATTCTTCAGCAACCAAGTGATTTGATGAGCTGATTTGGCCACTTTTGCAATGTGTCCCCTAAATTTCAATTCCTTATCCACCAACACTCCTAAATCTCGTGCCTCATCAATTTCCTGGAGCACAGTTCCACCAATGCAGTGAACTGCCGCCAATCTTTTCACCCCAAAATGCATAACCTTACATTTTGCCACATTAAATTGACATCCATTCTCCTTAGCCCAGACCTCCAATCTATCCAAATCATCCTGCAAAATTTTGACGTCATCTGCATTCACTATTGCCCTACCCAACTTCGCATCATCCGCAAACAAATGAACTGTTCCTCTCAGATCCTTTCCTATATCATTAATGAACAAATTAAACAACAGTGGTCCAAGAACAGATCCTTGTGGCACACCACTAGTCACAGGCCGTCTTGTGGACTCTACTCCTGAGTAAACCACTCTCTGATATCTCTCCGTCAACCACCCTCCTATCCATCTCACCAACCTTATGTCCATCCCCATATGCTGCAATTTACTGATTGGAATTCCATGTGGTATCCTGTCAAAGGCCTTAGCAAGGTCCAGTAGAATCACTGTAAACCCATTACCCTTATCCAGTTCAGCCGTCACTGTGTTATAATATGTGAGCAAGTTACTGAGGCATGAACTACCCTTCACAAAACCATGCTGTCCCCGATACAGTATCCCATTTTCTTCTATCCAATCTTGTATTTTCCTCTTGACTATTTTCTCTACGACCTTGATAATGATTCCTGTTATGCTGATTGGCCGGTAATTTTCAACAGCAGCGTCGGAACCACCTTTGTGCAGCGGAACTATTTTCCCCTCTTTCCACCCCCTTGGGACTGACCCAGACCCGAGGCTCAAATTAAACAAAATGGTCAAGGGCACTGACAATTCTTTAGCCGCTTCACATACGACACGAGCTGGTATGCTATCCAATCCCACAGATGTATTGACATTGAGGTTCTGTAATAGACTAGTTACCTCTACTTCATTCATCACAATTCCAGTATAAGCGGCTAAAGAACTGTCATTCCTGCAAAGTCACCACCTGAATGATATACTCTTGCAAAGTGCTTGCTTAGTAATTCCACAATATCAACTGATTCGGTTACCTCCCTACCCTCAGCATTTTTTAAGATCATTCTACCATGAGCATTTTTCCTTTTACTTGCAACATATTAAAAAAACTGTTTGGGATTCTCCATAGCCTGCATGGCCAATTTTCTTTCATAATCTGCTTTTGCTTTTCTTACCACCCTTGTTACCATCCTGGCGTGAGCTTTATACTGTTCCTGCACCTGATGGTCACCTTTCTCTTTAAATTTCCTCCACAATTGTTTCTTTTTTTTGCAGCTCAAGCTTAATAGTGTTATTCATCCATTTAACCCCTACTTGATTTATTATTCGGACTCTTGGTATACAGTCAACCATTGCCTCCTGCAAACAGTTCTTAACCACCTCCCGTGCACTATCAACATCCAGCCCTTGCAGTTTTACATGCCATGGCACTGAGCCAAGCACACACCTAAGCTTGTCATACTTACCAGCCCGGTAATTCCACATGTACCCTGTCTTAATTGTAAATTCCACTCCTTTAGCCACCTCCCAAGTCATGACCTTATGGTCACTCTCACCAATTGGTGGCAGCATGGTCATGTTTGTTACAGCCACATTCTCAGTTGCAATTACAAGGTCCAGCACTCTCTGCCCCCTGGTATTTTCCACTACATGTTGCCGTAGATAGTTGTCCCTTAATAACCGCATAAAATCCAATTCCTTCCTCCCATGTGCCCTCTCCTCTTTCCAGTCAATGTTACCATAATTGAAATCACCCATAATAATTACCCTCCTTCCACTCATTTCTTCTATTTGCCTATGCATACTATCCCCACCATTTATTCCATCACCTGGTCTATAGCAGCACCCAATTGTATATTTTGTTCTGCTAGATTCTATCTCACACTAAACAGCCTCAAATGTGCTCTTTTCTCTATCCTGCAATTCAACTTCTATACTCCTTGGCTGCAGCTCATCAGCTGTCATCAATAACACTCCCCCCCCCCTTTTTTTTATTCACCCTGTCACTCCTGAACACGCTATACCCGTCTCATTCAATCCCGCTAGCTTTATCATCTTCTGTCAGCCATGTTTCACTAATACCAACAACCTGTGGCCTGGAAGTGCCAACCATGGCCAAAAACTCTTCCTTCTTGTTCCTATTACTCTTGGCATTAGTGTACATGAATTGCAGAAGCCCATTTGTCCTATCCCTACTTTGATGCCTTATACTAACTATCCCATTCTGATTTGTTGTCCTTTGTACTCGCTCGGGCATAATATACTCATTCATACACTAAACTGCCTCCCTAAAGTCTGCATATCTACTCCCCCCCCTCTTAATAAATCTAGTTTCCCTGAGTCTGTACATCCACTTCCACATCATTCATCAACACTTTTTCAAGTCTCCGTACAACAACTCCATTCAAATGTAACCCATCCATCTTATATAAGTCCTTTCGCCCATCAAACTCATTCCACACATCCACAAATTCCATACCACTTTCCATGCATAACCCACGCATAAAGTCATTGGCAATTATGGCCCTCCTTCTAAACACTTCGCTGTCATACCATGGTAAGATACTCACCATCCTAACTCTCTCACTCTTCTCTTTTGCTATCTCAAATAATTCCCTCACATCCTCTATCATTTCCATTTTGTCCTCTTTCAAATCATTTGTTCCTGCCACGATTATCATCTCTTTCACCCTCTGTTTTTGCCGTCGAATAGATTCGCTGACATCTTTTATGTTCGCACCCAGCTGGTATGACTTCGTTAAACTCTCAACTATTACACCTCTTAATAGCGAATCCCCATACAGCACTCGCTCCTTCATTTTATTGATGTTTACGAACATTCTATTATTTGCCGTCACAGACTTTCGCCGGTTATTTGTCGGTATGTTCAACACACATTTTTACATACGCTCCAGTTGCCTTTTAGCTCTGTGTATCGTTCAAACGGGCAATTTCGCTACTCGCATTTATCTCACCATTTTCATTATCAATCAAATCATCCATTCATTCTGTATTTCTACCTTCATTTACACTTTCAACGATGCTCTCACACCTATCTGGCACTACCACGCAATTCTCTAGCACACCGCCATTTTCTACATTCTGACTATCGTTAACGATATTACACTTGCCACACGAAACACGCTTGAAATCCTCATTCTCTTTACACTTTCTGCACATATTAACTCCACTATCACTTTCTAACCAGACTCCCACTGCTCTTCGCAAGGCATACATCTCACAGACAGCACATTCCATAAATTCGTTTAACATCAAAACTCTTTAAACAAACATGGCGGCCTGGCTGCCATTTTTATCTTTATCGGTGCCATATGTACGCTATCATATCTTAAAATTAATAATTTAAAATAACAGAAAACATGCAAAAATTGCACAGACACACCAAGAAACAAAAAGCAAACAATTCTACTTAAAATTCTAGTAAATTTTCTAATGTTAACACAAAATACTACTAATCTTTTCAGGAGCTCTTGACAAGCCGACGATCTAATCAGTGCGACACCACGTTGCACTGATTAGATCGAAGAATGACTATGGAGATATAGGAAGAATGACTATGGAGATTAACCTTAATGAGTGTTGATGGTAACAAGGCCACAGAAACAGATAAAATAGTTGAGTTATTGAGTGACCACTTTGCAAGGGTATATCTTCCAAGTGACGTTACTGCTGTGACATATGTCATAATACTGATGTGGAAACAGAAGTGGGTGAATTGGAGGTTCCTAGGATACAGCTGTGGAGTTAGATGGGATATCAGTTTGGATTTTGCAAGAATGTGCAAGGTAACTGACAATGCCTCTGACTAGACTCCTTAATTCAAGTCTCAGCTCTGTTAGAGTTCCAAGGGAGTGGAAAGAGGGCAAAATAATTCCTTTATTTTGTTTTCCTGTGATGAGACTTCAGACTCAACGGAGGTGCCTGTACAACAGTGATAATTATAATAAGACTTCTACATAAACTTATTCACTGTCAGAACACTCACAGCCAGTGGTGAGCTATAAAGGACTTGCACAAGCCATTTGTTAATTTTTTCTCAAATTTGTGAGCCCCTTGTTCTTGTTTGCTTTTTTATTTTTTTTAAAAAAAAAATTTTTTTTTTTGAAACATATTAAGCTACAAACTCATACAGTAACCTAACAAAAATTAGTCTATTCGGCATTGTATAGATTATTTGGAATTATTGTTTCAACTCCTCTATAACGAATCCACCAGGGGTGTGCCAGTAGTGTCCGGCACTTGTGTGCAAAACTTTAGTTGATGCCCCTATACCCACTAGCATGCCAGTAGTGTCCAGCACCTGTGTGCAAAACTTTAGTTGGTGTCCCCCCCTCCAATAAAAAAATCACTTTAAAAAACGTTTTTTTTTTTTAAGTATTTCCACCTCTTTAGCACCTTTACTATCCTGGCACCTGTGTGCATCGTGCACATTGCACATATGGCCAGCATGCCCCTGGAATCCATCTAAGTTTGAAAATAAATAAGCACATGTGCTATCTTTACCCTTCTCTTTCTGGTAGCCAATTGTATGGTAAATCCAGTAGCCTATCAAATGTTTTATAAAAGATTATAAAAGATTTCATTCTTATTATATTTTGATAGTTAAAAAATGGTTTTCTTATCTAAGAAAAATTAACACAGTTGATTGTGTGCAAATATTTCATGTTTAGGGTTGATTGTCCTCTCATTGGATTTGTACACAAGCTGTATCAAAAAAAAAAAAACTAATCCACATGCACTTTTAAACAACCAGAGATGACCCCCTAGTTCTCTGACTATTTATCATTATTGAAAAATTTCCTTTGTGTAATTTTATAAAACCCTTTAATATCTTATAAGTTTCTATCATGTCCTCTCTTTTCTGCATATTGACTAAACTTTGTAACCCACATACCTTCAATCTGTCCTCATAGGAGCATTTCAGAGACTTGTCAAATGCTTGGTCACTCATCTCTGAATCCTCTCTACCACTTCCTAATCCCCAAGAAACCTAGATAACCAGATCTGTGCACAGTAGTAAAATACAGCCAAATCATAGCCTTATAAAGGGATAATAACTTCCACACATATTTACTTGCTAGCATGTTTTTCAACATCCAAGTAATCCTTTGAGCTATTTTTGCCAATGTTTGGAAAATGACCTCTGAATCTCAACTCCTCTCTATCCACCATTATCTTCAAGTCTCTGGTTTCATTAATTTCCTGCAATTTAGTATCTTCAGTATGATACACAGTAAGTAACCTTTTCAACTCCAAAGTGCATAACCTTACATTTTGCAGTATTAAATTGATAATCATTATCCTTTGTCCCCAGTGCTAATTTATTTAAATCATCCTGCAGGATATCGTCATCACTTTTATCAGCTATTGCACTTCCCAGTTTTGCATCATTAGCAAACACCTGAATATTTTCTCTGCCTTAAGTCTTTCCCTATATTATTGATATACAATTTAAAGAGTAGTTGCCATAAGTATAGAACCCTGATGTACTTCATTGGTCATCCTCCTAGATTCCACTCCACCATATACTACTCTCTGGTGTCAGTCACCCACTATTCATTGCTACACTTTATATGCATTCTCATTTTCTATAATATGTGAGTAAATTAATAAATTTATAAGCGGTATTATTTCTGGGAAAATTCCCATTTATTTCTCTAAAATAAACTATTATTTTAATGGCTAATATAGCCTATCGTCATTAGGTAGGCTACAAAGATAGGCTATATTAGCCATTAAAATAATTTATAAACATACTAAATAAATAATTAATAACTAAATTAGTAATTAATACAGGACCTTCCCTTTACAAAGTTGTGCAATATGATATGCGCATATGATACTTAACAAAGTATCATATCCCTTTCCACTTACTGTTGAATTTTACCTTTAACCAACTTTTCCTACACTTTAACAGCACTCCTGTGATAATAATTGGTCTGTAGTTTTACACTTTTATCTTGGAGCTACCTTTACGTAATGGAACTATCTTACGTTGAAAGTTTATTTTTCACTTGGTTAGACTATAATAAACTTAGTTTAATCCTTTATCCAAGTGTGAGCAAACAAAGTTTGCACCTGAAAGTATCTTCAGAACTGGGGTAAGGTGGTACAACACTGGGGAACTTGTTGCAAAGGTGGAGCAAGCTAACATCACTCCTATCTCAGTATCTCCCATAATGCAAAACACATCTCCTTGCAGATATGTATAATGTTATGCATTAAGGGAAGGGCTACTACCCAGACTAGTTTCGACCTTTATTGAGGTCTCTTCAGTGGGAGCCAGGCCCAAGTGGAGATACCAGGCAGAAGCATATACCCTTACCCCGGTCCTGAAGATACTTTCAGGTGCAAACTTTGTTTGCTCACTCTTGGATAAAGGATTAAAAAATTTATTATAGTCTAACCAAGTTCAAAATAAACTTTCAACATCTTTCTCTAAATTCAGAGTAATTTAATAAAAAGGTGGCACACCATTTGGCAACTCCTATAGGTAGAGATGACCTTGCTAATGCTTCTGCCTGGTATCTCCACTTGGGCCTGGCTCCCACTGAAGAGACCTCGATAAAGGTCGAAACTAGTCTGGGTAGTGGCCCTTCTCTTAATGCATAACATTATACATATCCGCAAGGAGATGTGTTTTGCATTATGGGAGATACTGAGATAGGAGTAATGTTAGCTTGCTCCACCTTTGCAACGAGTTGCCCGGTGTTGTACCACCTTACCCCAGTCTTGAAGATACTTTGAGGTGCAAACTTTGTTTGCTCACACTTGGATAAAAGATTAAACTAAATTTATTATAACTATCTTACGATCTTTCCAGGAGAGCTTTCTTGGAACCTTGCCAGAGCTGAGACAGATTGAACAACTTCAGGAAATGCCAGTTATTTGTGTAGTTCATGGAATGCCATCCAGTCCCACTGGATGGCATTTCATTCACATTGATATTTTTCAATGTGAATCTGTATTCACATTGATATATTCAGTCAGCAACCGAAAATCTCTACTTGAATGATACACCTTTGCCAAACGATCACTTAGCAAGTCAACTATTTCTTTCGTCTCCATCACCTTTCTGCTATCAGCATTGATTAAAGTCATCCATCCATGGACATTGTCCCTCCTGCTTTCTACATAACGAACAAACTCTGGATTTACTTTGGTGTACTCGGCTAATTTTCTCTCATAATTTTATTTGGCATTTCTTACCATTCTAGTCACCCTATTTGCTTGCACTTTGTACTGCTGATGAGTATTCTGATTACTTTTTTATATATATATATATATTTCCTTCACAATGTTTTTTTTTTTTTTTTTTTTTCAGCTCTTTCTTTATATTTCTACTCATCTACCAAATCTTCACTTGGTTTATCCTACTGACCATGCGGTATGCTGTGCTGTCTGATACTGCTTCTCTTAAATAATCCCTGACCAATTCCCATCTTCCTACTGACATCTTGCCTTGTAGCTTCTCAAGCTGTGGCACTGCTCCAAGATGCCTCATAAGTATTTTTAGCAACTTCCCAGAAAAAAGACTGCATGGTCACCCTTTACAATTGGAAGTTGAGTGTCTACCTTGGTTATGGATATTTCTTCTGATGCTATCATCAAATCCAGCATTTCCAAACCCCTGGTTCCCCCTCTATAATATGTTTCAGGTAATTATTCCTTAGAACTGTATAAACTCTACTTCCATCCTGCCATGTCTCCTTTCTTCCCTCCAGTGTATATCGCAATAGTTAAAGTCTCCCATGTTAATTGCTTGGCCTGCACTCATTGTGCCAATCTGCCAATGCATAGCATCCACATCTTCCTCTGGGGCTCCCTGGTCTATAGCAACCAGCAATATATTTTGTCCTATTGGCAATCTATCTTTACACTGGATAGCCTAAAATTAACCATCTCCTCTAGATTTAAAATCCTCTTTAATTTCTAATCTTGTTGGTTGTAATTCTGCTATCATCAGCAATACCCACCTCCTGTTCTATTTTCTCTAACATCCTTATAAATACAATACCCTTTATATTCTATCCCTGTAACTATATCATTGTCTGTTAGCCAGTTCTTACTAATGCCTATAATTTTTGGCCAAGTCGAGTTGACCAATCTCAGAAACTCCTCTTCCTTATTTCTGATAATTCTGACATTCGTGTACATGCATTTCAACATCCTCTTGGACCCACAATTACCCTTGTAATATCATTACCAACCCATTGAAATTGAAATCACATTCAGCATTGCATAATCATTTCTGTATAGACACACCCCTTTCTACCAGGGGTGGCCAGACATATGCTTCATTACCACCCTAATATCTATAGTTTTCCTGATTTTGCACTTCCAAACTCTCACTGAACACACTTTTCGTCAAGTATCTAACTTCAAAACCATTCAATTGTAGTTTACCAAACATATATAAATCCTTTCATTCATCAAATTCACTACATACATTTATAACCTGCATAATCTTCTTATTGACTCATTAGCAGTCATGGCCCTTCTCAGCTGCTTATCTGTCATTCTCCCTCCTGCTATACCACATGGCAATTGTTTCTCCAGTCACTCTAGATCCTGTTTTGTCCTATGAAGGACGCCATGTGAGTGTGCTGTTTCACATCTTCTACATTCCTTTCAGCCAATTTGTTCATTCTCTCATTCATATTTCATGTACTGTTATTCACTACTTCCACAATTACCAGAACACTTTCGCTATATTTCCTTACATCATATCCAGTGTTCTGTTCTTTCACCCACTCTCTTCCTCTTGTATATAAACAACATTCTCTCACAGACTTCCAATCCTATAGCTTTGCTGACAACAGTAATTACTCTTTTTCATTTGACAAACCAGTTAGTGCTCAAGTATTAGAATCCTCAAGATCTACCACAACCAAGGACCTGAACTCAGATCTTCTAGCTATATCCCAACCTTGTAAACTTCTGTGCCACCAAAACTTTGTTCTTTCTGATCTCTCACAAGAAGGAGCTCGCATCCCTCCCTCCTTCCCTTCAGTAATACTGAGATATCCAAACATGATCAGATTTCTCTTCTTGGACTGACTTGCATCTCTGATCTTTCCTGACATAACCATATTTCAACTATAGCTTCTGCAACCATCAAAAAACTTGGTGTACTTTTTTGCACCAGACACTGCTTCACACCCTTCACAGCTGCTAATTTTATACAAAGCCCAAAATCTGCCCAGCCATGGAATATTGCTCCTGTATTTGAAGTGATGCACCAGAATCCTCTCTAAGATTGCTTCATTCTATCTGGAGTAGGGCAATCCAGCTAATTAATGATCCCTCTCTTTTACAGACCCACTTTAATCCCTCTCTCATAGATGTTCAGTTTTTGCCTTGTGCCTCTTCTACAGATACTTTCATGGACATTGCTCTGCTGAATTGGCCACTATTATTCCTCCACTCACCTCCAAAATTATTAAAACAAGAGCCACTGCTAACCAACAGCCTTTTACAGTCCATCTTAAAACTCACTGAACCAACTTCACTTCCTCTTTTATTCCATTTGCTTCTGTCCTTTGGAACAGTCTCTCCCACTCTGCCTTCTCCCAAAGATTGCAACCCTCAGCTATTCAAGCAAAATGTGAACAGACTCCTTCTTTCTTCTATTCCTCTTGCCCACATATGGCAGTAGTGTGCTATAGGTCTTGTTGCTTTTTTTGTGTGTGGATCAGATATAAATATATATATATTTATTTATTTATATATATATAAATATGGAAGGAGGCGGTTTGTGTTCATTTATGCAAGAGTTAGAGGAAAAGAGTGTTGCTAGGAGGTTGGCTTTTTCTTTGGGTATTGCAACACTGGTGTCATGTGGATAGGAGGAGGGGGTGGGAGCATAGATGAGCAAAGTTACATCTGATGGCTTTTGCAAGGGACCAGAAGGGACAAGTTTTCTGTTATTGGCCTTTATGAAGTTAGATTCAGATTTGCTGATATTGCATGCTTCCACGTAGGTTGAGTATGAAGCTGGCGGTTCTTGATACAAGCCACCCACGTAGGGTGAGTTTTTTACTTTGAATGTTTTCATACATTTGTTGAACCAGGGCTCAGAAAGTGGACAGGAATTTTGTTGAATGCCTTCATGCCACAGTGAATGATTCTGTGCCCTGCTTAGTGCAAGTGCCTTGGTCAGAAGAGTAGAAGCAATAGTCATGTCATCGAAGAGAAGAGTAGTAGTAGTAATTCCAGAGATCATCCCACTTTTTTTACCTTTGTAATGCCAGGGGACATAAAATTGGGTGTGATCAGAGGAGGGACATTCTGTGAGACTGTAAACTTGCATAAGATTGTGATTTGAGTTGCCGAGAGGAGAGGTAACCTTCACTGTGTGTCTGGAAAGAGAACTAGTTAAAAATATATATACCGGTAAATATAAATAAATAAGATCAAAGGTATTGGGAAAGTGGAGAGGTCTATCTGGAATTCTGGTAGATAGCTGCATGACTGGTGTTAGAGCATTGCTTATAGCAAAAACTTTTGCATCACATCCAGCTTGATCAGTTGTGTTGGGGATGGGGGGGGGGGAGTTGGAGCTGTAGAGATTCAGGTCACCTAGAATGATGATTTTGCTGTTTGGATTGCTGGATTGAAAAATGTCGAGTTTCATGGAGAGGAAAGTGAAGAGGTCTTTGTGGTTTTCAGAGTTTGGAGACTGGTAAGTGCAGCAGATGAATGTTACTAAGTAGAGCAAGGAAACCATCAGCCAGACGAGGTCAAAGGTAGAGGATTCTAAATTTGGCATTCTCTGGCAGGCAATGTCAGAACATACAAAGGCACAGGTCAGAAGAGTCATCTAATAATAAACCAATGTAGTTGGTTTGCCACCCTTGTAGCAAAATGAATCATGAAGAGTATAACTTGGTTGATGCAGCTGCAGTTTGGGTTTCTGTTAAGAGAAGGAGGTCTGGTTTCAATGTCAATAAGTGGCAATGAACATTGTTTATATTGGAATTTATTCTCTGGATTTGTAAATTAGATGTGGAAATGATTTTGTTGTTGGGATCCCAGTAAGTTTGGAATATTGTGTTTGGTTTGATTTGTTTGGATGAACTAGTTGTCAAGGGAGATTTATTTTCTTCACAGTGTTGCTGTCATTGCTTGTCTGTTTCATTTTTTATTTTTGGTTTATTGTTAGATGAATGAGTAAGGGCATACAGTGGAAGGAGTGGACTTGTGAACATGACATCCCATACAGAGAGTGATCAGTCTCCTTGCTCCCACATACCACTACTCAGACTCCCTCACCAGACACAACCTGGAAAGTATGTGGTAGCAAGATTATGCAACAGTTGACTAGGAAGCCTTCTGATTCATTACTGACCAGTTTGGGCCTATATACTATCTGGCAGCCAGCCTGAATTACCACCATTTTAACTACCGTATCCTCAAAGTGGAGGAGGGTCTGGGTCTCTTAAGTCCTTGAAGGGGTGTCACTCACACTGCAAGAAGAGATGGAGGCTGGAGCCACTGCTCTGGAGGCCAAACATAGCTTTCACCCTTCAGGTCCCCCAGTAATCAGGGTGGTGGTGTCTCACTGGGCTATGAAGGTTCATTTACAACGTACCAGTCTAGTTGGTATTTCCTTCAACTAGGAAGATATTCTTTTCAGCGGGAATTCTCGCCTCAAGCACAACAGTTCCTTTTGCGGAAACAGGACATACTACAGGAAGGTGGGGTTGACTTGACAGGGAGAGGCTGTATATTGCACATTCTTACCCATTAGTGGTCCTGTGATCCTAAGTATTGATGAGTTGAGACATCAAGTGAAGATTATAAATGGTATGCTAGCAGAACTGCGAGGAGAAAGGACTTCATTTTGTGAATTTGTATGAGATAACTTTGAGGAGTGGATGAAGCTGTGTAGAGAAACAAGTTATATTTAAATGAATTTGGTGTGAATGGGAGACCTGAGGAAGCAAGTGATGATGTGAAAAAACAAAGAAGTAGAATAGCAGAGGTGAGTGGCATGAAAGAAAAGAACACAGACACAGAGACAAGGTGAACAGGACAAGGTTAATCAAAGTGAACAGGGAGACAGATACTGTGTGAGAAATGAGAATGATGGATACAAAAGTGGAAGTGTACAAGAAAGAATAGAGATGGTCAGGGATGTGGGGAGGGGCAACATATGAGGATGACATCATGACAGGAATAGAGATGAAAGGATATGATGTTTTTCATGAAGACAGGCAGTACAGAAAGGTTGCAGAAGTGTTGTTTCTGGTAACAGAAGAGCTATGCCCAGCCAAGGTAGAGATGCAAATAGTGTCGGTGGTTTTGAAGCAGTAGCGTGAAATAGAGGTAGACAGGATGAAATCTTTAGTTGGGTATTGCTAGTAATCTGGAAATCAGAGAGAAGGAAATCTATAGTAAATTGGTCTGGATAATAAGAAAAGGGGTGACCATTATTGTTAATTGTAATTATGGTGATATAGAATGCAATGAAAAGACAGCATCTGGGGACAAAGAGAATGAATTTCTTGAGTTTTTGATTTACAACCTTAAGCAGTACATAACAGATGATCAAAGGGTCTTGGATTACCTAATCCAAAGATATTATTGTAAATGAGATATCAAATCTGCTTCCAGTCAGTGAAAGTGACCATGAAGTGCTTACTTGGGTAGTGACCAGCTATTTGAGGACTTCTCTGAGAAAAGGATATATATGGAACTTGTAAGGCTGGTGATTATAGTAGCTCAGATAGCTTGCAGTAGTATCAGTAAGTTCAGGAACTGCCTGGTGGAGACAGTGTCAGATTGCATTCCCAAGATCAGCAGGTCCAATAAGGGTATGTATGAAATAGATGAATGAAGAGGTCAGGTATGTGATTTGTAAGATGACATTATGGAGGTGACCCAAGATTGAACTTCGTGACCAAAGGAACGTGGTAGATTTTTCTGTAGTAAATTTCCTTTAGAATTTTAATGGCTATATAATGATTAATACAAAGAGCAGGAGAAAAGGGTAACTCACTTGGGAAGGTTATGCTGCTCATACTGTGCTCAATAAAGTGCATTATGAACAACAATGAGGCTAAAGAAATCCTAGGGAGTTCTTTCGCTACATGGCCAGCATAAAAAAAATTATTATGGAAGGATGATATTAATTGGTGATAATGGTTGAATGATAACCACCAAGCATGATATAGTACAGATGTTAAGTGATCAATTTATATAAAGGTATTTCATCTCAATGAATGTAACATCATGTAGAACTAGAGACCAGTGGAAAGGGAGGAGCTGAAGTTGATGTCATTAAGGGCTGTAGGACTTGATGGTTTATCACCGCATGTCTTGAGGGAATGTTCCAGGTATTTAACAACTGCTTTGAAGTACCTTTCGAACATAAGTCTTAGATTGGGCCAAGTTCCAAAGAAGTGGAAAGAGAGCAAAATTATTCCACTTCATATAAGACTAAGGCATAGTGGAGACCAACTTCAGAATTTAATTGATAATAGCAGCACTCTCTTTGATGGTTAGCGTGGGTTTGCTACAAGAAGAATGTGCTTAAGCAATCAACTTACTTACTTACTTTGCTATAATAAGGTGACAGATGCATTGGACAAATGCATCCTTAGTGGTATATTTACATTTTGCTAAAGCCTTTGATAGATTGCCACATGATAAGCTGGTAATTAAACTGGAACAGATGGGATAGGACAGTAGTTTAGTGCACTGGATTAGAGATTGACTGTCTGATAGGTATGAACAAGTTGTGTATGCTGGAGCAATATCCTACAAAAGGAAAGTCACTAGTGGTGTGTTCCAGGGGTCTGATTTGCAGCTTTTGTGGTTTGATTTGTACATAAATGACATTAAGAAGAACTTGAATAGTGATATACAATTGTTTGCAGATGATGCAAAGTTGGGGAGAACTATGAGATGTAGTAGAACAGATGTTCTAGCCTTGCAGGACTTGGATAGACTGGGTGAGTATGTGGGAATACTAGTTGAATGTAGGAAAGTGTTAGAAATGTTAGACTTGAAATTTCTGGGACATTTTGCTAAAATTTGAGGACAGCACAGTGGATTATGGCAATGATGCAGAGAACAGGGATATATAAAAATAAGGATGTTATGATTTCTTTGAACAGAGTACATAGATTTGACCACCTGATTTTTGAAAGGATGAAGAGATGGTTCTAAAAGGTTCAGAAATGATTTATGAAGGTGGTTCTGGTCTCTGAAATATTGAGTATGAAGAAAGATTGAGAGAATACAGTATCCAGTGGACAGGAGGAGGGGGGAGGGGGACATGATAGAGACATATAACTTTGTAAGTGATTATTAGCAGGTTAGTGTGGATAAGATTTTTCATGGAATGGGTGGAGACGGTGGGAGAACAAGAGGCCGTCTCTCTGAAAGTTTCATAAGGAGGGTGTTGAGGGCAACTGGGTGAGGAGTAGGTCTTTTGTTTTGAGAGTGGCGGGTAATTTCAATGCACTGCCTGAAGGGTGCTGTTGAGTGCTGAGATGATGAATGCATTTAAGTCACAGTATGATTGAGCTATGTGTGTGTGTGTGTGTGTATGTGAAAGTGGGACTTCCCACATTGAGTCTTTTGACTCCATGGAGGTCTGTTGTTAGTAATGTTATATAATAATTATATTGAGCTTGGTGACCAAAGAAAAGTGGTAGATATTTCTGTAGTAAATTTCCTTTAGAATATTATTAATGTTGTGAGCCTTACCCAGGTCTATTTGTAGTTTTTGTTATAACAAGTGGTAATGGGTACACATCTGTAGCACAGTCAGCAAGATGATCTTTGTTTGGAAAGACCAGACTTTGAATAAAAAAATTTAAAAAAAACTAACAGTTTTTTTGAGTAGTGATAGTTGACTGCAATAAATATGTTGAATTTTCTTGCTTAAACAATTTACTATAATTTTTCTCCAAGCAGAGATCTTTTGCACAGTTTTGATTCTGTGAAATTTCTGCCTTCACAAGTATGATAAGTATTACCACCTTATCAAAACAAACACAAAAAAATGCAATATTTCAAATGAGTGAGATAAATAGTGCTGGTTTAATTTTACACTCAGCTGTTAATACATACAAGGGTAGTCTGAAAAGTTCTCGGCCTCGACCATAGATGGCAACACTATCAGCAACATTTCCTTTTCTAAGTTGGTACATCTGTCATAAGCATCCGTGTGAAATTGCAAGTCATTCTCTGAAGTAGTTTGTTTTATACAGCTGTCTGAAACAAAAGTGCTGTCTCCCTTGAAATGGATAAAATTGAGTATCGTGCAGTTATAAAATTATTTGTAAAAGAAGGTTTAACACCAAAAGAAATTCATTCGAAGTTCATAAAAATGTATGGGTGCTCTTCTCCTTCGATTTTGACAATTAAGAAATGGGCTGCCGAGTATAAACATGGCCATACCAGCCTTGAAGATGATCCACATGAAGGACGTCCAAAAAGTGTAACAACACCAGAAACCATTGATCTAGTGCATGATATGGTATTGGATGACCGCAAGTCAAAGTGCATGAAATTGCTGAGACTATAGGCATTTCAAAAGAACGTCTAGGATATATTTTGCATGAAGAATTGCAAATGAAAAAAGCTTTGCACAAGATGGGTGCCATGCTTGCTCACAGCAGATCAAAAATGCACTTGCATGAAAATCTCTGAACAGTGCTTGGAGCATTTTAACAAGAATAAAACTGATTTTGTGCATTGATTTATTACTATGGATGAGACTGGGATTCACCATTACACACCAGAATCCAAACAGCAGTCAAAACAGTGGACAGAAGCTGGTGGTTCAGCATCAAAGAGGACAGAGTCGATTCCATCAACAGGAAAGATCATGGCATCGGTGTTTTGGGATGCTAAAGGCATGTTGTTTATTAATTATCTTGATAGGGTAAAACAATAACTGGAGAATATTTTTCCGATCTTTTAACCAGACAAGACGAAAAAATTCGTGAGAAAAGACTCGGTTTGCAGATGAGAAAAATCATCTTTCATCAGGACAATGCACCTGCCCACAAAAGTGTTTTGGCAATGGGAAAATTAAGGGATCTGCACTATGAATTGTTTGAACATCCACTCTATTCCTCCAGATTTGGCTCTCTCTGACTTCTATCTCTTCCCAAAACTAAAACTCTTCCTCGCTGTTTAGCATTTTTCTTTGAATCAAGAGATGATTACAGCTGTATCTGCAGATTATCTGCAAAATAACCCTCTACAGGGTTATTTTGCAGATCTTACTGAGAACCACTAGAGGGACAGGATAATGGCGCTTGAATAAATGCAGTGGTATTAAGGGAGAATATGTTTAAAAATAAAAATAATTTTGAAATTATAAATTCGTTTTTTCATTGTTAGGCCAAGAACTTGATTTGCCTGTCAGAGATAGAACACTAAACTAAAGTTATATTTAAGGAATCAACAGTCTTAAGCCATATCCAAAAGAATGAATTTTTACTGCCTGATAAGTTATTTCCAGCTATGAAAGTGGTTTTCAATATCATGTATTCAGTTCTTTCATGTAAGAAGTGGTCATCACTCACTCAACAGTAATTTTAATTATCATTTAGAGCTTTTGATGTTTAAGAACATGCTAGAGCAATGGTGCATAGTATACTAAAATGTCATTTGTTTCATTCTTGAATTTGTCATCATTTATTGATACTGACAGGAGAAATATATGATAACCGCTCTGGAACAAACCAGAAATGCAAGCAGAGCCTGTTGTTGCATTGGAAGTATAAACTATATCTGTCTTAGTCATACAAAGTACTTTTATTATATATATAGAGAGAGATAAACTTGTAAGTGTATTTTTATATTCTATTTTTCCCCTTTTTCATTTCCAGCTCAGTCATTTCCAACACCAATGGAAGAGCCTAAGAAAGTTCTTAAGGTCCATTACTTGGGCACAACTCAAGTTACAAGAGCAGTAGGAATGGAAGTACTAAATTCTGCTATCGATACCTTAGCAGCACAAATTGTCCCTTCCCACTATAAATTCGTGAATGTTGCAGTAGCTCCTTCTACAATTACAATTACAGAACCAGGGGTAAGGACATTTCAAGGTTGCTCTTAATTAAATAGTATTAACTGGTACCAAGTGGATATGGCTGTAAGGTAGATTTATGTTTATAGTTTTAATATGTGTAAGATTATTAAAAAAATAATTTTAAGGATGGATGGGGTTACCATATATGTTTCATCTCCTGTTTACAGAGCACATACAGGCAGTTCCCACTTTATGAATTCCTGGGATTACCAGTCCGAGTATCAAGTGTCAACAAATAAATAATCAAAAATATGACCATTAATTGCAATAAATAAATGCTAAACATTCATAACTATGTCATTTCAAGCCATGTGTGTGTAGCTATACAATACAGTACTACTATACACGTGTTTTGCTTGTGTAAGCAGATGACAGCTCACTGACTCACATAACATAAATCACTTACCACATTATTAAGTGGTTGTTTTGCCCTTTCTTTTTGCTATCTTGTTTTTATTTCACATTTGATTTCACAGATGAGTCTTGACAGACTTTGTTCTTAAGAAGGACCTCCTGCGATGAGTCTTTTGACTCCACGGAGGCCTGAATAATAATAATAATAATAATTTATCCATCTTATTAATACTATGAAGAACGATGTTAATAAAAAGAAACAGTGAAGATGAACCATCAATGAGTATAAATGTGGTAATGATGAAGAATAAACATTCCTCAAAATTTGTGTGACATAAATAATTTGCTTCATTTTAAAGGGAATGTTTTCATTTCTTTTGATAAATAAACTGTTTATTCATAAACTATCATTTTGTTGACTGTTATTTAACATTACCATTACAAATTTCATTGTGCAGCATAACTTTTGTTTTTAACATTGTTAGACTTAATAGTCTAACAATGAATGAATGGTTCTAGCATGTATGTATTAAGCTATGGAAAATAAATTCCCATTTTACAAACTCACACTAGGAACTACCTGTACTTTATATTATTTCGAAATACATGCTAGAACCCATTCATTAAAGGAGCACTTACATTATTAAAACACTTAAGGAATAGAACAACGTAGTTAAGGATATAAATTAAATTAAACTTTAATAAATATTTTCCGATATTTCGGCAAATATTTGGCCACATGGCTCTGAAACACTTCTCTCCTTCTTAACACACTTAAACAACCAACACCCCAGAATCAAATTCACTCTGGAAAAAGAGGAAAACAACAGCCTCCCTTTCCTAGACACACTAGTCACCCGCCAGCCTAAGGGATCCTTGGTTTTCTCAGTTTACAGAAAACCCACCCGTACAGGCAGATACATTCACCAACAATCCCACCACCTCCCCTCACAACAATATGGAGTAGTGAAAACACTATACAACAGGGCTAAACTAATCTGTTCAAACGACTTGGCCCTAAACACTGAACTAAATCACATCTTCAACACTTTCTCAGCCAATGGCTACCCCCCCCCCCCAAAAAAAAAAAAAAAAATCCAAAAAATATTAGAACCTACAAACCACAGATCCCCCCCCCCAACAAGGATTACTCTAAATTCATCACCATTCCCTACATCCGAGGCACCTCGGAAAAGATTACCAAAATCTTAAAAAAACATGACCTGACCTCCTGTTACAAACCTTACAGAAAATTGGCATCACTTATCCGCTCCACTAAAGACCAACCACTTCCCCTAGACCTACCTGGTGTTTACCAGGTCCCTTGCAGTTGTAAACTGTCTTACTTTGGCCAAACAGGCAGGACAGCGAATATCAGAATTTCAGAACACAAGGACTACATCCGTTTTCACAAATACAGTCATTCTGGGCTTGCGGACCATGCTCTGGATATACGCCACAGAATACAGTGGAAGAAAGCTACAGTGATACACCGTAGCAAATACAAATTTGAAAGACTCTTTATGGAATCAGCCTCAGCCCTAAGAAATTCTCCAAACCTTAACAAATTTGGTTGTATGCGACTGCCCCAAATTTGGGAGGCCTACATCTGCAGACCTTCAGCCCAACGGCCAAGAACACCTACTTAGCCCGCTAGAAGGCACCATCAGGACTTAAGGAATAGAACAACGTAGTTAAGGATATAAATTAAATTAAACTTTAATAAATATTTTCCGATATTTCGGCAACGTCACGTTGTCATTTTCTAAAGGAACTTACAAAAAAGTTACGTGCCGAAATATCGGAAAATATTTATTAAAGTTTATTTTAATTTATATCCTTAACTACGTTGTTCTATTCCTTAAGTGTTTTAATAATACATAACCAACGTATAAGCCTGTCTACGAGGAGCACTTACATGTTTTTATAATTATGGTTTTAAGAAAAGTTTTGAAAATTTACTAATTTCTAAATGCTTTCTTTTTAAGGATAAAGTAAATGCCGGCCTGGTTAGTTGTGTGGCTAGCATATCTTTTCTCCAACCAAACAGGCTGCACCCACAGCCTATTTGGTTGAATCAATTTCATCGCCTGGTGTGACACCATCTCCCTACTTATTTGTGGCCTGAAATATCTTGAAAAAGTTCAATGTTTGGTCTCTCTAGAGCAGTTTCCAGACTATGAAAAAACAATCAATGCAAAAAAAATGCAATAAAAAAAAATACCATATTTTTCTATAGATAACGCGCACCCTCAACTTTTTCATCACTCCTTTTGATGTATAGATAATGCGCATGCACCAACTAGTGGTAGATTTAGGAAGTACAAACAGGGGACTTGTATGGGCTGCATCATTCTCTTGTAACTAGTTGCATCAACAATTGAAAGGTAGGTGTACATTTTTTTGTATTTTATGAAGTTACATTATTCCTGACATCCTGTTTTAAAATATTTCATAAAGTAAATCATTATTTGTTTACAATTTGTTATTAGATCTGAATTACCCATGGAAGACAGAAGTACTTCTCGGAGAAAATCCTACACGGCGCAGTTCAAGCTTGAAGTGGTAGAAGTAGCAAAGGAAAAGACAATCGTGAAGCTGGTAGATTGTTCAGTGTTGGAGAAAGTAGTGTTCGTGAATGGTGAAAGGCTGAAACAGTCCTGAAATGTTTACATATGAGAAAATGTGCTATGAGGTTTAGAAGGTGCTTGTGGCCAACCATAGGAGAAAAAAAACTGTTTGTTTGGGTTGTTAGTGAAAGAGCTAAAGGTATAAGAATATCTACTGTCTGTGTGTTGCAGGAATTGAAAAGAATTGCACAAAACGATAACATAAAGGATTTCAAGACCAACCCATCTTAGGTTTTTGGATTTATGAAGAGAAACAATTTAAGTGTGCGCTCCTCCACTAGTGTTGGACAAAATTTGCCATGTGACTGGGAAGCGAAAGTAGCTAAAGTTCATTTGTTTCTGAGAGAAAACTTGTGTGGGGTTGATGCTTGTCACTTTGGGAATATGGATGAGGTTCCTGTAAGTTTTGATATGCCTAGTTCTAGGACTGTGAATCTGAAGGGAGCAAAAGAGGTTTCAGTTGCTACAACAGGGCACAAAAGGTCTGCAGTAAGTAACTGCAGATTGTTCCAAACTGCCATCAATGGTGATTTTCAAAAGAAAGACTTTTCCAAAAGGTTGCGATTCCAAAGATATTATTGTTACTGCTAATGATAAAGGTTGTATAAATTCCGACGTTATGAAATTTTGGTTGGAGAATGTGTGGCGAAAGAGAAAAATGGCATTTTTCAACCCAAAATCTTTGTTAGTGTTGGATTTGTGTAGGGCACACACGACAGCAGAAGTTAAAACAATTGTAAGTATTACAAATTGGCCATCATTCCAGGTGGTTTAACAAAAAAAAACTCCAACCCCTTGATCTTTCAGTAAATAAACCATTCAAAGACAATTTGCGGACTAAGTGGGAAGACTGGATGATGAATGGCATCCACGAATATAACAAAACAGGACAGATGAAAAGAATGTCATATAAAGATATAGTTACTTGGATTGTAGAAAGTTGGGCTACTGTAAGTGAAAACTGTGTTACAAATGGTTTCATTAAAGCACAAGGGAATGCAGTGGTGTACAGTGACAATGATTATGAAGCTGAAGAAATACCAAACGAAATCTTTAATACAATTGATTCATTCAATATTGAGTCTGATGAAGAATTTTTTTGGTTTTGAATAGTGTAATATTCAATAAATATTAAGTAATACTTCTACCTTAGTTTTATTATTACATTTGATTTCTGAGAGGAGATTTCCACATAGCCTTTAAAGGAATGCAGAGAACCGACCAGGGCTTCTGACCTAATGTCCAATCCTCACCTTTGGGTATCTACTTGGATACTGAACGAACGAGGATGGGCTTTCAATTTGGGATTTAGCCGACCAAATTGTATTCTTATTGGTTAAACCAAAATAAAAAATGGTGGTACAACATGACAAAATTTCATGCCGGCTGGGCCGTCGCCTGGTTAAACAAGGCCCCCATTGTTTTCGCCAGGGCAAACAGCGAAAAGTCAGCTACTGGAACAAATCTGAAAACACACCCCAACTCAACATCACCAGAGATAAAGATTGGTATTATCAACATAAGAAGCCTCAATGGCAAAGAAATGGAGCTAGCTGAGGAATTAGATAAGTACCAGATTGACATAATGGGTGACTGAAACAAAAAAGACAAAAACTGGTGAGATCTTTCTGAGCAATAAATACAAAATGTTATATTCAGACAATGACAATCAAGGAAAAGGAGTAGCCATAGTATTCAACACAAAATACGAGGCTAATCTTCTTGAATGGCAGTCAGTCTCAAGTAGAGTAATGTGGGCAATTTGAGAATGGGGAACTGGACAATGAAACTTATTTGTGCCTATGGTCCCACAGAAGGTTCCACTAAGTTAGAAGTAGGGGAATTTTTTGAGGCTTTAGAAAAGCAACTGACACAATGAAAAAGGAAAAGTTGGTCCTTGTTGGGGATCTAAATAGCAGAGTAGGAAATGATTATGAGACATACAAAAATATTTTGGGAAAATTTGGAGAAAAGAGCAAAGCTAATAATAATGGCAAATATCTGTTGGATTTCTGCTCAGGACATGGACTGGTTATTACTAACACCATGTTCCAATATAAAAATGTGCACAAATTCACATGGAAAGAAGAGGCAAGGAATAAGAAAAGTCTCATTGACTATGTTATTGTTGATAGTGATGTTTTCTCATTGGTGCAGGACACCAGAGTGTACAGAGAATTTGAAATTGGAAGTGATCACTATTTAGTCTTGAGCAGGATAAAGTTGAATTTCAAATTGAAAGGAATAACATGTAAGAAAATTTTAAAGCGAATAAAAGTTGAGCAGCTCTCAGATGTGAACTGTAGACTAAAATACACAAAGATTATTGAATTAAAAATGAAAGAGTTTGAGAATGGGAATCAAACCTTGGAGATTCAGTGGCAAACCTTGAAGAAACCCTGATTGATTCAGCTAGAGAGGCATGTGGTGAAGTTGTCCTCAATACAGGGTTGACAAGGATAGAAAAATTAGAACTCCATGGTGGACACAGGAAGTTAAAGAAGCAGTGAAGGAAAAGAAGAAAGCATATCAAAAGTTCCTGGCAAATAAGTCAGTTTGTGCTCTTAGAGAATACAGAGACAAATGCAAGAATGCTAAACACTGTGTAAAACTAGCTAAACAAAAGTCATGGGAGGACTTTGGCAAGAATATAGAAAATAATATCAAGAAGGTGGCAGAATATTCTGGTGGTTGTTGAAGAAGCTTAGGAATGGAGGAAAGAGTGCTGTAAAAGGAATTAGAGATGATAAAGGTGATGTGAAAACCGGAGAAAAGGATATCCTTGAAGTATGGAGTAATTACTTCGAAAAATTGCTAAATGAAAGTAGCAGTGATGACAGTCCCGTGATAAAAACGCTGACCAGGCATGGAATCAGGAATACACATCCATGCTTGAAGTAGAAAAAGCCATCAAAAGTCTGAAATGTGGAAAGGCAGCTGGAGTAGATGTTATTCGACCAAAAATGCTCAAGTATGGAGGTGTAAAGTTTTACAGTGGCTACACTGCATAGTTCAGAGGGCCTGGACAGAAGAACAAATTCCAGATGGAGTAGAGCTCTCATAATACCCATATATAAAAAGGGAAATAAAACTGAATGTGAGAATTACAGAGGTATTTCCCTACTAAATGTTCCTGGCAAGATCTATGCAAGTATACTTGAGAAACGATTGAGAAGAATTGTGGAAGTAAAGCTTGGTGAAGAACAAGCTGGATTCAGGCCAAATAGAGGCTGTCAGGATCAGATCTTCACTTTACGACAAATAGTTGAGAAAGCATGTGAATATAACAAAGATCTGTATTTAAGTTTTGTTGATCTGGAAAAGTCATATGACAAGGTGCCAAGAGAGAAGCTATTCAGTACGCTACAGTTATGTGGTGTCAGTGGGGCATTATGTCAAGCAATACTTAGTCTGTATTTGAGTTGTAAGTCGGCAGTTAGAATTGAAGGAAGTACAGGAAGATGGTTTAATGTTAAATCTGGTGTGAGACAAGGATGTACATTATCCCCTCTGTTATTCATTATCTATATGGATCACATTATGAAGGAAAGTGGTATTAAACATGATATCAAAATTGGAGATGTTAATGTCAGCTCTTTGCTTTATGCAGATGATGTTATACTTCTAAATAAATCCGCTACAAGTTTGCAAGATTCCCTGACTAAATTGAATAACTGTTGTAATAGATATGGTATGAAGGTCAGCAATAAAAAGACAAAGACAATGAAAATAGGCAGAATCATTGGAAATGTCAGCTCTGTTGTGAATGGAGAACCTGTGGAACAAGTAAAACATTTCAGCTACTTCGGCGCGATTTTTAGTGAAGATGGTAAATTCAATATAGAAATAAACAACAGAATCAGCAAAGCTGGTATGGTAGGAAGTCAATTGAATAAATTCATATGGAATAAGAGAGAAATTAGTCGGAACACTAAATTAGCTGTATACAAGACAGTGTTCAAACCAGTTTTAACTTATAGATCTGAGAGCTGGGTCAGAAGTAAAACACTTGACCAAAGACTAGAGACTGCAGATATGAGCGTCCTGAGAAAGATTAGAGGCGTGAACAGATGGCATCAATGGCAATATCATATTAAAAACGAGGATATTAGGAAAGAACTTGACATTGTCAGCATCCAGGAATGTGTTAGCAGAGCTAGTCTCAGGTGTTATGGTCACTTAAATAGAATGGTAGAGGATAGATTAGCAAAACAAGTGTTCTCTGCCAGGTTGGCAGGAAAATGACCCAGAGGAAGATCAAGATATAGGTGGATTGATACGGTACAAAGTGCCTTAGACGATAGAAATATAATATCTGATAATGTTGGAGTCTTGACAAGTATCAGGCTGATTTGGAGGAAAATTGTAGATAGGAAGTTAGTAATGATGTAATTTTTTTCATGTAGTACTATCATATCCTGTACACCCCTTGACGGTACATGGCAGGAATTTGATGATGATGATGCTAGAACCCATTCATTAAAGGAGCACTCACCTGTTTTTATAATTACATACTAGGAAACGTGCTATGTGGTTTGGAAGGTGCTTGTGGCGTTCTAAACATATCTTGTGTAGAAGATATCTTCTAAACATGTGGCTAGCATATCTTTTCTCCATCCAAACAGGCTGTGGGTTCAAATTCCCCGACATGGATATTTTGTGATTGTCTTTAGTTGGCAGATGGATTTCATAGCCTGGTGTGAGACCACCTCCCCACTTATTGGTGGCCTGAAATAGCTTGAAAAAGTTCAATGTTTGTTCTCTAGAGCAGTTTCCAGACTATGAAAAAACAATCAATGCAAAAATATATATATATATAATTGATAAAAATAGAAAGAAAAAAAAATCCTTAGCCTACCTACGATGCAAAATGCTATAGGTTTGCATATAACCTTTCATGAGACAGCATAAAAGAAGTGGGGAGGGGACATAAAATCAGATTTTGAAGGTCAAACTATCTGGTGGTCAGTTTTGATACTTACACTTTTGAGAACAGTATTTTTATAATTTTAGGTACTTTCAAAAAGACTTAAAAGAAATAGGCAAATCTTTAGAATAGATCTGAAAATAATTTTGAATATTTTAAAGTAGTTCCCAGCTTTATGAGTTAATTTGTTCCTCGTTGCACACTCATAAAGCAGGAATCTAGTTCCTATAGATCAGTGTTTCTAAACGGGGGGGGGGGGGGGGGGCAATTAGAAAATGTACATGTAAATATTTATATTATATTTTTTCAGAACTTGGCTGACTATTATGCTAGAGAGGGGGCATCAAATTCTTTGAGATGTTGAGGTGGGACATCAAGATCTTTGAGACGTTAAGGTGGGGCATGATCCAAAAAACAACGAGAAACACTGCTATAGATGTAATGTTAAAAACAAGGGTTACATTCTCAACGATGAAATATGACCATAGTAATATTTTAGGTGGGAGCTGAATTTCACCATGTGTGAGACCAGTAGCCCACTTATTGGAAGCCCGAGGTGGCTTGAATAAGTTACATGTTTGGTCTCTAGAGCAGGGGTTATTATTATTACCCAAGACCTCATGGAATCAAAGACTTATCTGAGAGGTCTTTTTATCACACACACACACACAGCTCATCATACTGTGCTTTGAACACATTCAAACTCCCTGCAGACACCACACTCTCAGGCAAGGCATTCCAATCATTTACGTCTGCACGAAAAAAACCTGCCTCTTACTCCCCTTTATACACCTTCTTTATACAGTTTCCAGGGATGACCTCTGGTTCTAGCCCAATCTCCCACTATTTTCTGTAGAACTTCTCTAGCATTGATTCTATAACAACCCCTTACCAACTTGTAGGACTCTATCATATCTTCCCTCTTCCTCCTGTCCACCAGACTCTGCAAATTGCGTCTCCTCAATCTTTCCTCATACTCGATATTCCAGAGGTCAGAAACTAACTTCGTCGCCTTTGGACCCTTTCCAACATTTCTTCATCCTTTTGAAAACCAGGTGAACAAATCTGAGCACAATAGTCTATGTGTGGTCTAATCAAAGTCTTATACAACAGAATAAAAATCGCCCTACTTCCACACATCAGTGTCCTCCGCATCATTCCCAGAAGCCTTTGTGTTGTCTTCACAATTTTGGCTATGTGTCCCCTAAATTTTAGAATCTTATCCACTATCACCCCCAGATCTCTTATTTCTTCCCCCTCCAACAATGTATCCTCACCAAGCATAAATTCTGCATCCCATCTTTGTTTTCCTAATTTTAAAACCTTACATTTTACAACATTGAACTCACATCCCCATTTCCGTGCCCAATCACTCAATTTATTCAAGTCTTCCTGCAAGGTCACAACATCCTCACTACTCTTCATGGTTCGTCCCAACTTTACATCATCTGCAAACAACTGAATATCTCCATCCAAATCTTCACTTATATCATTAACATACAAGTTAAACAGTGATGGCCCTAAAACAGATTCCCTGAGGCACTCCGCTAGTGACTTTCCTTTTCCTTGACATCACTCCCCCATACACAACTTGTTGATACCTATCAGACAGCCAATCTTCAATCCAATGCACCAGTCTGATATCCAACCCCATCCGCTCTAATTTGACTATCAATTTATCATGAGGTACTTTATCAAAAGCCTTTGTGAAATCCAAGTATATTACTGTGTATCCTTCTCCTCTGTCCAAGTAAGCAGTCACTTTATTGTAATAAGTAAATAGATTACTAAAGAATGACCTCCCTTTCTGGACTATGTAAAAAATAAAAATTAATAAAACATAGGGGGAAAAAAACCCTTAGTCTATCAACAGTGCGAATGTTCTGATGGTAGACTAAGTATGGAAGCCACATAAAAAATAATAATGATAGAGGTACTCTCTAGAAAATCAATTATGCTAATATCATACCCTTCATTGTGAAGTTCACATACTGTAATGATAGAATTTAAATTTTAAAGCTGTCCTCTGTTTCATTCGTGGTCAAATTAAGCAAGAAATTGCAGTCTTTTATGTGATAAACAGGGATTCACTCGCTGCTTTAGACTTGCGAAAGCAGGTACAGAATGGTCATCTAAGTGTAATTTTAACAAGGGGAGAAGTTACGTTTTTTGAACTAGATACATTCTCTCATTGCGAGTTCACAGAAAGTGGATCAGGAAGCTTTAAAACATATTTATATGTCATCAATGTGTAGGTGGAAGGAATGCGATACTATTGATGATCACATGAAGGCAAAAGCTGATGCATTAGCAAGGACTTTAGATACAACTCTTGGGCCGTCTGTGCCAGGACTTTTAACCTTGGAGAAAAGTTATTTTGACATTGGTGGAAATTCTTTAAACTCTGTCATTACAGTATGTGAACTTCACAATGAAGGGTATGAAATTAGCATAACTGATTTTCTAGAAAGTACCAGTTTTCAAGATGTGCTTAAGAAAATGGGACAATGATAGAGGTAATCAAAACCATAGTTTATGATTAAACCATGATATTATCTAAAGAGTTGAAATCTTAATTTTTTTTTTTTTTTCAGAAAAGTTGAATGTATGAAAGCATAGCCTTTGCAATCAAGCAAATGATAAGAGTCATTGGTTTCCAAGATTGTCTTTCTCTTTTGTTTATAAATTTCATGATCACATGCATAAGCAGTTTTTAAATCTGTAGCAACTTTTCTAGTGCACTCTAATGTCTTGAAACAGTTATGTCTCCTTGAAGGAGTAAACAGGTCCTGTTTCAGCTGTTAAATCTTCTTCTTTCTCAGCTTCTTCACACCATTTTATGGAAGGCTTCTTTTCTGAGCTCTCTTAGAAATAAACTATATCAATAAACTAAGCACAGTAGTACTGTGCTGTACAGTACATGGTTTGAAATGCCATATGTATATGTATGTTTAACATCTATTTATTGCAATCTATATTTTCAATTTTGTCTGGATACTGGAAGAAAAGAACTCATAAAGCAGGAATTGGCTATATTTCATTAAAACTTGTTACACTTCTAAGAGAATACTGTATTATCTTGATATACGCAATGATATATGCATATAATTAGGGCATTTAACTTTCACTAATTCCTTGCAAAAAAAAGAGCAATTTGAAGTATCTTAGCTGTACTTTCTCCCAGACTTCATTGATTCACACCCAGACATTATGATTCAGTACAGTAAATACTATTATATAACTAATTTCCAAACCCTCATATCTACAATGCCATTTTAAAAGAAATTCACTGTATCAAAAACTTGACTATATTGAACTGTTTCTGTGATTCTTCAAGTTTGTTATATGGGAATTATTATTATTATTCAGGCCTCCATGGAGTCAAAAGACTCATCATGGGAGGTCCTTTCTAAGAAACACAAAGTCTATCAAGACTCATCGAGGGGGAGGTCCCCCCCCTAAGAAACACAAAGTCTATCATACCACTCCTTGAACTCATTGACCGTTCTCGCTCTCACCACTCCATCAGGCAATGCATCAGGTGGTTGAACCATGCATTCCATGGTTCAACCACCCTCCATGCAAAGAAACCACTCCTCATCCTCTTGCTCACAGTTTCCTTTCGTAACCTCCAGGGATGGCCTCTTGTCATCACTCCTTCCCGCTGTTCAACCAAGCAAAAGAACTTTCCATTGTCAACCCTGTAACCACCTCTCAACAGTTTAAGTCTCAATCATATCACCTATCCTTCTTCTATCCACCAAACTCTGCAGTCCACATTTCCTCAGCCGATCCTCATAACTATCATTGTACAGTCCTGAAACCACCTTTGTACTCTTTCCACAGTTAATTTATCCCCTTCAAATCCTGGGGACCAAATCTGAGAACAATAGACCAAGTGTGGTCTGATCAGGGTCTTATACAACGGAATGATAACTGTTTTATCTCTGCAGGTCAGTGTCCTTCTCATTATTTCAGCAGTCCTCTGTGTTACCTTCACCACCTTTGCAATATGTCCCCTAAATTTCAGGTTTCTATCAATCATCAACCCCAGATCTCTTGTTTCCCCCTACTTCCTCCAGTATAACTCCTCCCATAGAGTATGCAGTGTCCCATCGATGTTTCCCAAACCTCAAGACCTTACATTTTGCTGCATTAAACTGATAATCCCCCATTCATTTGCCCATCTATCTAGCTTATTCAAATCCTCTTGCAGGGCTACCGCATCTACACTATTACTAATAATCCTTCCCAGCTTCGCATCATCTGCAAACAACTGAATGTCCCTTGCAATCCACTGACAATGTCATTGATATAAAGGTTAAACGATATAGGTCCCATTACTGAGCCCTGTGGGACCCCACTTGTAATCCTCTGCTTCCTTGAAACTGACCCATCATACACAACTCTCTGATACCTATCGAACAGCCAATCCTGAATTTAGTTGACCAATCTGACATCCAGACCCATGTGCTACAACTTAAATATCAGCTTATCATGTGGCACCCTGTCAAATGCCTTCGCTAAGTCTAAGAAAATGGCAGTATATGCCTTTTCCTCATCTAACGCTCTTGTAACTTTATCATAAAAGGCTAGCATATTGCTAAAACAAGAGCACCCCTTCACAAATCCATTTTGACTCTCACAGATAACATTACCCTCATCTGCCTAATGCTGTATACAGTCCTTCACTACTTTCTCCAAGATCTTACTAACTACTGATGACACACAAACTGGCCTATAATTAGACACTTCCAGTCTGCTACCGCCCTTATATAATGGCACTATCTTACCTTCCTTCCATTCCATGGGCACCTTTCCTACAGCCAGACTTTCATTGAAAAGCCAGGTCAAAGGCACTGTCAGTTCCCTATCACATTCTCTCAAAACTCGTGGTGAAATACCATCCAGTCCCACAGCTTTGCTGACATCCAGAGTAATCAGTATTTGAAACACACTCTCCTCCTGTACCTCGAACCTGCCCTATCCCTCTAGCATTAAAACTGACTCCTCCAGGATGAAATACTGCAATAAAGTGTTCATTGAACAATTCTACTATGTCCTCTGCATCACCATTTTTATCCCACAATATCATTCTTCCACAGTCATTTCTCCTCCTACTGGCCATATATCTAAAAAATTCCCTAGGATTTTCTTTGGATCTTAAGAAGGGCTAATCTCCCATATTCCAGTTTCATCTTCCTTACCATACTAGTCACTCTTCTGGCCTGTGTCTTATACTCTTCATGCATCTTCTCTTCACCTGTCTCCTTATATCTCTTCCATGCCTCTTTTTCGCATGCAATTCCTGTTTAATATTGTTTGTCATCCACTTTACTCCAAATTGTGTCCTCTTGTTCACTCGTGGTATACAACTTACCATTGCTGCTAACAAATATTCTTTCATAATTTCCTATGCACTAATGATATCCTGGCCTTCCAATTTCTCCTTCCATGAAACTTCCCGAAGTTGATGTCTTAGACTACTGTAATCACCTGCCTTATAATTCCACATACGTTCCTGTCTCTTTGATACTCCTGCATGTCTATTCATTTTCCAAGTCAAAACCATATGGTCACTCTCCAACTGGTGGGAGAGATGTCATCTCAGTTATTATCAACTCCTCTGATGCGATAACCAAATCCAAAACTCCTGAACCTCTTGTTCCCTCTATTACATGTTGCCTAAGACATCTGTCCCTCAAGAATTCTAGAAATTCCGTTCCCTTATTGCTACATGCATCTTCCTCTCCCCAATTTATACTACTGTAGTTAAAATCTCCCATAATGATCATTCTTCTTGCACTTGCCAAACTCAACTGCCTAAACAATTCCTGGTCCCCACCCTCTGTGCTCCTGGGTCTGTAGCAACACCCCACTAAATATCCTGTCTTGCCCACCTCTACCTCACACCTATGCTTTCAAAATCATTAGTGTCACTTCCTTCCAAAGTCTCCACTTTTAGAGGACATAGGTCGTCACTTATCATAAGCAGTACTCCACCACTACGCTTTCCCTTCCTATCCTGCCAAAAAAATGCTATACCCAGCGACTTCTATTCCTGTTATTATATCCTCTTCTGTCAACCACGTCTCAGTGACCCCAATAATTTTTGGCCGGGCTGATGCTATCTGCACCACCAATTCCTCTCCCTTATTCTGGATACTCCTGACATTAGTATATAGCATATAAATGCTGTTTCTATACCCAGCATTATCCCCTCTAGACTCCACTGGGCTCGGTGTTACCTGATGTCATCCCCCTTTTCCCAAGTACCCATTCCCACAAGAGGCCACCCCTGCTACCATTCTCCCTGGGTTATCTATACTACTTGAATGTTGAAAAAACATTAATGGATCTCACAAAGCTTGTTATTGAAGTCAGTGGACTCATTACATGAGTTTGTCACTCAAAGACATTCAACTTGTTTGCTGTCTGCAAAAAAATCTGCACTCACCACACTTTCTGGCAGTGCATCCCACTTGTGTAACACTCTCATGATGAAAAAAAAAAAAAAAAAAAAAAAAAATCTGCTCATTACACAACTCCCAGGAATGGCCTCTTTCCTCCCATTCTTTCCTCCATTCTGATTAATTCTTTCTGCATGAATCCGATACAAAATTCTCATAAACTGATATGCCTTTATCATATAATGGGCTCTGCAGATAGCAGTCCCTCAATCTGTCCTCATATTATTATTATTATTATTACATGACACCTCCAGGGAGTCCAAAGACTCATCAAGGGAGGGCATCTGCTCTACAACTCTGTCTCCACCACTCAATCCACCAACTACAACAAACCGCAACCACACCAATGCCATCTACCACTCGCCACCACAAGTATTTTCACAGAAAATCACAAACATCCATGCCCACGGCAGGATTTGAACCCGCAGCCTTTTGGCTGGAGAGCAAATGCAATCTTGTTCAACCACAACTATAAATTACCAACTACAGTAACTATTAATTATATACTTGGTTTTATCCTTCATCCAAGTGCAAGCAAACAAAGTTTGCACCTGAAGTACCTTCAAGACTGGGACAACTTGTGGTAAAGGTGGTATAAGCTCTCATCACTTGCCTTAGTATCTCATAATGTAAAGCACATCTCCTTGCGGACATGTATAATGCTATGCATTAAGGGAAGGGTCACTACCCAGACCAGTTTCTACCTTTACTGAGGTCTCATCAGTGGGAGCCAGGTCCAGAGGTGGTGATACTAAGGTGGAAGTAATGGAGAAGTCATATTTACCTATACGAGTTGCCAAAGGGTGTCACACCCTATTATTAAAATTCTCTGGATTACAGATAAGTTTATGGAAGTTTTTTCACTTGACTATGCTACCAGTTATATACTTTGTTTTATCCCCCATCCAAGCACAGCAAACAAAGTATATGACTGAAGTACCTTCAGGACTGGTCCTGAAAATACTTCAGTACTGAAGTATCGCTGTATTGATTATGGAGAATGAACCATCATCTGCAGCACTTAGTTGCTGTACTTTGTAAAATAACATGTTGAAATGTTAATGTTGAGATCAATTTAAAAAAAAAATATATATATATTATTATTATTAACACCAGACCTCCATGCACTCAAAAGAATCATTGTGGGAGGTACACATTCTTACACCTAAGTCCATCAAACTGTGCTTTAAACTCATTCACTACATCTGCATTTACCACAATGTCAGGTAATGCAATTCCACTCACCGAACACTCTCCATTAAAGAACTTGATTCTTATGCCACTGATCACACCCTCCTTATACAACTTTATGTGGATGTCCCCTTGTTCTATCCCCTTTTACCCATTCTATAAAAAATTTCTTCAAAATTAACCTGGTAACAATCCTTTACCAACTTAAATGATTTAATCATATCCCCCTCTCTTCCTCCTATTCACGTCTCTGCAAACTACATTCCTTTCATATTCCACATTCCAAAGACCAGTTGCCACCTTAGGCAGTCTTCTTTGAATCCCATCCGATATATCCTCATCACCATGAAAACCAGGGATCGAATCTGTGCACAATAATCCATACAAGGCCTGATAAAGGCATTATACAATAGAACCAGAATCTCCCTATTTCTGCATGTTAAAGTGCTATGCATCATTTCTTAATCTGATGTGATCTAGTGATGATACCTGGCCAGCCTTGGTCATCCTCTGCTGTAAAAACAGGTCACCAAATCCATTACGGTAGTCCAAGTGTGGCCGATTCAGGATCTTTTAAAGCAGAGCTGTAACTTTATTTCTACACCATTTGCCTGGTTCTTCTCAAAGAGCTTTTCAGCCAAAGGCTAATTAGCTGATCTCATACAAAGGTGACAGTTTTTTCTTGGAAACTCAAGCTTTCTATCCCACAAAACAGGCAAACCTGCTGGAGAGCGTAATTAACAGACATAATACACTAGCCTTATTGCCTTAGTTGTTTCAGATATAATTTCATATAACATCTATCCATCCTTGCCTTCTACATTTCAGAATCTTGCACTTCACAACATTGAATTGGCGACTTACGCTGTCTAACCAAAAGTCTTCTGGTGAGCCAACCAGCTTGGCCCCCATTGCTGTATCCAACTTTGTATCTGCACATATTTAAACCTTTCTCAACACTATTTGACTGTCATTGTAGCAAACATCACTATGATAAACTCACTGACTATAGCATACTACCAAAAATTCCAAATTAACCTGGCATTAGTAAGGTGGGGTGTCACAGACCCCAAAAATATAGAAAGAAATAACTGTGACACTGCCACCTTACTAATGCCGGCTTAAAGCTCCATAGGCACAATATTCTGTTAAATGAAATTCAGTATTCCTGTGGTTCCTATGAATTTGTTATAGTGAGAGTTGACTAAAACAAATTACTGTATTTGCCGGCATATAAGCTGCACTTTTTTTCTTTGAAAATAGGTCTGAAAAACAGTGTGTGTCTTATATGCTGATACTCAGTTTTTTATTACTTTCATTTCTGGAAATTTTCTCTGTTCTGAGTTACACGATTTCTTTCTTGCTTCCTTGAGGTGTGTGAGAGCATTCCAGTTACGTAGAGTTCAGCGGATGCGTTGTCATCTATGATCACAGCTATTAAATCACAGATATGCTGTTAAATTTTCTCTAAATTTCTTGGCAAATTATGGCTGAAAAACATCGACATTGAATACAAGCAATATTACAAGCAATTGTATGCAATATTGCATACAAGCTACGTTGCGTATGCTAAAGAACATGGAAACAGGGCTGCAGAGGCATTTCGAGCCACCCCAACTGAGAAAATGGTAAGAACTTGGCCGAATCAGGAAGAGGATCTAAAAAAGCAACTCACAGTAAACATAACGTACGAAGTGGAAACTGCAAAATGGCCAGAACTTGAGGCAGAACTGAATACTTGGATTTTAGACCACAGAAAAGCAGGACTTTCAGTGTCTACAAAAATGATTATTCATCAAGCGAAAGCGATAGCCACTAACAGAGGGATCGCCAACTTTACTAGGTCAACATCATGGTTCATGAAGAGAAATCAGATATGTATGCAGACTAAAACAAAAATATCACAACAGATGCCAGCTGAATATAAAGAAAAAATTATTGAATTTCATTATGTAAATTCATTATAATATTCAGTGTTAAAGTTTTTTTCCAAAAAAATGTGTATAAAAAAGGGGGTGCATCTTATACGCTGGCAAATATCGTATATAATTTGTTGACTGTATAATTTAAATAGTGATGACCCTGAAACAGATTCTTTTTGATGGCACACAGTTATTTTTCTCTTATGGATAGTGACACCCATACATAACTTGCACATATCTATTCAGCAGCCATTTTTCTATCCATCTCATTATCCTTATCCAACTCCTAATTAGACTTCTCCATTGAGATTTGAGACCTGAGAATCAATATTCAGCACCATTGATCATTCTTACACTTGCTTGCCTCAAGGGTAGCCCTGCCCAACTCCCCATAACCTGTTTTCCTCATTCTCCACTTCCATTCTGTCACTGAACAGCATTTTCTGCAGACGACGCTTAATTCCAGATCAATTCAAGTGCAAGCAATCAGTCATATACACTGTGTTAACAAAAGTATTTGGACACGTGTCCTGATGCTGATGATGGCCACTGTGATTTCAAATGAATTCAGAGTTCTAATTCATCTTAAAGATGTTCGATGGGGTTGAGGTCTGGACTCTGAGCCAACCGGTCCAACATTTCAACATTGTTTTGAGGAAACAAGTCTCAGACATGCTGTGTGGTATGGCATGGAGCATTGTCGTGTTGAAACAAGCAAGGAAGTACTTCCACAACATCAGAAGCAAGAGGCTGTCTAGGTAGTCATCAAACAGCATGGTTTTGGGCACATCCACCAGTGGAGCAAGCCCCATCCAACTGAAACATCCCCATACCATTATTGAGCTTTCACCAAACTAGACAGAATGATGCCATCATGCTGGAACTGTTCCCCAGGTAATCTCCAGATCCAAACATGACCATCAGAATGAAACATTTGGAAATGTGATTCATTGCTCCACAGAGCCCTTTTCTAATCATCTATCGTCGAGGAATGGTGTGAAAGACTCCAGTCCAAATGTCATTTGCCATTGAAGGGTTGAGGTATGGCTTGTCCGCATGCAGCTCTGCAGACAGTTCTAGTGCTGACAAATCTCTCTCTCTCTCTCTCTCCAGCATTTAACAGCTTGACTGCGAGGTCTGCCACTGATGATGATGTGCAGGATGCTCAAACATTCCAAGAATGAGCTTGGTCGATCTCAGTCATTCAGTGTCAGTGGCCTGCCAATAATTTGGAATTTTTGGTAGTATGCATTTTCCTGCTGTGGTAGCACTATCAACTTTCCATCTACGAACGACATAAGCAACAGTGGATTTCGATATACTGAGACAGGTAGCAATATCTTCCAATGTCAGACAGAATGACCACTGATGTGACACCCACCTACCGTCTTACATTGGAAGTTTGCCAGTTAAGCTATCTTGACATCGGATACAGTGCAAAACATGCAGCACATCCTGCCTTTTATTACAAAACTTAGGCAGATGCTCCCTGAATATATGCATGTGGTAGGATCCAAAATTTGCATGCACGTAAAGTGTCCAAATATTTTTGTCAACGTAGCGTGTATCTTTCTGTCCACCTACAACCTCCACACCACTCCTTCTGCTCAGCCCACACATTGAATCATTTGCAATCATGGCCTTCTCAATCTGCTCCTGTGATACCCTAGCAGTAGACTTACAATCTCTACTCATTCTCTTAAAAGACTTTTTAAGTGTGCTCTTTCTTTCATTACTGCTACCTTGTTATTCTTCTACCTTTCATGTGATCTTTCTTCTATCTCATTCCCATCATTTGCATTTTATTCATTTTCCCTCAATATTGCAATATTTTTATCTACTTGTTCTTCATGCATGCTCTTGGTCACTATTATTATTATCTACTCTGCTCTCTTGCTTTTGACAGGACCCACACTTCTGGTGCTGTTTTGAAACATGTTTGCTATTCTCTTTTACTGTTTTTTTTTCTCCAACCACAAACCTTTCATCTTAAATAATTAATACGTTATTATTACATGGATATTTCCATGGACTACAAAGATTCATCACTACAGGCTGATGTTTACCATTATTCACACTTATCATATTTCTGCAATATCCCAAGCACCTCCAATTGATATATTTTTATTTCCACATTAGGCTCTGTCACATTATCTATCTCTACTTGGATCATACGACATGGCAAAGTGATCACTCAGTAATCACAATTCTTCTGTCACCTCTATACCATCAAAGAAGTCATTATGGTTATTATTATTTTTTATTATAATAATTATAATAATAAAATTAGTATGTGGTATATAAAACGTAGTATGTGGCCTCGAGGGGGGCCACATACTACCTGCATATACAACATCCGATGGCAGTCCATTCCAAACCCACATGAGAGAAACATCTAAGTCTTCCCCCCCCCTCCTCCTTGATGGCATTAATTTCAAACTTCCAAGGATGTCCTGTCATCCTTTCCTCACCCTCCATAAAATGAAAAATACCATCTACAGAAATCCTATATGATCCCTTCAAAAGTTTATTAGTTTCAATCATATCATCCCTCTTTCTCCTGTTTCCTAGGGTCTGCAGTCTATAAATTCTCAAATTCCAAAACCGACCAGACCTGGACACAATAGTCCAAGTGAGGTCTTATCCAAGCCTTGTAAAGAAGCAAAATGATTTCCTTATCTTTGCATGTCAAAGTTCATTTAGCATTGTAGTTATGTATCCTCCGAGTTGAATGTTCTGCACTCATATTTTATTAGAAAGTCTTGCTTGTCCTGACTTTTTATCCATAGTGAATAGAGCATCCTGATAAATGGCAAGCAGTAACTTTATTATTCTCTCTCTATATATTTTATTTTTATTTTTTTAAATGCTGTGTGTTTATGAGTAAGAGTTGCAGTAAAAGTTATGTGCTTGCAGTGATTTTATCATGTGTGGGCTTGTTTGTTTATGATATCGTTAAACTTAAAGCTTAGTATAGTAACTGGCGAAGGAAAGATGACAGCAGCTTTGTCTTTGCAGGAGTTTAATTTTGATTTCAGTCATTTCCTGAAATGTGAGGTGTGCTATATGTATTCATTCGATTATGTAGATAAATTATGGATATTTATGATGGATGGAGGGAGGGCATGTGTGTGCGCGCGCGAAGTGTGAGCTGAATGAGGACTTGATGAGTGGTAACGTATTATGAGTTCACTTATTAACGCAACCGAAAGTGTTAGTAGCAAGAATCCCATGAGGAGGATGAGTGCTCATCTTATAGAAAAGAGGGACAGTGCTAAAGAGCAGCGAAAAAAATGGTAAAAAAATTTTGAAAAAGCAAACAACTGATATTAATGTTAGCAGAAGTTGAAAAACAGAGTGCAATTAAAATTAAGGTGGTGAGCATCCTTGACTGTGGACATGCATGTATGGCTGGCAACAAAATCGAGAGAGTGAATGAGAGCAAAAGTGTGATGCAAGATTTGACAGTTGAGTTCACTAAGATGAAATGGCATCAGAATGAAGTTAAGAGAATTTGAGATATGTATGGAAGAGTGAAAATGATAAAAATGAATAATATTGGTATAAAAGAAGTAACAAAAGAAACCACAAATTATTAGGGGTGTGGTGGATAAGAGGATGCACAAGGTTTGCTTTTAATTGAATGAATGAAGAAGTGAGTCGCATGAGTATAGAGAATGAGTCAAGAGATGTGCAAGACAGAAAGAGAAATGTGGAGACTCAGGGTGGATGGGAACACAGCTTGAGAAAGGTTGATACTCCAAGAGGATGTGAAATTTCTTATTCGGCTAAGAAACGATATGGGATGTAATATCCCTTAACTTAAACAAGTCATATGTCGCCGAATTGACGCCTTTGGCTCTTCATATATCTAATAACTTATTAGGACACCTCTCGGCAATACTCATAGAAGGGTAAGTTCTGTTCGCTACAAACTTGATATTAACTAGGTCTACCTACTCACTGATGAGACCTTAATAAAGGTTGAAACCGGTCTGGGTAGTGACCATAATGTAGAACAGAAATACTCATAATGTAGAACAGAAATACAGCTCCTAGGAGCTAAGTTCACATTATGGATAAATATCAAGAATAGTGATCGGAGCTTGCTCCACCTTAGACATGAGTTGCCTCAGCTTGCACTACCTTTAGGGTCAGTTGCTGCAGTATCCAGGTATTTGCTTATGCTTGGAATTGCCGAACTTTATATAGTTTCTACTATATTCGGCATGAAACTCTTTGAGTTTCTTATTCAGCTAAGAAACAATATAGGATGTAATATCCCTTAACTTAAACAAAGGAAGGAGAAGTGTTATTGATGATTGAGAAAGAGTTATGTCCATACAAGGCAGAGATGCAAGAGGGAAATAGTACCAGTGGTTTTAGGCAGTTTGGTGTGAAATAGAGTAAAATAGAATGAAATACTTAGTCGGATGTTGCTATACACCTGGTAATGCGGATGGTAGTGACCATGAAATGTATAATCAAATTATCTAAGCAAATAAGAAAAGGGTGATCATTATGGGCAATTTTAATTATAACAATATAGACTTGGATGATGAGATAGCAACTGGAAGTAAAGAAAATAAGTTTGAGTTTTTGAAGGACAACTACCTCTGGCAGTATGTAACAGTGGGCACACGAGGATTGGGGGTGTTAGATTTGATCATTTCATCAGAAGATGTGATTATAAATGAGGTTGCAGGAGTAGCTTCTGTGGCTAATTGGTTCAAAAGACATATTTTGGTGATTACACCACATTTTTTATTATTCAGTTATACAATATATTGAAATAATAGTTCCCGACAAGTTTTGTAAATCGTAGGATTTACATCTTCAGGGGGTAAATAGTATAACTTAAAGTTACATGGTGATCAGCATTCATATTTATAAATTTAGGGACACAAAAACACATGTGTTGAACAGATTATTTTATTAATTACTAATAAAATAAACTTGATGTTTCGACCCCTGTATTGAGGTCATCATTGGAAGGATACAAGTGTATAAGGAACCAAGCTACATGCTCATACCCTATATACCGGTAAACTAAATCTACTTAGTTAATTAATCCTTTTCCCTAGAATGACCTCTAGTGATAAAAAAAATAAATAAATAAATACAACTACAATAAACTGCTAAAGTCCTCATGTATTAATATTCTTCTGGATTTGTACAGTTCTGATTGTTATAATATGATTTCTTTCAGTTGCTGTTGAATGTTACAAACACTTCACCAGGTTGTCGTCTTGTAGTGGGATTTTTCTACGGCTAGTTTAGGTTGTTATACAGGTTGTAGATAGGTCCTTCACATTCTTGAAATGGTTAGGCCATCATTTTTGTTGAGATTTGGGTTGTGTTTGAACCTTTCACATGACTCTTTAAATTTCCTCTCAAACCAGGTTTTGGTGCGGTGTAGGAACTTGGTATTTTTCCAATCATTTCTGTGGTATGTTTGGAGTGTGTGGTCAGAAAGGCCGGTTTTTCCAAAATGGAGGTATTTAATGTGTCGTTTGTGTTCGTCTTGTCTGATTGGGATAGTTCGCCCTGTTTCCCCTATGTATGGTATGTTACATGTGCATTGTATTTTGTATACCCATGGGTGGGCTAGGTGTGGAAGAGGATCTTTAGAAGAACTGAGTAGGTGTCTTAACTTATTTGAGGGTTTAAAGGTGGTTTTAATGTTGTATTTGTGTAGTGTTCTGTCTATTTTTTCAGAAATGCCTCTAACATAAGGAATGTCAATAGCATTCCTGAAATCTTTTTTGTTTTTACTGGTATCTTTATGGAGGATCTTGTGAATAGTTTTTTTACTGTATCCATTTTTTATAAATGTTTGGTTGATGATCTTGTATTCCTGGTTTAGAGCCTGTTCATTAGAACAAATAGTTAGAGCTCTGTGTTTAAGGGTGTTTATGATACCTAGTTTTTGTGTTGGGTGGTGGTAAGAATTTTTGTGTATGTATTGGCCTGTGTGTGTGTAGGTTTGCGGTAAACTGAGAAGGAGAGACAGCCAGAAGGAAGACATGTGACAAGTGTGTGTCTAGGAAAGGAAGAGAGTTGTTTTTTTCCATTTTAATTGTGAATTGGATACATTTGTGTTGTTTGTTTAGGTGGCTAAGGAATGTATTTAGAACTTCGAGGCTGTGGGACCAAATGGCGAAAATATCGTCAACGTATCTAAGCCAAATTTTGGGCTTTAGACATGCTGTCTCTAGAGCATGTTGCTCAAAGTCTTCCATATAAAAGTTAGCTATTGAGGGGGAAAGCGGTGAGCCCATGGCTGTACCTTCTTTTTGAAGGTAAAAATAGTTTTGCCACATGAAATATTCGGAGCAGAGTACGTGTGCAAAGAGGGCCGTGATGTTGTGTGGAAATATATTCTGTAGGAGTAAGATAGTGTCATTGATTGGGACATTGGTGAAAAGGGAAGTTATGTCAAAGCTGACTAATAAATCTTGTATAATAAATTTAGTTTAATCCTTTATCCAAGTGTGAGCAAACAAAGTTTGCACCTGAAAGTATCTTCAGGACTGGAATAAGGTGGTACAGCACCAGGGCACTCCTTACAAAGGTGGAGCAAGCTACCAACACTCCTATCTCAGTATCTCCCATAATGCAAAACACATCTCCTTGCGGATATGTCTAATGTTATGCATTAAGGGAAGGGCCACAACCCAGACTAGTTTCAACCTTTATTGAGGTCTCTTCAGTGGGTTATATGGAAGACTTTGAGCAACGTGCTCTAGAGACAGCATGTTTGAAGCCCAAAATTTGGCTCAGATACGTTGACGATATTTTCGCCATTTGGCCCCACGGCCGCGAAGCTCTAAATACATTCCTTAGCCACCTAAACAAACAACACAAACGTATCCAATTCACCATTGAAATGGAAAAAATACAACTCTCTTCCTTTCCTACTGTCTCTCCTTCTCAGTTTACCGCAAACCTACACACACAGGCCAATACATACACAAAAATTCTTACCACCACCCAACACAAAAACTAGGTGTCATAAACACCCTTAAACACAGAGCTCTAACTATTTGTTCTAATGAACAGGCTCTAAACCAGGAATACAAGATCATCAACCAAACATTTATAAAAAATGGATACAGTAAAAAAACTATTCACAAGATCCTCCATAAAGATACCAATAAAAACAAAAAAGATTTCAGGAATGCTATTGCCATTCCTTATGTTAGAGGCATTTCTGAAAAAATAGACAGAACACTACGCAAATACAACATTAAAACCACCTTTAAACCCCTAAATAAGTTAAGATACCTACTCAGTTCTTTAAAGATCCTCTTCCACACCTAGCCCACCCATGGGTATACAAAATACAATGCACATGTAACATACGATACATAGGGGAAACAGGGCGAACTATCCCAATCAGACAAGATGAACACAAACGACACATTAAATACCTCCATTTTGGAAAAACCAGCCTTTCTGACCACGCACTCCAAACATACTACAGAATTGATTGGAAAAATACCAAGTCCCTACACCGCACCAAAACCTGGTTTGAGAGAAAATTTAAAGAGTCATGTGAAATGCTCAAACACAACCCAAATCTCAACAAAAATGATGGCCTAACCATTTCAAGAATGTGGAGGACCCATCTACAACCTGTATAACAACCTAAACTAGCCATAGAAAAATCCCACTACAAGATGACAACCTGGTGAAGTGTTTGTAACATTCAACAGCAACTGAAAGAAATCATATTATAACAATCAGAACTGTACAAATCCAGAAGAATATTAATACATGAGGACTTCAGCAGTTTATTGTAGTTATATTTATTTTTTTATTTTTTTTTTTTTATCACTAGAGGTCAGGCTAGGGAAAAGGATTAATTAACTATGTAGATTTAGTTTACCGGTATACAGGGCATGAGCATGTACCTTGGATCCTTATACACTTGTATCCTTCCGATGATGACCTCGATACAGGGGTCGAAACGTCAAGTTTTATTTTATTAGTAATTAATAAAATAATCTGTTCAACACGTGTGCTTTTGTGTCCCTAAATTTATAAATATGAAAGTATAACATAAAGTTTAAACAAGAGAAATTAATAAATACAAATCATAACCTTCTGGCTATTCATAAATTCAAGTAACAGAATGCAGATATAAAACATTATTGATGTTGAACAATACTGGACGCTGTCACGTGTTCTTGTTCTCGTTCATACAATCCGAGCTCAGCTTGAGGTAGATTTTTTATTAGAGCTGACCACACTTGATGGAGAATTAAACCTTGATTTTTATTGCATTGGGTTGGGTTTTTCAGCATATTAGCAGCTTCTTTAAATTTTCTATGTATGACATGGTTGTTTTTTGCCAGAGTACATCGTGTCCAGTGGAAGTGGTATGGAAAGCAAGACCCTCTTTTTGTTTTCTTTTGTATTGTACGTCTTTTTGGTGTTCAGCCATGCGTATTTCTCCAGATCTTCCTGTCTGTCTTACGTAGCAAATCCCACAAGAGCAATGGATTTTGTAGATGCCTGGTTTTTTAAGAGAATGATGAGGTGGTTTTGGTGGATGTAGGAATCTTGAGATTTTTTCCATAGGAAGGAAGGCTACTTTTTCGTTGTGTTTGTTCATTAATTTGCTTGTCTCTAACATTTTTGATATAAGGAAGCGAAATTGCGTTTTTGTAATCCTGTTTTATTGTATTGTTGGAGACATTTTAAGGATTCTCTTGATGGTTTTTATTTTATACCCATTCTGTTGGAGGATATGTGTTAAGTATTTTAGTTCTTCATTACATCTTTCTTGTGTTATTGTATGCTCTGTCTCGAAGAGAAATCTTCTTGAAAATGCCTCCAACTAATAACACAATAAAACAGGATTACAAAAACGCAATCTCGCTTCCTTATATCAAAAATGTTACAGACAAGCTAGCCATATTAATGAACAAACACAACGTAAAAGTAGCCTTCCTATGGAAAAAATCTCAAGATTCCTACATCCACCAAAACCACCTCATCATCCTCTTAAAAAACCAGGAGTCTACAAAATCCATTGCTCTTGCAGGATTTGCTACGTAGGACAGACGATCTGCAGATGGTTTTTAAATACGCATGTCTGAACACCAGAAAGACGTACAATACAAAAGAGAACAAAAAACGGATCTTGCTTTCCATACCACTTCCACTTGACACGATGTACTCTGGCAAAAATCGACCTGTTTTCTATGTCATACATAGAAAACAACTGCTACATAAGAAAATTTAAAGAAGCTGCTAATATGCTGAAAAACCCAACCCAATGCAATAAAAATCAAGGTTTAATTCTCCATCAAGTGTGGTCAGCTCTAATAAAAAATCTACCTCAAGCTGAGCTCGGATTGTATGAACGAGAACAAGAACACGTGACAGCGTCCAGTATTGTTCAACATCAATAACGTTTTATATCTGCATTCTGTTATTTGAGTTTATGAATAGCCAGACAGTTATGATTTGTATTTATTAATTTCTCTTGTTTAAACTTTAAGTTATGCTATTTACCCCTGAAGATGTAAATCCTACGATTTACGAAACTTGTTGGGAACTATTATTTCAGTATATTGTATAACTGAATGATAAAAAATGTGGTGTAATCACCGAAATATGTCTTATAAATGAGGTGTCAAATCACCCTCCAGTTGGTGAGAGTGACCATCAAGTGATTACCTGGGTGGTTGTCAGCAGTGCGAATAAAGGGTATGTGTGGAACTACAAGGCTGGTGATTATGAGGAGCTCAGGAGACAGCTTGCAGGTGTAGCATGGAATGAGGAGTTATCATGAAAGGAGATCAGTACAGCTTGGATGATATTCAAAAACTTTCTAGTAGAAGCAATGTCTAAATATATTCCAAGGGGTCAGAGGGCGGGATACAGGAAAAAGGCATTATGGTGGCTGCATTAGAGAAGTGGTAATAATCAATTCCATGAAGATTACAAAGAACAGGCAAGGTGGGTGGCTTGGTTAGTAAGGGTAACAAATATGAGCAGCAATTGGCTAATGAAGCCAAAAAGAATCGTAGGAAGTTCTTTTGATATGCAGCCAGGGAAAAAAAAGATGATTATGAAGGACGACATTGATTGGAGAAAATGGTATGAGGATAACTGCTGTGAAAGATATAGTGGAGATTCTTAATCAGCAGTTCATAAAGATCTTTCATTCTGGTGAATGTGACATTATGGAGAATTTAAGAGCAGTTGATGAGGAGGAGGAGAGACTGAGTGTAAGTGAACAAGAGGTATATGGGGAATTAAGGAAACTTGATGTTAATAAGACTGTGGAACTTGATAATATATCACCACGTATTTTGAAGGAATGCGCCAGTTGGCATCTGCCTTGATATATTTCTTTAATATGAGTCTTGCACTGGGTTGAGCTGCAAAGGAGTGGAAGGAGGGCAAGATAACTAAAGCATCAAATTATAGGTCTAGATATGTGTCAGATGTTGTGATTGGAGAGTCTGGTCTGAACCATGATTCGGAATTGAGTTGACAACAATAGTATTACCTTTGATGGACCACATGGATTTGCTAAAGGAAGGGCATGCTTTAGTAATTACAATATGATGATGACTTCATTGGACAGAGGAGAGGGATACACAGTAGTATACTTAAATTTTGCAAAGGCTTTTGATATAATACCGCATGATAAGTTGGTAGTCAAACTAGAGCAGATGAGGTTGGATATTACACCCTCTGTCCAAAAAGAAACAGAACTTTTGATAGAAAATAAAACACAGGCCAATTATAATTATTTAAATCATTTATTTCAATCAATATACTCTCCCTCACTTCGATACAGTGTTTGGCATGGTCAGTTAATTCGTTAAATGAGTTTTTTATATCAGTTTTTGGAATACTGTTGAGGGTCATGGTTACTGCCGCTTGAATGTTTTCAATGGTGTCGTATCACTTTCCTTTCATCGGCAAATGAAGTCAGGGGGAAGAGAAGAAAGTCACAGGGTACTAAATCAGGTGAATATGTGAGTGATCCAACATACAAACTTGGTTTTTGCTCAAAAACTGTCTCACAATTTTAGAACAATGAGATGGTTCGTTATCATGCAAAAGTGACCAGCTGCCTGCATCACGATATTCATGCCGTACGCGATGAATTCGCGCTATCAATCGCTTCAAAACTTCGAGATAAAACTCACCGTTGACCATTTGGCCAAGCGGAATGAATTCTTTGTGAATAATGCCCTTGGAATCATAGAAACAAATCAGCATTGTCTTTACTTTTGACTTCTCCAAGCAACTTTTTTTCAGATGCTCCTCTTCTGGTGGGCTCCACTCAGTTCTCTGGTGCTTTGTTTTGGGCTCATACTGAAAACATCGTTTTGTTTCCAGTAACAATCGTTTCAAAGAAGTTTGAGTCCTTGCAAAGTTTAATTCGATACATTTTTTGGTCATCAGTCAACTTGTAGGGAACAAATCGGGAATTCAGTTTACGAAGGCCCAAACTCTCGGTCAAATTGTTGTGCACAATTGATTTTGGAATCCCTAGCTCATCTTGAATCAATCTCCTGGATGATTTCGTGTTTCTTTGATGAAATCACGAACTTTGCAAAGGCTTTTGATAGAATACCGCATGATAAGTTGGTAGTCAAACTAGAGCAGGGGTTGGATATTACACCCTCTGTCCAAAAAGAAACAGAACTTTTGATAGAAAATAAAACACAGGCCAATTATAATGGATGTTAACTTCGTTCAGTTCAGTTTTTGGATGGCCCTGCTTTTCATCGTCCTCAAGCATCTCATGACCACTTTGAAATTGCTTAAACCACTCGTAAACTTGAGTACGGATTAAGCATTCATCACTGTATGCTTTTTGAAGCAGTTGATGCGTTTCGGTGAAACTTTTACCAAGTTTAACACAAAAGTCAATCACAGCTCTCTCTATTTGAAACTCATTTTCCGACCGTTCGTCAAAACACACTGGCACTCTTGGCACTATAACTCGTCTTCTAATGAAACAATGTTATAAACAGTTCACACAACACTAATGAAGGTTGTCGCTTTCCGCAACAAAAAGATACAACAGGTGGCACCACTAGTTTCTTCTATTTTCGAAAAGTTCGGTTTCTTTTTGACCAGAGGGTGTAGATTAGTGCATCGGATTGGAGATTGGCTCTCTGATAAGTATCAGCAAGTTGTATATGGGGGGGGGGGGGAGAATCCCAGAAGAGGAAATAACTAGTGGAGTGCCTGAGGGGACTGTTTTAGGCCATTGCTGTTTAATCTGTATGTCAGTGATATTGGCAACAATTTGGATGAAGATATTCAGTTGTTTCAGATGATGCAAAGTTGGGACGAACTATGAAGAGTAGAGCAGATGTTCTGATCTTCAAGAAAACTTAAATGGGTTCATTGAAATGACATGGGAGTGGGGATGCCAATTCAGTGTTGCAAAATATAAGGTTTTAAGGGAAACAAAGATGGGATGTAGAATTTATGCTTGATGGGGATATATTATTGGAGGTGGAGGAAATAAGAGATCTTGGAATAATGGTGGATAAGGATCTAAAATTTAGAGGACACATAGGCCAAAATTGTGAGGACAACACAACAAATTCTGGGAATGATGCAGAGGACACTGACTTGTAGAAGTAAGGCGATTCTTGTTCCATTGTATAAGGCTCTGATTAGGCTGCACATGGACTACTGTGTGGTCATCTTTTTTTTTTTTTTTTTCACAAGGACAAAGAGATGTTGGAAAGGATCCAGAGGTGACTGACTAAGGTAGTTTCTGATCTCTGGAATGTCAAATATGAGGAAAGGTTGAGATGCAATCTGCAGAGTCTAGAGGATAGGAGGGAGATGGGTGATATGATAGATACCTACATGTTAGTAAGGGGGTTGTTATAGGATCAATGTTGAAGAGATTTTATAGAAGATCGGGGAGAACAAGGGGTTATACCTGGAAGCTGTATAAGGAGGGTGTGAACTAGGGAGTGAGAAACAGGTTTTTGGCATGCAGAGTTGTGAAGGATTGGAATGCCTTGCCTCAGAGTGTGGTGTCTGCAGAAATGTGAGTGTTTTTAAGGTGCAGTATGATGAGCTGTGTGTGTGTGTGTGTGTGTGTGTGTGTGTGTGTGTGTGTGTGTGTGTGTGTGTGTGTGTGTGTGTGTGTGTGTGACAAAAGGATGTCCTAAATGAGTCTCTGACTCCATGGGGTTCATTTTCTTGTAGCATAATCCTACTAATATAATATGACATTGGATATTTCATCACAACAAAGTTCATGGCTTTACATTTATGAACATTGAACTGATCTCAATTTTCTCATGTCCACAATTCCCGCCTATTCGAATCATTCTGCTAGTACTGCATATCAGCTACATTCTTGATTACCTTGCCTATCTTTGTATCATCAGCAAATAGCTGTATGTTGCCTGTCAACTCCTTCCCAATGTCATTAAATGCTATTCAAGTGCAAGCCATTAACATATATTTATGTCTTTCTGTCCACTTACAAACTCCATACCATTCTTCCTGCTTAGCTCCCACATTGATTCATTTGCAATCATGGCCCTTCTCAATCTGCTCCTGTCATACCCTAGCGGTAGACTTACAGTTTCTATTCACTTAAAAGACTATTTAAGTATGCTATTTCTTTCATTACTGCTTTCATTATCTTGTTATTCTCACTACATAGCAAAAGAATTCTTTGAGATTTCCTTTGGCCTGCTCATCTAATTTCATCTCATATGGTTTTGCCTTCCTCTTCATACTGATCACTCTTCTTGTGTGTTTTGTATTGCTTATGAACCTGTTGATCATATTTCTCTCTTTTTTTTTTTTTTTAATCCCATGGTATTATTACACCAGATCATAGAGGTCAAGTTCATGTATTGTATACAGCACCTTTTCTGGGTTGTTATAGAATTCACATTTGGAAATATTCATACAGTTTAGCAAATGCATTGGTGATGCTTCCTCGATGTTACAGATTTTGCAGGTGGGGAAGACTTTTATGCCATTGCTAAACTTGATTGGTCTTGAGGTGAGAGATCATGGTAGTGGCACTGCGATTAAACTTAGAGTTGATGGTAGCTCCTGGATTTTCTGTTGAGTACCAGTGGTGAGTCATGTCCTGAAGAATTGTTCTTTTTATGTTTTCTTTTTGGGTGGTTTTAAAAAAAAATTGTGCTATCACTTGATGTTGCGGCCATTTTTGTTACTTCATCTGCAGTTTTGTTTTCCTTTAATCCCACATGGGATGGGATCCATTGGAAGATTATTTCGGAATCCTTATGTGGTTTGTTTTTTGCTATGTCTCTAAGTATTTCTTGATGGCTAGTGTAGCAGTTCTTAATAGCTTGAAGGGCTGCTAAGGAATCTGTGAAAAATATAAACTCCTTCGGGTTTTGTTTGTCCAAATATTGCAGTGCTGTGTTAATGGCTATTAATTCTGCATGGTATGAGTTGCATCCAATAATGTTAGTTATTTTTAGTTCTATATTATGAGAGCCATAGATGAGTATACCACTCCCAGAATTGCCATTTGGATTTTTGGAGCTATCTGTGTAGATCTTTATTGAGTCAGGTCCATATTTCATTATCTTTGAAAAGGCTAATGATCTCAAGATTTCAGGGTTTTCTAGGCTTTTTTTCTCATGTTTCCTTATTTCAGAGTTGATAACTATATTTTTTCTGTCTTGATTTGGAGGAAATGCTGGGTAGTCGGCTATTTTATTTGGACAATCCAAGGGAATTTTATTTTGTATGATTTCATGCATTGTTGATTTTTTCTTTATTCTGTTTGCTGGTTTCCAGTTTTTAAAAAGTTCACTTGTTCTATGATGTGCAAGGTTGGTTGTTTTTTCTACAAATTTAGTAAGATTTTCTTGCCACCTAATTTTTAAAGGAACAAGGTTGGATTCGAATTCTGCTATTTTTCAAGGAGTTGTATTTCTTAGTCCACATATGATTTTAGCTGCATTTCCCGTCATGGAGATATTTCTCCTTGCGAGGGGGATCTAGAAAGTTTTGATAAACATCTAGAATTGAATGATATTACAAAATTATATTAAAGCAAGTGATATAACTGCAAGAAAGAGCATAGTGGGTAGCAGAGTTATGAAGGTAAGTTATGTTCTTATATTCTTATATCCTCATATGTTCTTTCTAGTGGTTATATTAGTTGATTTAATATCATTTTTGTTCTAGGTTTTTATCAGAACTTTCCAGTCTTCCTCTCTCCCCTTGTATATATATCCTCCACATTTTCTTTATCTATAGTTTTTGCTTTAATTCATTGATTTAACTTTTCAATCTGGGTCTGCATGCTAAATTTCCTAAAATAACAGTTTGGCTGCCGTTATTTTGGTTTCTTTTTATTGTCATTTAGCTTTTCTATTGTGCTATGTTCCAAATAATCAAAACAACATTCTTACTTCCTAAGAAACTCTTTGCAATATACTTACAACCACTATAAAGAAAAATTCACTTACTATTCACAAATAACAAAGATTGATCTACTTATTATTCTATTTTTACAGAGCTCATTCTAATCATGTCATTCTCACAGCAGTAGTTGAATGTGGTAGTAGGATAAGTAATCTATTGTATCTATTTTTAAATTATACTTAACAATAAATCATATTCTTGTCTTTATCCCTTACCATAGCATGACATTTCAAGCATCCTTGATTATTAGGCAACTTGTATATGTAGTTATATCATCCAATAGTGCATTGTACAACTGAATCAATTTAATGTGAAGTCATCTCATTCTACAGTGTGGCCAAAAAAAAAAAAAAAAAATTATTATGTTATGGAATAAATGGGTGTTTTTTTTTTTGTGCCATACGATATGTACAAGGAGTCTAATGGTGAAGTTACCTATGTGCTTGTCCTTTGCTAAAAGAAAAAGATTATGATTTGTTATAAAACTCAGTTCTTTAATTCATTGCATTAATTATATTTTATTATTATTACTATAGGAAAATGGTCAGCAATTGGCAGAGTGTAGAGTTCGTTATTTGTCTTTTCTGGGTATTGGGCATAATGTTAAGTGAGTATTACTATTTATTTTATTTTATTTGCAACTGTTTTACTTGCATATTATGCATTTTGTGGAATGATATATGACAGAATTTACATTATATTTTCTTATACTTTATATAAGGAGTCACTTAAAGATCACAGATAACTGGTAGGAGTTATATATACAGAATACAATTTCACTGGCTAAAATATCAGATATAAACATTAGAATGGAATCATTTCTTGCCTCAAGGGCTCATTTTAGTGAGCATGGGCGTGGCAAACCCGAGGTACCTGATGCTGGACCATGCCTTACTCCATGTAATATACACTTCTCTTCTTGCTCCTTCCTCCCAATGCTATTAGAGTATTCGAGGGCTAGGGGTGAATCTTTCCTGCTTTGCTCTGTCATTTCATCTTATGCAGCCACCGAAGGGTGCAAGCTAGCCCCAATAGGTGCTGGTCCTAAGCCTGGATAAATGGCATGGGTTGACATCAGGAAGGGCATCCAGTCATAACACTTAACTTCCAGCTCTAGCTATGAACAAATGAGTCGAAAAGAAAGTGATACAAGGGCTAGGGCATTTTCCTTAGGCAGTGCACAGCCAGATCACCCTACAGCTGCGAGAAGTGGATGAGGGCTACCACATCGTGGGTGGATGCGGTTAAAGAAGCGAGCCCAGTGGGTGGAGAGAATGTTGCGAGTGAGAATGTTAAATGTAAGCATGGCTGGAAGGTGGCAGACATGATGAGCAAGAGGAAGTTGGATATTTTATGTGTGCAGGAGACAAGGTCGAAGGGGGGGGGGGGGAGGCAAAGGAGCTGGGAGATCGGTATAAATTGTTCTACTCTGGAGTAAATAAAGAGAGAAGAAATGGTGTCGGAATTGTGGTGTGTGGCCAAATGGACGGAGTACTGGAAGTGGGTAGGAGGAATGACAGGATCATGCAAATGAAGTTGGGTCTTGGAGAAGAGCAAGTGGTCATCTTATGTGTATATGCCCCCACAAGTTGGCTGCAGCAAAGGAAAAAGATGAGTTCTGGAACGCGCTAGATACAGAAATGAGGGAACTGGAAGAAAACGAGATGGTGATTGTCAGAGGAGACTTGAACGGATACATGGGAAGACAAAATAGGGACTGTGGAAGGGTGCATGGTGGCCATGGAGTGGGAATGATGAACCAGGAAGGAGAGAGGATTGTGGACTTTGTGGTAGCGTTTGATCTGGCAATTGTGAAGTCGTTTTTCTGCAAGAGGGAAGAACATTTGATAACATTTAGAAGTGGTAACAACAGTTCACGGATTGACTACGTTTTGACTAGAAGAAAGCATCTTAAGGAGGTAACAAATTGTAAGGTAATCCCAACAGTGGTGCAGCAACACCAGCTGCTGTGCACAGACTTTAAAGTATGGCCAAAGATGATAAACTTTGGTTGAGGACAATTAGGTGGTTTAGCTTAAAAGAAGAGAGTGTGAGGAACCATTTTAGGGAGATGGTGTTAGAGAGAATTTCGGATGGACTAGAAAGTGTACAAGATTGGTGGAGACATAATTCAAAAGCAATTCTGAGCTGTGCAATCGAGGTGCTTGGTGAAACATCTGGAAAGATTGGAGAGCAACAGGAGGGTTGGTGGTGGAATAATAACGTACAAGAAGCAGTGATGGCTAATAGGAAGGCAAGGCAGAAGGGACAAGTCAAGAGTGGAAGAGGACAGAGAGAGAAAGCAAGAAGCCAAGAGAGTTGTTACACAGGTGAAGGCCATGGCATACCAAGATCTTTATGATCGATTACAAACAAAAGGAGGACAGAGAAAAATTTATTGATTGCAAAATGTAGAAATAAGACATCAAAGGACATCTTATATGTGAGGCAAATCAAACTCTGGAGGAAGGGTATTAAAGCAGGATGTGGATGTAAGAAACAGATGGAGAATATACTTTGAAGGGTTTTTGAATGAGGAAAATGCAAGGACTCATAGAGAAGATGGGCAGCCCTATGAGGGGGATGGTGCAGAACATCAGTAGAGAGTGGAAGTGAAGGAATCCATAAGTGAGCCCTGACAGAATCCCAGTGGAGACATGGAAGGCACAGGGAATTGACTTGTTGTGGGACCTGTTCATAAAAGTTTGCCAACAGGAAAATATACCCAAGGAGTGGAGGGAAAGTCTTTATATTTCACGTGCAAAACTTTGTTTTGCTTACTTGGGAAAAGTATTAAAACCGAGTATAAAATTTCTTGGTATCTTTAGCCCCTTAGACAATGTTGTATGTGGATGACATCATGATGTGTGCAGAATCGCCACTTCTCTTGATTCTCAAGAGAAGAAGTGGCAGCTAAACTGGAAAGATACAGGGAAAGTACTGGAAGAGAGAGTTATAAGACTGAGCAGAAGTAAGACAGAGTATATATATGTTGCAAAGTGGATGGCAGCTAGAAGACAGATCTAGAGCTGAAAGGAAATGTCATGAGGAAGGTTAGGGACTTTAGATACTTAGGTTCAAAGTGAAAGAGGATGGAGAGGCTGAGAAGGAAGTTTGATGCAGGATACAAGCGGAATGGAGGAACTGGAGAGAGGTGGCTGGAGTACTATGTGATAAGAGGGTGCTGATCAATCTAAAAGGCAAAATCTACAGGACAGTAGTGAGACCAGCTATGACATATGCTATGGAAACAGTGGCTCTGAGGAAAAATAACATCAGCAGGATGGAGGTAGCAGAGATGAGAATGCTTAGGTGGATGTGCGGTGTCACCAGAAAGGATCATCTGAGAAATGACTATGTAAGGGGAACAGCAAAAGATACGAACTGAGGAGTGAAGATACAGGAGAGGTTGAGATGGTTTGGTTATGTGATGAGGAGGGAGGATGAGTATGTGGGAAAAAAAGTCATGCAGATGGATGTGCAGGTGAGGAGGAAGCGCAGGTGGCCAAAGAAGAGATGGAAGGAACTGGTGGAGGAGGACTTGAGGATGAAGAACTTGGATAGTGGTTATAGCTCAAGACAGGAGGATGTGGAGGAGACTCACTGAGAACAGTGACCCTACTTGAGCAGGACAAGCTACAGAAGAAGAAGAATGGAATCATTTCTTGCTAAGAAAATGTATCCCAGCATTATAAAGAACATTCTGACGATTAATATTACAAGGTGCAGTAATTGCTTCATACAAAAAAAAAAAAAAAAAAAAATACTAGTTAAATAATGTACATCGTATGGATAGTTAAGGGGGATCAAATTACTCTATAGTAATGGGGTAATTTGATATATAGATATATATTCAAGGTTGTACCAAATTGCAGTCCATTCTTGTTTACTCAGCATATGTGTGTTATGATCCATCGAGTCGTTTCCGACTCCTGGTGACTTCACGAACATACACTCTCCATTCCGATCTTTCCCTGACCATGTCTCTCAGAACCTCCAAGTGCACTCCAGTTGCTTCTTTAACTCCATCCACCCATCTAATTCTTGGTCTTCCTCTTCTCATGCTTCCATCAACTTTAGCAAGCATCATCTTCTCCATGGTATTCTTATACCCATAATTCAAATACATCTACCTTTCTTCTTTCACTTTTTCTCAGGGTCCAACTTTCACATTCATGCAGCACCACAGGAAATACCATTGCTTTCACGATTCTGATTTTTGTTGTGAGGATCTTTAAAGATCTTTAAGCAAGATCTTTAAAGATAAAGATCTTGCTTAAATTGGTCATTGCTTTTTTTCCCGAGTAATAATCTTTTTCTAACTTCTTCGGTACAATTACCATCTTTATCAATTCGGGATCCTTGGAACACAAAATTGTTAACTGCTTCCATTTTTTCCCCATCTACTTCAAAATCATTAATTTCACATGTTGCCATAACTTTTGTCTTTTTGAGGTTAAGTTTAAGACCATATTTAGCACTTTCTTCTTTAACTTTCATAATAAGTTCCTTCAAATCTTCTTTGCATTCTGCTAGCAAGGTGGTATCATCTGCATACCTCAAATTATTAATATTTTTTCCACCAATTTTAATTCCAGCTGAAGACTCCTCCAGCCCTGCCATTCTTAAAATGTATTCGCTGTACAAGTTAAACAGGTATGGAGATAAAATACATCCTTGTTGCACTCCTTTACCTTTTGTGAAATACTCAGTTTCTCCAAGATCTGTTCAGACAGTGGCTTCTTGTTCATAATAAAGATTCTTCAGAAGGATAATGAAATGCTCTGGGACTCCCATTGTTCTTAACACATTCCACAGTTTCACATGATCTACAGAGTCAAAAGCTTTGCTATAGTCAGCATACAGGTAGATATCTATTAATGGAGTACACCACTAGAATGTGGGAATCAGCCAGGGCTTCTGACAATGCCTACCTTCTTGTGGTGCACCTCATTAGTAGATACCTAAGTGTACTGAGTAAACAAGAATAGACTGCAGCTTTGAATTTAGCTAGTGAAATAGTATTTTGTATTGGCTTAAACCAAAAGACAGTAATGGTAAAACAAGGTGGAGTGTCATGTCCACTAGGAAGTTGAACATTTAAACATTGTCACTTCTTTTTTTCTCAGGGAACCAGGGAGAAGGGTGAAAAGTCAGGTACTGGATGAAACTCCAAATCGACCTAATAGTAAGTACCTGCTGGATTTCCATTCAGAACATGGACTGGTTATAACTAACACAATGTTCCAACATAAAGATGGGCTCAAATTCACATGGGGAGAAGATGCAAGAAATTAAATAAGTCTGATTTAGTGATATCTTTACCAGCATGAGCTAGTTAAGGACACAAGAGTATAGAGAGGATTTGAAATCAGAAGTTTTCTTAAAAAGGATAAAATTGAATATTATATGGAAAAGAAAAGTGTATAAGAAAGTTTTAAAACAAATCAAAGTTGAGCAGCTTTTAGAGGTGAACTGTAGATTCAAATACACAAATATTATTCAATAAAAAATGTGAAAGAATTTGAAAACAAGAAACAAACCTTGGAGATTCAGTGGGAAACCCTGAAGAGAGCATTGATTGATTCAGCTAGATAGGTATGTGTTGAGGTTGTCTGCAAGCATAGAAAAATCAGAATGCAACGGTGGACTCGGAAAGTTTAAAAGACAGTGAAGAAAAGAAGAAAGCATGTCGAAAGTTGCTGGCAAATAGCTTGTGCTGTCTCACTTGTACTTGGGAACCTATAGAACAAGGAAAACATTTCAACAATTTAGGCACAGTTTTTAGTGAAGATGTGAAATTAAATTCAGAAATAGACAAGTAGAATTAGTAATGCTAGTATAGTAGGAAGTCAACTGAACAAATTTATATGGAATAATTAAGAAATTAGTAAAAATACTGAACTAGCTGCATATTAGACAGTGTTCAAACTAATTTTAATACATTATGGAAATTATGGACACAACCAGTGGCTTGTGGCTTGAAATCGTTGGGTGCTGCAACTTTCGAAATATACATACACACTGTAAGTACAGTTTATACATGTTTGGATAAAATATCAAAATTATGGTAAATTTTTTTTAAAAAAATTAAACATGAAAAATTGTTTATTATCAATAAAATTATAGTGTAACTCTTGCTAATGAAGCAAAATCTTGTTTTGTTTCATTAAAAAATATTGTTTATTATATATAAAATTATACAGTTTAGTATAATTCAAAATTACTTAAAAATAAAATCCATTCCTTTATTTGTAATTAAAGGAATGGATTTACAGTTCTTGGACATTACAATTAAATCCTTTAATTGTAATGTCCAAATATTTCAAGAGACAGAGTAAACATGATAAGCACTACAAACACTCTACTACTGGTGCAAACTGCATATAAGCAACAGTTGGAACTGTGTAATGGACAGTGCTGCATTATGCTAATAGCTCACATCTCACTATGACGTGCATATGCTTGCGCATAGCAATATGATGCTGTGGTAAACACAGTGCTGCTAGTGTCCTTCACCCTCCTAAGTGCTACAAAATGGATTTTTATTATTTTTTATGCAAAATAAGAGAATTGTATAGGATTGTTGATGATAAAATTAAATATTACAAGCAATTATAAATAAATTAATAAATATATTTATATATCGAGAAAAATCGAGGGTGCTGAAGTTCCGCAGTGCCTATGCATGAGCTGCCTCTGGAAACAACTACTGTGTTAGAGCTAAACTTTAGTTTAATACAAACCAAAATGAACGCTCGATGTTTTGACTTTCATATCAAGGTCATCATCTGGAGCATGCACACACACACACACACACACACACACACACACACACACACATATATATATATATATATATATATACAGAGAAACAAGCTGCACTACAATCTACATGGTTTGCTAAAGTTACTGACCAAGTGTTACAACAATTATTGGCCTGACCTCTGGTGGAAAAAAAAAACTTGAATACATCAAAAGCTAGAGTGCTATTATTATTATTATCTATTAGGTTACAAAATTAAATTGGGCTGGAGAGCAACGTGTTTATATATATATATACACAGTCATACCCCGACTTATGCGAATCCGGAGTTACGCTGTTTTCTATATGTACGTATTCACGTCACCCGTCACCACCAGTCATATCTTTCCGCCACCAGCCACATTTGCCAGTGTCGCACATGCTGTGAACAAGCACTGACGTGTTTTCGCACGGTCTCCATTCATACATGATTTTTATAGTCTACAAACTTTGCAATTGTTTCATGTTATGTTCTTGATAAAAATTTTATCGCATAAAAAATAATAATGTCGCCCAAAAGAAGCAAGTCCAATTCTTCTACAGCTAGCAAGAAAAGAAAAACATTCAAAGTGTACTACACACGCGTTCGTTTGCAAGTCTGAATGAAGCTGCAAGGCAAAATGAGCAACTGTCTGTTAAACACCCTTCGCTACTGAAGGGTGTCTCCGATATCGGAGACTCTTCGCTACTAAAGAGACCGAAACCTCAGATCCAGTTTTACCAGAAAAGCACCTGACATTTGCAAGATTAACAGAAGGTCTCAGCTTAATTAAGAAAGGTTTACAGATTTTGGAGGACATAGATTCTAACAAGGAACGAATTGTAGCCAAGGAATAAAAAAATCACTGGCTTGCTATGAAGAAATTTTGCGTGACAAGAAAAAGACATTATGCCGTTAGACGAATCTATTAGATTTTTGTTACACCCTGATAACCAAGAATGTAAAAATTTCAGTTATCATGGTGTAACAAGAAAATAAAAATATAAAATCCTCTGTAAGTAGCTAATACAAGATATTTAAAGACAGAAAATATGCTTGCATCCACAAAAATTAATTATAGCAGAAATTGTTTGTTTAACTAAATAATAAAAAAGAGAATCTTATTACAAAAAAAAAAAAGGATATGGAAAAAATAAGTTAAGTAAGACAAAGAAGATTAGAGATAAGAATTTGTATGTTAGAGGCTAGTTTAACACTTGAAAAGAGGAGATTAAAATATTGAAGTAAATTCTAAAAAGTGGATTAATTTAGTATAGTGGCTAGCTTAAAACAAATGACGATCGCTCAAGGTCAATTCCTTAAGTTAGACATCGTCGCGTGCAAGGGACCGTAGCATGTTTTGGGCAGAAAAAGCACGACTTTAATTGATGAATGAGATCAACTCCAGGGAGGGAAGAAAAGAAATTGAAGAAGGTGCCGATAGGCGCCATGAAGATAAAAGGGTTAGGAACACCCCCCCCCCCTCCCACAAGGTTTTTTTTCTTCAGAGTTTCTTCACGAAATTTTCGTATAGGTAACACAGGTTTCCCTGAGTGACGGCGCAGGAGTTATCTCCGTCCGACGCAACAAGGAAACAAAGTGTGCGGGAATTCGATCCCGTATTCCTGTTGCAAGAGACGAGGAATGCCGTATAGTTACAAGAAGGAAGAAATTGTCTATGTATCTCATAATCCAGTACTCATATTGAGGGAAAGAAAATCCATTCAGAAGTCCGTGCCCACATTAGGAGTTCCGTAGTGATAAAATAGAAGATCCTGTGTGTGTCCTTTATTCAAGCACAAAAGGTATAGATCGTGAAAACCAGGGTTCGTCCTAGAAAGGTACTGTAAAATCTTGTATCAATTGAAATCGCATATAGTTGCAATCATTGTTAATTACTGGACAGTCAAAGATATACTAGGACTTTAGTATAATCAGAATAGAATAAGAGTAAACTAGTTTATATTATTTGATAAACATTCATGTTAGAGATTTATGTATGCGCATGGTATTTCATATGGGAGTGTCTTAAAGCTCAAATGTATATATGGGCATAGCGATAGGATAGTTTAACCTATATTGTTTGTTTTGTAAGTTAGATTAGATAAGTCCTGTACTTCCTTCAATTTTAACAGCAGTTAAAATTGAAGGAAGTACAGGAAGATGGTTTAATGTTAAATCTAGTGTGAGACAAGGATGTACATTATCCCTTCTGTTATTTATTATCTATATGAATCACATTATGAAGGAAAGTGGTATTAAACATGATATCAAAATTAGAGATGTTAATGTCAGCTCTTTGCTTTATGCGGATGATGTTATACTTCTAAATAAATCCGCTACAAGTCTGCAAGATTCTCTGACTAAATTGAATAGTTGTTGTAATAGATATGGTATGAAGGTCAGCATTAAAAAGACAAAGACAATGAAAATAGAGAGAATCATTGAAAATGTCAACTGTGTTGTGAATGGAGAACCTGTGGAACAAGTAAAACATTTCAGCTACTTAGGCACGATTTTTACTGAAGATGGTAAATTAAATATAGAAATAGACAACAGAATTAGCAAAGCTGGTATGGTGGGAAGTCAATTGAATAAATTCATATGGAATAAGAGAGAAATTAGTCGGAACACTAAATTAGCTGTATACAAGACAATGTTCAAACCAGTTTTAACTTATAGATCTGAGAGCTGGGTCAGAAGTAAAACACTTGACCAAAGACTAGAGACCACAGATATGAGAGTCCTGAGAAAGATTATAGGCATGAACAGATGGCATCAATGGCAATATCATATTAAAAACGAGGATATTAGGAAAGAACTTGACATTGTCAGCATCCAGGAATGCGTTAGCAGAGCTAATCTCAGGTGGTATGGTCACTTAAACAGAATGGGTGAAGAAAGATTAGCAAAACAAGTGTTCTCTGCCAGGTTGGCAGCAAAACAACCCAGAGGAAGACCAAGATATAGGTGGATTGATACAGTATAAAGTGCCTTAGACGATAGAAATATAAGATCTGATAATGTTGGAGTCTTGACAAGTAACAGACTGATTTGGAGGAAAATTGTAGATAGGAAGTTAGTAATGATGTAATTTTTTTCATGTAGTACTATCATATCCTGTACACCCCTTGAGGGTACATGGCAGGAATTTGATGATGATATAAATAAATAAATAAAAACTGTGCTTATACATATACATTTCAACCAATTGGTATGGAATAGTTTCCAATAAAAGCTGAAAATTGCTTAAAGCCTCAAGTATGCTGTATACTAAGTAGGCTGAATATGTGCCATCCAAATTCTTGGAATTTTTATGCTTTTATGATGTAAAGAGCAGGTATTTTTCCAATTAATTTGGTGTAGGGTGTTGAGAGCATGATCTGAGAGGCCTGCTTCACCAAAATTATTATATTTAACTTTGTGTTCTTTTTTACTTATAGGGATTGTATGTCCACTTTCTTCAATATAAGGTAAGTTACAGGTGCAGTAGATGCAATAAACTCCAGGACCTGCCAATGGGAGGAGAGAATCCTTAGAGGAGTTCAATATGTTTTTTAATTTTATAGATGGTTTAAAAGTGGCATTGAGATTATAATGGTGTAGGAGTCTATTGATTTTTCTGATAACCCTTTAATGTATGGGATGACTATAGTTTTACTGTGATCTACAATATATTATTTTTTGATGAAGTTTTATGGAGAACTTCATAGTATTTTTGTTCTTAAAGTTTTTCATAAAACTTCATCAAAAAAGAATAATATAGATTACAATAAAACCATAGCCATCCCATACATTAAAAGGTTATCAGAAAAAATCAATAGAATCCTACACCATTATAATTTCAATGCCACTTTTAAACCACCTTACTTGCTTACTTACTGTCCTCTTCTGTAGGGGATGGGTTAAGTCTTCCATGTTTCCACAACAACCTCCAGGAGTCTCGGTTTCTTTCTTGGCTGGTGAGCTGTCTATATGTTTGTAATCCAGAGTTGACCTTTATTGTCGTTATCCATTTAGTTCTTGGTCTTCCTTTTTTTCTTTTTTCTTTTATTCTTGCATACAGAACAAGGTTGGGTAGTCTTTTTGATGGCATTCTCTAGACATGTCCGTGCTACTGAAGTCTTCTTTTGATCTTTTCGATTAATGAGTCTGTATATTTTAGGTCTTTTTCTTACAGTTTCATTTGTTTGTTTTTTTCTGTCCATTTTGTTTTATTTATTTTTCTGAGACATTTCATCTCGAAAGCCTCCGGTTTTCTTATCTCTGTCTTCTTGAGTGTCCAAGTTTCTGAAACATATAGCCCAGTGGGTATTATAATTGCATTATATAATTTTATTTTTAGAGGTTTGGAGATTTTATTATTTTTCCAGATTTTACCTAGCTTATTAAATGATAACCATGCAGTCGATATTCTATGTTTAATAGTGGTCATGGTATCTAGATGTTCTGTTATTACTGTTCCTAAATAGTTGGATTGTTTTACATGTTCAATTGTTGATCCATTCAAGGAGAAGTTTAGTTTTTCTTCGTTTTTTCCAATTATCGATATTTTTGTTTTGTCTGTATTTATGACCATGCTGTATTCTTTGGCTGTATTGTTTAGTTTGGTTATTAGGTTCACCATCTTTTCTTTTGTGTCTGCTATCATTACAATATCATCTGCATATTTTATGTTATCAAGGTTATAACCATTTAGGTTGACACCTTTTTCTCCTTCCAAGGTTTGGTTAACCATATCATCTAGGTAGATGTTAAAAAAGGTATGGGGAGATGGGACATCCTTGGGCTACTCCTTTACTGACATTTATTTTATCTGTTGTTATACTTTTGAATTTAATTATTGCTTCTGTGAGACTATAATATTTTTCTAAGAAATTTAGGGTATCTTCATCGATTGGTTTCTGTTTTAATATTCTTAATAAGGTTACTCTGTTTATTGAATCGAATACCTGTTTAAAATCTATAAAACAGTAATAGATATTTTTGTTATGTTCCCAGTATAATTCTGTTAGTCTTTTTTTATTATGAAGATCTGATCCAATGTGGAGCAATTCTTTCTGAAGCCTGCCTGTTCTTCACTAAGAATGATCTCATATGTGCTCTTTATTCTGTTCTATAAGACTCTTGTAAATATTTTGTAAGCATGGCTGAGTAATGTGATTGGTCTGTAGTTTTTACAATTTTTCTTATCACCTTTCTTGTAAATTGGTATGATAATTCCTGTTCTCCAATCTTCTGGTATTTCTCCTGATTTAATGATTTTGTTTTAAAGTGTGGTAAGGAATTTTAAAGTTGTTTGCTTTCCTTCTTTCCAGAGTTCTGATGGAATTTGGTCTATCCCTGGCTTTGTCAGATTTCATTTGCTTTAGAGCATTCTCCACTTCCGATGGAAGGATCATTAAGATGCCATGTAAAACAAAATATAACAAAGCCCCACACTTGAGTTAGTGTGGGACTTTGTTATTAGGTAGTTATTGCTTTCATTCTTAAAGGTTTCTTGATAGTGTTCCATCCATATTGCCTTTATCACATTTGGATTTCCTGTTTCCTCACCCTGATGGTTGATCATTGTTAGCAGTAATGGTGAAAAGTTTTTTGTAATTTCTTTAAATGTGTTATGTAATATTTTTGAGTTATGATATTTATATGCCTCATTGCATTTTTCTGCTTTTTTGTTTAACCAGTTTTCTTTAGCCTGTCTGCAGAGTTTATCAATTTCAGTTTTGAGTTGTTTGTATTTCTTCTTTTCTTCTGAAGTATGTCTGTTTATTTTTGTTTTCAGTTTTCTTTTTTCTTCACATTTTTCTAATATTTCAGATGTTATCCATTTATTATTGGGTCTCTTAATTCCTAAATTTCACTTGCCGAGTTAATATTTCTTTTCCTGTTTTCCAAAGGTTTTCGGTTTCATCTGTTTGAGTCCTATTTATTTCTTCAATTTTCCTACTGTAGTCTAATCTTATATGGTTATTTTTTAACTTTTACATGTGGAGTTTATCAGTTCTATTTCTTTTATAGTTCACTTTGAATTTTATCTGCATTGTTGCAGAGAGGAGTTCATGGTCTGTATCCAGATCTAGGCTCTTGAACGTTCTTACATTTTTTATTGAGGTTTTCCATTTACTTCTAATTAGGATATAATCTATACAATTTCATATTTCTCTATCTGGTGAGGTCCAGGTGTATTTAAAACTAGGTCTATGATAAAACATTGTGTTTGAGATGACAAGGTCGTTTTCTTTGAAGAAATTGAGCATGGTTTCTCCCCTTTCATTTTTGGTTCCATTTCCAAATTTCCCCATTACATCTTTTAGCTCTTCTCTGAAAATTCTGATCTTAGCGTTGAAATCTCCAATTATGAGTAAGATGTCTCTGGAGTTTGTATTATCTATTTCTTTTTGGAGATCAATGTAATATAATTCTATGTCTTCTTCATTGTGACTTGCATCGGGTGTGTAAATCTGGATAGCCTTTATGTGTAGTCCTTTTTCTTTGGCTTTTAGTCTAATTCCTATTATTCTGGATGAGATAGGTTAATATCTGTTACACTTGCAGTAAGATTTTTTTTATTAGGATTGCAACTCGTTCTCTATTTACATTTTCTCTTCTTCCTGAATAGAATAATTTGCCCTCTGGTATGTTTAAGCATCCTTCTCCTGTTCAGTGAGTTTCTGAGATTCCTATGGTATCCCACTTTATCCTTTTCAGATTCTCTTGTAGAATTTGGAGTTTTCCTGCTTTGTATAGAGATCTCATATTTACAGTAGCTGTATACTTATCACATTTTACTGACCACATAGAAGATTTCTCACCAACACTATGTGAGGCTCGTGTTGGTGCGTCGGCTACCCCATACGCGGTACTGCGAGATGTATTCCCGTAATCGTGTAATTCATGGAAGTTTTTGGCATTTCAGTGTGGCCGGCTTACCTTTCCTCTGCCACACCCTTTGGTCCACGGCTCCTTATTCTTTATTCGGAGCAACCCTTTGGGGCTTCCCTCATCTGCCATCCAGGGGACGCGCCTGGTAGGAGTCCGGTCTCCCCCAAGAACCACCTATAAAATTAAAAAAACATATTCAATTCCTCTAAGGATCCTCTCCTCCCATTGGCACATCCTGGAGTTTATTGCATCTGCTGCACCTATAACTTACCTTATATTGATGAAAGTGGACATACAATCCCTATATGAAAAAGAACACAAAAGACACATTAAATATAACAATTTTGGTGAAGCAGGCCTCTCAGATCAGGTTAATATTCTCTCTCAACACCCTACACCAAATTGATTGTAAAAGTACTTGCTCTTTACATCATACAAAAACTTGGTATGAAAGAAAATTTAAAGAAGCCTATGAAATTCTGATTAACCACCCTAATCTCAACAATAATGGTGGCATAAAAATTCCAAGAATTTGGATGGCACATATTCAGCCTACTTAGTATCTAGCATACTTTAGGACTTTAAAGCAATTTTCAGCTTTTATTGGAAACTATTTTATACCAATTGGTTGAAATTTATATGTATAATCACAGTTTTTTTTTATTTTTTATTTTTTTTATTTTATATATATATATATATATATATATACAGGGTGTTCGGGATAAATTTGACAGTTTCGTAAGGAAAAAGAAAATCTTCTTTGTATCTATTAAATTTAATGAATTGACAAAAAAACATTACAGGCAGAGTTAATTACAATACTATCAACAAGATTTACTCAAAATAACCACCATTAGCATCGATCACAGCTTCAATTCTGCTTCGGAACCTCGAACAAGCTGATGCTACAGTCTCCCTGGGAAGGGCCGCAAAAACTGTTTTAATTTTATCCATTAACTGGGCTTTTGTATTACTGGAAGTGCGATTGGTGTCTTTTTCAACTGCGCCCCATACAAAATAATCCATGGGGTTAAGGTCTGGGGAGTTTGGAGGCCAAACATTTGGACTGGTGAAGTCGTAGAAATTTTCAGACAACCATTTTTGACTTTTCCCAGAGGTGTGGCAAGGGGCCGAATCCTGCTGCCATACATACGGCCTACCATTGGCTACCCTTGTTATCCAGGGCTTGACTACAGTTAGCAACTCCACGAACAAAGCCCGAATTCCAATGCCAGGGTTCTTCAACACCTGTTCCTGCAGATTTGCGAGGAATTCTGCTGTACGAACGCAATCAGATCGTCTGCTAGGGATCTTTCTTCTTGCTACATCCTCGTAGTCACCATTGCAAGTCTCTAGTTCATGCCTGATTGTTTTTACTGTATTCAGGGAGCATTGGGCAGCAGTCGTAATATCCTTATTTTGATGGCGGGCACGAATCATCATGATACAAGTTATTCTCTTCCATGATTCAGGTGGGTTCCAGCTATCCATCCTTTCTGACATCTTGTATATGAATGAAGAAGGGTCCAAACTTTTAAATGAAGAGAAGTGTGTGTTAATACATGTAACTTACGGAAAAATATAATTAATTATAAATATGTCAAATTTATCCCGAACACCCTGTATATATATTCGTATTTTTATATACTGACTTAGATCCAAGAGTTAGAACAAACAATTAAATTTATTCATAACGCAACATGTTTCGTCGGAAGGCCGACTTTTTCAGGCGTGAAGAAACACAGAAAGCAAATAAAAAACACTATAAAGAAACATTGTGTCACTGAAATTCGACTAATATAAACTTCAGTTAACTTTGAACTGGAGCTACAATCAGTGTTAAAGTTCTATTGTTAGGCATCTGTGCGCATGTAACTTTGCAAGTGCACCAATATTTGATAGCAGAGTTGAATGAGTCCAGTAAATTGTAACTAAGGTTACTGTTTATATGATGAGGGTGCATAAAAATTTCCTTAGACTCAACTATGCAGCGTTCTACCTTGTCATTGCATATATGAAGGTTTGAAGTTGCTGTCCAGTTTATCTCATGTTGATGGCCTTCATTATTTGTGTTTACTGAAAACAGGGCATGGCTTGACAGGGCACTTGCTCTAGTTCTTTTGTAGGCAATGTCTCTCTGGTGTTCTTCGAGACGTAGGAGAATGGATTTCTCAGCCTGGCCATAGTATGACTTATCACAGTCGCACTTAATTTTGTACACACCTGGGAACTGTAGATGGTTGTGAGCTGGTTTGTGTTTGCTTATAATTGATCTTAATTTGGGAAGAGTAGTGAAGCACGTTTTTAAGTTAAACTTTCTTAAAATTCTTTGTAGTTTCTTGGAGAGCAAGCTGATGTATAGTAAGGAGATATAACCTTTGGGGTTGTCCTGTGTTTCTGAGTTGTTTTGATGGTGGCAGTATAGATGCCTGTTAATAGTTTTTGAAGAGTAGCCATTACTTGTCGAGGTACTTTTTAGATGTTGTAGTTCATTTTTTAGCTCTTCATCATCTGACATTACAGATCTGGCACAATGCACTAGAGTTGAGATGATACCCACTTTCTGTGATGGATAGTGATGAAGAGCTAAAAAATGAACTACAACATCTAAAAAGAACCTTTCTGACCACATAGAAGATTTCTCACCAACACTATGTGAGGCTTGTGTTGCCTTTAAATGTATTTATTTCTTCTGTGTGATGGCTAGGAGGATTAAGAAGGAATTTTTCAATAATTCTTTTAAAATATTGTTGGATCCTACTTTCTACTCCAATGTGTATTCTAGTTGTTGATTGACTCCTCATTTGAACACACAGAATATTTATTTTTTAACTGCGCCACTCTATGTTCAAATTTGCATAAGCAACGTTGAGAAATCAACCACTCTATATTATTACTAACTTAATTTTAGGCCGAGGTTCTCTTTATTATATGGGGTTCCCACTAAGATTCGAATTATTTTAATGAGTGGCGCAATGAAGAAATCAGGCAAATACAAGATTCAATTCAAATAAAATTATTTAATGCAGTGTCACATAAATTTACATCAAAGCAAGGAATTCTAGTTGGGAAAATATAGTTAAACAATTATTAAGTTTTCATTAAGATACTAGCAAACTACTCAGCTGAGTATAATAATTACAATTAGAACTTATGCTTACAGATTATATTCTTCTTATTATCAAGGATTCTTATCACAATTTCACTCTGATTAAAGTTATTATTCAATATAGTTTAAATATCAACTCAGTTTAACAATTCAGAACAGTTATAAAATATAAACCATCAGACATTCATTTGAAGATTTCAAAGTTCTATCAACCTAGCAAAATAATTCGCAGAATTTTCAGTTTTTAGTATTACATTAAGTTTCTTACAACAGGCTTCTCTATATCACACTTTCAGTTTTGAACTATTAATCCAAATGGTACAATATTTAGCACGACAAGAGGGAAATGTCTCACTACATCACACATTCAATCTTGAATAGATAAATACAGCAATAAGGATTAAATTATGTTTGCCGGAAATAAGTTCACAACTTCGCACTAGGCATGAAAAAGATAATCTTACCGGCAAAAGCGGTGTAGCTTCTTCACATCGAGAATCCTAAGAACACACTTGAATTCTTGTTGACTTTCACTTTGAGACTACACAAACTTAAAAGAATCTTCTGTTTCTGTAACTGATTAATAGACTCTGGAGAATATATCTTTTGTCACTGGTCCAACTTAACTTCCAATTTCTTTCTTTTCTTATTCTTTTTATCCCTTGACCTGCATTATTCCAGTGCAAGGCAATAGGAAATTACAATAGGATTAGAACTCAAAAAAAAGGTAAGTCAAAGTGCCAGGCGATTTTCAGTCCTTATTCCGTTTATTCCCTTTTTCCATGTTAATCAGCCACCTTCCTTGCTTGCTTCCCTACTCCCGTGCGTCTTACTTTCTCATGTACTGCTTATCAAATTCTACTCTCCTTTCCTGCCAAAATCTGGTTCTAACTGGTTTTGTTTATATCCATCTGGCTTCATGCCTCCTGTGCAGTAACACGTGCTAAGGCACGCGCCAGCTAAAAGTAACATAATTTCTCATAGCAGCCAATCAAGTGTTATCTTAAGGAATTTCCTGGATACATTAAAAATGCACATATTACAGTTTTTAACATTATATTAAAGGGATTAAATTCACAAAATAATTGATATTTTTAATACACAGCTTGTCATAACTGTAATTTATCCCAAAGATTTATAAATAAATAAATATTGATTAACATAACTTGGAAGGAATTACATAAATAGCATATTATGAACATGGGACTATTAATTTAAAAAAAAACAAATTTTGCTCAGGGAATGGTAGATTATGTTGGACTCTGAATGATGTATTAACAATTTCCATTTCTCTTCATTCAGAATCCAACAATATCCATTAAGTAAGAAAGTAGTTTTGAGATAGTTGATTTCTTTATGAAGTTCATCTGGGTCATCAAGAAGAGAGTGAGCTCTATGTCCCAAGGTAGAAATTATTCCAAGATTTTGGGGAGGGAAGTGATGGGACTGACTATGAAGATACATGTTAGTATGTGTAGGCTTTCTATACATCGAAATTTTAAGTTTACCAGAAGAGCGGGTCAGTTTTACATCTAGAAAAGGCAGGGAACTATCAGTTTCAAGCTCGGCTGTGAACTTTATAGTTGGATGTCGAATATTGAGATGTTTAAGGAAATCCATAAGGGAATCATGTCCATGGTTCCAAATGAGGAAAATGTCATCCACATAACGTTTCCAAACCTTAGGTGTTAAAGTAAAGGAAGAGATAGCCTTGGCTTCGAAATCCTCCAAGTAAATATTTGCAAGAACAGGGGATAAGGGATTACCCATCGCCAGATCATGATTTTGCTTTGTATATAGTATCTTGGAATCTAAAGTAACTGGATTTGGTGCAAAGGGTAAGTAAAGCCAACATTTTTTTGGATAACTTCATCATCAAATTCCTGCCATGTACCCTCAAAGGGTAGGGGGGGTACTGGATATGATAGTACTACATGAAAAAAATTACATCATTACTAACTTCCTATCTACAATTTTCCTCCAAATCAGTCTGTTACTTGTCAAGACTCCAACATTATCAGATCTTATATTTCTATTGTCTAAGGCACTTTGTACAGTATCAATCCACCTATATCTTGGTCTTCCTCTGGGTCATTTTGCTGCCAACCTGGCAGAGAACACTTGTTTTGCTAATCTTTCTTCGCCCATTCTGTTTAAGTGACAATACCACTTGAGATTATCTCTGCTAACGCATTCCTGGATGCTGATAATGTCAAGTTCTTTCCTAATATCCTCGTTTTTAATATGATATTGCCATTGATGCCATCTGTTCACACCTATAATCTTTCTCAGCACTCTCATATCTGTGGTCTCTAGTCTTTGGTCAAGTGTTTTACTTCTGACCCAGCTCTCAGATCCATAAGTTAAAACTGGTTTGAACACTGTCTTGTATACAGCTAATTTAGAGTTCTGACTAATTTCTCTCTTATTCCATATGAATTTATTCAATTGATTTCTCACCATACCAGCTTTGCTGATTCTGTTGTCTATTTCTATATTTAATTTACCATCTTCACTAAAAATCATGCCTAAGTAGCTGAAATGTTTTACTTGTTCCAAAGGTTCTCCATTCACAACATAGTTGACATTTTCATTGATTCTGCCTATTTTCATTGTCTTTGTCTTTTTAATGCTGACCTTCATACCATATCCATCATCATCATCATCAAATTCCTGCCATGTACCCTCAAGGGGTGTACAGGATATGATAGTAGTACATGAAAAAAATTACATCATTATTAATTTCCTATCTACAATTTTCCTCCAAATCAGTCTGTTACTTGTCAAAACTCCAATATTAGCAGATCTTATATTTCTGTCGTCTAAAGCACTTTGTACCGTATCAATTCACCTATATCTTGGTCTTCCTCTGGGTTGTTTTGCTGCCAACCTGGTAGAGAACACTTGTTTTGCTAATCTTTCTTCGCCCATTCTGTTTAAGTGACCATACCACCTGAGATTAGCTCTGCTAACACATTCCTGGATGCTGACAATGTCAAGTTCTTTCCTAATATCCTCATTTTTAATGTGATATTGCCATTGATGCCATCTGTTCACACCTATAATCTTTCTCAGTACTCTCATATCTGTGGTCTCTAGTCTTTGGTCAAGTGTTTTACTTCTGACCCAGCTCTCAGATCCATAAGTTAAAACTGGTTTGAACACTGTCTTGTATACAGCTAATTTAGTGTTCCGACTAATTTCTCTCTTATTCCATATTAATTTATTCAATTGACTTCCCACCATACCAGCTTTGCTGATTCTGTTCTCTATTTCTATATTTAATTTACCATCTTCAGTAAAAATCGTGCCTAAATAGCTGAAATGTTTTACTTGTTCCACAGGTTCTCCATTCACAACACAGTTGACATTTTCAATGATTCTCTCTATTTTCATTGTCTTTGTCTTTTTATTGCTGACCTTCATACCATATCTATTACAACAGCTATTCAATTTAGTCAGAGAATCTTGCAGACTTGTAGCGGATTTATTTAGAAGTATAACATCGTCTGCATAAAGCAAAGAGCTGACATTAACATCTCCAATTTTGATATCATGTTTAATACCACTTTCCTTCATAATGTGATCCATATAGATAATGAATAACAGAGGGGATAATGTACATCCTTGTCTCACACCAGATTTAACATTAAACCATCTTCCTGTACTTCCTTCAATTCTAACTGCTGACTTACAACTCAAATAAAGACTAAGTATTGCTTGATATAATGCCTCATTGACACTATATAACTGTAGCGTATTGAATAGCTTCTCTCTTGGCACCTTGTCGTATGCCTTTTCCAAGTCGACAAAACTTAAATACAGATCTTTGTTATAATCCCATGCTTTCTTGACTATTTGTCATAAAGTAAAAATCTGATCCTGACAGCCTCTATTTGGTCTGAATCCAGTTTGTTCTTCACCCAGCTTTTGTTCCACAATTCTTCTCAACCGTTTCTCAAGTATACTTTCATAGATCTTGCCAGGAACACTTAGTAGGGAAATACCTCTGTAATTCTCACATGCAGTTTTATTTCCCTTTTTATATATGGGTACTATGAGAGCTCTACTCCAATCATCGGGAATTCGTCCCTCTGTCCAGGCTTTCTGAACTTTGCAATGCAGCCACTGTAAGACTCTTATACCACCATACTTCAGCATTTCTGGTCGAATATCATCTACTCCTGCTGCCTTTCCACATTTCAAGCCTTTGATGGCTTTTCTACTTCAAGTATGGATATGTATTCCTGACTGCATACCTGGTCAGTGTTTTTTACCACTGTGCTATCATTACTGCTTGTTTCATTTAGCAGTTTTTCAAAGTAATTACTCCATTCTTCAAGGATATTTTTTTCTCCCATTTTCATATCACCTTTATCATCTCTAACTCCTTTTACAGCACTCTTTCCTCCATTCTTAAGCTTCTTCAACACCCTCCAGAATATTTTGCCACCTTCTTGATATTTATTTTTTATGTTCTTACCAAAGTCCTCCCATGACTTGTTTAGCTAGTTTTACGCAGTGTTTAGCTTTCTTACATTTGTCTCTGTATTCTCTAAGAGCACAAGCTGACTTATCTGCCAGGAACTTTTGATATGCTTTCTTCTTTTCCTTCACTGCTTCACTTCTTTTCCTTCAATCTTTAACTTCCTATGTCCACCATGCAGTTCTAATTTTTCTATCCTTGCAGACAACTTTACCATATGCCTCTCTAGCTGAATCAATCAGGGCTTTCTTCAAGGTTTGAATCCCGTTCTCAAACTCTTTCATTTTTTCTTCAATACTCTTTGTGTATTTTAGTCTACAATTCACATCTGAGAGCTGCTCAACTTTTATTTGCTTTAAAACTTTCTTGTTATTCTTTTCAATATGAAATTCAATTTTATCCTGCTCGCTTCCAATTTCAAATCCTCTGTACACTCTGGTGTCCTGCACCAAGGAGAAAACATCACTATCAACAATAACATAGTTAGTCAGACTTTTCTTATTCCTTGCCTCTTCTCTCCATGTGAATTTGTGCATATTTTTATATTGGAACATGATGTTAGTAATAACCATTCCATGTCCTGAGCAGAAATCCAACAGATATTTGCCATTATTATTAGCTTTGCTCTCTTCTCCAAATTTTCCCAAAATAGTTCTGTATGTCTCATAATCATTTCCTACTCTGCTATTTAGATCCCCAATAAGGACCAACTTTTCCTTTTTGATTGTGTCAGTTGCTTTTTCTAAAGCCTCAAAAAATTCTCCTACTTCTACCTTAGTGGAACCTTCTGTGGGACCATAGGCACAAATAAGTCTCATTGTCCAGTTCCCCATTCTCATATTTGCCCTGTGATCTGGAGTTAGGGTGTGTCTTTGAGTAATGTTAGGACTTCGTCTTTTGGAACATTAGTGAACAAGGAAACTATGTCGAAGCTAGCCATGATTTCATCTTCGTTAATTGTCACATCCTTAATGTACGAAACAAAGTCCGCTGTGTTATTGATAAAGGATGAAGACTTATCTGAAAAGCATTTGAGGTATTTTGCAAGATGTTGAGAGTTTATTTTTCACTTGGTTAGATTATAATGAGTTTAGCCTAATCCTTTATCCAAGTGTGAGCAAACAAAGTTTGCGCCTGAAAGTGTCTTCAGGACTGGGGTAAGGTAGTACAACACCAGGCAATGTGTTGCAAAGGTAGAGAAAGCTCTCATCACTCCTATCTCAGTATCTCCCATAATGCAAAGCACATCTCCTTGCGGATATGTGTAATGCTATGCATTAAGGCAAGGGCCACTACCCATACTGGTTTCGACCTTTATTGAGGTCTCGTCAGTGGGAGCCAGGCCCAGTAGTGGAGACACCATGGCAGAAAGCAATGAGAGGTCATCCTAACCTATAGGAGTTGCCAAAGGGTGTACAACTTTCATGTGCAAAGTTTGTTTGTTCACACTTGGATAAAGGATTAAACTAAACTCATTATTTTGCAAGATGTTTAGAAAGTTTTTAGGTTGGAGAATCAATACCTTCCACAATGGGACGTAGTGGGATGTTTTCCTTATGGATTTTTGGAACTCCATATATGTGCAGAATAAGAGGATGGAGAGAGCGTAGAGACAGGCGAATGTTTCGAGACAGTTCAGTGGTTGTTTTTAATAAGTTGTTGGTACGATTTTGTAGTTCTCGAGTTGGATCTCTCTCAAGTATTGTGTAGGTATCACTTTGTAGTAATTCAAGCTTCTTAGTTTGGTAATCTTCAGAGTTGAGGATAACTGTTGCATTGCCTTTATCTGCAGGAAGAATAATTATATCTCATCATTTTTTAAACTCTTAATTGCTTTGCATTCTGTTGAAGAAATGTTATCTGTGGGTGGTTTTGCGTTATTGATAATGAAGATGGATTCAGTACGCAAAAGTTTTGCATCTTGTGAAGGGAGGAATGAAGTAGCTTTTTCTATTTTGGTAAGGAGTGATTCTTTTGGGATAAATTTTGGAGAAGCAATAAAATTTAGACCTCTACTAAGGATGCCTTTTTTCTTCATCTGAAATTATGTGAGAAGATTTGTTAATTACGACTTTGTCAAAGTTGATGTGGGGTTTTGAGAAGTTTCTATTATTTTGTACTCTTTATAATGTTTCAAATTTCCTGATATGATTTACTTTGTTATCATATTGTATTTGGGCTTCTTGAGATTCTTTCTGCCAGTAGGTCTAATTTAGCTTTATGATAGACTCTCCTTGCACGTTCTGTTGTTATATTCTTTTTAAAGGAAATAAATTTAGGAAAGACAGCATGGAATTTGCAATGTTTTAGGAACACTAACCTGTTGATGTTAACGATTTTTCTCTCCATTTCATCATGGCAATGAAAAATGTTGGTAGATCTGTCCCAGCGAACTGTATGACTTGGGTTATCATCATTAGGATCAGCCGAGAAAAGGATATGGCTTGATAAGGCACTGGCTCGCTGTCTCTTGTAAGCAGTGTCCCTCAAGTGTTCCTCCATACCCAATTCAATAGATTTGTCCGTCTGGCCAAAATAAGGAATATCACAATCACACCATATTTTGTATACACACCAGGATATTTATTTAGCTCAAATACTAGAAGAATCTCTAGATAATGAGAGTTGGCATATCTTTAATATGAACTGTGAATCTCAAGCAGCCCAAATACAATATGATAACAAAGTAAATATTATCAGGAAATTTGAATTATCTATGGGTAGCCCCCATAGCTAATCCAGTCAGCACAAGGAGGTGATAGGGGGCTACCCATAGCTAATCCAGTGAGTTGTTTGTAGATCGTTTTTTGCCAAATAAAATAGTTAGAAGTTAAACAGTGATTGAACAAAGTAGTGATGTTTTTTGGGAACAAGTTGTCTAAGATGTTGATGACTTCAACCACTGGAATGTTAGTAAACAGAGATGTAATGCCCAGGCTTGCTAGTATATCCTCTTCAAAAATAGGGATGTTTTTTATTTTATCTATAAAATGTTTTGAGTTTTTAATATAAGTATCTGAGACGTGATTAGCTATGGGTAGCCCCCTATCACCTCCTTGTGCTGACTTATTCATGGAAGATCTAGAGAAAAAAATCTTAACCCAGATCATTCCAAAACCGAAAATTTGGTACAGATATGTAGATGACATCTTTATCATTTGGGATCATATGAAAGAAGAACTAATGAATTACCTCAACCAAATCAATAGTTTCCACAATACCATCAAATTCACATTAGAAATGGAAAAAGATAAAACACTGCCATTCCTTGACATTTTAATAAAGAAACAATCCAATAATAGTATCAACCTATCTGTATACAGAAAACCTACAAATACTGGACGTTACCTCCATTTCAACTCAGCTCATCACATAGCTCAGAAACTTAGCATTATCCATAGTTTCAAGAAAAGAGCTATACAGTATACAACAGACAAGGATGACCTACTAACGGAATTAACCACAATATCCAGAGAACTTTCTTTAAATGGTTACCCATAAAGACTCTATAACAAGATTCTCTTTACTGATATACCACATCGACAACGTGATGACGTCCAATACATCAGTACAATTACGATTCCTTTTGTCAGCAACCTTTCCAAAAAATTAGCTAACCTTTTAAAACCACATAAGATCAGAGTGGCATTCAAACCAATCAACACTATTCGGAAATTTTTAAGATCACCGAAAGATCCTCACCCATTCTACAAGTACTCTGGAGTATATAATATACCTTGCTCATGTGGTATTAGTTACGTAGGTCAGACTTTTAGAAGCTTTGAAACGAGAAAGAAAGAACACATAGGATATGTCAGAAATAACAGACAAGACATTTCAGGCCTTTCATGCCACTTTGCCTCTACTAACCATCACATTGAGTGGGATAAGAGCCTTATGCCATACATAGAAGATAACTACCATTCAAGAACCTTTAAAGAAGCAGCTACAGTCGCCCATAAAACTGAAAACCTAAACAAGAATCAAGGTCTAATTTTACCAGAAATTTGGAAAACTTTTATCAGATCATTAAACATCAAAGAAATGAACTTTCATAACAATTACGTAATGAGCCATAACGAATAAATCACGTTAACGAGACACGCACATTGTCACGCACAATACCTATTTTTTGTATGAATTAGAACTATCAGTTATAACCTAGTCTGTAACCTTCATTTTAGCTTACTAGTTTGTATTCCCTGAGGATGCCAATAGAAAAAGATTGGCAAAACATGTAGGAGGATAAAATAAAGCTACTTGACAAAGATTATAAACAAAAAGTGAGTCTTATCTCAAAACTGTTTTCTTACTTAATGAATATTTTAAAAGAATTATTGAAAAATTCCTTCTTAATCCTCCTAGTCATCACACAGAAGAAATAAATGCAATAAATTTAGTTTAATCCTTTATCCAAGTGTGAGCAAACAAAGTTTGTGCCTGAAAGTATCTTCAGGACTGGGGTAAGGTGGTACAACACCAGGCAACTTGTTGCAAAGGTGGAACAAGCTAACATCACTCCTATCTCAGTATCTCCCATAATGCAAAACACATCTCCTTGCAGATATGTTTCAGGCACAAACTTTGTTTGCTCAAACTTGGATATAGGATTAAACTAAATTTACTATAGTCTAACCAAGTGAAAAATAAACTTTCAAGAAATAAATACATTTAAAGGCAATATATCTATTCCTTACATAAGTTCAGTTTCACAAAAATTAGCCAAGGTTCTAAGAAAATACAATATCAGAAGTTTGTTCAATTTACTTCCAAAAATCCGCTCCTTAATAAGCCACCCAAAACCTTATCATTATCATCTTAAATATCCTGGTGTGTACAAAATATGGTGTCATTGTGATATTCCTTATTTTGGCCAGACGGACAAATCTATTGAATTGCGTATGGAGGAACACATGAGGGACATTGCTTACAAGAGACAGTGAGCCAGTGCCTTATCAAGCCATATCCTTTTCTCAGCTGATCCTAATGACGATAACTCAAGTCATACAGTCCGCTGGGACAGATCTACCAACATTTTTCGTTGCCATGATGAAATGGAGAGAAAAATCGTAGAATCCAGGGAAATCATCCTCAACCCTGAACATCTAAATAATAACTTGAGCTACAACCTCCCAGATAGCCATTCAGCAGTAATCAGGTACTGGCGTTCACGTGATTCTGCAAGCACGCACTCTCCCAACATACAACTACAACGTTTTCATCCTAATTATGTATAGAAACCTTCTGTGTTCATAGTTTCTTTAAGCTTCAGTGTTTAGTGTTTTTTCTGTTCTTTTATAATATCACCTGATGAAGGCTGTTATAAGCCGAAACTAGTCATGTTTTACTATTAAACCTTTTTTTACTTAACTCTCAGTTTAAGTCATTCAACTCTATTTTTACAATATGTATTTCAACCGAGTCAATGAATCTCCATACATATATATATATATATAAATAAACATGTTGCTCTCCAGCCCAATTTAATTTTGTAACCTAATAGATAATAATAATAATAATAATAGCACTCTAGCTTTGATGTAGTAAAGGTTTTTTTTTTTTCACCAGAGGTCAGGCCAATAATTGTTGTAACGGTTGGTCAGTAACTTTAGCAAACCATGTAGATTGTATTGCAGCTTGTTTCTCTGTATATATGTGTATGCTCCAGATGACGATCTTGATATGAAGGTTGAAATGTCGAGTGTTCATTTTGGTTTATATTAAACTAAAGTTTTACTCTAACACGGTAGTTGTCTCCATGATATCCATAATGTATTCTGATCACCATGTAAACATGAAAGAAAGGAAACTACTTTTAACACATGGATTTGGGAGCTCAGTTAGAAATAAAAACACTTCATCAAAGACTGGAGACCACAGATCTCTATCATGCATCTCAGAGTCAGCCGTGCTGACTCAGAGCACAGACTGACTCCGTGCTCTGAGTAAGAAAGCAAATTAGCTAAGCAAAAGTCATGAGAAGAAGAATGGAAGATAGTCTGGAAGCTATTGAAAAAGCTTAGAAATGAAGGAAAGAGTGCTGTAAAATTAATCAAAGATGATAAAGGTGACATGAAAACTGAAGATAGTCCATGAAGATATTCTAGATGTTTGGAGTGATTTGAAAGATTGATAAATGAAACAAGCAGTTACAGCATGGTAGTAGAAAACAACTAACAGGAATGCAATCAGAAATACCTATCAGTACTTGAAAGAGAAAAACATCATCAAAAACCTGAAATGCAGAAAGGAAATAAATATTCGACCAAAAATACTCAAACCTGGAGCTGCTATTAAAGTTCTACTGTGGCTACAGTGCATGATTTGGAAGGCCTGGTCACAGGGTCGAATTCTAGATGATGGGGATACACTTCTCAATAGTACCCATCTTTAAAAAAAAAACATAAACCTAAATGTGAGAATTACAGAGGAATTTTCCTGCTGAGTGTTCCTGCCAAAAATTTATGCAAGGATCGGAATCTAAGTTTTGTAGACCTGGAAAAGACATATGTCTTTTTCAGATCTACAAAATATGACAAGGTGCCAAGAGAAAAAAAGCTTTTCAAATGTTGTGGTTATATAGTGTAAATGGAACATTATATTGAGCAATACTTTTAAGTTATAATTCACAAAGTGCACATTTTGTCTACTGTTATTCATCATCTTTATGGATCATAGTATGAAGGAAAGTGCATTAAACCTGTATCAAAATAAGAGATGTTAATCTCATTCTTTACTTTATGCAAATGATGTTACACTCCTAAAGAAATCCAGTAAAGTCAGGGATTCCTTGACTAAATTGAATAACTGCTGTAATAAATTTGGTATTAAAATCAGCTATAAAAAGATGGAGGACAATAAAAATAGGCAGAAACATTTGAAAACATCAACTCATCTTGGGAACATATAGAACAAGTAAAACATTTTAGCTATTCATGCACACTTTTTTTGTGAAAATGGGAAATTAAATTCAAAAATAGACAACAGAATTAGCAATTCTACTATGATAGGAAGTTAAGCGAATAAATTTATATAGAATAAAAAAGAAATTTGTCAAATCGCTAAACTATTTGTATATAAGACAGATCTGAGAGCTGGATTACAAATAAAACACTTATTCAAAGACTGGAGCCCACAGATATGAGAGTTCTGTTCTATGTTACCTTCCTGTTCTCTCCTATTCCACTGACACACACACATCTTGCATCTTGGTAGCCCATATTTGTCCTTTTCCTTAGGCCAACAAATCATTAAAATTCTTAATTAATCATTAATCATATGCCTACACTGATCGATCTACAGATCCATGGTCATATCTAGAAGCTCTTCAGTGGACTCGACGATGACAACAACAATAACAAATTGTTACTAATCATACCACTTGTCCATTTCTCTCACTTTAGATTTTTGTAAAGTATTAGAGAAAACCATTAAAAGGGAACTTCTACACTTTTAATGTAGAAGTTCACACATCTTCTGAAAACCACTCTACAAAATATAATTGCCAATATTGATTCTACCACTGTCAATGAACAGGAAATCTTCTTTCTTATGTTACTCATCTTTGAACAAAGTAAACAAAAAGTTTGGGAACAATTAATTGCCCTTGATATTGTTACATCTTGAATGAAGAACTTTTAAAAGGAAACAATTCATTCAGGATTTAACAAGTTAGAAAAATCAGCTGAGAGAAAAAACTTGTACTCGAGCAGAAGAAATAAAGTACTAACTGTAAATAGAATTATCTCCTTTTAGTAGAATTGTAATACCATGTAAAGATTAGTATTATATGATGCATTCATATAATACTTATATGATGCATTCATATAATACTAATCTTTACATGGTATTACAATTCTACTAAAAGGAGATAATTCTATTTCTATTTACAGTTAGTACTTTATTTCTTCTGCTCGAGTACAAGTTTTTTCTCTCAGCTGATTTTTCTAACTTGTTAAATCCTGATTGAATTGTTTCCTTTTAAAAGTTCTTCATTTCATGTATACAATGAATGGGTAAATTAGATGTAAACAATAGTCCAAAGGTCACAGGCAGGCCTGAGGCATTGGCAGTCTTGGAAAGCGATGCACATTTGTTTCCCAGAAGACGCTGCTAGAGATCTCACAATGTGCGAAAATCCCCGCAGACGAAGAGAGTAGCAGGCTGAAAAAGATCGCAGTTACGACGGAATAATATCGCGGATGTATCCTATGAACTGGCAGTAGAAACGAGGATGGCCCGAAACAGATCGAGAATAGACGTGGGAACAATGCCAGGTGCAGAGCATAGCTTAATTTGATGACCATAGTGACCCACCACGTGGATGCAGGCTTATAGAAGTATCGAGAGGTAATTCAAACAAAGAAGGACAGTTCAGACGTACCTGGAGATCCTGCCCCAAGAAATGGCAAACTACAGATTTTGTTGTATAATTACCCAGTCAGTAAAAGGGAAAGATCATTGTAGCGTAATAATCAAGTATGGACAGTATTTAAGAACTTTAAGTGATTATTTAGCAGTGGCTAATGTCCATAAGACAAATTGTCGGGAATGATCATAGATGATTGTGACTAGTTTAATGTGCAAGACTAACATAGTAGGTAGAATATTGATTAGAAGTGTATAATGTGTATATTATGTGTGTTTAATCTCTAACTGAAAAGAAGGATTTATTGTTCATGCATTAGAGTATTAATGAGTTTGATACAGTTTGATTTAGCATGTTATTGAACTAATTGAAAGTGAGATTGGTCTATGTGCACAAAAGGTCTGGAAAAGTCTCCCTGAATAAGAGTCCCCTCTATTCTAAGATATTGGCTGGCGCAGCTTTAAAAAATAAATTTGTCAATATCTGAATAGGAGACAGCCCCAGAAAGAAATGAGAGGATTCGTTTCTTTTAGCAAGGAATAACCTTTAACAGTCGGGGTAAGCACGTGAGTAAAATTAGGAATCGGCTAGAGATATAGAATTTGCTTTCCTTATAGAACGAACACGTAAGAAGTGATACAGATATTAGAGTCAGGGAAATTTTGTAAGTCTTGTAGTCATTGTAGAGAGGTAAATTATTTTAGGAAGAGTGACGACATAACAATGGCGCAGCCGGTAGGATGTGATTAGGTTCCAAAAAAAATTAAGTAAATTGATCTATCACTCTTTGGTTCATATCAGGCAATCAGAAATTTGTTGGAAATAGTAGAAATTTTGAGAAAATAATCTTATATTTCAGTGTAAGCTCTAGTACAAGTATGTCTCTCCCAACTAGTTCCGAGATGAACGATTCTGAATTTTTCAGAACAATAAACCCACAACAAGTATTCCCACAATTCTCAAGTGAGGAGACCGATGACGTTATTGCATTCTTTTGCTACATGGATAAATTGAGAAAAGTGGGCAGATGGACAGATTTTCAACTTCTTATACTACTACGTAGTAAGCTAGTAGGGAAGGCAAAAAACTTCCTCTATTCATCACCAATCCTGAGAGAGACCCTAGAATATAAAAAATTTAAAGAAGTACTAATTTCCGAGTTCTCCAGAAGAAGGGGACTGGTCCAGACACTTGGGGAACTGTACAGGTGCATACAGAAAAAAGGGGAAAGGGTAACAAATTACTTAAACAGATTACTGTGTATCACCTGATCTTTGAGGGTGTCGACGGAAGAGAGGGCCTGCCTTGAGTGGATGGCCTTATAATGATTCAAATCGGGCCTAGTGGGTGAGTTGCAAGAAGTCCTTTTTACAAAAATACGAGAAGTCTGGATGAATGTTAAAATTGGGCCAGGGAGAAGGAAGGGGTACTAGATGAAATAGCCCACGCCACTTCCCTGAGGACATTACTGTTGCGGGGGATCAGATGAGCACCCCACACACACACTCAGAGCACAAAGGCTGGACTGAGTTAAATAAGAGTGCAGGCCATGTGATATCCTCAGAACACAAGAGCGAAGAAAGGGCTGGGAAACAAACCTAGAAGGGCAAAGAGGGAGTTCTTTTGCACACCTGAGTGAATGGGTAAGCAAAAATGAATTGAGAAAAATCAGCACTTGTAGAATGCAGAGTGTAGCCGTGGCAGAAGTGCAAGGAAGGATACCACTGTCCCTAGTGGATGGTTTTGTTGAAAAGGTCCCTTGCAGTTTCCTGTTCGACACGGGTGCCCACGTTTCAGTAATTCCCATGTCGTTCAGAAAGCTCATTACTCTGTCTCCAGATAGTCTGGTTGAGTTACGGAAACCAATAAAAATCATGGGCATTGCCAAGATTGGACTACACTTGACAACCAAGGCTAGTGTAAAACTTTCCTTTCCATGTTTCCCCGTGAATCTCACATGAAATGCTAATCCTCCCTGAACTAGCTGATACAAGCAATCAGGTCATATTAGGGCTTGACCGTTTAGAAAAGCATCACTTCATGTGTGATTTTAAGCACCAATCAATCTCTCTGTGGAAAAACATTCCAACCAAGATTTGAGACAGGTAATGAACGGGAAACACAGGAGACCATGTGTGTTGATTTAAATAATTTAGAAGGAGATCCAATTGAGTGGAAGGAAAAACTAATGCATGTTGCTATGGATTTGTCTAATACAGAGGATGAGAAGGCAGAGATCAAGAAATTCTTCCAGTCTGTGTATCAACAATATCCAAATGTATTTTCTGAGGAGATTAGCTCCCTGTCGTGCACAAACAAAATTGAACATGCTGTACAGATCACATCAGAATTCCCCATATATGTTAAGCAGTATCAGACCCCCCCCCCCCCCTCCTCAAGCATCTGGGCAAACTAGAAAGACTGTTGCAAGAATATGAAAGAGCGGGAATCATCGAGGTCTAATTCCTGGTGGAACAGTCCATTCATCCTCGTGGAAAAATCGAACGGTGACTTGAGGTTTATGCTAGATTTAAGGGAGATTAATAAGGTCACCAAACCCATAGCTTTCCCTGTATGTAGGAATGAGGACTTGCTGATTGGCCTGGAGGGAGCACGATACTTCTCCAAACTGGACCTGAGCTCTGGCTATTTTCAAATTCCCCTCAGGAAGGAAGACAGAAAGTATTTTGCTTTCACTACCAGTTGGCAAAAATACCAACTCTGCCAACTTCCCCAGGGAGCCAGAAATTCAGCCATGAGTTTCCAATATCTGATGAACTCTGTACTGAGTGATATGTTGGGGAAGGGAGTCATATGCTTCCAGGACGATCTGCTAGTTTACTGTTCTAACATAAGGGAACACCAGAAAACCTTGATTGGGGTCCTTGACAGACTGAGCGAAGCCTGTCTATCATTGAAAAGTTCAAAGTGTAAATTTTTCCTGAGAGCAGTGGAATATTTAGGGCATGTAGTGAATGAGACAGGGATAATTCCCACCAAAAGTAATGTGACAGCCATCTTAAAGGCTAGGATTCCCACCACAGTGAAACAGGTTCGAAGATACCTGGGCATGGTTAACTTTTATCGCAAATTAATCCCAGAGTGTTCTAGGCTGATGGAGTCCATAATACGACTAACTAAGAAAGGAAAGAAATTCACATGGGGGGAAGAGCAACAACAGGCCCATCAAGCTCTAAATCTAGCATTGATCAAGTCACCTGTTCTCAACTATCCCAAGCTTGGCCAAACCTTTTTTCTGGCTGCTGATGCCTCCAATGACACAATTGCCTCAGTAGTAGAGCAAAAGGAGGGAGAGGACTTCAGGCCTATTGCCTTCATTAGCCGAAAGCTCTTCTCTTCCGAAAAAAACTACTCGGTAATTGAAAAGGAAACCTTGGCAATCATCAATGCACTTAGGAAGTTTCGATACATGTTATTGGGACAACATGTCATACTAAGATCAGATCACAAGCCCCTGTCCTTCATCTCATCCATGAAGGATAAAAATCAGAGAATCATACGGTGGTTTCTCGAGATGCAGGAGTTCAATATTGAGGTGAACTACATTCCTGGAAAAGAGAATGTTGTAGCTGACTACTTATCGAGGTCTTTGGATTCAGTCTGTGGAGAAACACTGCCCAAATGAGGAGATTGTCAGTTCTGTACTTGTGGTAGATGAGAGGAAGAAGGAGCCTACAAAACCCCAGTTTCAAGTTTGGGAAAAGGCCGACATAATTGAGGCTCAGAAAGGGGATCCAATGTGTGTGTGTGTGGGGGGGGGGGGCATATACAAAAGGCTATTAAATGGTGAAAGGATCTCTGATGGGAAATTGTTACATGATACCTTGCATATAGACAAGAATGGTCTTTTGTTGTTGAAACAAGATGTTTCTGGAAGATGGAAAGAAAAAATCATAGTTCCGAAGGTCATGATTCCTTGGGTGCGTTTCACGTTTTATGACTCGGACCTAGCAGGACACCAAGGTATTCATAGGACATGGAATAGAGTAAAGGGTAGATATTTGTGGAGAGGAATGAGAGAGGGCGTCGAAGCATATGTGTCTTCATGCCACTTATGTCAGCAGAAGTCGAGCATCGTGGGAAAAGCTCCTCTCCAACCTTTCCCAATCCCCTCGTGTCCTTTTCAGGCTGTGGCCATGGATATTATCGGCCCACTTCCCACCACCTCGAAGGGCAACAAGTATATTCTTGTAATAATTGATATGTTCTCGAGGTTTCCTGAAGCCACAGCCATGAAGGACCAAACAGCTAAGACTTTGGCTAATAAGCTATTCAATCTTTTCCAGGTATGGAACACCTCAAACCCTCCTGTCAGACCAAGGGTCTAATTTCACCGCAGAAGTTATGTTGCAGCTGTGTGGACTATTAGGGATTAAGAAACTATTCACTACTCCTTATCATCCTCAAGGAAATGGAATGTGCAAGAGGATGAATAGAACGCTTAAGCACACTCTTTCCAAGCTAGCACATATTAGAGTATCAGACTGGGACACCCATCTAGCACACACACTCTTTTTGCATGTAGGACAGCTCTCCATGCTGCTACCAGAGAGGCTCCTGCTGTCTTACTATATGGGTTCAAACCTTTATTCCCAAACGACTTCAGAAGTTCCCATGTCAATACAAGTATCCCTGATATAGACGACTATTTGAATAATCTTATCAGGGAGAACAGAATGGCTTATGAAATGGTAGCTGAGTCCAGCAACATATGTTCACAACGGGCAAGGTCATATGTAAACAGACTAAGAAGGTATAAAGATCTGAATCCTGAGAATCTGGTCCTACTAGAAAAAATTACCAGTAATAAGAAAGGGGAAACATTTGAGTAAAGTGCTGAGGGACCATTTGAGATCCTAGAAAAGTTGTCTCCAGTGACATTCAGGATAAGAGAAAGGGCACACCGGGGAAAGACCATGGTTGTGCACTCAAACCGACTGAAACTTTAAAAATGTAGATCTGACTGGTTGGTATGCTTAGGAGATTCACTTGAGAGAGTGTGGGGGGAAATGGGAAAACCTCAAGTAGTGGGCAACCATCATAGAGATGACAACGAGATGGAATCCACGGTGAGCCAACGGGGAAGAGGGAGTGCATGAGAGGAGGAAGAACATTCCCCTCGAATGACCTTTTTCCCAACTGCTACTTTCTTCGTCCGTGGGGAAGAAATTAGAGGATTCGTTTCTTTTAGCAAGGAATGACCTTTAACAGTCAGGGTAAGCACGTGAGTAAAATTAGGAATCGGCTAGAGATATAGAATTTGCTTTCCTTATAGAATGAACACGTAAGAAGTGATACAGATATTAGAGTCAGGGAAATTTTGTAAGTCTTGTAGTCATTGTAGAGAGGTAAATTCATAAAGAAAGTAAATTATTTTAGGAAGAGTGATGACATAACAATATTAAGATATTTGATTGCATTTGGCACAAAGTTCTATTAGGTTTCTCTATCCATTGACTTCACCTGGATTGCTGACTTTCTTTGTGATTGCATACTACATGTAATGACTAAATTTTTCAGGAAATGACAACATTACTAAAATATTAATTAAAAAACTTTAATCAATACCTTCCAATATTTTGGCAATGTTACAATGCCATCTTCTGGGAACATAAAACTATGATATGTGCACGCAGGCACTAACAATGAGAAAATGAGACTGAAGAAAGCAACTGCATTTGGTCCTAAAAGTGCCCCACAGTGGGCTTAATTGGGTTTTCTTGGCTGTTGGGTTGATGTTCTAAGGATGCAAGCTTCCCAAATTTGGGGCAGTCTCATGCATCCAAATTTGGTGAGATTTGGGAAGTTTTTTAGAGCTGAGGCTGATTCCATGAATCTTTTATATTTATATTTGCTACAGTGTAGTAAAGTGGCTTTCTTTCAGCATATTCTGTGGTGGGTATCTAGTGCATAATCCGCAGTTCCTGAATAGCTGTATCGGTGAAACCAGATGTAGTCTTATGTTCCCAGAAGATGGCAATGTAACATTGCGAAATGATTAAAGTTTTTTAATTAATATTTTAGTATATGTTGTCATTTCCTGAAAAATTTAAAGTCGTGTAACCGACATATAAGTTTATCTACGAGAATTACATGTAATGGTGGATGGATTTTTATCCTCCACCTTTTCAACTACTCAACTTTTCAACTCCAGTCGACTGTATGTTTCTGCCTTGTCTGCATATACCTCCCTGTATTACAGTGTATTGTCACCTGTTTCATTCTTTAAAAGTAACAGCTGCTCAACATCCATTTACAGTTCAACTTATAACTCGCCATGCCTGCTTTTCTCTCTCTCTCATTCTTACTCCTCTCTGGAACATCCTTCCTTATGAAGTATTTCCAAGGACTACAACTGCTACCTGTTCAAAAAAGAACATCAATAGATTACTTCTTTATTAAAACTTATGCCTAATTCATTATAGGTTATAAAATCTCTCATTGAACATGTGGAACTGATATTAAAATAAGTTTATAAGTTGTTTCTCCTGCTTATCAGAATACCAGAAATCCTAACAATACTATAAAGAATGAATTGTGTGAAACAAGAGATCTGGAGTGACTGACTATCCTTGATTGCTGCTTCCTTACCATTGAACTCTAAATGTCGCCCTTTGAGCATGCAACAGTTATGGTAAATAATTGATACAGCAAAAAGTTAATTGATTCAAGATCATGAACTCAAATCAGCTTTTTTTTTTCTGTGGAGTTTCATAAAGTTTGAGTTTATGATCTAGAATCAATTAATTTCTGTAATTATTTAAATACAAATATTTGGATCAGAAAATGTCATATAGTCATAATCCTATGATTTTTCTTTGATTGGATTTTCTGATCCAAATATTTGTATTTAAATAATTACAGAAATTTCTTAGTGATGAAAATATTTATTTCCTGTTACACTTGTATTTTCCTTTATCTAAGCAGTCTTCATGAAGAGTACTAAGACCATTAAAAAAAGGAGCACATTGCTGAGTTTCTTTCCATCTTTCTTTTCTCCCCATACAAATTCTCAAAATATTTCCAATGCAAAAAAGCAGAGTTCTTATTTTAATTCTGAACAACCCATTAAATATACAAATCTGACTCATAATACTATTTAATGGAATAACTACAACACAAAGAGAAATAATTAAACAGCAAATTTAATCGTTGCAATATTGCAATTTGAAAGATGAGCGAGTGGCATTGTATGGGACTCCATTATTAAAGGTGTGCTGGAGGATAAAATGCACAAGGTATGTTTTCCAGGTGCTAAAATGAGTAGAGTGATTGAGGCATTGGATATGAGGCAGGAGCGAGCAAAAGAGTTAATAGTATTAATAGGTACATATGATTTGAGAGAGGACAAAGAGTGTGTCAAAATGGATATCAGGAGGCTGCTTAGAAGGATAAAAGAGAATAGTGTGACAGGAAGGGTAATTAGCGTGTTGCCTAGGTATGACTCTGGTGAAATGAGGCGGAGAGCAAGAATTATGAATGATATGCTGGCTGAAATGTGTGAGGAGACGGGAGTACAGTTTGTTAATGTGTGGATTGAGTTTGAGAGACGAAGTGAGCTGTATGGGAGCGATGGACTGCATTTGAGTGGTTATGGTGTGAGTCGCTTGGATAGACTGCTGCTGGAAGGTAGAGAATTGAATAGAGAGAATGAATCAGATCGAGTGGGAAGTGATGTGGAAGAGCGGGAGAGTAAGACAGGAGAGATTGAAGAGGTGGTTATGAATGGGGAAGTGAGTGGTATGAGTATAGAAAATGAGAGAATGGGTGTGCAAGAGGAGCAGAGAAACAGGGAAGCTCAGGGTGGACAGAGGTACACAGCATAAGAAAGGTGGATGCTCCAAGAGGAGGTGAGCATGTGTAGGAAGGAAAGGAATGGGATGACCAGGGATCAAGAGGAAACAGTTGGAATTAAAAAGGGTTTTAAAATGAAGAAGCAGAAAGGGAAATGGCCCCAGTCGAGCATGGAGAGATCACATCGAGTGAGTGGTAGTATCAGTGGAACTAGCTGTAGATCCAGAAATGAGCTGTTGTGTTTGTATACAAATGCTAGAAGTATAAGAAACAAGGCAGATGAAATGGTTGCACTAATTGCGTCTGTTCACCCAAAGATTGTTGAAATAAGTGAGATATGATTGGAAGAAGATGATATCCTGACAGGAATAGAGATGGAAGGGTATGATGTGTTTCGTGAGGACAGAGGGGGTAAAAAGGGAGGGGGGAGTGCTATTGATGATAGAGAAAGAGTTATGTCCATATAAAGTGGAGATGCAAGAGGGAAATAGTCCAGTGGTTTTGAGGCAGCACGGTGTGAGTTAGAGGTGAAGGGAATCAAATACTTGGTGGGATGTTGTTATAGACCAGGTAATGTGGATGGTGGTGATAATGAAATGTACAATCAAATTAGCGAAGTAAATAAGAAAAGGGTGATAATTATGTGTGATTTTAATTATGGCAATATAGACTGGAATGATGAGATAGCAACTGGAAGTATAGAAAATGAGTTTCTTGAGTTTTTGAGGGATAACTACCTCAGACAGTATGTAACAGAGGGCACATGAGGATTGAGGGTCTTGGATTTGGTCATCTCATCAGAGGATGTAATTGTAAATGAGGTATCAAATCATCCACCAATTGGTGAGAGTGACCATGAGGTGATTACCTGGGTGGTTGCCAGCAGTGTGAGGACCTCTGTGAGAAAAGGGCATATGTGGAACTACAAGGGGAGGGGGGTGATTATGAAGAGCTCAGGAGACAGCTTGCAGATGTAGCATGGAATGAGGAGTTAGCTGGAAAAGAGATCAATGCAGCTTGGGGGATTTTCAAAAACTGTTTAGTAGATGCAATGTCTAAATGTATTCCAAGGGTGAGAAGGTTAAATAAGGTGGGTGTGAGATGGATGAATAAAGAGATTAAGCATGAAATACAGAGAAAGACGGCATTGTGGAGGCAGCATAAGAGAAGTGGAAATAACCAATTCCATGAGGTCAACAAAGAAAAGGCAAGGAGGGTGACTTGGTTGGTGAGGGTAGCTAAAGAGAGGTATGAACAGCAGTTGGTTAATGAAGCCAAAAAGAATCCTAAGGAGTTCTTTTGATATGTAGCCAGCAAAAGAAAGAATGATTATGGAAGGATGACATTGATTGGAGAAAATGTATAAAGACAGCTGATGCAGAATGTGTGATGGAGATACTTAATGAGCAGTTCATAAAGATCTTTCAATCTTGCGAATGTGACTTCATGGAGGGATTGAGAGCAGTTGATGATGGGGAGGAGAGACTGACTGCAGGTGAGCAAGAGGTGTATGGGGAGTTGAGTAAACTAGATGTTAATAAGGCTGTGGGACTTGATAATATATCACCACATATTCTGAAAGAATGTGCCATGGAGTTGACGCCTGCCTTGACATATTTTTTTAATATGAGTCTTGTACTCGGTCAAGTTACTAAGGAGTTGAAGGAAGGCAAGATTGTGCCACTTCATAAAGGAGGTGATCGAAACTCAAGCATCAAACTATAGGCCTATCTGTGTGTCAGGTGGAAAAGCTTGTGAGAACTAGGATCCAGAGTTGGGTTGATAACAATGATATTATCTTTGATGGACAGCATGGATTTGCTAAGGGAGGTCATGTTTTAGTAATCTACTTACTTATTACAATAAAGTGACTGCTTCCTTGGACAGAGGAAAAGGATACACAGTAATATACTTGGATTTCGCAAAGGCTTTTGATAGAGTACTCATGATAGGTTGACAGTCAAACTAGAGCAGATGGGGTTGGATATTAGATTGGTGCATTGGATTGGAGACTGGCTATCTGATAGGTATCAACAAGTTGTGTATCGGGGGGGGGGAGCGATATCCAGGAAAAGTAAAGTCACTAGTGGAGTGCCTGAGGGGTCTGTTTTAGGTCCATTGCTGTTTAACTTGTATATTAATGATATAGGTGAAGATTTGGATGGAGATATTCAGTTGTTTGCAGATAGTGAAGGTGTTGTGGCCTTACAGGAAGACTTGAATAGATTGAGTGATTGGGCACGGAAATGGGGATGTGAGTTCAATGTTGCAAAATGTAAGGTTTTAAAATTTGAAAAACAAAGATGGGATGCAGAATTTATGCTTGGTGAGAATATATTGTTGGAGGCAGAGGAAATAAGAGATCTGGGGGTGATAGTGGATAAGGATCTAAAATTTAGGGGACACATAGCTAAAATTGTGAAGACAACACAAAGGCTTCTGGGAATGATGCGGAGGACACTGACATGTGGAAGTAGGGAGATTCTTGTTCCGTTGTATAAGGCTTTGATTAGGCCATACATAGACTATTGTGCCCAGATTTGGTCACTGGGTTTTCAGAAAGATGAAGAGACGTTGGAAAGGGTCCAAAGGAGACTGACTAAGGTAGTTTCTGACCTCTGGAATGTCGAGTATGAGGAAAGATTGAGAAGATGTAATTTGCAGTCTGGTGGACAGGAGGAAGAGGGGAGATATGATAGAGACCTACAAGTTGGTAAGGGATTGTTATAGGATCAATGCTGGAGAAGTTTTACAGAGAATAGTGGGAGATCAGGGGAGAACCAGAGGTCATCCCTGAAAACTGTATAAAGAGGGTGTGAGTAGGGGAGTGAGAGGCAGGTTTTTTTCGTGCAGAGTTGTGAATGATTGGAATGCCTTGCCTGAGAGTGTGGTGTCTGCAAGGAGTTTGAATGTGTTCAAGGCATGGTATGATGAGCTGTGTGTGTGATAAAAGGACCACCCAGATGAGTCTTTGACTCCATGAGGTCTTGGGGTGGTAATAATAATAATAATATGTCGTCTATGTTACAGACATCTTCAGGAATACCATATTAAAATTGTAATCACACACACACAGAAACACACAAATAATAAGTGAAAGAAAGGAAATTAGAATATATGAAGCCTAGTCTTCTGGGAGGGGGGGATGCCCTCTGTGGGTGTGGTTGGCTAGCCTTAGATATTGGCCTAAGAATGAAAGTTTCCCAAATCTTGGGAAGTTTAATACAACCATATTTGCCAGCCTGGTTGGCCGAGTGGTTAGAATCCCACCATGGGCATGGATGTTTGTGATTGTCTATGAAAGTGGTGGTGACAGTGGATGGTGTTGGTGGATGAGGTTGAGTAGTGGAGGTGGAGAGTTGTAGAGTAGGTGCCCTCCTTCTATGAGTCTTTAGATTCCCTGGAGGTGTCAAATAATAATAATATTTATTAAAATTAGGCTGTTTTTTTTAAATTTGCTGCTAATTCAAAAATGTCTTTAGAGTTTGAATTTACTGTGATGGAGAATGATAGTTTTCTTCCATCTGATTCTGTGCAAGGTATCCAAGGCATGGTCTACTAGACCTGACTGACCATAGTTGTGGTGGATGTATTTTTTGTAATCATCTAATTTGATGTTAGCAGATCTCCCAGTCTGACCATAATATAATAAGTTGGAAGAACAAGGAATCCTGTAAACACTTGGAACAGAGATAAGAGGAAATGGATCCACGGGAGAGAAGAGAAGGGAAGCCAGCTTCAAATGAGGTTTGAAAGTAATGCAGAGATTCTATTTCTTTAAAGTTTTGGCTATTTTTTCTGAAGTGCCCTGGATATAGAGAATTGTAATGGCATTATTGTAGTCTTTATGCTGAGATGGATGTGAGAAGGTGGAAGGGACAGATATTTTTAGTTCTTTTTTGGCATTATAACTATTGGACAGGAAGGTTTTTTTAAATAAAGGCAACTTTTGCTGTAAGGGGAGCTTGTGTGAAACACAGGTGGGCGACCCTGTTGAGAAGGGGAATGGTGGGAAATTTTATATATGTATCTATCCGTGTAGGTGGTAAGAAAGGGTACCACTGGACATATGTGTGATTTGAGTACCTAAAAATAGCAAGCTGTTATTTTCTTTTTCTGTTATAGTGAACTAGATTCTTGGGTGATGCAGCCATCACCCAAGAATTGAGATGGAGAAGGAAAAAGTGTAATGTGTCTGAGCCATGTAAGCCAAATAGAGAATACAGCATCAATATATCTTAAACCGCATAGAAGGTCAAGATTGGCAGTATAAGATATATTGATGGTGTATTCTCTATTTGGCAACATGGCTCAGATAAATTATTCTTTTGTCTGCACCTCACCAGTCAGCAGCACCCTAGAATTAATAGTGCTTCCTACATAATAAAAAAAATGGAAAAGTTTTACAAATTCATTAACACAAACTAACTCATCCTACCTTCCTTTCCCACCCAAAGAAAGTAAACATAAAGTTTGTTTATACATTTATTTTGTTATCACCCAGAAACTTCACCTAGAAAAGAATACATCATTGAAACCCAGATTAAACTAGAAAGTGACCCAAACAAAGATTTGTTTTTCAAAAAGATAACATTTCTCATGTATATTTTGCATAAATCTTACCAGGAACACTCAATAGGGAAATACCTTTGCAATTCTCATTCAGTTTTATTTCCCTTTTTATAGATGTGTACTATGAGAGCTCTACTCCAATTATCTGGAATTTTACCCACTGACCAGGCCTTCTGAATTATGCAATGCAGCCACTGTAAAACTTTTATACCTCCATATTTGAGCATTTCTGATTAAATTCCATCTACTCCAGTTGCCTTTCTGCATTTTAGTTTATGATTACTTTTTCTACTTCAAATATGCATATATATTTCTGACTGCATTCCTTTTGGGAGTCTTTTACCATGCTGACACTGCTTCTTTCAAAGTAATTACTCCAGACATCCAGCAGAATATCTTTATCTTCAGTTTTTCATGTCACCTTTATCATCTATGGTTCCTTATACAGTATTCTTTCCTCCATTTCTAAGTTTTTTCAATAGCCTCCAGAATATTTCGACACCTTCCTGATTTTTATTTTCTATGTTCTTACCAAAGTCTTCCGATGACTTTTGTTTAGCTAGTTTCACACAGTACTTTGCTTTCTTGCATTTTTCTCTGTATTCTATAAGAGCACAAGCTGACTTACTTGCCAGGAACTTTCAATATGCTTTATTCTTATCCTTGACTGTCTCTTTAACTTCCTGAGCCCACCATGGAGTTCTGATTTTTCTATTATAGAGTTTGCCACTGAATCTCCAAGGTTTGATTCTTGTCTTCATACTCTTTCATTTTTCTTGAATGATGTTTGTATATTTGAGTCTACGGTTCACATCTGAAAGCTACTCAACTTTTATTCGTTTTTAAAACTTTCTTACATGTTCTTCTTTTCAGTATGAAATTCAATTTTAATCTACTCAAAACTAAATAGTAATCACTTCCTATTTCAAATCATCTGTACCCTTGTGTTCTGAACCAGTGGGAAAACATAGTCAGTGAGACTTTTCTTATTTCTTGCATCTTCTCTTGTATGAATTTGTGCACATTTTTATGTGCACAAATTCATAATTGCTAATTATTAATTACAAATTACTAATGGTATTAGTAATAACTAATACCATTAATTATTACTAATGGTATTAGTAATAACTAATCCATGTCCTATGCAAAAATCCAGCAGGTACAGGTATCCCTTGATATATGCAGTTAATTAATTCTCGATGGACACCGCATTATTCAATGTTAAGAATTAATGGGAATAATAATGAATCTGCAAAATATAAAAATTTAAACATTTATTTTTTAATGTAACATGTATTTATATATTTTATTTATACATCTTTGTTACATAAAAGCTTATCTAAATATTTAATTCAGCTGGATATCTGGCTGCAGCATCTTTATCAGCACTTACTGCTTCATCTGTTAATTTTACATTTTTCATTCTGGATTTCTAACCAGCCTTTGCTTGCAGAAAATGTTGCAGTCACATCTTGATATTTGTTTTCTTTAAGTGTAGAAAAAAGGCTTAAAGCCTTGATCCTAAGATTATTGCTGTTGATGGGAATACACTTCTGATTACAATCTTCTAGCCAAAGAAATGTATATCTTCCATTTTGATCATTAATGGGCTTCTATTCCTAGTACACTGCATACTCAAAGATGCAGATGTCACTTTGCCTTGTTCACAGTACTCAGTTGCTTTATTGCTCTATAAAATGGCTCGTATAGTTGATTCACCAAAGCCTAGAACTCTCCCGATGTTTGCTTTGCTTTCTCTGTTATCAAACCTTTTTAATTATGTCAATTTTAGTATCCAAAATAATAAGTTTTCGTTTATTACTCTTTTTCGAGACCATGGTTATGAAGGGTAATGCTTTACATAATTTGAAAATTACTTGATATGTGGATAGGCCGTAAGCATACACTGTAATACATACACATATATGTCTGTATGCGCCATGCTCTGCTGATAAATTGAAGCACTGAGACCGAGAGTGAGTTACTAACGGAGCACAACTTGTATACCACGTGATCTGATCGGTTTCATTGACCAAGTCTAACACTTTGCTTATTTTCAAACTTTTTGGGCCGAACTAATCAAATTTGATACCACATATATCAAATTTATGGTCACAATAATTTTTTGTGCACTAATCAAAACCGCATATATCAAGGAATACCTGTTTTATTTTAGTAGCTTTCCTCTTTTCTACAAATTTTCCCAAAACATTTCTATATATCTGGTAATCATTTCCTACTGCTGTTTAGATCTCCAACAAGGACCATCTTTTCCTTTTTCATTGTGTCAGTTGCTTTCTGTAAAGCCTCAAAAAATTCCTCCACTTCTACCTTAGTAGAACCTTCTGTGGGACCATAGACACAAATAAGTCTCATTGTCCAGTACCCATTCTGATATTTGGCATATCACTCTACTTGATATTTCCTGCCATTCAAGAAGATTATCCTCATATTTAGTGTTGAATACTATAACTACTCCCTCTTTTCCCTGATTTGCCTGAATATAATATTTTATATTTGTTATTATTGTAGCCAAAGCTGATAAATGATATCCTACCGTTATTATGGACCAAACAGATTACAACAGAAAAAACACTCCTGTACTTATCAGATGATAGATTGGGATCCTATCAGATGTCAAAAGAAAAAAAAAGTATATATGTTATTAAAAAAAAAGTTACTTCTTGGTGCTGAGAGATTACCAGAAAAGTTTAAACCTTTCATGTGAAGCCACCCAGTTTATATGGGGTTTTCAGAATTCACAATCCTAATAATCCCCTTCATCAAATAGTTCACAATAGTTAATTCCACTAGATTTAATCTAGAAAATGTGATACTAAATAGTTTAGATGAATTGCTTAGTATCCAGGAAATGAAGTAAGAAAAATAATTTTAACTTCAGAAAATAATTAATATAAACATAAAAGCAGTTTTAATTATTTTTATGGAAAAAGTATCTCCTCTCCCCAAAAAAGTAAGTTTAGAACTCAAACTATGCTTGATTGTTTTCCTAGTTGGAAATCTTATTTATTGTCAGCCAGATGCTATGCTGACTGCCTGGCATCCTTCTTCTTATTCAACTCCAACATAGATGATGAAGGCAAATCAACTCCTCCTTTACCAGGAGCATTGCATGCCTCCTGTAGCCTTCCACCATAAAGACATCAGAAGCTTCTAGGAAAGGATTATATGTTCGCCATTCATAACTTTTTTTTTTTTTTTTTTTCAGGCGATTACACTGTATATTGAATCAGAAGAATCTTGAACAACCTGACGCCAAAAAGGTTTGTCAAGTGCTTGGAAATGTCTGGAGCTATTGCGCTTGATATTTCCAAGGCATCTGGCATCAAGGATTTCTTTTCAAATTGCCATCTTATAGTCTACCTTCCTTTCTTTGTAATTGGATTGCTAATGTTCTTTCTTCAGATTTTTCTATTAATGCAGGTGTTCCTCGGGGCTCTGTTTTTTCACCTACTCTCTTCAACCCCTATTCACAGTTTTGCTGATGATATCATTCTCTACTTATCCTACTCATGTGACACTCTTGCAGTGCTCTAAACACTTATCATGCACCATTTTCAACCTAGTCATTTTCAATGCTTCTAAGACAAATTTTTACCTGTTTCATCACAAAAAAAGGCCTTTGTCCTTTCCCACTTACTTTTCATAATGCTCAACTTAACAGTCAAAGGCTAGACCTTTCTTTTCAGACTGACTCTTACTCCTAGTCTTTCTTGGCATGATCACATCACTTCTGTAGCATCTTTAGCTTCCAGGAAATTTGACATCCTTTTCTACTCTTCTGTCTAGTAGCTTACTTTGTCCAAATCTCATATCTGCCCAGTCTTGTAAGACTGCTTTCACATTTGTATTGCTGCAAATACCTCTCTTAAATTTTTTATACATCAGAGAAGAGTGGTTCAGTTGATTGATGACTCCCTCCCTCACAGACTCTCTTCAGTCACTGTCACATAGATTGTCAGTTTCTGCATTGTCTCATCTGCAGATGTTTCCATGGGTACAGTTCAGCAGAACTAGCATTCATTGTGCTTCCATTTCTGCTAAACTTATAAGAATACAACAATAGCTGCACAACATCCTTTTATATTTGAACTACAGATTCACCAAGACTGTTACTCCATTGTTTTTTTTTTAATTCTTACTTTGTGTATTTCTTGAATGTGGGAGTGATATAAAAAATAAAACAGAATTTTGTTCAGAGACCTTTGTGGGGAAAAAAAAAAGGGTGGGGGGGGAGTAATTTGAATTAGTGCAACTCTTTTCCATATTTGGAAATAGACATATCATAGGTACTTGGAAATCCCCCCCTCCCAAAAAAAAATGAATTGCCTAGATCTTCGGCACTCTTCCACTACCTGCTACAGCTTGCCTCATTTTAATTTTAATCCAGTCAAGATGACTGGATATTAATACAGCTTATAGGATAGACAAGGTCTGAAAAGTGATTTAATAGGGATAGACAACAGAAACATGAGTACTTATTTTTCAAGCTCAAACCTGTCTATATTACACACACACACATATCATCATCGTCCAGGTCATCACGTTTCTTGCGTTCCTCTCTAATAGTTTATAACCTCTTCCGATTAATCTGAATGCCTCCTTTAAGAATGCATATTTCTCCCATCCTCTTCTTCTTTTCTCTGGCTTCTTCCCTTCTAATATGTTTGTAATCCATTCATTATATCCCAATATGTGTCCCAGGAATTTCATCTTTCTTTCTATGATTGTCTTCTTCATATCATAAACAAATGATTTCTAAACTCTTGTTTAATCCTCCATTCCATATATCAGCTCTGTTTCTAACAAATTGGCAATAAATCCTCAAGCAGGGCTGCATTTACCATTAGGCACATGAGGTGCAAGCTGGGGCCTCACTCTCTATAGGGCCACATTTTAAAACCTTACTCCTCACAAAGAGCAGTAAAAATAAACAGCATAGTTATAGTTGCAAAATAAAATACTTATTTTTAAATATTAAATTCATAATATAAAAACTAGAGGCCGCTGAAAAATTTGTGAGGCCTCCTGCTTCCATTTGAAATACATTGTTCTTTCCTTAGAATATAAAACTGACAGGAACTCCTGTATTCCATAAAATTCATGTATGTAAGCATACCATTTCTTTGCTGGTATGCTTACATACATGAATATACACGTCCAGCAAACCTGGATAATATTCTGTCCACCTGTTGAAAGAACATGGATAAGAAGTGCAGTTTGAGCAGCATGTCCATTAGAAGAGGCAATAATCCTTCACTCTGAAAAGAACACTTAACTAAATTACCTGGCATACATAGTAGCTACGTTCAGTTGCCTACAGCAAGAAACACAGTTGCTTGCCATTTGCTTGGTAACCGGAATCTAGGTTATATCAGACTAAATACCTATGAGTTATATTCATTTTTTGCTGCTTGTTTTTATCATATAATTATAGTTTTTAATGCCAGTGCAAAATAAGAAATCCTTTCATACTTTCTTCACTTCATTGTATCACTTTTGAAGATCAATGTCACTATCATTTTTTTTGCTAATTATTTTAATCTGGGAGATTAATCAAGTTCTGGGAGAATTTTAAAATTCTCCTAGAACTTGATTGAAGATAATTATTTTTGTCAAACAATTATTTTATGAATTCATTAAAATCCGAATCTAAAAATGAATACAGCCTCCATCTGTTCCAAATTAAGTTTTCTTTTTTATTCATAATCTTAGTTCAAAGGTTAGTTCACAGATTGCACGAAGGTTCACACTTTTAAATTTTGCTTTATAGAGAATCATATGTAAATCTTGAATCATATCATGCAATGCATAATTTTTATAACATAATCTATAGATTTTTGCATTTCAACTTTCTTGGTTCCCCCTAATCACTCGCTACGAATCGAAATAAATTATGAAGTCAACTGTTGTTATTGTATATTTTCGGCTAATTTCGATATTATGCAGCAGTTTTGAAGTAGTGATATTTTCCCTACAGTTTACTTTCGAAAATGTGTAGGTGCATGCGTCAAAATGAAATTTTATTTCCAAAATTTTCATAACAGAATTAATGCGTGCTTAATGGCCAACTCCCCCCCCTCCCTTCCCAAAATTATCACCACATACACGCACACAAAATACTGCTAGATAACATATGTGCACTTTCTTTTGTTTGAATTCGTTATTTTTCCAAAGTAATTGTACCAGAGAACTTTTAATATTCCGATACCTAAATTAAATTGTGATTATTATAAATTAGCAAATTTTGTATATTTTTTCATTTATATTATTTCCTGATAAGTATAAATCATTAAATTATGTAATATTGGGGAAATTAATACAGCTTATAGGATAGATAAAGTCTGAAAAGTGATTTAATAGGGATAGACAACAGATGTTTAAAAAACAGTTTCATTCTACAAAAGCAATATCAGAATAAAATGTTTTGAACATCTGTAAAGCAATCAGAAAGGTGAAAAATATAATAATAAAATAAAATAAATTTCTGTGTGTATTCGGCTATTGTTAGAGACTTTTTAGTGCATCTACTGGACGTGTTCGTTTCTCAATAATTTTCGTTAGCTTACGGATTGTTACTCGAGCAGAATGGAATAGGTCTATAACCCTCCCCCCCCCTCCAAAAAAAAAACATAAATGATTATGTAATACATATGCATCTTTTCTTTTAAATAATTAAAATCTTTTTTTTTTACAAGATAATTGTATCAAATTATTTATAATTTTTCAATAATAAAAATGAAACTGATCACTATAAATTAAATCATTTTGGTATAACTGTTGTATCAGCCTGTAAAAGATATGTCAGTATTTCTGTGTTAGGATGTCTGTAATCAACAATGGGAAAAAAACAAGACATTCTTGATGTATTCTGCACTACAGCTAGCAATTTAGTGTGATTTCTGGGGAAACTTTCTCTCTTGTCTTTCTCAATAGCAGTGAGTAATCTAAGTTTAGCCTTTCCTCCAGCTAAGAAGATTATTATGGAGTATTTCAAAGACGTAGTAATATTTAGAATTAAAAAATAAATAACAAAAATAACACCACTAAAACTTCAGCAGACCGCTGAGCAACTGATTTCAGAGTGCAAAGAAATAGTACAGAATTAGAAGCTTCTACGGCACAACAATATTATTGCTTTATTTTTTTGTCAAAACAGTAAACTGAAGTAACAGATTTTGAATACTATCTGAAAGCTTTCAAACCAGTAGAAATTTAAAGTAGTTATGTAATTGAGTTCCAGGAGAGGAGAAGGAGAAGTAGATGCAGTAGAAAATCTTCAAAATGACATAAATTTAAAATTATTTTGCATAGGATATCCTTCATATTATATTTTCAGCATATCTACAGTGGTTACACTGGATATTATAGTAATGCGAATCCTAAAAAAAAAAAAAAAAATCTGTTGTAGTTTTAAGCAAAAAACAAAGGCGAAGAGTCTGATAAAATACCATTGGATATAAATTTTTGATATTAAAAAGACTCACAATTGGAAACCCCGAGTAATGCAGTTTAACATCATTTGTTGTTCATAAAAAAAATCGTTCCTAAAATTGAAATGTGCAACCCATATAATCTTATTTTGCAAGGAAAGAAAGCAAAATGTCATATTTATTTCAATAAGTGTTACTTAAAAAATATATTTGACATAATATTTCCAATGCAAACAAACATTTTGATTATTTATTTTTGTACATGTGAAATTCGTTTTTATTTTGGGAAGAGACACAATAAATAAATTGTGCAGCAAAAAAGGGTCAAATATCATAGGACAGTAAAGGAAATTCCAAGTAATCCAGTGCACATAAAGACAATAATCCATTAACGGCAGGAGGGGGGGGGTATTGCATTTTAACAGATAGAATGCTGATGAAACTTCATCAGCATTCTACCTTTTATTTGCGAACAGATATATTCAACATAACTTAAACCAGATTTGTTATAAAAAGTGCCGCATTTGAAGAAATATTAGCTCCATAATAATAATAAAATAGCAAAATTCCAAATGCTTCAGAATAACTTGATAATTTTGATAATACCAAAACAAGATGAGACACATCTGTAGAAATCTATTATTATTATTAGAGTCCTTTTAATTATTAACTCTATAAACATATACTTAATAAATTGGTTGTATTTTTGTGTTTTTAATTAAATAAACTAGTTTCATTTTGTCTTTGTTTTTGTTTCAATGGTTTTCGCTTCTGGACTGGACTTTTAGAACTATTGTTCTTATCAATATTACTAAATTGCAATCTTCTTCTCTGGAAATTTTCTCTTAGTAAATGTTTGACTTCTGTTGACCAACCACTGAGTGACTTAGCAGTTTAATCCAGAGATTAAATATATGGTCGGTTTTTTAATCCATAATATTCTTAAGAATATTTCACCCTGTGATTTCCCAGAATCCTGTTAGGAGAGAACAGATCACTGAGTATTGAACTTGCGATCGTTTTGAAACACATTCCGGAGACAACAGAGGTTTTTTTGTGTGCTGCTCTTATTTATATTAATTAGATGAGTAAGAGCAGTTTCTATATCACATAAACAGAGCATTTGATTTTCAAGTTTATTATTATTTATAAATTAAATTGATTTTTCAGTTAATTTTTTTGTGAATCAAGATTCTAGTTATTTTAGGGTAAAATGTCAAGTAAAAAAGTGGATGTTAGCAAGTTATCATTACTATTTATTGCCTCTACATTTTAACTAAAGCTGGAATTATGCTTATTACTGCAACTTAAAAATATCAAAGCTGGAGTTGAATAAATCTTAATAATTGTGCGATAAAGTTGGAACTGAGTTAATCCTATATATATATATATATTATATGCTTTTTATGTGAAACCTAGGTCTCCAGTAAGTAAGGTGGTCTCACACTAGGTGACAAAATTTAACTTTCACCTAAAGTTGGATGGTTGGAAAGCAGATACGTTTGCCATTCTGTCAACCAGGGAGGCATACTATGCATATTACTGCAAACTGAAACGTTTTATATTTATATTTAGATCCGTGTTGTAATTCCATAAATATGACGATTTTTGCTACAATTTTTATTTTTAGTGAGAATATCTGAACTTTACAGTTTACGAAGTTCTTATTTTTACCTTGATTAGCAAACTTAATTTGATTGCATGTAAATTATTATTTTTTTTTAAAAAAAAACTTTTATCACTATACTAAATTATTACCATACCTTTTAATATTTTTTCGGTATTCAGAAATTTTGTAGCAGCTATGATGCATGTCAGCGAAGCTTGTCTAACAAAATCAACAATCAACACTGCAATTGAAATCTTTCACAGAAAGATTTTAATTACATCTTTCTTTAAATTAATTATGATTCAATTACATGGAATATTTAAAAGTGTAAATAATATATATATTTAGAATTACATTAAAAGATTTTAAACTATTTAGAAAATTTAATATTAAATATAAAGTATCATGGAAGTTGCATAATTATTTATAATTCATCGATATAAGTTAGTCATTTATTTATATGAGCCTGTGTAGCTCAGTAGAAGTGGCGTTTCACTCTACAGCGCTTAACCGCACGACGAAAGGCGTTCGAATATAGTCGCCGACTAGAGGAACTTTTTCTAAGCATTTTCTCGACCGGTTCCAGAGTTATTCGGTCTCTGGCACAGGCTAGCGGGTTTTTACTCCCGTAAACTAAAGAAAATCAGCCGTCGAAGCCACACTATTTTCAGACATTAGATATATTGTGCTTAAGGGTCAAAGCTGTATAACCGAGAGGAGACCTCCACATAGCCTTTAAAGGAATGCAGAGAACCGACAAGGGCTTCTGACCTAATGTCCAATCCTCACCTTCTCGTGGTGCACCCTGTTGGGTATCTACTTGGATACTGAACGAACGAGGATGGGCTGGCAATTTGGGATTTAGCTGACCAAATTGTATTCTTATTTGTTAAACCAAAATAATAAAAATGATGGCACGACATGACAAAATTTCATGCCGGCTGGAGTGTCGCCCCGGTTAAACAAGGGCCCCCGTTGTTTTGCTAGGGCAAACAGCGAAAAGTCAGCTACTGGAACAAATCTGAAAACAAACCCCAACTCAACATCACCAGAGTTAAAGATCGGTACTATCAACATAAGAAGCCTGAATGGCAAAGAAATGGAGCTAGCTGAAGAATTAGATAAATTAGATAAAACTAGATCAACATAATAGGGTTGACTGAAACAAAAAAGACAAAAACTGCTGGTGAGATCTTTCTGAGCAATAAATACAAAATGTTATATTCAGGCAATGACAATCAAGGAAAAGAAAGAGTAGCCATAGTATTCAACACAAAATACGAGGCTAATCTTCTTGAATGGCAGTTAGTCTCAAGTAGAGTAATGTGGGCAAATATGAGAATGGGGAACTGGACAATGAGACTTATTTGTGCCTATGGTCCCACAGAAGGTTCTACTAAGGTAGAAGTGGGAATTTTTTGAGGCTTCAGAAAAAGCAACTGACACAATGAAAAAGGAAAAGTTGGTCTTTGTTGGGGATCTAAATAGCAGAGTAGGAAATGATTGTCAGACATAAAAAAATATTTTGGGAAAATTTGGAGAAAAGAGCAAAGCTAATAATAATGGCAAATATCTGTTGGATTTCTGCTCATGACATGGACTGGTTATTACTAACACCATGTTCCAACATAAAAATGTGCACAAATTCACATGGAGAGAAGAGGTAAGGAATAAGAAAAGTCTCATTGACTATGTTATTGTTGATAGTGATGTTTTCTCCCTTGTGCTGGACACCAGAGTGTACAGAGGATTTGAAATTGGAAGTGATCACTATTTAGTCTTGAGCAGGATAAAATTCAATTTCATATTGAAAAGAATAACATGTAAGAAAGTTTTAAAGCGAATAAAAGTTGAGGAGCTCTCAGATGTGAATTGTAGACTAAAATACACAAAGATTATTGAAGAAAAAATGAAAGCGTTTGAGAACAGGAATCAAACCTTGGAGATTCAGTGGCAAACTCTGAAGAAAACATCGATTGATTCTGCCAGAGAGGTATGTGGTGAGGTTGTCTGCAAGGATAAAAAAATCAGAACTCCTTGGTGGACACAGGAATTTAAAGAGGCAGTGAAGCAAAAGAAGAAAGCATATCAAAAGTTCTTGTCAAATAAGTCAGCTTGTGCTCTTAGAGAATACAGAGACAAATGCAAGAATGCTAAACACTGTGTAAAACTAGCTAAACAAAAGTCATGGGAGGACTTTGGCAAGAATATAGAAAATAAATATCAAGGAGGTGGCAAAATATTCTGGAGGTTGTTGAAGAAGCTTAGAAATGGAAGAAAGAGTGCTGTAAAAGGAGTTAGAGATGATAAAGGTGACATGAAAACGAGAGAAAAAGATATCCTTGAAGTATGGAGTAATTACTTTGAAAAACTGCTAAATGAAACAAGCAGTGATGACAGCACAGTGGTAAAAAACACTGACCAGGCATGCAGTCAAGAATACATATCCATACTTGAAGTAGAAAAAGCCATCAAAGGCTTGAAATGTGGAAAGGCAGCAGGAGTAGATTATTCGGCCAGAAATGCTGAATGAAGTATGGTGGTATAAGAGTCTTACAGTGGCTGCACTGCATAGTTCAGAAAGCCTGGACAGAGGGACGAATTCCCGATGATTGGAGTAGAGCTCTCATAGTACCGATATATAAAAAAGGGAAATAAAACTGAATGTGAGAATTACAGAGGTATTTCTCTACTGAGTGTTCCTGGCAAAATCTATGCAAGTATACTTGAGAAACGGTTGAGAAGAATTGTGGAAGAAAAGCTTGGTGAAAAACAAGCTGGATTCAGGCCAAATAGAGACTGTTAGAATCAGATCTTCACAAATAGTCGAGAAAGCATGGGAATATAACAGAGATCTGTATTTAAGTTTTGTCGATTTGACAAAGGCATATGACAAGGTGCCAAGAGAGAAGCTATTCAATATGCTACAGTTATATGGTGCCAATGGGGCATTATATCAAGCAATACTTAGTCTTTATTTGAGTTGTAAGTCAGCAGTTAGAATTGAAGGAAGTACAGGAAGATGGTTTAATGTTAAATCTGGTGTGAGACAAGGATGTATGTTATCCCCTCTGTTATTCATTATCTATATGGATCACATTATGAAGGAAAGTGGTATTAAACATGATATCAAAATTGGAGATGTTAATGTCAGCTCTTTGCTTTATGCAGATGATGTTATACTTCTAAATAAATCCACTACAAGTCTGCAAGATTCTCTGACTAAATTGAATAGCTGTTGTAATAGATTTGGTATGAAAGTCAGCAATAAAAAGACAAAGACAATGAAAATAGGCAGAATCATTGAAAATGTCAACTGTGTTGTGAACGGGGAACCTGTGGAACAAGTAAAACATTTCAGCTACTTAGGCATGATTTTTACTGAAGATGGTAAATTAAATATAGAAATAGACAACAGAATTAGCAAAGCTGGTATGGTGGGAAGTCAATTGAATAAATTCATATGGAATAAGAGAGAAATTAGTCGGAACACTAAATTAGCTGTATACAAGGCAGTGTTCAAACCAGTTTTAACTTATGGATCTGAGAGCTGGGTCAGAAGTAAAACACTTGACCAAAGACTAGAGACCACAGATATGAGAGTCCTGAGAAAAATTAGAGTCATGAACAGATGGCATCAATGGCAATATCATATTAAAAACAAGGATATTAGGAAAGAACTTGACATTGTCAACATCCAGGAATGCATTAGCAGAGTTAATCTCAGGTGGTATTGTCACTTAAACAGAATGGGCGAAGAATGATTAGCAAAACAAGTGTTCTCTGCCAGGTTGGCAGCAAAACGACCCAGAGGAAGACCAAGATATAGGTGGATTGATACTGTACAAAGTGCCTTAGACGATAGAAATATAAGATCTGATAATGTTGGAGTCTTGACAAGTAACAGACTGATTTGGAGGAAAATTGTAGATAGGAAGTTAGTAATGATGTAATTTTTTTCATGTTGTACTATCATATCCTGTACACCCCCTTGAGGGTACATGGCATGAATTTGATGATGATGAGATATATTGTGTTAGGATTATGGACCACCAGATGACAGCACTTACTAGCCGCCTTCTTCACTGCGTGCCGATTAATTAGTGATAGCTTTTGGCCAGCTATCTCTGTTTGGCTACCAGTGTAGATTGAACTGCCCACTCAGTCTCCGAAAGTTAGATAGGGCTTAAAAACGGCCTCACCTACTCACTATACGGGAACAAAAAGGCGTTAGCTTAGCTTTTTTTATTTATTTATATAAAATTACTTACGATGTTGCTTTTTTAATATTACCAAGATTTTTTTTAATATTAATATTTATTGTATACATGTGAAATTCGTTTTTATTTCTGGAAAGAGACACAATAAATAAATTGTGCACCAAAAAGGGTCAAATATTGTAGAACAGTAAAGGAAATTCCTAATAACAGTAATTAAACTGATAGTTTACTTACCGTTATTTGGCTAGTATTTGTAAAGTGTATATACCTAATTATATGGTTAAAGTAGTTGTCGCAGTCGGTAAGAATATATTTTTCAATTAATTTATTATTCTTAATTTACTGTTTCTATTTTTATTTGTTTTTTTTTTAGCTTTTAATGTAATTGCTTATTTTATTTATATGTTTATTTTGGATTTAATAAATATTTATTTTGCTTTTGATAGATTAATGCACATAATGATGCCAAGAAAATTTGAATCCAGAGCTAATAAAAGAAAATGACTCAGGGAAAATGAAAAACAGCTAAATAGTCAAAAGGGTGGGGGGGGGTCTTTCTTGCATTCTGAAAATCAATTTCGTAGAACTGAAGTTGTACTTCACACTTCTCGGGATGAAAACGAAACATTGAATATCATTATCAGGAGGAGATGAAAGTGAAAATGAAAAACATCAAAAGGATGTGGAAAACATAGAAGGAGAGAAAGAAGTAAATGAAACAAATCAAGAGGGTTCTGAAGAAAATTTTCAATCGGAGTCTGTACTTACCAGCAAGCAAGCTATCTCTTATCCTACCGATATAGCAGTGTGGCCACTTACTATTAATGAACAGTTTATCGACTATGTTTTAATAAATATGCCTTAGAATGTTGGTAAAATCGAAAACTTAAAAAAAAGAATAGACAGAACGCAATAGAATATATGGTCAGAAATGTAAATGAATCACATTTTTACTGTTAAAAGGCGAATGGAACAAAGGAGAAATGATAGTGGCTAATTTTTTCAGAAACCAGCAAAGCAATTTACTGCTTTGTTTGTAAATTGTTTTCTAAGTCAAATAATAGCTTAATGAAGGGTTTTAATGACTGGGGAAATATAACGAACCTTATGTGATCACGAGCATTCTACTGCGCATATACGAGCTGTGTGCACATATCGCAAAAGAAAATCAAGTTCTCTAAATAGTCGAATTGATTCTGAATTGATCAAACAAATACAATCTGAAGAAGAGAGAGCTTTTAAAAAGAATAATAGCTACCATTAAGTTACTGAGTAAACTAGGGCTAGCATTTAGAAGAAATACGAATGATATTTTTTTCTGATTCTTGCGGAAATTATTTATCGTGTTTACATTATTTCAGTGAATTTGATGATTTTTTAAAACATCGCATGGAATTGTACGCCAACTGTGGTTCTGGCAGATCAAATTATCTTTCTTACCACACTTGTGATGAATTCATAGTGTTAATAGCTTAAAAAACAAGAGAAATATTAATATCAGAAATTAAGGAAGCTGCTTATTTTGCAATAATATTTGATTCAATGCCAGACATTGCCCATAATGACCTTTTAGCTCAACATAATTCCTTATATTTAGAAGAGGTAGTGTTAAAAAAATTAGAAGAATTATTTTGGATATAAAAATGTGCAGAGGACAAAGCTATGATAACACTGCCAATATGAAAATTATCTATACAGGTTTACAAGCTAGGCTGAAAAAACATAGTCCCTCTGCACATTATATATCGTGCTCTGTCATTCCTTATATTTAATTGGCAACTGTGCCACAGAATCTTGTCCGGAAGCAGTGCAATATTTTTGTTTTATTCCAAATGGTATAATCACTTTTCATCTTCAACAAGAAGATGGGGTATACTCCTTAAACATTTAGAAAAAAAAAATCTTTAACAGTTAAAAGACTAAGTGAAACGAGGTGGTCTGCAAGAGCTGATGCTATATTGGCTTTGAAATGTGGATATAAACAAATTAAAGATGCATTACTTGAACTATCCATTTCTCCTCATGAAAAACCTATTTCTAAATTAGAGAGCTCATCATTGGCTGAACATTTTGACAAACCAGAAACAGCAAATTTAACAGTTGTGTGGGACAAAATTTTACAATCAATACATGCTACTAGTAAATCTCTACAAGATCCCAATATGGATTTATTTAAGCTAATAATTTGTTAGTCTTTAGTTGGTTTTATTTTAGATATAAGAAATAGTTTTGCTTCTGTAAATGAAGAAGCGAATTTATTAACAGATGAGACAAAATTTAAAGATGAAGAAAGGAAAGAGTTTGAAAAAAAAAAAAAAATGAGTGATGAAGTTTCACAATCTAACAATGAGATTATATTACATGGGAAAGAAAATTTCGCTGTGAACACTTTTAATGTCATTTGCGATAAGCTGATGCTATATTTTGGAAATTAATGAAAGAACAGAAAGCTATTTCAACATATTAGATATGTTTGACATTTTTTTGAAGAAAGATATAGATCAAGACAAGTACAAGTTAGTATTAATAAAATTTTACAAACTTATGGGACTGATATTGATCCAGAAAAATTTACTGATGAAGTTAAGCAATTTTTAATAATGATAAAGGAAGAAAATTCTTCAATTAAAAATATGTACAAATTTATAAACGATGGGTTAAGGTCTACTTTTTCGAACGGAGCAACAATTTTAAAAATATTTTTGATGATGCCTATTTCAAATGCAAGTGCTGAACGCTCATTTTCAGTGTTGAAACGAATAAAAAATTATTTAAGAAGCAACGTGCACCAAAATAAAACAAGTGGCCTGTCGTTATTATACATTGAATCAGATGTAATGGACTTGATTAATTATGATGATATAAATATATTTGCTAAAGCCAAAGCCAGAAAAAAATATTTTAGTGATTAATTTTTTTATTTAAATTTGAACTGATTAATTTTTATACTTTTTTTAAAATGCAAATATATATATACCAATGTCGTATTGTGTTATTAAAATGAGTTATTATGGAAATGTTGACTTTTATTTTCAATAAACTAAAAAAATGCTTATTTTTGAGGCCTCATAATGATGTTGTGCCTAGGGCCTCCAAAAGTATAAATGCAGGCAGCCCTGTCCTCAAGAAATGTAAAATTTGTACCTTATCCCCCCCCCCCCCCAACAAAGCTTCAATCCTGGCTTCAACTAGTAAAACCTAAACATAACAATTTTGAAGTATCCAGGTGCATACCATCTTTGGCGTGGATGTAATTCCCCATATTATTATAGACAAGCGGAGAAATTAGTTTAGCTTCATATTGAAGAACATCTCAGGGGTATCACCTATGGAAGAACCAGCGCCACAGCATTATCCTGTTATGTTCTTAATTCTTCTGATCCCAATGACCACCAGTCTACTATACACTCAGTAAACTGGGATAGATCTTAAATCATTTACAAATGCTATGATGAACTTGAAAGAAAAATCTTAGAATCAACAGAAATTGCACTAAATCCTGTTCGCCTTAATTTCAACCTCAGCTACAACCTTTCTGATTGTTACTCTGTTCTTCAACTATGGTGGTCACGAGACCACGTCCTCATGCAGCTAGTCTGCGAATTCATTCTAATGTGAGCAATCCATTGATAATTTAGAACTTTGGTAATATATCTAAGTAATATTTTTATGTATCTCTTTTTTTTTTCTCTCTCTCTTCAATGTGTTATTCACCTGATGAAATCTTCTAGAAAGGCAAATTATTAATGCCTTTGGAAATAAATTAGTTATTTTCTATTTTATGACTTGGCTATGTTCATATAAGTTATTTTCATTAAAAAATAAATATATATATATATATTGAATATAGACAGCTTTGAGCTTGGAAAATATTCATGTACTTTGTTCATATATATATATATATATATATATATATATATATAAAGAAAGAGAGAGAGAGAGAGAGAGGATTTCAAAAAGATTTCATATCCTTTGTCATGTATAATTAGTATAAATTTTAATGGAAATGACTGTGTTAATATTTTCAGACACTGTGCTTTCATAATGCACACTGCCCAGGATCAGTTTGTGGCCCATGCATTTCACTGTGAACCTTCTTCTGGTGCCCTGTGCAAAACAATAGAAGCTGCCTGCAAAGTAAGTAACTTATACTATAAGATATACAAACTGATTCTTATAATGACTAAGCATTATCACCATCACCTAGGCCCTGACTTATTCTGGGTCATGTTTACTTATGACAGTATTGCTAATCAAATTTAAAACATTTTACAACTAGTGTGTTAAAACTAGTACAACGTTGAATTATAGAGACGTTTCCAAATTTTTTGTTTTCTGTTGATTCTTCTGTATTTGGGAAGGTTTTTTGCAAGTTCATCATCAATGTATCTGTGATGTCAATTTTAAGAATTTTGGTAGAATTTTGCAAACAGGTTTTTTAATATCTAGATGGACTTTCATGAAAACTGTTAAAAAAAAAGTAATATTATATTACAAATATAATAAATTTGTAAAAAATTAATTGTTAAGCTAAGATAAAGTAAATCACCATATTCTCTGAGAGAATACAAAGAATGACTAAGAAAATGAAGCATTGCATAAAAGCAACTAAAATTTCATGGGAAGATTTTGGTAAGAATATAGAAGATAAATATCAGGAAGGTGGCAAAATATTCTGCAGGCTATTTAGAAAACCTGCAGAATGGAGTGCTGTAAAAGGAAAGAGCTGATAATAGTAACAGGAACATGAAATATAAACATATTCTAGATGTTTGGAGCAATGACTTTGAAAGCTTGCTAAATTAGACATGAAGTTTCAGAATAGTGACAGAAAATAGCCAGGACTATGTATCAATTCTTGAGATAGAAAAAAAAAACACAAAATATATGAAATGTGGAAAGATAGTTGGAGTATATGATATTCAACCAGAAATGCTCAAATATTATTATTATCTGACACCTCCAGGCTGTATTGGATTGGTGGGGGTGGGGGTGGGGGCTAACAGACACCAGAGAGTAGTATATGATAGAGTGGATCTAATAGACAAGCTTAGGTATTGAACATTATTCATAACTTATTTTAACAATTCTCCAAGTAGGTAACTTGTTTGGTGTTGTAATACTTTTAAAATAAGTTATGAATAACATCCAACACTTAAGCTTTTCTATTAGATTGATGATCCTCCATGGAAATGATATTGTAAACAGAGTGCAACAGTTTAATAAGTTGAAACTGAAAACAGCCAGACAACTGAACAGGTTGGCCTTCATGAAATGATGGTGTGCTAGCAATATTATTCCTGCTTTTCTCAACTTCAAAGACAAGTTACATTTGACTAAGGTACATTGTATTTACTGACAGGCAAGTTTAGTGCTGCTACAGGAGCAAATTGCCACCACTCACATAGAGCTTACCAAGTTAAACAGCATTATAATGGCTCTATTTGGAGAACTATTTGATGTTTTAAATCCTAATCTGTGAATCATCCCATATCACATCTCTGAAGTTTCAGAAAAAAATAAAATTCACAAAAGTTTAATGCAGGCACTTGAAAAAATTTGAGATTCTACAACACTGCCAACATACTATGCTCTGACCGCAACTTTAACGAGATCGTGTGGTATAAATTTATCATCACAGGTGCTTACAGAAGATGCTGTGAATTCTCCCAATCAAGGTCATAACTTTGCTATTATGCCTAATCAAGTTCCAAAACTAGAAATTATGTTGAATATATAACAGGGCATTTACTGTGTTTCACCTTCAATATCCAGTAATATATCTTTAGACAGCTGCTTTAAAAAAAAAGTTAACATATGTGAATGAAAATATTCATTATAATATATTAATAATGGTATCATGTTAATTTAAATTCTTTTTAAATTAACTGCAAAAAAAAAGTCTTTTTTTTGTAGCACCCACCTAAACATACATTATTGGCTACTGAAGGTAGACCAACATACATTATTGGCTATTTTGACTGAGTTTCTTAACCACTGTCAATACAATTATAGGAAAACAAAAAAAGAGAACAATTCAATTGAAAGCATGTGATATTATGTGCACTGTTGGTTGCAGTAGAATAGCTCCATCTGCATTAATAGATATACAAAATAAATTACAATAAAATATTTATTTAATAAATTATTTTTAAATATAAACAATAAATTAATTACAAGTTAAGGAATATATGAATAGTGAGTATTACTTAGTATAATTTTCCAAAATTGAGAAAGGTTTGAGCTATTGTTTTTGTTCAGGTTCGGATTGTGAATGTGTGCCTTGCAGCTTTCTTTGTACAGTCTTTCCAGAAGAAAATAACTCTTGTGTAAAACTTTTGTTTTCTTCCATGGGATCCTGTGCTTTGTAGATAATGTGTGGCTTGCCAAACCAAATTTTTTGGTTTCTTTAAGTGAAATGTATTCCTTATGTTCTTCAATATGAATCTGTGCATAAGCCACAACAGCAGGGAATTCTGTAAACTTCAAGATAAAAAAAGAGAAGGATATGTATCTTTAGGAGAGATCAGGAAGGTATTAAGTTTGTGAACTGGATGAAAAGAGACTCGTAAGTCAATCTGCCAAAGTAGTCTTGCTAATTTCTCTGTTTTAGCATGAATCGAGGTAGGTTAAGACGATGGCCATAATTATTGATTATTTTATTGGTAGTTTTTGTATTATAACTATCAGAGATAAAGGTAGTTCTGATAATAGACAGTTCTTTGTTTTTCGAAGAGAATCTGTAGAACATATTTTATGAGCTATCTCTCTCTACTAAAGATTTGATTATACCATATTTCTGACAAGGGTCAAGATGTGAGTTCAGTGGCACACTCAGGATTTAATCTTGGAGGGGGCCGAGCGCTCAGGATTTAACCTTTGGGGGGGGGCGAGTTGAGTAGACGTTTTGCGAATACACACTACACATCGCATACGACCTATAACTGAGCATCTGCAGTGATCGCTAATTCATAAGTAGCACACAACATAAATAAAAAAAACGAATTTTAATTTGGAAAAGATTTTTGGAAATTTTTCTAGTGTTTTTTCCTTTTCTTTAGGGGGTGCCCGGGCCCCTTGCCCTCCCCCCCCTCTGGGTGCGCCACTGGTTCTGACATTGTATTTTCTTAGAACTTTTGCTAATTTATGTGAAACTGTACTTATGTAAGGAATAGATACATTGCCTTTGCATCTATTTGTTTCTTCTGAGTGATGAACTAGAGAGAAAAATTGTGGAATCTAGAGAAATCATCCCTGTTCATCTATAACTTGAGCTGCAACCTCCCACATTGTCATTCAGTTGTAATCATGTACTGGCGTTCACGAGATGCTACTAGTACGCACTTTCCCAACAATACGACTAACGAAAGAACAGCTTTAAATACAACCACAACGATTTAGTGTCAATTATGTATAGAGACTCTCTATGGTGTTCATAGTTTATTTAAGCTTCAGTGTTTTAGTGTTTTTTCTTTTTTCTTTCTTTTATAATGTCACCTGATGAAGGCTGTTACAAGCCGAAACTAGTCGTGTTTTTATATTAAAACCTTTTTATATAAATCTCGGTTCTAGTCATTCAATTCTTTATATAACATATATATATATATATATATATATATATATATATATATATATATATATATATATATATAAATAAAAAATCCGGGGAGATGTATGTAGCAGAGTAGGGCAGAGTGCCCTCCAGGGATAAGTCCTTGGATGTGTCACATTGTAATAGTAACAGTATGTCAAAGTTATAACGTGTTTATTGTTGGCTTGTGTACTTTGTACATAAAATAATGCTGTGCATAATTTTGCCACTGCAAACAGTCTTATCACAAACAAAATTAATCGACACTGGGTAGATTTAATGAAATCAAGTAAATAAATAATCTAATTGATTTTATTCCGTAGACTGAGTAGCCAAAACTCTTTCCCGGCAGTGTTTGGAAATCGATAAGCAGCTGGGCTCAACCTATTGAAATCTTGGATCATTTGTACACTTTCCCACTTACGAGAGTATGGCTACCTGGCGCTCTTAACCACAACCTCATATTATTGTCATATTGTCTGAAATCGTGAAAGCTCCATGACCATTTTATTCAGTTATAGTATTAAAATTATCAGTTTCTCTGAGGAAGGGAGCTACTTTCTTGAGACCCAAGATTAGCTAATTCAAAAACAGGCTGAAACTAGAAAAGAAGGGAAAAAAGTTAGAAATTTTTCTTCTAATTTAGCCAGCAGAATACCAACCTACGACCAGTGCCTGGCGAAAGAGGCTCTCTTTCACGGGCGCAACTAGGTTTGGGGGCGCAAAACGTAAAAAATCAAAATAAATAAATAGATATAAAAGGCCGTATTTTATATTGTATTTTTAAATTTCGGCAATACACTGCTTTAGATACACAAATTCTGCAACACACTGCAACTCATTTTGATGGTGTTAATAGTAAGTATTAACCCTATCAAATTTAATTTAACATATTGCATTTAGTAAAATTTAACTTGTTACATTTAAATTTCTCAAAATTTTTGTCATTTTTGGGTTAGGGAGGCGCAAGTTAGACACTTGCCACAGGCGCTTCATACCCTCGTTACTGTACCGCCTACAACAGTCTTTCTTCTGCTGGTCACGTTAAGAAAGTGTTATCAATGCTACACAGGCATTATTATTATTATTATTATTATTGAATGCAAATTTCAAAGATAGGTGGAACAAATACAGTTTGGGAAATTTTAAACATCTACAAGCAGTGGCGCACTCAGGATTTAATCTTGGAGGGGGCCGAGCGCTCAGGATTTAACTTTTGGGGGGGGGGGAGTTGAGTAGACGTTTTGCGAATACACACTACACATCGCATACGACCTATAACTGAGCATCTGCAGTGATCGCTAATTCATAAGTAGCACACAACATAAATAAAAAAAATGAATTTTAATTAGGAAAAGATTTTTGGAAATTTTTCTAGTGTTTTTTCCTTTTCTTTGGGGGTGCCCGGGCCGCTTGGCCCCCCCCTCTGGGTGTGCCACTGTGTGAGTTACAATCAATATATTTACCAGTATGAGTTAGTTTTCTATATTCTGAGAATTGTAGACTAACATTTGCTTGATGTAGAATGAGAACATTCCAGAAAAAGAAGACAATTGTTGTCTTCTACTTCCATGATAAATTTGATTTTTGGGTTTATTGAATTAATGTTTTCAAGAAATTCATTAAATTTGGACAAGGAATAGTTCCATACAGCAAAAACATCATCAACATATATGTACCAAATGAATGGTTTAGATTAAAAAAAAAAAACGTACAGAATGTTCTTTGAAATGTTTTATACAGTAATTAGGTAGAGTTGGAAGAAAAAGGAAGACCCATAGCTATTCCCCCTCTATCTGTTTGTACACTTTGCTCTAGTAGCTGAAGTATTCTGAATTAATGACAAAGTCAGATAATTTTACAATATAAGGGAGGAAAGTCATTATGAAGTAATTCAGTTATATCTATCAGAGGGACATTTGTAAAGAATGAGAATACATCAAAACTTACTATAATCTTTTTCAGGTTATTTTGGAAGGAAAGAAATATACTACAGGCTGTACCGCTTCCGAAGGCAGTGGAATATTAGTTCGCTGTTGTTACTATGGCAACAGTCATCGGAGACCACTTGATAGATAATTGCATTTTCCTAAAATAAGTTCCCTGTAGCAATTTAATAGTATGAAACAATTCTAGCATTGGCAAGTAAGGAAGTAGTAAAATAATTATATACAAAGTACTACATGATGTGATAACATAAAAAATTTAGGGAACTATTTATGCAGCATAAGCCTATAGTATGAATAGTAAGAAAAGCCGGAATGTAGCTTATTCCACTACTTCCAAGATAACCTGAAAAAGAGTATAGAAGATATGTGGGTTGTAAGGATTTTATTCTAAATTTTATTTTATTCTTAAAATCTATTGAATTTTTTATAAAAAAAAAGCAGTGTTTCCTGTAAACGCAGAAAGAAGAGTAAATGGTATTTTGAGAGTTTATAAGTCAGACATCCTATGTAATTTACAATAGATCTTAACCGCACATTTTCTTTATGAAATTTAGTAAGGTTATACAGTCTTGAAGCAAAAGCATGGTAATCTTTTAGCCTTTTTACTGTTTCTTCATCCCAAGAATGAACTTTGTCCAAGAGGTTGTTAAGTTTATTGATTTGTGATTGAGTTGCTTCTCTGTGTAGAATCATCTCAAAGTAGAAGTTAAGTTTTTTAAAATAATTGTTCTTATCATGAAATACAACTGAATAACCTACGTCGGCATTAGTAATAACTATATTCTTATTATATTTCAGAGAAAATAAGGTTTGAGATTCTTTTTTAGAGAAATTTTTTTCACGGGATATTTATGTAAATAAAATATATGCTGCTTAAAAACTGATTTTAGTTGCAAAATTATGTGATCGGTTACGAAAATCTTTATCTGTATTATACATGATGAAGTCCATGATTGGAATGATGTTTGGATCTACTGCATAGTCTAATCCTTTGAATAATACTCATATTTCATCATTACATAGAGAATAGCATGAAACAGAGGCTGTGCAGTTGTAGTTCATGAGAAGAACAATTATTTTAGAAAACTTAAACTTCTACTTCAAGATGATTCTACATTCAGAAGCACTGATAGAGAACCAACTCAATCACAAGTCAATAAACTTAACAGCCTCTTGGACAGAATTCATTCTTGGGATGAAGAAACAATAAAAAGGCTAAAAGTTCACCCTGCTTTTGCTAAAAGAGTGTATGACCTTCCTAAATTGCATAAAGAAAATGTGCCATTAAGAACTGTTGTAAACTATGTAGGATGTCTGACAAACTCTCAAAATACCTATCTACTCTTCTTTCTGCATTTACAGAAAAACACTGCTTCTTTCATAAAAAAAAAATTCGATAAATTTTATTATTATTATTATCTGAGACCTCCAGGGAGTCGAGGACTCTTCAAGAGACTCTATAAATCACCCAAACCAGCTATCATACCTTCCCTTAACTTCCCTTCCCATTCACACTAGATGCACTCACTATCCCTAAGGACAAATTATTCCACTCACTCACTCACTACTCTCTCTGGGAGAAAAACCTTGCTCTTACCTCTTTCTTACCTGTGAACAAACTTAACTTCCATGGATGCCCCATGTTCTCTCCCCACCTTCCATATAACAAACAATTTCATCAGTTGATATCCTATAACACCCATTCAAAAGTTCATAGACCTCTATTATATCACCCCCTCTTTCTCCTATTAACCAAAGTCTGCAATCCATATACTCGCAATCTGTCCTCATAATCTAAATCCCATAATCTGGATATAATCTTTGTAACTTCTTTTCACCCTTTCCACAGCTTCTTTATCCCCTTGGAACCTGAAAGACCAAATCTGCATAATAATCCAGGTGTGGTCTTATTAAAGCCTTATAAAGAGGCAAAAATGACTTATCCTTACATGTCAAGGTTTGCTTCAACATCGCAATTATCCTCTAAGTTGTATTTGCAACATTTGCTATGTCACCTTTGAACTTGAAATTCCTATCCACCAATATGCCAAGATCTCTTGCCCCTTCAGTTTTTTGTAGCATAACCTTGCTAATATAATATGCTGCTGGAACTCTAATCATGCCAAAGTGCTTAAATTTACACTTACTAATATTAAACTGACAGCCATTTTCGTTTGCCTGAATTTCCAGTCTATTCAAATCATTTTGTAATTTATGAATATCAGTAGCATTCCTGATTGCCCTGCCTATCTTCGAATATCATTGGCAAACAATTGCGCATCAGATGTTAGATCCTGTCTAATGTCATTAATGTATAGATTGAACAATAATGGCCCAAGGATTGAACCCTGAGATGCATCACTGGTCACCTTAAATTTGGTAGATTCACACCCACTGTATATTACTTTTTTGATATCTCTCTCTCTCTCTCTATCAACCATCCCCTGATCCAAGTCAAGAATTTATATTCCAATCCCATATTCTCCAGTTTATGCAACAGCCTTTCATGTGGTATCCTATCGAATGCCTTAGAAAAATCCAACATTATCATAGTGTACCCATTCGTTTTATCCAACTCAGCCGTAACATTGTTATAAAATATAAGCAAATTGCTAAAACATGACTTTCCTTTAGTAAACCCATGCTGTTCCTTGTGGAGTACAGCATGTTTTGTTTGTCTGCCCATTTCTGTATTCAAGTTCTTCTCTAAAATCTTCACTACCACACCAGTGATACTGAGTTCGGTAGTTAGACACATCAGTTTTTGCACCACACTTGTACAATGGAACTATCATACATTCCTTCCATTCCTGTGGTATTATTCCTAAGCTGAGACTCAAGTTAATACAAACATGTAAAAGGTAGCCAATTCGGCTGAACGTTCCTTTAGCAAATGGGCTGATAGTCCATCTGTCCCTATAGACAAATTCTTATCTAGGTTATGCAACAGCTCTCCAGTGTAGCAGTACCACTGGGTGATATATATATCTTAGTAAAGTGAGCACTCTTTAACCAAACAATCTCATTAGCTTCCGACACTTGATTACATTCTACATTGAATAAAGTTATTCTTCCACATTCATTCTTTCTTTTGCTTCTAGCATAACGATAAAATTCTTTTGGATTGCCTTTAGCTTGCATGTCCAATTTCTTTTCATAGTCTAATTTAGCTTTTCTCACAATGCTTGTTCCTTTTCTAGCCTGAGCTTTATATATTTCATAACCCCTCTCACTCTTATTCTTGCAATATTCTTTCCACATCATCTTCTTCTCATAAATCTCTTGCTTAATAAGGTTTATTAATTTATTTATATTTATTTATTCTTCGTTTATACCTATCTATTCTTTGAACACTAGGGATATATTCAGATACTGCCTCATTTAAGCACTTTTTTCAAAGATTCCCATGCATTGCTGACATTTTTACCATTCAGTAACCGATACCATGAGACCAAAGATAGTATTCAGTATTCTCCTAAGTTGATCATAATTTCCAGCTTTGTAGTTCCGCATATAACCTGTTTTAATCGGAGCATCAGTACAATTAGATACTCCCAAAAAAGCACAGCATGATCACTGTCACCAATTGGTGGTAAAATAGCCATATTCTTGACAGAGATCCTTTGTGACACTATGAGCAAATCCAGCACTCTTTGACCTCGAGTTCCTTCTTTCACATGCTGCTTGAGAAAGTTGTCTCGCAACAATTCATTAAATTCCTCAAAGATAGTATTCAGTATTCTCCTAAGTTGATCATAATTTCCAGCTTTGTAGTTCCGCATATAACCTGTTTTAATCGGAGCATCAGTACAATTAGATACTCCCAAAAAAGCACAGCATGATCACTGTCACCAATTGGTGGTAAAATAGCTATATTCTTGACAGAGATCCTTTGTGACACTATGAGCCAATCCAGCACTCTTTGACCTCGAGTTCCTTCTTTCACATGCTGCTTGAGAAAGTTGTCTCGCAACAATTCATTAAATTCCTCTTCTTTCTTATCATGAGATTTTTCTCTTCTATCAGTGTTTGGAAAATTAAAGTCACCCATAATGATCATTCGTCTAGTTACCCATAAGGCTAAATTGCCGATGCATTTCTTCATCCCTTGCAGCTGAGCTGCCAGGTCTGTAGCAACACCCCACGATACATTTCATTCTGTTAACCTCCACTTCCCACCAGATAGACTCAAACTCACCACTACATGGGACATTGTTGCCATCATTGTTTTCTTGTGTTTCTACAAGTCATCTGATATCATTAGTAGCACTCCTCCTCTACTATCTCTTCTGTCATTCCTAAAAACAGTATACCCATTATACTCAATCCCACTTACCATATCTGATTCTGATAGCCAGGTTTCACTAATGCAACAATCTTAGGCCACATCGTTTTTAATAAAGTAGCCAACTTCCCTTTGTTTCTAATGCTCCTGGCATTTGTGTATAGACATAATAAATTATCACCTAGCCTATTCTTATAATTAGATATGCAACCTATTTGGTCTTGTTCTAGAATTTTGGGTTCGGACTTTTTAAGTATGTCTGAGGAGGGAAAAGAGAAAATTCTAGAACAAGACCAAATAGGTTGCATATCTAATTATAAGAATAGGCTAAAGACATTCATATCTTTATCATATTTGCATACCATAGCTGAATAACTTTCATGCATATTTTTCTCATTCCTCCCTTGATGATCTAGTTTCCCTGACTCTCTCTCTCTGCATTAGGTTTTATACCAAGAAGTAATTTCTCCGGCTTCTGATGCCAAATGAATTCAAGTGCAGGCCATCCTTCTTATACAAGTCTTTTCTGCCATCAAACACACCCCACACATCTAAAAACTCGCATCCATATCTTATACACAGCCTGCACGTGAAATAATTTGCTATCATTGCCCTTCTTCTTAACCCAGTCTGGATAGTAATCCTACAGTTTTTACTCTCTCACATTTCTTTCTCGCTTCTTCCAACAGACCTTTCATATCTTCTGTCATACTATATTTGTCACTACTTAAATTATTAGTACCTACCAGAACTACCATCTCTTTTACTTTTAAGCTCCCAGGACACTAGAAGTGGTGACTCCCTCGTCCAAGCGCAAATTTTAAAATTGAGTCACCATACCATATCACCTCTTTTTTCTTAGATTTTAACTGACTTATCTTGTTGTTATTAATATTTTGATTACCAAGTTCAGTACTTTTCTGCCTGTTCTTGTTTTGATCCTTTTTCTTATCCTGTCTAAGTTTAGTCAAATGTTTTTTCCACCTTTTCCAATTCCCTGGTCGATTTTCTAATAATTTCTTTTAATCGAATTATTTCAAATGTCAATTCGAAAATTGACATTCGAAATATCAGATCCTCAGATAAATTATCATCATCACTGCATCAGTACTTTTGTTCATCAGAACAAACGCTCTCCTCAGTAGCAACAACTTGTGCTTTAGACACTGCCTTGTTACAACAAGGCAGTGTCTAAAGATGCAGTGCAGTGTCAAAATTTTAAGAGTAGTAAAAACTAATAATATTTCTGCAATTATGTTATAAAATGCTGTAGTACAATAATTACACTAAAAACTACAATAATATACTAAAAATACACACTGAAATCTAAGAAAACACTTAATAAATCAACAAAAATCACAAATCTTTCAGGAGCTTTCTGAGAGCACGTCTTTTCACCTGATAGCTTCCACGCCAATTTTCAATTTTAAGAATAAAATTTCAACGAACCTCTGTTGCTCAGTCAGTATAGACGAAGCCTTTGGTCAGAAAGACCCGGGTTTGATTCCCGTTGGTGACATGAGGAACCTTTATCTGGTCTTTTTCGACTAAAGGTGAGTAGTTAGCCAGTCTCATGTGGAGGTAGGGGAGGGGGGGGTTCATCTGGAAACTAGTTTTTTTTTGTCCTTCAGAACACACAAACCAGCCTGTGAACACATGCATGTACAGACATAGGACGCACCAGGAGGCATAGGGCTAACCACCTTATCCTCGCTACGGTAGCTGTTAAGCGAATGAAAATCCTCAACACTGCAAGGTAAAAGACGAGGGAAGGAAGAAGAAGAAAATTTCAGTATTATCCTTACAATTCACAGGTCATCTAGTAAGTTTTGATATAGTCTCACTCTTTACAAATATCCCTCTGACAGACAAGACTGAATTACTTAATGTCTTTCCTCCTGATATTGTAAAATTATCTGACTTTGTCATTAATTCAAGACACTTTACCTGCTAGAAAACTGTACAAACAGTTAGAGGGAACAGCTATGGGTACTCCTCCTTGTCCAAACTTCATGAGTTTCTTGAAAAAATTAATTCAATAAACTCAAGAATCAAATTTATCCTGGACTTAGAAGATAGCATTTGTTTTCTTTTTCTGGATGTTCTCAGTATATAGAAAACCAACTTATACTGGTAAATACATTGATTCTAACTCACATCCTCAACCTTGTCAGAAATATGGTATAATCAAATCTTTAATTGACAGAGCTCACAAAATATGTTCTACAAATTCTCTTCTAAACAAAGAACTTATTTCTAATGATTATAATACAAAAACTATTGATAAAATAATCGATAATTATGATAATTGTCTTAACCCACCGCGAGAAGAAATGACCAGAATTTTTAATCCATATGTTAAAGGAAATGCAATTCATAAATTGCATTAAAAATAGCAATACTACTTCAACAGATTGACTTAAAAGTCTCTTTCCATCCAGTTTGCAAACTTAATACCTTCCTTATGAGTTTACAGAATCCCCTGCTCTTGCACTTTTTTTTTATGGACAGACTGGTCATTATGCACAAAGTCATCTTGAAGAACATAATCAATACATTTCAAGAACCCAACAAATTCAGTTTGGCAAGCCACACATTATCTACAAAATACAAGATTCAGTGTAACAAAACCAAAGTCTTACACAAGAGTCATTTTCTTCTGGAAAATAAAAACCAAAGAAAGCTTTCTGTACAAAGAAATCTGTGAAGCATACATTCACACACCCAAACCTGAACAAAAATGAGTGCCGAAAACTTTCTCAATTTCGGGAAGTTATACTGATTAATACTCATCCTTAATTTGTAATTAATTTATTGTTTATATGTAAAAATAATTTATTAACTAAATTATTTTATTGTAATTTATTTTGTATGTCTATTAATGCAGATGGGGCTATTCTCCTGTAGCCAACAGTGCACGTAATATCACGCACTTTCAAGTGAATTGTTCTTTTATTTGTGTGTTTTCCTATAATTGTAGTAACAGTGGCTATGAATTTAGCCGAACATTTTATAAATAAAGACATTTTAATTAAGTTAAGTGATTCTATTATTAATATGTTTTGATGAATTCTTCCTCTTATGTCTCATTTTTTAGAATGAATGAAAATATTTTGATTACTAAAACTGACCACTACAGTTATCATGAATCAAGCATATTATAACAAAAAAATTGCAAGATCTCCTAAATGACAGTTCTACTCACCAAATTATATGTTAAGACCACGTTATGTCTCAAAAGAAAAAATTCATAAATTATTGAAAAAAAAGACTTCTTGGCCTGAAGAAATTATCAACAAAATAGAACCTGTTCATATTAAACCATCCCGTATTTATAGAGTACCTAAAATCCACAGATCTAATATTTGCCTGTGGCCTATTGTTGATAGCACAGACAGTTTCCTACTATTAAACTTGCGCAATAATTAGCTAATTTGTTTTTTTATATTGATCACTAGAGGTCAGTGCTCCTATAGGCACATCAGTGCCGTGTGCATGTGTGTGGGGGGGATGCAGATGAGGATTGAGACAGAAGTTTATTGATGATTCTTTTGAAGAGTTGTAGTTTGGGAATACTTTTTGAGGAAGGCCATTCCAGAGGGCAGGGGATGGACAGAATAAAAGAGGTTGAATAGAAGCCGGTTCAGTGTGTTTGCAGTTGCACAGCAAATGGATGCTGGGCAACTGCAGATTTTGTATTAACAGATGCAACAGAAAGTGGAGTAGTTGTAAATTCACTGGAGCAGTGATCATAGAAGACCTGTAGAATAGACACAGTGCTGAAATACTGCACTTGTGAGATAGAAGTTGAAGTGAATCTGTAAGAGAGGGATCATCTATGAGCCTAATTGCATGCCTTTGTAAGGTGTCAAGGATTTTAAGGGGAGTTTTGGGTGCACCATACTAAACGTGAGCAGTATTTTAAACATGGACGAATTTGGAATTTGTATATAGTGAAGAGTTGGTTGGGAGTAAAATAGGCTCTTGAACTGAGAAGGGTATTGATGTGATGTGTTTATGTCAGGAAAGACTGGAGGTAAACATTAGTTCAAGCAGAGAGATCTGATTTTATCAGATCTCTCTGATAAAATCAGAGCTGAGCTGAGATCTCTTTTGCAAGAGAAAATGCAAACTGTTTTGGTGGCATTGAACATGACAAGGTTGTCCTCACCCCATTTGAGAATAGTATAAAGATACTATCCTTAAGTCACTAGTTGGTGATCTTGTAGCCTGGGATATCAGAGTACCGCATTGCCAAATGAGTAGGATAAGTAGAACTCTGCAGAGCTGTGGATGGGATTAGTGGTTATTGTGAACAGGATATTTATTTACAGGAGTAAGAGAGTAGGTGATAGTACAGAGCCTTGAGGCACTCTGGCATTGGTGATGAAACTCAGAGAGGGAGCCATCTATCATCACTCAGGGAGAATGACCAGATAAAAAGCTGGCTACCCATTTACAGAAGATGGCAGGGAAACTGAAGGATGGAAATTTGTTTAGGTCACAGTCAAAAGTTTTAGAAATGTCAAAGGTGACAGCACAAGTTTCTCCAAACCTTTCCATGGTGTGATGTAAACTACAAGATCAGCTGTGGACCTTTAATGGTGGAATCTGTACTGGCAGCTGCTGATTAATTTGTGGGCCTCTAAGTAGTGGAGGAGTTGGCTATTGATGACTTTTTTCATTATTTTGAAGAGCACAGAGGTGATGGCAGTTTGACAGATACGAGATTGCTTTCATGCATTGGGATAAGTACCAGATATATATATATATATATAAAATAAATTATAGAGATGATTCAGGACAGGTGTTAGTCTGAAGAACAGTGTTTGAGAACAGTTTGGGTTCAAACTGTTCAGGACCAGAAGACTTTTTAGTATCCAAGTTATTTTGTACTTTTCTGATGACTTTTTGTTGAAAAACTACATGAGGAATATGGTACTTGAATTCCAGTATGGTAGGGGTGATTTCCCTTGGTCATCTATGCAGGAGTTTGAGGAAAATGGTGATGCCAGGAGGTTAGCTTTACTTTTACATTAATAATAATGTGTTTTCTTGGAAATCCCAAATGAAGTGCTTGGAGTGCCATCTGTTTCACTTTTTATCATTTTTATTTTTTTATTATTTTTATTTATTAGTATATTTTTATAATACATGAATTTATGCCACACCTAGACAAATCATCTTATCATACATATTGTTATTAGATGAATTTGCTCCTTCCTGTGATAAACTACAAATACAGTACATGCAGAACAGTGTTCATTATTGGTTATTTTTTACACAATTAATACCCTCTCCTTATGTGTTTTCTGTATCCTTAAAGTTATAATAAATTTGTAGATTTTCATTGCAGCAGTTTTCAAGCTCATGTGTAATTTGCTCCATTCACTTCTAGTTTGTTGTGTCACCACATACAGAAATCATCTGTATTATTGAGTATATATTTTTCTGTATTAAATGTCTCTTTCTTTTTAACTTTTTATGCCTTAAACATGTTTCTCACATGCACAATCACTGGCAACTTTCTTAATTTAATATACCACCTAAATGTTAAAAATCCTCTTAATTATTGGTCAGTTGTATATCCTGAAACCAACAGTCTTTTTCTTTTACATAACTTTGGATTCAATTAAAGGCAACAATTTATGACATGTCCTCCTGCCCTGCTCAGCAGGTACAGTGGAAGACAATGATACATGCCTAATGTGAATATGATAATATACCCTGGATAATATACATATGCTGATGGCTAGATAATCCAGAAACCCAGCTTGAATAAAGACCGTGTTTGATCTTTTTCAAGAAGGGTATTTCTACTATGCATGGCATTCAATCAGCATGTCTATGCTGTGATAAGGAGAATACCGACAAGTGGTATCCTCTAATAATAAATTTAGTTTAATCCTTTATTCAAGTGTAAGCAAACAAAGTTTGTTCCTGAAGTATTTCAGGACTGAGGCAACTATTGGTAAAGGTGGACCAAGCTCTCATTGCTCCTTGTCTTAGTATCTTCCATAATGCAAAACACATCTCCTTGTGGACATGTATAATGCTATGCATTAAAGGAAGGGCCACTACCCAGACCGGTTTCAACATTTATTGAGGTCTCGTCAGTGGGAGCCAGACCCAGAGGTGGTGATACCAAGTTGGAAGCAATGGAGAAGTCATATTTACCTATACAAGTTGCCAAAAGGTGTCTCACCATATTATTAAATTACTCTGAATTTAGAGCAAGTTGTGGAAGTTTTTTCCACTTGGTTAGACTATAATAAATTAATATTATGTAATATTATTATAATATAATAAATAATAATATTATATAGCATTATACATATCTGCAAGGAGATGTGCTTTGCATTATGGGAGATACTAAGACAAGGAGTGATGAGAGCTTGGTCCACCTTTACCATGAGTTGCCTCAGTCCTGAAGCTACTTCAGGCACAAACTTTGTTTGTTTACACTTGGATAAAGAATTAAACTAAATTTATTATAGTCTAACCAAGTGAAAAAAACTTCCAACAGCGGTATCCTCCTTATGAGCCTTGCACCTGCCTTGTTGCATCTAAATTTAGACACCTGTTTTCCATGAGGAGTTTCTAGAAACAAGTACCTAAGACATATAAGTATCTGAAATGCTGATTGTGGAGAGAGGGTGGTTGAAGAAATGCAAGTTTACTTGATAGGCAGAAAAGATATTTTATAGCAGAGATTTTAGTTAACAAATTGGCTCTCCTATATTATTATGGAGGGGATTAGAGACAAAGAGGCTATTCCTGGAAGCTGTATGAGAATGGGTAGTGAACAAGAGAGAGCAAAGAATACGTTATTTACATGGGAGTGGTATGTGACTATGCACCGTTGGAGTACACAGTAAATGATAAGAATATGAATGACTGTAAGGTTTAATAAGATAGATATGCTGCTAGTTAGAGTGTAATAAGTGTACCATGAATATTTATTAGTATCTTTTTTTTTTCATTCTTCTATGTATTAATTAAATGGGGGGGGGGGGGCAATACTTGTTCTGCACACAAAGCTGGCTTGTCTTGGTTTACATTTAGAGGAATTTTTTCCTTCCATTCAAAATGTATTTGTCACAGAAATAAGCAATGTTTTCATAAGCAAATTTTATCTGTAAACTTAATAGAAATTATATGATTCATTGTAAGATTATTCTGTTTTTGAGCCAGTATTTCCAAAGCTTTTGTAGGCTTGAATAGAAAGTGTAAAATGCTTAAACTTTCACAAGTGAGACATGTTTTACATTTATTGACATTTCTTAAGTTATTTTATCTTGATGTATGTGCATTAAGTTAATAGATGGAACAAATGATTTGGCCATTTGTAAGTGTACATGTGTGTGTGTGTCAGTCTTCCATCATATGTATACACCTATAGCACTTTAGTATAGTGGACCATTCATAGGATAGTATGTGCCTTTATATATATGTATATATATATATATATATATATATATATTCTTTCTTTTAGTGTTGCACGGTGATCAGCATTCATTTTAGAAATTATGGACTTTACAACCATGTTATAAATAACTCTTTTAATATCCTGACATTTTGGTCTTCATATTAAGATCATTGTCTGGAGCATATACAAATATACAGGACAAGCCAAGTTACATTACATACAGTAAGCTAGAGAAATAATGAATTGATCAAAAGTTATTTTTACTGGCATGACCTCTAGTGAAAAAATAATAAAATAAAATAAATAATTATTTATAAACCACATCAAGCTAAATTCTATTTCTGATAACATTAATAAACATTTTTTCTTACAGATAGTTTTTTTTTAAATTTTGTATAGGCAGCATCCATACTTAAAACTTCACGGGCTGCCACTGGTCCTGTTTATAGTTGCTCTTAGAGAGGAAAGTACCGTGGGTCAAATATATGCCTTCCATATGTTTGGGATTTTTTAGACCATCATTATTATTCAGATTGGGGTGGTTGGTAATAATTTCACAGGCTTCCTTAAATTTGCGTTCATACCATGTTTTGGTGTGATGGAGACAACTAGTGCTTTTCCATTCAATTCTATGTAAGGTGTTCAGGGCATGATCAGAAAGGCCAGCTTCACCATAATTATTATATTTAATGTGTCGTTTATGTTCTTTTTGTTTGATAGGAATTGTGTGTCTCCTGTTTCTCCTATATATGGTAGGTTACAGGTGCAATAAATACGGTATTCTTCAGGGTGGGACAGCGGAGGGAGTGGGTCTTTGGATGAGTTGAGTAAGCTTTTTAATTTTCCAGGAGGTTTAAAGGTAGCTTTGAGGTTGTATTTTTGTAGTATTCTGTTTATTTTATCTGATATCCCTTTAATGTAAGGAATTTAATGTTATAGTTTTATTGTAGTCTGGTTTGTCTTTGTATTTTAATGAGGTCTTGTAGAGAATTTTGTTAATAGTATTTTGACTGTACCCATTTTTTTGAAAAGTATTGCTGATAACTTTAAATTCATCTTTCAGTGCCTACTCACGAGCAGATCTTCAGAACCCTGTTTTTTAGAGTATTAATGACACCTAGTTTTTGTGTTGGGTGGTGGTAGGAGTTTATGTGTATATATTGGCCAGTATGTGTTGGTTTCCGGTAAACAGTGAAGGAAAGATTGCCAGAAGGAAGACGTGTGACAAGTGTATCTAGAAACGGAAGTTTGTTCTGTTTCTAGATACACTTGTGAAGTGTATGCGTTTCTGTTGTTTGGTTAGGTGGCTAAGGAATGTGTCTGGAGGCTATGGGACCAGATCGCGAAAACATCAATGTATCTAAGCCAGACTTTGGGTTTTTAAAGGAAAGGAACCTAAAGCAAGTTGCTCAAAATGGTCTATATAAAAGTTAGCAATGGGGGGTGGGGGGGTAATGGCGAGTCCATGGCTATGCCTTCTTTTTGTAGGTAGAAAGCATTTTGCCATACAAAATAACTAGAACGCAATACATGTGCAAAGAGCACCGTAATATCTGGAGGGAATTTTTTCTGAATTCCCTCCAGATATTACAGTGATAAAATTTTAAAGAAGGATTGTGTCATTGATTGGGACATTCGTAAAGAGGGCAGAGACGTCAAAACTGACTAATAAATCATCTTTTCCTAATGTAACATCTTTGATGATGTTTATGGAGTGTTGTGTGTTTTTGATATAGGAGGGGGAATGACCTACCAACTCCTTGAGTGTTGCCACTAATTTTTTGGCTAAGTGATAATTCGGGCTATCTATCCCTTCAACTATAGGCTGGAGTGGTGTGTTTTCTTTATGAATTTTCGGTAGCCCGTAAATTCCTGGGGAACGAGTGTAGTGCAGAAATAGTTTTTTGGCCATATCTTCGGGCCATGTGGTAATTGACTTAAGTAGTTTCTCTGTTTTCTTTTTTATTCTATTGTTAGGGTTGTAGTTAACGAGTTAGTATGTGTTATTGTCCGATACTAGTAGATTCATTTTTTCTACATAAGTGGTTCTGTTTAAAATAACGGTGGCACTTTCTTTATTGGATCTATTTATCACAATCTTTAAAAATTTATTACAATGTTTGGATTTGACTTTAATGATTTCACCACTGTTAGTTCGTGTTTTGTTAAATTGCTTGTTATTGTTTTGTTATAATTTAAAATGTTGGCGGTTTCTAGATGTATTTTGTCTGCTATGTTATTTGGGATGAATCTTAAGCCTTTTTCTATGTTACAAATAAATTCATGTTTATCGACTTAGGTACTACGGCAAAATTTAGACCTTCATTTAGTAACGTGAGTTCGTCTTTGTTTAAAATGTGGTTGGATAGGTTAATTACATCACTGTTACCTGGGCGATTTGTGGCTCCTGTTGTTTCTTGCTTCTGGTTGGTTGTTATTGTTCACTGTGGAGAAATTTGAATATAGCGGCTGGTTTTGTCGATCTTTTAGTCTTTGAAATTTGGAAATTAGTTTTTTCTTTCTTCATTTGTAGGAAAACTTCATTTGTTTGTCATTTTGTCTGTAATCTTTTTTAGGATCATCCAGATATCTGTGTTTAAGTGGCTTGAAAGTTCCAATTTTTCTTTTTGTAGCTGGTTTTGAGTAACGGCTAAGTTCTTTCTGTTAGCTTGGATCTGTTCTCTTAGTAGCGCTTTCTCCATGCGGTAGTATATTCATTGTGCCTTTGTTGAGGTGAATTTTCTCTTTAGTTTGATGCAATTCGGAATAATGTTGCTGTCTTTACAACCCTACCAATAGAATAAAAAAGAAAATAGAGAAACTACTTAAGTCAATTACCACATGGCCCGAAGATACGGTCAAAAAACTATTTCCGCAATACGCTCGTTCCCCAGGAATTTACGGGCTACCGAAAATTCATAAAGAAAACACACCACTTCAACCTATAGTTGAAGAGATAGATAACCCGAATTATCACTTAGCCAAAAAATTAGCGGCAACACTCAAGGAGTTGGTAGGTCATTCCCCCCTCCTATATCAAAAATACACAACACTTCATAAACATTATCAAAAACATATTTTTGATGATGTTTATGAAAAAGAAAGATTAGTAGATCATTAGAAAAAGATGATTTATTAGACAGTTTTGACTTCTCTGCCCTCTTTACGAATGTCCCAATCAATGACACAATCCTTCTTTTACGGAACAAATTCCCTCCAGATATCATGCCACTCTTTGCACATGTATTGCGTTCTGGTTATTTAATGCTGTCTACCTACAAAAAGAAGGCACACCCATGGGCTCGCCATTATCCCCCGCCCCCATTGCTAACTTTTATATAGAACATTTTGAGCAACTTGCTTTTGGTTCCTCTCCTTTAAAACCCAAAGTCTTGCTTAGATAAATTGACGATACATTCCTTAGCCACCTAAACAAACAACACAAACACATACACTTCACAATTGAGATTGAAAAACAGAACACACTTCTGTTTCTAGATTCACTTGTCACACGTCTTCCTTCTGGCAATCTTTCCTTCACTGTTTTACCGGAAACCGACACATACTGGCCAATATATACACATAAACTCCTATCACCACCCAACACAAAAACTAGGTGTCATTAATACTCTGAAAAACAGGGCTCTGAAGATGTGCTTGTGATTAGGCACTGAAAGATGAATTTACAGTTATCAGCAATACTTTTCAAAAAAAATGGGTACAGCCAAAACACTATTAACAAAATTCTCTACAAGACCTCAATAAAAAACAAAGACAAACCAGACTACAATAAAACTATAACCGTTCCTTACATTAAAGGGACATCAGATAAAATAAAGAATACTACAAAAATACAACCTCAAAGCCACCTTTAAACCTCCTGCAAAATTGAAAAACTTACTCAACTCATCCAATGACCTACTCCCTCCGCTGGCCCACCCTGGAATATACCGTATTTATTGCACCTGTAACATACCATATATAGGAGAAACAGGATGCACAATTCCTATCAGACAAAAAGAACATAAACGACATATAAAATATAATAATTATGGTGAAGCTGGGCTTTTGGATCATGCCCTGAACACTTTACATAGAATTGACTGGAAAAGCACTAGTTGTCTACATCACCAAAACATGGTATGAATGCAAATTTAAGGAAGCCTGTGAGATTATTACCAATCACCCCAATCTGAACAATAATGATGGTCTAAAAATCCCAAACATATAGAAGGCATATGTTCGACCCACAGAACCTTCCTCTCTAAGAGCAACTATAAACAGAACTGTAGAAAATCCAGGATCCTAAATCAAAAATAACAATTGTAATGCTAAAAATAGGACATCATTATTACTGAAAAAAAAACTATCTGTAAGAAAGCATGTTTATTCATGTTATCATAAATAGAATTTAGCTTGATGTATATAAATAATTATTTATTTTATTATTATTATTTTTTTTTTACTAGAGGTCATGCCAGTAGAATAACTTGTGATCAATTCATTGTTTCTCTAGCTTACTGTATGTAATGTAACTTAGCTTGTCCTGTATATTTGTATATGCTATATGCTCCAGATGATGATCTTAATATGAAGATCAAAACATCGGGATATTAAAAGAGTTATTTATAACACAGTTGTAAAGGAAAATGAATATATATATATATAATTATTAGAAAATTCAGTATGACATGTTTTCTTCATATATGATTATTCTTCACGAGTTGCTTGATGTGTCATTTCTAATTCTAGTGGTTCTCTTTCATGAATCTTCACTTGTTATTATTGTCAAGTCAAAATCAGCATTTAGTCAGTAGATGACTTTAATCTCACATTGTAAAATCACTGCCCTGCTTATTTCAAGGTGATTTAAAAATTTCAGGTTTGGTCTCCAGAGTAGGGCTGAATTAAACCCTTATCCATCCATATCCTTTCTTGGGTGAAAATCACATAATTTATGTGCATAATTATTTGCTTTCAAGTATATAGTCATTCATTGTTATCTCAAGAAAAACACTGAATATCTGTTAATAAAGTGTTGCATATATATATCACCATAATTGAAAAAGGGATTATATTTTGTCAACAGCTACGATATCAAAAGTGTTTGGATGCCCATCGACAGTTTTTGGACAGAAAGATTGCTGAAACACCTGAAAATAAAGTAAGAAATATATTTTATATTTATTTCCATTTCTTAAGAATACATTAAGCTACTTGAACTTGTTAAAATGTTCGTTTGTATTATTTAATTTGAGGTACAAATATCTAAGACTAATTTTTTTTTATATTGATAATGTATCACAAGCATAATACACTAACAGAATACAAAACAAATAACACTATAGAAAGATAAAAATTATATAAAAGAGATATTTCATTTTTCACTATGATGAACATTATTTAAACAAAGAAAAAATAGCCAGACTTCAAGATTTTATGAATTTCTCAGAAAATTCAGAGTTACATTTTTCAGTTTATTTTGTATAATCTCAGAAAGAAATAGGTTTAAACATGATGTTGTATACTCAACAAGAAATTATATTATTGTTTTACCTTATTACTTACTTTCTGAGTCCGGAACACCAATCATATCCTCTCCATCCAAAAAACAGCCGCTTGGATCGCCTTGTCATTGCCCGTCAGAATGTCATCCGTGGAGCACACGTCGATTAGATCTGTGCAACATAAAAGATGTTCATCAATTTGGATGTCTCTGCAGTCACAGCTGTCATCATCTGCAGCAGGAGTGGGGTGATGGAAGTAGTGTCAAATAGCAGCAAAGGATAGGAAATACCAGAAATTCAGAAAGGTGTTACTGTTTGAAATTTTAAATAAGCTTGATGTTAATAAGACTGTGGGACCAAATGAAATATCACCACCTATTAAGGGAATGTAAAGGATCTGACAAAGCACTTGACATGGTTGTTTACTGAGTCTGTCAGCATTACTGGTGCCACTGCATAAGGTAAAATCCAAGTCCGTGGGTGAAAGTTTTTGAGACAATGAGAAAATAAAAATCTTTCTATTTTTCTGGAAAGCATTGGGTTTGTTAATGGGGGAGGGTGAAGTTGCTTCAGTAACATGGCTACATTTTATAATAGAGTAATAAATGTATTGAACAGAGGTGAAGCTTATATAGATATTTCCTATATTTTGCAAAAGGAATTAATTGAAATATCATGTGCTCTTCATTAGAATACCACATTATAAACTACTATTGAAATTGAGTAGGGTAGAGAGGATAGTTAGTCAGTCTGGTTACAAGAATGACTGGCCAACAGGAGCCAGAGAGTAGTACATGAGGTGCAATCTTGAAAGGGAAAGGTAACAAGCAGAATTCTTTTCTGGAGCTGCTATTGTTTAATCTGTTTATTGATGTTGGAGTTCAGAGTTTGAGAGAAAATTTGTTTGCTGATGCTACTAAATTGGGAAGAGTTAGTTCAGAGAGCTCTGTTGATGTTTTAACAAACTTGCTTACCTTACTCTCCTGCTCTTCCATAACACCTCTTGCTTCCTCAGGTCTTATATTCACTTCAGTCATTCTCTCTTGCAGCAACAGTTTCTCCAACTGACTCGCATTCAAATGTAGCCCATCTCTTTTATACAGCTCTATCTGTCCCTTAAACTCATCCCACACATTGAAAAAATGAACTCCTTTCTCCTCACACAACTCTTCTAACCATTTATAATCTTCACTCGCCTTCTCAACTCATCATGATCATACCTGAGCAACACACTGACTACCTTACCTACCATACTGTTATCTTTCGCTCTTCTTAACAGCCTCATGAAAACCTTCCTTACATTCTTCTTGTTACCAGTCAGATCATTCATGTCAACTACCACTACCAACTCTTTTTGCTTGTATACTCCTCTTATCCAATGCTTCAACCACCCCCTGCTCATTCTACCTCCCAGAAAACAGACCTTGTGCTCCTTTTCATTCACCTCATCGAACCTCCGTACATTGCCACTCTCAAATCATTCAATATTTCTTTCAAATCTTTCATCACATTCTTCCTCACGTTCCCATGCAAATCCATAATTCTCAGTTCATTCCTCATACATTTAATCTCTTGCATTATCTTTGCCAACTCTGCTTTCATATCTTCAATTTGTTTTTCAGTGCCATTTACACAAATCAATAACACTTCTTATTTTCACTACCTTGCATGTCTGCTGTCTTACTGCTGACTTGCCCCCGATTCTCTTACCAACCCAATCTGAACACGCTGTCTTACCATTCTTATGAATGATATGTTAGTGGAAATGTGTGAAGAGAAAGGATTGCATTGTTAATGTGTGGAATGAGTTTTACAGATGAATTGAAGTGTATAAGAATGATGGACTACATTTGAATTGTTTTTGTATGAGTCACTTGGAGTGACTGTTACTGGAAGGAGCAGTAATGAATGCAGAGAATGAATTTGAGCAAGTAAAAAGCAATGTGAAAGAGCAGGAGAGTAAGGAAAGAGAGATTGAGGTGGTGCTTATGAATGGAGAGGTGGGTAGCATCAGTGTAAAGAATGAGAGAACAAGTGTGCAAGACAACCAGAGAAACAGGGAGACTCAGGAATAGCGGAAACACAAAATGAGAAAGGTCGATACTCATAGTGGAAGTTAATGTGTGTGTGTGTGTGTGTGTGTGTGTGTGTGTGGACAAGAAGGGAATGGGATGGCCTGGGATGTAGGGAGAACAGTTGGATTTGAAGAAGGTTCTGGGATGGGTAAGGAGAAAAAGAAATGGCTCAAGGAAGGTATGGAGAATAGTTGGCAGCAGTTAAATTTGTTATAATCTGGGAATGAGCTGCTATGTTTGTATATCAATACTAGAAGTATCAGAAACAAGGGAAATGAAATGGTTACATTGATTGAGTTCTTTCACCTCAAAAATTGTTGGAATAAGTGAGACATGGTTGGATAAGAATGACATCCCGACAGGAATAGAGATGGAAGGTATGATGTTTTTTGTGAAGAAAGAAAGGATAAAAAGAGAAGTGGAGTGCTATCGATGGTGGAAAAAGAGTTACATCCATACGATAGTGACAAAATAGTGGCAGTGGTTTTGAGTCAGAATGGTAGTGAAATAGATGTGAATAGAATGGGAATGAAATACATAGTGAGATGTTGCTATGGACCTGGTAATGTGGAGGGTGGTGACCATGAAAGGTATAAGCAAATAGAGAAAGGTTGATCGTTATGGGTGATTTTAATTAGCAATCATCCCAATCTATATAATTGGGATGATGAGATAGCAACTGAACGTAAAGAAAGAAAATGAATTTCTTGAGTTTGAGGGATAACTACTTCAGAGAGTATGTAATAGAGGGAATGCAAGGATTGGAGGTCTTGGATTTGATCATCTACTCAGAGGATGTCATTATAAACAAGGTGTCCAATATCACTCTAGTTGGTAAGAGTGACCATGAAGTGATTACCTGGCTGGTTGCTTTCTGTGAGGAAAGGGTATATGTGGAACTACCAGCTTTACCCCCAATTCTCTCATGAGCTACCAGCTACAAAGCCTGTAGCTCAGGAGACATCTTGTAGCTGCAGCATTGAATGAGGAGTTGGGTGGAAAGGAGATCACTGCTGTTTGTGTGATATTCATGAACTATCTAGTAGAAGCAATGTCTAAATGTATTCCAAGGGTCGTAAGGTTAAATAAGGTAGGTGTGAAATGGATGAATTTCACACCTTGATCCATCACATCGTTTTAAAAAAAAGAACTGGGAAGTTCTCTTTTTAAAACGCTCAAACCATCCTTTACTAGCTTTAAAATCATTACTGTCAGCACTAGATCCTGGGATTGAATGCTTAAGGTCACTACGTAGTTGCTTAGCTTTTTCGCAAATTATTGCCTCCAAAATACTGTCGCCTGCCATTTGTTTATTGTTAATCCACACTAACAAAAGCTTCTTCATTTCCTCAACAGCCTAAGATCTTTTGGGTTACAAAGTTTTCACTCCTTTTGCCACATCAGCCTTTTTAATCACATCTCAGTCTTTAATAATAGTACAGATTGGTGATTTTTTATGTTATAATCTTTAGAAAGTTCAGAAATACGAGTTCCATTTTCCCATTTAGCTATAAGTTCTTTCTTGAGTTCAATAGTTGTTTTGAGTGCTCTCTTTTTCTGTTTATTTTCATCACTGCACTTTTTAAGAGCCATATTAACTAATTATTAAATAAACACCACAACACAACTGAAAAAAAAAAACACTTTGAATTAGAGAGTAAATTTATGAAAATTATAATACACATGAAAGAGTGGATTCACAGCTCTTGAATAGAACCAAATGGACTGACACAACCAATCAACAACTGTGGAGATAATGCCAGCTCACATGAGCGTTGGTGTGTTCATAAAACGAACAGCGTTCACCATTCGGTACCATTATTTTTCAATGGAAAAGTTCGTAAAATGATTTGTTCGTAATTGGAGGTTTTCATATAAGGAGGTTTTACTGTATTTGTTTTGTAATGGTATTTAAATATTACATAATATATGCTTTAATTAAGCACTCTTCAAGATTTAAATTTATAAAAATTAAATTTTATTGAGTCTTGGAACTTTCAGCTTTACACTTTATGCAGAAAGCTTGACTTTCTATTGAAATATATGTAATTATATGAGAATGTTATCACTTCTCTATACTAAGTGTAAACAGAAACAGTTTCTCCCTTGTAGGGTATAGCAACAACGATACGAAGCATGCTGGGCAGTTTGACCACCCGTCTCTCGAAGAATGCAGAATCATGAAGCTTGCTTGTTGAGACAGCTCTTCTAGCAATGTTATCCAGCCAGGACTATATATATAATATATATATTTTATTTTTATTTTATTATTTTTTTTTTTTATTATTTTGACAAATAGTGTTGCATTTCTTTCCCTGTACAGTGCTGTAGTTAATTGTAGTATTTTTACCAAGTAACTAGAGATTCCCTCCCCCCTGTTGACAGACTTATGAATGGGCAGCTTGTGTCAGTGCCACTAGTTTGAATGTAGTTGAGTTTGTTGTGATTCATCACCGAAAGTGATGTCTCAAAAGAGGTTGTTACTGGGTCTTCTGTAAATATATCAATAATGTATTTTGAGATTGAAAAACCAAAATAGAGAAGCCATTAAGACTTGTGGTAAGCTAAAAGCTGTGTTAATGAATCATGATTTGTGTAGTATATATATCATTTAAAATTAAATATAGTTTTCTCACTTATTCTGATGACATTGCGCATTACATAATTACATGTCATTCAGGAAGAAATGATGAAGAAATATGTATAGATAAATATTGATGTTATTTACAAAAAAAAAAGGGAAAAAAAAGAAAAGAAAACAACTTACAATTATATAAGTGCAATATCCTGATCTAGGACATCCTATGAACTGCCATTTCTGTAGATTATACCAGTATATTTAAAATGTTTTTTTTTTTTTTTTTTGTGAATTTTGTAATAAAATTAGTTTTTAATATTTAATATCCAACAGTCAGAAATACTGAAGAATAACTGATAAAATTTGTAATCTTAGAAATAAGATGATTAGCAGCTAGCTTTGTGATGTTTAGAAGACTGTCCCTACCAGATTAACTGGGCTTCAAATCTAAGTAAATATACTATAGTTTGTAAACAAAGTGTCTTAAATTTTCAGAGACTAATATTTATTTTATGTAAATGAATATTTATATGAAAGTATATACAAAAAAAAAAATTAGGTAGAGTTCATATAATTCACATAGTTTCAAGCTACTTTCTTATTCTGTCACTGCTGTTGCAACTAGAATTAAGAGTGCAGTTGAATATATTTTTTGTATTATGACATATTAAATTTTTATGCTCTTGTTACTTTATTTTGCTTATCACTGAATTTTTATGACACTGAAGTTATTACGATGGATCTTTAAAAGATGCCTGTGTGAAAAACAGTATATACTTATGCATCATATGAATGAATTAGAATGCAAGTTAAGTAATTCTTGTCATAATATATACAGAATATGTTATTTTCTATTTACAGCTGAATTCTATCTTACATTTTGACCTTATCATGCAGAAAAATTACGGGTACAGTTTTATAGTGTCAGCATGTATAGAAACACCATGTACTTATTTTCCACTGCCATGTTAGTGATACGTACAAAATACTTTACATCTCTTACTCCCTGGTTTATTGAAATATGAAATTTCATTGCTTTTTGTGAAATAGTCAATATCTTTTTTTATATATCTTAACTTTTGAGACCATCTTCAAAATTTCTTTAAGCACTGTTTCGTGTATACTTCATTCATAATGCAGCATAATTAATTTAGTAATTTAAAATTATGCACAGAATTTTTTTTTTTTTTTAATTTTTCACTTCATGTACTGAAGGAATTCAGAAGCCTTGTGAGTGTTATTTAATGTCTTAAGGGAAATAATTCAGAGATAAGACTGTTTGTATATAAATTATTTTCAATTTGGGGAAAAATGTATTTATTAATAAGAAATGTTTACCTACTTATCAAACCAGTGTATATCACTGTAGCTAATTATATTGTTGATGTGCACTCTGTCCTCTTTCCCTCTTAAAATTCAGATCTTATTCTTAGATGCCAAATGTTTGTTTTGTATCTATATGTGTTATATATATATATATATATATATATATTAGGATAACCAAGCAATTTTATATGCTTGGTTATTTTAGCTCCTAATCCCAAGTGTGCAAACAATTAAGTTTGCGCCTGAAACAAAGTTCAAGTCTAAAGATGGTACAACACCAGGGCAGCTCATTGTAAAGGTGGTTAAAGCTTTGATCACTATTCTTAGTATTTTCCCATAATGTAAAGCACATCTCACTAGAAGATGTATACTGCAATGCATTATGGGTGGGGTCACTACCCAGACCGGTTTCGACCTTTTTTGAGGTCTCCTCAGTGAGTAGCTAGACCCTAAATACCAAGGTTTTAGTAATACAAAGCCTTATCAACTTTAATTATATAAGTTGCAACAAGGTGTATTAAGTTTTAATAAAAATCTCTGGAGGAGATATTGATGGGAATAAATTTTTAACTTGGGTATATTGTATATTAGGATAACCAAGCAATTTTATATGCTTGGTTATTTTAGCTCCTAATCCCAAGTGTGCAAACAATTAAGTTTGCGCCTGAAACAAAGTTCAAGTCTAAAGATGGTACAACACCAGGGCAGCTCATTGTAAAGGTGGTTAAAGCTTTGATCACTATTCTTAGTATTTTCCCATAATGTAAAGCACATCTCACTAGAAGATGTATACTGCATATTTATATTTATTCCCATCAATATCTCCTCCAGAGATTTTTATTAAAACTTAATACACCTTGTTGCAACTTATATAATTAAAGTTGATAAGGCTTTGTATTACTAAAACCTTGGTATTTAGGGTCTAGCTACTCACTGAGGAGACCTCAAAAAAGGTCGAAACCGGTCTGGGTAGTGACCCCACCCATAATGCATTGCAGTATACATCTTCTAGTGAGATGTGCTTTACATTATGGGAAAATACTAAGAATAGTGATCAAAGCTTTAACCACCTTTACAATGAGCTGCCCTGGTGTTGTACCATCTTTAGACTTGAACTTTGTTTCAGGCGCAAACTTAATTGTTTGCACACTTGGGATTAGGAGCTAAAATAACCAAGCATATAAAATTGCTTGGTTATCCTAATATACAATATACCCAAGTTAAAAATTTATTCCCATATATATATATATATATATATATATATATATATATATATATAACACATATAGATACAGTATATATATATATATATCTCCATAATAGTTAATGAAATTAATTCTCCTTAATCATTATTTTCCTGATGTGTGATCTTTCATCATCCATGTAAAAGAGCATTTTACATAGGCTAAAAGTACAGATTTCAGTGAAACATTTTATGCCTTAAGTAGATAGATGCAAAATGATAAATTTATATTGTACATGATTATTAGAATGTGTTACTCTATAACATGTGAAATTTAACCAGAGTTCATAAGATTTCTTTAACAGTATTGTACTTTGGAATGTAAATAATTATTTTTTTTTTTTGCTGCATTAATTAGCACTGCACATTACACACTAAAATATTGCTGATTTACTAAAGTTGTATTCTTTATAACTTTATTAAGCTAAAAAAAATGACAAAGCAAGAGCATTATATGTAATCCAGTTTTTACATTTTGTTATGTACTGTGTGTCCCAAGATATTTGAAAACTTTTTTGTTTATGCATTCTATGACTGAGCAATTTCTTCATGAGAAAAAGAAAGCTTTTCATAAAACTACATTTTTCATTTCTGATAGATTATTTATCTACTAATATTTCTTACAGCAGTTAAATTCTTTCATATTCCTTACTTATGTAATCATGCATTATCTCAAGTATGAAATTAATTTCAGGAGACAACTTATTTGCATCATTCTCTACCATTCAAATCCTTTATTGTTTATTACCTTATGTACTTCTGTAGCCTTTGGAATGGTGCAGTATATGACCTTCGCTGTGTCCTTGCACCAATAAACTGTAAACCAACCTACCATCAAATCCATTCTCATTCTATTCTTTTATAATCAGACTTCGAAAATCTATACACTTTCTTTAAAGAATGAAAATACTCACTAAATCTTATTTGAATGATACCAAGATCATTTTCTATATGTTACATATTAATGTTGTGTAAAATGCAGTTTGTCTTATTGTGTCCGTGAATTGTCAGGCAATCAAGAAAGTTTAAATTTCTGAAGAGTTTCCAGCGTTGTATTACAAATCTTACATTTTACACTTGCCATACTTTCTGATAACAAAGCATAACCATGACATTTTGTCATTGGTATGTTAAAGATTTAGCAAGCTTTCATTACTTCTTTAAAAAAAAAATTACGACAGTTTTAAATAATGCTCATTTGCATTTTGGAATTTATTTTCTTTGTGGCTGTTGACACTTTTCATTATTATATTCTATAGGTAACATAAACAATTTTAGTTATATGATAACTAATATGTTTGACACTCAGCTCAGTTTTTAAAATGGCCTCACATCTTTGAGATGATACTAAATCATTTATAATTCAGGTTGCAAACAAGTGCATTTATTTCATTTAAAAAACTGGTATATATATTTCAGTTTATGGTAACCTCTTCACCACTAAATGATAATCATTACTAAAAGCTATTCACATATCCTAAACATTATCTGAAAATAAGACATCTCATAAATTTTATTAAAGATTAAAGTATTTATGTGTGTGTGTGAATGAATGCAAGTGGTGTATACATTTTATGTGCATTTTTGTGATGCTTCTTTAGGGCACTCTACTACCTCCAGAAGGTTTATATGATACATATTGCTTGTTTTTAGGCAATATTTGTTAGGCAATATGCATTTTATAGTAAATACTGGCATAGTATCTTCTGCAGCCTTGACATTATGCACAGCTTACAGAAAACCCAGTAACTGTATACCAATGCAAAGTTTCAAATGTAATATTTGAATTTAATGCAAAACAGTTTGTGTTGAAATGTTTTGACTATAGTGTTGCCCTTTTCAACAAGAAGCAAAATACAAAGCTAAATATTGTGGACCAGAAATTTTTATAGCATTTTTAACGTTTGTGATTTTATTTCTTGAACATGCCTTTTTATCTCTTGAGATGAGTATTTAATTTTTTTTTTTTTTTTCCTGCTGGCAGTCAAGCAAAACTGTGGTTTGTATGTGTGTGTGTGTGTTGTTGCATCATTAACTGAATATGAAAGAGAGGAGAAAAAAATTATAAACACTTCAGTGTAAGAACAGACCTTTGCATATCTCCTTGTATAGAATTTATCTATACATATATGCTCTAAAAACTATGGTTAAAAAAAAATTTTATTTCTAGATAAATGTTAAAGCCTTGTAATTTATATTACCTTTCAAAGAAGAGAAAGGTATTAAATAAACAGTTGCAGAAACAATTTTATGAACAATATATTTGTGATTGTAGAATTCTCATTTATCCTAGAAAAAATAAGGAATGCAATACAATACAAATGAAGTTGATGAAGGTACCTGCTCTGTATAAAAACCTCATATGGACTCTGAAAAATGACATGTTTGGTTACACTTGTACTTGAAATGGCTAGCTTCCCAAACCATTTGTTGTTGTTGTTATTGTCATGTACTTACTGCATTCTTCTCAGACCTTCAAAGGTGTTGAACTGCTGCTTGTTGTCATGAATTGCAGACTGCTTAGTATTCATAGAACCTTAGACTTGTCACCAACCCAAGACAAAATTTTCTGAAAATTTCCGAATTTGAAAGTGCCCAGCATGTCTTCAACATAAGTGCAACTAGGTTTTATCCACCTGTAAAGAGTAGTGAGTCACCATTTTTCTGAACTTAAAAAAACCATTTGGTGACCACTTTACCTCTAATAAAATTTACATTATCATTGTATAAGAAAATGATCTTGCTGTTTCAGTGTGAGTGTATGCACATATGTGTGGATGGGTGCGTGTGTGCATGTGCGTGCGAGTGTGTATGTATATATGTATACATACATATGTATGCTGTTGAATGGCAACATCTGTGATGCTGAATCCGTATGTACTCAAGAAGGGTTAAAATAGTGAAAGTCTTGTTGTACTTACTGCAGTATCAGCTGTGCAGACAGATAAGCACAGGGATGTACAGTGATTGTTTCATACTGTTATAGCTAAAACAAAAACTTTGTAAAGTATTTGTAAGTGTACTAATTTTTTATTTATTTCTGCCAGCTTTGTCACAGGGTAACTGATTACATTTTTAAAATGTTGATCTCATAATGGTTGTAGATAAACCTTCAAGCAACTAACATCCAAAAGACTTCAGTCTTTACTTTTAAAAATTGATTTTAGTTTATGCTTAAAAATATCCTTGTAGGATTATTTATACTTAATATCTAAAATTCTCTAATCTGAATCCATTATTCTGGTTATAAACAAATTAAATAGCAAAAGTTCAATATTTGACCACCAAACTATAGATTATTGTATTATTTCATTAATTTGAATATTTAAACATACTAATGAAGTGCAAATAGAAATAAATATTAAGAACAAACAGTTTTCCTGGTAACTTTTTTTTTTTTTTTGATAAATTCATTTTATCTCATTCCTCTATTCACTCAACACATTTTTGCTGGCGTTATGTAGAGTGCATTATATAAAAAACTTAAGAGAAAAACATAAGTAGGTGATATTGTATTGCATTTAATGCTGCAAGTGTTGTGCTTTATGTTTTCAAAAAAAAAAAAAAGAATATACAATGACTGCTTGTTCACATGGAATTTTTACTGAGATTTTTTAATTACTTCTAAAAAGAAATGCAGCTTCCCTAACCATAACATTATTTTTTTTCATATCATTAAAGATAAAAATGTTATACACTTTTCAAGAAAGAACAGTCATTTTGAAATATTATAATATTAAAAAATTAATATTCTTCATAAAGAAATATTATAAACCACAGACAAGAATGCGAAGAGATTCCAAACAGCTCAACCATGAAATATTTATCTGGCTAATCACAGATATATGTAAAGCAGAAGAATGAAAGTGCCTAAAGATATTTATAAGGAAATTCCTCATCAGAGAGTAACTGTTTCTTGACTCTATCCATAAAGCATTCTAGAATGAAAGTGGAGGAAAGTGCAAACAAATGTAGACTTAAGGAACTATGCAGTTTACTGCTACATGACTACCTTAGCTACTATTTATGATGATTTGTGAAGCACAACTTTTTTTATGCTGAGAAACTGGATGATTTGTTTTGGGTATGTGGTTCAACTTGGATGACATTAATTTTTAAAATTATCTAATATGATTATCAGAAGAATGGCTATAATGCATTATGCAAGATCCTTTTATACCTTCAAAAATATTATGGCCTTTCTGCTGATCAAATCATATAATTCTGACCAAATGCCATTAAAATTGAACCATGTGCACAGAACTAAACTTGCACTTCACTAATATGAGGGTGTCAACAGTGAGGTTTATGTTATCATCATACAACAGTATATAGAAACTTTATTGCAAATGGACTGCCTGGAGCATGGGTCCATTAATACAATGTGACTAATAGTCCTTGTCTCAGTTCCTTTATACCTGTAAACCTGTGTTTCATAGGTAGCTGATTTCAAAAGGATTATTGCCACTTGGAAGGCCGATTTTACCTCATAAGATATTTGATGACATTTTAATGCTCATACATTAGAAATACAGGCTCAATTTTAATTTGCAGTAGACAGCCCATATTTGATTTTCTGCATGCACAACATGAGAATACTTCAAATGTCATCTGTAATGTAATATTGATCTGCACCTGTTTCTTCTACAGGCCCTGTTTCTTTCAAATACACTATAGTTTATAAAAATGCTGTATAAAATATTTAAGTCATGCCAGTCTTCTCAAGAATATGATACAATGAATGCACATCCATGCAGGGTATTGTGTAAAACAAAGAAAAATTAATCAAGCAAACAAATGAAGTTTAACTTGACATTCTATGTAAGTAATTGCATTGATTTTCAGATTTAAAAAAAAATCTTACAAAGTTTTGATTTGTTTGTGATTTCATTAAAACTTAAGTATTCAAGTAAATGAAATGTTAAAATAAGTTTTCAGATACTGAACTTATAAAAAAATATTCACCTTAAAATATCTGGATGTTTTTGTTGCATTACAATGTTTTAAAATTCATATTATTCCTGCATGAATGTGTGTGTGTGTGTGTGTGTAGACACTAAACTGATATGTGCTAGGCAATAAGAAGCTTTAACTGTGATAAAGTTCATTGTAGTTTGGAAGGATCTATATTAAATGTGATAACCATTTTCTTTTTCTGATAATGTGAACTACACTAAGTCTTCTGAAAATAACAGCAAATAATATTTAAAAATTTACATTATTTTCTACCACGATCACTGCAACTCTAAATCAAACTTAGAGAAATTGAAAGTTAAAACATTTTTGAATTTTTGTAAGTCAATAAAACCAGTTCCTTCAATGTGTTTTCTTGAAATGTTTTTATTAAGTTCGTCACACCAGTACAATGACGTACATACCTATGCATAAACTTTCCTTTTGTGTGTGTGTATGTTCATAACAAATATGCAAATTGTGAAAAATTAAGTATTTCATAGAGTAATTGTGTGTGCATGCATATATTTATATATTCAGGTTTTTGAAGTGGCAGTTTGGATTACCTTAATAAAACCACTGCTTTAACTGTCTTCTAAAAATAACAGTACTCTAATATGGTAATAGAGTATTTTTAATATGGATGTTTACCTTAACTTATTGTCTTCTGAAATAAAAATTAGCACTGATTGCATGTTTGTTAGTTATTTTGCTAACAAACTGTATGCCACAGATTTTTATTATTACTATTCACAGGAAAATAAACTTTCTGATTAAAAATGTATAATATCTAATAATTATATAACACCATCTAATCTCTATATTACTGTTTCTTTAATCTTAAATCAGCATGAATTTATTGGAAAAAATTAAGTGACTTGCATTTCTATATCAATGATGAATAATGTATTTTAACTTCTGATTATCACATATTCTCTCAGGTTTGTTGCATTCCTCTTTAAAATGAAACAAGTACAGCAATCCCTTAATTATCTAGACTACATTGGAAAATCAGTTTACTGATTTTCCAATGTAGTCTGGTCAGTTAACTGAGGTACAGTTACATAGTGCTGTAAGCAGAAGTCAGCTGACATGCTAATCCATTCAGGAGCTAATTGAAGGTTTGATTCTTTGAAGATGATTAGATAATTTGGAGAACACTGTACTTTCAATTAAACTTGTTTATATGATAGCATATTTTAGTCAATGTGATTAATAATCATGTCCACCAAATTACAAGTTTATAATAAGCACATCTTATATTAGCTTCAGATATGCCTGACAAAGCTGGCAGGAAATCTTAATTGTTTTGACAGTGCCATATTGCTTTTTTTTTTAAAAGAAAAAAGAAAGCGGTTTAAACAACAAAAAAGTAATTATGTACATTTTGTGGGGGAAAAATTATGGAGAGCAGTAATGCAGATAATAGAATCTGCCAATGTACTCTAGGTATACTTGTGTTTTTATGTATATTATAGTCTTTTATTCTGTTTTTCTTCTTATTGTGCTGTTAGTGGACTTTTGTACCCTGTACCCTGTCAATGCAGCTAGTTGCTCTTGTCCTGTTGGTTACGTGCCACCACCTCGGGGTTGTCTGTAGTGTACTGTACACAGACAATAAAATGTTTTGCAACTAGGCTAGATGATAATTTTATTTACACCATTGTTTTTCCTCTAAATTTACAAATAAAATGAGAGAACAATGACCTTTGTAAAGGAATTGATATAAACATTAATGACTTATTCTTCACAGTTAATTAAGGTTAAACAGGAAAACAGTTATTCCTCTGCACTATTTGTAATGAGCTGGTACAATATACTGGCAATGTTATTCTTAATGTACTTTAAAATGTTCATTATGAAAAACTTATTGTGGTAATAGCATAAATATAAGCCTGTTTACAGAATGTTTCAACCTCTGCATCAAGATCATACGCTATTTTACACAAAATTACACTTTCAGTGCAACAGTAGCCAGATGCATTCCCACCACAGTAACTGATGCAATTCGTCTTGGTAGACTTTTTGTTTCAATCCCTTTGACAAAATAGCAATCAGTTTCGGCACAGTTGAGAATGCTAGTTCTATCTTCAAACAGCGTTCTCATTTATCCCAAAGAGGTTCTCCAGGATTCACAGTTCAAATTGCATGTGGACTAGTTTAACCTTTCTGTTCTTCTTTGTTTTGATTTTCTCACATTCCTTTCAACATATATATATATATATATATATATTTTTTTTTTTTTTTTTTTTTTTTGTTGGGGCCCATACACGAGAGGTTGGCTGGTCAACCTATAGTACTTTAGTACCGTATATGGATAGTGGGATGGGAAAGGAGAAACTTGTTAATATTCGATTTAAAAGCCTGTATATTGTATTCCTTGGGAAATACATCTGGGGGAAGACTGTTCCACAGTACAGCAGTAGCAGGGATGAAGGAGGAGGAAAAGGTGTACTGTGAAGGGATGTTGGGAGGTGGCCGTACGTGTTCCAATGGATTTAGTACAGAATGGGGGGGGGATTATTGATGTTGTTTCAGATGAGCATTTTCCATGAAAATATTTGTAGAATATACAAATTGCAGAGACTAAACGTCTATGTGAAAGTGGGGGGGGGGAATGAGTCGGTAAGAGATGAATCATTTATCAGTCTAATTGCTCTCCTCTGTATTGAGTCAAGCATTTTGAGGGAGCTTTTAGGAGCCCCATCCCTAATGTGAGAACAGTATTCGATAGCTGGGTGCATTAACAGCTGTTTTGAAGTGAAGTAACGTCTTGAGCGAAAAGAAAGCTTAGTTTTTTAGAAGCTGAGGATGCAATGGTTGTGATGTGTTTATGCCAGGAGAGGCCTGATGTCATGGTAATTCCAAGAAGAGAAATTTCATCTTGTCTGGTAATTTGAGTGTTATCAAAAATAATACTGGGGGAAAATGGTTCTTTTTTGTGGGAAATAAGACAGAACTGGGTTTTGCAAGCGTTGAAGTTGACAAGGTTATCTGAGCACCATTGGAGTTTGTTTTGGAGGTCTCGTTAAGGGAAGTTGTGGTTGATGTTTTGTAGGTTGAAGCGAGTTGTGTAGGGTAAGGTTTATCAAATGAAAGGGAGGAGTGCAGTGTGCTGTCATCTGTAAAACTGTGTATTGGGTTGGAGGTCAACTGAAGTAGGTCATTGATGTATAGAAGGAAGAGGGTCGGTGAGAGAACTGAAACCTTGTGGGACCCCAGCATTAGTTGGATAGTGGGAGGATAGGGAGCCATCTACCATTACACATAGTGTGCATCCAGGCAGGAAGCTGGCAATCCATCTGCAGAAGTCCTGAGACAGTCCAAATGATGGAAGTTTGCTTAGTAAGCCTTTGTGCCAGACCTGGTCAAAGGCTTTAGAGATATCAAGTGTAACTACTTGGGATTTGCCAAATTTTTCCATGGCATATGTCCAGAGATGGGTGATGTATGAGAGCAGGTCACCTCTTGATCGGCATCGACAGAATCCGTTCTGGTGGTCGCTTAATAGCTGGGTACCTTCAAGGTACAGTAGGAGTTGAGAATTTATGGTTTTCTCCATCACTTTAGATAGGAATGAGGTGAGTGAGATAGGGCGGTAGTTAGATGGCATCGATTTGTCACCCATTTTGGGAATGGGTTGAATATAGGCCAATTTCCAGGCTTTGGGATATATACCAGTGGAGTAAGACGGTGTGTACAGATGGCATAGGATAGGAGTCAGTTCTGCTGCACAGACCTTCAGGACAATTGGAGGAATGCCATCATGGCCAGGGGCCTTTTATTGTGTCTAATTTTGACAACAGGTTTATGATCTCTTTCTGGCAAAAGGATACAGGGGGCATTGTATGTTGGGCAGTTGGAATGACTGGGGCATTTGCCATTGTCAGTTATGCGTGCGTTGGAGGCAAAGTGTGAAGCCAGGAGATTAGTTTTTTCTGTGGGTAATGTTGCAATTGAGCCATCTAGGTATGATAGGGGTGGGAGTAGTGTAGGGCAAAAGTTGCGACCAATTGCTTTGGCAAAAGACCAAAAGGCATGGCTGCCACTAGGACAGGCTGCAAGTTTCCTGCTTTTTGCCTGTTCAAATTCTGTTTTGGAATCATTGATAACTTTTTTGCATCTGTTTCGGGCTTCAGTATAGGCACTGAAGGGATGGAGTTCTTAATTTGAGCCAGTTGTAGTATGTCTGATTTTTCATTTGTACAGCCTTGGCACATCTTTTGGAGAACCAGGGTTTGGATAGGGGATGGCAGTTCAGAGTGGTGTGGGGGATTGTATCACATTGTACCACTCAAAGGAGAAGAGGGAGTACTGTTAATGATAGCAAAGGAATTGTGTCCTTCAAGAGTGGAAGTGGAAAATAGTAGTATGTGTGAAGTTGAAATCAATAGAATAGTATATCTAATGTGATATTATTATAGGCCAGGAATTCAAGAACACTGATAAATGTATATTATCATGCTAGTGAGGATTACTTTGGTGATGTGTTCCATGCATATGTTTGGATTGGAAGACTACAAATAGTAGTCCAACCATAGGAATGAAGCATTATATGATGTTATGCTTCATTCCCATATGATAATATGATGCATTATCATAATGATACTTGACTGGATCATTTCTATAGAATTAGCACAGCACAGACAGCTCAGAATTATCCAGAATGTTAATTTAACATTCAGCACATACTACAATAAGGTGATTCTACAAACCAGTAGAAACGTGTATACCCACACCACTTCTGCCAGATAGGACAAATACACTCTGGTAAATAACGAGTGATGGTGTTGGTGAGATGTCCTCAAAGAGTGAAAAGAAAGAAAGGGATTGAGTTTGTAGCATTGATCAAGTCGGTATGCCCATAGATAATTAGTATAAGTGAAACTTGGTTGACTTCGGATTATATACTGGCAGGACTAGAAATGGTAGGATATAGAATTTTCCCGAAAGGATAGGAAGGAGAAGAGGGAGTACTGTTAATGATAGCAAAGGAATTGTGTCCTTCAAGAGTGGAAGTGGAAAATAGTAGTATGTGTGAAGTTGAAATCAACAGAATAGTATATCTAATGTGATATTATTATAGGCCAGGAATGTCAAGAACACTGATTGTGAAATGTTTACATTAGTTGGTCAAGTAAAAGGAAGGTGATCCTAATGGGAGATTTTAATTATAGGAATGTGGATTGGAAAGAAGTAACTGATGCAATTGAAAAGATTCGCTCTCCTGTATGGTAACAGGAGAGTGAATTTGTTGAGTTTCTGCAGAATAACTGATGTAAGTAGTGTGTGATGGAAACAACACAAGGGTTTTGAATGTTGAATTTGGTGATATCCTTACAGAATGTGGTTGTGAATGAGGTATCAGCATTGCCACCTGCTGGTGAGAGTGATCATGAGGTTTTGCTTTGGAAAGTAGTCAAACAGAAAAGATTATTATCAAGAAGGTATATATATATATATATATATATATGGAACTATAAAGCATCTGATTATGAGAAGCTCTTTGGACAATTATATTCAGTTGATGAGTTGTGCAGAAAGATGTTGTTCATATCAAGAGTTCAGCAAATAAATAAGGGAAGAGTGAGATGGATGAACAGTGAAATCAAGCAAGTAGTAACCATATGGTAGCCTTTTAGCCATAGCAAATAATATATTGGAATTGTGAATGAAGCTGTGCAATATGCAGAAGGGAGGCACATATTAGAAAAATTGAAGGCAAAAGAATCAGAGATATATTAAGGGTTGCTTGGGTTAAATGTTTATAAAACTGTGGGAATGGATGACATATTCCCACATATTTTTAAAAAGAGTTAGGCATGCTCTTGAACTGGTTATTTAATGAAAGTCTTGCAGTTGGGAATATTCCTAAGGAGCGGAATCTAGGATAGGATAGAAATTTCCAATTATAGACTAGTCTGTATATCTGCAATTGTGATCAAAGTGTTGGAGAAATTAGTTAGGAATAGAATACAGGATTGGGTTGATGGACATAAGATTTTCTATTATGGTCAGCATGGATCTGTGAAGGGCATGTCTTGTTTTAGCAATCTGCTTACATTTTATGATAAGGTGGTGAATGCGTTGGATAAGAGAGATTCGTATACAGTGATTTTCTTGGACTATGCAAAGGCATTTGTGTAGATTGGTGTATAAGCTGCAGAAGATGGGAATGGATAACAGACTGTTAGATGGATTGAAAACTAATTTCTGAAAGATATCAACAAGTTGTGTATGATGGAGCAGTGTCCCAGAAAAGAAAGGTGACTGGCAGCATGCCTCAGGGTTCTGTTCTTGAGTCCCTATTATTTAACTTATTTGTTAATGTTATTTCTTGTAGATTGAATGGGGATTTATCTTCAAATGTTTGCTGATGATGCAAAGTTGTAGAATTATCAATAGTACTGTTGATGTTAATTCTCTACAAAAAAATTTGAATAGACTTTTAGCTTGCACTAATGAGTGAGATTCTAGCTTTAGTATTAATAAATGCAAGGTGTTACCCTTTGGGGTACAGAGATATAAGACTACGTATTCTATTGGTGGAACTGTACTGCAGGAAATAGATGAGATTTGGGATCTTAGGGGTGATGGTGGACAGTGGACAAAAGTTCCAAGGACATGTTGCAAGTGCTGTGAAGACTGCACATCATGATGTGGAAACACTTGATAGGGTCCAAAGACAAATGACCAAAGTGATATCAGGACTCTGGAGTGTTGATTGAGAGAATGTGGATTACAGAGTTTGATGGATAGGAGGGAAAAGGAGATATGATAGAGACCTTCATGTTAGTTAAGAGATTCTAGCAGATCAATACAGAAGGAATTATAAAAAGAGTGGACATTAAGATGGGAAGAACAAGAGGCCATCCCTGGAAGTTATATAAAGATGTGAAGAAAGGTGTGATGAGTAAATTTTTTACATGGAGAGTTGTTGCTGAGTGGAATGCATTGCCAGAGTGCATTGTGAATTCATGGTTTGTAAATAACTTCAAAGTTCATTATGATAGACATGTTGTTGGCTGAGTGGGCCTCCCACAGTGAGTATATCATTTCCTGGCAGTAACTATATCAAATATATCTATTTGAAAGGTGTATCACAATATAGCATTCTGTACTGTCTGAGCACAGCAAGCTCTGTACACTCAAGTCAAACTCAGGCATTGTTCAGGTATAATGTTCAGCAGCCCTTCTATGAGAAAAGTTCTGGAGATCAGTATATGATGGTTTGGCATAAATCTTTACAGCAGTGGATGCCCCATTATGAAAATCTGTTGATGAATGATGGGAGGAATGCACAATCCTTTTCAATGCTGTTAATCCCTTTCTTTCAGTTTGTGTCCTACCTAACTGCTTCTTTCCATGGTCATGTTTCAATCTTTTAGCAAAGTCATCCATAGTTAAGATCTGTATGCTCAATTTGTGCTCTATACAGTATTTACTGCTGGTTATAGCACTCAAGAAAAATGAGGATGTTCACATAATGTCTTCAACGTTGTGTGCATGTGTACATTATACACAGTCTTGCCATAAATACGGTTACATCTTCCATTTTTACCACACACACCTGCACTGTCCACAGAATTATGAGAGTCCACGTCCGTAGTGGCATTGTACGCAGCCAACATTTTTCTCTCTACTGATAAACATGAAAATGTTTATCAGTAGAGAGAGAGAGAGAGAGGTCTAGCTGTACTGGATAACATGCAGTGAGGAAATTATAAGAACCATGTAGCTGTAACAGTACTTCACAAAGTTGGAATGCAGCCACCTGTTATTTTCAACATGCTAAAAACATCCAAGATCAGTAGGATGTTTCTGTATTGGACTGTTATCTGTTATAACGATACAGAAGACATATCTGACCACAGAACAGGTCAACGATGCTATGTTAGGACACAACAGCTGAAGGCATGCCTCTGCCATAATCCTGTGAGAATGCAGAAAATGATGTTGTGAGAGATGAATGTGTCACAGAACAATGTTATGTGCACAAAACTAACTGATGGCCTTGGAATGATAAAGTCAAAGGCAGTTCTCCAGCTGTATGCAAACAGCAGACACAAAGATATCCTCTTTACAGATGAGAAAATTTTTGCCATGGAAGAGTCATTTAACCTGCACTGCTCAAGTTGTAATAGTATTTATGGCTAGAGTGTGCGTGCACACACACACACACACATACATACAGTATACTGAGAAACTTACTTGTAACAGCCTTTTTTAAGATTTGAGTATCCATATCTCTAAGTATTTATAATATTGTTTACATACTATTATTCTGGATACTGTACTACATGTGATCAGATGCGCTTTCTTGTAGCTTTTAATGCATTTTTGCACTCAACAGTGCATTATACTTAATATGTAATAATGATGTAGACAGTCATAAATATTAAACGACCAGTTTTAATGAATTATATCAATTATGTGATACCATTCTTTCCACATATTTAAAGTTATTGCAGTCTGATTTCTCTCAGAACAGCTATTCTTGTTCATTGCTCTTTATTTATATATAGCCTGTATTCTTCTTCTTGTCCTTGGAGTTATCCATTTTTATCTCATTAATAGCATGCTTTACTTTCATACTGTTAATGCATAAAAATCATTAACTCCAAGGACAAGAAGAAGAATGCTTTTAAGCATGTCAAGGTTAGTAACAAAAAAGAAGAGATTCAGCTCTAAGAGAAAAGATCATCATCATTGTCCATGGGTCCAATGCATGTTTCACCATCCTTGGCCACTTCTCTCTGTCCACTACCAGATGACTCAAATCCTGCAAACTCTTTCCACACCATTCTTTTACATCATCTATCCATTCTCACCTTTGCCTTCCTCTTCTATTTATACTGTTATCCGTTCTGCAGATATGTCTATAGAACTCTAGTTTCCTTTGAATTATTTTCTGTATTAGATTTTCTTTGTGGTTTACTTTGTGATACAGTTCTTCATTTGTTACCTTTTATATCCATCCAGTCCAAGGAATCTTTCTATAACATGTTCTTTCAAAAGCCAATATTCGTCTTGCCGAGTCTTTGACCATTACCCACAATAGAGAGAGCACTTGTGAATATGCAAGTTTCCAGCAGTGTCAACTTTATATGAAGGCTTACTGATATACTTTTCCACATTTTGTCCATTGCCTATAAGTTTACTTTAGCTTTTATTATCTGGGATCATATTTCTTTCTTACAATCTAAATCATGTGACCTGTTGCTCCCTAACTGTGTGAAGTTCCTAACTTCTTTCAGCTGATGTCCATTGATCTTTAATTGCTTTTTCATTCTCTTCTTTTCAAATATCATTGTTTTTGTTTTATCAATGTTCATTATTAGCCCATATCTCTTTCCTTTTTCACTTAACTTCAGCACTGTTCTTTCTAATTCCTCTTCATCATCTTCAATAACGACCATGTCATCTGCAAATTGCAAGTTGTTTATCTTAGTACCTTGAATTGAAATTCCCCTTATAATTATCCTTTATGGCATCCACTGTTCTTTCTAAAAGTAGGTTAAAGATGCTTGGAGTATTAGATCTTCATGTCTTGTGCCTCTTGCTGTCTGGAACCATCTTTCTATTTCTCCACAGTTTCCTCACAGCAGGCTCTGCATTGTCAGTGATGTTCTGCAAGAGACATAACACATTCTTGTTCACTTCATGAGATTTGAGTACAGTCCATGTCTCATCTATATTGTCAACTCTTTCTGAAAGTCAACAAAACAGGTATAAAAAATTTTATTTTTATGTAGAGCTTTCTCCGCAGTTAATCTTATGATTAGTCTAGAGAAAAGGTGCCTATGATAAAAGACTATCTATACCTAAGGCAGGTGCAGGATCGTGTAAATTTTGTTTGAAAAACAAGTTCATGTCATCAAAATGACGTTACATACTGGAAGAACTCTACTGAATTCAGCACCAATGGACTAGTGAAGATAGTGTAGTTGCAGAAAGAGCAAGAATGAAGTACTTTTTAATTAGTCCAGGATTAAGGTAATATATACTGATAGAGGTGTCCAGGTTCTTTATATGAGTAATGAAGCAGTGAAGTAGAGTGCACAGTCAGGAGTTTTAAATTTCATGTAAGTATATAACAGTTCTGAGGACCTTGGATGAATCCACATCATCAAAGCTCTGTAAATGCAAAAGAAGTATATCTGAAGAAATTCTCCTTTTGGCAGATCTTTAAAGTCAAAGTAGCCCTGTTTTAGTTTCTTTAAACCAAAGCAGTGATTAAGGCAATTGGGAGAATTTGGTATAGTCATTTATATGTGATCGCTTTTAAAATCTGCATCCGATTGCCAATAGAGGACATTCTGCAGATTACTAAGAAATGATAATTCCTGTCCACCAGGAGGTGGACAGGAGGAAGAGGGGAGATACGATAGAGACCTACAAGTTGGTAATGGGTTGTTATAGGATCAATGCTGGAGAAGTTTTACAGAGAATAGTGGGAGATCAGGAGAAAACCAGGTCATCACTGGAAACTGTATAAAGAGGGTGTGAGTAGGGGAGTGAGAGGCAGGTTTTTTTCGTGCAGAGTTGTGAATGATTGGAATGCCTTGCCTGAGAATGTGGTGTCTGCATAGAGTTTGAATGTGTTTAAAACATGGTATGATGAGCTGTGTGTGTGATAAAAGGACCTCCCAGATGAGTCTTTGACTCCATGAGGTCTTGAGATGGTAATAATAATAAATTACTAATAAATAAAAAAAATATGGTAGCCAATTAGAGTAAGACAACATTTTTAGATAAAACATGCAGCTATTGCCATTAAAAAAAAATATACAGGGTGTTCGGGATAAATTTGACAGTTTCGTAAGGAAAAAGAAAATCTTCTTTGTATCTATTAAATTTAATGAATTGACAAAAAAACATTACAGGCAGAGTTAATTACATACTATCAACAAGATTTACTCAAAATAACCACCATTAGCATCGATCACAGCTTCAATTCTGCTTCGGAACCTCGAACAAGCTGATGCTACAGTCTCCCTGGGAAGGGCCGCAAAAACTGTTTTAATTTTATCCATTAACTGGGCTTTTGTATTACTGGAAGTGCGATTGGTGTCTTTTTCAACTGCGCCCCATACAAAATAATCCATGGGGTTAAGGTCTGGGGAGTTTGGAGGCCAAACATTTGGACTGGTGAAGTCGTAGAAATTTTCAGACAACCATTTTTGACTTTTCCCAGAGGTGTGGCAAGGGGCCGAATCCTGCTGCCATACATACGGCCTACCATTGGCTACCCTTGTTATCCAGGGCTTGACTACAGTTAGCAACTCCACGAACAAAGCCCGAATTCCAATGCCAGGGTTCTTCAACACCTGTTCCTGCAGATTTGCGAGGAATTCTGCTGTATGAACGCAATCAGATCGTCTGCTAGGGATCTTTCTTCTTGCTACATCCTCGTAGTCACCATTGCAAGTCTCTAGTTCATGCCTGATTGTTTTTACTGTATTCAGGGAGCATTGGGCAGCAGTCGTAATATCCTTATTTTGATGGCGGGCACGAATCATCATGATACAAGTTATTCTCTTCCATGATTCAGGTGGGTTCCAGCTATCCATCCTTTCTGACATCTTGTATATGAATGAAGAAGGGTCCAAACTTTTAAATGAAGAGAAGTGTGTGTTAATACATGTAACTTACGGAAAAATATAATTAATTATAAATATGTCAAATTTATCCCGAACACCCTGTATGTAGTCTGTTGAAACAATGATGTTTTTGTATGTTTTGTACCTGAATATTACAAATGTGTATGTGGTACAGTATGTGACATCAGTTTTATATAAATACGTACTATATTTTTTAAATAATATCTTCACACAAGAAAGAGAAAACTAAATATAATTTATCACTCCTATATATTTTGCTCAATATATCACAAGCTTCTATCAAGGAGAAGACAGAAAAACATTTAATAACAACATTTAAATTCTGAATACAAGAATAAGTCATACAGCATGCATATAATGTCACGTGTCTTAGTCACAGCTGTTCAGTGGCAGGAAACACTATTAGAGTTCAGAAATGTGGGAATAGATGTATAATTAACTAATTAATTTAAAAATAATAAATAGATAAAAATATGAAAAATTATAAATACTTAAACAGCAATCACTTCCCAAAACTTAAAAATGGGTATTACAGTCTGTCTGATGAAGATTAGTATGGTGGTGTAAAGCTTCACACAATTCAAAAAATAGACTATTAAATTTGAACCTACTGTAGTGTAGCATCTTGGTACATTTCCAGCGAACTCTGTGTCAGTGTTGATGGCATGAGAAACGAGGCCTGAACCTTCCGAATCCAAAAATTTTATATAATTTTGATGTTCTTCGATTCTAATAGTAGCAGAATGGCTAGTCTGTTCAGAGTAGCAAAGGTGACAAGAGCAAGGTATTTGATAAACACCAGGCAAGGATAAAAGTGATAATATATCTTTGATATGTGATTCTTGTAGATAAGCTTATACGTTGGTAACACATGACTATTAAATAATTTCAGGAAATTGCAACGTATACTAGAATATTAATTAAAAGAAACTTTAATCAATCTGCTCCACCAAAGACCAATCACTTCCCCTAGACCTACCTGGAATATACCAGGTCCCTTGCTGCTGTAAACTATCTTACTATGGCCAAACAGGCAGGACAGCTAATGTCAGGATATCAGAACACAAAGACTACATCTGGTTTCACCAATCCAGCCACTCTAGGCTTGCTGACCATGCTCTGGATACCTGCCACTTTACTGCACTGCAGCAAATTTAAATACGAAAGATTGTTCATAGAATTAGCCTCAGCTCAAAAAAACTTTCCAAACCTCAACAAATTTGGGAAACTTGGCTGTTGGGCTGAAGTTCATGAGAACTTCAGCCCAACAGCCAAGACAACCCAATATAGTCTGCTAGGGGGTGGGGTACCTTTGGGACTCTAGGAACAATGTTAATTTCTCTCTTCTGTCTCATTTGCTTGTTATTAGTGCCTGCGTGCAAGTGTCATAGTTTTGTGTTTCCATGAAGATGGTGATGTGACATTGCCGAAATACAGGAAGTATTGAATAAAGTTTATTTTAATTAATATTCTAGTATATGTTGTAATTTCATGAAATTACTTTGATAGGTGATAAGAAAGATGACAACTTCCAGGCTGGAAGTTGTCATCTTTCTTATCACCTAAGCCCTACACCACCATCCTAATCTTCATCGGACAGACTGTAATACCTATTTATTTTTAAGGTTTGGAAAGTGATTGCTGTTTAAGTGTTTATAATTTTTCATATTTTTATTTATTTATTTATTTTTAAATAAATAAATTAATGGACATCTGCGACTAAGACCTGATATTATACGCATTCTGTATGACTCGTTCTTGTATTCAAAATTTAAATATTGTTACCAGTTTTTCTGTTTTCTCCCTGAAAGAAGCTCATGACATATTGAGCAAAATATATAGGAGTAATAAATTATATTTAGTTTTCTCTTACTTGTGTGAAGCCATTATTCAAAAATTATGGTATGTCTAACGTACATGTCCCTATTAAACAACAATAAATTTAGTTTAATCCTTTATCCAAGTGTAAGCAAATAAAGTTTGCACCTGAAGTGTCTTCAGGGCTGAGGCAACTCGTGGTAAAGGTAGACCAAGCTCTCATCACTTGTCTTAATATCTCCCATAATGCAAAGCATATCTCCTTACAGACATGTATAATTCTATGCATTAAGGGAAGGGCCACTACCCAGACCAATTTCGACCTTTATTGAGGTCTCGTCAGTGGGAGAGCCAGACCTAGAGGTGGTGATACTAAGATGGAAGTAATGGAGAAGTCATATTTACCTATATGAGTTGCCAAAAGGTGTCTCACCTTATTATTAAATACTCTGGATTTAGAGAAAGATTGGAAGTTTTTTTTCACTTGGTTAGACTATAATAAATTTAGTTTAATCCTTTATCCAAGTGTAAGCAAACAAAGTTTGCACTTGAAGTATCTTCAGGGCTATTAAACAATTAGTGACAGTTTTATGAATGCTTGAAAAGCTTGCATAACTATCTGGAAGAAATGTTGCATTTTTTGTAACAAAAAAATGTTAATCTCCACAGCACTGTGTATATGCTGCAGAATAACTAATTTTGCCAACCACTGACCTAGCCTTGCCTTCATTAAAAAAAAAAAATTACTAATTAAGTGAACATAGTTCATAGGGAGGATTAATTAGTATTGATTATCCAGAGTTCTGTTCCTTCACTGCAGAATTTAAACATATTGGTTGGAAACCTTTTTAGTTTCAGAACCTGCGGTATTCTATATTTTGGCATTTCAAAACAGTTAATAGCCTAAAGTTTTCATTTTATTTAGTTGAGAACTGAATGGATCTCAAAGTTGTCACAGAAAGAGTAAAATGCATGGAGGTTTTTTTTTTTTTAACTACTTCATCTTAAGTTTGCAGTTTTGTAGACAGCAGATTAATATAGAGCTACTTTTTGGCAGGAAGTCAATAGTAGTAATAAAGTTCATGAAAGAACTACTGATTTTCAGGAATCAAACTTGGATGTTGGGGTAGACTAGTTGTGAGGATGTAAATGCCAAATGGTGATCACTCATATCCTAGATAATTTTAAATTGTAAATTTTGTTCAGGTTAGGATGATTATATATTCTTAAGCTGACTTAAATTTATGTTCATACCATGTTTTGGTAAAATATAAGGACTGTGTATCTTTCTAGTCATTTTATGGAATGTTTACATAACACAATCAAGACGGCCCAATTTATCGTAATTAATGAATTATGGCTCATAATTAATCATATTTGTCCTAAACCCAAAACACTTTTTCCCACTTATTTAAGCAACATAAACATTGTATTCAAGTTGCTATAAAATTAAAAAAAAACAAAATATAACTTCATTGTGAATGCAGCTATAACACACACACACACCTCAGGTTGTCTATCCACTACATACATGTACAGTAATCTCTCAATTATCTGACCACAACAGGAAATGAAATTCCTGGTCAGATGATTGAGGGATTAGTCAGATGAAAGTACAGTTGCATCATAGTGCTGACCAGAATGTGTTGACATTAACCCGTTAGGTCAGATAATTAAAAGATCACTGTATATCACCATGTAGACAAACTGCAATTAGCATCCTTACAAAAAGTGTGTCAGTTTGGAAGAGTAAATCCAGTACAACACATAAAACCATCTGTTTAATCCAAGGAGCCTCCTCTAGCTCAGGTGAAGCAAATCTCACAGTATAGATTAAAAAAGGTTAGAATAAAGGACAGAGAACTATGATAAACTGGGCCCTTTTACTCACATCTTGGAATCTTTGCACACAACTGACTGGCAAGGTGTCTAATCCTTACATCATATTGAAATATGGCATAATTGTAAATTTAAGAGGCTTGTGACTTCATAATCATCCCGACTTCAATAAAAATGGTTTTAAAATATCCCAAATATGAATGGTCCACATTCAGCTCTCATAACTCCCAACAAGTCTGACTAGTCATTCAGTTTTTTCCCTACCATCAGCAGTTCTCTTATCAGATTCACTATTTCCTCTCCCAAAAGTGGGCTTCAGGTATATAAACATACTCTCACATTGCAGAACTTGAAGATCAGCTAATCATTTTATATAATAAATACTTGGATCTCTGTGAGTAAGATGATATGATGCAACACTTCCATGTTTTTATTACAATAAATTCTGTGGTGAGCAGTCATGTTTGTTTCTTCGTCAAAAAAGAAATAGATGTAGCAAGATACAAGATTTCCAAATGCTGCATTCAAGTCAAACTTCTGCTACAAATTTTATTTTGAATTTGGAGTAGGGGTAGAATGGGGAAATACTTCAGCACACTGCATGATTTGAATGGTTAGTTTCTATAAAAGTAGGAACTCAGGCTTTTTTGTAGTTCTAACACCACAAAAAATAATTCTCTATGGAGTCAAAATACTCCATAGAGGTCCATAGTGAATTCTTCTTGTATGATCAGCTGAACTTGACTTTTTTTTTGAACTTCATTATCATCACACAAATATCTTTCACTCAATTTACTATACTTAGTGATGAGTCTCAAATTCATTCACTGATAGCATACCCAAAACCACCTCTAACAATTCTTTCCCATCTCTCCAAGCATCTTGTCTTGCACTTATGCAACTCCCAGAGATGGCCCTTTGTTCTCTCCTATTGTATAGAAATTTTTTTTGCATTTATTCCTTAAAAACCCTCTTTGTAATTTAAATGTATATCATATCCTCTTTTCCACATATCAACCAAATTTTGTAATCAACAACCTTCAATCTATCCTTAAAGGGAGCATTCTATAGACCTGTCACTACCATGGTCATCTGCCTTTGAATATTCTCCACCATCAATTTATCATCTCTGATTAGCTACAGACCAAATCTCTGTACATTCAGAGAAGTTATCTCTCTTTATCAAAGTCTTATAAAAAGAGGGATTAATTAACTTCGTTTTTCCCCACTGCAACATCAAAAGATCCTTTGGCTATTTTGTCCATTGAACCTTAACTTAGTGCTCAACTTATGACCACTCATGCTTATGACAACCATCCTGTTAACATATTAACTGAATACTACCTTACTCCTGCAATCAGAATGTTGTTGCCAGGATGTTATTGTTGTTTTCCAAGCATATTTAAGAAATACTTTTCTTCAGGCCGTTGCCACTAATGAGGGAAAGAAAACCTTCAGACTTTTGTATGGAATATAATATCTTATATTCAAAGAATGTAGATGCAGGATGAAGTGAGGCAACAGCAGAGTATATGAATGAAGCTGCTGAAAATATATGCTCATACATTCACTGAATTTGACAAAGCCTTAAAAATGAACTAAAACAAGATAGTGCTGCTAACTAAAGAGTTGAAAGCTGATACTGAAGATATAGAGCAGTTGATAGAAGCTATGGAATAAGAGCTCTCAAATGATGACTTTAAAGAGCTAGAAGCAGATAAAGCTAAAGATAAAGGGAAAAAAATGAACAACAAGAAGCTAAGCCCTCAAAGTTTACAGTAAAAAAATTGGCACAGACATTTGCCTCTGTTAATATGACAATTTGAATGTCTGAAGATATGGACCCTAATATATGGAGAAATTTAGCAAACTGAACAGAAGGATGTTCAGTTCGCTCTGTAGCAGTCAGTTGTGAACTGCAATAGACTGCTACAGAGAAATTTATGAAAAAAAGAAATGGCAAATTGTGCAGATCCTTTGAATGTAATGCATAAATTTTTAAAGAAGTCCACTCTTGCTCTCACCTCACTCCTGAAGATAATCCTAGATCTTCCACAAGTTATGCATCTAGTGAACCATCCTCAGAATGCTTTGTTGCAATTCTTGAATTTGTTGTTTTTGGTGACCTAGCCTCTGCTGTCTCTTTTGTTGAATCAATCAGCAGCTTTGAAGAATCACTCATGTGCACTCACTGTGTTTTCCAGATAATTTACTGCTAAACACACAGAAGCACTGTACAATCATGTTTCATTATTTATTAAAGTACAGTGTTTATAGTTATTATATAGTCATTTCCACTTATGATGGAATTGTTAGAACAAGGCCTTGTCGTAAGTCATTTGTAATTTAAATGACTTTCCATACTCCTCTCGTATTTTAGTCCAAAATATGAGAGGAGTCTGGAAAGTTTTGATAAATACCTAGAGCAAAAATGAAATTAAAGCAACTGATGTGACCACAAGAAAGAACATATGAGGATAGAAGAACATGAGTTACCTTCATGACTCTGCTTCTAATATGTTTCTTGTGGTTATATCAGTTGCTTTAATATCATTTTGTTCTAGGTGTTTATCAGTACTTTCCAGATTCCCTTCATATATCCCACTACCTTACACTTTTTCCATAACATGCAACCATTATTCTTTTTCCCATACTCTCTTCATCTATTTAAATCATCTGTAGAATCTCTGTTATTATTAATTATTGTCCTTAGTTTATTATCAGCAGCAAATATGTATCATTTGGGGGGGGGATACAATTTTAATTTAAATTGAAATTTTATTCATTTGGATTTATTAACAATACAAAAATATAAATATTTATATATTATGTAACATTTTGTTCTTTGCAAAGTTAGTCTTCTACATATGATTTAAGTTGTGAAGTTAATATTCGTGCATATAACTTATAATCAGTATTTAGAAGACATTCCTCTCTGGTTTTCACAGTTGCCCTTATCTCCTTTTTTATATACTGGAATGATAATTGCCTTATTCCAACTTTCTGAGATTTTTCCTTGCTGCCAGATATTGGTAAATAATTTTAAAAGTTGTTTGATGAATAGGATGCCTGCATATTTTATAAGTTCTATATTTATTCCATCTTTTCTAGGGGATTTTCCTGATTTGTTTTGCTGTATTGCTTGTTAGATTTCTTGTAATGTTATTTCTTCCACTGTTTAGTAGTAAATATTACGTCAATTCAGAGACCAAATATGTATTTGGTCTCTTAATGCTGAAGTAATCCCATGTTTCTCTATTCTTTTTTTCGACATGCTTTTTTTTCTATTGCTCTTTTGTATTTATAGTTATTTGCTTCTAGTAATTTTGCTTATCTATTGTTTATATGCTTCTTTTCTTGTCTTTGATTATTGCTTCGATGTTTTCATCCCAGTTTCTTATTCCCTTTCTCCTCTTCCATTTACTTTTTGTTCCAAGGCATTCTGTTGCTCCATTTATATATATATATTGTTTTTAATTATTCTATTCTCTCTATATATCCTCATTTTTTAAAATATTTTCTCTACTTTTCCATTTATTCTTTGCAAATAAAAGTGGTTCATACTTTTGTCATTAAGAGTTGAACTCTAAAAGATTCCTGGAGATTTCTCTTAACACTGAGTTGGTTAATTTTAAACCATTTTGGGAGTATTCTTAGAGATAATTATCAAATTCTATTTCTGCACTTCTAAATACCTGGCTCTAGTATCATATTAGCTGTTTTCCTATTAGCTATTATATAGTCTATTATACTTTTAAGTTTCATGTTTCCCAAGTGAATTTATAGCAATTTGGTTTACTTTTCTCTATGGAGCAGAAGAATGAACAATAAACAAGGAAGACACTAGAAGAATTGATGCTTTTGAGATGTGGATATTATTATTATTTCAAGACCCCATGGAGTCAAAGACTCATCTGGGAGGTCCTTTTGTCATATACAGAGTTCATCATACTGCACCTTAAACACACGCAAATTCTCTGCAGACACCACACTCTGAGGCAAGTCATTCCAATCATTCACAACTCTGTATGAAAAAAATCTGCTTCTCACACTCTCCTTATGCACCTTCCAGGAATGTCCTCTGGTTCTCCCCGATCTCCTACTATTTGCTGTAAAACCTCTCCAACATTGATCGTATAACAACCCCTTACTAACATGGTGGAACAAAAATCTCCTTACTTCTACATTCCTCTTCATCCACAGAATTCTTTGTGTTCTCCTCAGAATTTTAGCAATGTGTCCCCTAAATTTCAGATCCTTATCTACTATCACCCCAAAATCTCTTATTTCCTCCACCTCCAACAATATATCTCCACCAAGCATAAATTCTGCATCCCATCTTTGTTTCCCAAATTTTAAAACCTTACACTTTGCAACATTGAACTCGTATCCCCATGCCCATTCACTCAATTTATCCACATCTTCTTGTAAGACCACAACATCTTCTCTACTCTGCATCATCTGCAAACAACTGAATATCTGCATCCAATCTTCACCAATATCATTAACGTACAGGTTAAACAGCAATGGCCCTAAAACAGACCTCTGAGGCACACCACTAGTGACTTATCTCTTCCAGGATATTGTTCCCCCATACACAACTTGCTTATATCTATCAGATAGCCAGTCTCTGATCTTATACATTAATCTAATATCCAATCCCATCTGCTCTAGTTTGACTATCAACTTATCATGAGGTAATTATCTAAAGTCTTTGCAAAATCTAAGTATACTATTGTGTATGTTTCTCCTCTGTCCAAGGAAGCAGTCACCTTATTACAATAAGTAAGTAGATTACTAAAGCATGTCCTCTCTTTAGCAAATCCATGCTGTCCGTCAAAGATAATACCATTGTTGTCAACCCAATTCTGGATCTTGGTTCTCACCAGCTACTCCAACGACTTAACCACAACACCTGACACACAGATAGGCCTATAATTTGTTTCCCAGAGTTCTATCCCTTCCTTATGAAGCAGCACAATCTTGCCCTCCTTCCACTCCTTTAGAACTAGACCCAGTGCAAGACATTAAAAAAATATGTCAAGGCAGATGTCGACTCCCTGGCACATTCCTTCAGAATATGTGGCAATATATTATCAAGTCCCACAGCCTTATTAACATCAAGTTTGCTCAATTTTCCATACACCTCTTGCTCACTTATAGTCATTCTCTCCTCCCCATCATCATCTGCTCTGAATCTCTCCATGATGTCACATTCACAAGAATGAAAAGAACTTTATGAACTGCTCATTAAGTATCTCCCCTATATCTTCCACAGAAGTTGTCCTTATACTATTTTTTCCAATTAGTGTCATCCTTCCATAATCATCTTCCATAATTCATGCTGGCTACATATCAGAAGAATTCCCTAGGATTCTTTTTGGCTTCATTAGCAAACTGCTGCTCATACTTCACTTTTGCTACCCTTACCATCCAAGTCACCCTCCTCGCCTGATCTTTGTAATCCTCATGGAGTTGGTTAATTACCACTTCTCTTATGCTGCCTCCATAATGCCTTTTTTTCTCTGTATCATATCTTAATCTCTTCATTTATCCATTTCACACCTACCTTATTTAACCTTCTAAACCTTTGGAATACATTTAGAAATTACTTCTACTAGACAGTTCTTGAATATCCCCCATCCAAGCTGAATTGACTTCCCTTCCAGCTAACTCCTCATTGCATGCACCAGCTGCTCATAATCACCAGCCATGTAGTTCCATATATACTCTTTTCTCACAGAGGTCCTCATACTGCTGGCAACCAACCAGGTAATCACTTCATGGTCACTCTCACCAACTGGAGGGTGATTTGGCACCTCATTTATAATTACATCCTCTGATGAGATGATCAAATCCAAGACACTCAGTCCTCGTGTGCCCTCTTTTACATACTATCTGTGGTAGTTGTCCCTCAAGAAACTCATTTTCTTTACTTCCAGTTGCTATCTCATCATCCCAGTCTATATTGCCATAATTAAAATCACCCATAAAAGAATGATCATCCTTTCCTTATTTGCTTGGCTAATTTGATTATACATTTCATAATCACTACCATTCACATTACCAGCTCTGTAACAACATCCAACAAAGTATATCGTATTTTTCCGTGTATGTATAAGGATGACCCTACTTTTTCGAACCCAAAATTAAGAAAGCAATATTTTAAACATAAAACAGAATGCATTTGATATTTCTTTAAATATTCAAAGTATATTTAGTAATTAGGTCAGGGGCGCTCGTGCATATGCACTGCGGAACTTCAGCACCCCCAATTTTTCTCGATATATATAAATATATTTATTAATTTATTTATATTTGCTTGTAATATTTAAATTTATCATCAACAATTCTATACAATTCTCTTATTTTGTATAAAAAATAATAAAAATCCATCTTGTAGCACTTAGGAGGGTAGAGGAAGCTAGCAGCACTGTGTTTACCACAGTGTCATATTGCTATGCACGCAAGCATACTGAGATGCGAGCTATTACCTTAATGTGGCACTGTCTGTCATGCAGTTCCACTGTTGTTTATATTCACGAAATTATATGTCACGCAGTTCCACTGTTGTTTATATTATATGCAGTTTGCACCAGTAGTAGAGTGTTCGTAGTGCTTATCGTGTCTACTCCGTCTCTTTAAATATTTGGACATTACAATTAAAGACATAACATTTGTTATAGTTTTTATTTTAGAACATTATTGGGAATAATGGATTTTATTTTTAAGTAATTTTGAATTATACTAAACTATAATTTTATTGATAATTATTTAACAATATTTTTTTGTTTAATTTTTTTTTTTTTAATTTTTACCATAATTTTGATATTTTATCCAAACATGTATACAGGGGGTCCTCGACATGCGTCACTTTGACTTTACAGTGGTAATCCCATAAATAATTAAAAAATAAATTTCGACTTGAAGCAGCGCTACGTAAAATTCAAACGTCGTGGGTGAACTTGTTTGGGAGAGGTGGCGTTGTTTGTGTCCCAGCATACACTCTTTGGGTACTGCGTGCTTTGTTTACATCCGCTCTCTCACTTTTGTGTTTGTGTTTTTTTTGTGAATTTTTACCCTTCAATATGGTTCCCAAACATAAAGCAGACTCTTCCGATGGCAGTGTGTCGAAGAAAAGGAAAGCCATTACATTAGAAGTGAAATTAGACATTATTAAAAGGGCAAAAAAGGGAGAAACGCCAACAAACATCGGCCACATGTTGAACTTAGTCATACCACAGTCAGGATTATTATCAAGGATAAAGTTCGCATCTGTGAACACGCGAAAGGATTGGCGCCCATGAAATCGACTGTGATTATGAAAAAACGTAGTAGGCTCATGATTGAGATGGAAAGGCTTCTTGTTCTTTGGCTGGAAGACCAGCATCAATGCTGTATCCCAATTAGCCTCATGTTAATTCAAGAAAAGGCAAAAAGATTGTTTGAGGCATTGAAAAGTGAAAGGGGGGGGGGGGGGGAAACGAGTGCAGGTGAAGAGTTGAATGCTAGTAAAGGTTGGTTTATGCGGCTTAAGGCTCGGGGCAATTTACATAACCTTAAGGTGCAAGGTGAAGCTGCTAGTGGTGATGATAAAGCAGCTGGTGAGTTTCCTGAGGGGGTTAGCTGAGATAATAAGGGAGGGGGGGGAGTTACAGTGCTCAACAAGTGTTTAATGTTGAAGCCTATTTTGGAAACGTATGCCTAATCGTATCTATATCGCCAACGAGGAGAAGGCAGCACCAGGCCATAAAGCTGGTAAGGAGAGACTGACTTTGCTTCTTGGGGCTAATGCTGCTGGCGACTTAAAACTGAAGCCCTTGTTGGTCTATCAGGCTGAAAATCCAAGAGCATTTGGAAGGGTCAACTGCTTGTCATCTGGAGGTCCTATAAGAAGGCATGGGTGATACTTCAAATCTTCAAGGACTGGTTTACCAACCATTTTGTGCCAGAAGTTAAGAGGTACTGTACAGCCAAGGGTCTTCCCTTTGTGGCATTGTTAGTGCTAGACAGTGCCCCTGGTCACCCTGCCGACTTAGATGACTTTCATCCTAATGTTAAGGTGGTTTACCTTCCACCAAACACCACAGCTCTTTTGTAGCCTATGGACCAGGGTATTATTGCTTCCTTTAAGGCCTACTACCTCCGCAGGACATTTGCTATGGCTTTCAGGGCAACTGAAAAAGATGGGAACTTAACCCTCAAAGACTTTTGGAAATCGTATAGCATTTATAATGTCATACAAAACATTGAGCATGCTTGGGATGAAGTGAAGCAGACAAATTTGAATGGTGTGTGAAAAAAACTTTCATATCCCAAAAATTTTGAAAAGTTAATTGTGCATTGATTACTATTTTATGTACAAGTCAGAATGTTAGAAATGTGTGTTTAAAATAAATATGATTAATAAAAACAATCATTAATTATTAAAACAATGGTCACACAACATGATTTGCATCCAGACTTCCTGCATTCTTTGGTCAAACCTGCTGTATCCTAGCTTGCCTCCATCCATAAGTTCAATTGAAATAACAGAAGGTTAATTGTCTTTAGGTAATTACTTCCTGACTACCTACTTTTCCTTCAATTTTTCTTTTTTGGTGTTGCAACAGAAATTGCTCAGAGAAGAAAAAAAAAAGCTTTGTGATGATTAAGGTTCTCAAAACCTGTGCTCCTTTTACTTTTGACAGTGACACTGTAGTAACAGCAGATACTGACAACTTTGTCAATGTTATACTTCAGTAAAAACAGGATAGTGTATGTGAATATTCTAAACACTTATCCTGTAGCTGGAACATTAACCCCATATTCATTATGTGCCTAATAAAAAAAAGTAGTGCCATAGAGTGTTAAATCAATGCCTGGGGCAGAACTAGCACCACTAAGTAAAAAAAAATTACTCTATGACTCCAAATGGCATCGCTTAGGATGCAGTGCATTGGGGCAAAGGCACCTTTCACCCAATGCATGCTGTGGCACTGTAAAAGAGTAACATCTTTACAGTTATCCTCTCATAAAATAATGAAAATAAAGTCAATCATTATTATGTGCTCACTACATGTAATCATAGATAACTTTTAATCCTTTATCTTATTTACTGATGTTAGAATATCTCACAACAGTATATCAGTGATTGCTGATTGTAAATCTCATAATTTTGCTGGTAACTACTCTGCACTGCATCTTTCTTAAGAAGCAATGCAATGTATCATGGGTCAGTGTATTCATGAAGGATAAGGGAATATTGCTAAGGATGCAGAGGATTTAAATCCATCTAGAGTAAAAATAATCTCGAATGGTAGTGATAAGTATGAGTAATACAGGCAATTAATTCAAGGCTATTTAGTGTGTGATAAAGGTTAACAGAATAAAATACATAACCTTGGTCTAGAACAGCACTACAATTATGTGAAAAAGACTGAACTGTACAGACAGATAAACCTTATAACAAGAAAAACTATCATTTCAGATGATTTTAACTATAGTGATATAGACTGGAGGGAGGAGAAAGCATGCAAGATGAGTGTGTGTGGGTGGGGGGGGGTTACTTTAGGAATAATTAAGCAGCACATGATGGAAGGGGCTTGTTGGGCAAGAATATTACATCAAGTAATAGCATCTGAGAATATGGTAAATGAGGTGACCATTATATTATGCAATTTTAACATGGATTGTAGCAGATCATGGAAATTGAAACTGAACTGTAAAAAATAGCTTAGCTAGATCTCTGCCAGAATGTTTTATGACATTAACAAACAATATCATGTCGAGAATTTTTTGGACTATGTGAATGCAGATGATAGGAAAGTTTCAGCTGCACCAGAAATGACCAAGTTAAGGTTATTCATGCCAATTTTAGGCTTTCTGAATAGTGAAGGGGAATTAAAAGGACCTTGATTTAAACACAGCAGGAGGATTGGATGAGATATTCATAGGTGCTGAAGGAATGCGCAAAAGAATTATTGATGCCCTAACTGGCTGTTCAACTTGAGTCTTGATGAGTGGAAGAAAGGTGAGATTTTATTTATTTATTTGTGTGAGGTTCCCCCCCCCCCCATTCTCGACTGCCCCTTAGGACTGGTTGAGCCCTCCTAATGAGGGATTAAGTACATAATTTTGACTGTAGCCTGTGTGTTCACAGGAATTGAACCCAGGACACTCCTTCCCCAGGCATATGGTTGCAAAGCGCATAGCCACTAGGCTAACCGTGCAGACAAAGGTGAGATAATTCCAGTATATTTATTTTATTTATTTAGCATATGACATAATAAAAAAGGACACATGACATCAAAATATATAAATACATATTGAAGTTTATTTTTCACTAGGTTAGACTATAATAAATTTAGTTTAATCCTTTATTCCAGTGAGAGCAAACAAAGTTTGCACCTGAAAATATCTTCAGGACTGAATATATAGTGTTGTACTATCTTACCTGGGTAAGTAGTACAACACCAAGGCAACTCGGAGCAAAGGTGGGGCAAGCTACCAACACTCCTATCCTAGTATCTCCAATAATGCAAAACACATCTCCTTGTGGATATGTATACTGTTATGCATTAAGGGATTGGCCACTACCCAGACTAGTTTCGACCTTTATTGAGGTCTCTTCAGTGGGAGCCAGGCCCAGAGTTGGAGATACCAGGCAGAAGTAGTAGCAAGGTCATCTTTACCTATAGGAGCTGCCAAAAGGTTTGCCACCTTTTTTTTATTAAATTACTCTGGATTTAGAGAAAGATGTTGAAAGTTTATTTTTCACTAGGTTAGACTATAATAAATTTAGTTTAATCCTTTATCCCAGTGAGAGCAAACAAAGTTTGCGCCTGAAAATATCTTCAGGACTGAATATAGTGTTATACTATCTTACCTGGGTAAGTAGTACAACACTATATTCAGTAGGTGTTGTACTACTTACCCAGGTAAGATAGTACATCACTATATTCAGTCCTGAAGATATTTTAAGGTGCAAACTTTGTTTGCTCTCACTGGGATAAAGGATTAAATTAACTTTATTATATATATACATACTTGTGCAAACAATATAAATGAGACAGATAGTGTACATATACAAATAACAGATAAAAAAAAGTCACTAAAATTTTAAATCTAGATCAGCTAGCCATTCAAAGGCTGAAGGATATGCCTCAGAAAAGTCTCTCCTGTTACCAGGGTAGGCTCTTATGCTGAAGTCCTCCATAATGTGACAGATGGCTTGGTTTGTGACCCCACAGTCACATTGGTGTGTACTTGTGTAAGCTATCTGCACAGATACCATATCCTCTGCATATCCTATTTAAGCTTTTTCATAAGTGACATTGAAGCTCAATCCCTTTCAGATTTTGGTTGGGAAGATGTACTTGTTTAAGTCTGGTGGTGATTTTTCTTTCCAGGTTTTTAGCCATGTTGAATGAACATTGAAATTGCTATTTAGTAGTTCTTCAGCCAATATGCAATTTTAACATGGATTTAAGGTGATTTACACTTGAGTGTGAGAGGTCTTCATGTATTGGTAAGAGGAGATTGCTATTTATTTTTCTGTACTCTTTTACAAGAGCATCTTGTCTGTGCAAATTAAATGGTGCAGTGTTGCTCAAAGTTGGAAGCTAGTAGATGGCAGTGGATTTGACACAGCCTATTATTGTCCTCATTGGTGCATTAATTTGTGTGTTGATTTTCTTGATATGAGGACTGTTTAGCCATACTGGTGAACAAAATTCTGCTGCAGAATAGACTAGGCCCAACATTGAGCATCACAGTGTACTAGCAGAAAAAAACCATGTAGAACCACATAGTTTTTGTATGATGTTATTACAGATTTTTAAAGAGATATTTAGGGAAATCTTGGTGCTGCAGCATTGTGTTGTTAAAACTGACCTGCAGTTTCCTATTTACCAGTTTGGTATTTAGGTGGAAAGAGCTAACATCGGTCTTATTGAGGTTTGATATTAATCTCCACTTATGAAAGTATTCCCCAATAGTTCTAAGGTCATTTGTGAGAATATCTTCAGTTACTTTGATGTTCTTATGTTGGGTGGCAAGAGCTATATCATCAGCATAAGCAAATTTTCTCAACCTAGTTGTCAGTAGATCAGATGTATATAAGTTGAATAAGATTGGTGCTAATACTGAGCCTAGCGGTAGCCTGTTGTTCAGTTTTCTCCTTTTGTTTCCCAGTACCACTTGAAAGAGCCTGTCAGAAAGCATGTTGCCAATAAGTCATACGATGGATTGGAATGGTATGATTTGTATAGCAACCCTTCACATACTGTGTTGTACGTGATAGTAAGGTCAACAAACACACAAAGTTTTCATACGTCTCTGAAAGCCTGCCTTGATATGAATAGCAAGGCTATTTGTACTTGAGTACTTGAGTATTAGTACTTGAGTCCTAAAGTCTGCTTGCTCACAGGCATAACTTCAGATATTTTTGGTATAATTCTGTTAAGGAGGAGCTTATAACAGTAACTGAAGAGTGCAGGACAATAGCTCTCTGCTTAATCTTGAGGCTTGTTGGATTTTAATATGGCTATTATTTTGGTTCTCTTAAAGGCTGTTAGAAGGTTTCCCATCCTTAAAATATGAGAAAAGAATCTAGTTAGCCATTGATGAGCATTTATTCCACAGTTAACCAAGAATTCAGGATGAATACCATTAAAGCCTGATGCTTTGCCAGTTTTAACCTCCTCTAAGGCTCAGTTATTTCATCTGTGGTAAATTTTCTTGAAAATTGGGAATTGTCAGCTACACTCGTAAGTTTCTGAGCGATCCTTTAACCTCCCATGTGTGTTGATGATCGCGAGGGCTCTAGACAGCAAGGTTATTCGACAGGCAATTTTGTCTGTGGTCACCAAATGATTATTATTATTCTGGAATAAGTCATCAGCTATGTCACAGTCACCAGATTCTAAACAGACTTAGTATAGCTCTTCACAGTCTTTATTCCAGCCAAGTATGTATTCCTTTTGGAAATCCCTTGGAATATACATTTCTTCACTGTTGATATGACTGAACTAAAACAGATTTCAATGAATCTGTTGTAGTTTTCACTCACAGGTGGTATCCATCCTACCATTTTATCCAGTTCTTGTGAAAAATCCTGTCAGTTCACTTTCCTAAATGTCCATCTTGGTTGTGGAATAGACCATGTTATTGGTATTTGTATTCCTGCTTCTACCAATACTGGGCAGTGTTGGTTGTGTGTAAAATCTTCAAGGACTTGCCTTGTGTTTAGCAGCTGATTTTGCAAATTTTGAGTAACAAAGCAGAGGTATGGGTTGTATTCCATGCTGCAGTGTTCCTTTATCCTTTGCTCAGCTCAGTTTGTTAATGCTTCACCATTTCTATTATTGTTATTGTAATCCACAGGAAGTGATGGCTGTTAAAATCTCCTATGTAAATAGTAGGATGTGGAAATATGGGAATTACTTGGAGTGGCCATTCTACCAGGGGAGGCTGATAGATGTTAACCACTGTGAGATCTTCAATTCTCGCTATGATCAGTGGCGCACTCAGGGTTTTATCTTGGGGAGGGGGGGGGGCATGTTGAGTAGACGATTTTGAGAATACACACCACGCATTGCATATAACCTATGACAGCATTTACAATGATCGCTAATTCATAAGTAGTACAGAAATAGACGACATAACATAAATAAAAAAATGAATTTTAATTAGGAAAAGAATTTTGAAAATTTTTTTTTTCCTTTTTCTTTGGGAGGCCAGGGCCTCCTAGCCACCTATCTGGGTGTGCCACTGGCTATGATAGTGTGTATATTCTGATTAATATGTGCTGATAAGTGAGCATTCTCTATATTATTGTGTACGTAAGTTGCACAGCCATTAATATGGTGATGTGTAGCTCCTAGTATATCATACCCTGTGCAATTCTTCCTCTAGATTTCAATTGTTGTTCATTATCTATGTGCATCTCTTGATTGACAGCTATGTCTATATCATTTTCTCAAAAGATTTTTGATAGATATTGACTTTCAGCAAAGCTTATTCTTTTAATGTTGAGTTGTCAAATCTGGAAATTAGTACTCAACTTTCTTTTCTCGTGGTCCTGTAAAGAACCGTTTGGTGATTTGTATAGCTTTTGATTTCATGTGTCTATAGCCAGGAGAACATTCCCATGTCTTCATCTGCAAATACTGCAGGCTTCATCTATGAATCTCCAACTTACTTTAGATGCATTGAATGATCTAAATCAATTTTTAAATGATTATAGATCGATGAAACTTTTAAAGAAATTAAAGAGTGGATGCTGGTCTTGAAATTCACGTTTGCTCTTGTTATCGTTCGGGATTGAGAGGCGTGATTGAAGTCTGATTACGGAATAATGAATTACTGACCATTTAAAACTATATACAGTATTTAGAAATTTATGCACGGTTAATCATACAAATACAACATTTATTTTACAAATGATATTCTATCTTTTTCAATTTAGCTACTTGAATGCAAATTCTACCCTACGGTTCTTTATGAACTGGTCAATAACATCGTCATAAAAAGTTGGTTGTAACTTAATTTTCCCAAGCAACACACACACTTGTAAAGGCTGGCTGAAGCTCACTGGCTAGAGCTACTTTGACTGCGTGTGGCCTTGTGTTTCAGACAACGTGAAGGGAGTGAAAATGGCTATGCGCGCACATGAAATCACAGTGCTGCAGCGAGGACCTGGAAGCTCCTACAACCGAGCAAGCCAAGGTAGCTTTGACTAGACGAGCAAGAGCAAGCATCGGCCTTCGATACACAAAGTAAAGCTCAATTATTGCTGCGCAAGCTTAAGCCGCCTTCTGTCTACAAAAATAAAAGCCTACCTGGAATGCTTATAAATGCATGCATTTATTAACAAATAAATATTACTTCTTTCTCAATTAATGAGCTTGTGCAGCAGGCATGGAGAATTCGCCACTGAAGAAATTGCAGAAAGCTAAAATTAATTGCAGCAAAATTTGAGCAGAATCTGTATTTTGTAATAGTAGACTATTAAGGCGAACGTAAAAAGACAACACAATTTGATTACGAACATGAAAATATAGTAGATCCTGAAGTTTCATTTAAAGTAATTTATTTTCTCTGCATAATAGATCAAATATTATAATATTTGAAGGAAAGATTTACTTTATTAAAAGAACATATGAATTCCTTTCAGTTTTTGTATTTGTTAAGTACTTCACGAAATAAAGAATATTTATTATCTTGTTGTAAAAAGTTACGACAAAAATTAACACAATGAGAATCATTCAGACAATGACCAGATGATTTATGCGAAGAAATTTTACACTGTCAATCATTTATTTCTAATTTTAAAAATGATATATCAGATAATTCAGTATATTGATTCAAAAACGACTTAATCACAGTTTCCAAACTTTACGATTGCTCTTCGGATTCTTTTGTCATTATCGGTATCTGTAGCATCTGCGGAACGGTCCTTTTCTAAACTTAAAATTATTAAAAAATACTTGTGCTCCACAATGGTACAAGACAGACTTTCAAATCTTGCCATTATATCAATAGAGTCAGATATTTTGGACCAACTTGATACACGTGATATTATTCGAGAATTTTCATTAATGAAAACGAGAAAAGTTCAATTCACTAAGTGATTTTTCTTTCTGTTTAAATATTTAACTATTTCTTTACCCAATAATGTTTAATATGTTCCTATTTTATATACTTGTAAGTTACTATTATTTATTTACTTTATTTTTTTTTCAAATTATTTTTGTACCCTTATTGTATGTTTATTGTTTTTTATACATTTTTTTTTTGTAATTTCTGCTTTATTGAGTGCTTTCTCTATCCAATGACTATTATTAACAGCTGTTACACACATTTCTGGAGCTGAAAATTTGATAGCTGTTAGACAATTGTGTTTAGTTACCTTCTCTGTTTATTGCAATAATAAATCTGCCCCGTTTACATGCATGCAGCATAGTCTACGGGAGCAGATTGTGTTTCCATTAAGTGTATCATTCGAGTTGTCTCTAATTACACTAGTTGTTCCTAAATATAGTACACAAATGTCTACTGCAGTGGTTCCCAAACTTTTTCGATTCTCGGCGCCCTTGCTGAATCCAGGTTTTCCCAAGGCGCCCATATCCAATTCTAACAAGTACACTGCGAAATAGCGAATAATTATTTTTAATTAAAAGATTAGGTAAAAATAAATAATACACGATCACAAAAAAAAATAATTGAACAAATTTAACTAATTATCATTAGTGGAATGGATGAGCCTATTGATCACTGCGCATTTTCTCAAATCTTGGAATCAAACTGGACACAGCCACCTTTATTTCCTTCTCTACATTGATTTTCGCGCGATACTTAGTTTTTATCACAGCGACCCCCGAAAATCCAGCTTCGCAAATGGAATTAAATTTCTCTGAGCTGCTTCACTCAGAAGGGGATATTCATCTTTTACTGATATCCAAAATTCAGTTAATTCCATGCTGCTAAATTTCATTTTCAACGTATTGTCGCAAGACAACTCAATAAGATTCTCTTCTGCAGCAGTAAATTCAGATGGAGCACTAGCGTTAAATGGATCTTGAATCCATGCAAATTTATCGATATTATAATTTAGAAAATATTTCTCAAACCAGGTGATAAGTGTTCTTCAAAAATGGATTTCATATCTCGAGAGAAATCAACTCCATTGGAGATCAAAAACTGTTGCAACAAGAGGAAACATTCAAAGATAATAAGCCAAAAGGCTATTTTACCGGCAAATTTGTTAATTAAGAGGGAGATGTTAAATCCCGTTTTATTAAATAAAACGGGATTTAACATTTCCCTCTTAAGAGGAAACATTCTTCGCCTCCTCCTTCATTCATTTTTCTTTTCCATAGTTTTAGTGTTTTTATAAATACTGAAATTTTCTCAATCGACTTTAAAAGGTGCATGTTACATCCCTGTAGGGAGAGATTCAGAGTATTCATCTTTTCAAATATATCACATAAGTATGCTAGTTTTACAAAACAATCTTCATTCACAAAATTTTCAGTATACTTCTGGTCTCCTCTTTAAGAAAAATATAAATTTCCTGTCGCAGTTCAAACGTACGAGACAAAACATTATCACGAAGTGCTGTAGTACAACAAAGACGTATGCTCGGATCCCATATCCTCACATAGTCTTTTGAAAAACCTGCCTTCAACAGCCGAGTTTTTATAAAGTTTACTACGTTCACTACATATTTTAAGACCTGGTTCAATGTAGGACTCAGATATTTTGACGCGAGTGCTTCCCTGTGAATAACGCAATGGGTCCACAGTGCATTGGGGGCTTTGCTTCGAATAAGTGCCTGCAATCCTCCATAACAGCTGGACATAGAATGAGCACCAACAGTACAGACATCAATGCACTTAGTCCACTTCAAATTATTTTCGGATATAAAAGTATCAAGGATCTCGAACAAATCTTGAGCCTTTGCACCAGCAGTGATATTTTTACAAAAGAGAAGGTACAATGTTATTTCCATCTAATAAACCTTACATAGCAAATCAAGTGAGCATCATCATTATTATTATCTGTGGCCTCATCCAGCTGTTGTGCTGTATGCTGCGACTGATGGTGTTATTGGACAAAGGCACTTCTGAAAGCAGCTTCCCAGCAGACTCACCGATCATAATGTTCATATGTACAGCAGCCGGTAGAATGAGTTCTTCTGCGATGGTATGAGGCTTCTTATATTTGCGTTTCTATGTGCCACCTTCTACGATGCTAGCAAAGCATTTACGCCTGCTTATAAAAACTACCTTTTTTTTTTTTTGTTGATTTAACAAAATAATTCTTTCTGGTAAAGTAGTCACGAGATGTACTAGCCATGCTGGGATGATTGGTTTCTAAATGGCGTTTCAACTTACTTGGTAGCATGCACTTTGGTGCCAAAACTGTCACACAGTACACACTGCGACCTTGCTTCACCATTGACTTCTTTCGACGTAAAACCAAAGTCCAAATAACAGTCATCATATTTTCGATATTTATGCTTCTTCACACTCTTGCCACTATTTGATGGTGTGCCCTCTTTATTTTCTCTCACACAATGCCTACTACCGTTTAGTAAAAACCGATCCATTTTTAAAAATACATTCGAGAAGAAATATTTCAAAAACTTCACTTGACTAAATCACAACAATATTCAGTTGATACAATCTCCGAAAATGAATTCAACACTAAGAACGCAGAACGACGCTGACTTGATGGGTGAAGCATAAATGCTTTTCATATTCCCCTCCATCTGAAAAGGAAAGTTCTTTGGGTGGAGAATTATTGAGCTTTAAGTTCGCCCTGAAAGGGCAGTGAGATTAACTGTGTTCAGCTGAGAATAGAATTGATTTGGGTCTCTTGTATTTGCAGAAATCTGCTTCATTATAGTCTGAAACTTGCTTGATCAGTGGGTTCGGATGATTAATTGTCTAACTTTTCAGCTAGGTCGTGAAGGAGGGATGTGATGTAAGGAATGTTGACTTCTCTGTGAATTTGGGAGTTTCTCATGAATCACGGGGCATCCAAACTCGTTCTCAGACATTTGTTCTCTATTCTCTGCACCTTTTTGAATATTTGTGTTCGAGGTATGACTCCATGCAGGAGATGCGTAAGTGATGACTGGGCGTATTACCATCTTGTATATGAGTAGTTTGTTCTGAGTATCGAATTTACTCTTTCTGTTGATCATGGGGTAGAGCTGCGCTATTACTTTGGATGTCTTTGAATTTATGTTCTATATGATTGGTGAATTATAGTTTTTTATCTAGAATTACGCCAAGATATTTGACTATTCTGCCATGGGATTTTAACTCCTAGTAAATGTATATCTTCCTTGATTTGAGGCTTTTTTCTATTTCTAGTGAACAGTATGACTGAATTCTTCTGTGGGTTGGCTTGGATTCTCCAGTCCATCAACCATTTCTCTAGTGTGTGAATACTATTTTGGAGTCTTTTGATAGCTAGTTTGGGGCTGAGAGATCTTGTTAATAATGCAGTGATTGTTGAGCTTGGGTTTTGAGGGATATCAGCTATATAGATAGAAAACAGCAAGGGGGCCAAGAGTGAGTCCTGCAGCACTCCTGCCAGAACCTTGCATCTGCTTGACACAGATTCATTTTTTTGACTTGCATATATCTGTCTCTGAGGTAAGAGTGAATTATTTTAACTAGATTAGTAGGCATATTGAATGTGATGGGCTTGTAGAGAAGACCCTGATGCCACACCTTATCAAAAGCCTTTGCAACTGCAGCTGTATGAAGGTTCCGGTTGAAGCCTTTGGAGATGTATTCGATCAGCCTGTGGATCTGCTGAACAGTGGAGTGGTTTTTTTCTAAATCCAAATTGCTCATTTGGGATTATACCTAGTTTATCCGTTTGTGATTGAAGTCTTGTGAGGATTACTTTTTCTACGATCTTTCCAAGGTTAGACAGAAGACTGATAGGTCTTCAGGGAGTTGGGTGTTTTTTCCAATCTTTTGGATTGGCGTGACATCTGCTATCTTCCATGTTAAGGGGAAATACTCGAGTCTGAGAATGGCGTTAATTATGTTGACTAGATGTACAATGACTTTTCTGGGGAGTAGAGTGATTATTTTGTTTGTAATTCCATCTGAACCTGGAGCTTTGTTGTTGTTCAGGTGGATTATAATATAACGTCTGTTGAAGTGGGCCTGAGAGGTTCAAGGTCATCTTTTTGTTGTGTTATGGCCTGCCTGACTCGGTGTCTTTTTTTTTTGACTTGCATATATCTGTCTCTGAGGTAAGAGTGAATTATTTTAACTAGATTAGTAGGCATATTGAATGTGATGGGCTTGTAGAGAAGACCCTGATGCCACACCTTATCAAAAGCCTTTGCAGCTGTAGTTGCAAAGGCTTTGCAATCTCATCTACAAGTGAATCTTGTAGATGAGATTGATGTTCAAATTTTCATAAGGGTTGCATTGAGTTTCCAAGCTGTCTGCCAGAGCCTCTGCCTTGTCAGTATGGGCTATTCCCTTCGTGGTCTGAATTGGGGGTAAAAGTTACCATTTAGTGCGGAAGGTTCTCAGAAACTTCCAAATGGAGTTATCTTCTGGGTTTAATTTCGTTAGCTTAGATTCCCATTCTTGGTTTCGATGTTTTTGGAGGGCTTCTCGGACTTGTCTGTTTAATTTATTTAAATTTATTTTATCTTGAGGGGCTCTTGTGTTATGATACCTCTTTCTGGTTTTGTTTTTCAGTCTGATTAAATCCATGATTTCTTTGGGGATCCGACCACTTGGGTGAAAGACTGTAGTTTGAGTAATTGACTTTATTGCATTTTTGATTTGACTGGTCAGGTTGTTTGCAGCCAATTCTATCTCCTCTTTAGTGTGAATAGCAGGGACTGGGCCAATGTGATCAGGTAGGATTCTGGAGAGTTTGTCCCAAGATATGAAAGAGTGGGGAAGGGAGAATTGTTCTTGTGTTCTGAGTTGAAGCAGAATAGGGTTATGATCGGACGAAAGTTCATTTATCGTTTCCAGCTGATATTGGTATCTGATGTTTTTGAGGATGACTATGTCAACTACATCTGAACCTCCAGCTGAGCTGTGATGGGTGGGCTCCATGGGTCAGGTTACAACAATAGAATGTTGCGTTGAGTAATGGGTTAGAGTTCGACCTTTGTCGTTGATTGTGGAGCTATGCCAGGCTGTATGTTTGGCGTTAAATTCACTAGCCAGGATGAAGGAGTCTGTGAAGCCGAGAATGGTGTCCAAGTCAGATACCAGTAATGGAATGCTGGGTAAATTATATACAGCATAGATTTTGATGATGCCAGCATTGTTGGTATGAACTTCAATGCCTGTTATCTCTAGGTTCTTGGTTTGTGAATTGGTCAGAACATTGTGACTTAGGTAGTTTTTAATGGATATGGCTGTTCCTCCTCTGCTGCTGGTATCTGTTTTGTACATAATATAGTTCCGTAATTTGGGGTTATTAGCTGGCCTGAGATGTGTTTCATTTACCAGTATTGCGTCTGTAAGTTAACTCTTGTAGTTCTAGGATTCTGTTATTCGGTCCATTGGCGTTCCATGCAGTGATCATGAGAGAGTTGGGATGGAATTTTCTTTTATTCATTATTGAGGGCTGTCAGAATTGAATGGGTACCTTGTAGAAATCTTTTCGTAGAGGATGGCAAAGGATTTGTCATACTGAATTCTTGTAACATGGTAGCTAGTGAAGTTAGTGCTAGTGAGTTACTGATGTTAGATTTGAGCTTATTTGATCATGATATGAAGCAGCCTCGGTTCATGCTGCCTCTGCATAAGTTTTGGGTATTTGTTTCTTTTCCTCAGTTGTCAAGCTGGAGATAATTTGGACCTGGGTGCGACTTGCACGGCTGTCTTGAGCATCGCTGAAATGTGTTGGAATGGTAGTTTTTGCTGACCTTCGGTTATTTGGGTGTGTAATGCATTCCTTGTAGTTAGCAGGGTGAGGTCCTCCACAGTTGGCGTTGATCTTGGCTTTGTACACATGACGGTCTGATGGCCCTCGCCGAATTTTAAACACCTGTAGTTTGCCTTGCAAAGTTTTTGGGCATGGCCAAACCATTGCACCTATGGCACTGCCCAGCTGATGACTTTTTCCTGAGTGGTTCAGTAGAAATTCTGAGGCCACAGATCGTTGTCATTTCATATATCTCTTTCTGTGCCTTATCAATTTCTACGAGTACTAGTGGCATTGGCCGTTTATCTGCCCTGAGCATCCTGCTCACTTTCACTGGTGTTAGGCTCCAACTCATAAGGTCAGCAGTGATTTCTTCACAGGTGACACCTTCGGTTACCCCACGAAGTACTACTTTGAGATTCTTTTCACTGGGTAAAGCAAAAGTGTGATATGGAAGACTTTTGTTATCCATTAATCTTGTCAGCTGTCTTTAGTTAGTTAGTGAATGAGGCTGGCTGGATTTTGACTCCATCTTGGTTTTTAGCCCAGGAATATGAGATTTTTATGTTCCCTAAGGGCTGATGTGACAGTAGTCCATTTGTCCTTGTCCCTTACTATAACAGGTGGAACCTTTTTGGTGTTCCTCGGGACATCTGACGTTGGTATGTCTTCATCCATCTGGTCTTCTATAGTCCTTTTGTTAGAGTGTTCTCCCTGAGAGTTGTTTTGACAGAGCAGCAATGAGTTCATATTGTGAAATCTCATTCTTCTCCTCCTCTCCATCCTGATCATTAGAGTGAATGTATTGTTTTATAAATCCTGGCCAGTCAGATTCTAGCTTGCCTATTATGACTTTCAGTACCTCTAGGGACTGCTCCTTATTAAGGATCTGGATCTGTTCTTTGATGTTTTCCATGTCAAAGTGGCGATTTCCTGCCAGCAGAAATTGGTTGATAGCAGTATCAATAATCCCACAGGGCTAGGGGCCTGCCAGCAAAGTATCCTGTAGACCTAGATGGACTACTAGCAGTATATAATCCCGCAGGGCTTGAAGCCTGCCAGCAAGTGTCCTGTAGACTGAGTTGGTCTACTAGCAAATTAAGGCTTGTTGCAACCTACTAATTGGGGAAAAGGAGTATCAATATCTCACTTGGCCACAGTTTAGAAACCTATCTCTCTATAAAACCTTAAATCCACCACTGGTCCTCATTGCGGGTGGGGCCTGCCGACCAATTTGACCTCTTGCACGTTTCGAGCAGAGGGGGAGACAGTAGGATTCACACTGTGTTAGCACCAGTGCAATGTGAGATTACTGAGAAACCTTGTATGCAATGTAATCAGGCTCAGTTTAAAATAACACGTCCGTTCTGATCAAAATCGTGGTCCATTACCCCACTAAGACCCGCGCGAAACCGACAGCTATTTATATACGAAGACAAAATACCAAGAAAGTTCGAGAAGCTTAATTATTGTAGAGCGCCATCTGGTAACCATTTGTAGAGGCTTTTGCAAACAGTTATTACTAAGGCTCTATCACAGTGAATTGAATATGGAAATAAAATTATGAAAATCTTGTAATCGCGGCGCCGCGGAGCACACTTTGGGAATCACTGGTCTACTGTATTTAGTGATAAAAAAAAAGCCACTTGTTTTTTTGGCTTGTTCAGTATAGCATCTGTTAATTTTTTTTTTTTTTTTTAACGGTAAACGGACATTTTCATTCTAATCTTCGGAAACAAACAGAAGTAGTAAAAATTTAAATATTCCGGAATAAAATTGAATACTATAAGAGATTTTTGATCTAAAGCAAAATACTAGCATGTGTGAGATTTCTATTATTGATAAGACAGAATTGCCGCTGACACTAAAAAAAAAAAAAAAAAAAGAACACCGATAATTTAAATATCACATGTGTGCCAGCGTAGTTAACTTTTTGATAATTGCAAATATTTCGTCTTAAGTATCATAAGACATCATCAGTACAGTTATTAAACAATAGGAATTATTTTCAAAAAAAGAGCCAAAATAGATGTTAAATGGATGAATAGGGAAATTAAGCAGGAATTGCAGAAGAAGAGAAGGTTATGGAGAAAATATAAACTTCGAAGATGTGAACAGTTGCATGAAATATATAAAGTGCAGCCAAGAAAAGTAACAAGTATAACAAGAAAGGCGAAATTAGAGTATGCGAAACAGGCTAAGAAAAATCCCACAGAAATTTTTCTGTTATGCAGCTAGCTAAAGAAAGAATGATTATGGGAAGATAACTCCGCTGGATGAAGATGGCGCAAAAGTGACCAAGGAGGAAGTTCTTATGAAGTTATTCAGTGATATCATTTTGATAAGGTTTTTCATACTGATGGTAATGATACTATTCTAAGGAAGCAAGAAGTTGAGGAATTAATACTTCAACCTAATTACTTGAAGGTCAACGAGGTAGAAGTGTATGATTGCGTAAGTCATATTGATGTGAATAAGGCTATTGGACTAGATGGAATTTCACCACATGTTATGAAAGAATGAGCTAAGGAACTGACACTTCCGTCGACTCGGTTGTTTAATGAGAGTCTAGTGTCCTCAACAATCCCTAATGAGTGGAAAGGGGGCAGGATTGTTCCATTGCACGAAGGTGGAAGCAATACGGATGTTTCAAATTACAGACCAGTTTGCCTGGAATGGTTGATAAAATCGTGGAGATTGGTTAGGAATAGAATACAACAGTGTTTCTCAACCTTCCTAAGCCTAAGGACTAGTAAAATGCCTAAAACGATTCTATGGACCACTAAGTTACAGAGGCATAGCTGGGGGGGGGGGGGGGGGAATCCTCCCTGGGAGGCACTTTTTTGGCGTTTAAGAAATCTTGCCATACTGCTATAAAAGAGTAACTGAGTGATGAAATATACTTCGACAATGTTATCGACGATTTTGCGAACAGAAAAGAAAGAAAAATAACATTTTAGAATGGTGGAATTAAAGTTTTACTTCAAAAATAAACATAGTACTTTTAATTTATTTCGCTATACGTCGTTTTGATTTTGTAATTTTTTTAGAAACCTATGTAGGAATTACCAACATTTCGAAAAAACTGTGCCATTTATAACATAAATCTAAAAGCATGCTTTGAATACATATGGAAACATAATTAAATTGAAAGTAAACGATTAAAAGTGTATCATCATTGAACAAAGTTTTAATTTTTATTTAACAAATAATATGATATAATTATGTTACTGCTTACTTTTAATGAGATAGTTGAGCTTCTCGCCCTTGCAGAGTTGCTGGATATCTGGCTCAATATTCGTCAACTTCAGTCAAAGATCGGTACACACACTAAGACGATTTCTGTATTTTGTTTTTATTTGAAGGGGCGATGAAAATCCTTTCTCACAAAGATAGGTTGTAGAAAACTGCAAGACGATTTTCAATGCTTCTTTAGATAATTCAGGAAATTCACTTCTCACTGAGGGCGAGATCCAAAATCGAACCAAACCAACTTCACTGCATTGCATTTTAAATCCACTCTCACTTGAAAACTCAATTAAGTGTTCTTTTTTCGATAACGAAAGGTCGTTCTCGTGAAATGGATCGCGAACCCACAGAAATTTCTTATAAAAATTATTCGGAAAATATGTTTCAGATTTTTGAGGTGGTCACAGACTCTTTCCAGAAACTCAGAATCAACAAAAATATCATTTTCCACTAAAAATGATTCCAATGTTGGAAAAGGTGCAAATTGTCTTTTACATAATTAATCCTTAAAACCAGTTTTTTCTCAAATGCCTTTATTTTGTCGTAGGCATCAAGAACAGTTAAAGAATTTCCCTGAAGGGAGAGATTTAGTTCATTTAATTTCGAAAAAATGTCTGAAAGATAGGATAGTGTTGATAACCATGCTTCGTCAACAAGGAGTGATGCAAAATCAGAATTACGTTCATTTACAAATAATAAAACTTCGTACCTTAACTGAAATAACCTTGTTAGTACTTTGCCCCTGGAAAGCCAGCGAATTTCAGAATGAAACAAGTTTTATATATTCACTGCCCATTTCTTCGCAGAGTACTGAAAATAATTTGTTATTTAACGGTCGAACTTTAATAAAATTAACTAGATTTACAGAGTTATATAGCACAGTTTTAAATTCTGGTGGCATTCCTTTGGTGGCTAACGCTTCCCTATGTATGAAACAATGTACCCAATTCATATCGGGAGCTACCTCCTTTACCTTAGAAACAACCGCACTATGCCTGCCTGTAAGGGTGCGAGCTCCAACCCAACAGAAAACCATAATTTTTTTCTACTGGATCCCTTTGTGCAGGCCCAGCCGGTGGAGGGTGCGAAGTGTGCAATATACACAGGCGCCTAAAAGATGTCAAAAAATATGAGATAAGCGTTTAAACGAACAACGAATGGTACATATATAATTATGAATGTAAGTCGTCTTCCAGATCAACTAACGCGGGGACCAGTCGAAGAAAGGCTAAGAAAAAATTCCTCCAGTCGGCGACTAGACTTGAACTTAAGTCAAACTCCAAGCGCCACTTCCACTGAGCAACAGGCCTCACTGTAAAACGGTTTTGATTTGTTTTTCATTTCCTGTTCGTTTTTTTTTCACACTATTCAAAAAAATTGGAAAGGCACCAAACATTAGTCGCACAAGAAAAATACTAGGCGGCGGCGCTGCCTTTGTGTATTATGTACTTGAGAATGTGAAATATTTCTTCTCCAGTTGTTCGGGATGGCAAAGTTCTACAAAACAGAATATCATGATGAAAGTTATCGTGCACATATCTTACTTAGCATATTAACTGCGCAACGTTTGTAACATCAGTCTCGTTTATTTGTAACGCATAATAAGGGCTCTTCTTAACTCTTTCGATTAACTTAGATTCTACGTCACCTGCCATATCATTAATTCTGCGACTGACGGTGTCAGCTGAAAGAGGAATCAAATCAACATCTTTTAGTAACTTGTTGCCAGATATTTTTGTTTTCGCTATGTGCAAACTAGCAAACTAGTAATGGAACCCATGGCCGAAACTATATCTTTCCCATGATTTAATATCCCTAAGCATTTAATTTAATGTCGCTGAAAAAATTCAATTTGCTTATTTTTCAAGTCATAATGTTTAGTTTCTAAATGTCAGAGTTTCGGAAGTTTCATGCCCTCTTTCGACAACATTTCATAACACAAAACATATTGAGGTTTCTGTTCACTTTCATCTCCACACCAAGTAAACCCAAATTCCAAATATGAACTGTTATATTTCCTACTGTATATATATATATATATATTTTGAACTGTTTGTTTCTTCTACTTTAATAGTATCAGATTAACTCACCGTTACAACACGTGTATCACAACTAGGGTTAGCATCGCCTGTTTCATTTGCTCTTCTTTTCAAAGTCATAGTTCTAAGCCATTTTCCATCAAATATATAAATACAGGGGTTAACTAACGACACACTATGTCCAAGTATCATTTAGCACTTCTGAAGATTGGTTGAAGGAGGGAATCCTTCAATAATAAAAATCAATAAACAACAAGCAATTGGTTGAAATGTGGATAACACATGTTCACTTCAAATCTGACAAAACAGCAAGGGAAGGTAAAAGCAATAAAACTATACTGTTGTTCACTTCACCCCTCTTTTATTATTCTGCAGCTGCAAATTTAGTGGCAGAATGAAGAATAATAAAAGAGGGGTGAAGTGAACAACAATAGTTTTATTGCTTCCGCCTTTGAACAATCTGACACTATTTGTTGGTTTTTTTTTAAGTCCACATTGGATTTCAATAATTTTTACTAATCATCATCATCAAATTCCTGCCATGTACTCTCAAGGGGTGTACAAGATATGATAGCACTACATGAAAAATTTACATCATTACTAACTTCCTATCTACAATTTTCCTCCAAATCAGTCTGTTACTTGTCAAGACTCCAATATTATCAGATCTTATATTTCTATCATCTAAGTCACTTTGTACCGTATCAATCCACCCAGCGCTCACCGCATCTGGGTGACAAGGAACAAATATGAAATATTTATTTTGTGTAGTTTTTCTTTGTTATTTTTTTAAGGAGTGGCCAATAAAAGTTTGCACCAGGTTGGCAAATACCCTTGGTACATTCCTGAATCCACCTATATCTTCCTCTGGGTCGTTTTCCTGCCAACCTGGCAGAGAACACTTGTTTTACTAATCTTTTTTCACCCATTCTGTTTAAGTGACCATACCACAAGTTGAGAAATATTGGGATACAAGATCTGGTGGACAAGGAAAAAATTATTTGTAGAGGTCAGCATGGTTTGTTACAGGGAGGTCTTATTTTACAAATTTGCTTGCATTTTATAACAAAGTGACTGCCGTTCTGGATAGGGGTGATTCATATACAGTGATAATTCTGGATTTTACAAAGGCATTTGACAGGCTACCACATAATAAACTGGTATATAAGTTAAGGCAAATGGGAATGGAAAATCAGTTGCTCGATTGGGTAGCAGACTGGCTTTCTAATCGATATCAAACGGTTGTGTATAGAGGTGCCACGTCTCTCAGGGTGGGAGTTACCAGTGGAGTCCTACAGGGTTCTAGGGCCACTGCTGTTCAATTTGTTTGTTAATAATATTCCCAGACTTTTGGGAGTGGTCTGCAAGCTGATATTCAGCCCTTTGCAAATGATGCTAAGCTGGGAAAAGTTATTAGGAATGATGCAGATGTACTGGTGCTTCAGAGCTATTTGAATAAAGTGGCCATGTGGGCAGACAAGTCAATTTAACACCAGTAAATGTAAGGTTTTGCATTTTGGATCTCAAAAATGTAAAGCTGTGTAATATATTGGAGACCTTGTATTACACGAAGTGGAGGAAGCGTGTGATCTTGCGATATTAGTGGATAAAAAATTGAAATTCAAGGAACATATTGCAAACATAAATAAATAAAAACAGCGCAAACAAATGCCAGTATACTAAGAAGAATACTGACAAGTAGAGATAAGATGTGGTCATTCTGCTGTACAAGGCTTTGATTAGACCACATCTGAACTACTGCGCATCGATATGTCACCTGCATTCCTAGCTGAGAAACAAGCTGTGGAAAAAGTTCAGAGGCGAATAACAAATGCAATATCGGGATTGTGGAATGCTTACTATGAAGACAGATGATATGATTGAGACATATAAATTGCTAAAGGGTGAGTAGTATGGGAGCCACTTCTGAAGAGACCTCATGAGGAATTTTGGCGCCTATGGCCAGGAAAGAAAATTACGCCGTTCTCAAAAAAAAAAAAAACTTTTAAAATCTCAATTTTTGCATCTATGGCCAGGGCCACATTCGCCATAGCCTCACTACACGTCTGCATTTCTGACAAGATCAAGATAAGGAATTGTGACATCTTTGGTTGATAAGATCATTGACGTCATTGTGTGTGATGCAGTGTGTTACATCATGAGATTGGAATTTTTCTGGGGAACATATGTCAGTGACGTCAGGTAGTGTGTTTTTGTTCGCATATGGGATTGTGGGTGATGGTTAGAGATAAGGACTCATGTCGTGATTGGTGGGGCAGTTTAAACCAAATAGGATAGGGTGAATGGGGGAAGCGATGCCAGTGTCCTGGATGTGTGTTGTTATCAGATGTAGATAAGTGACGTAATTTGTTAGTTGTAAATAAGTGACGTTATTGATTTGAATGAAAAAGGAAGATTAGTGGATAAGGATTCGTGTCATGATTGGTGGGACACTTTAAACCGAATAGGGGTAGGGTGAATGGAGGAAGCGACGTCTGTGTCATGGATGTGTGATGTAGATAAGTAAATGGTTTGCATATGGAATTATGGGTGATGGTTAGAGATAAGATAGAGTATGGAATGTTTGGAATTTTCTGGGGAACATGTTGTGTCAGGGACATGTTTTTTTATGGAGGATGTGGTAAGTGCAGTGAGAGGGGTCAGAGAGTTAGCCAGCTGTTTTGACAGCTTATAGCAAGGTGCATTAGTGGCATCTACTATAGGTCTTGGGGGGGGGGATTAGGTTTGTGGATTTTTAGTAAACCGTATATTCGGGGCAAGGACAGAAAAGTTTGAGTTTTTTCGTAATGTCAGAAGGCCAGGAAGATACTTTTTTAAGTAAGTTTTTTAATTTTTTAACTTGTGTTTTTGTGGGATGTAGGTAGAACAATCTTGGAGGATTATCTCCATTTTTTGATCCATGGCATTATCCTTATCCGCTCTGGTGATGACGATACTTTTGTCTTTCTGTAATTTCCTGAGAGCAGTGCATTGGCCAGAAGATAAATTACTTTTTGGAGCCAAGGATGTTGGCAACGTCAAGTCTGATGTTATTTGCTATCTCTGGCGCTAAGCGACAGATCCCTTGTTTGATATTATACATTATATCTAGCACTGGCACTTCTTTCGGTGCTGCAATGCCAAAATTGTGGGCGAGGTTTAGGGCACTGACGGCATCGTCATTGAGCCTTTTGGAAGACAGATTAACTACTGTCTGGAGCGATTGAATTTGCAGTTGCGATTTGGATTTACACAGGTTGTTATACTTTTTGATATGTTTATTTTTTATATTTTGGAATTCTTTCTGTGCAGAAGCTTCTGAGATGCCAGAGAGAATGGAACAAAATTAAGGGTTAAGTAATGCAGAGAGCACTGATGTCGTTCGTCTCGGAGAGTATGGTGCGGATATATGTGCAGAGGGCTTTTTTGAATGAAAATTGATCTTTAGTTTAACGCAGTTGGTTATCTTGACATCTTTTTAAAAAGGCCAGCCTATTTAGTTGCCTAGATAGTCGTAGTTTTGATTCACCATATTGTCTGTATTTGCATGCTATTTCTTCTCCATGAATGATTAGAATCTGTGTGTGTGTTGAGGCTTAAGTGCTGTGAGGACATCATGTTGGAGGCTTAATGGATTGTATACAGCACTCAGAAAGGATTAAAACAGAATTTAATACTTCCTATATTTCGTCTCAGTCACTGAGACATCTTCAGAGATTACAAAAAAACTAATGTAACATATACACGAATACCACACAACACTAAGCCCACCACGTAGGTTACTCTCAAGGAAAAATAAGGTTGCATTAAATCGTATATAAACCAGAAAAATAAATAAATACGGTTGAATTAAACTTCCGAAGAATTGGGAAACATTAATCATCAGAGATCCCACTTTACATTCTAGGCTACCTACAACCACCCGTAGAGGGCGCACCACCTAGATAGGACGTTAGCGTTCACCCATGTGGCGGGCTTAGTATTGTGTGTTATTTGTGTATATGTTACATTAGTTTTTTTGTAATCCTTGAAGATGTTGCAGTGACTGAGACGAAATATAGGAAGTATTAAATTCTGTTTTAATCCTTTCTGAGTGCTATATACAATCCATTAAGGCTCCAAGATGACGCAATTATCTATCATGTGGTCTCCAACAACCACTGACTTTACCTTAAACATGGCAGAGATGACCGGTGGTGTTGGCTCTTGTATTCCCACTCAGAGTAGTTCTAAATTAGTAATGCATCCTAAAGGCAAACCTATGAGAAGCTCTGAAAAGCACATCATACTAAATGTTTACGCCAGTTTACAGACAAGAAATTCAGATGAAACAGTGGGCAATATCGTAAAGCAAACAGCGGAACTGATAGGTGTAAGCAAGACAGCAGTATACCACATGAAGAAGGAACTGACCACGATGGGACAAAAATACGTACGCCAGGGAAGAAAAGGCCTAGCGCCATAGGACTGTGTACAAGCTTGGTAAAATAAGACAACTTTATGCTGTCAGCAATTTGTCAGAAAGTGCACGACTTCTTCCGAGAGAACAAAATTCATATGATATATATATATATAAGATAATGAATGCTGTAAACAATGATGAAGATCTTCCTCACATTTCATTAACAACAACAACTTACCGGTTGTTAAAGGACCTTGGTTTTGTTTATGACACAAGAAAGCAATCATCGGCATTACTTGAAAGGGAAGATATAATTTTATGGCATTGCTGTATTTGCATACTGTCAGGAAATATCGTAGCAAGGGACAAAAAATTTATTATACAGACAAACCTTGGTTGAATGTCGGTCACACCTGTACTGAAGTTCTCCAAGACATGACAATAAAAAGTGCTCGTCAAGCATTTTTGTTGGGCTTAATGACAGGCCTGAAAACGCCAAGTGGAAAGGGGTCTCGTATAATCATAAAGCATGCTGGTAGCAAAGACAGATTTGTACCAGGGGGCCCCCTTGAAATTTTACAAGAGCACAAATCGCAAGATGATTATCATAAGGAAATTGATGAAAAGCACTATGAACATTGGTTCACGAACATGTTTTTACCAAACATTCAGCCTCACAGTGTTATTATAATGGACAACGTGCCTTACAATTCTGTCTGACTGGAAAACGTGCCACCTCAGGCTACATGCAAAAAGGACATTCAGAAAGCGGCTGAAGGAAAAAAGAATTGGTTTTACTTCTGATGTGGTGAAAACAGAACTACTGAACTTGGTGGCAAATGTCAAGAGTCAGTGTGAAAAATATCGCATTGACAGTATTGGAGAATGGAAAGGACACACAGTTATTCATCTTCCACCATACCATTGTGAACTAACCCCCAAAGAATTCATCTGCACACAAATCAAGGCACATATTGTAGCTAAAAATAAAACTTTCAAAATTTTAGATGTTGAAAGACTGGTCATGGAAGAATTTCAAAAAATTACTGAGTGCACATGGAAAATTTGCATAACCCATGTTATTGAAGAAGAAGAAAAATTCTAGGCCCTTGATGGAATGATAGATAAGGTAGTGGAAAATGTGTTTCGTGGTAGATGACAGTTCTGAATCTTTATTTAGTGAAGATGCATAATCTGATGATACTACCCACAGCCTGAGTGGTGTTGAGGAGCTTCCTTATTAAATTAATGAAAGGATAAGAGTGCTTATGTATATATTATTGTAATAAAATATGTCATGATCAGAAATGTGTGTTGTGATGAGTGAAGTTCACTTCATAACGTAAACAATCACTGCTTATCTTAAGCCAGTTTATAATAAACTATATGACATCTAGTTTGTTACTGCCTATCAGTTAATTCCAGAAAATTCAAAGACAAACAGTCGGAAAGAGTCATCTTTCATATTCAATTTCATATTAGCAATTATAATGTAATGTTATACGTAGAATGGTGTAATTCGGGTAATGATGGCTTTTAGGGGATTTTCTACACATGTGCTTAGTTACAAATGCGATGCGCTTCACTGTTGCCATAGTAACAGTGAACTAATATCCTGCTACCTTTGAAAGCAGCATGGCCTGTAATATATTCTTTACTTCCAAGATAACCTGAAAAAGAGTATAATTGCAATCAGTAGCTTTTTTTATGCTAAATGGACTCAAATCATCCAATATCATTAGCAACACACTCCCACTTCCTCTCTTGTTTATCCTTCCTAAAAATATCGTACCCTTTACACTCAACACTAGTTAAATAAGAGGGTGGTTCCATAAGTTTCTGGCCTGACTAACTTTTAGAGATGACAGAAAGAAAACAACTGTATCACGTTTCAACATAATCTCCCTTTACTTCAACACACTTTTCACATCTTTGAAATTAACATTTCTATGCCCTTGAAAAAAATAGTCTGTACTTTTGTCTGCAAAATGGCCTAAATCTGCATCTTTACCTCATTGTCATCTGCAAATTTTCTTCCTCAAAGGTCTTTCTTCAGTTCGAGAAGAGGTAGTAGTCACTGGGTGCTAGATCTGAGCTATAGGATGGGTGGGTGTTCAATCTCCTGGAAGCCACGGTCCTTCACAACAATAGCCATATGCACTGGAGCACTGTCATGAAGCAAGCAAACACCATGACTCAGCATTTCTTGGCTCTTCTTTTTCTTTATGGCATCGTTCAGTTTGTGCAGGAGTGAAGCATAATCTGCATTCACAGTGGTATTCCTTTCCTTGAAGTCAATTAAGAGAATTCTCTGGCAATCCCAAAAGATTGTTTCCATGATCTTCTTGACAGACTGGGTTGCCTTGACTTTTCTCGGTGGTGCTTCACCTGGTTTGTGCCACTCCACGGATTTCCTTTTGGAAAGAGGATCATAATAAAGAACCATAGTTTCATCCCCAGTGACAATGGATTCCAGCAATTGGCTCTGATTCCCTTGGCAAAGCTCTATAAACTTGTGGGAACAGGTCACACGATGCTCCTTCTGAATTGAAGAGAAGTCAGGGCACCCACCTTGCACTGACCTTCATCATGTGAAGCTTCTCGTGAATGATGCAAAAGACAGTTGTTATAGAAATCCCCAACCTTGCTGAGATTTCTTTGAGCTTCAGCCATCTGTCATTGAGCAGTTCCTCTTCAACAAGTGATACATCTTCCTCAGTCATCACTTCCACAGGCTAACCATCATGAGGATCATCTTCGATGCTCTCTTGCTAGGTGAAACAGTTTAGCCCATTCCTTCCCAGTGGAATATGAATGAGAAGCTTCCCCATAAACACCATCCAATCGCTCTTTGACAGCATTTGGAGAAAGTCCTTCTTTGATGAAAAACTTTATCACAGTGCTGTTCTCAATTTTTAACATTACGGCCAATTAGCATGCCACGTGTTAGTCAAAAGAGTGCCTCGAACTGAATGACAGAGATGGAGAGTTGAAACTGGTACACTAAGCTCCCCATAGATGATGCTATCTGTCACACATGGCATTTTAAAATTGGCGTGATATTTGTATGTCAAGCCAGAAACGTTTGGAACCTACCTCACATATCTGCCTGCGATAGCCAGGTCTCACTAATGTCTACTATTTGAGGCTGCAACATATTCACAAAGGCAAACAAACTCTATCCTTTTGTTTCTGATAATCCTGACATTCATGTATATAAACACACAAATGTCATTTGAGCAAATGATTGCTGATATGTAATTTATAAGGAAAGAGAAAAATTGAAATTATGGACTGAATGAATAAAAAACCTGAATAAACATAAGATTGTACTTGGGGGGGGGGGGACTTCGAAGGCTGGTTAACCTCCCTACCAGCTGAGATGGATGAAATAGTATGGACTGAATGAATAAAAAACCTGAATAAACATAAGATTGTACTTGGGGGGGGGGGGCTTTGTTTTAATTCAAAAGCTGGTTTTAACCTCCCTACCAGCTGAGATGGATGAAATAGTAAGCCCAAATTGCACTTCTTATCCATGTTATTCAACGGGTGTTACAGAATCATGTCCAGATTTACTGGACATCTATGGATGTCATGGCCGCGGTTGGGGGGGGGGAGTTAATGGTAGTTGTAATTAGTGAATCAGCAGTACAACTGGAAGAAAAATGGAACACACACTCTTTGATTGGAAAATACCTAGGTTGAATTCTCATCATAGAAACCAGGAATCTATAAGACATCCAAGTATATATTCAGATGTTCTACAGTAAATTAAAGCATTGTAATCCTACATTTTGTGTTTATGATTGCAACTTTCTTTTGTTAGTACAGTTATACTGTGAGAAAAGGGCAATTAAGTGCTTTATAAAATAATAAGTTGTACGTTGTATATATATGTGTAAGGAGGGCTCCAGAAATCTACTCACTATGAGCTATCAGAGATAAGGGGCAAGTGAATTTTCAGTCTTTCTAAATGAATTCAAAATGTATTGCTTTTTTTCACCACATAATGTACACATTTTCCTCCCTTCATTTTAAAACTTTATTGGGGGCTTTAATGAATGCAATAAAGTTTTATTTTCAACCAGGAGATACCTTATATAATTAATTCCTTCTTAGGCTGTTTGTTCTTGTCAAAAGTCAGTTTGAACAGAGGTGCTTTCAAAGATACCTTGCTGATGTTTCTGAAATATGAAGTAATTTCTATTTACAATGTGACCAAAACACATTATTGACATGACATTGTGAAAAATTAAATCTGGCTGCATTGCTAGGGTACATAATTACAAGCACAACTCTAGGAATCGCACAGCATGGAAGCTGAAAACTGCTTTGTGGAAAATGTGAAAAGGTAAATGCAATAAGAAAATGTGCAATTATTTACGTGTTTTTTTTTTATTTTTATGGCCAGTAGATTAGTGCCTACTAACTACATTTTTTGTCTATTAACTGCATGTGTTCTATATGTGGGATGAAAAACCCAAGTTTCCATGCAGGGAACTCTCAATAAAGCACATATAAAGATTTCACTCATGACAAGAATTGAACTCAGGTCTTTTCAAAGAGAAGAGTGCACTGTTCTGTTGGTTCTTCCAACTGCATTATGGAAGCATTACAGAAAAAAAAAACTGTTCAAAGGTATAAACTGGCAGTAACTATGAAACAGCTGTTGGGGGAGGATACAGTAATCTGAGCTTCTAATGGATGTTTGCTTTTCCTAGAAATCTTTCATATAGAAAGAAAAATATAAAAAAGTTGTGAACTTTAAAGTTGTCTTTTGTATAGTATGATGTGTACTCCCTCAATGAGTCCTTAGATCTGTAATGTAACAATTATAAAAAGAAGAAAGTGAATTGGTTTACGTTTTGACTATTAAGAGGAAACTGGCAATTAAAATTGCACCCCCCCCATATCCCATGATTGTTTAGAAAGCAATGTTGGCATGTTCAAATTAAGAATTTGAGATTCTGAGCTGAATCTGCAATTGTTATATGGAGTTTCTTTTGTAAAAGATGTCAATCCTCAACAGGAAACTGCGGCACCTTTGAATAGGCCATCAGAAAACATTACCATTAAATTAAATATGCCAGTAAAGGATGGATTATTTAATAAGAGAAGATACATCAAAGTGTGAGAACATGATTTTTACTAATAATCCTCAGCAAAAAGACATAAACAAGATGATTTTACCAATTTTAATTCTAAAGAAACAAGGAAATGCATCTTTAAATTTTTATTAGCTCTGTTGTGGTCAAATGAATTAAATTTGTAATTTAAAATAAGCACATTAGAATAACTTTATTTATTTATTGCATAAGAAGACAGCTTAATTTGAGGCTAGTCAAAGTTTGATGTGGACCTCTTTTTCGGTTATCCATGGTTAGCACACCAACAGCAGCTGAGCATTGGATCCCAATAACAGTGGTCTGGAAGAAAGAACAGCAAGGATGGAAAGGAAAGCCAGTACCGTCACTAGGAGGTCTCTTCCACCATAAACAGGTGTCTCATGGGAAGGGGTGTGTGCTTTGCATTATGGGATACCAAGGCAATTAATGTAAAGTCACCAGCCTCTACATACAAGTTGCTAAGTCATGATGATACTTCATGCACAAACTTTTATCTACTTACACTTGGATAAAGGATTAAACAATAATATAACCTCTTGTTCAACTCATAAATCTATTAGCATTATATGTCCTTCACTACAGCATTTTTCACTTTTTTGAAGTAAGAAATTTTTATAACCAAGTGAAAAAGCTTTCAACATCATCTGCTGTCAGCCAAGTTTCACTAATGCCTGTAACTCAGGCACAGTTTAACCAATAGCTGTAATAACAATAACTGTAGCATCTCCTTTGACCTCCAGCTAACTTTACTTCTTGTATTGACTATTCCATTTGATTTTGTAACTTTAGAGAATGAATTCCACCTTTTTCAGTTGTTCTCACACTTACCAGCTTCATGGGTGCCTGTATACACACTCACCTATAATCCACCCAAACAGCTTTAGTTTTCTTGACTTTTCAGTTCCCACATTCTCGGTGAACAAGGCCTTCTTGAATCACCTAAACTGAATCAATTTAAGTGCTATCCATCAGTGCTTAAGTCTTCACTACAACATTTTTCACTTTTTTGAGTCACTAGTGCCAGAAGCAAACAATTCTTTGACCTTACTATATTGCATCCCGAAAATTTCACTAATATTAATTTTTGCACCAGGGAAATAGGATTAATTTTAATCATTTAGTAATATGTTTCTATTTCTTACCTCGCACTTCTTTTTTTCTTCTCAGCTCTATCTACCATCTGACATTACTGCAATCTTTGGATTCTTGTGCTCTGTCCTGTGAAGAACTCCACAAAAGCATGCTATTTCTTTCATGAGGTCCTCTTCATTCTTCTAACCTTCCATTGCTGCAATTTCAACAATATCACTGACACTAACATTTTCTCTATTCTGTTATCATGTGATTTTCTCTCTCCCCACATACAACTGGCATTCACTCTTAAAATACTTCCTACATATTCAATTACCAGTTTTGCTTTCTTTCCACAAGTTGTTCTTTTATACCTTGCTGAATGAATATATTATCTTATACATGCATTCATAATTAATAAAAATGAGACAGATCTTGCAAGATGATCTTAACAGATTGGCAGGTTGGGGAAAGGATGATGGTTGTGGATTCAATTTGTCAAATTGCAAATTTTGCACAGTGAATAAATAAATAGGAGGTGCTTAAGGGTCAAAGCTGTATAACTGAGAGGAGACCTCAACAAAACCTTTAAAGGAATACAGAGAACCGATCAGGGCTTCTGATCTAATGTCCAATCCTCACCTTCTCGTGGTACACCCTGTTAGGTAACTACCTGGATACTGACTGAACGAGGATGAGCTGGCAATTTGGGATTTAGCCAAAAAAATTGTATTCTTATTGGCTTAAATCAAAACATAAAACGATGGTACAATACAACAGAATTTCATGCTAGCTTTGACAGCGCCTGATTAAACAAGGTCCCCATTGTTTTTGCCAGGTGACCAGGGCGAACAGCGAAAAGTCAGCTACTGGAACAAATCCTGAAATACACCCCCAACTCGACATCACCAGAGTTCAAGATTGGTACAATCAACATAATAAGCCTAAATGGCAAAGAAATGGAAATGGCTGAGGAATTGGATAAGTACCAGATGGATATAATAGAGGTGACTGAACAAAAAAAAAAAAGAAAAAGAAAAGAAAAATATAAAATGTTATATTCAAGCAATGACAATTAGGGAAAAGAAGAGTAGCTATAGTATTCAAAACAGAATACACGGCTAATCTTGAATGGAAGGCAATATCAAGTAGAGTGATGTGAGCAAATATCAGAATGGGGAAATGGACAATGAGACTTATTTGTGCATATGGTTACACAGAAGGTTTGCCTAAAGTAGAAGTGGAGGAATTTTTTGAGGCTTCAGAGAAAGCAACTGGCACAATGAAAAAGGAAAATATGGTCCTTGTTAGGGATCTAAATAGCAGAGTAGGAAATGATTGTCAGACATGCAAAAATATGTCAAATATGTATATTTGACATATATCAAAAATATGTAAAATGGCAAATACCTGATGGATATCTGCTCAGGACATGGAATGATTATTATTAACCAGTGGTGTAGCTAGAGCTTTTGCCACCCGGGGCAGTCCCTGAGTTTGCCGTCCCTCTCAATACACACCAAAAGTCAAAACGATGTAGGGAGAGAAATTAAAACACTATGTTTATGTTTATTTTAGTTGTAAGTATAGTTGTTGAAACCTAATTATTAATTAAGTAATAAAATTACCAAGTTAATATAAATAGAAGAATCGTCGAAAAATAATGTTCTCACGTGAAAAGTGCCGCCCGGGGCAGACCGCCCCCTCCTTAGCTACGCCACTGTTACTAACACAATGTTCCAATATAAAAATGTGCATAAATTCATGGAGAGAAGAAGCAAGGAATAAGAAATGTCTCATTAACAGTGTTATTGTTGATAGGGATGTTTTCTCACTGGCAGAACACTAGAGTGAACATAGGATTTGAAATTGGAAGTAATCATCATTTAGTCTTGAGCAGGATAAAATTGAATTTCATATTGAAAAGAATAACATGTAAGAAAGTTTTAAAGCAAATAAAAGTTGAGCAGCTCTCAGATGTGAACTGTAGACAAAATTACACAAACATTATTCAAGAAAAAATGAAAGAGTTTGAGAATAGGAACCAAACCTTGGAGATGCAGTGGCAAGCCCTGAAGAAAACATTGATTGTCCTTTCCTTCATGCTTACATGGTGATCAGAATACATCATGAAACTTATGGAAACAACTACTGTGTTAGAATAAAACTTCAGTTCAGTATAAACCAAAATAAACACTCGACATTTTGACCTTCAACATTAAGGTCATAATCTGGAGTGCACACACACATATATATATTAGGATAACCAAGTAATTTTATAAACTTGGTTATTTTAACTCCTAATATATACAATATCCCCAAGTTAAAAAAAAAAAATTATTACATATATATATATATATACACACAAAGAAACAAGCTGCACTACAATCTACATGGCATGCTAAAGTTACTGACCAACCATTACAACTATTGGCCTGATCTTTGGTGGGGGGAAAAAAACCTTACTTCATCAAAGCTAGAGTCCTATTATTATTATTATCTGTTAGGTTAAAAAATTAAATTAAGCTCAAGAGCAACATGAAAGAAAGGAAAAAAATTATAAATAAAAATAAAAAAATTACTTATATAAGTATACATATAAATTACAACCAACTGGTGTGGATGGTGGCCAATAAAAGCTGAAAAATTACTTAAGAGTCCTAAAGTAACAGTTTGCTGGAAACTAAGTGGGCTGAATGTGTGCCATCCAAATTTTTGGGATTTTATGCCACCAACAGGCTTCTTTAAATTTCCATTCATACCAGGTTTTTGTATGATGTAAAGAACAAGTACTTTTCCAATCAATTTGGTGTAGGATGTTAAGAGCATGATCTGAGAGACCTGTTTCACCAAAATTGTTAAATTTTATGCGTCATTTGTGTTCTTTTTTAAGGATATGGATTGTACGTCCAGTTTCCCCAATATAAGGCAAGTTACAGGTGCAATAGATGCAATAAACTCCAGTATGTACCAATGGGGGGAGAGGATCCTTAGCGGAGTTGAATATGTTTTTTTAATTTTAAAGGTGGTTTAAAATTGCCATTAAGATTATAATGGTGTAGGAGTCTATTACTTTTTTTCTGATAACTCTTTAATATATGGGATAGCTATGGTTTTACTGTAATCTATATTATTTTTTGATGAAGTTTTATGAAGAACTTTATTAATAGTATTTTTGCTATAGCCATTATTTATAAATGTATTGCTAATAATTTTTAATTCTTGTTTAAGAGCTTGTTCATTAAAACAAATTGTTATAGCTGTGTTTTGGGGGATGTTAATGACTCCAAATTTTTGCGAAGGTGGTGATATGAGTTAGCATTCCATATAAATCTATTTATATGGAATAACAGAGAAATTAGTCAAAACACTAAATTAGCTGTATACAAGACACTGTGTTCAAACCAATTTTAACTTATGGAGCTAAGAGCTGGGTTAGAAATAAACACTTGATCAAAGACTATAGACTACAGATATGAGACAAAAAAGGACTTGACTCTCAGGTGGTAAGGTCACTTAAACAGAATGGGAGATGAAAGATTAGCAAAACAAGTGTTTACTACCAGGCTGGCAGGAAAAGGATCCAGAGCAAGACCAAGATATAGGTGGACTGATATAGTAAAAAGTGCCTTAGAAGATAGAAATATAAGATCTGATGATGTTGGAGTGTCTTGAGAGATAACAGATTAATTTGGAGGAAAATTATTGATAGGAAGTTAATAATCATGTAAGTTTTTCATGTAATACTATCATAATATCCTGTACACTCTTGAGGGTACATGTATCATTTACAAAACATCCACACCAGTGGGGTTTGAACCCACAGCCCATCTACAGGCTTTGGGGTCAAATCAGGTAGGAGATCAGATAGGCTAGCTATTCAAGCAACTAGGCCAAATGATGCATGGATGATCAACCTCCAGTATGGTATTATATTTCTTGAATTATGCATTTATAAATATTTTAATCAACTATGCTCCTCATTCTGGAGCATTGCATGTGCATTCTGTTAGGAGTGGAGTGATACACAACTTCATTAAAAAAGTATAAACTAATGTCAAATGATGATAATAACAAAGCAACCATCCTTAAAATATGCTAACATGTTATAATATTATCTGTAGTTTCTTAGCAATTATTCTATGAATCACAGGAAACAGAAAATATTATTTAATTTAACACTCATAGCATTTTAAAATGTGAAAATATGATGATGAAGAAACCGGCAGAAGAATACTTTATTATAATTTTTAAATCATTCACCTAGATAGAACATTTATCACAAGTCATCATCATTATGTACAATTTTGTTTATGTGTAAGTGAGTGAGTTTCCCCTCAACACCAGTACGGTTAACTGCCATTAAAGGCAGCAAAGCTGATTTCATGCTGATAAACAGACGAGGGAACATAACTTCTTGTGCTGCTAGAAGCTGCTTTATTCTATGACGTTCCTATTAAAATAATAGTATGTTATGAAGAAACTAATCAGTGTATTATAAAAATCTTTATGTTAACATATACAATACACATGCACACAAATAATACAAAAGGTTGACAAGCCATCAACATAACTATCATATCCAATGAATATAATTGCACCAGAATTAATCAACTGATGTTTCAAACAGCTTTGCTCTATTCATAATGAAGAGATATTACTCTGATGTATTATTTTGGCTATTCACACTTTATAAAATATAAATAGTACTATAGAAGTTACCAAAATTATAGAAGTAAAGACAGTTCGGGAAATATGTTCTTTTGAGCTGCTGAATGAAAGAACTTAGCAACCAACCATAAAGGCCAAGTCACATTATAAACTAGCTAGCACACTAGTGATACATGTTCAAAATGTTATGCTTTAAACATTTCTGAACATAGTTGAGAAAACTCATGCTACATTAGTATGCTCAATCTTTCACTTTCCTATTCTGGAGAATAGAAAAGTGAAAGAGATTCAGAAGTAGGACAAGGAACGTGGTGGGAGGAGCAAAGAAAAACAGGAAGGATTAATGGATTAGTGAACTAATGTTGCTAAGTCACATTAGTCCATTTATTCTAATTTGCATATGCATATTATCCATTTCTATCCTTGCACACACTCTATGAGGAAACCTGTATCTATGTGCCTATATCCTGTAACAGCAACCAACTGTATATTTTGTCCTGCTGACGTTTTGCCTCATATGCATTGCATTTGATATCCATCCTACTGATGACAGAATCAGTTTGGCTGCAATTAATTTGCTATAATCATTGATACACCCTCTTCTATTCACTGTATCTTCTCTGAAAATACTGTACCCATCACATTCTATCCCTGCATTATCATTGATTGTGAACCAAGTCCATCTAATGCCCATAACATTTGGTGAGGTTGCACAAATCCCAAAAACACCTCGATATGTTTCAAAACTTTGTGAACTAAACTTTATTTTCCATCGAAGATACTCACGTTATGAGGCATGATTAGGCTTAACAGCCTCACTCGTTTCCTACTGATAATGAAATGAAAATTAAATTATTTCATTTACTCTATATAACATTCTAACATTATAACACTATATATGTTATAATTATAACATTCTAATTCTAAAAACATCATTCTGACATGAATTAGCATATTACTGTTTACATATATTTAGTTTTAGTAACTGAATTTAAAATTAAAAATAAATTGATAAATGATTAAACAAATACTTTGTTTTCTCTCGTAATCAGTATTTTTATATTAAAAAAAAAATGAGCCATCTTGCAATCAGGATTGATGAGTGGTTTCAAATTAACATTGATAAGAAATTTTAATTAAACAAAAAAAAAGTTGCTTTTCTCACTAAATAATCAAATAATAATGAAATATATCTGAAAATAACCCTGTTATCATCTTCTTGGTCACTGCCTCTGAAAATTTTTTTCACTATTTTCAGAACCAGTGCAGACACAACCAACCAACCTAATCAGTACTTCAGTTTTCTCACTTGCTCATGAAATACACCTGTTCATCTACCTTTATTTTCACATCACATTCATATTATCTCCACCTTAACAATGCACCTTAACAGAGTGACTGTTCAGTAACTAGTAAAATACTTCTCTGGGATTTTCCATTGGCTAACTAGGATAATTTCCTCTCATAATCTGATTTTCCTTTCCTTAGTATGTATGCTAGTCACTCATCTTTATGAACCTGCTCTACTGCTAACAAGCTTGCTCATCATTTCTTCTTATGACTTTTCTTGTTATATGTGTTTATGCTTGATGATACTGCTTTACAAACTACCATCCATCTTATTCTCCTAATTGTGAGAAAGCAACCCAATATTGCTTTCACATGCTGTTTAAGACAATTATTTCTGAGTAATTTCATAAATTCTATTTCCTTCTACACATATACGAGGATGGTCTGAAAAGTTCTTGGCCTAACAATGAAAAAAACGAATTTATAATTTCAAAATTGTTTTTATTTTTCAACATAATCTCCCTTAAGATTAATACATTTATTCCAGCAATTCCAGCACTACTGTTGTCACAGTTGTTAAAAACAAAGATCAAGTTCTTAGTGAAGTGAAAAGTGCTATACAGTAGTCCCCCCTTATCTGTGGGGGATGCATTCCAAGAACCCCCCCCCACACACACACACAGATACCTGAAACCACGGATAGTATTGAACCCTATATATATATATATATATATATATATATATATATATATATATATATATATTTGTTTTTTTTCCGATATTGTTTACTACGAGGGTGGTCTGAAAAGTTTTCGGCCTAACAGTGAAAAAACAAATTTATAATTTCAAAATTATTTTTATTTTTCAACATAATCTCCATTAAGACTAATGCATTTATTCCAGCGATACTCCATTATCCCGACCCTGTAGTGGTTCTCAATAAGATCTTCAAAATACTCCTCTATAGCTGCAATCACCTCTTGATTCAAAGAAAAACAATGACCAGCAAAGAAAAGTTTTAGTTTTGGGAAGAGATAGAAGTCAGAGGGAGGCAAATCTGGAAAATAGGGTCGATGGGGAAACAATTCATAGTGCAGATCCCTTAATTTTCCTATTGCTAAAACACCTTTGTGGGCAGGTGCATTGTCCTGATGAAAGATGATTATTTTTCATCTACAAACTAGGCCTTATCTCACTAATTTTTCATCTAGTCTGGTTAAAAGATTGGAATAATATTCCCCGAGTATTATTTTACCCTTTTCGAGATAATTAACAAACAAAATGCCTTTAGTATCCCAAAACACTGATGCCATGACCTTTCCTTTGATGGAATCGACTTTGTCTTCTTGGACACTGAATAACTGGCTTCTGTCCACTGTTTTGACTGCTTCCAGCGCCATTATCCCATCCATATATGCTGTTTGGATTCCAGTGTGTAATGGTGAATCCAAGTCTCATCCATAGTAATAAATTGATGCAAAAAATCAGTTTTATTCTTGTTAAAACATTCCAAGCATTGTTCAGAGATTTTCATGCGAGTGCGTTTTTGAGGTTCAAGGACAATTCATCATGGGGAAAATTCAACAAGAGAAAATTCATCGCAGGAAAAAACATCGCAGAAAAAATTCGCTAGAAAATTTAAGTCAGTTTGGTTCATCATCATCATCAAATTCCTGATATATATACACTCAAGGGGTGTACAGGATATGATAGTGCTACATGAAAAATTTACATCATTACTAACTTCCTATCTACAATTTTCCTCCAAATCAATCTGTTACCTGTCAAGACTCCAACATTATCACATCTTATATTTCTATCTTCGAAGGCACTTTTTATAATAAATTTAATTTAATCCTTTATCCAAGTGTAAGCAAACAAAGTTTGCACCTGAAGTATCTTCAGAACTGAGGCAACTCATAGTAAAGGTGGACCAAGCTCTCATTATCTCCCATAATGCAAAGCACATCTCTTTGCAGACATGTATAATACTATGCATTGAGGGAAGGGCCACTACCCAGACTGGTTTTGACCTTTACTGAGGTCTCGTCAATAACCTTATTATTTTAATAACCTTATTATTAAATTACTCTGGATTTAGAGAAAGATGTTGGAAGTTTTTTCCCACTTGGTTAGACTATAATAAATTTAGTTTAATTCTTTATCCCAGTGTAAGCAAACAAAGTTTGCACCTGAAGTATCTTCAGGACTGAGGCAACTTGTAGTAAAGGTAGAACAAGCTTGTCCACAAGCTTGGTCCACCTATACATGTCTGCAAGGCGATTTGCTTTGCATTATGGAAGATACTAAGACAAGGAGTGATGAGAGCTTGGTCCACCTTTACTATGAGTTGCATCAGTCCTGAAGATACTTCAGGCGCAAACTTTGTTTGCTTACATGTGGATAAAGGATTAAACTACATTTATTATAGTCTACCCAAGTGGGAAAAAACTTCCGTCTTTCTCTAAATCCAGAGTAATTTAATAATAAGGTGAGACACCTTTTGGCAACTTGTATAGGTAAAGATGACTTCTCCATTGCTTCCACCTTGGTATCACCACCTCTGACTCTGGCTTCCACCTCAATAAAGGTCGAAATCGGTCTGGGTAGTGACCCTTCCATTAATGCATAGCATTATACATGTCTGCAAGGAGACGTGCTTTGCATTATGGAGATAATAAGACAACGAGTGACGAGAGCTTGGTCCACCTTTACTACGAGTTGATTCAGTCCTGAAGATACTTTAGGCGCAAACTTTGTTTGCTTACACTTGGATAAAGGATTAAACTAAATTTATTACAGATGTCGGATTTTTCCAATTGTTTAGAAAGTGAAAAAATCCAACATCTAAGGCACCTTTTACTGTATCAATCCACCTATATCTTGGTACTCCTCTGGGTCTTTTTCCTGCCAACCTGGCAGAGAACACTTGTTTTGCTAATCTTTCCTCTCCCATTTTGTATAAGTGACCATACCACCTGAGAATAGCTCCTAACACCTTCCTGGATGCTGACAATATCAAGTTCTTTTCCTAATATCCACGTTTTTAATATGATATTGCCATTAATGCCATCTGTTCACGCCTCTGATCTTTCTCAGGACTCTCATATCTGCGGTCTCTAGTCTTTGGTCAAGTGTTTTACTTCTGACCCAGCCTCAGATCCATAAGTTAAAATTGGCTTGAACACTGTCTTGTATACAGCTAATTAAGTGTTTTGGCTAATTTCTCTCTTATTCCATAAAAATTTATTCAGTTGATTGCCTACCATACCATCTTTGTTGATTCTGTTGTCTATTTCCATATTTAATTTACAATCTTCACTAAAAATTGTGCCTAAGTAGCTGAAATGTTTTACTTGTTCTGTAGGTTCTCATTCACAATACAGTTGATATTTTCAATGTTTCTGCCTATTTTCGTTGTCTTTGTCTTTTTAATACTGACCTTCATACCATATCTATTACAACAGTTATTTGATTTAGTCAGGGAATCTTGCAGACTTGTAGTGGATTTATTTAGAAGTATAACATCATCTGCATAAAGCAAAGAGCCAAAATTAACATTTTCAACCCTGATATCAGGCTCAATACCACTTTCTTTCACAATGTGATCCATACAGATAATAAATAACAGAGGTGATAACATACATCCTTGTCTGACACCAGATTTAACATTAAACCACCTTCCTGTACTTCTAACTGCTGACTTATAACTCAAATAAAGACTAAGTATTGCTTGATATAATGCGTCATTGACACCATATAACTGTATGGTGTCAACAGCATTTTGAATAGCTTCGCTCTTGGCGCTTTGTCATATGTTTTCAAGATCTACAATACTTAAATACAGATCTTTGTTATAGTCCCATGATTTTTCAACAATTTGCCATAAAGTGAAAATCTCATCCTGACAGCCTCTATTTAGCCTGAATCCAGCTTGTTCTTCCTGAACCTGTCAACCATTTTTCATGTATACTTGCATAAATCATACCAGGAACACTCAGTAGAGAAATACCTCTGTAATTCTCCCATTGTTTTATTTCCCTTTTTATATATGGGTACTGTCATATGTCATATGTTTTCAAGATCTACAATACTTAAATACAGATCTTTGTTATAGTCCCATGATTTTTCAACAATTTGCCATAAAGTGAAAATCTCATCCTGACAGCCTCTATTTAGCCTGAATCCAGCTTGTTCTTCCTGAACCTGTCAACCATTTTTCATGTATACTTGCATAAATCATACCAGGAACACTCAGTAGAGAAATACCTCTGTAATTCTCCCATTGTTTTATTTCCCTTTTTATATATGGGTACTGTCATATGTCATATGTTTTCAAGATCTACAATACTTAAATACAGATCTTTGTTATAGTCCCATGATTTTTCAACAATTTGCCATAAAGTGAAAATCTCATCCTGACAGCCTCTATTTAGCCTGAATCCAGCTTGTTCTTCCTGAACCTGTCAACCATTTTTCATGTATACTTGCATAAATCATACCAGGAACACTCAGTAGAGAAATACCTCTGTAATTCTCCCATTGTTTTATTTCCCTTTTTATATATGGGTACTATGAGAGTTCTACTCCAATCATCAGGAATTGGTCCCTCTGTCCAGTCCTTCTGAACTATGCAGTGCAGCCACTGTAGGACTTTCATACCGCCATACTTCAGCATTTCTGGTCGAATATCATACATTCCTGCTGCCTTTCCACATTTCAAGCCTTTGATAGATTTTTCTACTTCAAGTATGATATGTATTTCTGATTGTATGCCTGTTGAGTGTTTTTTTTTTACCACTTTACTATCACTGCTACTTTCATTTAGCAATTTTTCAAAGTAATTACTCCATACTTCAAGGATATCCTTTTCTCCTATTTTCATGTCACCTTTATCATCTCTAATTTCTTTTACAGCACTCTTTCCTCCATTTCTGAGCTTCTTCAACAACCTCCAGAATATCTTGCCACCTTCTTGATATTTATTTCCTATGTTCTTATCAAAGTCCTCCCATGACTTTTGTTTAGCCAGTTTTACACACTGTTAGCTTTTTTACATTTGTCTCTACATTCTCTAAGAGCACAAGCTGACTTATTTGCCAGGAACTTTTTGATATGCTTTCTTCTTTTCCTTCACTGCCTCTTTAACTTCCTGTGTCCACCATGGAGTTCAAATTTTTCTATACTTACAGACAACCTCACCACATGCCTCTCTGGCTGAATCAATCAGGGTTTTCTTCAGGGCTTGCCAATAAATCTCCAAGGTCTGGTTCCTGTTCTCAAACTCTTTCATTTTTTGTTCAATTATGTTTGTGTATTTTAGTGTACAGTTCACATCTGAGAGCTGCTCAACTTTTATTTGCTTTAAAACTTTCTTACATGTTATTCTTTTCGATATGAAATTCGATTTTATCCTCCTCAAGAATAAATGGTGATCACTTCCAATCTCAAATCCTCTGTACATTCTGGTGTCCTGCAGCAGAGAGAAAATATCACTATCAACAATAACATAGTCAATGAGACTTTTCTTATTCCTTGCCTCTTTTCTTCATGTGAATTTTTGCACATTTTTATGTTGGAACATTGTGTTAGTATTAACCAGTCCATGTCCTGAGCAGAAATCAAACAGGTATTTGCCATTTTTATTAGCTTTGCTGATGTCACTTTGGTTTAACATGTGTTATGTAGAGGTGTGTGATATTTGATAGTAAATTGTATCTGAGAGATACTGCGAACTCCGATGTCAGTACAGGTAACCCTCGTATAACGCAAATGTTAGGTTCCATAGAAATGGCGCATTATATAAATCGCATTACTCAGATCACAGAGAAAAAGTAGGGTTAGGTTCCAAAATCGTTTTTTTTTTTTTTTTTTTAAGATTATATAAACAATGACATCCAACAAAAATATATTTTTATTTAATTACGGTAATTCATGTAAGTTAAGAAAACATATAAACTATGAAACAAATACATAGTATAAAATTATAAAAAAATATATATTGTATGTAAACTTGATTGCATATAATGCATAAATGTTTAGGCAAAATAAAATAAAGTGTATATTTTAATTGTCATCACTCTCTTCAAAACTAACATTTTGTAGATGTTCTTTATTTACGAGTGGCCAGACGTCGTCATCACTTGAAATCGTTTGTATAATTCTCATTGTATACCTAAGCTGATTTAGTTATCAAGAAGTTAGTAATAAGACATTACCACTATGCTGCAATTTTTTATTAAGTTCATAATATGGAGCTAAACAAATATCCAATTGTCTCGTGAATTTTCCGGAGCGTTCCATTGAGATCATTATCCACAAAATAACTTTCTTGCCAAGTTCAATCCTTCTGCTAATTTCTTTAAACTGAATTCTTTAACGGATTCCTCGAAATCAGAATCTTCGGCAGAACTTTCCCTGCCATTTGGTTCAACGTCATCTATTAATTGTACCAGTTCCTCCTCATTTAAATCTATTTCCCACCATCAATTAATTCACTAATTTCGTTTTCAACCATATCGCAAAAGCGCTCTAAGTAGCCATTACTATAAAATAAATTTTTTAGATAAAAAAAAGCATTACATATTGTATGTAACTCACTAAAAAATAAAGTGCTCAGCTTGAGATTAACACACTTATGATTTTTAATGTGCTTTCCTGGTAGAAAACGAAGACAATTTTCAACAATAAACACTTTATATGGTAAGCAATTGATGTACATGCGTGCTAAAGGGTATTTCCCCTAACATAAATTCGCTACTTATAACTACATGCGCGACGCAAATTTGACGAAGATAAAATTTGTTTTTTAAGTCGCGCGTTGAAAAATATATGAAAAGATAAAGGGTTATTACAATTTGTAGACTGTGTTATATCAAAACCGCGTTGTATAAGTAACCGTGTTATACGAGGGTTACGTGTATATAGTACTGGTTTTAGTTTTTTTTTTTATTATTATTCACTGTTGAAAATAGCTGGAAAAATATATCGATAGGATCAGTGCTTTTTTTTCTGGCATTATGCACTGGAAAGGCGTTCCATCACCTATTTTTGTTACAGTTTTTTCAATTTTTCAAAAGTAATTTTTGAAATGTTTGCACATACATAACACGTACGCATGCGCACGCCATTAGCATCTATGTTTGTAGCTGTATGGACATGTGATTGATAACATGCGAAAGATTTTCAGTAAAACACTTATTTATCTAAAAAATATCTTTATTGAATTGATGTAAATTTAACGTCATTATTTTCATATCCTTTTAGCATTTTTTTTTAACTTTTTAGTGTAAAAGTCTGACACTAAGTTTGAAAATGAAAAAGATTTCCAATTACTTCTCAACCACTGGTCCCATTAATAAAAAGTCCAGAATAATAGCAGACATGACATCAAAAAATGTAGAAATAATGGTGCCAGATGATGTTTTTGAATCATCTCAAGCTAATCTTGAGGAGAAAGGCCAAATTGAAAATGACTGGCCGAATTGCTGGACATTAGATCAAAAAAATGAATTTTTGCTTGAAAAATGAATGGATGTATATTTGCAAAAAGAAACTTGGCTGTACACCTTGCAGAAAAGTTAGAACTCTTGGAATTGAAACAAAGATGGGAATGAAAATTTCCAAAGAATGGGCCAACAATGAGATTACATATTCTGGCAAAGATAGGAAGCTACAGATGAGCTCACTTCGAAAGAAATGTTCGATCACAGGGAATCCGCTGCACACAAAGCAGCATTAAAAATTGTTTCTGAAGCCGAAAAAAGACCCTTGAAAAGGTTTTTTAAAATCATTATCTCGTGAAAAAGAAATAACCACAAAAATTTTTTGAACTGCATATAAAGTAGCAAAGGAAAAGCAATCATTTCATAATTTTGAAAGTGAAATTGATCTGCAAGAACTGAACGGAACTGAAATGGGTCGTATTCTTCATTCAACAAATGCATGTATTAATATTGTGAATCATGTAAGTGAAGAAATGAGAAAAAATGTGTTTAAAGAAATCGATCAATCCAAAAATATAATTTCATTGATAATTGATGAATCAACAATAAGCAATAAAACCACTCTCATAGTGTATATTCAATGCTGTATCGAAGGTGTTGGAATTAATTCACTGATAAATTTATTTTTAGACTTGGTCGAACTTGAAAACGTAAAGGCAAAAAGTGTATTTGATTCCTTACTCCAAAGTCTTAACTATTATGGGATGACAGAAGATTATTTTAAAAAATATTTAGTTTCTCTAGCATACAATGACACTGCTCTAATGTTAGGGTGTAAAAGTGGAGTGAAAAAATTGCTGTCAGGAAAATTGCCTTCTATTATAGTTTGGCATTATGCTAATCACAGACTAGAATTATCAATAAGTGATGCTGTAAAGGAAATTTCAGGAATCAATAGATTCAAATCATTTATGATAAACTTTATGTCCTATACCATGCTTCGCCAAAAAACAGTAGAGAGTTGCATTTATATGCAGAATCACTAGAGGTTGAGCTGCTGAAAACTGGAAAAATTTTAAGTATCCTATGGGTGTCATCTAGTTTCCGTTCAGTTTTGGCTGTGTGGAATAATTTTGAATCTCTAGTGCATCATTTTGAAGATGTGATACATGATCCTAGGAGAGATAAAAATGATAAATGTACTTATGATGGCTTAAGAAGAAAAATAACATCTACAGACTTTTTATTGGATCTAGGATTGCTGTGTGACGCTCTCCAAGAATTGTCTGAATTAAGTTTGGACCTTCAAGACCATCCTCTAAGTAACTCTAACATGAACCTTTACAAGGCAAATCAAAAAATAAATGTACTTGTACAAATTTTTGCAGAAAGAAGACAGAATTTTGGACACTATTATAGATGTGCTGCAGCTGCTGTACGTGATCTGCGCTTTCATGGAGTTTTACTTCACGAAAAAGCTCCAAAAAATAATCCTCCTATTGACCCAAAAACATTTTATACCAAATTGAGAGAGTCAACTGAAAAAAGGTTGCTTGATAGCAAAGATGTTGAGCTACCACTTTGGGCTCGCGTGCTTTACCAAAAACATTGGCCTGAAGATATCGATGCTCAGCTAACATTCGGAGAGGCGGAAATTAGAAATTTGTCAATCAGACTGCAACTAAATGAAAGAGAAATGATTTGGGGATTCCGTGAATACATTCTTGATAAGACATACCCAGAAAAACTGTTGCATTTGGCACATGCTCTGAATACTATTCCTATTTCATCAAGTGAATGAAATAGGAATAGTTTTAAAACTAAAATGAATTTAATTATCACCCCAACAAGAGCTTCGTTGAAGACTAAAGTTTCAGCACTTTTATTCATCAAACTCGTTGGATCACCTTTAAGACTTTTTGATCCTTCAAAGTATGTTGATCTGTAGTTACTTAGAGGATGACATTAGGCCTTAGATAATAAGAGCAAAGAAAGGAGTCGAGACAATTTGTTCGATGAGAATTGAACAAAACTTTGGAAAACACTATGAACTTCTCTTAAATTATATAATGTTTTTACAAATTTACTTGTACTTTTATATTTGGTCTTTGGTTGTATATTTTAATTTGTTTGTTTAATTTTACATTTGATCATGTCTAAAATAAAAAATATTGAAGATAAATTATATTTAATTAATTTATGCAATTCTGTGACAGCAAAGGTGCTTTATATTTCATTTAAATTAAGATTTGAATATCATTTTCTTTACTAAACAGCTTAACAAGATGTGAGTTCCGGCACCTTTTTTTTCTAGAAGAAAAGCACAGGATAATCCATCAGATTTTGAAGAGATTTAGCAAATATTACTCGAGTGTGATGAGAATGATAGAGTCGAATGCGAAAGTGAAAGTGATATTCGATAGTAAATTGTATCTGAGAGATACCATGAACTCCGATGCCAGTATAGTATTGGTTTAGTTATTTTATTTGTAGTGTTTTTTTTTTAAGTTTCACCGCATTTCAGCACATACTAGTAATGAATGTATCACTGAGATACACGCAACCTAAGGTGCAATTTTTTCGCCTACAACCTCTACAGGGTTAACCTCCCAACTGGCCAGGATGTATATATACGTCCCGCAAATCCTGGATACGAGTCAGACCACCTGTTGAAAAAACATGGATATCAAGCGCACTTGACTGTTATATCCATTAGAAGGTGCGATAATCCTTCAAGCTGACAAGAACACTAAACCAGATTACCTCGCATACGTAGCTACGTTCAGTTACCTATTGCCAGAAACACAGTTGCTTTCTGTTTGCTCGGTAACTGGAATCTAAATTACTTTTATTATTATATTTTTGCTACTTGTTTTATCATATAATTATAGTTTTTAATGCCAGTGCAAATAAGAGATCCTTTCATATTTCTTCACTTTTCATTGTATCACTCTGAGGAACAATGCCACTATCATTTTTTTTTTTTTTTGCTAATTATCTCAGTCACCAATACATTTTATTCTCCCAGAACTTGATTCAAGATAATTATTTTTGTCAAACAGTTATTTTACAAATTCATAAAAATCATAAATATTCATAAAAATCCGAATCTTAAAATAAATACAGGCTCCATCTGTTACAAATTGTTTTCTTTATTTTTTATTCATAATCTTAGTTAGAAAATTAGTTCACAGATTGCATGAAGGTTCGCTCTTTTACAATATTAGCTTATAGATAATCATATGTAAATCTTGAATCATATCACATGATGTATAATATAATATTTATAGCATAATTTATAGTTCTTTGCACTTCAACTTTCTTGGTTTCCTGGAATCTCTCGTTACATATTGAAATGAACAGCTATTATGAAGTTAACTGTTATGTACATATTTTCTCTAATTTTGATATTATGCAGCAATTTTGAAGTAGCAATACTTTCCCTACAGTATGTCATTCGAAACATGTATAACATGCATGCATCAAAATAAAATTTCCAAAATTTTCATAAGAGAATGAAAATTGTATTTCGTCTTTGATGGCTCACCCCCTCCCAAACTATCACACACACACACACACACACACACACACACACACACACACACACACACACACACACACACACACACACACACACTGCTAGGATGTGTGCACCTTCTTTTTATTTGCATTTGTTATTTTTCCAGAGTAATTGTACCAGAATAACTTTTAATATTCCGATACAGAAATTAAATTGTGATTATTACAAATGAGCAAATTTTGTATATTTTCTCATTTATATTATTTACTGATAAATATAAATCATTAAATTATGTGATATTGGCAAAATGCACTGCATGCACGTATTCATACAGCTGGTGACATTATCAAATGAATAAACCAACATAATCATGCGGGTAACATGGCACGAGTTGAAGCAGTGAAGCTACTTAATAAGATTAAAGATCGAGCCTGTACAACAAACAATGGGACTCATCGAATTATAAAGGAAGCATATACAAATATATCTCCTGAAGTCATCAGCCAAATGCCGAACAATGCCTTTGTAAAGAAGTCTATTAGAAGAACCCGAAATCAAGCAGGACAGGTACCACCAAGTCTAAATTCGTTAAGTAATTTAATTATTCTGCCTATATTTTGAACAATATGAAATAAAAAGTGTTCCTTTTCATGATTATCAAAACAGTCCTTTTCAGGACCACAAATATTGATAGAGAGATGCCTGGTTGTACTGATTCCAGTTCCTCTTGAAGAGAAATTTTTAAGTTGTTTTAGTAACAACAGAATAATAATTGCTCCTTCGAAGTGGCTAATAGTACAATTTTGAAGGAATAAAATAAAAACAGAGAGAACCATCATGACATTCATGCCTTCTAAGTGTACAATGCTTGTTTTAACATGTTTTAGCAGAATAACAAACAGTTCAAATAATTTTAATTTTCACTAATAGATTTTATGTTATCTTTTCATGTATAATATGGTTTATGCTGTTCTTTTACCCCCTAAAAATAAGTCTTGATTATTACAACTGCTGATTGTTGTCAGAAATCTGAGATCTTTAATAATTCTTTCTGGTTACTACTAGACAGTAATCACTAGGCTAGATTGCCACGATATTAGTTGGATATAACTATTCTCCCTAAATATTCTTAATGGTGCGCTTTGCTCCCTCGCCATCCTATTCCAGTTCTGTAACAATTAATATTCCATCTACAGAGCCTGTAGTAAGAAAGAATATGAATAACTTTATATGTAAATTTTTTAAAAATTTTTCTTAAATGGGAAATTTTTTTTCACATATATCCATGATGAATTTTCCTCATGATGAATAGTCTCCGCGATGAACTGTCCGGACACGGTGAGCAAGCGTGGCACATCTTGCGCAAAGTTTTTTCATTTGCAATTCTTCATGCAAAATATATCCTACACTTTCTTTTGAAATGCCTATAGTCTCAGCAATTTCATGCACTCTGAAATTGTCCTTCACGTGGGTTATCTTCATGGCTGGTACAGCCACGTTTAAACTTGGCAGCCCATTTCTTAATTGTCGAAAATGAAGGAGAAGAGTGTCCATAAACTTTTATGAACTTCGAATGAATTTCTTTTGGTGCTAAACCTTCTTTTGTAAAGAATTTGTTAACTGCACGATACTCAATTTTATCCATGTCAAGGATACAGACAACACTTTTGCTTCAGACAGCTGTGTAAAACAAACTACTTAATAGAATGACTTACAATTTCACAGGGATGCTTATGACAGATGTACCAACTTAGAGAGAAAAAAAATCGTGCCAACAGTATTGCCATCTATGGTCGAGGCCGAGAACATTTCAGACCACCCTCGTACTTAACCTTGGTATGCAGAGAATATGATAGCAGAGAACTGAAGTATTTATGATCAGGTTGGTGTTTCTGCACTGGCAGGATTTTGCTACTTTGGGAACCAGCTATTGCATGATTCTCAAAGAAGTGAAAAAAAATTCAGAAGCAGTAACCAAGATATTCTCCTAGTGAATGAAACAAAAAGATTAAATGAATTAACAGCAAGATGGTGCAATGGCTCATAGATATTTCTAGGAACATTCTCAAACAGTAGTAAATAAGACAGTGGGCCTTATTGTTAAATCTAAGCTCACTAAGTTGATCCTTTCTTGTAACATCTTATCTGAAAGAATAGGTGTGTCACTAATTGGATTAGAGAATAATATAACAATAAAATTAATATCCTGCTACGCCCCAACATTTGTAGTCACTAATCAAGAAACAGAAAATTTCTACATGAATCTCGAATAGGTATTAACTTACAGGTCAACATACACATTCACTGGTAGAGACTTTAATGCCAAAATAGGATGCTGAAAACAAAATAAAAGTTTATAGGTCCAAATGGTCTGGGGGAGAGAGAGAGAGAGAGAGAGGAAAAAAAAAACAGAAGATGAGAGAGATTAGCAAAATTCACTGCAGCTGACCAACTCTTTATTATGAATACTTTTTTTTAACAAAAGCCCAGAGAGAAAATGGACTTGGAAATCATCGAACAAAAAATGAAATAGACTACATTTTAACAGACCGTAGAAGACTGATACAAAATGTTGGTACAATAGACAAACACATATTTCAACATAGATTCTGACCACAGACTTCTCAGAGCCATTATAAGAATAGACCACAGAAAAGAAGAACATATCAGGGTAACATCAAACCACTAAAGACAGCCTAAACAAATAGACTATCACAAGTTCAGCAAGTACACAGAAGAGACTGAATGGACTATTAACTGCTACTGCAAAAAAAAATCAGAAATTCCTGTGAAAAGAGAAGATGTTTCACACTTCAAACAATAGAACTACTGAAAAAGAGAAAAGAACTAAAGAAATCCCAAGGAAATTTTCTAGAATACAAAATTATTTGTAAGTTACTAAGGAAAAGAATTTTTCCTTAGAAAAATTCTTAAAGAAATTCCTAAAGCTACTTAAAGAAGTGTCTTTAAGTAGCTTTAGGCTTATTCTCAGTTGACATGCTACAGCCTCATTATTTAGTATAGTGCCTGTGTGCACATATCTTATTACATTTTGTTCCCTGATGATGCCAATTTGACTTTGCTGAAATATTAGAAGTATTAATTAAATGTATTTTAGTTAATATATTAGACTATGTTGTAATTTCCTTAAAAATAATTAGGAATAGCCAACATACCACCAGACTTATACACATACCTTCTTCTCCTTCTATAAAGAATGAACAGCAAGACTGTGTACAAAATTATAAAATAATTAACAAAAACACCCAAATCAAACCACATAAAAAAAAATAATAATAAATAAAATTCCAGTGAGAAGAAGACTGGAAAAAACACAGATAAAAAGAGAAAAAGCACCATCTAGAATAAAAGAAGAAATTTTAAATGCAATAAACCAAATGAACTTGTTTCTGGTTATGAAGTCACCTAGTTATGATGAACCTCCTACTGAACTAATGGTGGCATAATGACCATCAATTTCTTGCTGGAACTTTTTAACCAAATACTCTACACTAATGAAGAAATTCCAGATGACTGGAAGACAGGCATCGTAATTTTCAAAAAGGGTTTATCTCCCTTTTTGAAAATTGTGTGAGGAAGGTGAAAATTATAGACCCATAACATTGCTAAGTCATAGCTACAAAATCTTCACACATATTATACAAATCAGAATCCAGACTTTAATGAATGAGACAACAGGAGGAGATCAACCATGCTTCAGACCTAGAAGGTCTACTATAGACCATATTTTTACAGTTAACAGTCTGGCTGAAAGTACTGGACATACAACTTACCTACATACTGCAGTTTTATTGACTTCAAATGAACATTTGATTCCACTGGCAGGAACAAAATGATAAACATCTTAAAATCTATGATGTTAGATTCAGATATACCAACCATTATTACAAATAATTATAAAGTACGAAAGCAACTGTCAAATTTAATAAAATACAAATAGACAACTTCAAAACAGAAAAACAAGTCATGCAGGGTTGCCCACTCATCGAATTTATTTACTATCTAGCTCGAAGAAATATGCAAAACCATAGTCAAAGAACCAGGTCTACAAATAAATGGTATGAACATCAGCCATATTAAATTTGCAGATGATATCATTATTCTTGCAGAATCTAGAGCACAGGTGGAATAGAAAAAATTTAAATGAAGAGTGCAAAATGTTTTGAATAAAACTCATATACTTGAACAGGTAAAGCAATTTACGGATCTTGGCAGTCTCGTTATCTCGACAACACAGAAACAGTAAAATATACAACATAGAATGCTCTATAATGAATAAATTAAACAAAATATGGGGGAAAAAAAAAAATATTTCAAAAAGCCTAAAACTAAAATTTCATAAAACCATTATTATACATATGACAATATTTATTATACAGAGAGACTCGATCGGAAATACAGAAAATCAGAGCATTCGAAAGAAATGCTTAAGAAAAATAAATAACACTCACTGGTCAGAATAAGAACACAAAACAAATGAGCAAGTCAAACATAAATTAAACCATAGACAAGACATCATAGATATAATTCTTAAACAGTAATTAAGATGGTTTAGACACCTCCAGAGAATGTCTTCTTAGAGATTACCAAATATAGCCTTGAATAGAATCACTGGAGGAAGATGATCAAGGGGCACCAAAAAGAACTTGGTCTCAGTCTTTGAAGGAAAGGTCACAAATTATTGAACTTCAGAGAGATGACAGAAATGGCGAGATGAAGCCTGATGACTAAGATTTCTCATTTATATGGGACTCAACCCACCATCTGATGGTGGGTTGAGTCCATCTATATATACATAATTAAAAAATGGTGGGTTGAGTTATCTATATATACATAATTAAAATCTCTCATAATGACTACTCACTCTGTGCTCTTTGTCAATATGCTAATATAGTATATACATACACACACACATATATATATATATATATACGTAGGCTGTTCAATAAGTAATAAGACTATATTTATACAGAAAACAGATTACCTTTAATCGTCATCATTTACATGGCCTTTTTCGAAGTAACTACCGTGAGACGCGATGCATTTGTCCCAACGTTGCGTCCACTTCTTAAACACATGTGAAAGTCCGTTTTTTGAGAGTTCTTTCAAAACCACCTCCGCAGCTTTTACACATGCTTTGTTGCTTTCGAAATGGCGGCCTCTTAGTGGTTTCTTGAGCTGAGGAAACAGCCAGAAATCGCACGGTGCGAGATCAGGACTGTATGGAGGGTGTGGTAGGATATCTGTGTTGTTCTTCTGAAAAACATCCACTACACAACCAGCAATATGTGGCCTTGCATTATCGTGGTGCAATAAGAAGCCATTCTTCAGCAATGGACGCTTCCTTTTTCCGTGCTTGATGATAATTGCTGCTGTGTTGATCATTGTCTCTGTGATGGACATTGAAGGTCTTCCCTCACATTCAAGATCTTCCACATTTTGCCTTCCTTCCTTAAAGTTTTATGCCAGCAAAAAGCACTTGCCATCGACATTGCTTCATCATTGAAAGCTTTGCATATCATGTTAAAAGTGTCCGATGCCGATTTTTGCAAACGCACACAAAATCATGACGCTGTTCCAAGGACGCTTCCATTTCGAAGACTGGTCGCGCCTTGTAGGCGCGCCGAAACACGCGTTTAGTCACGTGATACTCTGGCACATCAGCCCGTATATGGCATCTATCAACCTCTTTTGTTAATACAGACAGCAACATTTCTTTATTCCACAGAAATTAATATTGTGATGAGTAGTTTCATCACAGTAAAATTAGTCTTATTACTTATTGAACAGCCCACGTACATATACAGTATATATCTATACATATATAGATATATATACAGTATATCTTCCTTTGCACTCCCGGGTCTAGATAACAGAAATTGATTACATATTTTGTTGTGTTAGTCCATATGTAACAGACAGTCCTCAAATGCAGTGCTTCCCATAACCACATTACTGTATTTATGCCAACTTCTGCTCAAGATGGTCACGATTTTTCTGCTATCATCAGTGAGATCCTTCCTCATCCTGTCCTCTCTGTCCTCAAATATATTTGCTTCTGCAAAATGCCTTTGCATTCTACTTTATATTAAATTACTGTTTGCGACAAATGATGGCCTGTTTCAGGTCAAAATATATGGCTTCTAAATAAATATTATCACATGAACTGAAGAAACCATATGGCACAAGTATCTCTAAAAGAACAATATCAACAGGTTCCTGTTTCCTCCTCAACATGTCCACATATGACACAGAGGTGAAAGATAGATTTTTCAGTTTTTCATTGTATGGAATTGATACATATCAATATTTCTTAATGAGTAGCCTCAGGAATGCACAGAATACCACTATTGTACTATATAATTTTACATTATTTTTTGAAGCTTTTTACATTATTCTGCTTTCAGAAAAAAAAAAAGAGCATGCTAGACAAATATTATTTTACCTAACTCCTGATATCTTACATAATCCTGATGTATTTCTAAAAGAATGCTTATTGAATTTCCCATCTATATAAGAAATACAAGAGCAATGAACCCAATAGACTTCTTAATGGTAAAGACGGGAGGTGGGGGAGGAATGGTGGTCTTTTAGAATGTAGGTAAAGTTGTTGCTAACATGTGAATTAAACAAAACAAGCCTTTAACAGTATGTAGAAAACTGAACAATTTGTCTGATAGCTCTTTTATATGCAGAATGAAACTCTGAGAATGTTCTCTTGTATACTGAGGATGAAAGCCACAGTTGTTTATTACCATATCTTTGAGTGGAGAGTCATAGTCATTAGAAAGAGAAATGTGGAGTTAATATGCTGAAAGTTCTTATCATAGCATAAAGAATGTAACACATTCCATGAACTAGGATTTTAAGATTGCCTGACTTTTGAGAAGGATAATGATAGGATGTGGCTTCAGTGTATATTCATATCTATCTTTAGTTTTGTTTATGTAACAAAAAATGGCTGGAGAGCAAGGAATGCTATCCACTCAGCCCAGCAGGCTGGTGAAGTAGATTCCCACTACATGGATAAAGATGATAGGTGAGTGTAATGTACTGACAGATTAAGTGATGCGTTCACCAACACTGAAAGAATTCAAAGTCAAGTATGATAGGTATTGTTGAATATAGAATGAAAAGGCCTCCAATGATGAGTTTGGCGACTCCACTTGAAGTCTAGAAATAATAATAATCATCATCATCCTTTCAGGGATTTATGCCCAATGGCCTGTTCTGGTTTCTTTCCATCCTTTCTTTGGATGTCCCTGACGTGTATGTCCTTGAACTAGTGGTATCGGAGTATCTTTTTTTTTGGGTAATCTTGAACTGTCCATTCTTTTAATATGTTCAATCCACTTCTTTCGGTATTTGTATAATTTGTCCAATACCAAGTCTATTTTTAGTTATTTATGTATTCCTGTGCTTCTTTTTTTATCCCAGAGAGTATAGCCTAATACTGGAGTCTTGACAAGTAATAGACTGATTTGGAGGAAAATTGTAGATAGGAAGTTAGTATTGATGTAAATTTTTTCATGTAGTACTATCGTATCCTGTACACCCCTTGAGGATACACGTCAGGAATTTGATGATGATGATGATGAGTATAGCCAGCTGTCCTTCATAGGAATTTCACTTCTCCTGTTTCTATTCTTTTTTTTCTTCTGCAGTTTTTTTTTTTTGATCCATAATTCACTTCCATACAGTAGAGAAGATCTTGCCAAAACTTAATAAACACATTCTTGTATGTTTTTGAAACTTGGTTAGGTTTGAAAATTTTATTGACCATCTATTATCTTTAAAAAGTTTGAAATTTTGATATCGCTGTCAGCTTTTTTTTGTATATGATAAAGCACATCCAAGGTATTTAAAACAATTAATTTGTTCCAAAAATTTTATTTTCAATAATGAATCTACTTCTGACTGGAAATGGCCCTTCAAAATCCATGATTTTTGTTTTGTTTGTTGATATTTGCATTCCAAATTCTTTATCAATTATGTTTAAGGAGAATATTAATCTCTGGAGTTCATTTGCTTCTTGCTTGATTATTTAGTCATCTGCAAACAAAAGGGTATCAAGTATAGTTCTACAATCTGATATAAATGAGAGTTTTATATTTTTCATCCATATAGATACTGAATAAGAGTGGTAACATTGGGGTTCCTTGACAGACTCCTCTGTTTTGTTGATTTCCATTCTGTAACTTTTTCATTGATTCATTCATCAAAGTTGATACATGTTAGTTATTGCTGAAAGCAGCTGATTTGGAATGTTTAGATTCTTGAGTATAGTCTATAGTTTGTTCCTTAAGACAATTCAAAAAACTTTTCAATCCAATTCTCACCTCCACATCATGAACCTTGGAACCTGAGTAACTGAGTAGTATTCAAGTAGAAGACTGGATACTAGCCACAGTGGGAAGCTTGGCAGTCTTAGGACAAGTTTGGAGTCCCTAAAATGACAGCCCACAAGACTAGGCTGTGGATGGCCAGTAATCAGCTGAATCTTTTCTTACTCCAAAGTTTCAGGAAAGAAGTAACCAGACTGTCATTCTAGAAATAATAATAGTAATTATGTGATATATGCTACTTGATCTAGGGGACATACATAAGGGACAATTATGGCCACTCAATTTTCCCTTGATAAAACAGTCGACCACTCAACTCATCTATTTTTAGAATAGCTGATTTTCTGAAGGAATTGGTATAACAGTTAAAGCTACACTTATTTAAGGCAATTCAACAAGCTCAGGAACAGAGTGACCACCATTTTGCAACTTCTTTCCAATATTGCAGATATAATAGCCAGATTATGTTCCAAATAAATGTGTCTCAAACACCATCATAAAATCAACTTTGATATGAATTTTGATGTCAACTGCTGAGTAGCTTTTTGATTGGTACTTTTCAATGAAACATAATATTATATGCAGACTATATTAAGTAGCACTAATTACCTATCAGATACCTTTACTAATAATAATTAACATGCAAATAAAATAGCCGTTGGGTATCACAAACTATTTCAAATGACTGCACTACTTATATTTCCAATTTTATTTACCTTGGGGGATTCAAAGCATGCTGGACAGTTTTCTGCAATCACAGGAAGTTTTGCCTGCATAAAAAAAAAAATGTAAAAAATACACACGATGCCAGACTCAGATATTATATTTTGTGATCACTGTAATTAATTGCCTAACCAGATGGTGTATAAAACAGATAAGCGATCTTTATATACATGTTATTTCAATGGAATCTCAATGGTATTTCAATTTCAACAGTGTATTTGCATCCACATTTTGCATGACAGAAAATGCCAGCAGGGTGGTAAAAAAGCTTGTATGGCTCAGTCAGTATGAGCCCTAAGCTTGAATCCATCTAGGAATGAAGAACAATGAAATGCTTTTACTATAATATGATGACTTTTTTTAAAGATAATTCTAAACACAAGAACTTGATTAAAGTTTTTAGAGAAACACATGCCAGAACATACTAGAGACATGAGCAACAGTTTAACACATGCAGAAAACAAATTTATTTATTTATTTATTCTACATATGTTAAACCATTATTTACCAAAGATTGTGTTAGTATGGCTGTATCTCAGATAGGTTCAAGGTTAGAAAGAAATGGCAAAGGAACCCCGTTGGGTTCCTTTGCCATTTCTTCTTCTTTTCTCAAATTATCATTTCTTCTTTCTTAACATACAGTACAATGTATTTACTTTATAATTTTCACATTCCAGCTGACTCTCACTATAGTAATAATCATAACAAACCTGCTATAAGATACTACTAAGATGGTATATGAGTTATTATATTTTGTGATCACTGTAATTAATTGCCTAACCAGATGGTGTATGAAACAGATAAGCGATCTTTATATACATGTTATTTCAATGGAATCTCAATGGTATTTCAATTTCAACAGTGTATTTGCATCCACATTTTGCATGACAGAAAATGCCAGCAGGGTGGTAAAAAAGCTTGTATGGCTCAGTCAGTATGAGCCCTAAGCTTGAATCCATCTAGGAATGAAGAACATTTAAAATGTCTTTCAGCTAAAGGTGGGCTAGCACCAATCTCATGAAAGAGTGGCAAAGTTTCCATCCTATAAACCTGGTTTTTTCATCCTGCAAAACAGATCTTCTGACCATAAAATACAAGCTTTGATAGCAGATCATGTAGGTATGATTTAATGCACTATCATGACATTAATGATGGTTTATCAAATTTCTTGCCCACGACAGGCTATTCAGCCTAGCATGTTAAAGGAAAGGTAAAGAAGTTATTAACCTCCCTGGAGTAAAAACCACACATTGATGTCTTCACTCAACCAGTACCACACTACACTTTACACTGACTGAAATGCTTTGCAATTATATTATGGCAAGGCATTCCCATTCACCCATGACAAAAAATCCTCACCCCTTGTTCACTACACTCTTATACAACCATACAACCTCCAGAAATGGCTTGTTTTTCCTTCTCTGTATTAATCTGATACCCCTCCACACATACACTAATTTAAGTTTCTATCATACAACTCTCTTCCACCTATCCACTAAACTATGCAATTCACACATACCCACTGCTCTCCACCATGATTCCTAAATCTTGATATTTACTTAGTTACTTATCTTGAACCCCCTCTCTGGAGTTTCCCAATCAAAGATGTTGTGACTGCCTCAAAGAAAATGACAAAATCAGCATTTAAGGTATTAGCTATGGTTGGAATCTCGAACACTACATTCCTCTCTTTCAGACAAGCTTGTCTAAAAGGAGAAATGGGGTATAATATCAGAATTACGAGATTTCAGGTTAGTGAGAAAAAGTCAGAGGAGGAGTTAAGTGGCCAAGAAGTGCAGAGAGCCTTGTATACCCTGGAAAAGACAATGAAATCTAAACAGAGAAAATCATACACTATAAGATACAGTGAATGACCACAGAGAAAAGTGGCAACCCTACTATAAAGAGTGAAAAGCAGCTCATAAGATGGTATGACAAGCAGTTGTCTGTGCATCAGCTTTGACTAAAGGCCTGAAATACATCAACAGCAATCACGTGAGTTTCTCCATACTGCTCTACAATTTTTTTCCAAAGGCAAGTAATGTTGGCTAGCAGATCTGATGCGAAGTAATAAAATTCCTATCGGTGGTTGCTAATTAAACCGGCAGGTCTCCAAACAAGTGAATCAGAAATGCTTCAAGAAATCAGAAATTGGCCATTGATGCCCTCCATTACTATCAAGAAAACCGAAGTGAAAGTAATAGGCTGATAGTTTGGTGGTTAGTTTTGTTTTATCTCACCTTTTTTTTTTTTTTTTGGACAGTTACACATAATAAATTAAACTTGCCAAGAAATCATAGTCATGGTTAATCCTTTATCCAAGTATAAGCAAACAAAGTCTGCACGTGAAGTATCCCATAATGCAGAGCACATATCCTTTTAGACATGTATAATGCTATGCATTATAGGAAGTGCCATTACCCAGACTGGTTTCAACCTTTATTGAGTTATCACCAGTGAGAGCCAAACCCAAGAGATACCAAGGCTGAAAATGCTCACTCAGTAATATTTGGTTTGCTTCTGTTATCTCCTCACCATTTGCAATTTTCAAAGTCATCCTTCCATAGTCATTCTCCCTTTTACTTGTCAGATAGTGAAACAACTTTTTAGGATTCTTTTGGTCTCATCACCTAACTTTCTCTCATAATTAGTTTTGGCCTTCCTCACCCCTTCTTGCCTGTACCATGTACGCTCATGAACATGATGATCACGGTTTTCTTTATACTCCCCATTTCTTATGCAATTCCTACTTAATGATGCTATTCATTCATCTAACTCCAACCTGATTTATCCTTCTGACTCTGGGTATACATTCTGATACTACTTTTCTTCAGACATTCCTTGACAACCTCCCATGAAACACCACTATTTCTTCCCTCCAAATTCTTATACCATGTATTTGTATAAGTATTTGGAAGGGTTTATGACAGCTAAGGAGTCAGCTGTCATCACCTGCTTCGCAATTCCACATATAACCCTTCTTAACAGAAAATTCTGCATGTTTTGTAATCTTCCAGGTCAAGACTGCATGAACGCTTTCACCAAGCAGAGGGCAGCATAACTAGATTGGTTACTTAAATTCCCTGATGCTATAACACTTTGGAGCTTTGTATAGCCTCCATTGCTGTCTCACGTAATTATCTCTTAGCAGCTATAAAATTCCATCTCCTTCTCTCTCTATGACCATTCCTCCTTCCAATCTATGTTCCCATAGTTGAAATCCCCTATAATAATTACTTGACCTGCACTCATCATACCTCCCCCCCCCTGAATTATAATAGAAAACCAATTATATATTTTGTCCAATTGGCCTCTTTCTGAAACCAGATAGCTTCAAATGAATCTGACAGCTGCCATCTGTCCTATCCTCCTGATGTATTTCTACTCTTCTTGGCCTCAATTTCCTCAATTCATGTGCTATCATTAGCAAACCCCCCCCCCCCCCCAATCCTAATCCTCCTTGAATCTATCCTCGAAGATATTATATCCTTTGCATTCCATTCCTCTATTTATCCGCAGTCAACCAAGTCTCGCTAATACCTATAATTTTTGGCCAAGTTGAGGTAACCAATGCCAAAAACTCCTCACCCTTATTCTGAATATGTCTGGCTTCAGTATATAGAACCTACAATATTCCCCCCCCCCTCATTACACCTTGTGTTGCTTAGTCCACTCAAGTTAAGAACCTGGGGAGCTACATTCAGCACCATGTAATCACTCTCCCACTTGCTAACCTCTAGGTTGCCTGGACTCACACTCACTTATACCCCCCCCCCCTAAAAATTCTAGTTTCCATGTCTCTGCACTACTAAACTCTCACTGAACAATACTTTCTCAAGGCTCCTGATCTCAAATCCATTTAAATGCAAGCCATCCACTTTATATAAATGCTTCCTTCCATCAAACTCACTCCACACATCCACAAACTCTACATCAATCCTCCTGCACAAGCTGCACACTGATCATTTGCAATCGTAGTTCTCTGTCTCAGTTCACCTCTATCTACCATGACAACTGTACTTACTTTTACTTTCTCGCTCTTCTTTTTCACTTGTACTAGCAACTCTTTCATATCTTCTTGCATACCACACTTGTCACTTGCTAGATTATTTGTACCAGCCAAAATAAACATCTCTTTCACCTTCACTCTCTGCATCCTAATTTCCTCCTTAATCTTGGTTCCAGGGGAAACACAATGTCATCACATTCTCCTCAAGCACTCCTCTTATCAATGAATCAGCATATAAAATTCTATCCACATTCTCACACTTTCATACTCTGCTTTCTCTCCCCCTTCTTTCACTTCTATGTCATACCATCTACCAAGCATTTCTTCAAACCATTCGATTTCATGTTCTGTTCTATGGAAAACTCCAGATAAGCAAACTGTCTTCTTCATTACAATGAGGCCATTCTCTTCATTTTCCTTTTCATTCTTTTAGTCATTCATGCTACATGCAGACCTCACCATTCACAATTGCATTTTCATGCATTTGATCTTTCAACTCATCGCTATCATTCTTCTTACTCTCTTCACTTCCAGCACATGTGCTTGAAAAAATGCTTACAACAAACCTGCTGAACAGTTTCGTTCTCCTTCCATAAATCTCTCATTTTACAAAGTGCATACATTTTGCACATGCTGCTACAAAAAAAAAAAAAAAAAAAAAAAAAAAAAAAAAAAAAAAAACCATCCGCTGAAATTGCCCACTATTGTTTTATACATAGGTGCTGTGATATACAATACAGCATACAAATAAAACAAAAATAAAAGTTTTAAAACCCACAAAATTAAGCAACAACTTTAATAAACAAACACTCATAAATATAATAATGCAGAAAGAATGAGTCAGTTAGTGCTAAATACTTTCAAAAAGAATTTTTTTCATCACCTAAAAATCAAATGTGTAGTACTTTATGCCCTCTAGTGCAATCTCAATATTAATTGACAATGACAACTCTCTGGGAAATGTGCTTGAACCTGTTGGAAATCATATGATGTAAGCCAATTTTCATGTAGAACCTCCAATAAAAATGCTTATAGAATCCATATGCTAGTGCATGGATTCTATGTCACTAGATGCAGTATGTTTCTTTAGTTTCCAGTATCCTTATAGTTCATCGTAGTGTAGAAACTTATGCTAATAAAGGCTGTGAAATTCTGATAACCAGGTGAAAGCCACCTGATAAAGTTGATGTGCTTTGTGTGCATTTTCACCGCACATCTAATAAAAGTGCATGACAGCCACTAAATATGAACTCACCCTCCATTGCAAAACATCAACATATGACTTATTAACACCAAAACAAATAGTAACTGCCACTTGCTCAGGGCAAACCTATTAGAATGAATGCAATTTCAGGTACACATTGTGTCTGTGATTCTGGTTGTTTTCAATTATGTGATATGAGTTGCATCTATCTGCTTTACATGTTGTCAGCATTCCTGCTACAACTGCAAAAGTGTGAATCTCAAAAATGCCAAGTTTCAGGTCCCATGTTTATTGGAACCTTTTCATTAGTTTTAAGGTACAGAATATCTGGAAGCAAAGAGGAAAGAATTAGTGGAAAAATTTGGAAAAGCTTGAGCAAGTAGAAAGGAATAAGATATTTGTGAACCAACAATAATGGAATTCATATTGACAATGAAAGTAACTTAAAAGATGACTGGCAACAGATATTTTTTCATCACTTCCATGGAATCCCATGTCAGAGGAAAATGTTAACTGAATACTAGAGGAATGATAAGGTCTAATTGAAGAGGGCTTGATATGAGTAAATTTTAACATGCACTACAAAAAGAGCACTAGTACAACTCCAGTGATTACTGACTTTGGAGCATACATAAAAAAATATATAAAAAAAGAGGAAGAATGCTATCATATAAAGACTTCCTGCTATCAAAATTTAGAATAAAGAATTTAGAAGAGTATTCATAATCCCTACAGGATTCAATATTATAACTTTTAGGATCTGATAATACAAATCTATACATGGTAAGACAAGGTGAGAACCCTAACCTGAAGTAGTGATATAAGACCAGACAATGAAAAAAATTCCTAAAATATTTTAGCAACGCATGTCATTTCACAGCTGCTGAGGCTTACAAAAAATAATTTTTTCTATAATATTTAAATTCTTAGGTAATGGAGTAATAAGTTGGTTATACTATTATACTTACATCTTCTGCAAATTTCCTCAGATATTTTTCCCTTACAAAGACAAATGGCCTAATGACTCTCAGTGTATTGTTTCTGCAAAGTAAAACATGTGTGTCTAATTTCAGTCATAAATATATATATATATATATATATATATTTTAAAACATAGATTTGATGACTTAAAAAACCGAGATAACTTATAAAGATTTTAATAAGAATAATACAACTAGTTTCGGCTTATAACAGCCTTCCTCAGATATTCATAAAGGAAAAGAATAGTAATAAACATTGAAGTATCTAAAACAACTGGAAATTACAGGTAAAAATTGCCACACATAATTGATACATAAAAAACATTGTATTTTTTCAAGTTGTTCTAACAGGCGTGCCATTGTTTATTGCAAGCGTGCGTGCAGGCTCACGTGAATGCCAATATTGAATAACTGCAGCATGGCTATCTAGGATGTTATAACTCAAATTGTTGTTTAAGTGAACAGGGTTGAGCAGGATTTCCCTTGATTCTACAATTTTTCTCTCAAACTCATCATCACAGCGAAAAATATTTTCTGATCTATCCCAGCAAACGGAGTGGCTTTGTTGATCATCATTAGGATTATTTGAAAAAAGAACATGACTGGATAACGCAGTTGCATGAGATCTTTTGTAAGAGATGTCTCTCTTATACTCTTCTATATGTTGTTCAATAGATTTGTTAGTTTGTCCAAAATAAGGGATATTGCAATCGCACCATAATTTATATACACCTGGATATTTTAGGTAGTGATGAGTAGGCTTTGGATGGCTGATTAGAGAACAGATTTTAGGACGTGTGGTGAAGAACGTCCTGATATTATATTTTTAAGGACTTTAGCTAATTTTTTAGAGACTGTGCTAATGTATGGAATGGAGATGCTACCTTTAAAATTAATAGTTTCTGTTGTGCACTGCCTAGGAGGATCCAGAAGAAATTTGTTAATCGTTTTTTCAGAGTATCCATTTTGTTTAAAGATAAGCGTGAGGTGATTTATTTCTTTTTGTAGTTCATCTGGTTCATTCAAGAGAGAGCGTGCTCTGTGTCCTAAGGTAGATATATTTCCAAGTTTTTGTGGTGGAAAATGATGAGAAAGATTATGCAGATATCTATTGGTATGAGCAGGTTTTCTGTATATAGAGATTTTTAATCTTTCAGAGCATCATGTAAGCATGACATCCAGGAAAGGTAAGGAGTTATTATTTTCTAGATCAGCAGTAAATTTTATATTAGGACGTTGGATGTTTAGATGATGAAGAAAATCTATGAGAGATGTGTGCCCGTGATTCCCAATAATAAAAATATCATCAACATATCATTTCCAAACTTTTGGTTTAAATGAGAAGGAAGATATGGCTTTCGTTTCAAAATCTTCAAGGAAGATGTTAGCTAGAACAAAGGAGTGCCCATTGCCAGGCCTTGTTTTTGTTGGTAAACGGAGTCCTGATACCAGAATGAATGCAATGTTTTAATAAAGCAAACATTTTTTTGGATAATTTGTCCTTTAGTAATGTAAGTACCTCATCTGTAGGAACGTTAGTAAATAAAGATATAATGTCAAAACTTGCTAGAATGTCAATTTCATTGAATATCTTTTATATGAAAAAAAAACAAACAAACTAACAAATCTATTGAACAACGTACAGAAGAGCATAAGAGAGACATCTCTTACAAAAGATCTCATGCAACTGCATTATTCAATCATGTTCTTTTTTCAAATAATACTAATGATGATCAACAAAGCCACTCCGTCTGCTGGGATAGATCAGAAAATATTTTTCGCTGTGATGATGAGTTTGAGAGAAAAATTGTAGAATCAAGGGAAATCCTGCTGAACCCTGTCCACTTAAACAACAATTTGAGTTATAACATCCCAGATAGCCATGCTGCAATTATTCAATATTGGCATTCACGTGAGCCTGCACGCACTCTTGCAATAAACAATGGCACGCCTGTTAGAATAACTTGAAAAAATACAATGTTTTTTACGTATCAATTATGTGTGACAATTTTTACCTGTAATTTCCAGTTGTTTTAGATACTTCAATGTTTATTACTATTCTTTTTCTTTATGAATACCTGAGGAACGCTGTTATAAGCTGAAACTAGTTGTATTATTCTCATTAAAATCTTTATAAGTTATCTTGGTTTTTTAAGTCATTAAATCTATGTTTTAAAATGTATCACAACAACTGAGTAAAAGCCTATGATCACATATATATATATATATATATATAAAATTGTATATAAAAGTTGTTTTTGACTTCTTTCAAACGTTAATATCTATGACTGCATGTGTGTGCACACACACATGCAGTCATAGATATATTAACATTAGAAAGAAGTCAAAAACAACTTTTTATATATATATATATATATATATATATACACACCCTCTGTCCAAAAAGAAACTGAACTTTTCAAAAATAGAAGAAACTAGTGGCGCCACCTGTTGTATCTTTTTGTTGTCGAAAGCGGCAACCTTCATTAGTGTTGTGACAACTGTTTATGACATTTGTTTCATTAGAAGGCCGAATTATAGTGTCAAGAGTGACAGTGTGTTTTGATGAACGGTCGAAAAATGAGTTTCAAACAGAGAGTGGTGATTGACTTTTGTGTTAAACTTGGTAAACGTTTTACTGAAATGCATCAAATGCTTCAAAAAGCATACAGTGATGAATGCTTATCACGTACTCAAGTTTATGAGCGGTTTAAGCGATTTCAAAGTGGTCGTGAGACGCTTGAGGACGACAAATAACTGGGCCGTCCAAAAACTGGACTGAGCGAAGTTAACATCCAAAAAGTGCGTGATTTCATCAAAGAAAACCCGAAATCGTCCGTGAGATTGATTGAAGATGAATTGGGGATTCCAAAATCAACTGTGCACATCATTTTAACCAAGAGTTTGGGCTTCATAAATTGAATTCGCGATTTGTTCCCCACAAGTTGACCGATGACCAAAAAATGTATCGAATTGAACACTGCAAGGACCTCATTAAACCCGCTCGTATGGACTCAAACTTCCTTGAAACGATCGTTACTGGTGTTTCGAGTATGAGCCTGAAACAAAGTGCCAGAGTGCTGAGTGGAGACCACCAGAAGAGGGACATCCGAAAAAAAGTTGCTTGGAGAAGTCAAAAGTAAAGACAATGCTGATTTGTTTCTATGATTCCAAGGGCATTATCCACAAAGAATTCATTCTGCCTCACCAAACGTGTCAATGATTGATAGCGATATTCATGCTGTACGCGATGATGGTGCATTATCACTTTTGCGATAATGCACCATCTCATCATTCAGACATGTAAGACAGTTTTTGAGCAAAAACCAAGTTTGTGTGTTGGATCACTCGCCGTATTCACCTGATTTAGCACCATGTGAGTTCTTTTTCTTCCCCGACTTCATTTGCTAATGAAAGGAAAGCTATATGCTACCGTACTAGGTAGATGATTATGAGCAAGGTGGTTTCCCGTTGCCTTCCTTGCCGTACTATATCCTATGGCTGTATCCTGTGTGTTCATGGGCCAGTTTGCCTGCTTATGGGATGAAAAACCTCAGATAAATTGGTGGGAAAAAACCTGCTGCCCAAGACCGGCTAACTTGGCTATGACTATGGAAGATCCTTAAGCTCCTCATGTCGTCGATGGGAATCGAATCCAGGACACTCCTTCCCCAGGCATATGGTTGCGAAGAACAAAGCCACTAGGCTAACCGCACGATATAGCAAGTGCCAGATATTTTTTATCTTCACTGAAGTGGATGTCCACAGTCTTCCATATTAGGAAGACTGTGGACATCCTTCCTGTCTGTCCATAGTAGGTTCGATGACATGAACAGTGCACTTCATAGACTCCTGGATGTGATAAGGGAGAGAGATTCTCTCCTTGGGTGAATGAATGAGAGTTGCCAATTTCACATACGGTTTAAATATGGTGCATAGTTGGTGTTTGTTAAGCACTCAAGATATCTTTTCAGATGTGCCTTTAATGTATGGGATGGTGACAGTTTTGTTGTAGTCTTCTGTGGTAGATAGTGTGGGGATTTTTAGGCAGCATTTAGTATTTTGTCTATCTTATGGAGATTATAGCCATTGGCCAAGGTGTGATGTAAGTGAGTGAGTTCAGCAGTGAGACAGCAACGTCATCGGAACAAATCACTCTAGTTCTGTGGGTCAGTGTTTTTAGAATACCATATTGTTCAGATGGGTGATGGTGTGATTTGTTTGTGTAAATATCTCCCTGTATGTGTGAGTTTTCTATAAACAGAGAATGATAAGGAACACCTGAAAGACATGTGATTAGTTTATCCAGGAAGGGATTAGCTTCCAATTCCATTGTAAAGTGGATTTTTGGGTGCTGGCTATTTAAATGCACTAAGAATGTATCCAATGTGTCTGGACCATGTGACCGAATAGCAAACACATCATCAACATAATGTAGCCACAGCCTTGGTTTGAGTATGGCTACATTCTTAGCACATTTATTATTTACTTATTATTTAGTAAGATCTCACCTGTTTTTGACTTCTTTGTCTCAGTAATGCCAATTATGTCCATGTGATACTTTTCCAATTATTCTACAAGTTCGATTTCCTTTCCAGTAATACTCCTTACATTGATGGTTCCTATCTTCAGTTTTTCTGATGTTATGTTTGGTTTCTTCTTCTTCTTCTTGATGTTGAGTTGGAACTTGTTCCAATAGCTGACTTTTCACAGTTTGCCTCGGTTCCCTGACAAAAACAGTGGGAGCCTTATTTAACCAGGTGACACCCCAGCTGGCATGAAATCTCATCATGTTGTATCATATATGCATTTGTGGTTAAACCAACAGAGAGTACAATTTGGTCTGCTAAATCCCAAATAGCCAGCACATTATTATTTGTTCCATACCCAGTCATCACCATTATGTGTCATCTCTGCCCAGGAGGTTGACTACCATGTATCTCCACCAACTTTGTTTCTGTGCCTCCCTTACACATTCCTCATATGTCAGATATGTACAGTTCTTAAGATTACTGCTCTAATCTTTGCATTCCTCATTCCCTCTATCATTTATTCCAGAACCACTTTTTGTAGGCTGTCATGTCTTAGCAAATGTCCAAAATATTGGCCTTTCTTCTTTTGATAGTTTCAAGAAGACTTATTTTTTCTCCTGTTATTTGTAGAACTTCTGCATTTGTTTTCTGAGTCCATGATACCTTTATAATCTTCTTAAAATACACACCTCAAAAGCTTTAATTTTATCTTTTGATTCCTTTAATAATGTCCATGCCTCAGCTCCATACAATGGTATCGACCATATATATAGCATTTTGTCAACCTTATCCTCACTTTAATGCTCAAATCCCAAGATGTTAGGACATTTTTCATTGTGATGAATTTCTTTCTAGCTATTTTAATTCTTTTATTTCTCTTGTTCTTCTTCCATCTTCTGTTATTAAGGTGCCGAGATACATAAATTTGTCTACTTGCTGAATAGGTATGTCATCTATTTTGATATCTATTTTAGGTGTTGTCTTTTTCCTGGTTATTGCCACTGTCTTGATTTTCTTGGGATTAAAAAGCAAACCATATTCCTTACTCATAACTCTTACACTGTTGATTAGATTTTCTAGATCTTTTTTATTTTTTACCAACAAAACTGTATTGTCAGCAGATCTTAAATTGTTTATGTTCCATACTCCTATTGATACTCTTTTTATGTTTTCTACTTCCTTGTATATTGCTTCAGTATATAAATTAAAGAGTATTGGGGGATAGTATACATTCTTGTCATACACCTCTTTGGATTGTAAATTCTTGAGACATCCCATTGTCAACTCTTATTGCTGCTGTTTGTTCTCAGTATAGATTTTTTAACAGCCTTATATTTTTTCCATCCATACAAATTTTATTGATGATCAGTTTCATATGGTTGATTGAATTCAAAAGCTTTGGTGTAATCTACAAAGTATATATAAACGTCTATTTTTTTCTAGCAATCTTTCTATTATTGTTCTTAGAGTGAAAATACTATCTCATGTTCCATTTTTTAATTTTGAATACAACCTGATTTTCACTTATTTCCCAACTGAATTTTCTTTTGTTTCTTTGCAGAATAATTTTCATCAGTATTTTAGCAACATGACTCATGATGCTAATTGTTCTATACTCTGAGCATTCTGTAGTATTGTGGTTTTTTGGAATGGGTATGAAGATAGAGGGTCTCAAGTCTTTTGGGAAATATCCTGTGTTGTAAACTTGGTTGCATAACATTGTCAAAGCATTCATGCCTATATCAATGCGAGCTTTTAACATTTCTGCCATGATTTCATCGCTTCCTGCTGTTTTCTTGTCCTTAATCCATTTATTGCATTATATGCTTCACTAGTAAGAATATCATGGTCATCTAGGTTGTTTGTGTTAGGTTTTTCTTCTCTATATGCACAGTACAGTTGCTCTGTGTGTTCTTGCCATCTTCCTGGTATTTCCTTCTTATTGATGATAGGTTTACCATCTTGTGATTTTAAGATTATTACTCCCCATGCTTTTCATGTATAAGTCTCTTTCTTTGTGTGCATTAGCCAGTTCTTCTATCTCTCTCTGCATTTATCTATATACCAGGCTTCCATCACTTTCCTGAATCCTTTTTTTTAAAGAGTTTGTTCACTCTCTTATAATCTGGTTTGTTCTTCAGCATATCGAGTATTTCCTTTAATCATCCATGGTTTCCTTTCAGTTCTGTTTATCTTAGGTAATCTCTTCCCCCCCCCCCTTTTTTTTTATGTTTCTTGGATATTTGTTCTGAATGCATACCAGTTCTGTTAAGCTGTTTCCTTTTTTACACTTATATTACCAAGTATCTTATTCACATTTTAATTGAATTCAGATATCTTTTATAGTGGCTTCTTTAAGAATACTGGTGTCATATTTTGGAACTTGTCTTGCTCCTTTTTTATGTTTTTTTTTTTTATTGATTTTAATCTTGCTGTTATTACCATTACTGGATTATGATCTGAGTTGATGTCTGCTCCCAGATGTCCTTGTTTGTTTAATACAATTTTAAGCCTGTCCTTTAATCATAATGTAGTCTATTTGGTTTCTTGTTTCTCCTGAACTCTTCTAGGTGTAAATTCTTCTTGGATAGTGTTTGAATATTGTATTAGTTATCACAAGGCAATTTTCTTCGCAAAACTGGATATGTTTTTCTCCTCTGCCATTTTTGTGACCCAGTCCATAATGTCCCATGCATCTTGAAGTTTTTTCTGATCCAACATTGGCATTCATATCTACCATTATTAGCAATACATCATCTGATTATGTTGTGGAAATTGCCTCTAGAATTTACTCGTGAAATTCACTAATTTCATTTTCTTGGTATAGTAGGCATATACTTGAATTATTATTATTATTATTATTTGCGACACCTCCAAGGAGTCCGAGGACTCATCACGGGAGGACACCTACAACTGTCTCAACCACTACACCGAACCTCTACTACGAATCATCTCCATCAATGCCATCTACTGCCCACCTCCACCACTACCACAACTAGTATTTTTTGTCTGTAAATTGCATGTGTTCTGAAGGGCCGATTTGTCTGTATGCAGGATGAAAAACCCGAGTTTCCGGGAGAAAAATCCTGCTACCTCCGTATGAGATCGGCTAACTCACCTTCGATTGAAATTGTCCAGATAAAGATTCCTCCCATCGCGACGAGAATTGAACTTTAGGCCCCATTCCAATCCCAATCGAAGGGTACAATGTACCGTTGTTCTTCCAATTGCGCTATGGAGGTGCTTATTATGCATATTAATTATGCACAATACTATTAATAAACATTGTAGAGACAGTTAAAACATGCAATACTCAACCAAAACAGTGAACTAAAACCAAAACTGAAAACAGTAAACCAAAACTAGTCTGAAATGAAACAACAAAAACCAATCCCAAACCAAAAGCTTGATGAAAAATCAACTTGTTTGGATTATTTGGATTTCTCAGGAAGGTGGTAACATATTCTGGAGGTTTTTGAAAAAGCTCAGAAATGGAGGAAAGAGTGCTGTAAAAGGAATTACTATTAATATTAATAATAATAATATTTGTATAATAATAATAATATTTGGCCTCCCTTCATGAGTCAGGGACTCATCAAGGGAGACCAAATACTACACGCACCAGCTGTCACATTTATTCTTGAATTCATTCACAAAGCTTGCGCTTGAAACATCCAATGGCAATACATTCCAATCACACACCACCCTCTTAGAGAAAAATGTAACCCTCATCCCCTTCTTAGCGGCCTTCATTCTCAGCTTCCAAGGATACCCTCTTGTCCCTTTCCCCACCCTCCATAAACTGAAAAATTCCATCGACTGAAATCCTATGACCCTTAGAAGTTTGTATGTCTTAATCATATCACCCCTCTTTCTCCTATTTGCTAGCGTCTGCAGCCTATATTTTCTCAGTCTGTCCTCACAACTAGTATTTCACAATCCTGAAATAATTTTTCAGGATTGTGAAATAAAGAATTGCAAAAAAAAAAACAATTTCCTTTGCACTCTCTCCACTATATCAGAATCACCATGGAAACCAGGAGCCCTGTGCCAATAGTTCAAGTGAGGTCTTATCAAGGCCTTGTAAAGAAGCAAAATGACATCCTTATCTTTATATGTGAACGTTCGTTCCAGCATCGCAATGATCTTTTGAGTTGTATTTGCAATCTTTGCTACATGGCCCTGAACTTCAACTTCTTATCTACTAACACTCCAAGATCCCTAGCCTGATCAATTTCTTCTAGCATAATCCCACCAATATAATATGACATTGGATATCTAATCATGCTGAAGTGAATGACTTTACATTTAATGACATTGAACTGACATCCATTTTCCCATGCCCACAATTTCAGTCTATTCAAATCACTCTGCAAGTACTGCATATCAGCAGCATTCCTGATTACTCTACCTATCTTTGCATCATCAGCAAATAGCTGTATGTAGCTTGTCAAATCCTTCCCAATATCATTAATGTATAGATTGAATAACAGTGGACCAAGCACTGATCCTTGTGGTACACCACTGGTTTTTTTTTTTTTTTTTTTTTTTTTTTTTTTTGCAGTACTACCCTTACATCACGTCCAGACTTGATATAGGCCTAAGCCTTTACAAGTGTCTTACCTATGCTGTTCTAGTCATCATTGTAGTTATTCTTTGGTGTGTCCTGTGGGGCCCTCAAGGAAAGAACTTTTATATCCTTCTGTGTAAGCCCAAGCTGTTTTAAGTCCTTATAACTATCTGTGCTCCACACGGCATGTAAAGAGATGGTGGCACTGGTAAACCTCGGAGTTGCCCCATGCTCCTCCCATATCTTACTAACTAGATCTTGGTTATTCTTATAATAGTTTATCTTATTATTATGGCTATAGGCTAGTGGATGCCCTGATTCCACCACCTGGGCATCAACTATCCAAACATCACCATCTCTTTTAATCACTAAGTCTGGCTTACACAAACCCACGGAGGTCTTATAATGTGGTTCCACCGTGGTCTCCCAACCTTTGTTCTTAAAGTGGCTGTTCAGAACGGAGACCACGGTGTCATGCCACGCAGACCCCATGGGTGCAGAAGCAACACTGGGCTATATGAGACAATATCTCACTGTAGCCAGCCCTACAGTTTGAGTCGTCATTACCCCATCGAGCTGTGTGGGCTCGAGTGGGTAGGGCATTGATCCTCGTCCTGATAAGGTCAATATACTCGAACCCAGGGAGGAGTCTGGTGCCATCCATTACCAATTAATGATAGGGAAGCACCAGATATGACTCTTTTAAAGGAGCACCATCTACAGAAGAGTGCAGCAGAGATGCCTATCTCTTGTGTTCTGCAGGTGCTGACTCAATTAAGGTACCTTGATAGTGGGACCAGCCTTTAACCCACCTAAAGTCTTCTTGTATTAAGCTATAGAAAGCCCCCTCTGCAAATAGGGGAAAAAGACAGTTCTAATTTCGTGACTCTGGACAGCCACAGGCGTAGGATCACCCATCTAAGTGATGAAACCCCGAGCCTGCCGTCCTTCACCCTCATGTGGAAATATGCAGTAGGGGTGTCAGGCAGCAGTCGGAGCCATGATCTCACAGCTGAACAGATAGCCTTGTCCATTCAGGGCAGTACCAAGATATATGTCCTACCAAGCACCAACTTGTGGCAAAAGCGAGGTAGGAGATAGTGGAAAAGGAGAAACAGTCTTTGCTGGGGCTTGAGAGGAGCTTTCCTCAAAGAAGCGATTCCAGCTTCTAGGATAGAAGGGACAGAAGACCTTCCCTTTGGGGTGAAAATGATAACGAGGTATCTCCACTCTTCCAGGATGGTCAAAGCATGCAATGGCCTCCCGTGCAGTGAAAACTCTATAGTCTCAACCTTAAGCTTCTTGTCACGACTAGAGGGGACAAGAGCTAAAGAGCAGGACTTCTTCACATTAAGAGAAAGGCCTCAAATAGAGAAAAAGTCAACTGCTCGGTCAAGGAGTTCCTGCAAGCCTACCTTAGTAGAGGCTACGAGAATAAGATCGTCCGCAAAGGCCATAGCATTAAAGGAAGAAGTGCCTAGAGAGTAGCCTATGTGGCTAGGAAGAGAGTGAAGAAACTCATCTATGATGCAGTTAAAGAAAGGGGAGATAGAGGATCACCCTGGCGAACACCCCACACTGCAGGAATAGAAGTTGAGAAAAAGTCAACTGCTCGGTCAAGGAGTTCCTGCAAGCCTACCTTAGTAGAGGCTACGAGAATAAGATCGTCCGCAAAGGCCATAGCATTAAAGGAAGAAGTGCCTAGAGAGTAGCCTATGTGGCTAGGAAGAGAGTGAAGAAACTCATCTATGATGCAGTTAAAGAAAGGGGAGATAGAGGATCACCCTGGCGAACACCCCACACTGCAGGAATAGAAGTTGCACGGGATCCTTTAGTGGTAGTGATGGAGCTCCCAAACATAGGAATTAGCTCCATAACACAGGAAAGAAAGAGTTCTGGACATCCAGCAACAGACAGTGCTCGAAGGAGAGTAGGAGACGCTATCAAAGGTGTTTTGGAAGTCCAGCGACACCTATATAGAGGCTTAAGGCGATGTCGGGAATCAGAGAGAAGGGAAAACGAAGATATATATTCTCGGCACAGGCATCCAAAGGGACAAAAGCTATCTGTCTATAATCATGCTGTATATGTTGCTGAAGTCATTTAACTAAGATTTTATGATAGAGTCTAAGTATTATCACATGGGAGATGGTAATAGGTCTAAAGTCTGATGCACAGCTTAAAGTTTCTTTCTTCGGAATGAAAATAGTTCTTGAAGCGCATAGGTAAGGTATGGTGGTATTGCTTTACTGGAAAGGAGAATGTCCAATAAGTCTTGAAGAATCTTCAGCGGCACCTTCCAAAGCCTAGATGCAGGAAAGCCATCAGGTCTGGAGGCGGAAAAATTGGTGGAAGAGCTGTTTTGATCTCCTGGATGGAGACATGATGGTATATTTGAAGGGCAGGAATGGACCTCGATATCATAGGATGGTCATCATCAGGGAAGTGTGGAGGTGGAGGTAGAGGGGAAGCACCGTCAAGGATGGTTTTAGCACATTGCCTGCATAGCTGCATAGGCCCTCTTCCTCATTCTATCTCATTCTACAATGACTTTGTAGAATGAGACGTAGGCTGATGTTGATGAGGCATTAAGCTGCATAGGCCCTCTTCCTCATTCTATCTCATTCTACAAAGTCATTGTAGAATGAGACGTAGGCTGATGTTGATGAGGCATTAAGCGTTCGGGAGAATTCAGCATGGAGGTAGTCATTTAACTGATCTGTGATATCTATTCCCAGAAGGTGAGTCTGGATGAGAGATTTAAGAATTTGATGGTTATATTCTGGAAGAGGAGGATCATCTAGAGATGTTGTCAGTCTGAGAATCAAAGCCTCTTCTTCAACAGCAGGATGGTGCCTGGAAGATGGAGAGGCAGGGACAGGAAATATGGAGATATTACCTGTCCCTACCTATGGCAGATGGGCTGCCAATTCTTGAACTAAAGCTTTGTAACTGGCTTTCCATCTATGACACTTGATGGCATCCAAAGATTTTAATGGCAACACCTTAAATAAAGCCTCACTGATTTTTTTTTTTATCGAGCCGTCAAATCGATCTCATGAGCGGCGAGGATCTTTTCTTCTTCGGCAGTCCAACATGCTTTGACATGCTCAGTTCTCATTGCAGTGTTGGCTTCAGCTGGATGTTTTGAGGTGCGATGCACGCCAAGGCCCAACTGCAGTGGAGAATGCATGATCGCAGACCTGACATATGAAGTGTCTAAGATTTGGAACTCCTTGACCACCGGAACAAGCATGATGAAAACTTGAAGAAATGGGTTAATGACAGTCCTTTCTTTTAACTTTCTTCCTGAGGACATCACTGAGACGGGTGGAAGGATCACCTCCAAACAAGAAACAGAAATCTGGAATCACACTCGACAAGTTTCCTGGCTCCGGCCTATAAGAGTCGGAGCCTTCATTTGATGAGTTATTGAAAGTGAGGAAACTTAACCCTGGAAGGGAGGAATAGCATAGCAGGCCAGTCATCTAAAAGTGTCCAGGAATTGTCCCTAGGAGGCCACCTACTGCCGCACTTGCAAAGTGTCTCAGGGGATGTGCAAACCAAGACAACAATGCTTCGGATTCCCAAATCTTGCATACTCACATCCCCCATATACCATTTTTTGATATCTGTCAGTCAGTCATCCTCTTATCACACGGATATTCTAAAATCCAAACCCATATCCTCCAATTTACGCAATAATCTACCATGCTGTACTTTGTCAAAAGCCTTAGCAAAATCCAAAAGTTCCATTCCCCCTTGTCTAGTTCAATGGTAACATTGTTATAGAATGTGAGCAAGTTGCTAAAACATAACCTTCCCTTAATAAACCTATGCTGCTCAATGCAAAGTAGAGATTCACTGTCAACCCATTTCTGAATGTGAACCCTAACTGATTTTTCCAAAATCTTCATTACCACTCCTGAGATACTAATTGGTCAATAGTTGGATACATCGGTCTTTGCACCACTCTTGTGCAATGGAATTACCATACATTCTTTCCATTTCTGAAGAATCTTCCCTGTTCTGAGAGGCATATTAAACAACCTGGTCAATGGAAGAGCCAATTCAGCTGAAGCTCACGTGCTGATATCCCATCAGTCCCTATTGCTGAATTCTTATTCAGTTTGTGCAACAGTTCAAATACCTCATCCTCATACACCTAAGTTTCTTCATCCAGTGAAGAGGTAGCAGTGGGCTCAATGTTGCGTACACCAGGTTGACAGCTTTTAACAAAATGGGCATTCGTTAGTTGAACAACCTTTTCTACATCTATTACCCTCACACTATCTACATTTAAAAGAGTTATTCTTTCATATTCATTCTTTCTGTTATTTGCAGCATATCGATAGAATTGTTGTGGGTTGTCTTTAAAAGGCAGAACCAGTTTCCTTTCATACTCAGCCTTTGCTTTCTGTACAACAATTGTGACTCTTCTGGCCTGCTGCTTATAATTTTCATAAAGGACATCATCCTTATGTACACGGTATTCCTTTCTCATCATCCTTTTCTTATGAATCTCTTGCTTAATAAGATTACACATCCATTTCCCTCCTTCCCTATTTATTCTTTGAACTCTCAGGACACATTCTGATATCACATCATTTAAGTATTGTTTAAATGCTTCCCTTTTGCTGTCGATATTCTTACCATTCAGCAACCAATCCCATTTCATTGTACTCAGTATTCTTCTCAGTTGGTAATAATTTCTTGCTTTGTATTTCCGTATGTAACCTTTTCTGAATGGAACATTCATAAACTTAGTCACTTCCCAAGTGAGTACCGCATGAGCACTGTCATAAAGGGGAGGCAGAATAGTTACATCTTTAACTGAACAACACCCTCTAACACTATAATCAAATCTAACACTCTTTCGCATTGAGCTCCTTCTGTCACATGCTGTTTGAGAAAATTGTCCTGCAACATCTCAATAAATTCATTTTCATTCTTCTCATGAGATTCTATTGCCACCTAATCAATATTTGGATAATTAAATTCAACCTTATGATTACTCTTTTCGCACTCATCTTTTCTATTTGGTGATTCATTTCTTCATCACTAGCAACTGATCCACCATGTCTGTAACAACAACAACCCACTATGTAATTGATCTCATTAGATTCCACCTCTCAACAGATGGCTTCAAATTCACTGCCATATGAAATGCTGTTAGCAGTACTGCGATCATAGGTCTAAGTCTAACTAGATTCAAGTCATCTGATATCATTAGCAGCATGCTCTTCCTCTCCAATCCTCTCTATCCTTCTTAAAAATACCGTGCCTTACACTTGATACCAGTTAGTAACTCTGATTCTGATTAGAGATGATAAAGATGACATGAAGAGTGGAGAAAAAGATATCCTTGAAGTATGGAGTAATTACTTTGGAAAATTGCTAAATGAAACAAGCAGTGACAGCACAGTGGTAAAAAACACTCAACAGGCAAGCAATCAGGAATACATATCTATACTTGAAGTAGAAAAAGCCATCAAAGGCTTGAAATGTGGAAAGGCAGCTGGAGTAGATGATATTTGACCAGAAATGCTCAAGTATGGAGGCATAAAAATCTTACAGTGGCTGCACTGCATAGTTCAGAAGACCTGGACAGAGGGATGAATTCCAGATGATAGGAGCAGACCTCTCATAGTACCCATGTATAAAAAGGGAAATAAAATTGAATGTGAGAATTACAGAGGTTCCCTACTGAGTTTTTCTGGTAAGATTTATGCAAGTATACTTGAGGAACAGTTGAGAAGGGAAGGGAAGCTTGGTGAAGAACAAGCAGGATTCAGGCCAAATAGAAGCAGTCAGGATCAGATTTTCACTTTACAACAAACAGTTGATAAATTATGTGAATATAACAAAGATCTGCATTTAAGTTTTGTAGATCTGGAAAAAGCATATGACTAGATGCCAAGAGAAAAGCCATTCAAAACGCTACAGCTATATGGTGTCAATGGGGCATTATACCAAGGAATACTTAAGTCTTTACTTGAGTTGTAAGCCAGCAGTTTGAATTGAAGGAAGTACAGGAAGATGGTTTAATGTTAAATCTGGTGTCAGGCAAGTTTTACATTATCCTCTCTTTTATTCATTTTGTATGTGGATCACATTATAAAGGAAAGTGGTAATTAACCTGATAATAAAATTGGAGATGTTAATCTCAGCTCTTTATACAGATGATATACTTCTAAATAAATCTGGTACAAGTCTGCAAGATTCCCAGACTAAACCGAACAACTGTTAAATAATTTGGCATGAAAATTAGCAATAATAAGACAAAGACAATGAAAACAGGGAGAAACATTGAAAATAACAACTGCATTGTGAAGGCAGAACCTATAGAACAAGTAAAACATTTCACCTACTTAGGCACAATTTTTAATGAAGATGGTATGGTAGGAAGTCAACCGAATAAATTTATATGGAATAAGCGAGAAATTAGCAAAACACTAAATCAGCTGTATACAAGACAGTGTTCAAACCAATTTTAACTTATGGATCTGAGGCTGGGTCAGAAGTAAAACACTTGACCAAAGACTGGAGACCGCAGATATGAGAGGCCTGAGAAAGATTAGGGGCATGAACAGATGACATCAATGGCAGTATCATATTAAAAACGAGGATATTCGGAAAGAAGTTGACATTGTTAGCATCGAAGAATGTGTTAGCAGAGCTAATCTCAGGTGGTATGGTCACTTAAACAGAATGGGAGAGGAAAGATTAGCAAAACAAGTGTTCTCTACCAGGCTGGCAGGAATAAGGAAGGTCTTCCCAGAGGAAGACCAAGATATAGGTGGATTGATACAGTAAAAAGTAGCTTAGAAGACAGAAATATGAGATCTGAAATCTTGAAATCTTGACAGGTAACATTGATTTGGAGGAAAATTGTAGATAGGAATTTAATAATGGTATAAGTTTTTCATGTAGTACTATAATATACAGTACACCCCCCCCTTCCCCACTTGAGGGTATATGTCAGGAATTTGATGATGATGATGATGAACTTTGTGAAGGACAATTTCCCACAATGACAGAAGAGCATGAGGCAATCATTACAGATATTTATAAAATGAAGATGTTTTCTTGAAAAGAAGTGTTATGATATAGAGTATTAACTGATATTTCCTAAGCCTTTCATGCTATTCACATCAAATTTTACTTATATATATATATAAAAAAAAAAAAACACCTAACACCTTTTATTCTCTTATAAGAGTAGGCAAGGCCTTTTATCCTATGTAGCTTTTGGAGACTGAGTGGACAGCTCAATCTCTACCGGTAGCCAATCAGAGGTAGATGGCCCATGACTATCACTAATTATAAGCAGCAACTGATGAAGAGATGGGCAAACAAGTGCTACCATCTCTTGGTACCTAACCCCTACAAATCAGGATATTTTACTGTCTGAAATAATGTGGGTTCTACGGTCAATTTTTTTGAGTTTATGGGATGAAAAAACCTGTTTGCCCATGCCAGAAATTGACTAACTTGGGAACTAGTCAAAGATAGGCTTAGAAAAAGTTCTTCCAGTCAGTAACTAGACTTGAACTGAAGTCTATCTTCGGGCAACCCAGCTCAGAGAATGCATATGCACTACTTTCACTGAGCTACACAGGCCTAATTTCACTTATATTTAACACATTAATAATACAACTATAATAAAGCACTAAAATCAGACACCTACATTGGCTATCCCCTATTGTTAGATATTTATAATTTTTTTTAAATATAGATTTTGAGATATTTATATTCATAAACAGTAAGATTTTACATTCATAATGATAGTCTATTCATGTTTAAAGAAAATAAAGTGGATAACAATAAATAAAATAAACCACTTACTGTGCAGAATAGTGAGCTTTCATTGTGCGCAACATCCCATTGTGAAATACAGACATTAAAAAACTAAAGGGAAAAAAAGAATTATATATATATATATGTATATATATATATATATGTATACACACACACACACACATGGTGCGCATGTGCATACACACATTTATGTGCAGTTAATCAAAAAGAAAATTAAGACAGGCTTCTAATCAATTTTCTAATTCATTCTAAATGTGCATCTAAATCTTGTTACTGGAATAACTTATAATAAAATACCTAAACGGTTTATAAAAAAATTAATATAGAAAGTGGAAGTGCTGATTTAATTTTAGATACTTTGACAAATGTTAGTATAACTGAAAAGAATTTTCAACCTTTTCATAGTTAAAATCTAACTGGACATACTTTAATGAGTGGGGATCTATAACCACATAATAGAAAATACGTTCTTGTTTTAGCTTATGCATTCACATGAATAGGCAATGCTAACCAATAATAGTATTCCAACTTTTGTTGGTGACCATACATTCCATTCCTCCTAATAGTCGGACCAATCCCGTAGTAGTGCACAATGATTCCAAGCTTTAACATCTTCTTCAACCAGTGCCTTAAACGCTAATCTCCATATCATTCCTTAATAGGAGCGAGGGTAACCTCACCTTTAATGCTGCCAAGAAGCAGTCCTGCTTTATTTCATGCAAAAAACAGACAATTTACTTTCCCTAACTTAGGATAATGCATAAATCACCAGGCAGGATTGGGTCTCGTCTCACTTCTTGGATAGATATTTATTTACCTCTTGCCTCTAAAAAAAATTTCAGTATTTTTTCTTCTCAAAATGCTACTTTTCATTAACCCACCCCACTACAAATCTCAAATCCAACCACCTAGAATACTGTTCTGAAGTCTAGGACAGAATATCAAAAAATCTCCCTAAAACTTCTTGATGCTGCACAGATCAGGGTATCCAAGCTGAACAAAATTCCTCTCTTAGTGATTCATTTCAATCACTGTCTCACAGCAGACAATGAGGTTCAGATCCGATGGGATCTGAACCTCATTGGGGTTCAGATTAATGGGGTTCAAGAATATAAATGTCCTTCTAAGTGACTTAAGTGCTGGTATAGAGAATTTGGTGTTGCTTACTTAAGCAACACCAAATTCTCTATATCAGAGATGTGAGAATGATTCATTTCAAAGTTAATATTTAAAAAAAATAAAAAAACTTTTTCAACCATACTATTCATAACAGTATTCCTTTCTTTTAGTGTTACACAGTGATCAGCATTCATTTTCGAAATTATGGATTCTACAACCCTGTTAGAATAACTCTTTTTATTATTCCGATGTTTTGATCTTCATATCAAGATCATCATCTGAAGCTTATATAAATATACAAGACAAACTGCATTACATTTCAAACTGAAAGCTAGAGAAACAATAATTTGATCACATGCTACTCACTGGCATGACCTCTAGTGAGAAAAAAAAAATTACATCATGCTAGATTTAATTTATGATTACATGAATAAACATTCTTGCTTACAGATAGTTTTCCTTCCAGTAACAGTGATGTCCTATTTCTATTATTACAATTGTTATTTTTGATTTAAAAAATTACTCATAAATAACAACATGAATAAACATTCTTTCTTACAGATTTTTTTTCTTTAACAGTGATGTCCTATTTTTTAGTATTAACGTTGTTATTTTAGATTTAGGATCCTGGATTTTCTAGTCCTATTCATAGTTATTCTTAGAGAGAAAGGATTCGTGGGACGAATATATGTCTTCCATGTTTATTGTTTAGATTGGGGTGGTTGATAATGATCTCACAGGCTTCCTTAAATTTGCATTCATAACCATGTTTTGGTATGATGTAGACAACTAGTGCTTTTCCAGTCAATTCTATATAAGGTTATCAGGGCATGATCAGAAAGGCCAGCTTCGCCATAATTATTATATTTGATGTGTTGTTTATGTTCTTTTTGTCTGATCGGAATCGTGCGTCCTGTTTCTCCTATGCATGGTATGTTGCAAGTGCAGTAAATACAGTGAACTATAACCATTCCCTACATTAAAGGGACATCAGACAAAATAAACAGAGTACTACAAAAGCTTAGTAGTACTCATCCAATGACCCACTCCCTCCAGGGTGGGCCAGCAGAGGGAGTGGGGCTTTGGATGAGTTGAGTAAGCTTTTTAATTTTGCAGGAGGTTTAAAGGTGGCTTTGAGGTTGTATTTTTGTAGTACTCTGTTTATTTTGTCTGATGTCCCTTTAATGTAGGGAATGGTTATAGTTTTATTGTAGTCTGGTTTGTCTTTATTTTTATTGAGGTCTTGTAGAGAATTTTGTTAATAGTGTTTTGGCTGTATCCATTTTTTTTGAAAAGGTTTTTTCATATGTTCATAGGTTTTTACATACTATGAATTCTGGTAAATGGAACCAGAGAATTTCAAGTAAAAAGGAAACATGTTTAACAGCAATTCAAATTGGGTGCAATAATTCGTAAGATTTGGTATATCTCTCTTGAATTTTGTCACTAATCTTTTTCTTTCTTTCTTTCTTTTAACCACAGCATATTAAATGCTATTCCAATTTTTTTTTTCTCACTAGAGGTCATGCCAGTGAGTAGCATGTTCATAGGTTTTCATCAAATCATTGTTTCTCTAGTTTTCAGTTTGAAATGTAATGCAGCTTGTCTTGTATATTTATGTATGCTCCAGATGATGATCTTGATATGAAGATCGAAACGTCGGGATAATAAAAAGAGTTATTCTAACACAGTTGTAGAATCCATAATTTCGAAAATTAATTCTTAACAATACTTTTTTTTCTTTCTTATTATCCTGCTGAAACATTATAACTCAGCTGATTCCAAAGCATCCATATCATAGACTTTTATATACTATGAATTCTGGTAAATGGAACCAGAGAATTTCAAGTACAAAGGAAACATATTTAACAGCCAAATTCAAATTGGGAGCAATAATTTGTAAGATTTGGCACATCTCTCTTTAATTTTGTCACTAATCTTTTTCTTTCTTTTAACCACAGCATATTAAATGCTATTCCAAATGCCTGCTAACCAGTCTTCCATGGCAAGAATAACTTGTTCATTTCATTCTTCATTCTATCAAAGTACACTGTAGCTGAGTTGTGGAGAAGATTATGTAATTTTCACCTACTCATCTCATATAACAGATAAGTTTCTTTTCATTTGAAATATTGAAGCATCTAGAAGAAGATTCAGTACTCTTTGATTTCCTTAACTAATATTTTAATGATATCAGCAATAACTGACAAATTTTTTACATTTCATGTCATTTTGGTGCTGTTTTGTTATTATTATTATTCAAGCCTCCATGGAGTCAAGAGACTCATCGCGGAAGGTCCTCATAATTAACATTGTACAGTCCATCCTAGGAAACACAAAGTCTATCATACCACTCCTTGAACTCACTTATCTCTTCCTCTCACCACTCTATCTGCCAATGCATTCCAAGGTTCAACCACCCTCCAAGCAAAGAAACCACTCCTAACCCTCTTACTCACAGCTTCCTTTCGTAACTTCAAGGAATTGCCCCGTGTCATCATCGCTCCTTCCGCTGTTTCACCAAGTGAAAGAACTCCCCAGTGTACCCTGTAATTGCCTCTCAACAGTTTAAAAGTCTCAATCATATCACCTCTCCTTCTGTCCACCAAACTCTGCAATCCACATTCCCTCAGCTGATCCTCATAACTAACATTGTACAGTCCTGAAACCATCTTTGCTATCTGCCTTTGTACCCTTTCCACAGTTAATTTATCCCCTTCAAATCCTGGGGACAAAATTTGAGAACAATTGTAAGCGTGGTCTGATCAGGATCTTATACAGCGGAATGATAACTCTTTTATCTCTGCAGGTCAGTGTCCTTCTCAGTATTGCAGCAATCCTCTGGGTTACCTTCACCACCTTTGTAATATGCTCCCTGAATTTCAGTTTTCTATCAATCATCACCCCAGATCTCTTGTCTCCCACTACTTCTTCCAATCGATGTATCCCAAACTTCAAGACTTTACATTTTGCTGCATTAAACCAGCATTCACCCCATTCATTTGATCACCTGTCTATTTTATTCAACTCCTCTTGCAGGGTTGCTGCCACATCTGCACTATTACTAATAACCCTTCCCAGCTTCACATCATCTGCAAACAACTGAATTTCCATTGACAATGTCATTGATATAAAGGTTTAAACAATACAGGTCCCTGTGGAACCTTCTGCCTCCTTGATATTGCCCCATCATACACAACTCTCTGATACCTATCAGACAGCCAATCCTGAATCCAGTGGACTAACATCTGCAACTTAAGTATCAGCTTATCATGTGGCACCCTGTCAAATGCTTTGCAAAATCCAAAAAAAATGGCAGTATATGCCTTTCCCTCATCAACTGCTCTTATCACTTTATTACAAAAGGCAATCATATTACTAAAGCAAAAGCACCCTTAACAAATCCATGTTGATTCTCACAGATAACATTACCCTCATCTGCCCAATGCTGTATATGGTTCCTTAGTTCCTCACTAATTTCTCCAAGACCTTAACAACTACTCATGACACACAAACTGGTCTATAATTAGACACTTCCAGTCTGCTACCACCCTTATGCAATGGCACTATCCTACCTTCCTTCCACTCCCTGGGTACCTTTCCCATAGCTAGACTCTCACTGAAAAGCCAGGTCAACGGAACTGTCAGTTCTTTAGCACATTCTCTCAAAATCCATGGTGAAATACCATCCAGTCCCACCGCTTTACTGACATCCAGAGTACTCAATATTTGGAACACACTCTCCTCTTGCACCTCTAAACCTGCCCTATCCCTCTAAGTATTAAAAGCTATTTCTCCAGGATGAAATACTCCAATCAAATGTTCATTGAACAACTCCACTTATGCCCTCTGATGCAGATTCTGATGCAGTCATTCTATTCCCATTTTTATCCCACAATGTCATTCTATTCCCATTTTTATCCCACAATGGCATTCTTCCATAATCATTTCTTCTCCTACTGGCCCCATAACTAAAAAATTCCTTAGGATTTTCTTTGGATCTTAATGCCAATCTCTTCTCATATTCCAGTTTTGCCTTCCTCACCATACTAGTCACTCTCCTGGCCTAAGTCTTATATTCTTCATGCATCTGCTCTCCATCCCTCCCCCTCTCCTTATATCTCTTCCAATAATGTCTTTTTTCACCTGCAGTTCCTGTTTGATATTGTTTGTCATCCACTTTACACCAAATTGTGTTCTCTTCTTCACTCGTGGAATACAGCTTACTATTGATGCTAACAAATATTCCTTCACAATTTCCCAAGCACTAATGATATCTCAGCCTTCCAATTCCTTCCTCCATGGAACTGTCCCAAGTTGATATCTAAGACCATTATAATCACCTGCCTTATAATTCCACATACGTTCCCTTTTCTTTGATAGCCCTGCATGTCTATTCATCTTCCAAGTCAAAACCACATGGTCACTCTCTCCAACTGGGAGAGAGATATCATCTCAGTTATTATCAGCTCTTCTGATGCTATGACCAAATCCAAAACTCTTGAACCTCTTGTTCTCTCTATGACATGTTGCCTAAGACATTTGTCCCACAAGAATTCTAGAAATTCCATTCCCTTATTACTAATGCATTTTCATCTTCCCAGTTTATACTGATGTAGTTAAATCTCCCATAACAATCATTCTTCTTCTTGCACTTGCCAAAACATCTCCTGCTCTGCACCCTCTGTGCTCCCTGGCTTGTAGCAACACCCTACAAAATATCCTGTCTTGCCCACCTCTATCTCACACCATATGCTTTCAAAACTATTAGGCCTTCCAAAGCCTCCACTCTTAGAGGACATAAGTCATCACTTATCATAAGCAGTACTCCACTATTGTGGTTTCCCTTCCTATCCTGCCAAAAAATGTTGTACCCTGCTACTTCTATTCTTGTTATTATATCATTCTCCATCAACCATGCCTCAGAGATCCCAATAATCTTTGGCCAGGCTGATGCTATCAGCACCACCAATTCATCTCCTTTATTCTGTATACTCCTGGCATTTGTATAAAGCATAAAAATGTCACTGCTTCAATACCTATCATTATCCCCCTCCAGACCCCCACTGGACTCAGTGTTACCTGATGTCATCCCCCAAGCACCCATTCCCACAAGAGGCCACCCCCTGCTACCATCCAACCTGGGAATTCTAGTTTCCCTGCATTGACACACCAACTTGTTCAGAAAACAGCAATCGCCAGATGCCTACGTCCTTCCTCATTCAAATGCAAGCTGGCATACAGCTTGCATTTGAATTCAAGCTGTATGCCATTTGAAAACGAATTCCTTGCTGTCCTCAAATGCCCTCCAAGCATCCACATATTCCAATCCTCTGTTCTGACACATTCTGGCTATTATGCTATTCGTTATTACTGCTCTTCTGCTCAGCTCGTCACTATCATACCTGAGCATAACACACACACACATACACACAATCTTTCCTCTCTGCTTTTTCTTTTGTACAACCTCAAGCAAGAATCTCAGAACTCTCACCACTTGATTTACATTGCCTCTCAAGTCATTCGTGCCCACCATCACAATCATCTCATCTCCCCCCCACACACACACACTTAATTGCTATAGCCAAAGCCACGCTCTCTATCGTTCCTCCAGGCAAACTCCTTTGGCATTCTAGCTTGCACACAACAGATCATCAAGTCTCCATACATCACAGCTCTTACCACTCTGTTCCTTGATTGCTCATCTGCATCCCTCACTCTCTCCTCTTAACTCTTTCACTCTTTGTTCTCCTACTTACCCTGGCATCACTATCATTCCCTCTCTTCTACTGCTCCTATTCTCTACTCTTTTGTCATTCCCATACTTTTCCCTCTCTTCTATCATTCCCATACTTTTCCCTCTCTTCTATCATTCCCATACCTCTCTCTCTCTCTCAATTCCGCTCTTCTACTGTTTCTATTCTCTCCTCTTCTATCATTCCCATCTCTCTCTCACTCTTACTCGGATTCAATTAGTCATTCAGCTTTTAATATCATTCATCCCTTAATAATTTGACTACTGGCATTTTGAAGTCAGTAAATTGGTTTAATGAATTTAGCTTTATAACAGGCTGTATTAAAAAGGCAAACAATTTAGAATCCATATGTTTCTGCAAGGTAGTCGGGCGATTTCTGCCCAAGTTCATATCACAGCAATTTTTTTGTGAAGATGGAATGTCTCCAACTTTGAAAGGACTTCAAAAATATTGTAATCTAGAGTTTCTATCATCAGTGCTCAGGATATTGTTTATATATTATACCTCATCTTTATAGCACAACCACTTGCCTTGAAAAGAGTATTTATTGCACAACAGAACTCTTTTCTCAGCATATTTAATATTTTGTCTCTTACTTTTGCCTTCAGTTTTACAAATAGTTTTAAAATGAACACTAAAAAAAGTGTAGTCTGAAAAACAGAAAAGACAAATAATAAAATTTATGAAAACAGAAAATGGTCAGCACTAGAAATAACAGAGCCAAACTAACTTTTCACAATGTCATGTTAATAATGCAATCCACTTTCTGACTCATCTTTGAAAAATAATTATGTTTCTTAAATAGCAGTACTGTTAAAAAATGTTTTCATCATGTAAAATTTTCAAGTGTATAACTATGCTAATAAGTATATGCCAATATTACATTAAGAGTTAAAGATGGTGTTGTGAGAATAAGAATATCAATTTGTCTTACTTTGTATAACAGTTGGCAGTGAAACAAATGAAAATTGGTCTTGTCAAATTATTTATTTATTTTAATTTATTTATTTTGTTTAATAGTATTTCTGATTTTTATAAAAGTGGTGATGACTTGCAAGTTATGCAAAATAAAATGTTGTTTGAGAATACTTGGCTATTCATTTCAAAATTAATCTATGGATGATGGAGAGTAGACTTAAGTTTATAACAGAATGTGAGAGATAAATAGCCTGTTGTCATACACTGGAGTTACTTCAAATTTCAGAAATAGAAAGCGAGACATATCATTGAAGATATCTTCATGCAAATTAACTTTGGGTAGGGACAAACAGTATATGAAGGAATTAACTTATTAAATTAATTACATAAGATACTATCTCCTGGTTGAAAATAAAACTTTATTACATTCATTTGATCACCTGTGATCAAATAACTTTGCAGGGAATGAGATACTTTAAAATGGAAAAAGAAAAAAATGTATAAATTATGCAAAGAAAAGAAGGCAATATATTTTGAGCATTCAGAACGAGGCTTAAAATTCACAAATTCACTCATCTCTGACAACTGGGCAAGTAGATTTCTGAAGCCCTTATAAAACATCTGTACTAGTATTGTAGATGGGCTAAGGGTTAGATAATCCAGAAACCTTGTTTCAAAGACATGGAACTTTTTTCAAGTCATTTCAGGCCTCTAATAAGCACAATAAAGTCTCACACACCAGGTAACAAAAGTGTCCATTTACTGAAGACTTTCACAAACATCTATGTCCACAGCCTACTGGTGGGGGGTACACCATCCACTCAGCCAACTAACTTTGTGGGATTAAAAAAAGCAAGAGGATTTATTTAAGTATGCTATTTATAAGTTAACTGTTAACATAGAATAAAGATGTTTTTTATTATTATTTTATTATTATTTTTTATAGCAATTTCACACATAAGTCACAAGATCTATAACAGCAGTGTTATGTGTTAGCAAGTGCTAAGGGAGAAATAAGAATGCTAATGTGTTTCTTGAAGAGTTGGAGTTTGTAGCTTCGAAAACTATTGGAAAACAGTATGAAGAAAAACTATTCAAGAGACAAATCTAAAACTTTTTCAAACCACTTCATGCTTCCTGTGAAATGAAATTTACCAAAACATCCATGTTCACAGAAGCATTTTGACCTACTGCCTCTATGTTGAAGTGCACACTCAAACCAAAAAAAAAGGCACTATCTACTGACAGACAACTGTTAGCATGAAAAAAAAAAAAAATGGTTTTCAGCTTTCAAAAAGTGATAGTTCATTCACTTAATTTTATTTGAAACCTTTCTACTTTTAACAGATTATTCAATTTAATGCATTAATGTTCATATATTCAACCTGCTCTATAGTAACCCTATAACTCTTTAAATAATTTCTTATGAATAACTTCTGATAGTTGGCAGACATCTTAAAACTACAGGTTATGTATAAAGCACTTAATATTTCTATATAATACGTTTAACATGTCATAATATTATTAAAATATATAGTGAAACTAAATCATCTCCTTTAGTGTATATACAGGAGACAATGACAATGACAGAAATGAGATCAAGGGAACTCATCAAGGGAGGCTCTAAAATTGCTTAGTCATTACTATCATAAGCAATGACCAACATTTGCGCAATGTCTGTCATATTTTGCTTTGAATTCAGTCACTGACAAGATACGCACAACAGAATGGCAACCCATTCCACTCAGTCACCAATTTCCAAGCAAAATATCTAGTCCTCACATCCTTGCTAAACCATACTCTTGTTCAATTTCTAGGGATGACCCCAAGTTCACCCCTTACTAGTCATACTGAAAAATTTCCTCTAATCTCAATCCTATAAAAACCTTTAAGTAACTTTCATCATCTTTCAATTTCATCTCCCTATCAACCAATTTCTGTAACCCACAAATCATTAACCTATCCTCATAAGGAGCATTCCATAGACCTGCCATCATCTTGGTCCCTCGGCTCTGGATCTATCCCACCTTTTCCTCATTCCCAAGGAACAGGTGACCAGATCCTATATAGGATTTTCTATATGGCTAGATTTTCTAGTCATTCAATTTCTTAAATGGTAATGTCTTACAAGTTGGAATACAGTTTCTTTATTTCACAAGTTATTTTTCTCTTTCATGGGACAGATGACATATTTAGGTGATTTTCAGATAAGTGACATTAATTGGAACTATAATAATATTTTGAAATTTACATGTTAGTTTTTCATAATTATTAGTTTCTACTATTAAATGGATTTGTTCCTTTTATATATATATATATATCTACCTTAGGGTTATTATTGTTGGTAAAAGATCCTGAGGTTCTAAATTTTACCTACTTATCTATAAAATATAAACCGATATATGTTATCCTTTCTTTCTGGCTTTTTTCCAAGCAATAAAGTGCATTCTGAAATTCTGCTGCCAGAGGACTGAATTTTGTATGATGGTGCATACTGATTTACTCACATCTATACCTACAATTTTTGGCCAAGTTGAGCTCACAATGAAAACTCCTCACCCTTTATTCCTGATACTTCTTGCATTTGTGTACATACATTTCAACATCCCTTTGTACCCATAGTTACCCCTGTGTGATGTCATTACCAACCCATTTAAACTGGAGACCTGTGAAATCTCATTTGGCATTACATAATCATTACTGTATCCATGCTCATTTATCACAGAGGTATGGCCAGACACATGCTTCATTTCTTCCTCCCTAATATCTCTAGTTTCCCTGGTTTTGCACTATCACAAAACATTTAACTCCAAACATTTAACTATAAAACCATTCAAATGTCAGGCATGTACAAGTCCTTTCATCCATCAAACTCACTCCATACATCAATAAACTGCACACCATTCCTTCTGCACAATCTTCTCACTGATAATCATACCCCTTCTTCTCAGTTCTGTCCTACCATACCAAGGCAACAGACTCACAATCTTTACTTTCTTGCTCTTCATTTTCACTTCCAACAACAACTCTTTCATATCTTCTCTCATTGCATATTTCTCGCCTTTCAAATCATTTGTGCCAGCCAATACAATCAACTCGTCCACTCCATTCTTCTGCATACTTACAGCATTACTAACATCCTTTATTTTTGCACCTGGAAAACATGCTTTCATCACTTTCTTATTATTACACCTCTTATCATCGAATACAATACTCTCTCTTTTTTTCCCAGTTTCTCCCATTATAACTGTCCTTTAACTCATTTACTGAAAAAGCATTCACAACCATCTCTGGTAACCTATTTTCCTCATTCACTATTCTCCAATTGATTAGCAGGATATTTTTAAAACAGGATAAGGACACGCTTTTGCTTAGTACTTCGACTTCTTCAAAAATATAGAAGAGCCAGAATATTCAACACATACAAGATAAGTCTATCCAGAAAAAGAAAACCAGGACGTCCTCTTAAACGATTCAACGATGACTTCTAAGGCCGGAACAGGCCATACTAGGCCTAAATCCTTGATATGTATGATGACTATTCTCCAATCAAAAAGCGTAATCTTCACTCTTGCCAATCACTAGCACAATTTCCAAGGTGTTCCTTGTTCTCTCCTGTCCTGCATTTATTGAAAAATTTCTTCCATCTACCTTATAAAAAACATCTATTGTAACATACATGTTTCTATCATATCCTTCCTTTTCTGTCTATGAACCAAACTAACTTGCAAATCATCACTATCCCCCACAGGGAGCACACTCCATAGACTAGTACTATTTTGGTCACTTGCCTCTGAATCCTCTCCATAACTTCCTCATTCTCAAGAAACCCAAGATAACAAAATCTGTGCACAAAATTATGACCTCAATTTTGTATATTCATGTTTTTCTTGTCACATTCACAACATTTTGTAACTTAACCACAGGTGTTATTCCTGGCTAAACGAGGATAAACAGAATGAAAAAACAAATCATCAGTGGGCTTCTGTGCAAATAAAAGAAAGGCTGTTGATTTATAAGTTTTTTTTTTTCATTATTTATTTTGGTTAAAGTATATTTGAATTCTTATTTTATAACCAATAAAACTAAGTATGTATATTTTTACAATGTATAGTATGATTTTTCAAAGTGCTTAACTTGTCCCTTTTTTTTGGGGTGGGGAGGAGTTGCATGTGTGAATAAATCTCTGGCACAATATCTAAAGAGATCCTCTTTATATCAGTATATATCAGTAACTGCCTTAGCATCCCAAAAAAAATTGGAGCCATCTTCAGCATTCATCTAAATAACTGCTTAACCTCTAATATTCTGGACAATGGTCAACAGAAAATCAACAGTAATTAAACATCCCTATCTTAGTGGCCCATCTCATTTTCTAATGCATCGCTCAATTTTTGTTCTATAGCTCTTCTACAGATACAACCAATTTACACATCACACATTAGCAAATGTAGCAACCATTATAACAAATGTATTTTACAGTACATTTGTTATAATGGTTGCTACATTAAGTATGGTTTTGGTTGGTCATACAGACACAATGCTAGGATAAAAAAATTCCCTATAACAAACTTGCCACTATCATCATCATCATCAAATTCTTGACATGTACCCTCAAGGGGTGTACAGGATATGATAGTACTACATGAAAAATTTACATCATTACTAACTTCCTATCTACAATTTTCCTCCAAATCAGTCTGTTACTTGTCAAGACTCCAATATTATCAGATCTTATATTTCTATCGTCTAAGGCACATTGTACCGTATCAATCCACCTATATCTTGATCTTCCTCTGGGTCGTTTTCCTGCCAACCTGGCAGAGAACACTTGTTTTGCTAATCTTTCCTCGCCCATTCTGTTTAAGTGACCACACCACCTGAGATTAGCTCTGCTAACGCATTCCTGGATGCCGACATTGTCGAGTTCTTTCCTGATATCCTCGTTTTTAATATGATATTGCCATTGATGCCATCTGTTCATGCCTCTAATCTTTCTCAGGACTCTCATATCTGCGGTCTCTAGTCTTTAGTCAAGTATTTTACTTCTGACCCAGCTCTCAGATCCATAAGTTAAAACTGGTTTGAACACTGTCTTGTATACAGCTAATTTAGTGTTCCGACTAATTTCTCTCTTATTCCATATGAATTTATTCAATTGACTTCCCACCATACCAGCTTTGTTGATTCTGTTGTCTATTTCCATATTTAATTTACCATCTTCAGTAAAAATCATGCCTAAGTAGCTGAAATGATTTACTTGTTCCACAGGTTCCCCGTTCACAACACAGTTGACATTTTCAACAATTCTACCTATTTTCATTGTCTTTGTCTTTTTAATGCTGATCTTCATACCATATCTATTACAGCAGTTATTCAATTTAGTCAGGGAATCTTGCAAACTTGTAGCGGATTTATTTAGAAGTATAACATCGTCCGCATAAAGCAAAGAGCATACATTAACATCTCCAATTCTGATATCATGTTTAATACCACTTTCCTTCATAATGTGATCCATATAGATAATGAATAACAGAGGGGATAATGTACATCCTTGTCTCACACCAGATTTAACATTAAACCATCTTCCTGTACTTCTTTCAATTCTAACCGCCGACTTACAACTCAAATACAGACTAAGTATTGCTTGATATAATGCCCCACTGACACCATATAACTGTAGCGTATTGAATAGCTTCTCTCTTGGCACCTTGTCATATGCCTTTTCCAGATCAACAAAACTTAAATACAGATCTTTGTTATATTCCCATGATTTCTCAACTATTTGTCGTAAAGTGAGGATCTGATCCTGACAGCCTTTATTTGGCCTGAATCCAGCTTGTTCTTCACCAAGCTTTCTTCCACAATTCTTCTCAACCGTTTCTCAAGTATACTTGCATAGATCTTGCCAGGAACACTCAGTAAATGCTTGGTCATCATGCAAAACATGGATGCAAAGTGTACCACTGAGATAAAATTGATATATAACTAAAATAACAAAATAACATGGATATGAAGTTTAATATGGTTGATATATTTCATCCATAATGGACAGCTGGATGGTTAATTAAATTTGTGTAAATTTTAATATTTGTGTATATAATTACTAATTTCTTTTGTTAATATAATTATACTGTTAGAAAAATGGAACTGATTGAATACTTTAAAAAAAAGAAAGAAAGAAATAGTGCATTGTATATATTGTAATTACATATAACATAATTTTTAAACTGAATGAGTACTAAGAGACTGACTTAACTAACTGAAGGATTATCAGAAACAAATATTGTAATTTTAGATATCACAATTGTAGCTTGACAAATAACTTTCAAATCTGAATGTTCTTATAACTTGGTTATATAAGGAGAAAAGGAGAAAAACTTACTTGTTTTGCTCAAAGTGTATAATTTCCAATTTCGAAGAAAAGTACATCAATGATAAACCATAAATGGCAAATTACCTGCTACTGCTTTATGACTTTAGGAACTAGAAGTATAACATAAATAGGTAGTAGATGAATTTTATCACCTGGTATGACACCAGTTGCACTCATTGGAGGCCTGAAGTGGCTTGTAGACACTGCAGGAATTGCAGTTGTTTGAGTTTCTTTCTGGCAAATGTTTTTTTTTTTTTTTTTAAATACCAAAAAAAAAATTTTATCACTGAGCTTACTGCAAAGAATCTTGGATATTGTTTTAACTCTAGACAATTTTAACTGGTTTAATAGATGTATTATAAGTAAAGGATGTCAACAATATGAGAAGACTCTTCGGGTATGAGAACTTGCACTTTTTTTTTTAAATTGATTTCCCTTAGTGTGCTAATTAAAGAAAATAGGAAAAACAAGATTAAAGAGAACAGGCAATATTAAGATTTCTGTCTTTACTCATTATGTTGTTGGACATAGGAAAGAAACTTGTTTACTTTACTTAAAGTGACCAAACTCTATGCCGTATTGGCTCAAACTAAAATATAATGATGGTACAAAATGAAATGTCATGTTAGCTGGCATAATTCGAAGAATGATTTTTCTCTCATTCATTTGCTTCTTTGCATCACAGGAGTAAATCATTGAGAGACAAAGAAATCATGAATTAATCTAACTGTTCTCCTTTGAAAAGAGTGATTAATAAAAAGATATTAAATAATTTAACAAAATCATTAGATAAATATATTGCATAACAAATTACCTTTCTGCAAGGTCATCTAGATGCTGTCCCAAAGCTACTACATTATAATCCTCTCTTTGAGCACATGCATAGATTCGCCCTCGTTTCATGCGGCTACAAAAACTGCAAATAGATGCACACTGTGGTAAAGAAGCAGCTTGCTGCAAAATTCCTATGAAGAAAAATATTTATTTTTTATCTGACAGTTTAGAGTACTATTAAGTTATATTTAAATGTTTGTTTTTTTTTCCTTTAAAATTAAAATTTCCACATAAAATATTACATTCATTACAAAATGAATATAATATAGTGTAACTCAGGAACTTAATAAAAAGAAACCTAAATATTACTTGTTTCTACTTAAATAATATTCTTTTTTTAAAAAAAAAGTATGCACAGCTTTGAAAAGGAAAAAATAAATAAAAATTCTTGCTATCCTAGGCTAAGAGTTAATTAGATTACACTGAATGTTATTTTGCAAAGTGCAACACTTTCAAAGTGCATGTAAGAATTTGAGAATGAAAAATAACCAATATCCAATGATCAAGTTGGAAGTGCAGAGAAAGAACAACTTTTATGGGAAGAGATACAGGTGCTTAAGTCATTGCAAGCACCCTTAAGCAGTGAGTGAGAGAATAATCAAAAAAATGCCAAACATAGAGTCATCTCTAAATTGAGTGGAATAGTTAATACAAGAATATGGGCAGCTGCATACCAAGGGAGGGGGGGGGTACTGTAATGTATGCTAGGAGTAACTGGAATAAAGGGGAGGAGTTTTTGACATTGATTAGTTCAACCTGGTCAATAATTATAGTCATTAATAAGATTTGGTTGAGGAAGGATGGTAAAGGTAATTATAACCAATGACAGAACTGCAGTCAAAAAAAGGTATGAGTTCAGAGATTGAAAGCTATTGATGTGGGATAGAGGTTAACAGGATAAAATACATAATGTTCCAGTACACAGAATGGAAGGAATATTATGGAGGAAAAGAAATGGAATTTATACAGCTACTAAGATATAATTACCTGAGACAATGTGATAGAGGAATTTGAAGTTTGAACATGCATGGATCTGTCAATAACCCAAGTAGATACACTGCCTTTGACTGGGAAGATTGGCATGATCAACATGATCATGCCAATCTAGACCTGGACAATTGCTAAATATGGAATTTCCAGTTAATTAAGGAACTGCGAAACTATAGAAAATGTGATTATTGCCATGCCACTGCTTTAAACTATCTCCTTAGCTTGTTATATCACATGCTGTATAGTTCTGCATATATCCTTAATTAACTGAAAATTCCACTCAACTGACAATTCAGCAATTGTCCATGTTAAGTGCATAATCACTTTGCATGCATGATCTGCAAATAGAAGATGTTAATAGGGCATGGGAGATAGTCAAGGGGATGTTTGAAGGAAACATTATCAGAGTCTATATCCAGAATCAGGAGGAAAAACTAGGAAGGAGCTAGATGGAAAAACTGCATCATTAAGCAGGAGCTATAAAAATGTTGTGGCAAGGAGGGAGATCGGTATGGTATGGAAAGCAATATTCGGTTATGAGAAGAAATTATCTGAGCAGGTCAAAAGATATTTCAAAGAATTTCACCATGTGGCAAGCAAAATGGAAGAATCATCATGAAAAGATAACTTTAATGAGTACTGTGGTAAGGAGGTGACATATGCAGATGAAGGTAAGCTGATGAGTGATCATTTTGCAATGTGTGAGATATCGCAGTGATACATGTGGCATTTACTGATGTGAAAACAGAAGTAGGAAAATTGGAGGTGCTTTGGATATTGAAGAAAGAAGCATAGAAGGAAGCCATAATGTGAATATAGCCATGGGATTCAACAGAATATTAAGCTGTATATTATGAGAATTGCAAGGCAGCACCTCTGACGAGAACGTCTGGTCATAAGGGAGTAAAATAGTTTCACTGCATTAAAGAGGCTCCTACACATGTAGCAAATTAGATCAACAGTATCTCAGGAGTGCTGGTTAATGCACTGAAGAAATTGATTACAGGAAGAATTCAGGAATGGAGAGATGGGGAAATATGATGCTCTGTTGGAGGGTACAGCATAATTTTGTAAATGGTAGGTCATTCCCTATTAATTTACTCACTTTGATAATAAACTGATAGTTCAGTTGGAGATACTGGAAATGCATACATGATGATAGTGATGGATTTTGCAAAGGCATTCAATAGGATACCACATGGAAATATTAGATAAACTGGAAAAAATAAGCATGGATATGAATCTAATGATACAGGCAAGACGGTGACTGGGTAGCTGATGGATAGACATCAAAAAGTAGTAATATACAGAAGGGAAAGGAGACACAGAGAAGATGGGTGACCACCAGGTGCTGCAGTGCTCTACACCTGGGCCACTGCTATTTCTTGTAAATTTCTATATCAAATTTACAAGAAATTATTTAAGGGGAAATTATTCAGTAGTTTGTAGATGGTGCAAAATGGGTAGAGTGATAGTCAATAATGGTGATGTGGAGATTCTGTAGCAAGACAAACAACTAGTAGTATGAACAAAGGACAATATCATCATCATCAAATTCCTGACAGGTATATGATGGTACTACATGAAAAATTTACATCATTACTAACTTCCTATCCACAATTTTCCTCCAAATCAGTCTGTTACTTGTCAAGACCAACATTATCAGATCTTATATTTCTATCGTCTAAGGCACTTCGTACCGTATCAATTCACCTATATCTTGGTCTTCCTCTGGGTCGTTTTGCTGCCAACCCTGGCAGAGAACACTTGCTTTGCTAACCTTTCCTCGCCCATTCTATTTAAGTGACCATACCACCTGAGATTAGCTCTGCTAATGCATTCCTGGATGCGGACAATGTCGAGTTCTTTCCTAATATCCTTGTTTTTAATATGATATTGCCATTGATGTCATCTGTTCATGCTTCTGATCTTTCACAGGACTCTCATATCTGTGGTCTCTAGTCTTTGGTCAAGTGTTTTACTTCTGACCCAGCTCATAGATCCATAAGTTAAAAGCTTGAGCACTGTCTTGTATACAGCTAATTAAGAGTTTGGTTAATTTCTCTCTTATTCCATATAAATTTATTTAATTAACTTCCTACCATACTAGCTTTGTTGATTCTGTTGCCATTTCCATATTTTAATTTACCATCTTCACTAAAAATTGTGCCTAAATAGCTGAAATATTTTACTTGTTCTATAGGTTCTCCGTTCACAATGCAGTGGATATTTTCAGTGCTTCTGCCTAATTTCATTGCCTTTGTCTTGTTATTGCTGACCTTCATACCAACCATATCTATAATAACAGTTATTCAATTTAGTCAGGAATTCTTGCAGGCTTTAGCAGATTTATTTAGAAGTATAACATCATCTGCATAAAGCAAAGAGCTGACATTAACATCTCCAATTTTGATATCAGGTTTAATATTTTCCTTCATAATGTAATTCATATAGAAAATGAATAGCAGAGGGAATAATGTACATCCTTGTCTAACACGAGATTTAACATTAAACCATCTTCTTGTACTTCCTTCAATTCTAACTGCTAACTTACAACTCAAATATAGACTAAGTATTGCTTAATATAATGCCTCATTGACACCATCAACTGTAGCATTTTGAATAGCTTCTCTCTTAGCACTTTGCAATATGTTTTCAAGATCTACAAAACTTAAATACAGATCTTTGTAATAGTCCGATGATTTTTCAACAATTTGTCATAAAGTGAAAATCTGATCCTGACAACCTCTATTTGACCTGAATCCAGATTGTTCTTCCTGAACCTCTTAACCATTTTTCAAGTATACTGGCATAAATCTTACCAGGAACACTCAGTACAGAAATACCTCTGTAATTCTCACATTCAGTTTTATTTCCCTTTTTATATATGGGTATTATGAGAGCTCTACTCCATCTGGAATTTGTTCTTCTGTCCAGGCCCTCTGAACTATGCAGTGTAGCCACTGTAAAACTTTATACCTCCATACTTGAGCATTTTTGGTCGAATAACATCTACTCCAGCTGCCTTTCCACATTTCAGACTTTTGATGGCTTTTTCTGCTTCAAGCATGGATGTGTATTCCTGATTCCATGCCTGGTCAGCGTTTTTATCACGGGACTGTCATCACTGCTACTTTCATTTAGCAATTTTTCGAAGTAATTACCCCATACTTCAAGGATATCTTTTTCTCCAGTTTTCATATCACCTTCATCATCTCTAATTCCTTTTACAGCACTCTTTCCTCCATTTCTGAGCTTCTTCAACAACCTCCAGAATATCTTGCCACCTTCTTGATATTTATTTTCTATATTCTTGCCAAAGTCCTCCCATGACTTTTGTTTTGCCAGTTTTACACACTGTTTAGCTTTCTTACGTTTGTCTCTACATTCTCTAAGAGCACAATCTGACTTATTTGCCAGGAACTTTTGATATGCTTTCTTCTTTTCCTTCACTGCTTCTTTAACTTCCTGTGTCCACCAGGGAGTTCTGATTTTTCTATCCTTGCAGACAACCTCACCACATGCCTCTCTGGCAGAATCAATCAATGTTTTCTTCAGAGCTTGCCACTGAATCTCCAAGGCTTGATTCCTATTCTCAAACGCTTTCATTTTTTCTTCAATAATCTTTGTGTATTTTAGTCTACAGTTCACATCTGAGAGCTGCTCAACTTTTATTTGCTTTAAAACTTTCTTACATGTTATTCTTTTCAATATGAAATTCAATTTTATCCTGCTCAAGACTAAATAATGATCACTTCCAATTTCAATTCCTTTGTACACTCTGGTGTCCTGCACCAGGGAGAAAACATCACTATCAACAATAACATAGTCAATGAGACTTTTCTTATTCCTTGCCTCTTCTCTCCATGTGAATTTGTGCACATTTTTATGTTGGAACATGGTGTTAGTAATAACCAGTCCATGTCCTGAGCAGAAATTCAACAGGTATTTGCCATTATTATTAGCTTTGCTCTTTTCTCCAAATTTTCCCAAAATATTTTTGTATGTCTGACAATCATTTCCTACTCTGCTATTTAGATCCCAACAAGGACCAACTTTTCATTTTTCATTGTGTCGGTTGCTTTTTCTACAGCCTCAAAAAATTCTTCCACTTCTACCTTAGTAGAACCTTCTGTGGGACCATAGACACAAATAAGTCTCATTGTTCAGTTCCCCAATCTGATATTTGTCTATATCACTCTACTTAAAATTGCCAGTCATTCAAGAAGCTTAGCCTCATATTTAGTGTTGAATACAATGGCTACTCCTTTTCCTTGATTATCATTGCCTGAATATGACATTTTGTATTTACTGCACAGAAAGATCTCATCAGTTTTTGTCTTTTTTTGTTTCAGTATTGTGTCGATCTGGTACTTATCCAATTCCTCAGCTAGCTCCATTTCTTTGCCATTCAGGCTTCTTCTTTTGTTGATAGTACCTTGAACTCTGGTGATGTAGAGTTGGGGTGGATTTTAGGATTTGTTCCAGTAGCTGACATTTTGCTGTTTGCCCTGGTTCCCTGGCAAAAACAACAGAGGCCATGTTTAACCAGGTGACACCCCAGCTGGTATGAAATTCTGTCATATTGTACTATCATTTTGTATTTTGGTTTAAGCCAATAAGAATACAATATGGTCAGCTAAATTGCAAATTGATCCCATCCTCGTTCTTTCAGTATCCGGGTAGATACCTAACAGGGTGCACCACAAGAAGGTGAGGATTGGACATTAGATCAGAAGCCCTGATCAGTTTTCCGCATTCCTTTAAAGGCTATGTGGAAGTCTCCTCTCAGTAATACAGCTTTGACCCTTAAGCATCCCACATGGAAAAGTTTATTTTCCCAAAATAAATAATTTCTTCATATTGATTCTAAAAATGAATCAAATATTTTTTGAATTCTTTCTTAGTTGCCACTGCATCTATGACATTACCACCAAAATTTCAGATCCAATCAGAATTCAGAAAACCCACCAGTGTAGTTAAATATGTGCAGACCTAAGGATTTGATTTTATTGTGTTTATGTTAATTTTAAATGTTTTTACCCTCCACATTTATTTATAATGGAAAGTGTTGTGAAAATTAACATGTCATTAATAAATATATAATAATAAATGAATATGTGCCACCAATAAAATATATTATTATTATTATTCAGGCCTCCAAGGAGTCAAAAGACTCATCGAGGGAGGTCCTTTCTAAGACATAAAGTCTGTCAAGACTCATCGAGGGGAGGTCCCCCCCTGAGAAACACAAAGTTTATCATACCACTCCTTAAACCCACTGACCGTTCTCGCTCCCACCACTCCATCAGGCAATGCATATGGGTTTCTTCTAGCATGGCTCGTATACTGATGAACATGTTAATATATAAATAGTTGATAAAATGACTTCAACACTGCTAGTTAAACAGGATAAAAAATTAGCGATAGCATTAAATATATCTTTTATACTGACCAGGTCCATGACTGAACATGAATACATCAGGTGATCCAGCACAATTTTTTTCAAGTGCAGTATATATGATTAAATTAAGCAGTGATGGAATTATCATTAGAGCAAATCAATTTTTCCCGGTTTACTGAAGTTTTTATAATGTCATACTGCAGAGACAGATGGTGTATTGTTGGATGCAAGAATTACAAATTATTAGCAATACATTTATAAACAATGGCTATAGCAAAAATACTACATAAATACTTCATAAAACTACACCTAAAAATGCAAATAATACAGATTACAGTAAAACCATAGCTATTCGTTACATTAAAGAGTTATCAGATAATATAAATAGAATTCTACATCATTACAACCTTAATGCTACTTCACCTATAAAATTAAAAAAACATATTCAATTGCTCCAAGTATCCCCCCACCCCACCCTGGGTGGGGTATACCAAATCCAATGCACCTGTAACTTACCTTATATTGGTGCAACTGGACGCACAATTCCAACCAATCTCAACCATGCACTATGTGACAATATAACAATGCCACACACTGAGTGGTTGAGAAGGCAGAAAACAATGATTGTTTTCTGCCTTTGGACTCAACCTTACCAGAATGTATCACTGAAATAATTCTTATTTACAGAAACATTGATCCACCATAAATTTATGTCCCTTATCTAAGCCTTAGTTCTCCAGAAAGGCTGTACAAGAATAAAGCATACCTTAATTAACTTTCATCTAAAACTCCATCTTTGTCTATTGCTTATACCAAAGCCTAAAACAGCTGCAACAAAATTATCAAAACATTCAGTACTGATTCTGAAAGAGCTGTAGGCAGAAAACTTCCCTTCCTGTAGGCAGAAAACATACCTATTTTCAAAAAACATTCATGCCTTCTGGTCTCAAGTCAAACTTCTGTCCCTGTTACACTTCGATAGTTCTATCACGTCATCACCTTCATAATGTGATGATATGATAAGAGATTAACTGGATATCAAAAAGTTTTCTGATTCTGATGGCATTCCTCTGATTGTTCTAAAGGTCTGTATTCCATAGAGGACTCCTGGTCTATGTCACCTTACACTCTCTTATTCTACTGGTATCTATCTTACATCCTAGAAATCAGTCCACATATAATTCATTCATAAGAAGAGTGACAAATCACCTTCATGCTACACCCAATTTATCTCGCTTCAGTTCTCTCTAAAGTAATGCAAAGAACCATTAACATTAACACTCCATTATCATTACTGCCTTTTATGCTCTTGACTAATTAATGCTAGTATGGATTCTGCCACTGTCAATCAAAAGGGATCTGCTTATTTAATGTCGCCCATCTCTGGATAAATACCATAGTAAAGTGTAGGAAATCTCAAGTGGTTGTTCTTGATATCTCCAATACTTTTAAGCAGGTCTGGCACAAAGATCTATCAAGTAAGCCCCTAAAATGTGGTCTATCCTCTGACTTCTGCAAGCCAGTTAGAAGTAAGAGAGCAGACCAAAGCCAGTTTCTTTTTACTAGAAGCACAATACATGTGAAGGAGGAATGTTCCTTATGTTACTATGCAACTGATGCTGGTATTCTGCAAAACACTGTTCTATCACCCATACACTCCTCCAAACTCCTTGCCTTGTGTTTATCAAGTATGCTGTTCATGTCAATTTTGTCATTTTTGGACAGAGAGAACGCTTTGCTCAGATTAGAATCCAAGAACATCAGGACTACAAATTCCTGGAATCTGATTTCTAGCCTTGTTTATCATGACATTGACACTAGATAGAGTTCTTTGGAATCAAACTAAGATTCTGCACTGAAATCAATTTAAATTTGATAATCTGTTTGATATTCTTGAAAAGCATTACATCACTGTCTGAATCTCAACTTTCCTAATTGCATGCCTATTTTTGGGAAGTACTGTAATCACAATTAAGTATTCATAATTTTATGTATTTATTATTATTATTTTTTTTTGTGTGATAATGAATGAGTTATGTAAATCTGTATTTGAATGAGAAAAAAGAAAGAAAAAAAAACTAACCACTGTTTCTCGTGAACTCTAAATAGTGAAATCTCTTGTTTACTCAGCTGTGACTGAGACAAGAGTAAGTTGTTTATTTACTCGTGTAATACATGCTACATGACATTTGTTCTGAATGTTATTAACTGATTTTCTCTTCTCTTCCTGATGATGTCTGTGTAACAATTCAGGACTTAATAGTACTACATGAAAAGTTATATCATTACAACCTTCCTATCAACAATTGTCCTACAGATTAGCTTGTTATCTGTCAACATTCCAATTTTATCAGATCTTATATTTCTGTCTTCTAAGGCACTTTTTTATTGTATCAGTTCAATTACATCTGGATCTTTTTCCTACCATCCTGGCAAAGAACACTTCTTTAGCTAATCTTTCCTCTTCCATTCTGTTTAAGTGACCATACCAACCGAGATTAGCTCTGCTAACACATTCCTTGATGCTAACAATGTCAAGTCATTTCCTAATATCTTCATTTTTAATATGATATGGCCATTGATGCCATCTGTTCATGCCCCTAATCTTTCTCAGGACTCTCATATCTGTAGTATCTAGTCTTTGATCAAGTTTTATTTCTAACCCAATTCTGAGTTAAAATTGGTTGGAACACTGTTTTGTATACAGCTAGTTTAGTCAATATTTTGACTAATCTTGCTCTCTTATTCCACATAAATTTATTCAGTTGACTTCCTAACAAACCAGAGCTTTGCTAATTCTGCTGTTTTCCAAATTTAATTTGCCATCTTCACTAAAAAGTGTGCCTAAATAGCTGAAATATTCTACTTGTTATATAGGTTCTCCATTCAGTTAATTTTCAATGTTTCTGCCCATTTTCATCGTCTTCGTAATGTTACTGCTGATTTTCATACCATATTAATTACAACAGTTATTCCTTTAGTCAGGGAATCTTGCAGTCTTATACTGGATTTATTTAAAAGTATAACATCATCTGCATACAGTAAAGAGCTGAGATTAACATCTACAATTCTGATATCAGGTTAAATACCACTTTCCTTCATAATGTGATCCATATAGACAATGAATAACAGAGGAGGGAATAATGTACATCCTTGTTGGACATCAGATTTAACATCAAGCCAGCTTCCTGTACTTCCTTCAATTCTAATTGCTAACTTACAACTCAAATGAAGACTAAGAATTACTTGATATAATACCCCATTGACACCATATAGCTGTAGTGTTTTGAATAGCTTTTATCTTGGCAATAAAATTGGAATGTTGACAGATAACAAGCTAATCTGCAGGACAATTGTTGATTGGAAGGTTGTAATGATATAACTTTTCATGTAGTACTATTAAGTCCTGAATTGTTACACAGACATATGGCATATGCAAAAGGTCATATGTCTTTTGCACGTCTACAAAACTTAAATACAGATCTTTGTTATATTCCCATGATTTTTTAACTATTTGTCATAAAGTGAAAATTTGATCCTGTAAGTATCTATTTGCCCTGAATCCAACTTGTTCTTCACCAAGATTTCCTTCCACAATCCTTCTCAAATGTTTCTTAAATATGCTTGCATAAATCTTATCAGGAAAATTCAGTAGGGAAATACCCCTGTAATTCTCACATTCAGTTTTATTTCCTGTTTTGTATATGGGTACTATGAGAGCTCCACTCCAATCATCTGGAATCTGTCCATCTGTCCAGGCCTTCTGAATATTCAGTGCTGTCACTGCAAGACTTTTATATCTCCATGTTTGATCATTTCTGGTCTAATTTCATTACTCCTATTGCCTTTCCACATTTCAGGGGCTTTTGATGGCTTTTTATACTTCAAATACAGATACATATTCCAGCTGGAATTCCTGTTGAGTGTTTTCTACCACCATGCCGTCACTTCTTGTTGCATTTAGCAATCTTTCAAAGTAATTACTCCATACATCAAGAATATCTTTATTCTCAGTTTCATGCCTCTTTTATCATCTCTAATTCCTTTTACAGTATTTTGTCTTCCATTTCTGAGCTTTCTCAATAGTCTCCAGAATAAATTACCACCTTTCTGATATTTATTTTTTATGTTCTTACCAAAGTCTTTCCATTACTTTGGTTTAGCCAATTTTACAGAATGCTTTAATAATGAGTTAATAATGGTTAATAATTTAAAAAAGTTAATAAATAATGAGTTAATAATGGTTAAATAGAAATACATAACCTTCTACAAAAAAAACTTACTAAATGTCTAGCAAAAAAAAAAAGAAAGAAAGAAGGCATTGTTGGAAGACCACTCCATACCAGAACCATATTTAAATAAAGAACTGCTGTAACCCACATGCAGGATTACAGCATATCTAATCTTGTCAAAATACTTCTAGACTATATCAATAAAAAAAGTCACACCTTTAATTGCAACAATATAGTGTTCTGATTATCTTTAAGCAGTCAAAATATCTGAAAGGCAGACCAAAATGAACAATATCCAAGTATATAAAAAGTATATTGCAACTGGCCACAAGAAGTTGACTAATCCATAGAACTCTCTGAACCAGGGAACACATCAACAATGTCACACACTATTATGTTGATAAAGACACGACATATACATGTATCCATGGAAGGTTTTCCAGACTTTAGGTCATGAAATGGATTAGATTTTTGGAGGTGATACCCGCAATATTTGCAACATCTGTATTCCATTATTATACTTTAATAATGGTCCAGAATAGACCATTATTAAAGAGTTTTCCAAGAATCATATCAGATGGTATCGTGAATCAAGGAATCAAACCATATGATTGGAAGGCACTAATAAAACTCCAGCTGGTTCACCAATGCTATGAAAATCTTCATTTGTGTTCATTTGTGTTTCATCTTAATTACATAGGATTTCTTCAGGTGTAAGAGCAAAAAACTAGTAGCCAAGCAGTAAAATTGTGTACTGTTGTGCATGTTTGCACATTCATGTAAATGCATTTAGTTAATGATGGCTAGGATGTATTCAGACAAGTCGATACTTTGGGTTTATGTTTAGATATTTTGGATTCAATGCCACTTCTAAAAATTCCCACATTCTTTTCTTGGTTATGTCGTAGCAATGGTGCAATAGTTCAGACTTATAACAATTTATATCTCAGTGTCAAAGCATCTTATGGGTCAGCTGAAGTGTGATAACAAAGCTGAGGCCTCTCTTCTTCCTTGGTATTCAATATCTCAGATGTATTCTTCAATGCATTGCTTCATAAATTTTTCTGTCTATCCATAGTAAGATGATCTACATTCAACAATAGCTAGTAAACACCAGGATATTTTAGTGGGCCATGTCAAGGTTCTTTGGATTGGAGTAGTGATCTCATCCTGATAGGGAGTGACTATTGTTTTCATGTCATGTTCTCTCAGTATTTTTGTAAGTTTTATGGAAATGGATCCAATATACATGGAAGAGTGATGAAGCCTATGCCTCAAATCTTGTGTTGGGTAAGCAGTCTTGAGACAATACATTTATTGCAGCTATTTTGCACAAAAGTATTTTTTAAATATTGGAGTTTTTAGCCAGTTCATCCTCGTCAGTAATGAGTTGGTTGCTCTTGCTTTTAGTGTTGAAATAATGCCTAATTTTTGAGGCCTGTAATGACAGGAAGAGGCATATAGATATCTGTCAGTATGCATATGTTTTTGAAATATAGAGACTTTTAATTTACCAGATTCTTTAGTTAGTCAAAGATCCAGAAAAATGGAAGTGAACAATTAGATTCTAACTCATGGGTAAATTTTATGTTAGAATGTTGGCAATTGAGGGACTACAGAAAATTCAAAAATGAAGATAGACTATTGGTACCAGATTAGGAACATATCATCAACCTACCTTTTCCATAATTTTGGGTTTATAATGGTATTCTTCTAGGACTTTTTTTTTAATGCTTCCATATAAAGATTTGCTAAAATTGGCAAAAGAGGACTGCCCATGGCTAGACCCAAGTTCTGTTTATGTGTTAAGTTTTTGTACTTGAAATAGAAGAAAAACAATATTTAAGACATGCCCATAACCTTCTTTGAGAATTTACCTTATATCAAGACAAGAAGATCCTTGGTAGAAATGTGGTTAACAAATTTACTATATCAAAGTTTGCTAGAATGTCATGTTCATCAAGGATGATATTGCTGATGCTGGAAAGAAAATGCTTGGAGTTTTTAATAAAGGACAGAGATTGTCCTGTCAAGACCTAATAGTTAATTTCTCAACTAATAAACAATTTGCCAGAATGGATCTTCTTGCTTACCACCTACTTGTGGGCAAATGCCATGCAAAAGATGCAAGTGACTCTTGACCTCACTGCACTGCAAATATATCAAGTTTAAATGTTTTCATAATAGTTTTAAAATACTGTCACACAAAATGAAAAAATATGTTATAATGCTCTTTTTTTTTTACATCAGACTTGAAGATTGCCAAAATAAAACAGTGAAGCACACTGGTCACAATTAGTTGTCACTTGTTTTTATTACATAAGATAAAGTCCTTTTAATTTTAAAATATTAGCTAGCTGGAAGAATAAACAGTCAGATCACCGGCAATCCAAGCTTTAAATACTGCCCATTGAAAAAAAAAAAAAAAAAAACATGATGCTATGTATTTAAAATAAAGAGACGATAGGCTTCATTTCGGCGATGTAAACATTATTTAAATTAAGGGGGATATTAAATCCCACATCGTTTTAAAACCAAATAAGAAACTCAAAGATCGGAATCAGAGTTTCATGCCAAATATAGTAACTATAAAAGTATCTAAATACTTTTATAGTTACTTATATAGTTACTATAAAAGTATCTAAATACTTTTATAGTTACTATATTCGGCATGAAACTCTTTGATTCTGATCTTTGAGTTTCTTATTCGGTTTTAAAACAATGTGGGATTTAATATCCCCTTAATTTAAATAATGTTTACATCACCGAAATGAAGCCTACTGGCTCTTTATTTTAAATAATTTATGGGTGCACCTTTTTGGCAACTCGTATAGCAGAGTATATAAGTTCTTTTCGCTATACCCTTAGTATTATATTTGGTCTAGCTACTCACTGATGAGATCTCAATAAAGATCGAAACCGGTCTGGGTAGTGACCTCCCACCATAACATAATGTATAACATCATACATCTCCTAGGAGATGGGTTTTACATTATGTGAAATACTAAGAATAGTGATCAGAACTTTCTCCACTTTTGCTGTGAGTTGCCCTAGTTTGTACTACGTACTTGAACTACATGCTTTAGCTTACGCTAGTAGTCGCCGATACTTTTATAGTTACTATATTCGGCATGAAACTCTTTGATTCTGATCTTTGAGTTTCTTATTTGGTTTTAAAAAAATGTGGGATTTAATATCCCCTTAATTTAAATAATGATGCTATGTCATTATAAAAAAGTTTAAAATTACTTTTTCTAAAATCTGTAGCTATTCTTAAAATCCATTCTAACTTTAATAAATATGGATATGTAAACCTCTCAAAGACAGGGGAAACTGCAATTTTAAGACCTCTCAACTAGAAAGTGAAGACTTTCCTAAGACTAAGTTTAGCTATTTTCACTTCCTCTGCATTGCCTGTTATAAACATTACTTTTACACTGTATCCTGGACTCCATGATGACAAAACATCAAGCATGAGCAATTCAAAGATGTCTGAATGGAAGTTGGAATTACCAGAATAAGTGTGTTACAAAAGTCTTTGCTATAGCAGCCAGATGTGCTCAAATACATTTCGTAACATGCCTCCATTCAAATTACCACTACATGGCCTTGACAGTTACTGTAGCTACAAAAGTTAAGCAACAATAATTAAACTTTTTAGTACTGTTATTACTAATTTATGATGAAATATTCTAAAAATCTATGAAATACACACACACACACACACACACACACACACACACACACACACACACACACACACACACACACACACACACACACACACACATCTATAAAAAAGAAAAAAAATCCACGTGATGAAATTTCTGGATTATAAATTCATCACCTCAAAATACACTAGAATCACCTAATTAATGTCAATTATAAATAAAAATAAAATAATTTACTTACAAAAATGTTTCCAACTTCTGAACCAAATAATCACAATTTTTATAAATATTTATTTCCTCATTCCAATTCTAATCCCTTATCCAAACCAAGCTTTTCCAAGATTTCCAATGCCCCTTCACAAGAGGATTAAGTATATTATAGCTAACAAACATCAAAATTTATCCTCATTTTTTGGCCCATACTAAAGCTTGAAATGATTTCAAGCACATACAGTGGTATACTTGGATTTTGCAAAAGCTTTTGACAGACTGCCACATGACAAGCTGTTAAATAAATTGAAACGGATGAAAATGATAACAGACCTCTGAGTTGGATCAGTGACCGGCTGTCAGATCTTTGAATTGCTCATGCTTGATGTTTTGTTATCATGGAGTCCAGGATACAGTGTAAAAGTAATGTTTATAACAGGCAATGCAGAGGAAGTGAAAATAGCTAAACTTAGTCTTAGGAAAGTCTTCACTTTCTAGTTGTACATGAGGGTGCAGTATCCTGAAAGAGAAAGGTCACTAGTGGTATGCCACAGGGATAAGTTTTGGGATCACTGTTGTTAAATTTGTATATTAATGATATTGGGATGGATTTAACTGGTAATATGCAACTGTTTGCAGATGATGCAAAATTGGGGGAGAGCAATGCAGAGTCAAGTAGATGTTATGGCCTTACAGGAGGACTTGAATAGATTGCATGAATAGGCATGTAAGTGAAGATGTCAGTTAAACGTTGCAAAGTGTAAGGTTTTGAAATTTGGTAAGCAACGATGGGATGCATAGTATACACTTGGCAGGGAAACGTTAAAGGACATAGAGGGAGGAGATAAGAGATCTGGAAGCAGTGGTGAATAAAGACCTGAAATTCAGAGGCCACATTGCACAAGTTGTGAAGGCATAACATCAGATAATGGCAATGATGTGGAGGATCCTGACATGCAGAAATAAAGAGGTTATGATGTCATTATACAAGGCCTTGATCAGGCCTTACATGGATTATTGTGCACAGATTTTGTCACTAGGTAGTCATAGTGATGAGGATATATTGAAAAGGTGCAGAGAAGATTAACAAAGGTGGTCAGTGGTCTTTGAAATGTGGTGTATGAGGACAGATTGAAAGAATGTAAGTTGCAAAGCTTCATGAATAGGAGGAGGGGGGGGGGAGGGATATGATTGAGACATATAAGCTAGTCAGGGATTGTTATCAGGTTGACATGGAAGAGATTTTTCATAAAATGGGAGGGGGTAGAACAAGAGGCCATTGCTGGAAACTGTATAAAGAGGGTGTGAGCAGAGGAGTGTAAGGACCAGGTTCTTTGCATGGAGAGTGGTTGGTGAATGGAATGCATTGTGTTGGGAATGTAGACACATTGAATCAGTTTAAGGCACAGTTAGATGAGCTTTGTGCAATAGTGTGTACCTCCCAAGATGAGTTTCTGACTCCATGGAGGCCAGATGTTAATAATAATACTTACAGTACATTCAAAACTGATCGAGAAACAGGAAAAAGCAGGAAACCTGTATGGTAGATATGTTTTCTGATATCTGGCAAAAGCTACTGGACATTAGCTTTTGTCTAAGTATGCTTCCATCTATTTTGCAAGTGGATAGTTTCACTGCTTTTATATTAATTCCAATTCTTGCATTACTGATCACAGTAAACATCCTCCTGCCATTCCAAATTCACAATATTTCAACAGAGAGAGAAAGATATATACGGACAAACTGGATGCCAAAAGGTCTTATGGTTCTGATGACATTTTCCCAATTGTTCCAAAGGTCTATGCTCCAAGGTTTGATTTCTGTTTCATTTCAGCTTTTTATTGGCCTTATTCTGCTGGTATTTATTATGCAGTCTGAAATTTATTATGTGGTTCAAAAATCTATTCCTAAAAAGGGTAATAAATTGTCATCATCAAATTATGATACTTCTCTTCTTCTTCTTCAACCTTTTGGTTCTGTCCACTGCTGGACAAAGGTCTCCCCCATGATTTTCCAGATCACTCGGTTTCTGCCTCTCCCATCCATCTCACTCCTGCAATTTGTTCCAGTTCATCCCTCCACCTTCTTCTCAGTCTTCCTCTTTGTCTTGCTCCATCCATTGGTCTCCACTCTGTTGTTTTTTTAGTCCATCTTCCATCACTGCATCTGGCAATATGGCCAGCCCATCTCCACTTAGATTGTTTAATGTATTTTACAATATCCATGACACCTGTTTGAGATCTTATCCAGTATTTGTCTTCCTATCTCTTAATGTTATTTTTAGCATACTTCTTTTCATGCAATGTTGTGTTGTTCTTAGCTTTTTGTTTAGGGCTTCTGTTAAAGTCCATGTTTCTTCTCCATATGTTAGGACAGGAAGTATGCACTGGTTGAAAGCTTTCCTTTTTAGACTCATAGGGATGTCCCTTCTGAATATGTCTCTCATTTTCCCATAAGCCATCCATCCAAGGTGAATTCTTTGTACAATCTCTTTTCTTTGGCACTCCTCAAAGGATAACAATTGGCCCAAATACACATATGAAGTAACTTGTTCTATTTCATGGTTTTCAACTTTGACAGTTCTATGGTTAATATATTTATTCATCGTTATTTTTGTTTTTTCTCTATTTATTTTTAATCCAATTACTTTGGAGGCTTCATTTAGCTGATTTAGCCTTTCTTTGAGATCTTCAAGATTATCTGCTATTAGGACAATATCATCTGCAAATTTCAGATGATGCAGCCTTTCTCCATTTATGTTTATTCCTTCTGTTTCCCAATCAAGGCTTCTAAAGACTTCCTCTAGTGCAGCTGTAAATAATTCGGGAGATATGGTGTCACCTTGCCAGATGCCTTTTTGTATTGGGAACTTTCACTGTTTTTATATAATTTAATTACAGAAGTTGAATTATTGTAAATATGTTTTAGTGTTTCAATATATGGTTTCTCAGTTCGTTCCCTGGGTTTCAAGTGCTTTTAATTGAATCAAATGCTTTTTTGTAGTATCAGACATAAGGGTTTATTGTATTCAATTGATTTTTCAATGAGCTGTCTTAATGTGTGAATATGGTCCAAAGTATTGTAATTCTTTCTAAATCTAGCTTGTTCACAGGATTGCATTCCCTCTAGTTTAGATTTTATTCTATTATTTATAATTTTTGTGAAAACTTTATATATGGTGGGGAGTAGGCTTATAGGTCTGTAGTTTTTAATTTCTTCCTTATTGCCTTTTTTAAAAATTAATATTAGAAGTGAATTGTACCAATTTTTTTGGAATTTTTCTCTGTTTTAGGCATTTATTAAAGAGTTTAGTCAGCTGTTTGATGACAGGGCTTCCTCCCAGTTTAAGAAGTCTACCATAATTCCATCTTCTCCTGGGGCCTTTCCATTCTTCATTTCTCACAGTGCCATTCCTACTTCGTCTTGTAAGATCTCAGGGGCATCTCAAGATCTCAAGTTTTTCCTCATTTGAGTTATCCATAGATAATTCTTGGATGTCACAGTCTTTGTCTTCATAGAGTTCAGTATAAAATTCCTAAATTCTTTTGATTATTGCATCTCTATTTTTTATAAGTTCACCATTTTTTCCTCTTACTTCTTCGAACAAAGGAAATAGCTCCAACTGATAATGTTCGTCTTAGGACATTCATATTACTATTGTTTTCTATTGTTTCTTTAATTTTCCTAGTATGACATGATCTAAGTTCATGTTTCATCCTTTTACGTATAGTTTTATAAATTTCTGCATATTCTATTTTATTGGTGTCATTCAAATCTCTTTTCATATCTCTTCTTTTCTTCATCAGATCTAAGGTTTCCTGTCTTAGTTTTACCTCTCTTTGGTGCCTTTTTACACCTCCTATTTCTAGTGCACAATTCAAGATAAATTTTGTTAATATTTCATTAGTATCATTGATGGTAGCAGCTGTGTTTAACTTTTTTAGTTCATTTTTGAGTGATTCTCTATAACAGCTTTTATTGTGGTAGAGGTTTTGTAGATTCACTAAATTGGACTTTTTTCTTATGAGTATTTCGTTCCTATTTTTTGTTGATCCATACTTTTGCCCTTACTAGTCTGTGGTCACTTCCTGTATTAAATCTATTAAGCACTTCGGTATTATTTATTATATATCTTCTGATGGAGAGGATGAAGTCTATTTCGTTGTAAGTTTGTCCATTTGGGGTTCTCCAAGTCCATTTTCAGTTGATTTTCTTCTTGAAAAAGCTGTTCATAATAAAGAGGTTATTTTCTTCTGTGAATTCATTAAGTCTTTCTCCTCTTTCATTCCTCTGTCCAAATCCAAATTTACCGATGGAGTTCAGATAGTCATCTCTGCTTCCAATCTTGGCATTAAAGTCACCCATTATAATATGTAGAATTCTTTAAAATTATTTAATGTGGATTCTAATGTTTCATAGAAATCTTCTATCTCTTCATCTGGATGGTCCATATTTGGGGCAAATACTTGTATAATTTTCAGTTGGTATCTTTTATTTATGAAGAGACTTAGTTCAGCTATTCTTGATGTTATTTTATTAACAAACAGGACACTGTCCTTGATTGTTTTATTTATTAGGAATCCTACACCACCAGTTGAGTTTCTGTCACATTCACAGTGGTAGAGTAGATGTCCATCTTTTAATCGCATGAGGGTTTCTTCTTTCCTTCTTATCTCTGAAAGGCCCACAACATCCCATTTTATATGGTCCAATTCCTTCAACAGTTCTTCCAATCTATCATCATCCCGTAGAGATCAGCAGTTATATGTTCCTACTAATATCCTTCTATCATTGTGCACTGTAGGTGGACTCATTGTAGCTAGTGGAGATTAGCATATTTTTCGACCTAGATCCTCTGCCTAAGTCCAGGACACGTCCCTTTTTATGCTGGACGACGGACAAGCCAGTATGTAATTTTCCTATTTTATTCATCATTTGCATTATCTTCATGGGGAGGTATTTGGCCTTATAGCACCACACTGGCCAGACGGGTTGGTTCCTCACAATACTGCATAAGATGAAATGACACAGCAAAATAGGAAAGATTCACTCCTAGCCCTCGAATACTCTAATAGCATTGGGGGTAAGGAGCAAGAAGAGAAGAAAGAAGCAAGGAAGGAAGAGGAGGCACCAGTCTACAGATAATATAACAGATGTATATTACATGAAGTAAGGCATGGTCCAGCATCAGGTACCTCGGGTTTGCCATGCCCGTACTCACTAAAGTGAGCCCCTGAGGATATGATACAATTACTCTTAATTCAATTCTTTTTAAGTCATGAATAAGAAACATGAAGTCTGTGTTTATTAGCTGAGAACCTTTCAACTAATAAACAATTTGCCAGTATGGAATTCTTGCTTATGTCATCTACTTGTGGGAAAATGCCATGCAAAAGATGGAATAAACTTAAGTAGTTACTCCTGATATCATTAATTCCATTTGATTGGGATGGGAGAATAAAGGTCCATTACATAAGCTACCATCTTATTGTCTGCCTTTTGACCTCTATCCCAATGGCTTCAACAGGCCTTTAAGGCCCACATCCTTCCAAGCATGCTTGGATTTCGTAACCGAAATACAAGGATAGAATGGTCACTCCTAATGCCTCAAGGTATTCTTGGCTGTATCTTTATGTGTTCACGGGGCCGGTTTGCCTGCTTGCGGGATGAAAAACACCAGATAAACTGGCGAAAAAAACCCTACTGCCCGCGCCCAAGACCGGCTAACTTGGCTATGGCTGAGGAAGATCCTTCAGCTCCTCACGTCTCCGACGGGAATCGAACCTAGGACACTCCTTCCCCAGGCATATGGTTGCAAAGCGCAAAGCCACTAGGCTAACCACACGGATGCCTTTTGACCTCTGGGTTAAGGAAATTAAAAACCATAAGTTAAATTAAAAACTAAAATGTATTCTAAAATTCGAAAATTTTATGTTTTCCATTTATGGAGGGCATTATGCCTTCTTGTGCAAAACTTTAAAACATACCTTGCTCCTCATAAAAATAAGGAACTCCCAGTGCAGCTAAATAGTCTTTAAGAGGACTAGGATCATAAGAAGGGCTTTTTGGATCAACTGTAATAGCTCCAATAGTGTAGTGAATATCCTGAATAAATAAAACCATACAAGAGATGAATATAAATCATTTAATAAATTATTTTGAGTATAGTATACATAAGTGTAATGGAAAAATGAATGCACAAAAATCATATTGTTTATTGAAAATATTGAAAATAAACAAAAAAATATACTTCATATTTCAAAGCATTAAAAGAGTCATACAAAAAGTACAAAATCTGCTTCCTAACTTTTAACTCCTCTCAATTCTAACAGAGTGCCAGTTAGACTACAACCCAAAATTAAACTTGGAACTTTTAGCTATTTTTAATATAATATAATAACTATACACAGAAAATCCAATTCTTCATGTGAAATTCTTAGAATAAAAATGTCTGTATATTGTAGAAAGTTTTTTACTTGATACTTAAAGATACCAAGAAATTATATAGTTGGTTTTAATCCTTTTTCCCAATGAAGCAAAACAATGTTTTGCACGTGAAATATATTCATGTCTGAGCTACTTGTATATAGAAGCTAATGACTACATATCACTTGCCTTAGTATGTATTCCATAATGCAAAGCACCCCCCCCCCTTTCAGACATGCATAATGCAATATATAATGGGAAGGGCCACTACCCAGAAGAGAGATATCAAGTTGAAGTAATGCAGAAATCATACATATCTCGTAGACAAGTAGACAAAAGGTGCTTGATCTTATTAATAAAAATCTCTGGATGAGAGAAAGATGTAGAAAGTTTTTTACCTTGGGTTTATTATATGTTAAAGATACCAAGAAATTATATATTTAGTTTTAATCAATTTTCCTGAGGAAAACAAGTATATAATTTCTTGCTATCTTTAACGCATAATAAACCCAAGGTAAAAATATTTCTACATCTTTCTCTCATCCAGAGATTTTTATTAATAAGGTCAAGCACCTTTTGTTTCCTTGTCTATGAGATATGTATGATTTCTGCATTACTTCAACTTGGTATCTCTCCCAGGTTTGGCTCCCACTGATGAGACCTCAATAAAGGTCAAAACCAGTCTGGGCAGTGGCCTTCCCACTATGCATTGCATTATACATGTCTGAAAGGGGGTGTGCTTTGCATTATGGAATACATACTAAGGCAAGTGATATGTAGTCATTAGCCTCTATATACAACAAGTAGCCCGGGCATGAATATATTTCACATGCAAAACATTGTTTTGCTTCCTTGGGAAAAAGGATTAAAACCAAGTATATAATTTCTTGGTATCTTTAATGTATGTCTGTATATTGTTATTATTGTTGCTAATGTCATGAAGGGTAGCAACATCATAAACTGATGAACCCATATTCATATTTTATATTTTCTCAGTAAATGCAAGCTTTTGCACAAAGCATCTTCAAGATTAGGTTACTTGTGTGTGTGTGTGTGTAGAGGCTGTTGACTTCACATAACAGCTTCAGTATCCCCCATAATATAAAGCATACTTCCTTTCAGACGTTTATATAGTTTATGCCTGATAGGGAGGGGTCACTACCCAGACTAGTTTTGACCTGAGGACTCATGACTGGAAGCCCAGATCCAAAAGGATACTAAGGTTGAATTAATGTAGAAGTCATATTTTCCATAGCTGCATCATTTCAACCATGGTATCCTTCTGGAACTGGCTCCCATTGAGATGAGACTCCAATAGTAGTCAAAACTGATCTCAGTGACCCTTCCCACAATGCTCATGCATAGTGGGAAGAGTCACGTACCCACAAGAAAGTGTCTTTTGCATTATGGCAGCCTTATCTCAACCCTCTTTCATGTGTGCCCCATTTTTTAATAATAGTTTTTGTGGCACCCCCTCCCCCATCTTCTCCCCTTGTAATTCTTGTGTTCAGACACTGACAAAACCAATAAAAGTTAGCAAAAAAACAAAATAAAACTAGGAATTAATTAAAATTTTAATTAAATAAATCTTTCAAAAATTGTATAGATCTGGCATCACTGCACAGACCATTGAATCATATTTGCCTTTCGGAAATATTCACGATTTCATCACGGGAAGTCTTGAATGTTCTAGAAATGTTTCTGCAAATATAAATAAGGCTTGAAATGGCAAGACAGCAGTAATGCTACAACAGTGACCAACAAACAATGAGAAGTCAATGGTCAGTGTTATTTTACTCCTATTCACAACGACCGTGATACATGGTATAAAAACAATCTTTTCTAGTGTAGAAAAATGGATAAATTTTTAATTGGAGATGAGTATATTTTGCAATATTGATATGTTCCCATAAGCGTAACTAGTTTATTCAATACAGTGAATTTTATACATTTTATTATTTTATTTCCAGAGTGTATTTTATGTTTTTGTTTTTATATTGTTTTTGTGTCAATAAATAGTTTCATTAAATGCTTTTGTTACAATAAAGTAATTTTTCTATGATTTCCACTTTCTTTGCCCCCCTTAGGTGTTTTGTGCCCCATAGGTGCCTCATAATTACTGCATTATGGAATACTGAGGCAACTGATGTGAAGATATTCCATACGCAAACTTTGTTTGCTTATTTTTGACTAAAGGGGTAAACAAGAATAATTTCTTGGCAAGTACAATTTATTTTGTAACCAAGTGAAAAAATAAAAAATCTTTCTACTACTACCAACATGTGTCAGTTTAACGCTTATGAGATAAAAACCAGAGCACCAGAAAGGTAAAATTTTAAAAAAATCAGTCTAAAAGAATGCAAAAACATAGCACAAGAAGTGGAATTTTCTGTCAAGAAGGGGTATATGTAGAACTACAAGACAGGTGGGTGATTATGACAAGACAAGGAGGAAGCTTGAAGAGGCCATGGCATAAAAAATTTGTAAGGGGGGGTGGGAGGAGATGTTAGCAGTACATGGGAGATAGTCAAGGGTACCTGGAGGAAACAATATCAGATTGTATACTCAAAGCCAGGAAGGCTAATCAGGTAAGCGTTAGATGGATGAGGAGTATCATTAAGCAAGAGCCACAAAAAAAAAAGTGTTGTGAAGGGTATATAAGGAGAAAGGTGGCCAGCAAGATCATGAACAGTACAAGGGTTAGTCACCTTATCTGCCTAACATGGCAAGGGATGCAAAATCAAATTATGAGAAAAAACTAACCTGAGCATGCCAAAGGAAATATCAAAGAGTTCTTTCATTATGTGGCAAGTAAGAGGAAAAATTACTACAGAAAGGATAACTTTAACAAGTACTAAGTAGTGAGGTGACTTAAGTAGATAAAATACTTGAGTTACTGAGTGATCACTTTGTAAGGGTATATCATCCAAATGAGGTTACTGCTGTGACAGGGACTGATGTAAGAACAGAGGTGGATAAACTGAAGGTTCTTAGGCTATTGTAGAATCTCAATATAAATATGATTGTGGGATTAGATGGGATGGATATCAGCTTGCATTTTATGAGAATGTACAAGGGAATTGTGAATGCCTCTGACTAGGCTCTTTAATTTAAGTTTCAGCTCTGACTGAGTCCCAAGGAAGAGGAAAAATATTTCCTGCAAAAAAGGGGGTTTCTAATGTTGCAGTAGCAACATTCTAACTTTGCATAATTTAACAACGTTGCAGTATTATAGACCAATGAGTATTTCAGGAGTGGTAGTACAGGTACTGGAAAAGATGCTCAAAGAGAGAATTCAGAAATGAGTGGATAAGAATATGATATGCTATGAGGGGCAGCATGGCTTTATGAAGTGTCAGCCATGCCTCAGTAATTTACAACTTTCTCCTGGAGTAGAATCCAGGGGAAAGCATGTGACTGGTGCTGTGCCATAAGGCTTGCTGCTAGGACCACTGTTGTTTAATTTGTACATAAATGATCTAGGAAATTTGTTGTTTGCTGATTATACAAAATTGAATATGATAACAGTACTCAATGCACTGTTACCATATGGGCAAAAAATAATGGATGTCAGTTTAAAGTGGAGAAATGTAAAGTTATGCATTTTGGAATGAATAGATTACAAGCTGTGCACCACAGTGACTGAACTAGATGATGCTAGGAATTTGGGGATGGTAGTAGATAGAGAGATGAAGTTTAGAACACATACTGCAAAGGTTGCTCATAGGATTCCTTGGCTATTGAAGAACACACAAGTAGAGATAAGAAAGTTGTTATTCCTCTTTATAAGGCCTTGAAATTCTACATCTGGATTATTGAGAAACCTAGGTCTGGTCACTTGGGTTTCTTGAGGATGATGAAGTAGTGGAGAGGATCCACAGGCAAGCAACCAAGATGGTGAGTGGGCTGTGGAATGCTCTCTATGAGGACAGATTGAGGATTTGTGGGTTGCACAAGTGGGTTTAAAGGTGAAAAAAAAGGGAGGGGAGTATGATAGAAACATTTAAGTTACTTAAAGAGTTTTATAGGATTAATGCAGAGGAAATATTTCAGCACTTGGCTAGAGAGAGAAGGAGGTCATCCTTGACAGTTGAGTATAAGTGTGGTTTAATAATGGTAATAATGGTGTGAGGACAAGATTTTTCACTTGGAGAGTGGTGAATGAATGGATTGCTAGAGTCAGTTGTGAGTGTTCTGTCTGTTAATGGGTTCAAGGAGAGGTATGATAGATGTGTAGATAGTTTGGGTCTCCAACAATGAGTCTTTGGATTACATGGAGGTGCCTGTATAATAATAATAATACTGTGCTAAATTAGATAATTATTATATGTAAGAATGGAAAGGGGTGCTTAAGGGTCAAAGCTGTATAACTGAGAGGAGACCCCCATCTATTTTATTGTTTGCTTTCTGTTCTTCAAAGTGGATCACTAGTTTTCTCTCTCTTGAGATGACCATGTGTTATGATGATTATTTCCATTTTTTGCATTTCTCTATCAATACTGAGGTACTCCTAGGGTTTTGTGCTTTCGCTTACACATTACCTCCAAATGATTCAACCTTCAAGATCTTCTACAACCATTGTCAAAGATGATCTCCTTACTATCTCAAGTGGTGTGAGAATAATCTCATCAGACTACCAAAACATACTCCTATCTTAACATATATTAATGCCATTCTTTCACTGACCACAAATACTATCCTATCCCATTTTGCTGATGACAGTATACTCCATCTTTTTCAATCAACAAACCTTGTAGTGCTCAAATGATTTAAGTTTCAAGATCTTTCACAACCAGTCTCATATGAATGAGGTGAGAACAACCTGAGAGATTCCATACTACCAAAACACAGTCCTGTTTTAACATCAAAAATCTTCTGCTGCAAGTGAATAATCCTACTGCAGCATGCTTTGCTCAGAGGGAGGTCCAAGTACAGCAACATATGGAGACATCATCCAAGGTTATGCTTTGATTGGAGTCTGGACATGAACTGTGTGGAAGTGACCCCCCCCCCCGCAACACACATACACTGCATGGCCCTGCTATTTAAATTTTCGAATATTTTACTTATAACCATGATTCATTATTCATTATAATGATTTCCAGTATTCTTATAAATATTTTAGTGATTCAACTAGTTTCTCACACAAATATGGCATGCTTCTTCAGGAAATTAATAATTACTGTTTACATAACTATTATTTTTGAGGAAATTACCAAGTATAGTGAATATACTTTGTGCTGTCAGTTAAATGCACGATGAGTCTGCTGACTGCATGGAGAGTGCAATAATAATTATAATAACTTTAATTAATACTTCCAATATTTTTGCAAAGTCAAATTGCTATCATCAGGGAATACAGACCAATAATATGTGCACACAGGCACTAACACTGGGTAAATGAGGTCTTTAGTCAGCCCTGAGACCCTTTCCATATCCTAAAGAAAGGCAATCAAAGTGTTGGGCCTAGAGTCCTAAATGGCAGTGTCTAGTGGGCTAAATTGGATGGTCTTGGCTATTAGACTGTTGATGTGTGGATTACCACTTCCTAAATTTGGGGCAGTTTCATGCACCTATATTTGTTGAGTATTGGAAAATTTCTCAGGACTAAGGGAGATTAGAGGAATAGCTTCTCATATTCGTATTTGCTGCAGTATAGCAAAGTGGCCCTTTTCCAGCATATTCCATTATATATCCAAAGCATGGTCAGAAAGTCCAAAGTGGATGTAATGGTGGAACCAGATGTAGTCCATGTGTTCAGAAATTCTGATATTTGTTGTCCTGCCTGTTAAGCCAAAGTATGACACTTGCAACTCCAAGAAACCTAAGTAAGGACCTGTCAGGTCTAGGAAATTTGGATGGTCTTTGGTCAGCCCTGAGACCCTTTCCAAACCCTAACAAATTTGAGTGCATGAAACTGCCCCAAATTTTGGAAGTGGTTTTTTTTTCACTTAGTTATACTATAAATTAAAGATGCCAAGAAATTATATTCTTGGTTTAATCCTTTGTCCAAGTGTAAGCAAACAAAGTTTGCACATGAAGTATGACTGGGCTACTTGTATATAGAGGCTAATGACTTCACATTAATTGCCTTAGTATATAGGAAATATGTGACTACTGCATTGCATCAACCTTGGTATCCCTTCTGGGTCTGGCTCCCACTGATGAAACCTCAATAAAGGTTGAAATCGGTTTGGCTGATGGCCTTTCCCATAATGCATAGCATTATACACATCTAAAAGGGCAATTGATGCAAGGCACAAATCCTTACAGACATGTATAACGTTATGCATTGTGGGATACTAAGATAACTGACGTGAAGTCATTAGCCTGTATATACAAGTAGCCCATTTGTGAACAATTTCACATACAAAGTTGCTAACTTACACTTGGATAAACGATTACACCAAGAATATAATTTTTTAGCATCTTTAATATCTCAGGTTTGAATGTCTGTAGGTGGTGCATATCAATGATATAAGAATTAAGACAATTTATTGTTGACCAAGTGAAAAATCAGGTCAGCAATAAAAGGACAAAGACAATGAAAATAGGCAGAATCATTGGAAATGTCAACTGCATTGTGAATGGAGAACCTATAGAACAAGTAAAGCATTTCAGCTACTTAGGCACGATTTTTAGTGAAGATGGTAACTTAAATATGGAAATAGACAACAGAATCAACAAAGCTGGCATGGTAGGAAGTCAACTGAATAAATTCATATGGAATAAGAGAGAAATTAGTCGGAACGCTAAATTAGCTGTATACAAGACAGTGTTCAAACCAGTTTTAACTTATGAATCTGAGAGCTGGGTCAGAAGTAAAACACTTGACCAAAGACTAGAGACCACAGATATGAGAGTCCTGAGAAAGATCAGAGGCATGAACAGATGGCATCAATGGCAATATCATATTAAACACAAGAATATTAGGAAAGAACTGGACATTGTCGGCATCCAGGAATGCATTAGCAGAGCTAATCTCAGGTGGTATGGTCACTTAAACAGAATGGGCGAGGGAAGATTAGCAAAACAAGTGTTCTCTGCCAGGTTGGCAGGAAAATGACCCAGAGGAAGACCAATATATAGATGGATTGATATGGTACAAAGTGCCTTAGACAGTAGAAATATAAGATCTGATAATGTTGAAGTCTTGACAAGTAACAGACTGATTTGGAGGAAAATAGTAGATAGGAAGTTAATTTTTCATGTAGTACTCATATCCTGTACACCCCTTGAGGGAACATGGCAGGAATCTGATGATGATGAATTAAGACATCTAACAAAAAATTGTCAATCTGAAAATTTTTTAATTGCATAAAATTTAAAAATTTGTTGGATTTTATATATATATATATATATATATTTGCAATTTTTTGGAGCATTTTTGATGTTTTTAGAGATTTTTTTTGGTAGTTTACATGGTAGCAGATTTTTTTTTAACTGCAGTAACTGAAAATTTTTGTACTATTTACCATTATCATAGTTCATCATTATCATGCGTATCAAGGATTTAGGCCTGTTCTGGCCTTAGAAATCATCGTTGAATCATTTAAGAGGACATCCTGATTTTCTTTTTCCTAATGGCTTGTACTTTAAGGCTTGTTTTGATAATCTTTCTGTTTTCATTCTTTGAATGTGTTCCATCCATTTATGTTTATATTTTTAAATTTTTTCTATTACTGTTTCTTGGTTTAATTCTTTCATAATTTCTTCATTTCTTTTGTGATCAAATAGAGTATACTTTGCAGTTTTTCTCATAAACTTCATTTCAGCTGTTATTAATCTTTGTTTGTCTTTTTGTTTTATTGTCCAGATTTCGCTTCCATACATTAAGACTGGTAGGAATAATGTACTGTATACTTTTAGTCTGGTTTGCTTTTGAACTAGGTTTGGTTTAAATATAGAGTTAATTACACCTGTTATTTTTAAATATTTTGTAATTTTTACATTTATATCTTTTTCATTTTCATATGTGATCATACATCCTAGGTAGTTAAATTAATTCACCTGTTGTAAGATCTTGTTATATATTACTATTTTAGTTCTTGCTGGATCTTGTCCTTTAAAGGCCATAGTTTTTGATTTTTCTGTTGATATTATCATACCATAATCTTTGGCTATCTCATTTAGATCTAAAATAGTTTTCTGTAAGTTATCTTCAGAATTTGAAATTATTATTTGGTTGTAGGCAAAAAGGAGAGTGTTTAAGTTCACTGTAGGAGAAAGTTTAATTCCTTGATGTAAATTTTTATTCCATTTTATTATCATTTCATTTAAATAAATATTAAAAAGAGTTGCTGAGAGGGGACATCCTTGTTGGACCCCTTGGTTTATCTCTCTTGTATATGATAGCTCTTGATTTAATCTTATTTGTATTTGATTATTTTCATATATACTTGTGATAGCTTTTAGGATATTATTTGGTATTTGTCTTTCTTTTAATATGTTAAATAATATGTTTTTTTTAACTTTGTCAAATGCTTTTTCAAAGTCAATAAATGCAATATGTGTTTCTAAATTGTATTCTCTTCTTTTCTCCATTATTAATTTTAGGCAAAAGGCCGGCTCTATACATGATCGTCCTTTTCTAAATCCATTCTGTACTTCTAAAATAAAGTTTTTGGAATATTTCATTAGTTTGCTATTTAAGATTCTACTATATATTTTGTAACAGGAATTTAGTATACTGATGCCTCAATAGTTTTTAGGGTCATCTCTATTACCTTTTTTAAAGATAGGAATCACAATTGCTTTTTTCCATTCTATTGGGGGGATACCAGTTGAATAAATTTTATTTAAAAATAATAGGAGTCAGGGGTGCTTAAGGGTCAAAGCTGTATAACTGAGAGGAGACCTCCACATAGCCTTTAAAGGAATGCGGAGAACCGACCAGGGCTTCTGACCTAATGTCCAATCCTCACCTTCTCGTGGTGCACCCTGTTGGGTATCTACTTTGATACTGAATGAACGAGGATGGGCTGGCAATTTGGGATTTAGCCGACCAAATTGTATTCTTATTGGTTAAACCAAAATAAAAAAATGATGGTACAACATGACAAAATTTCATGCCGGCTGGGGCGTCGCCCGGTTAAACAAGGCCCCCGTTGTTTTCGCCAGGGAACCAGGGCGAACAGCGAAAAGTCAGCTACTGGAACAAATCTGAAAACAAACCCCAACTCAACATCACCAGAGTTAAAGATCGGTACTATCAACGTAAGAAGCCTGAATGGCAAAGAAATGGAGCTAGCTGAGGAATTAGATAAGTACCAGATCGACATAATAGGGGTGACTGAAACAAAAAAGACCAAAACTGGTGAGATCTTTCTGAGCAATAAATACAAAATGTTATATTCAGGCAATAACAATCAAGGAAAAGAAGGAGTAGCCATAGTATTCAACACAAAATACGAGGCTAATCTTCTTGAATGGCAGTCAGTCTCAAGTAGAGTAATGTGGGCAAATATGAGAATGGGGAACTGGACAATGAGACTTATTTGTGCCTATGGTCCCACAGAAGGTTCTACTAAGGTAGAAGTGGAGGAATATCAGCAATACACAAAGGCAAATCTATGACCTGAGAGTAGTATGCAGACTCAAAATATCAACAGAGCCACTCAGGAAAAGAGCATCAGCAGGGACAGTGTCATAGGTGCCAAAGGTTCGGGCATGCCCAAAAATTATGTAAGGCAGCCTACAGGTGCTTGAAGTGTGGCGAGGGACCAAACCATCACCTGCACCAAGTTATGCTCTACTCCTGCAGAGGACCTCACCTCGCCAACTACAAGGGATGCCGTCTCAATCCAAAAAATCAAGGGTCGGCAAAAGCCAATCTTGCTCCTACTCGTAACGACACTAGAAGCAACCAAGTAGGTCGTCCCACAGTCCAAAACACCTCCAACCACACAGGAAGGAACGCGACCCACAACCAGGACCAAAACATATGCCTAGGCTGCACGAACTAAGTTTCCTACATCTCCCGAGCTAGAAAGCTCCAACCTAACATCAGTTTTAACTACTCCGCTTGCCACTATGCTGCAAGAATTCAGCAAGACAAGCCCCTCACCATCTTCCAGAAAGAGATTCCTACAAGGCACTCAAACCATTATAACAGCCATCTCATGAGTAAAAGGTTCAAGCCAGGGTCACTCATGATTGTGGCATGGAATGCAAATGGATTGTTAAACAAGGTCTTGGAACTTCAAGAATTTGCAACTCGTCTCAGTGATGATATCATCTTGACCTAAGGCCAGCTAATAACCCTAAAATCCATGGATATATTATGTACAGAAATGATAGAATTGGAGCAAGAGGTGGAGGCACAGCCATATATATATTAAGAGTTACCTGAGTCATAATACAATAGCCAAACCGTAAACCTGGAGATGACCGGCATGGAGGTACATACCAGCAATGCTGGCAGTCTCAAGATCTATGCTGCTTATAATCCTCCGAGCATTCCTCTGCTGACAACAGATCTGGACTCCATACTTGGATCAAATGACTCCATAATAATAGCAGGAGACCTAAATTCAAAACACACAACTTGGTTCAACTCTACAATTAACACCAAAGGCTACACTCTATTCAACTACGCAATGCTCAACTCTGCTGTTGTGACCGAGTCCATCCACTTCAGCCCATCACGAAGCTCGGATGTGCTAGATATCGTCATTTTTAAAAATTTAAGACACCAATGCAAACCGGAATCAGTTAACAAATTATCTTCTGACCACAGTCCCATAGTGCTTAATCTAGGTTCATCAGATCAATTCTCTCCTCCGCACACATTCATACCATGGGACAAATTAGCCAAGGTTCTTCCAGATTATATTGGTCCGGTGCCCAACATCAGTAAAAAGGAAGAGATAGACTCAGCAGTAAATAACTTAACCATACAAATTCAGAAAGCAATAGAATCAGTCAGGCAATCCACTGTCTTCCACCCAACCAACCACATCCCAAAGGAAATCATGGATCTAATAAGAGCAAAAAATAGAGCCAGAAAGAGATACCACAATACCAGGGCCCCACAAGACAAAACAGTATTGAACAGCCTAAACAGACAAGTACGTGAAGCTCTTCAAAAACACAGAAACCATCAATGGGAAACCAAATTGGCTAACATCAATACAGAAGATCACTCTGTCTGGAAATTTTTAAGAGCCATCCACACCAAAAAGCAACTCATACCCCCTATACAAACCAAGAAAGGGATAGTTCACACAGATGAAGAGAAAGCTGAAGCACTAATTGATAACCTTGAATCTCAGTGCAACCCATCTTATGCAAATCTAAATATTAACCTTATATACAAGATTCATCGTCATGTCAGGACAACTTTACGACAGCACACTGTTAATTCAGAAAGTATCACTTTGACTACTCCGGCAGAAATGATAAATATCATCACTCACCTAAACAGTAAAAAGGCCCCAGGACCTGATGGCATAACTAACCGAATAGTAAAACTACTTTCAAGAAAGGCCATAGTCTATCTCGCCAACATTACCAATGCCATTTTTAGATTCAGCATTTTCTCACTGCATGGGAAAACAGCCACCATCATGCCATTGAAGAAGCCAGGAAGAAACCCTCACCTTCCCAAAAGCTGTTGTCCAGCCTCAGAAAGGTGACAGAGAAAGTGATCCTCAGAAGATTCCAAGCAGAAATGGACAAGTTAGGAATTTTGTCTAACGAATAGTTCAGCTACCACAAGGCCCATAGTACAGTTCAACAAGTACACCAGCTAGTAAAAATCATTACAAAAGGCTTCAACTGGAAACTCAATATAGCTGCCATCTTCATCGATGCAGAGAAGGCATTTGACAAAGTATGGCATCAAGGCCTTCTCTACAAACTCATAAAATTTAACTTGCCAATCAAGTTAATAAAAATACTTAACTGATACCTGAAAGACAGATATATGCAGGTTAGGGTCGGCGAAACAATCTCATCCAGACGCAGGGTCTTGGCAGGCATACCTCAGGGCTCTCTTCTGGCTCCTCTCCTGTTCTCAATCTACGTAGCAGACATCCCTCTGAACCCGAGAACAACATTCACTGCATTATATGCAGATGATACTGCATTAAAGGCAAGATCTCTGAGCCCAAAACTGGCAACTAGAAGACTTCAAGCCAGCATACATATTTTAGAGAGGTGGCTGGCACACTGGATGATCCAAGTAAACCCCCAGAAAAGTTCAGCCATACTGTTTACAAGAAAGAAAATCCATAATATGGAGGACATTCATCTTTTGGGAGTTAAGATTCCATGGCAGACAGAAGTCAAATATCTAGTAGTGATTCTGGATAGAAAGCTCCTATTCAGTAATCACATAAGACACGTTACTTCCAAGACATCCAAAGTCATAGCACAGCTCTACCCTGTGATCAACAGACAAAGTAAACTGGATACTCAAACAAAATTAACAATTTACAAGATGGTTATACGACCAGTCATCACTTATGCATCCCCCACATGGAGCCACACTGCGAACTCAAATATTCTAAAACTACAGAGATTACAGAATAAGTGCCCGAGGATGATTCTAGATGCCCCTTGGTATATTAGAAACTCCCAGATCCATAGAGACATCAACATCCCTTAAATCTCCTCCCTTCTCCTAGATCTAGCTGAGAAGTTCTTTACCAAGACAAGCAACCACACAAACCCGCTAATCAAGGACTCTTCAGAATATAATGAAGTGGAAAGCTACAAATATAAAATGCCTAAGTCTATCTTAAGTTCAGCTGAACACAGCTAATTTCACTGCCCTCACTAGGAGAGCAAATAGTTCATAAACACTCCATTCAAAGTTCTTTCATTAGAGACAACTGGGTGAAGCAATTACAGATTAAAGCAATTTTGCTTCACCCATCTAGCCAGAAATGTTATTCGTCGACTATAGTATCTTCTCAGGTGTAGCTCCTACTGATAGATCTCAATAAAGATTCTTCCCATAATGCTCTGCATTATTGGCTACTAAGGCAATTGATGTGAAGTCAACAGCCTCTACATACAAGTTGTGAAGATACTTCACAACTTGTATGTATATACTTCACGTGCAAACTTTGCTTATAATTCAGTAAGAATTAAAACAAGAGTATAGGTTCTTGTGAAATATACTATAAATTTGTAAAGGTTAATCTCATAACTATCCCACATAAAATGCTGTATATTGTGTTGCATCTCGACAGCGCTGAAATTTATTACTTAAGTCATTTTTGATAAATAATGCAATTTGGTACCCATTACATCAGAATTTTACAAAATGTATATTACCTTCTTTTTTGCATAAAACTGGTATTGATGTAATGTATGTAGTAAAGACATAGAATCTTTTCCTCCAGACAAACATACAAGAACTTTATCTCTATCTTCAATCATCCGAAACTGTTCAACAGCCTGCAATATACAACATAAATACTTTAAAAATTTTACAGAAAGGAAAGCATGAGCATTCCAGTTCATTATTTCTAAGAAAAGTTTTTCACAATAAAGAAATTAATTAATTTAATTTATTTATTGTGGATTGCATATGTGAGAGTTATTTTTAAAATACTCATGAAATATTATTATTATTATTATTTCGGGCGACTCCAGGAGTCCTTAGACTCATTGAGGGAGGCCCTAAACATCATGTCCACACAACTATGCGATTACATTCTCAGAGTATCTATCATACCTTGTCTTGAACTCGTTCACCATCATAGCACCCACAACAGACTCTGGCAGCTTATTCCACTCATTTACCACTCTAAAAGTAAAGAACCCAGCTCTAACACCCCTGCTAACCACACTCTTGCCCAGCTTCCATAGGTGTCCCCTAGTTCTCCCACCACCAGTCCTGATCTCAAAAATATCCTCTGAATTAATCCTATAGAATCCCTTTAGCAATTTGAATGTCTCGATCATATCTCCCCTCCTCCGCCTATCAACTAGTTTCTGCAACCCACAAATCTTCAACCTGTTCTCATATGGTTCATTCCATAGACCTGTTATCATCTTAGTCACTCGCCTCTGGATCCTCTCCACCTCCTCCCCATCAAGAAGGAACCGAGGTGACCAAATCTGGGCACAGTAGTCGAGATGAGGTCTTATCAAGGCTCGGTACAGAGGTACAATAACTTGCTTGTCTCTGCTCGTCAAGGTATTTTTCAACAACCAAGTGAGTTGATGAGCTGATTTAGCTACTTTTGCAGTGTGCCCCCTAAACTTCATCTCAATATCCACCAACACTCCCAAGTCCCTGGCCTCATCAATCTCTTGGAGTACAGTTCCACCAATGCGGTATACTGCTGCTAATCTTTTCACCCCAAAATGCATAACCTTACATTTTGTCACATTAAATTGACATCCATTCTCCTTAGCCCAGAACTCCAATCTATCTAAGTCATCCTGCAAGACTTTGACGTCATCTGCATTCACTATTGCCCTACCCAACTTTGCATCATCAGCGAACAAATGAACTGTTCCACTTAGATCCTTCCCTATATCGTTAATGAACAGATTAAACAGCAGTGGTCCAGGAACAGAGCCTTGCGGCACACCACTAGTCACAGGCCGTCTTTTGGACTCTACTCCTGAATAAACTACTATTTGATATCTCTCCATCAACCAACCACCTATCCACCTCACCAACCCTATATCCATTCCCATATGTTGTAGTTTACGGATTAGTATTCCATGTGGTATCCTGTCAAATGCCTTTGCCAGGTCCAGCAGTATCACTGTAAACCCATTTCCCTTATCCAGTTCAGACGTCACCTTGTTATAAAGCTTGAGCAAGTTACTGAAGCATGATCTACCCTTCACAAAGCCATGTTGTCCCCTGTACAGTATCTCGTTTTCATCAATCCATTCCTGTATTTTTCCCTTGACTACTTTCTCTAAGACCTTCACAACGACTCCTGATATGCTGATCGGTCAGTAATTTGCAACCGTAGTCTTGGATCCTCCTTTATGCAGTGAAACTATTTTCCCCTCTTTCCACACCTTCGGGACTAAGCCAGACCTGAGACTCAGATTAAACAACTTGGTCAAGGGCACTGATAATTCTTTAGCCGCTTCACGCAAGACCCGTGCCGGTATACCATACAATCCCACAAATGTGTTCACATTAAGGTTCTGTAATAGACCAGTCACCTCCACTTCATTCATCACTATTCCCGTATAAACTAATGGTTCCTTCATTTTTTCAATGTCACCACCTGGATGATATGCTTTTGCAAAGTGCACGCTCAGTAACTCCACTATATCGACTGATTCAGTGACCTCCTTACCATCGTCATTCCTTAAAATCATTTTACCGTGTACAGTTTTTTTCTTACTTGCAGCATATTGAAAGAACTGTTTTGGATTCTCTTTTGCTTGCAAAGCTAGTTTCCTTTCATAATCCGCTTTTGCTTTTTTTACCACACTCGTTACCTTTCTGGCCTGCACTTTATACAGTTCATGTGCCTGTAGGTCACCCCTTTCTTTAAATTCCCTCCACAGTTGTTTCTTTTTTTTGCAGCTCAAGCTTAATGGTGTTATTCATCCATTTAACCTCTACTTGTTTTACTATTCAGACCCTAGGTATACAATCAGCCATTACCTCCTGTAAATGCTCCTTGACCACTTCCCATGCTCTATCAACGTCCAGCCCTTGCAGTTGTACTTGCCATGGCACTGATCCAAGCAATCTCCTAAGCTTGTCATACTTGCCAGCACGGTAATTCCATATACCCTGTCTTAATCGAAAATTCCACACCTTTAGCCACCTCCCAGGTCAAGACCTTATGATCACTCTCACCAATAGGTGGCAACATGGTCATATTCATTACAGTCAAATTCTCAGATGCTATTACCAGGTCAAGCACTCTCACACCCCTAGTATTTTCAATTACATGCTGTCTCAGATAGTTATCCCTTAATAAATGAATAAAATCCTTTTCCTTCCTCACATGTGTCCTCTCCTCCTTCCAATCAATGTTACCATAGTTGAAATCCCCCATAATAATTACCCTCCTTCCACTCATTTCATCAATTTCCCTATGCATACTATCTCCACCATCTATTCCATCACCTGGTCTATAGCAGCACCCAACTGTATATTTTATTCTGCCAGTCTCAATCTCACACCAAATAGCCTCAAATGAGCTCCTTTCACTATCCTGCGATACAACTTCAATTCTCCTTGGCTGCAGTTCATCAGCTATCATCAATAATACCCCTCCCCCCATTTTATTCTCTCTGTCCCTCCTAAACACACTATAACCTACACATTCTATCCCACTAACTATATAATCTTCCATCAGCCATGTTTCACTAATGCCAATAACCTGTGGCCAGGAAGAGCCAATCAAGGCCAAAAATTCTTCCTTCTTGTTCCTAATACTTCTGGCATTAGTATACATGAAATGCAGTGATCCCTTAGTCCCATCCCTATATTGATACGTTATTCTAAATGACCCATTCCCATTTTTTGTCCTTAGTGCTGGCTCGGGTACATTATATGCATTCTTACACTCATCTGTCTCACTGATGTCTGCATATCCATTCCCCCCCCCCCTCCTTGGTAGTTCTAGTTTCCCTGGTTTTACACATCCATTTTCACTTCATTCAGCAACACTCTTTCCAGTCTCCACACACCGAGTCCATTCAAATGCAGGCCATCCATCTTGTATAAGTCCTTTCGCCCTTCAAACTCATTCCACACCACACTGTCTGCATAACCTACGCATAATGTCATTTGCAATTATGGCCCTCCTCCTAAACTCCTCTCTGTCATACCACGGCAACAGACTAACCACTCTAACTCTGTCACTCTTTTCTTTCGCTACCTTTAACAATACTTTCAAGTCCTCTCTCATAAAAAATTTATCACCTTTCAATTCATTCGTACCCGCCACAATTATTAATTCTTTCACCCTCTGTTTCTGCACTCTAATACTATCACTTACATCCTTAAATTTCGCACCCGGTAAGTACGATTTAGTTACACTGCCATCTATCACCCCTCTTAATAACGAGTCACCATACAACACTCTTTCTTTCATTTCAGAAACTCTCTCATTCTTGCACTGTTTTTTTACGTTATCCGAATCACTCTGGAAAGAGTTTTGCAGGTGCTCTAATTGCCGCTGCACATTTTGTATCACTGCGCGCAACCTAGCGATCTCACTTCCTACAAAGAATTCCTCATTATTTTTATCATTTAAACCATTTTCTCTCTCAGTATGGTTGCTTTCACTCTTTCTTAGATCACTGCTCTCATTGCCATCTTGTACATCGCAATTCTCTATCAAGCCACTATTTTCACTCACATTCTGGCAATTCTGGCTTTCTTCAACCATAACTATCTCACTACCTGACATATACTTCAACTCCTCACTTTGCTTACACTTTCTACACATTCTCCCACCACTATCACTTTTGATCCAAATTCCAGCCTCGTTCGGGAATGCATACATTCCACACACATCACATTGGACAAACTCTCTCACATTATAGTTTTTGTACAATGCCGTCGTATTTTTGGACGCCATTATCTTACGTCGCATTGGCGCCATATTCAAATCTATGAAACGTAACGTTATATACTAAATTAAATAACATAATTCACACCAAAATCCCACAGACACAACAAGCTAACAAAATTAGGCAGTATTACGTTATAATTTTAACCTATATTCTAATTTTTACTCAAAATTGTACTTAGCTTTCGGGAGCTCTTTGAAAACACAACCATCCGTCTGGCCCTCTAGCGGGCAACCTAACAAAGTTGCCCACTAGAGGGCCAGAAATACTAACAAAGCATCCAGTAGTTGTGATTCAATTTGTTAAAGATTTGTTTCGATCTACTGCTGCACACCAGTAGCAGATTATTTAACTAATTTAAATTTTCAACAAATTAAAGTGGAATATTATAACTTACTTGCCTTTAGAAATGGCCTAAAGATATTACTGGGAGGTGAATGCCACTGACAATTTAAAGGAACAGAATTACCATTCAAACTTGGCATGGTATTTTTAAAGTATGACTTTGAACATGTTCCATGCAGAATGTTTTGAATATTTTTATCAACTGCTGATGATATATTTGTTTTCAGTATTTCTATGCCATTATCATTTTCATAAGATGTTTCACTAGTTTTAGTTCTCTCATTACACTGAGGGAGCAAAGAAGTATAGTTACAAGTTCTATAATTGTTAGTAGCTATACTACTACTTGAGAAATCTTTCTCACTGCTTCTGTCACTGTTGTCAGCATATGAACTGCACTTAGTATTTACAGTACAAGAATCAAGGTGGTCAGTATTTACAATAAGAGATTCATGTAATAGATCTGAAAAAATGTCAAAAGAAGAATGTGCTCTAGGATAAAAAGGCAACTTTTTAACAGAGTTATATTCTTCCTCCTTCAGCAAATATTTTTGGGCTTCACTTGGTAAAAGAAACCATCGTAGCTGAGCAGTTTCATCATCAAACATTACTTCTTGATCAGACAGTTTAACTCGCTGTGTATTCTGAAAGATATAGAAAGACAAAAATTAATTTTGAATAATAAAAATTATTTATAATAAAGAAAACTGTACTGTTAAACTATTAAAATACAAATATACCGATTATAAATCAAAGTACTATCTACCGAGATAAATAAGAAATAATACTAATATATATAGAGCATAATCTCTGTAAGCAGAAATTATATTGTGTGTATGTGTGTGTGTGTAATTCTAATATTTTATCCTGGAGAACATTTTAATAACAACTGCTGTTTTAAACAGCCATCTGTTTAATTTTATCTTCCTCAGCTGAGTGGAAAAGTATGTGTCCAGCATCTAGAAAGAAATTACAGTTCATATCATAGTTGGCTACCCCTGCTCTATAGGCATGCAACCTATCCTCTTCAATTCCATTCACGTAGTTCAGTGAGACATGGGTCAGGTGCATCCTTCACTAAATGCTGCACACAAGAAGTTCTGTTTGTCCATACAAGCCCTCTCAGATGATGTCAATCTCGTTCCTCACAGAGCCACAGTTACACCTTTTAGACAAGCAATGTTGGTTATTTTACGACTGATTAAATGCCCAGGATATCTCACAATTGAGAAACCAGTCTAGTTCTGCTATTTTCAAAATTGTGGTTCCAGCCAGACAGGTACCTGCAATAAGTCCTTTATCGAACTCCTAAAGATCCTTTGTTTTTACCACATTGTGAACAACACTATTGATGATTACTGAACAGCAACATTCTTAAATAGTTACCTAGAACATATGGTGCTGCACATGATCAAGTATCTTGCACATACACTATGTAAATGACGTTTACATACATCTGCATAAAGGTTCTAATTCGGAGGCCGGTATGTGTATTATTGTTTCGTTATTCTCAACTAAATTACCTTGCAAATGATGGAAAATGTCTATCTGGCTGGAAGCCCATCAAAATTAATTAGTGGCTACCAATGTAGATTCTACTATTCTGAATGCACAGCAAATCTTATCCAATCTTATTCACAGGCCTGTCTAGCTCAGTGGAAGTGCCGCTTGCATCCTCTGCACTAGGCTGTCCGAAGATAGACTAATGGCTCAAGTCTAGTCGTCGATGGAGGAACTTTTTCTAAGCCTTTCTTTGACCATTTCCTGAGTTAATCAATCTCTGGTATGGGTAAGTAGGTTTTTTCCTCCTGGAAACTCTGATTTTTCATCCCATAAACTCAAGAAAATTGACTATAGAACCCACATTATTTCAGACAGTAACATATCCTGTTAGGGTTAGGTACCAAAAGATGGCAGCACTTGTTTGCCAGCTGCTTCATTGGTTGCCACCTATAATTAGATAGACATGGGCCTGCTATCTCTGATTGGCTACCAGTGGAGACTGAGCTGCCCACTGTCTCCAAAGCTAGATAGGGTTAAAAGACCTTGCCTACTGCCTATAAGGGAATAAAGAGGAGTTAGCTTATTATTATTATTATTATGTTATTCTCCTTTTAAATAACCCCAGAAAAGTTTAGAGAACACATGTGGTCATTCACCCAACCTATTATATATCGACTGCTTTTCACACTTTACAACTGAGTCACTAATTTCCTCTATTGTGATTCACCAACCCCATTCAAAAAGGATCACAAAACTCATAAAACAATGTAATCACATGTGTGTCTGTGCACATGCAATCTGAAAAAAAAAAAAAAAAAAGAATACTGTTCTTGACACTGGAGGTTGTAATTATTGGGGAAAACAATATGGAGAAGGTTGTTCAAAGAACATAAGTAGAAGCTGGTTCAAACATTTTTGAACCAGCTTCCATCCAAACCAGGTCATTCACCACATGACCACATGTGAATGACCACATGAGCTCTCTAAACTTTTCTGGAGTTATTTAAAAGGTTAATAACATAATAATAATACATACACATACTGGCCACTGCATATGAATGTTGACTGGCCTGAAAGATGCTTTCTTGACTTCAGATATTTCCCCCACTAATGCCCGAGTGCTTCAGAGTTGTGTACTTTCATTATGCAGATCTTTCTCCTATACATTAATGACCTTGTTTCACTGACCTCAAATCCTATCCATAGGTTTGATGATAACAGTATACTCTCCATTCAACAAACCTTCTAGTACAGTAATGATTGAAACTTCATGTTCTTCCATAACTAATTCTTAAACATTAATCTCCTTACCATTCTCAAGTGCAGTAAAAGTGATCTGATCAATGTTTCAGTAGATCATTGAAATTTTCAATGATCCACTGAAACACAATCTGATGTCATTTTGAAGGGGGGGGGGAGATCTCTCTTCACTTCCCTCTCCTTACTTTCAGTAATATTATGATCTCCCAAAATCAGTTTCATTTCTTCGGTCAACTTTCACATTTAGCCTATAGTACACATACTGGCCACTGAATTAGAAAGCTTTATGCAGATGTACATAAATGTCACTTATGCAGCGTACATGCAAAATACTTGGTCACGTGCGTCACCATGTGTTCTATACATCAAGAATGCTTTTGGAGTTCAATAAAGGGCTTATTGCTGGTGCCCATCTGGCTGGAGTCATGATTTTAAAAACAGCAGAGCTGACTGGTTTCTTCTCAAAAGGTGAGATATCTCAGGTGTTTAATCAGTGGAAAAATAACCAACTTTGCTTGTCTAAGAGGCATAACTGTCCTAAGATAGTCTGGCAGGAACTTTCCGCATGCCTATATGGAAACCACTGTATTAAATAAAAGTTTCTAATTCAGTGGCTGGTATGTGTACAAACACAAACCCACATCCTCCAAAAAAACTCTGACCTCTTTAATTCAAAATGCTACTTCTTACCAACACAAATTCTGACAATAAATAAATTCCAAATCCACCAGACTTTAGAATACAGTTCTCACATCTGAGGTGGTTCACTAAAAACCTCTCAGAGAATACTCAATGTTATCCAGAAGAGAGCAATCAACTTAATAGATGACTGCTTTCTCACAAATTACCTCTAACAACTTTCTTGCAGTTACTCAGTTTCTTAACTGGCTTTTTATTCTTTATTTTCACGGGTACTGTTCTATTGAACAGGATATTATTCCTCTACTTTTCTCTAATTACATAAAAACAGAGCATCTGCTGATCAACATCCGTATTTGGGGAAAGGCCTTTCCCCATGTAGGACGATGCCTTAAACACTACATGCAGAATCAAATAAAAACAAATAGTATCTTTACTGCAGCAAGTTCAAATGTGAGAACCTATTTTATATTTGCATTAAAATTTTACATCGGAAATAAAAAATTTAAAAAAATCTATAGCAAATACCTAAAAAACAAAAAAAGTCAATTTCATTAAATAAACTAAATTTATTCTCATATTAGGTAAATGTATAAAAAAATTATTGAATATTACAGATTTCTAAACATACCACATCTATATATCAAACATCACTCTTAATAAAGATGCTGGTACACTGTACTGTTACATACTATCCCAAAAACACTGTCTGTGACAGAGATGAAATGATAGAAGCATTAAACTACGTCTAAACATGAATATGACTCTAGCCTTTCCTAGGATGTGTGCACCCCCCCCCCTCATGCTTCCTTAGCCTAAAAAACTGGTGACCTTTTAATTTATAACTTCTCACCTACACCCCCAAAACTATATAAATCCCAAATTCATCCAACCTTAAAATACTATTCTCACATTTGTGGATGCATGAAAAACCTCCCTAAGAAATTCTTATTGTTATCTAGAAAGAGGAGGAGACAGTCTTTGAAATAGATAATCTCTCTCTCTCTCTACTAAAACTAACCAATATCACTTCTGAATTTTCCTCTAAGCATGTCAAGGCACAAGTAGTTGCTGGGGAAAAATCCATACACACATTTCACGATGGAATACACACATTTCATGACTTTTCATCTTGACTGAAAAAGTTCTTAGAAAGAGTTCTTCTAGCTGCCAACTAGAACATAATTAATAACAGTATTTCTAGGTTTAGCACTAACATGGTCACCTTAATAAATAATTTTGTCTGCAATGATGAAAATACTGAGGAAACATCTGATTCTGTATAACTCGACAGTGCTGTGGGGAGAAGGGAGCCAAGTGATCAGAGAGAAGAAAGGAAAGAATCTGTTAGTTTCTGGAAACCTGTTTCTTGAAAACCTAGAGGTTGTATGAATTACCAAAAATAGTACATTCAAAGGAGAGGGGGTATAGGAAATAAAGGAAAAGGTTGAGAAGTTGGTTCTATGATCCTGAAACTGAACGGGGCATGGATGTTGACCAGCAGCTGCCCATGTTTATACATGATTAAAGGAAAGTGAAGGAATGACAATGGAGTTCAGTGGAATAGTGTACATGTAAATACCTATAGAAAAGACATAATGCAGAAACAGAGCATCTGCCAGTAAACAACTGGAGGGAGTCCAGAGAAGTATTATCTATTAGGCAAAAGCTCTTTTCTGGATAAAATCAAGCATTCTGAGAGAGATTTTTGGCATACCACCCCAAATCTGATAACAATATTCTATGGTCAGATAGATTTAAGATTTATAAAGTGCTAGGAGATGAGCAGAAAAGGGGTAATGTTTACAATAAAATATAATACCAAGCTTTTTGGAAGCTAAAGAGGCTATGGATATTTTATGGCAGGATAGGCTAGATTTGAAAGTCAAGCCTAAGAAGAGAAATCTGATCATTTGGTAAGCAAAGTATTATCAAAATTGAGGGATAGTGAGGCATGATCTTACTTCCAAGAAATAAGGCAGTATCGTGTTTTGCTAGCATTAAAGTTTACTAAATTATTTTCCATGCGGTTAGCCTAGTAGCTATGTGCTTCGCAACCATATGCCTGGAGAAGAAGTGTCTTAGGTTCGATTCCTGTCGACGAGTGAGGAGCTCAAGGATCTTCCTCAGCCATAGCCACATTAATTGGTCTTGGGTGCGGACAGCAGGGCCCCCCCCCTCCCCAGTTTATCTGTGGTTTTTCATCTGCAAGCAGGCAAACCGGCCTCATGAACACACACAGATTACAGTCATGAATATCGCCCTTAGTGGATGCAGCAGAGGAATGGCGAACTAGCTGCATTAATATGCCAATAACCACTCATTAGGAGGGGGCTCAACCCATCCTAGGGCAGACAAGAAGGATATAATAGGATAGGAAATTATTTTCACCCATTTGAAAATGGCCAGAAGATCTGTGTTTAAGTCATTGACCAGAGAAGATCTTGAAGCGTGAGTCATCTAAGCACTAAGGTCTTAGGAATGCAGTTGAGTGTATCGTCATCAGCAAAACTATGAATAGGATGGAAGTTAGTGCAGAGAAGCTCACTGATATATAAGAAGAAAAGTATAGAAGGAAAGCACAGAACCATGGATTATCTTAGCACTAACAGAAATCAGAGGAAAAAACTACCATGATGCACAATGAATGATCAGATAGGAAGCTGGAAATCCAGAAACAAAGGGTATAAGGAAGACCATAAGATGGTAGCTTGGTAAGAAGGTTGCAATACCAGACTCAAATTCTCTCAAATTATCAAGACCAACCATGAGTTTTTCCAAATTTTCCAGGGCATGTGTTCAAAGGTGGGTAAGATTAGTGAGGAGATCTTCTAGAAAACAATAATTTATTATTATTACCGCAAGACCTCATGGAGTCAAAGACTCATCTGAGAGGTCCTTTTATCACACACACAGCTCATCATACCATGCCTTGAACACATTCAAACTCCTTGCAGACACCACACTCTCAGGCAAGGCATTCCAATCATTCACAACTCTGCACGAAAAAAACCTGCCTCTCATTCTCCTAGTCACACCCTCTTTATACAGTTTCCAGGGATGACCTCTGGTTCTCCCCTACTATTCTCTGTAGAACTTCTCCACCATTGATCCTATAACAACCCCTTACCAACTTGTAGGTCTCTATTATATCTCCCCTCTTCCTCCTGTCCACCAGACTCTGCAAATTACATCTTCTCAATCTTTCCTCATACTCGACATTCCAGAGGTCAGAAACTACCTTAGTCAATCGCCTTTGGACCCTTTCCAACATCTCTTCATCCTTCTGAAAACCGGGTGACCAAATCTGGGCACAATAGTCCATGTGTCGCCTAATCAAAACCTTAAACAATGGAACAAGAATCTCCCTACTTCTACACGTCAATGTCCTCTGCATCATTCCCAGAAGCCTTTGTGTTGTCTTCACAATTTTGGCTATGTGTCCCCTAAATTTCAGATCCTTAGCCACTATCATCCCCAGATCTCTTATTTCTTCCACCTCCAACAATATATCCTCACCAAGCATAAATTCTGCATCCCATCTTTGTTTTCCAAATTTTAAAACCTTACATTTTGCAACATTGAACTCACATCTCCATTTTCATGCCCGATCACTCAATTTATTCAAGTCTTCTTGTAAGGCCACAACATCTTCATGGCTCGTCCCAACTTTGCATCATCTGCAAACAACTGAATATCTCCATCCAAATCTTCACCTATATTGTTAATATACAAGTTAAAGAGTAATGACCCCAAAACAGACCCCTGAGGCACTCCACTAGTGACTTTCCTTTTCCTGGACATCGTTCCCCCATACACAACTTGTTGATACTTATCAGATAGCCAGTCTCCAATCAAATGCACTAATCTAATATCCAACCCCATCTGCTCTAGTTTGACTATCAATTTATCATGAGGTACTCTATCAAAAGCCTTTGCAAAATCTAAATATATTACTGTGTATCCTTCTCCTCTGTCCAAGGAAGCGGTCACTTTATTGTAGTAAGTAAGTCGATTACTAAAACATGACCTCCCTTTAGCAAATCCATGCTGTCCATAAAAGATAATACTATTGTTGTCAACCCAACTCTGGATCCCAGTTCTCACAAGCTTCTCCAACAACTTAACCACAACACCTGATACACAGATTATCAAGACCTATATATCATTATATCAAGATATAATGGTCCAACACATATTGGGGATCACCAATGAAGATGGCTCTTGATGACTTTCTCCATCACTTTCGAATGTATTGAGATGAGGTTAATGGAATGATAATTTGGTGGCCAACTTTTATCTCCCTCTTTATCAACAGACTGGATAAAAATTTGCTTCCATGCTAGTGGATAGATACCAGATGAGTATTACAGTTTGTAGAAGTTATACAAGATGAGTATTCTCCAGACAAAACTCTTAGTATAGAGATGCTACTATTGAGTATTTTTGTGGTGTCATTCTGACAAAAGATCACAGAAAGCACACCGTAAATGGCAAATTTGCCTTGGGTGTCTAAAGAACTTAAGAAGACTAATGTAATGTCAAGAGGCCTACCCTATCTGTAGATGTTGCTTTTGTTCCATGAGGATGAGAGAGAGAGTGAGATGTAAAAACAGTAGGACAGAAGTATTTCTCAACAGCCTTGGCAAATGCACACAAGGGTTGATTGATTGTCATTTAAGCATGAGACAAGCTTAGTGCAATTTTGTCCTTACAAAGCCTGCTTTTAGAGTTTTTTTTTTTTTTTTTTTTCCCTAGTGATCATGGGCTGTGGTGTAAGCTGAGTAAGAGGCTTGAGGTTTTAATTTGAGCCAATGATGCCAGGTCTGATTTATGCTCTCTTCTTTTTTCAACATCTTTTACACGTTCAGACATGCGGATCTCACCTGACCTTCCTGCTGGCCTACATAATAAATGACACAAGAGCATGAATCTTATAGATACCTAGTTTTTTCATTGGATGATGTGGAGGTTTTGGTGGATGTAGGAATTTTGATTTTTTTTGTAAAGGTAAAAAAGCCACTTTTACATTGTATTCGAGGAGCAACATAACCACTTTGTCTGTTGAAATTCTTGACATAAGGCAACATGATGTAAGGCAACTGCCAAATTTGGGTGCACAACAATCCACATGCCTACACAGACAGGAGCAGTTTGCGATTCACTGTTTAGTGTGACTTTACTGAATCCATCATTGTGGGTCCCTTTTTTCTTTGAAGAGCCATGTGCAACAAGAGGATGGAAGAAGTGCTCAGTAAATGCCCAGTACAACTGCTAAGCAAAAACGTGGTACCATGTTTGCAGGGAATAAATGTTCTTTGCACAGTCACATTCATGCAGGATGAGGCACAATCTCATATCACATTTCCCATGAAGCAGTTTTTCATCAAGAACGGCTCATTGGATTGCAACTCCGCATAACCCTTCAGGCCCTGGACTTGACACCAGTAGATTTTGGGTTGTGGGGATATTTAAAGTCCCAAGTGTACCTGAGCAGCCCATCTTCCTTAGCGGATTTAAACGATGCCATTCACTGCAAAATTGCTTGCATCTACCCAGATATGATCCACGCTTCTGTAAATGGCATTCTCACCTGCTTACTGCATGTAACTGCTTGTGCTAGCAGACATGCTGAACACTTACTGTAGTGATATGTAACAGGTTTCCTGCTTATAAATAAATAAATTTTCAATGCCATTCTGATTGTCATCACTGGGGTCACCCTCTATCGGCGAAATTTTGAACTAATTTTTTTCCCATAAAAAAAAAATCCCCTCCTTGCGATTCATTTTCATGCAAACTACACTCTAACATATCATTTTTTTCCAATTTTTATAAATTATTGAAATATTTACAAATTTATGGGACACCCTGTACATGGAAGAGTGAGGAAGAATGGAAAGAATGATAGTCATGTGAAAGAGGTAACAAATTATTTGGAAGTGGCTCTGTAGAACGAGCAGAGTGATTGAGGTGTTGGATAAGAGGAGTAAGCAAGAAAAAAGAGTTGGTAGTTGTAGTAGCAGGAACAAATAGACAGCCTCCAAACAAGGAGGCTGTCTACACATGATAGTGGCAAGTTGAGATAGTGAGCAAAGATCATGAATAGTATTCTAGCAGAGCTGTGTGAAGAGAAAGGATTGTCTTGCAAAAACATGTGGGAAGAATTTGAGGAATAAATGAAACTATATAAGGGAGACAGACTGCATTTAAATAGTTTGGGTGTGAGTCAGCTGGAGGTTGTTGCTGGAAGGGAAAGTAATGACTGCAGGGAACAGAAGTTTTGAGAAAGAGGAGGAAATTAGGATAAGAGAGTTCAAATGGAGAGTGGAGAGGTGAAAGAACAGGAATTTGAATAGATGGGGGTGGGATCAAGGCACACAGAGAGACACTGCATGAGTACACAAGAAAGGATTGTGGCGGGCTTGTGTGTGTGTGGAGGATTGTAGGATCAGTGGTGCTAGGGAGGAATGGCTGATGAAGAGGTGAGTATTAAGGAGTTACATCTGAAAAGTGATGTTGGCAGGATTTACTCAGAAAGGATCTGTTAAATTTATTTGTTCATGAATGCCTGAAGTATCCAAAATAAGAAGAATGAAATTGTTGCATTGATGAAGTTCATTTGTCTAATTTACCAAAATAAATGAGGCATTGGACGAGAATGACATCATGACAGAAAAGAGATGGAAGGAAATGACATTTTTTTTGAAGACAACTAGAGCAGAATGATAGGAGGAGTGCTGTTAATGGAACAGAGGAGTTATGCCTATCCAAAGTAGAGATGAAGGGGGCGGGCAGTAGTTAAGTGCGAGTATGGTGTGAGGTACAGGTGGACACGATGAAATATATAGGCAAATTACCCTAGCAATTAAGAGAAGAGCATCATTATGGGTGATTTTATTTATGGTAATATAGAATGTAATGAAGAGTAGTACCTGGAGAACAAAGAGAATACATTTCTCCAGTTTTTGAGAGACAACTACCTTGGGCAATATGTAACAGAAGGCAGACAAAGATCATTGACCTTGGATTAATCAGCTCACCAAAGTATGTTATGGGATGTCAAGTCTTCTTCCAGTTGGTGAGAGGTATTCACAAAGTGATAACTTTCACCAACTAATAATATTGTGTAAATAATGGTTAGAGTGGGTCACCACCACATTTAGTTTTAATAACTCCACAGAGGTTCTCAAATAATAATAATACAACTAATAATTCATTCAGCCTGAGTTCTAAAGTAATTTACAAAATGAATCAAATAGGTGCTTACACACAAACTGCACCTAATGACTTTCCATCTATTTATACTACTTCTTCCAGATTTCAGGCTAATTCATCTCCTCATCTGGCCCTCTATTCCCACCTCTTCCTTTCTACACAAAAGACTTCTCTCTTTCTTCATATCAAATTTAAAATAATTTAGTAAAATATGGGAAACAGAAACAGTCATGAGCCTTAAAACTAAGAAGGAAAGAAACGATCATAAATAATCATAAAATGTTGTGTTTCAGAATCATATTAGTGCATATTCTTCTCCCTTCCATCATCTATGTGGATGATGATGAGGCCGAATGAACTCTTTCCACTTCTGTTTGTCCCGGGAGAGTCCAAACAATTCTGTCCAGTTTGGTGTCGCTTGTTGTGATTTGGTTTTCAGGTGCTCTTTTATTTTGTCTATCAATCTAATTCTGGGCAGTCCTTTGGATCTTTTACCTTCCATCATGGTATTCAGGACTTTAGCTGGTAGTCTTTCTGTTTCCATTCTGGTCACATGGCCAAACCATCACAGTCTTCTTTCTTGGATTTTGCCTATTATTGTTATTTATTGTTTTAGTCGTTTCCTTATGTCTTCATTTCTTAGTCGATCCAGCAGAGATACTCCAAGTAATCTTCTTAGCCAACCCATTTCAATAACTAATAATTTTTTCTCTTCAGCCTTTTTGAGATTCCAGCATTCACTTCTATAGAGGAGTATTGGGAGGACCATTGTTTCATAGATTCTTACTTTTGTTACTTCTTTGATGTCTCTTGACTTCCATATTTTATTAATTCATCCAAACGTTTGGGATACTTGACTGATTCGTCTGTTCATATCATTTATAATTTCACCATTGCTCAATAACTCCTCCAAGGTAGGTGAAGTTTTTCTACCTGCTCTAGATTCTTACTATCAATTTCAATTTTCAGATAGGTGCTTCTTTTTCCTATTTGCATAATTTTTGTTATGTCTATATTTATGTTTAATCCAGATTTTATACACTCCTCCTTTATTTTATCAGAAATTCGCTGTAGATTTTCTTCTGTGCTTGCAAATAATGCAATGTCGTCTGCAAATTTTAAATTTGTCACATTTTCCCCATATATTTTGATTCCGGAGTCTTCATTGTTTAAAGCCTTATTGGTTACTTCTTCCAGTGTAAGATTAAACAGGTCTGGTGACAGATTGCATCCCTGTCTTACTCCACTCTCTGTGTGGAAATAGTTGGTTAAGGTGTCCTCCATCCATACTGCACTTTCAGATTTCTCATACAGATTCTTTATTATTCTTATGGTTTTGTTGGGAATTCCAAATTCTTCCATAGTTTTCCTTAATTCTCTTCTACAGATTGAATCAAATGACTGATGAAAGTCTATAAAATTTATGCAGCAACTTTGGTTGTACTCTAGTGTCTTTTCTATTAGCTGTTGTAAGGTACTTAAGGGTCAAAGCTGTATAACTGAGAGGAGACCTCCACATAGCCTTTAAATGAATGTGGAGAGCCGAACAGGGCTTCTGACCTAATGTCCAATTCTCACCTTCTTGTGGTGCACCCTGTTAGGCATCTACCTGGATACTGAATGAACGAGGATGGGTTGGCAATTTGGGATTTAGCCATCCAAATTGTATTCTTATTGGCTTAAACCACAATATTAAATGATGGTACAGCATGATAGAATTTCATGCTGGCTGGGGCGTCGTCCAGTTAAACTAGGCCCCCGTTGTTTTCACCAGGGAACCAGGGTGAACAGCAAAAAGTCAGCTATTGAACAAATCCTAAAAACCCACCCCAACTCAACATCACCAGAGTTCAAGATTGGTACTATCAACATAAGAAGTCTGAATAGCAAGAAATGGAGCTAGCTGAGGAATTAGATAAGTACCAGATCGACATAATAGGGGTGACCGAAACAAGAAAGACCAAAACTGGTGAGATCTTTCTGAGCAATAAATACAAAATGTTATATTCAGGCAATGACAATCAAGGAAAAGAAGGCGTAGCCATAATATTCAACACTAAATGCGAGGCTAATCTTCTTGAATGGCAGGCAATTTCAAGTAGAGTGAGGTGGGCAAATATCAGAATGAGGAATTGAACAATGAGACTTATTTGTGTCTATGGTCCCACAGAAGGTTCTACTAAGGTAGAAGTGGAAGAATTTTTTGAGGCTGTAGAAAAAGCAAACGACACAATGAAAAAGGAAAAGTTGGTCCTTGTTGGGGATCTAAATAGCAGAGTAGGAAATGATTGTCAGACATGCAAAAATATTTTGGGAAAATTTGGAGAAAAGAGCAAAGCTAATAATAATGGCAAATACCTGTAGGATTTCTGCTCAGGACATGGACTGGTTATTACTAACACCATGTTCCAACATAAAAATGTGCACAAATTCACATGGAGAGAAGAGGTAAGGAATAAGAAAAGTCTCATTGATTATATTATTATTGACTATATTATTGTTGATAGTGATGTTTTCTCTCTGGTGCAGAACACCAGAGTGTACAGAGAATTTGAAATTGGAAGTGATCACCATTTAGTCTTAAGCAGGATAAAACTGAATTTCATATTGAAAAGAAGAACATGTAAGAAAGTTTTAAAGCAAATAAAATTTGAGCAGCTCTCAGATGTGAACTGTAGACTAAAATATACAAACATCATTCAAGAAAAAAAATGAAAGAGTTTAAGAACAGGAATCAAACCTTGGAGATTCAGTGGCAAGCTCTGAAGAAAACATTGATTGATTCTGCCAGAGAGGCATGTGGTGAGGTTGTCTGCAAGGATAGAAAAATCAGAACTCCCTGGTGGACACAGGAAGTTAAAGAAGCAGTGAAGGAAAAGAAGAAAGCATATCAAAAGTTCCTGGCAAATAAGTCAGATTGTGCTCTTAGAGAATGTAGAGACAAATGTAAGAAAGCTAAACAGTGTGTAAAACTGGCAAAACAAAAGTCATGGGAGGACTTCGGTAAGAACATAGGAAATAAATATCAAGAAGGTGGCAAGATATTCTGGAAGTTGTTGAAGAAGCTCAGAAATGGAGGAAAGAGTGCTGTAAAAGGAATTAGAGATGATAAAGGTGATATGAAAACTGGAGAAAAAGATATCCTTGAAGTATGGAGTAATTACCTCGAAAAATTACTAAATGAAAGTAGCAGTGATGACAGTCCCGTGATAAAAATGCTGACCAGGCATGGAATCAGAAATACATATCCATGCTTGAAGTAGAAAAAAAAGCCATCAAAAGTCTGAAATGTGGAAAGGCAGCTGGAGTAGATGATATTAGACCAGAAATGCTCAAGTATGGACGTATGAAGTTTTACAGTGGCTACACTGCATAGTTCAGAGGGACTGGACAGAAGGACAAATTCCAGATGGAGTAGAGCTCTCATAATACCCATATATAAAAAGGGAAATAAAACTGGTTGTGAGAATTACAGAGGTATTTGTGTACTGAGTGTTGCTGATAAGATTTATGCCAGTATACTTGAGAAACGCTTGAGAAGGATTGTGGAAGAAAAGCTTGGTGAAGAACAAGCTGGATTCAGGCCAAATAGAGGCTGTCAGGATCAGATATTCACTTTACGAGAAATAGTTGAAAAGTCATGGGAATATAACAAAGATCTGTATTTAAGTTTTGTAGATCTGGAAAAAGCATATGACAAGGTGCGAAGAGAGAAGCTATTCAAAATGCTACAGTTGTATGGTGTCAGTGGGGCATTATATCAAGCAATACTTAGTCTTTATTTGAGTTGTAAGTCAGCAGTTAGAACTGAAGGAAGTACAGGGAGATGGTTTAATATTAAATCTGGTGTCAGACTAGGATGTACATTATCCCCTCTGTTATTCATTATCTATATGGATTACATTAGGAAGGAAAATATTAAACCTGATATCAAAATTGGAGACGTTAATGTCAGCTCCTTGCTTTATGCGGATGATGTTATAGTTCCAAATAAATCCGCTACAAATCTACAAGATTCCCTGACTAAATTGAATAACTGTTGTGATAGATATGGTATGAAGGTCAGCAATAACAAGACAAAGATAATGAAAATAGGCTGGAAAATAGATTGTGAATAGAGAACCTATAGAACAAGTAAAACATTTCAGCTACTTAGGCACGATTTTTAGTGAAGATGGTAATTAAATATGGAAATAGACAGCAGAATCAACAAAGCTGGTATGGTAGGAAGTCAACTGAATAAATTTATATGGAATAAGAGAGAAATTAATCAAAACACTAAATTAGCTATATACAAGACAGTGTTCAAACCAATTTTGACTTATGGATCTGAGAGCTGGGTCAGAAGTAAAACACTAGACCAGAGACTAGAGACCGCAGATATGAGAGTCCTGAGAAAGATTAGGGGCGTGAACAGATGGCATCAATGGCAATATCATATTAAAAATGAGGATATTAGGAAAGAACTTGACATTGTCAGCATCCAGGAATGCGTTAGCAGAGCCAATCTCAGGTGGTATGGTCATTTAAACAGAATAGGCGAGAAAAGATTAGCCAAACAAGTGTTCTCTGCCAGGTTGGAAGGAAAAAGACTTAGAGGAAGACCAAAATATAGGTGGATTGATACGGTAAAAAGTGCCTTAGAAGATAGATATATAAATATAAGATCTGACAATGTTGTAGCTTTGACAGGTAACATATTGATTTGGCAGAAAATTGTAGGTAGGAAGTTAGTAATGATATAAATTTTTCTTGTAGTACAATCATATCCTGTACATCCGTTGAGGGTAAATGTCAGGAATTTGATGATGATGTCTTAAGGTGAATAGTTGATCAATTGTGCTTCGCCCTGGTCTGAAACTGGCTTGTTCTTCTCCTAGTGCCATTTCTATATATGGCTAAATTTGTTTTTGGAGTACTTTCATAAAAACCTTACTTGGAATACTGAAGAGGCTAATGCCTTTGTAATTATTACATTCTGTTTTATCTCCTTTTTTTGTATATATGAGTTATGACTGATTTGGTCCAATCAGCAGGCACTGCTTCGTTTTTGTAGCTCCTTTCAAATAATGATTTTAATGGTTCCAAAAGTTGTTCCTTTCCTGCTTTTAAGAATTCTGCATGTATTTGATCAATGCCAGGCGCTTTTCTAGTTTTGAGTTTTTCTATGCTGTGTGCTATTATTTCTTTGGTAAAGATATTTGTTTCCTCTTCCATTTCAGTGGCTGGAATCGTAATATCCTGGGAGCTGATTGTATTATATAAATCTTTGAAGTATTCTTCCCATCTGGCCATTCTTTTTGTTTTACTTTCAATTAGTTGTCCCTCTTTGTTTTTGATCATTATAATTTTTGTTGTCCATGTCTTACTAATTTGGTCTATTTGTTTATATAATCCATGAAGGTTATTTTCTTTTGATAGCTTTTCTGCCATTTTGAATTTTTCTTCTAATCAGTTATTCTTGTCTCTTTTAACTAGTTTTCTAATTTCTCTGGTTAATCTATTATATTAATTTCTGTTATAATTCTGTTTTAGTTCCATGCTCTTCCTTTGATCGCTTAACTTTTTACTTCATTTGAGATCCAATCCTTTTTAATTTCTCTTTCTGTGTAACCAATTGTTTTTTCTGCCGAATTTAATATTATTTCCTTTAATTTGCACCAATGTTCTTCGATGTTGATAATTCTAGTTGATATTTTCTTAGAATATTGTTGTCTTGTAGTTTTTTTTACATTCAGTCTCCTTTTGACTCTAAAAGTGCTTTTTTTTTTTTTTAACTTTATTCTTAGGTTTGCTAATACTAGCTTATAGTCTGATCCACAATCTGCAGAGAAGGATCTGCAGTTTAGGATACTTGATTTCCATCTTTGGTTTACAATAATATAGTATATCATATTGTTGGTTTGTCTGTCTGGTGATATCCATGTTCATTTTCTTTGGGGTTTTGGATGTTTAAAGAGAGTGTTGGTTATTGTTAGTCTATTATTTGGGCAGAAGTTTAGCAGTCTTTCGCCACGTTCATTGCTTTCTCCATACCCGAACTTTCTGATTACTCCTGGCCAGGCATCCTAGTCTTTTAAAAAATGTTAATTTTCTTGACCATAACAGTTATAAAAAGACTTCTAATGGGACTATATTGATCAAGTACATATAATAAACAACTATGCTTTACCAACTAATTTCACCAACTAAGGCTGATGGCATCTTCAGGGTACATAACTGATATAAGGTACTAAAAAGTAAAAAAACTGTTACAAACTATAATCAACCGATTCAAATTATATTAGACAAAAAAACATACCACGTACAAAACATGCATTGAGCGTGCATGATCTCACTTGTTATTTAGGAACGTTCTGTGGTTGGCACTGTAATTCAGTCCTGGTGAGTTAAGAGATCTGATAAGGGTCTTCCAGATCATGGGCAAGATTAGTCCTTGGTTTCTGTTAAGGTTTTGTGTACAGCAGGCAACTGCTGTGGCTTCTTTAATAAATCAGGAGCAGAAGTCCTCCTCTATATAAGGAATTGTTACTATCTCTGATATCTAACAACCTTACCATGAATGGATTTCCTCGAAGATTCGTCCACAAGATACTTTTCTTTGACCCCCCCACAAAGACAATGAGATGACATACGTTATATTTCTACCATTGTCATTCCATACTTAGGGACAGTTTCGAATAAGATTGCAAGACTCCTTAGACTACATAAAATAAGAGTGGCCTTTAAACCTACAGAAATGATTAGACAATTCTTAAGATCTCCAATAGATAACCATCCTTTCTTCAAATATGCTGGAGTTTACAACATACCCTGCTTGTGTGGCTTGAATTATATCGGCCAGACTCCAAGGAGCCTTGAAATTAGACAAAAAGAACACAACGGTGATGTCAATAATAACAGAGAAGAAAAATCGGGGTTAGCTTTTCACTTCTCAAGAACGAACCATGTCATACAGTGGGATAGAAGCACAATTCCTTATATAGAGGAGGACTTCCGCTCCCGATTTATTAAAGAAGCCACAGCAGTTGCCCGCTGTACACAAAACCTTAACAGGAACCAAGGACTAATCTTGCCCGTAATCTGGAAGACCCTTATTAGATCTCTTAACTCACCAGAACTGAATTACAGTGCCATCCATAGAACGTTCCTAAATAACAAGTGAGATCATGCACGCTCAATGCATGTTTTGTATGTGGTATGTTCTTTTGTCTAATATAATTTGAATTGGTTGATTATAGTTTGTAAGAGTTTTTACATTTTAGTGCCTTACATCAGTTATGTACCCTGAAGATGCCAACAGCCTTAGTTGGTGAAACTAGTTGGTAAAGCATAGTTGTTTATTATATGTACTTGATCAATATAGTCCCATTAGAAGTCTTTTTATCCCAGTCTTTGCCTACTTTTGTGTTTAAGCCCCCCATTACAATTAGGAGATCTTGACTTGATGTCTGCTGTACTGCTTTTTTCAAATCTATATAGAACTGTCTTCTTCTGATGATGTCGAAGTTGGTGAGTATACTTGAATAATAGTTAGTGATCTGATTGATGTTTTAAATCTTGCTTTAATTATCCTAGGTGAGATAGGATTGTAGGACAATAGAGAGTTTTGAGCCTTTGGTTTTAATATAAGTGCTACTCCTTCTCGGTGTTTGTTGTCCTCCCTGCCTGAAGTTAAGATTTTGTACTGTCTATGGTGGAATTCTCCTTTTCCAGTCCATCTGGTTTCACAGAGTCCAATCACTTCCCATCAGTAGTTCTCTAATTCATGCAGTAGTATTTCCAATGCTCCTTCCTGGTGAAGTGTTCTTACATAACATCTTAAACTTCCAGAGTTTGTTAGGATACTTTATTATCACTATGCACGTACAGCTATACAAAACTGAAGCTTACCTCCCCCCATTTCTGTCATTTCCATGCTTATCTGTTTTTGTAAGAAACAAATAAGTTATTATTCAAATACAGTACTTTTCCAATGCTTTTACTAATGCTAAATCATTATAAATATCACACAGCCAAATCCCCCCCCCCTCAATATTGCAATTCAGGATCATGCTACAGATATGCAATTACACCACAAAATCAGATGCGAACTTAAAAAAGCCACAATATCCTTCTCACCTTCTTTGCATTCCTAAGTAATGTCTTTGCCTTTTCTAAACATTCCTGAAAAGAAATTTAAAAAAAAAAAAAATAGTATTAAAGGTTACCTTTATTATAAACCAATATTATATACTTGATTACTCAATAATATATAAACTTAACATAAACAATTAGTAGAAATCTTACATGAGGCCTAATGGACAAGACATCAGTCCCTTAAACAAGGAATTGCATGTCCAACAAAGAGGGGAGTGATTATCATCTTAGCTGAAATATGATTTCCAATAAATGGTGTGAGACCACTAGCCTGCTTACTGAAGGCAAGAAGTGGCTTGAAAAAGTATCATATTTAGTCTACAGAACAAGCTTCCCAGATTATCTAATCACTAGCTTGCCCACATTACAAAAAAAGTACAGGAAAAACCTTGCTTAACACGATTAATTAATCCATCAATTAATGTACACTAAGCTAAATCGTGCTAAGCTAATACAATGAACAACAGAAATAATTACAATTCATCCATCATTTAACGTAAATTTGAAAAAAAATTATGCATAATCTATATTAGAAGATAAAATAATCAAAGTTAATAAAAAAAATCAATTGCTTTAATTTTTATTTAATGTCTAAACATTTGATTGAACTGCTTTTTTTTACAAAAAAAATTAAGTAAAGATGTTTGAATAGTGCTTGACTTTTTCATCTTGTCATGCAATTTGCAATAGCTGGCCAATGCTTTATCAAGTGGGAAATACTATCATTTCACTCACTTGCACTAACTGATTATAGCACATGTCTAATTTGCATTAAGTGAGGTTTTCCTATACAATAGGTTGACGTCATTGATGGATGGGATCCACATTTAAAAAATAGTTCATTATTGGGAAAGATTTACAAGTTACTAATCAACCAGCATATTAACCTCCATAAAAAATATATTAATAAAAAAAACAAATAGCTTATGTTCTAGTAGACTACTCAGAAATTAAATGGTCCAGCTACCAGTACAATTAAAATCTTCTGAATACTGCAGTCCTACTAGGACCTACTTCTGTGAATTTGATTACAATTTTCTTGAGCGTAGAGGAAGTCTGCCAATATGCTTCTGTCCTCCTTTCACAACCTTATTTCAAAACCATGGAAGCCAATTCTCAATGTGTGGAACTTTTTCACCAAAATTTAATTGAATACTAAAGAGTATTCAATTAAACCACTACTGTGCTATACAGCACAATATACAACCTCTCTCACCCTCTCAGTTAAGATGACAGCACCTTCTTGAGGTGTGACCTACTTCCACTAAAGGGTCTATTGATGTTTTCATAGACCCTTTAGTGAAATTTCCACTAAAATTCCATGGAGAATTTCCACACACACTCTAGCTACTTCGGGTAGATGCCAATCCACCAGGTGGAAGATGACCTTCTCCTCAGAGTAGAAGTTTTATTTCAGTTCCCCTCCAACCTGATCCTCTTCAGTATTCTCTTCAAAAACACTTTTCAGTATTCCATCAAATCTAGAGCCATGCTCTAGATTTGATGTAGAGATCCAGAGTCTCTCCCCCCCACACACACACATTTTTAAAGATACAATAGGAAAAGCAGTTCAGCAGGACTTCCACCAGACAGTGATATGACACTGAACCTGATAGCAATGCATTTCTATCAAGTTCAGTGTCAATTGTAACATGCAGAAGGTGCTATCCTCAATAGCACCTTCTGCATGTTACAATACAGCCTCCCTCAAGGTTATGTTAGTGCTTAGAGGTTGGATGCACTTTGTATGAGTGACATATCTAAGAGTATTCTCTCTCTCTATCTCTCTCTGCATGTAAATTACTCATTTTCACTCTGAAACTGTGGTTAACAAAAACAAATGATCTTCTCATTTTGATATTAACTGACTTGAGGTTTCCTTTCCTCATTATGCATCATTCATCTGCTGTCTTGTCTAACATCCCACAAGTTGTGAAAATTACTGAATGCTATTTATACTTGAGCCTTGATTACTTGCAGTCCAGTTACTAAGACAGTGAAGTAATTTTCCTTGGTGACTTTAAGGTTTATAACTACTGGCTCCCTTTTTCCAATTCTGCTGAATAAGCAATTACAAGAGCAAACTATCCGTCAATGAATCAGAGCACCAAACAATCCCCACCACTCGACCAACACTTGATATTTTCTTAACTAGTTCTCCTTCCAAAATAAGTAAAGAAAATATCTAATGCCTTTTCTAAACATTCCTGAAAAGTTCTCCTTCCAAAATAAGTAAAGAAAATATCTAAGAAAATATCTAGTGCCTTTTCTAAACATTCCTGAAAAGAAATTAAAAAAAAAAAATAATTATCTCTCCTGGTAACTCAGACCATAATCTCATACAAATTTCATCTCTACTACAACACCATTTCCAACTTTGTGTCCTTCCTTGAGCATTACAACAATGTCAAGTGAAAAGACCTCTGGAACTTCTACTCCTCCTTTCTATGGACAAAGAGTATTATTCACACACACACACACACACACACACACACACACACACACACACACACACACACACACACACACACACACACACACACACAAACAAGATCTGGACACCTAGCATGATCATGTAACAGAAATCTTTCATGTTTGAATGAAAGCCTTCATTTCCTGTTCCACTCATAATTCCTATCCAGTAACCATAGTTTTCTGAGAAGTGTGCCTAAACAGTCTTAAGAAAAATAAATAATAAAAACCCAGCATACTGTAAGCATATTAGGACAAATAACTCCACCTTCATTTGCAGCATACAAAACCTGCAATAATGCAAGGAAAAAAAAAAAAAAACAGATCCAAGTCTGATTTTGGGGATGATAAATGTAAAACATAGCCTCTTGCACAGGTAGTAGTCAAGTATTCTGCCCCTCTCCCGTAAAGACCACTAGATGCAATTTCTGTTCATCAGTGCTTCAATCTCTCAAACTAACCCAGATGGCGCTATTTCAACAACACTTAAAGACAAAGATTACCTCTTATCATCACTCTTCTCTTTCAACTCCTGCACAGATGAAAAAGGTAATTCACCTCCAACTACTCCAGGAAAAAAATGCACTGTATGTTACTTGTAGCCTTCTGCCAAAAAGACTTAAGCACCTTGAACAACCAAGATACAAAACAAGGTTACTGATTCTGATGGTATTCCACTCAACTGCACTTAATAAATTCTCCTAAACTAATAACCTATTCTTTACCGTCTCTATACTCTATTATGCTCAGCTGGCATCCAGGTTGGAAGCAAATCCATATTCAATACATTTAATAAAAAAAAAAAGAAAAGATAAATGTCTACCATCAAGCCATCAATCATTGTTCTTGCCTCACTACCCTCTAAAGTAATGGTGAAGATCATGAACAATCAGCTTCTTCATCACCCGGAGAACTACCACTAATTAGCAACTACTAGTATGGAAGTCACCATGTGCAAGATCCACAGTGAAGTATCTTTCCTACATCATCCACTTCTGGGCACATGCCATGGAAAGGTTTCGAGAAGCTTGTTTGGCTGAACTTCACATTTCCTAGGCATTTGATAGGGTCTGGCACAGAGGGCTTCTCAGTAAAATGCCATCTATAGTCTCTTTCACCCTTTCAAATTCTCCACTAATGCAGGCTTTCTTCAGGCTCTGTTATATCACCTGCCCAATCTCTCCCTTACAAATACATTTATCACTTCTATCACTGACATCATATCTTATCCATAGTTCTGCCAATGATGGATTCTCCCTCCTACTCATAAGAGGAAGAGAGAGTGCCTGCACTGCTCAGGTATTCCAAGCTTCAAGATCTAAATCAGTGCTATAAGCACTGATTGTGATGTCATCCTTCAAGGAATTGATGACACTAGTCATTTTCAATGCTTCCAAAACAGTTATTTTTTTATAAAAATCAAGTGGATATTAAATCCAGCATTATTTCAAAGCCAGATACAGAAACTATAAAGATTTCGTACGAAATTTGAGCAGAGAGCTTACAGGTAAATGTTTTTTTTTTGTAAAAGGAAAAATAAAATAAAATAATATATATATATATATATATATATATATATATACAGTAAAACCCCTTTTTTACACTTTCCAGGGGATTGATGGAAAAAAATGTAAATAGCAGGAAAGTGTAAATATGTTTATGTGATATTAATTTCCTGTTCTACTTCTTAGATCTTCTATAAGAGCTATTTCTCTTTATTAGCTGCATTCTGTCATGAACCAAAATGTTGCTCTACTTCATCCTTAGTAGAACCTTCTGCACAATCATAGCCACAAATGTCTCATTACACAGTTCCCCCATTTTGACATTTGCCATCACTCTATCTGAAATGGGCTGCATTTCAAAAAGTTTATCTTCATGTGTTTAGTGTAGAATATTATATCTACTCCTTCCTCTCCCTTATCCCTATCTGATCTTGAAGTTTGCCTAAGTAGCTCAAGTAACACCTTGTTAAACTGGGTAACACTGCACCTCATTTCACCTTGTACTTCTTTTTTTGTCAATATGGTTTGTTTGACTTAGTCCCAAAATGCCACACATCCTTATTCCTTAGTAGAATACTCATTAATAGCAGGCATTGCAAGAAAGTGAGTACTAGACTCTTGGTCTGAAGTTCTTGTTGGTTCTCTGCATTTACAGGCTGTAGAGATTTTGCTTCCCGTGTGGGGACACCTGTAACCCCCATCGGGCGCGTCCCCTGGTGGCAGATTGTGGAATGCTCGTCATAGTTTACTATGAAGGGTAGGAGGGAAATAAAATACCTCCCGCAGACCAACAGGATAGCACTTCCCTCATAGGCCGGTCTGGGGGCCTCGAAGGTGGCAGCCCCACCACCAGACTCGGGTGCTGAAAGCTAATCCCCTGTACACCTTAAAATTTCACTCATTAAAAGAAATAACAAAGAGATAGCCAAACTGCCTAAATGGTTAACGACAAAGCGAGGAAAAAGGTACATGAGATACGGAACATGGAACGTTAAAATTCTACATGGAAAAGAAAACGAATTAACTGATGAATTTAAAAAATCAAGATTGGATTTGCTAGCAGTCACAGAAACAAAAAAGAAAGGTCAAGGTTGCCAGAAAATGAAAGATGGATATATACTTTTCTATTCAGGGGTAAACCCAAGAGAATGGGAAAAACAAGGGGTAGCTTGCATAATTAAACCAGATCTCAAAGAATATATTACTAAATGGCAACTAATAAACAAAAGGTTGTTGACAATCACTATAGATTTTAAATCAGACAACCAAGTATTCACTGTAATTGTTGCATATGGCCCAAACGATAATGCCAATAAAGAAATTAAAGATGAATTCTTCGAACTCTTACAAAAAACAATTGAAGAAGTTCAAGGGCATATCATACTACTAGGAGACCTTAATGGCCGGGTAGGGAATCAAGTAGATGAAGAAACGAAACAAGTGTTGGGATCACAAGGAGAAATAACCCAGAATAATAATGGAGAAAGAATAATAAATCTTTGCCTTACAAATAATTTAGTAATGGCGAATACTATGTTCAAGCATAAAGAAATCCATAAGTTTACCAGGGAAGAGCCCAACAGAAACGAAAAATCTATAATCGACTACGCCATCATGAGCAAATCATACTGGAAGTATACAAAAAATGCAAGCGTCTACAGAGGTCCTGAAATAGGCAGTGACCACTACTTATTAGTATTGGAAACAATCCATAAAATAAAAGTTGAAAAATGTAGAAAAAGTAGCAAGGAAATAAATGTTAAGATAAAGAACTACAAACTAAAGAAAGAAGAAACAGCCATTGAGTATAAAAATAAAATAGAAGAGAAGATGAAAGAAGTAGAAAAAGAGATATATGAAGACCAAGATGTAGAAAACCTATGGTACAGGTTCAAAACACTTCTTCTAGAAACAAGCAAAGAAATTTGTGGTGTATCATTAAATAATAAACAGAAGAAACATAAAATGCCCTGGTGGACTGAAGAACTAAAAGAAGAAATTAAAAAGAAAAAGCAATTATGGAAGAGATATATAACATCAAAACTTCAGGTTGATAGAGAACTATACAACAACCAAAGAAATAAAGTTAAAACCTTAGTGAAAGCAGAGAAAAGAAAATGCTGGGAAGACTTCGGACTTTCGAACAAAATTTTAAAGGAAACCAAAAACTCTTCTATAATATTTTAAGAAGAATGAGGTCAGAGAAAGAATACCCCATAAAGTTTATCAAAAATAAGGATGGAAAGTTACTCACAAATTCCGAAGACATCATGGAAAGATGGAAATGTACTTTCAAGAATTATTGGAAGATGCAGGACACGGAAAAAAAAGAACCCTAAGAGCAAGACACACAAGCAAAATAGAAGATCAGAGTGAAGAAATTCATGCAAATGAACTGTTAGCAGCAATAAATAAAATAAAACTGGGCAAATCAGCAGGCCATGACCAAATAACACCAGAAATGGTAAAGAATTTAAGAACGAAAGCCATAAAATTTCTTTTACACCTATTCAATGTTGTATGGAAAAAGAAAATTATTCCCAAAGACGGGGAAGTAGCTATAATAATAATCCCTATATTTAAGAAAGGAGACAACCGCAAATGTGAAAACCAAAATACCAAAATGGCAGTGTACCGAGACTCACAACATACAGTTGTGAGTCTTGGTGTTTAACAACAGGAAACACAAATAAACTACAAACAATCGAAATGAAATATCTCAGGAAAGTGGCGCAAAAAACAAGACTAGACCGAATAAGAAATCAAACCATAAGAGACAGCCTTCAAGTTGCACCTCTGAATCAATTCATAACACAAGCCCAAATGAGACGGTTTGGACATCTCAATCGAATGGAAGAAGGAAGAATAGCAAAAACTGTATACGAAAGCCAGAAAATAGGAAAAAGAAACATAAGAAGACCCAGGAAAGGTTGGCAAAAGGAAATTAAAGAAAAATTGGAAAAGAAGGGAATTAACTAGAAAGAAGCAAAACAACAAACCTTGGACAGGACGGCATGGAAATCTCTTTGGCAAAATCTCGACGCTTAAAAGCATAAGAGATCATAGACGAAGAAGAAAAGATTTTGCTTTCCATTAATTATTTTGACTTTCAAACAACAAATACAGTAAAACCCCTTTTTAACACTTTCCAGGGGACTGATGGAAAAAAAGTGTAAATAGCAGAAAATGTAAAAAACATTAAAAAAGGCTAAAAGATGACTTACTGCTAGTATGTGACTCTACATACTAGATTACAAAATTTAATAACTGAAAATAAATGAATTTACAATTACATTTATCTATTTAAAAAAAATCTTTAATTGTTGATCGTTTTTGCTTTTCTGCACTCTTATAAGTTCCACCTGCCTCTCCACAGTGTATAAATTAAACGCCCCATGGTCTCCTGATGCACTTGCAATATACCGCCTCAAAACAGAGATAGCTTCCATTGCTTCTTTACTAGTAGGGACGGTGGGTTCTTGATCACAGTCTTCTTCAACCACTTCTTCCTCTTCTTCATCACCAAGGTGGTTGGAAAGGATGTCTTCTACACTTGTGCCATTGATGTGATCACACCAGCATCAACATAGTCTTGAAATGAGGAAGACTCATCCATCATGACGAAAAATAATGGCATCCAAAAATACGACGCCTTTGTTCAAAAACTTTAATGTGAGGGAGTTTATCCAGTGTGATATGTGTGTGGGACGTATGCTTTTCTGAAAGAAGCTGGAGTTTGGATGGAAAATGATAGTGGTAGGAGACTGTGCAGAAAGTGTAAGGAAAGTGAGGAATTGAAGTACGTGTCAGGTCGTGAGATTATTGTGGTTGAAGAAAGCCAGAATGTAAGTGACAATAGTGGCTTGATAGGGAATTGCGATGTTGTACAAGATGGCGATGAGAGAGGTGATCAAACAGAGAGTGAAAGCAATTATACAGAGAGAGAAAATGGTTTAAATGATAAAAAAAATGAGGAATTATTTGTAAGGAGTGAGATCGCAAGGTTACGCGGAGTAATATACAGTGCGCAGCAGCAGTTGGAGCACCTGCAAAACTCTTTCCAGGGTGCCTCGGCTAATGGAAATAAACAAGTGTTTGAAAGGAAAAATAAGCGTAAGAGTGGGAGAGTTTCAGAAATGAAGGAAAGAGTGTTGTACGGTGACTCGTTATTAAGAGGTGTGATAGATGGGAGTTTAACTAAATCGTACTTACCGGGTGCAAAATTTAAGGATGTGAGAGTATTAGAGTGCAAAAACAGAAGGTGAAAGAATTGATAGTTGTGGCGGGTACGAATGAATTGAAAGGAGATAATTTTTTTATGAGAGAGAACTTGAAAGTATTGTTAAAGGTAGCGAAAGAAAAAAGTGACAGAGTTAGGATGGTGAGTCTGTTGCCGTGGTACAACAGAGAGGAGTTTAGAAGGAGGGCCATAATCGCAAATGACTTTATGTGCAGGTTATGCAGACGGTGTGGTGTGGAATTCGTGGACATGTGGAATGAGTTTGATGGGCAACAGGATTTATACAAGATGGATGGCCTGCATTTGAAAGGATTTGGTGTGCGGAGACTGGAAAAAGTGTTGCTGAATGAAGTGAAAATGGATATGCAGAACCAGGGAAACTAGAACTACCAAAGGGGGGGGGGGGAATGGATATGCAGACATCAGTGAGACAGTTGAGTGTAAGAATGTATATAACGTACCTGAGCCAGTACTAAGGACAAGTAATCGGAATGGGATAGTTACAATAAAACATCAAGATAGGGGTGGGACAAAGGGACTTCTTCATTTCATGTATACTAATACCAGGAGTATTAGAAACAAGAAGGAAGAATTTTTGGCCTTGGTTGGCTCTTCCTGGCCACAGGTTATTGGCATTAGTGAAACATGGCTGACAGAAGATGATATAGTTAGTGAGATAGAATGTGCAGGTATAGTGTGTTTAGGAGGGACAGAGAGAATAAAATGGGAGGGAGTGTTATTGATGATAGCAGATGAACTGCAGCCAAGGAGAATTGAAGTTGTATTGCAAGATAGTGAAAAGAGCTCATTTGAGGCTATTTGGTGTGAGATTGAAACTGGGAGAACAAAATATACAGTTGGGTGCTGCTATAGACTAGGTGATGGAATAGATGGCGGAGATAGTATGCAAAAACAAATTGATGAAATGAGTGGAAGGAGGGTAATTATTATGGAGGATTTCAACTATGGTAACATTGATTGGAAGGTGGAGAGGACACATGTGAGGAAGGAAATGGATTTTATTCAATTATTAAGGGATAACTATCTGAGACAGCATGTAATGGAAAATACTAGGGGTTTAAGAGTGCTTGACCTGGTAACAGCATCTGAGAATTTGACTGTATATGACAATGACATGAATATGACCATGTTGCCACCTATTGTTGAGAGTGATCATAAGGTGGCTAAAGGTGTGGAATTTTCGATTAAGACAGAGTATATGTGGAATTACCATGCTGGCAAGTATGACAAGCTTAGGAGATTGCTTGGTTCAGTGCCATGGCATGTAAAACTGCAAGGGCTGGATGTCAATAGTGCATGGGAAGTGGTCAAGGAGCATTTACAGGAGGTTATGGCTGATTGTGTACCTAGGGTCCGAATAGTAAAACAAGTAGAGGTTAAATGGATGAATAACACCATTAAGCTTGAGCTGCAAAAAAAAGAAACAACTGTGGAGGGAATTTAAAGAAAGGGGTGACCTGCAGGCACATGAACGGTATAAAGTGCAGGCCAGAAAGGTAACGAGTGTGGTAAAAAAAGCAAAAGCGGATTATGAAAGGAAACTAGCTTTGCAAGCAAAAGAGAATCCAAAACAGTTCTTTCAATATGCTGCAAGTAAGAAAAAAACTGTACACGGTAAAATGATTTTAAGGAATGACGATGGTAAGGAGGTCACTGAATCAGTCGATATAGTGGAATTACTGAGCGAGCACTTTGCAAGAGTATATCATCCAGGTGGTGACATTGAAGGAATGAAGGAACCATTAGTTTATATGGGAATTGTGATGAATGAAGTGGAGGTGAATAGTCTATTATAGAACCTTAATATGAATACATCTGTGGGATTGGATGGTATCCCGGCACGGGTCTTACGTGAAGCGGCTAAAGAATTATCAGTGCCCTTGACCATGTTGTTTAATCTGAGTCTCAGGTCTGGTTTAGTCCCAAAGGTGTGGAAAGAGGGGGAAAATAGTTCCACTGCATAAAGGAGGATCCAAGACTTCTGTTGCAAATTACCAACCGATCAACATATCAGGAGTTGTTGTCAAGGTCTTGGAGAAAGTAGTCAAGGGAAAAATATAGGAATGAATTGATGAAAATGAGATACTGTACGGGGAAACAGCATGGCTTTGTGAAGGGTAGATCATGCCTCAGTAACTTGCTCAAGTTTTATAACACGGTGACGGCTGAACTGGATAAGGGTAATGGGTTTACAGCGATACTGCTGGAACTGGCTAAGGCCTTCGACAGGATACCACATGGAATTCTAATCCGTAAGCTACAACATATGGGAATGGATATAGGGTTGGCGAGATGGATAGGTGGGTGGTTGATGGAGAGATATCAGAGAGTAGTTTATTCAGGAGTAGAGTCCAAAAGACGGCCTGTGACTAGTGGTATGCCGCAGGATTCTGTTCTTGGACCACTGCTGTTTAATTTGTTCATTAACGATATAGGGAAGGATCTAAGAGGAACAGTTCATTTGTTCGCTGATGATGCAAAGTTGGGTAGGGCAATAGTGAATGCAGAAGAGGTGAAAAGCTTGCAGGATGATTTGGATAGATTGGAGTTCTGGGCTAAGGAGAATGGATGTCAATTTAATGTGATGACAAAATGTAAGGTTATGCATTTTGGGGTGAAAATAGCAGCAGTACACCACATTGGTGGAACTGTACTCCAGGAGATTGATGAGGCCAGGGACTTGGGAGTGTTGGTGGATAGGGAGATGAAGTTTAGGGGGCACATTGCAAAAGTGGCTAAATCAGCTCATCAACTCACTTGGTTGTTGAAAAATACTTTGACGAGCAGAGACAAGCAAGTTATAGTTCCTCTGTACCGAGCCTTGATAAGACCTCATCTCGACTACTGTGCCCAGATTTGGTCACCTAGGTTTCTTCTTGATGGGGAGGAGGTGGAGAGGATCCAGAGGCAAGTGACCAAGATGATAGGAAGTCTATGGAATGAACCTTATGAGAACAGATTGAAGATTTGTGGGTTGCAGAAATTGGTTGATAGGTGGAAAAGGGAAGATATGATCGAGACATTCAAATTGCTAAAGGGATTCTATAGGATTAATTCAGAGGATATTTTTGAGATCAGGACTGGTGGTGGGAGAACTAGGGGACATCTATGGAAGTTGGGCAATAGTGTGGTTAGCAAGGGTGTTAGAGCTGGGTTCTTTACTTTTAGAATGGTAAATGAGTGGAATAAGCTGCCAGAGTCTGTTATGGGTGCTATGACAGTGAGTGAGTTCAAGGCAAGGTATGATAGATACCGTGAGAATGTTGAATAGTTGTGTGGACATGATGTTTAGGGCCTCCCTCGATGAGTCTAAGGACTCCCTGGAGTGGCCCGTAATAATAATAATAATGCCAGTTGTTGGGCTCTGACATACCTTCTTCTTCCGCCTGTAGTTGTTCCTCCTCTTCCACAAACGTAACTCCTGCCTTCCAGAAACAGTTGGATATGGTTTCAGGAGTAACACCAACAATGCAAGCTAGTGAAGAGATATTTCACGAACTGTTGTTTATTCACTAATATCTAATATTCACGAGTAACAACTGTTACTTGGTGAAAGTATGAATGTGATTTCACAATTTGTGTATGATCCTTGTTCATGATTTCAATACAGCACTGTGAATGTGAAATCACATCACAACACATTATGGGTGCCATGAGCTATTGACAGTTTAAAATTACTGATATGAAAACTTCACGGTATGAATTCATACATCACTCATCACTACATCACTGCTGAAAGCGTGCAAGTCACCGTGATGGCAGAAACGAAACTACAGCCGAAAGGAATGCCATCTGGGAACAGAAATGTGCAGATTTCTGCAGAAATGGATTTGAATGAGAAGAAATCGATTCGAAAATCAGTGTTGCCATCCAGGAAAAAACCGCAAATCGCGGAAAATAACATCCACATCAAGTTGTTAATGGTGGAAAAACAATATATCGTAAGAATAGGCCTTAAGGCGGGACCAACGGAAAATGATGTAAATGGCAGGAAAACGTAAATTGCAGGAACGTAAAAACGGGGTTTTATTGTATATATATATATATATATCCTTTTTTCGTTTGAGACATTACTTTTCATATGTAAAGCTTCTAACCTTCAAATATCCAATCTTATAAGTTCCACCTGCCTCTCCACAGTGTATAAATTAAATGCCCCATCGTCTCATGATGCACTTGCAATATACTGCCTCAACCAACATCCCACCCTCAAATTCTGTTTTGTAATATGGAATACTGCTCTCACATCTGGGTGAGAGAAGTATTCCAACTAAATACTTGTTTAAATATTTTTCATGTAGTCCAAAACAGGACACTTTGGCTAATTTTCATATTTTTTTACAAGAGAACAAACATCAGAAGTAGCCTAAATTTTGAATAAACATTTTTTCTTCTTCTGGGCTACAGAACAGTTCAGAGCCCGCAGCCTTCCTATCTCATCTACCTCACCACGAGCCTGGATGTCTGTGATTGAATAAGTGGTCGATGATTTTCATTATCTAGTGTTTAGTCTGGAGTAGGGTTTCTAAGTTTACCAAACCCTTAAGTTATTCACAGTAACAACACTAATGTACTATTTCCTCCGCCTTCAAGTGAGATGCAAAGGAGTCATAGGGGCTGTCTTTTTCACTGCTCTACTTACATCCCACCCTCATAACATTCTTCTTTTTCTGGGCCACAGAACAGTTCAGAGACTGCAGTCTTCCCATCCCATCTAAACTACCAGCCTGGTTGGATTGCCTCTAGTCTCCAAATACGCTGTGAGTATTTGGAGACTTCTCCAGCTGCAGGAACAGAAAACCTTTCCTACTGTTGAGCTTCTGCAGGTCTCTCTCTCTCTCTCTCTCTCTCTCCCTCTCTCTCTGACTAACTTGCAAGATCTAACTGATCTACTACTGTTTACCAAATGTTTCCCATCGTACTTTTGCCAAAAAATTAGCAGTGTTCATTCTGGATGTTTGTGATTGAATAAGTGGTCGATGATTTTCATTATCCAATGCCAACTTTGGCCTCTTTTTATGACATCCCTGGACTGCCTTTGATAGTGCTTCCCTTCAAACTACACTTGGAGCACTGTCTATTGCAGTATGACCAGAAGCTTTTCTTTTTTACTCACCTACATTTTGAAGATTTACTCTGCAAATTCCCTAACTATAACCAAGAGATATAGATTGAAGTCCATCCCAGCACTTAGTGGTGTACACCAACTCACTTCCTGCCTAGATCTGAGTATACAGATTTAAGCAAGACAAGAATTAGTGCTCTACTGACTACAGCTACAGTGATGATAAGAACTGCAGAGCAGGCTGTCAAAGTATAGAAACTTTGGCTCATGTTGCTCAATGCTGTTATTGTACATGGAATATATATCAGAAGAAGATATTACAAAAGTAAGAATTACAAAGAATAGGTTAAAGAACAAAGATTGGATAACAACAGTAGAACTTTAATATTGGACTAGTAATAGGACTGAGGAAGCTTCACCTTGTAGTATGGGATAGTTAGAGCATATGAAGTAGTCATTATCAGCGTACAGGCTGTGGGGGAGTTAGGTGACCACTCACTACCTTCCATAATAAAAGCCTATTATGCTGAAAACCAAATTCATGTGGCTACTTCAAATGCTAGCAAAACCCAGTTCTGCCTTATTTCTCACAAAAAAGAACCATCTTTGACAATACTCAAATTTCCAGACAAGATGAGATTTCTCTTCTTGGACCCATCCTGATATCAAGCCTCTCCTGGTAAACATATCACAACCATTGCATCCTCAGGCTTCTAAAAAACTAGTATTTTTCTTTTGCTCAAGACATAACTTCACCTCTGAACAGCTGTTAATCTTATATAAATCATGAATCTGCCCAGCTACTGAATACTGCTCTCAAATATGGGGTGGGGACCCCTAAAAGCGCTTGACTCAATACAGAGGAGAGCAATTAGAATTATTAATGACCCATCTCTTACCAACTCACTCCTTCCACTTTTGCAGACAATTGGTTTCTTCAATATGTGCATTCTATAAATATTTCCATGGCAAATATTCATCTGAAATGGCATCAATAATTCCCAATTAGTACTAAGCTCATTGGAACACGTGCAGCTACTGCTTAACATTCCTTCACAGTACACCTTGAAACTCACACAACAAGCTTCTTTTCCTCCTCCTACATCCCTGCTACTGCATTGTGGAACGGTCTTCCCCTGTTGTGTTTCCCAAGGAATACAATATACACTCTTTTAAATCAAATGCAAACAAGTTCCTCCTTTCCCAACCCACTACCCATATACAGTACTAATGTACTATAGGTTGATCAACCAACCTATCGTGTATGGGCTAGTAATTGTAAATATATAAAAATGCGTGTGTGGCATCTTACAAAGTCATCCATTTTGACTTATCTTGAGCTTTTCAATGCCAGTAAGTTTCAGCCATCTCTTTAGTCTTTCTATAGCTCTTTTCATTGGGATACCATTCAGATATCAACTTGTCTATTTCTGAATGTTACTTCTTGCAATATGACTATCCCACTGCTATTTGGATCTTTAATGGTTGTAATATTAAGAACCTACAATACAATAGCTAAATCTACCTTACTTTATAGCAGTGAGATATGGACAATAAAAAAAGCAGATTAAAGGAGAATTGAATCATCCGAAATGAAATTTCTGCACAGAACTGAAGGAACCGCAATAATGAACAAAATGAAAAGCAGCGAGAAATCAGAAATAAACTTCGAATTACAAATCCCTAAATGAAACAGTTATTTGCTATAGAGAAAAATGGAAAGAACATACTGAGAATGAATAGAAACAGAATATCTAAACAAATTCTAAATTACCACCCAAAAGGTACCAGATGCAGAGGAAGACTATTAAAAAGATGGAATTGAGTCCAAAACAGGTCACTTGGCCTATAAGCCTGGAAAAGGAAGAAGAATGGTTGTAATACCATCTCTCTCTCTCTCTCTCTCTCTCAACAAATTATTTTCATTTCTCTCAAGAAAATTAATTAGAATATTAATATTTATATAATATTACCTGTCTATTTTTTGGTACAGGATCTGTCAAAACTTCCTTTGGCTGTGTATGAGAAAATTTACCTGCTGTATATGAAATAGAGCCAAGCCACTTCCTGTCTTTAAACACCTGAGAGAGGGAAGAAAGAATATTACTTTGTGAACTAAATGAAATGGCTAAAGTGAAATCACTACTTTATGCTTTCAGTTTACAATTCAGATGTTTCCAGGAGAAATAATATAAACAAAGACTTATAAAAAATATATATTTTGGAAAATCAAAATTCTTGATAACATTTTTTTTTTTTTTTGCTTTTAATTGAGATAGTGTAACATCTTGAGCATTTCGACAAATCCTCATTTATTATTATTATTATTAATTTTATTTTATAAAGCGGTGGTGGCTCTGTACTGACAGCTATGATATTTCAAACACAGCATCTCTTCTATTTGTGTCTATGCCAAAGAAACAAATCCCAGAACATCACATTAAGTGGCATTCATCAACAGATGTCTCCTACATAAGGGGAGATGATGAGAAACTCCCATACCTATTAGCAAGTCTTTTTGCTTAGTCAAAAAAAATCATAGTTGACAAGAAATTATATTCTTGTTTTAATTTTTTACCCATACATGAGCAAACAAAGCTTGCACTTTACACTATCTATGACTAGGCTACTTGTATACAGAGTATTTAACTTTACATCAAATTCTCTCAGCATTCCAAATGTCCAGCATACCTCCTTTTTTGGACACATGTCCAAAAGGAAGTATGCTGTGTATTATGGGATACTGAGTCAACAGCTTCAATACAAGTAGTCTAGACATAAAGACACTTCACATGTTACACACACTGGGATAATTGATAAAAACAAGTAATCTTATTGTCAAGATTACTTCTCAATAAGTGAAAAACCTTGATATAACTATCTTTCATCCAGGGCATTTTATAGTATATGGTGATACACTGTTCTGCTACTTGTATATGGAAAATATGACTATGCATTGATGAGACATGTGACCTCAATAAAGGTCAAACCAGATCTGGTTGTGATCTTTCCCATAATGCATGGCAACTTACAGATACAAAAAAATGGGAGGTGTGCTGTGCATTATAGGACAATATACACTATGTCCCAAATTGAAGTGAAGTCAATGGTCTCTATTAACAATTAGTCCCATGAAGATACTTCATACACAAACACTTTGCTCATGCTTGAGTAGAGAATTAAAACAATAAAATAATTTATTGTCAAGCATAATTAACCGTCCATATTCAGTGAATAAGGTATTATTGAATCAGATCATATGTATATGGCAAAATGTTATTATGAAGCAGCAGTACTTCAAAGTGCAGCAGACAGGCAGCAAATATGGATGTTTCTTTTGGATGCCAGCATGCAAAAGTTTTAATGTGTTATGATATGATTCAGAATTGATAGCAAGACCAGGAAATTCAGCCTTTTCTGTTCCAAAAGGGTATCAATGGTGCATAATCTGAAATTCCTGGCCAAACAGACCATTATTATCATTTATATCAGTCCATCCATATTTGAGATGCTCACATCAGAAATATATTATGGCTTCTCCCTGTACACAGACTATCTGCCAATATCTTTTGATGCAAGATCTTGAAAGTGTTATATGATGACTCACTTCAAGCAATAAAATTTGCATAAGCCTTCCCAAGTACAGTGTTTTTAATAATTACTCACAGCAAAATAAAACTACCACCATGCTAATCAAGTTTTATTCTACAATGCTGAACTTACATATACAGCAATCCCTCGATTAATGTGCCTCCAATTAGTGCATCATTTTTTTCTATACCCAAATTCGATTAGTGCACCTATCTATATACATCTTAAAAATAAATGTTACAGATTTTAAAAATTTTCTATCTGTACATTTTTTATGGCTAACTATTTAAAAAAAAATTACTCAACAGGATGAAATAAATTTAGTTACCAATTTGAAACATTTTACAAAGTTAATTTTTAATGGCATACTACACTATTTCCATGTACATCATGTTCCAAATTTACTGCCAAAATTTGTGTAGTCAGCTAATTACATGGCATTTTGAAGATCAATCTTGTGCCTCACCTCCTTTACTTTTTTTTTTATTTTAAAGTATTTTCCCAACATTTCATCATGAGTAAAAGAATTAGTGAGCAAAAAAAGTGGAAGTGTGAAAATGATTAGATAAGTAATCTCATTGAAGAAAAACTTGAAATAATAAAGAAAAATGAACAAGGCAAGTCCAGGGCAAAGATAGGACAAGAACACAAAAATGGGTAAATCAACTAAAAGAGCAATTTTAAGCAAAGCTGCTGAAAACAAAGAGAAAGGCTGCTTCAAGTTCATCATGCATGCACTCGAAATCAAAGTATTATAATGACTGAATTAGAGAGACTTCTTTCTACATGGATCAAAGATTGTAACCAAAAACAGATCCCGCTAAGCACTGACCTTATTAAATCAAAAGCATTAAGTCTCTTTGTAACCTTGAGAGAAAAGGCTATCAAGTGCTGGGTGGTTTGAGTGTTTAAAAAAAGCAAAATAGCCTACATAATGTTCTAAACACAGGCGAAGCTGCAAGTGCAGATAATGAGGTGGCCACAAATTATCCAAAGATTTTGAAGAAAATGTGGGAGGCTATAGTGATCAACAAATATTTAATGTCAATGAAACTGGCCTTTTTTTTTTTTTTTTTTTTTTTTTTGGAAGTGAATGCCTTTCAAGACTTTTCTCTGGCCAAATCAGAGAAATCTCAGCCTGGTCATAAAGCTGTAAAGTCAAATGAAATTACTGCTAGCAATATGCAAGCCATTTGGAAGCATTGTACAAATGAATTTAGAGGCTTTTCAAATGAATCCAAGTTAATTAAATCTTATTCTGAGAAATTCCGTAATTCCGACCTGCTAAATCACTCGATGAATGTTTAGATTCCTTGGAGGTGTCAAGTAATAATAATAAATTTAGATACACAGCAGGAAGATCCTGAAGAATATGAAGAAAATTTAATCACTGACAAGCCAAAGGGATTTCATAGAAACAGTTTGAAAATTTTTTCGTACAATCAAATTTTTTAAGCAGCAATACTTAGAGGCTGACCCTGATGAAGAGAGAGGTAATAGAAGAGGCAATAGGGCCATACCATCAGTTGTATGAAAAAAAAAGAAACAGCATGCCCAAACTACATTACCTCAATTCTTTGTTAAGAAGTAGAATAATAAATTTATATTCTGAATTTGTTTTATTGTCTTTCAGCTTCATGGTTTTCCTTTAACTGGGCCCTGAGATATACCCTAATTCTTTTATAAAAAAAAATTAAGGGTCAAAAAAGAAATTCAAGGAATGAATTATATTTTTCACATAGGTTATTATATTCAATTAGTGCATTTGTAATTAATGTGCTCGTTTTTAAAGAACGCATTAGGCACATTAATCAAAGGATTGCTGTAGTTACTTTCTCTTATTCACATAAGCTGAACATAATGATAAATTCTAAAACCAATCCACATTACTTATAAGTTCTAATTAATCTTTTACATCAGACAGCAAAGTATTCAAGAACTGCATATGGAGAAGCAGTATCACAGAAAAGGAAGATTACAAGTAGAATTTGTGAAGACATTTGATGCAATTCTATCAAATGTACTAATTTAATGTTAACAAATATTTGTGTTAATATTAAAAAGCTGGAGGCAGGGACGCGCCATGCGGTTGTGCAAATTGTGTGCCGCACAAAGGCGCTTGAAGATAGGGGCGTCATTTCACCATGGGAAATAATAAAAAAATATATATAAATTTTTTTATTCTTGAATTATATTGTACTATATAAATTACATAATTACAAATTGTAGTTAATGCAATAAAAATGAAATTTTAAATCAGTGAAATTATTATGAATTCTTAATAATCTAACAATATTTTTAACTTGATACATCACCAGTTTTATTATAATTTGTTTGAAGTGAAACGTTATCAAGATTACCACAGATTTTATTTCACAGAGTAAGCATCGACTCAGCGAAAATTTTATAAATATTCTCAATTGTTTATTATATTTTTAGTGGAAATTGTTAGTTTAAGACAGACCGTGAATTCATTCTTACGGTGTGCTTTGCCCAGTATCATCGACAGGATGTAGCATAGAGGCAGTCTGCCTCACAGCGCTACTTAATAAGGGTGCTCGTTCAGCCGTGTTACGGCAACAAGATATTTTACAAAAATACAGCGTTTAGTTTACCAAATAAAAAAGGCACCATTTCCTATTGACAGTTAAATATGTGCTTATTATATTTTCTTAATAAAAAAATTATAGCCATACATACTAAAACTAAACATTTTAGAACCCACTTATTAGATACTTAAGGAAACAACCCATAAAGTATCATACGATGTGAATTTAATAAACTTTTATAGTCTATATATATTAAATTATATTATGCATGAATTCTCCTACTCAAATTGCAAGTCTCTATTGCCCTGAATTTCACATTGGAGCAATAACTCGCTCCCTGCAGTAAACAATATGCCATCCCCAACAGCCATTACACTGCAGAAACACGAAAACCAATTAGTTTTATCATGTCACTGGATAAGGTTCACAGACTTTTGCAGACTGTGTAATATATTTCTCACCAAATAGTGCAATTACAGACAAATGGGAATATAAACACTAACTAATGAATCACATCTTCTGTTGGAGGGAAGATGTGATTCACTAACTAATGAATCACATCTTCCCTCCAAGAGAAACTGCTACATACACTCAAGCAAACCACATGTTGCAGGTGCAACATGTGGTTTTGCTTGACACTACCCCCCCCCCCCGTCATGAACATGTTAAAACTAAGAAATACATAGTGAATGCATTTCAGATATTATGGAAATCGGTTTAAGAGAATTAGCATCTCAATTCAATTGTCAGCTTGTTTTGTTTGGGTTGCACGATCTTTTGTTAATACCGCACCAATCATATGCACTTCTTAATAGTTGCTTTTTCTCTACTGGCCTACAATCGCACAGATCTTTCCCTTCTCATTAGTAATTTGTCAAAAATTGTTCATTACGTATTTCAAATCTTTTTTTTTTTTTTTTTCAATTTATAAAAAATTATTTAAAATGATTGAATATTAACATTTCGGATTTACATGGCCAAGCTTATGATAACGGTTCAAATATGCGAGGCAAACATAATGGACTGCAGAAAAAATCCTTGAAATAAATTCAAGGTTTTATTTATCCCATGTGCTGCTCATTCATTAAATTTGGTAGTTAATGATGCAGCTAAGATATCCTGTGAAACTGTAGATTTTTTTGGGGGTAATACAGGAATTATATAATTATTTTTCAATATCTGTGAACCGTTGGGCTATATTAAAAAACATGTTCGTGTTTTAAATTTGAAACCACTTTCTGCTACTAGGTGAGAAAGCAGAGTAGAAGCAATAAAGCACTTAAAAATAATATCAAGGAAACTTACCAGGCTCTTTTTGATATTACGGAAGATGAAACTAAAGATATCGATTCTAGAGTTCAGGCAGACAACTTAATTTCAAAGATTTATTCTTTAAATTTATTTGCTCTGTTCATATTTGGTACGAAATCTTAAGTCTCATAAATGTTGCAAGCAAAATAATGTAGAATCTGACATTTGATATAGGAAAAATTACAGAAAATCTTGATTATGTTATACAAGAATTAAATACTTGCGAAACAGACCAATATTTTGAAAATATTATTAGAACTGCAAAAGAAATAGCAAACAATCTAAATATTGATCCTATTTTTCCAGACATTCGCAAAAGAACAAAAACAAAAACAAAAATGTTTGGTTACAAAGTATCAGATGAGACAACGCATGATCCTAAACAAAATTTAAAAATAAATTTTTTCTTTGCAATTTTAGACATGACAATAACTTCAGTCACGGAAAGATTCATACTCTTAAAACAACATAGTGAGGATTTTAAAGTTATAAGAGACATTAGCAAATTAAAAGATTAAAGCGATTTAATGAAACATTGTAAAGATTTGCACTTAAAACTGAGCGACAATCAAGATTCCAACAATCACGATATTGATGGTATGACTTTATTTGAGAAATTAAAAACTTTGCAATGTTTTATTAAAAAAGAGTCGGCTCCTCAGGATGTTTTAATTTATATATACGAAAATAAATTAACCGACACGTTTCCAAATACTGTGATTGTGATGCGTATTTATTTAACATTACCAATATCCATAGCATCAGGGGAAAGAAGTTTTTCGAAACTCATCATCATCATCATCATGCATATCAAGGATTTAGGCCTAGCATGGCCTGTTCCGGCCTTAGAAGTCATCGTTGAATCTTTTAAGAGGACATCCTGGTTTTCTTTTTCCTAATGGCTTGTACTTTAAGGCTTGTTTTGGTAATCTTTCTGTTTTCATAATTTGAACGTGTTCCATCCATTTATGTTTATATTTTTAAATTTTTTCTATTACTGGTTCTTGGTTTAATTCTTTCATAATTTCTTTGTTTCTTTTGTGATAAAATAGGGTATACTTTGCAGTTTTTCTCATAAACTTCATTTCTGCTGTTGTTAATCTTTGTTTGTCTTTTTGTTTTATTGTCCAAATTTCGCTTCCATGCATTAAGACTGGTAGGGCTAATGTATTGTATACTTTTAGTCTGGTTTGTTTTTGAACTAGGTTTGGTTTAAATATAGAGTTAATTACACCTGTTATTTTTAAATATTTTGCAATTTTTATGTTTATATCTTTTTCATATGTGATCTTACATCCAAGGTAATTAAATGAATTCACCTGTTCTAAGATCTTGTTATCTATTACTATTTTAGTTCTTGCTAGATCTTGTCCTTTAAAGGCCATAGTTTTTGATTTTTCTATTGATATTATCATACCATAATCTTTGGATATCTCATTTAGATCTAAAATAGTTTTCTGTTGTTTATCTTTAGAATTTGTAATTATTATTTGGTCGTCGGCAAAGAGGAGAGTGTTTAAGTTTACTGTAGAAGAAAGTTTAATTCCTTGATGGAAATTTTTATTCCATTTTATTATTATTTCATTTAAGTAGATATTAAAAAGAGTTGCTGAGAGGGGACATCCTTGTCGGACCCCTTGGTTTATCTCTCTCGTATATGAAAGCTCGTGATTTAATCTTATTTGTATTTGATTATTTTCATATATACTTGTGATAGCTTTTAGGATATTATTTGGTATTTATCTTTCTTTTAATATGTTAAATAACATGTTTTTTTTAACTTTGTACTGCTTTTTCAAAGTCAATAAATGCAATATGTGTTTCTAAATTGTATTCTCTTCTTTTCTCTATTATTAATTTTAGGCAAAAGGCCGGGTCTATACATGATCGTCCTTTTCTAAATCCATTCTGTACTTCTAAAATAAAGCTTTCGGAATATTTCATTAGTTTGCTATTTAAGATTCTGCTATATATTTTGTAACAGGAATTTAGTATACTGATGCCTCTATAGTTTTTAGGGTCATCTCTATTACCTTTTTTAAAGATAGGAATCACAATTGCTTTTTTCCATTCTATTGGGGGGATACCAGTTGAATAAATTTTATTTAAAAATAATAAGAGTCTTTCTTTGAATCTAGTTCCTTCATATTTATATAGTTCTAAACCTAGTTTATCTTCTCCAGGTGATTTTCCATTTCTTGTTTCTTTCAGGCTGATTTCTAATTTTCTTTGGTTATTTCCTTTTCATTTTCGTTAATTGTTTACCAATTGTCTTTTTTAAAATATTTGTCTGTCCACAATTCTGTGTAGTAATTTAGAAATTCTTGTAATTTCAATTCAGTGTTTAATTTTATGTTTTCTTTGGTATCTGCATTTAAGTGTTTCAAAATTTTATGTACATTGGGTCTTATTTTATAAAAATCATGTTCTAAATTAGAAACAAATTTATTCCATGATGTTCCATTCCAATATTCCATGCAAAGGCTCCCACTGAAGAGACTTCAATAAAGGTCGAAACTAGTCTGGGTTGTGGCCCTTCCCTTAATGCATAACAAGGACATGTCTGCAAGGAGATGTGTTCTGCATTATGGGAGATACTGAGATAGGAGTGTTGGTATCTTGCTCCACCTTTGCAACGAGTTGCCTAGTGTTGTACCACCTTACCCCAGTCCTGAAGATAATTTCAGGCGCAAACTTTGTTTGCTCACACTTGGATAAAGGATTAAACTAAATTTATTATACTCTAACCAAGTGAAAAATAAACTTTCAACATCTTTCTCTAAATCCAGAGTAATTTATTAAAAAAGGGTGGCACACCATTTGGCAACTCCTATGGGTAGAGATGACCTGCTAATGCTTCTGCCTGGTATCTCAACTTGGGCCTGGCTCCCACTGAAGAGACCTCAATAAAGGTTGAAACTAGTCTGGGTAGTGGCCCTTCCCTTAATGCATAACATTAGACATGTCCGCAAGGAGATGTGTTTTGCATTATGCATTATGGGAGATACTGAGACAGGAGTGTTGGTATCTTGCTCCACCTTTGCAACGAGTTGCCTAGTGTTGTACCACCTTATCCCAGTCCTGAAGATACTTTCAGGCGCAAACTTTGTTTGCTCACACTTGGATAAAGGATTAAACTAAATTTATTATAATCTTAATTTTATTTTAACAAGGAAGTGGTCACTGCTTATTTCATATACTCTGTGAACTCTAACATCAAGTGAAAATTTTGATGTCTTTTCATTTAATATAAAGCAATCTAATATTGATTTCCATCCTCTTGCTGCCCAAATATATTTATGCATGTCTTTATGTTTATAGAAGGAATTCATTATTATTAGGTTATTATAAACTACAAAGTCAATCAATTTTTTACCATTCCTGTTTAGAGTATGTTCTCAATGTATTCCTATATTATTATTAATTTTCGTGTTTCCAATTCTTGCATTTAAGTCTCCTGCTAAAATTACGTAATCGTTTTTTATTTATTTTATTATATATGTTTTGTAGCTGATTATAAAAATCAATATTATCCTGTTTGTCATGTTGTACCATCATTTTTTATTTTGGTTTAGGATTAGGAAAGAACTTGACATTGTCAGCATCCAGGAATGTGTTAGCTGAGCTAATCTCAGGTGGTATGGTCACTTAAACAGAAAGGGCGAAGAAAGATTAGCAAAACAAGTGTTCTCTGCCAGGTTGGCAGCAAAACGACCCAGAGGAAGACCAAGATATAGGTGGAATGATACGGTACAAAGTGCCTTAGACGATAGAAATATAAGATCTAATAATGTTGGAGTCTTGACAAGTAACAGACTGATTTGGAGGAAAATTGTAGATAGGAAGTTAGTAATGATGTAATTATTTTTCATGTAGTACTATCATATCCTGTACACCCCTTGAGGGTGCATGGCAGGAATTTGATGATGATGATGATATTATCCTGTTCTCTTTCCTCTTCTGGGGCATATAAACGAATTATGTTAAATAGCCTTTATTTTTATTCTAGCTTCTATTATTCTTTCATTTCATAATTTATAATGTTTTAACTGTTTTGAGAAGGAGTTTTGAATACAAATCATGACTCTTGCTTGTGCTCTTTGGTCTCTGTCAACTCCACTGTATATGACATTAAAATTTTCAGTTCTCATGGTTCCTTTAAATTTATTTTTTGTTTCAGTGATTACTGCTATTTTAAAATTTCTTTCATTTAATAATTGGTCTAATTCTATTTCTTTATATGCTATTCCTCTTACATTCCAGTTTGCTATGTGTATTTTTATTTTGTATTTTGTTTTTTCCATTTTGTCTATTATATTTTGTAGTTTCCATTTTTGTTTTACCTTTTCCATTCCAGGGTCATTTCCTATAGATTCAATCCGATTATCTTTTTCTGTCAGCTTACTAGTAGAATTATGTTCTCCATGTCGGGGGACTAACCTAACAATGGAATAGTTCAGTGGTAGGGCTGCTACCTTAAGGCTTCTGAACTAGCCTTCTTCTGAATTTAAACCTATAGGAGAAATAGGGTATATTGAATGGGGAAAGAGTTGATTATAGAGGAATTATAGTAAGATTTATAGAGAAGGCAAAGTTGTAAGGCCAGAAATGAAAAGACCCCATGGCCCTCGAGTACTCTAATAGCATAGGGGTCATAAAATAAGAGGAGTTGGCTGATAAGGCCTTATAGGAAAGATTAAAGTAAGTGGATCTTCCTCAAAGTAGTAGAAGGAGAGGATAGATCCAGCTAGGGGTCCATGAGAGTGCTGCCTCCCTTACAATCAAGATGATTGCCCCTTATGGCCCTGTTGGTCCACGAGTTCTTATTCAGTATATTCGGACCATCCCACCATATATACGCATGCACGCACGCGCACACACGCACACACACACACACACACACACACACACACACACATGGTGGGCTCCCCTATCCGCCACCCAGGGGACGCACTCTCTGGGGTTACAGTGTCCCCCCGAGAGTTTCAGTTTTTCAAAACTGAAACTAATAAAAAATTATTTGCGGTCAACAATGTCTGGAGAGCGTCTAATGGATTTATTAATTACATCAATTGAAAATAATATGGATTCATTAGACATTAAAGATATCATTAAAAATTTTGTGGCGGCTAAAGCAAGATGGATAAATATGTCAAATAAATCTACCTTTATGCTAATTGTTATATAGTTAAAAGCATATCTCCAAATTATCTTTGTTATGTAATATTTATGTAATCAAGTAATAAACATTTTTGAAAATTATTATTATTAAAAATTCCTTATTAATGAATTTCAGTGATTACAATGTTCTACTACTGTTAAATAAAATTTATTTTTATGTATGCGTATAAACTGTTTTGTACTTTTAACAAAGTAAAATTTTTCACAAAAATTTTTCATGGAAACTTATTTTATGAGGGCACTGAAAAAGATTTGCACAAGGGTGCATCCTACCCATGGCAAGGCACTGGCTGGAGGAAATGAAGTAGGTAAGGAATCAGAGTGACAGTAGATAGAAATCTGAAGCTTGGGGAACATGCTACAAAGATACTCCCTGAGAAGTGCTTCATTACTGAGAAAGGCAGTAATCAGAAGAAGTGAGGGTATGGTGGTTCCACTATGATCAAACAATCAAACAACATCAGAATTACCATGCTGAGATATGTTAAATATATTATTATTCAGGCCTCCATGGAGTCAAAAGACTCATCGTGGGAGGTCCTTCCTAAAAAACATAAAATCTATTCATCAAGGGGAGATCCCCCCCCGCAAGAAACACAAAGTCTATCATACCACTCCTTAAACTCATTGACCATTCTTGCTTTCACCACCCCATCAGGCAATGCATTCCATAGTTCAACCACCCTCCATGCTCACAGTTTCCTTACGTAATTTCCAGGGATGGCCCCTTGTCATCACGCCTTCCCACTGTTCAACCAAGTGAAGGAACTCTCCAGTGTCAACCCTGTAACCACCTCTCAACAGTTTAAAAGTCTCAATCATATCACCTCTCCTTCTATCCACTAAACTCTGCATCCACATTCCCTCAGCCGATCCTCATAACTATCATTGTACAGTCCTGAAACCATCTTTGTTATCTGGCTTTGTACCCTTTCCACTGTTAATTTATCCCCTTCAAATCCTGGGGACCAAATCTGAGAACAATAGTCCAAGTGTGGTCTGATCAGGGTCTTATACAACGGAATGATAACTGTTTTATCTCTGCAGGTCAGCGTCCTTCTCATTATTGCAGCAATCCTCTATGTTACCTTCACCACCTTTGCAATATATCCTCTAAATTTCAGGTTCTCATCAATCATCAATCCCATATCTCCTGTCGCCTCTACTTCCTCCAGTATAACTCCTCCCATAGAGTATGCAGTGTCCCATCGATGTTTCCGAAACCTCAAGACGTTACATTTAGCTGCATTAAACCGACACCCCCATTCATTTGCCCATCTATCTAGCTTATTCAAATCCTCTTGCAGGGCTGACGCATCTGCACTATTACTAATAATCCTTCCCAGCTTTGCATCATCCGAAAACAACTGAATATCTCCTTGCAATCCACTGACAATGTCATTGATATATAAAGGTTAAACAATATAGGTCCTAGTACTGAGCCCTGTGGGACCCCACTTGTAACCCTCTGCTTCCTTGAAATTGCCCCACCATACATAACTCTCTGATACCTATCAGACAGTCAATCCTGAATCCAGTTGACCAATCTGACATCCGGATCCATGTGCTGCAATTTAAATATCAGCTTATCATGTGGCACCCTGTCAAATGCCTTCGCTAAGTCTAAGAAAATGGCAGTATATGCCTTTCCCTCATCTAATGCTCCTGTAACTTTATCATAAAAGGCTAGCATATTGCTAAAACAAGAGCACCCCCTTCACAAATCCATGTTGACTCTCACAGATAACATTACCCTCATCTGCCCAATGCTGTATACGGTCCTTCACTACTTTCTCCAAGATCTTACTAACTACTGATGACACACAAACTGGCCTATAATTAGACACTTCCAGTCTCCTACAGCCCTTATGCAATGGCACTATCTTACCTTCCTTCCATTCCATGTGCCACAGGGCACATGGAATGGAAGGAAGCAGGAAAGTCTGGAAATGGAAGGAAAGCAGGAAAGCCAGACTTTCATTGAAAAGCCACTAGGGAACTGTCAATTCCCTAGCACATTCTCTCAAAACTCATGGTGAAATACCATCCAGTCCCACAGCTTAACTGACATCCAGAGTACTCAGTATTTGAAACACACTCTCCTCCTATACCTCTAAACCTCGAACCTGACCAATCCCTCTAGCATTAAAACTGACTCCTCCGGGATGAAATACTCCAATAAAGTGTTCATTGAACAATTCCACTATGTCCTCTGCATCAATCACTCTATTCCCATTTTTATCCCACAATATCATTCTTCCACAGTCATTTCTCCTCCTACTGGCCACATTGCTAAAAAATTCCCTAGGATTTTCTTTGAATCTTAGGGCCAATCTCCTCTCATATATATCAGTTTCGTCTTTCTTACCATACTAGTCACTCTTCTGGCCTGTGTCTTATACTCTTCATGCATCTTCTCCTCACCTGTCTCCTTATATCTCTTTCATATCCTCTTTTTCGCATGCAATTCCTGTTTAATATTGTTTGTAATCCATTTTACTCCAAATTGTGTCCTCTTCTTCACTCGTGGTATACAACTTACCATTGCTGCTAACAAATATTCTTTCATAATTTCCCAATCACTAATGATATACCGGCCTTCCAATTCCTCCCTCCATGAAACTTCCCCAAGTTGACGTCTTAGACTATTATAATCACCTGCCTTATAATTCCACATACGTTCCCTTCTCTTTGATACTCCTGCAAAACCATATTGTCACTCTCTCCAACTGGTGGGAGAGATGTCATCTCAGTTATTATCAACTCTTCTGATGCTATAACCAAATCCAAAACTCTTGATTACATGTTGCCTAAGACATCTGTCCCTCAAGAATTCTAGAAATTTCATTCCCTTATTGCTACATGCATCTTCCTCTCCCCAATTTATACTACTGTAGTTAAAATCTCCCATAACAATCATTCTTCTTGCACTTGCCAAACTCAACTGTCTAAACATTTCCTGGTTCCCACCCTCTGTGCTCCTGGGTCTGTAGCAACATCCCACTAAATATCCTGTCTTGCCCACCTCTACCTCACACCATATGCTTTCAAAATCATTAGTGTAACTGTTTTCCAAAGCCTCCACTCTTAGAGGACATAGGTCGTCACTTATCATAAGCAGTACTCCACCAACAAGCTTTCCCTTCCTATCCTGCTGAAAAATGCTATACCGTGACTTCTATTCCTGTTATTATATCCTCTTCTGTCAACCACGTCTCAGTGATCCAAATAATTTTTGGCCAGGCTGATGCTATCTGCACCATCAATTCCTCTCCCTTATTCCGGATACTCCTGGCATTATTTGAATATAATTTGAAAGGAATGAAGAAACTTTTATAGAAAGTACAAAAGCAAACAGCATTAGAACTGTGGAATACTGGCTATGAATACAGAATGAGGGCATGTAAATCAGTTTGACAGATGGCCATTAACAATATTTTTCAAATGGTAGAAGAAGAGAAAGGGATAAGGATAATGGAGTGGTGAGTAAGACAGTGTGAGTAGTATTTAATGGAGGTAGTAGGTGTATGGATTACACTGCCTTTCAGGCAGTGTAATCCATACACCTACTAACAAATGTGAAGACATTTCTTCAACTTTCTGTCCACCCATGCTAATAATGAGTGCAGACAGTATACATGAACTTAAGGAGCGGCATGAGCTTCGTAGTATTTAAAGTGGACCACCTATAATGAATCTCACGATCATAAGTCTTTAAGGATAATATATTCTTAAGTTTAGAAATGCTCCTGCATATTTATGGTTTGTAATTGGGATACCTCTCGATAAACCATACAATGATGAATTAGAATGAGAAACTTAACTCATAGGCATCTAGGATTAAATATTCTGCATTCATAGATTCACACCAATTTAACTGTAACCTTTATCAGTACTTTTTTATATATTTTTTAATTATCCTTTTAACTAAGTGTTACTTGGTAATCACTACATAACTAGATAAAACAAATTAGCTAGACATGCAGAAATAACATATTGATGTGAAAACCTGATAGCAATATCATACAGCTACTTTCAGAAAGCTGATGGCAACACTCAGAAATAAACAATTAATACTGTCAGTTGCAACAAATCAAGAAGACTACAGATACATTTCCAAATTTATAGATAGCATAATTACAATTAGGGGTGTGTTGAACAGCAAATAAAATTTCTTGCCTATATGTTATGTGAGCTAGCACATGCAGCATGATATAAATATACAGTGATATCTCAATTATCTGATCTTCAAATGAACAAACCTTCAATTAACTGACCCTTGAAAAAAAAAATTTTCCCCCTTCTCCTTCAAAGCAACCCTACCAGGAAGAAATAAATTATCTCCTGGTAGAACTCAATTGCATATATTACATGTATCAATATTCTGATTAACATTTATATCACATTTATATTTATATTTTTGTATCTATATTCACATTTGAATTATATTTTTACATCTATATGTACACCTTCCTACATTTACATATGTGCATATATTTACACTATATAATCCTGACATTATGAGTGGTTTACATTACATTCATATTACAAGGATGGTCTGAAAAGTTCTCGGCCTAACAATGAAAAAAAAAAAAAATTTATAATTTCAAAATTATTTTTAAGTTTTAAAAGAGGTAAACCGTGAGTAGACATATCGGTACACAATAAATAACGGAAAAAACTCACGTAGAAAGATTATTTATTAGTATAATTTTCGCCTGTGTCACAGGCATCCTCAGTACATTAAGCTCAAAATTAAACACTAACTGACAATTCCAAAAAGCGCCACCTAAGTAGCTGGTGTAAGATAACTAAAAAGGTCAATAACTTTCCTAAAAAAAAAATTTTAAAAAAATTTATATAATAAAAAGTTAGGAAAGATTAGCTGATTTGTAAAGTACTATCTCCCATAAAGGGGACAGACGTAAGCCGTCGGATCTGTTTAAGTTAGGAGAATGAAGTAGAGTTTCACATGTTTCTTTATAAAGGCGTTCCATGAGAAACTGACTTTTGTGAAGAACTCTTGTCTTTCTCCAATGAACTCCGTGTCTAGTGAAGATGGCATGTTCAGAAAGTCCAGACTTTTCAGGTTTAAAGTATTCAATATAAGATTGGTGTTCTTCTAGCCGAATAGAGGCAGATCTTCCATTTTAAAACCACTGAATATTTTTGTTGCCTTTCGACCGTTTAGAAAAATCTCCACCTTTCTCACTTCTCCTAAGGACAAGCTTCCACATCTTAATCATCCAGGTGTCTACCAGATTCTGTGCTCTTGTGGATTATCTTATTTCGGGCAAACGGGAAGATCTGCCTCTATTCGGCTAGAAGAACACCAATCTTATATTGAATACTTTAAACCTGAAAAGTCTGGACTTTCTGAACATGCCATCTTCACTAGACACAGAGTTCATTGGAGAAAGACAAGAGTTCTTCACAAAAGTCAGTTTCTCATGGAACGCCTTTATAAAGAAACATGTGAAACTCTACTTCATTCTCTTAACTTAAACAGATCCGACGGCTTACGTCTGTCCCCTTTATGGGAGATAGTACTTTACAAATCAGCTAATCTTTCCTAACTTTTTATTTATTTATTTTTTTTTTTTTTATTTTTTTTTTTTCAGGAAAGTTATTGACCTTTTTAGTTATCTTACACCAGCTACTTAGGTGGCGCTTTTTGGAATTGTCAGTTAGTGTTTAATTTTGAGCTTAATGTACTGAGGATGCCTGTGACACACAGGCGAAAATTATGCTAATAAATAATCTTTCTACGTGAGTTTTTTCTGTTATTTATTGTGTACCAAAATTATTTTTATTTTTCAACATAATCTCCCTTAAGACTAATACATTTATTCCAGCGATGCTCCAGTGCCATTATCCGGTCCCTGTTGTGGTTCTCAGTAAGATCTGCAAAATACCCCTCTACAGCTGGAATCACGTCTTGATTTGAAGAAAAATGCTGACCAGCGAGGAAGTGTTTTAGTTTTGGGAAGAGATACAAGTCAGAGAGAGCCAAATATGTGGAATAGGGTGGATGTTCCAACAATTCATAGTGCAGATCTTTTAATTTTCCCATTGCCAAAACACCTTTGTGAGCAGGTGCATTGTCCTGATGAAAGATGATTTTTTTCCTTCTGCAAACCACGTCTTTCCTCATGAATTTTTTGTCTAGTCTGGTTAAAAGATCGGAATAATATTCCCATTATTGCTTTACCTTTTTCAAGATAATTAATAAAGAAAATGCCTTTAGCACCCCAAGACACTGATGCCATGACCTTTTCTGCTGATGGAACCGACTTTATCTTCTTTAGCGCTGAACAACTAGCTTTCCACTGTTTTGACTGCTGTTTGGATTCTGGTGTGTACTGGTGAATCCAAGTCTCATCCATAGTAATAAATCAATGCACAAAATCAGTTTTATTCTTGTTAAAATGCTCCAAGCACTGTTCAGAGATTTTCATGTGAGCGCATTTTTCATCAGCTGTGAGCAAATGCAGCACCCATCTGGCGCAAAGCTTTTTCATTTGCAATTCTTCATGCAAAATATATCCTACACATTCTTTTGAAATGCCTATAGTCTCAGCAATTTCACACACTTTGACTCGCTGGTTCATCCAATACCATACTGTGCACTTGATCAACAATTTCTGGTGTTGTTACACTTTTTGGACGTCCTTCACGTGGATCATCTTCATGGCTGGTATGGCCACGTTTAAACTCGGCAGCCTATTTCTTAATTGTTGAAAATGAAGGAGAAGTGTGCCCATAAACTTTTATGAACTTCGAATGAATTTCTTTTGGCGTTAAACTTTTGGCGTTACAAAGAATTTTATAACTGCACGATACTCAATTTTATCCATTTCAAAGGGATACAAACAACACTTTTGCTTCAGACAGCTGTATAAAATAAACAACTTGATAGAATGACTTGTAATTTCATATGGATGCTTATGACAGATGTACCAACTTAGAAAAAAAAATCATGCCGATAGTGTTGCCATCTATGGTCAAGGCCGAGAACGTTTCAGACCACCCTCATACCTAGGTAGAAAAAGAAATCGAAAACCTGAAATGTGGAAAGACAGCTAGAAAAAATGATATTCGACTAGAAGTGGTCATTTATACCTCCATATTTGACCAGAAATGGTCAAATATGGAGGTATAAATGTTTTTCACTGTTGCACTTCATCATAATTCAGAAGGCCTGTCAGATAGTCAAATTACAGATGATTAGAGTAGAGCTTTTATAGTACCAATCTATAAAAATGGGAAATAAAACTGAATGTAAGAATTAGAGGTATTTCCCTACTAATTATTCTTGGCAAGAGTTATGCAAGAATACTTGAGAAATAGCGAGAAAAATTGTGGAAGGGAAGCTTGGAGAAGAACAAGCTGGATTCAGGCCAAATAAAGTGACTGATCCTGACATCCTCTAACACATGCAGTTGAGAAATTATGGAATATAATAAGGATCTGTTTTGTACATATCTGTAACAAGGTGTCAAGAGAAAAGCTGTTCAAAATGCTAATGGTTATATAGTGTAAATGAAACATTACATCAAGAAATAGTAAATATTTGAGTTGTAAATTGGTAGTCAAAATTGAAGGGAGTACAGAAAGATGGTTTGATGTTCAATCAAGTTCAAGACAACGGTAAACATCTCTACTGTTATTCATCATCTATATGGATCACATTATGAGGGAAAGTAGTATTAAACCTGATATTAGAATCAGAGATGATAAACTTAGCTTTTTGCTTTACACAGATGATGTTATACTCCTAAACAAATATAGTTCAAGTCTCCAGGATTCTCTAACTAAACTGAATAACAGCTGTAATAAATTTGGTAAGAAAATCAGCAATAAAAAGATAAAAACAATGAAAACGGACAGGAACACTGAAAACATTAACTGCATCCTGAATGGAGAATATACAGGGTGTTCGGGATAAATTTGACAGTTTCGTAAGGAAAAAGAAAATCTTCTTTGTATCTATTAAATTTAATGAATTGACAAAAAAACATTACAGGCAGAGTTAATTACAATACTATCAACAAGATTTACTCAAAATAACCACCATTAGCATCGATCACAGCTTCAATTCTGCTTCGGAACCTCGAACAAGCTGATGCTACAGTCTCCCTGGGAAGGGCCGCAAAAACTGTTTTAATTTTATCCATTAACTGGGCTTTTGTATTACTGGAAGTGCGATTGGTGTCTTTTTCAACTGCGCCCCATACAAAATAATCCATGGGGTTAAGGTCTGGGGAGTTTGGAGGCCAAACATTTGGACTGGTGAAGTCGTAGAAATTTTCAGACAACCATTTTTGACTTTTCCCAGAGGTGTGGCAAGGGGCCGAATCCTACTGCCATACATACGGCCTACCATTGGCTACCCTTGTTATCCAGGGCTTGACTACAGTTAGCAACTCCACGAACAAAGCACGAATTCCAATGCCAGGGTTCTTCAACACCTGTTCCTGCAGATTTGCGAGGAATTCTGCTGTACGAACGCAATCAGATCGTCTGCTAGGGATCTTTCTTCTTGCTACATCCTCGTAGTCACCATTGCAAGTCTCTAGTTCATGCCTGATTGTTTTTACTGTATTCAGGGAGCATTGGGCAGCAGTCGTAATATCCTTATTTTGATGGCGGGCACGAATCATCATGATACAAGTTATTCTCTTCCATGATTCAGGTGGGTTCCAGCTATCCATCCTTTCTGACATCTTGTATATGAATGAAGAAGGGTCCAAACTTTTAAATGAAGAGAAGTGTGTGTTAATACATGTAACTTACGGAAAAATATAATTAATTATAAATATGTCAAATTTATCCCGAACACCCTGTACAGAAGAAGTTAAACATTTCAGTTATTAAGGCAAAATTTTTAGTGAAGATGGCAAATTAAATACGGAAATAGGCAGCAGAATTAGTAAAGTGGTATGGTAGAACTTAAGGATAAGGGGTGCTTAAGGGTCAAAGCTATATAGCTGAGAGGAGACCTCCACATAGCCTTTAAAGGAATGCAGAAAACTGATCAGGGCTTCTGACCTAATGTCCAATCCTCACCTTCTCGTGGTGCACTCTGTTAGGTATCTACCTGGATACTGAACGAACGAGGATGGACTGGCAATTTGGGATTTAGCCAACCAAATTGTATTCTTATTGGCTTAAACCAAAATATAAAATGATGGTACAACATGATAGAATTTCATGCCAGCTGGGGCATCGCCTGGCTAAACAAAGGTCCCCATTGTTTTTGCCAGGGAACCAGGACAAACAGCAAAAAGTCAGCTACTGGAAATCCTAAAACTCACCCCAACTCAAGAGTTCAAGTACATCGCCAGAGTTCAAGATCAGTACTACAGGTAACAGACTGATTTGGAGGAAAATTGTAGATAGGAAATTAGTAATGATGTAAATTTTTCATGTAGTACTATCATATCACGTACACTCCTTGATGGTATATATATATATATATATCAGAAATTTGATGATGATGATGATGGTAGAAAGTCAATTGAATAAATTTATATGAAATAACAGAGAAATTAATCAAAACAATTAGTCCCTGAAACTAGCTATATATACAAGACAGTATTCAAATCAATTTTAACCTATGAATCTGGGTTAGAAATAGAATACTTGATCAAAACTGGAAACCACAGATATGAGAGTTCTGAGGAAGATTAGCAGAGTGAACAGATGGCATCAATAACAGTTTCAAATTAACAATAAAAATATTAGGAAAGAACATGGCATTGTTGGCATCCAGGAATGTATTAGCAGAGCTAATCTCAGATAGTATAGTCACTTAAACAGAAAGAAAAAAAAGACCCAAAGAAATATAAGATCTGATAACATTGGAGTCTTGACCAATAACAGATTAATTTGGTGGAAAATTGTTGGTAGAAAGTTAGTAAATGACGTAACATTTTCACATAATATTATCATATCTTGTACTTTTTGATAATGATGATGGTGACCTTGGTTGCCATCACTCTACTATCAATATTCTATTAACATTGTTTTTGATTCCTATCATGATGAAAGGAATCTTTATATGGAATTTTTCAACTCAAGGCAAGTTAGCCAATCTCATACAAAACTAGCAGAGTTTTTTCCTCCATGAAACTCTGGTTTTTCATCCTGTATACAAATAAAGTAGTCTTAAGAAGACATATAATTTACAGATAAAAAAAATATTATTGTTAGTGGTGGTGAGTAGTAGATGGTGTTGATGGTAGTAGTGTCATTGTGTGTAGCTGGAGAATTGAGTAATAAAGAGACAGTGAGGTGTGTGTGTCTCCACCTTTGGAAGTGTCACATATAATAATAATAATATTTACTTTAATAGAAATTATACATATATTTCTTAAAATCCATCACACACTCATAAAAAAATAATAAAGGGAGTAGTGCAAATTATAATTTGCACTACTCCTTCCATTATTTAAGATGTATTATAATCTTTCTTCAGTATGATGCCAGCTAAGCAAATGACTCTAGTTCTGTTTTAATGGTTTTATTATACCATATACAGTATATGCAATGGAATGATAGACTCAAGTAATATTTGAATATCTACTAGTTTATGTGAGTTTTTTTATAAAGAGAAGGGGGGGGGAGAGACTTGCAAGTTCATAGCCAAATAGCAAACGCATTGCCAATGCTGCTCAGACAAACAGCTAAATAAAAATGTTAATGAGTGACAGTGAGAGTGAAAAGTCCATAACTATGCCTTTGATTCTGACAGTTTTTTTTTTAATACCACATGAAATAACTGGATGGCATATTACTAATCTGAGACGTGTGATAATGTTAGGCAATAATTTTATTATTAATAAAATAAATAAAAACCCTCTACAGAACTACTTGTTCTAGCAGGTAATCATTATTAATAAATTAAAAATACTAAACTGTAGAATGAACTCTTCCATTCTTCATACTGAAATATAGACCCTTTATTGACAATTTCTGAATAACTCAGCCAATAAAGTGTTTGAACAAAATTTTTGAAAAAAATATAATTCAATAACAAATAATAAATCTATGTGATCACTGCACACAGAAATGCCTGTAGTCAACTTATCATTAACATTACTTAACATGCCAACAATAATTCACTCTCAGTAAAGGCTTTAATTACTGAATGACAGCTAAGGAAATGCTGACTATTGATATCATGACAGAAACAGAAGAATCACCAACACATTCAATTTGATGTAGCTCATGTTTTAGCACCAGTTAAGCTTCCCACAAAGTAATTTTAAAGTTGGAGAACAATGGGCATTTACAGATTTATGAAAAATTAAGGAATAAAAATAGCTGACAAAGGAAGCACTACCAGTAAATAACTTCTGATTATAACAGAAGTTATTTACTGGTAGTGCTTTTTTATTTACTTAAATAAAATTCTTTAAGAAGAATTTTATTTAAGTAAATAAATAAAATTCTTCTTAAAGACTACACCATTTCAATTAAACAGAAATCCTGCTACTTCTCAATATAAATATCATTAAATTCTTTAAAAAATAAATAACAACTTGGCCACCTGAAATAATGTAAACTGTTCAGCACTATTTGTACACACACACACACACACACACACACACACACACACACACATTAACTTGCTTAAAATCCATAAAAATAACACATTATTCCAACTCATATTTGATTTCAGAGATAGCCCTATGTACAATTTAGTCAAATATTTACACAAACCGTAACTCAATATAACGGCACCTTTCACCATATGTTAAAAATTCAATCTATTTCAAATCATTAACTGAAAAACTAATTCCAACGTATCAGTCAGTTCTGACATAACATGTGTTCATGAATATGGAACATAAAAAAAACATTCACTTGAATTAGAAGTTAATTCAAAACTGACATTACATTACATTACTAATCAAAAATGTGTGGTAATCGTCAGGGAACCAGGACAAATAGCGAAAAGTCAGCTACTGGAAATCCATATGGCATAAAAAAAATCTCCAAATCAAAGATATAGCAGTGGGTCCCATTTCTCTTATTGCTACTGCTAACTTTTCTTATACAGCCATCTTATAGAAGCTCTTTTAGATGCTTTAGTCAACATGTAAAAGAGCTTCTATCTCATGTCATCTAGAGAAATCACACACATTAGATAATTATTAGTTATCTATTAGTTTTCTCTACAAGAATGGTGAGATGAATATTAATTCATTCTACCATCCTGCACAGATGTATGACATAATAAAGACACCTGAAATATGATCTCAGTTGTTCAAATAACATCATTCACAAAAAAAAAAAAAAAATAAATAAATAAATAAAAAATAAAAAAAAAATATATATATATATATATATATATATATATAATAATACATATTAAATAGTTTCATTAGGAATGGATATAATTTTATGAAAATAAAAAAAAAATTAAATCTTCCTCCTAATCAGGGAACAATTAGAATGGTAGTAGTTTTCTACATTTGGGTAAAGTGGTGAAAGAAATAAAACACCCAGTAAATACTATTATAAACATTCAATTCATTCGTCATTACAGGCCTTTAAAGCCCACAACTAGCCGAATGTTCTTGTCTTTCCTAGCCTTAATTTATTAGAACAAGATAGTTAGTCTTATATGTATTACATGTAAATAGTGTGTAGGCTCCTGGCCAGTTTGTGGAATGAAAAACCCAAGTTTCCAGGAACCTCATTATCTTTGTGTGAGACTAACTCACTCGTGCTAAAAATTCCTTATAAAGATTTTTTGTAAGTTCCTTTAGAAGATGGCAATGTGACATTGCCGAAATATCGGAAATATTTATTAAAGTATAATTTAATTTATATTCTTAACTACGTTGTTCAATTCCTTAAGTGTTTTAATAATTTTAATAAAGATTCTATGCATCCTGAAGAGGATTCTACGTTCAGTTTCAATGATGCCTTTTGGTGGGAAAGACATCAACACTGAATGATGCTCCCACTCACACACCATTTACAATCCAGTATTATTATTACATGATACCTCCATGATACACACACACGATCTATTGTCTACACCATGTGCTGTTTTTTCCAGCTAATATGCCTTGTGTGGGAAAAAACATCCAAATTTCTGTGAGAAAAACTTTACTTCTGCATGACACCAGCTACTTCACTTCTAAATAAAAAACCTATATAAAGACTTCCTTTCACTGTCACAAGAATCAAACATCTTTTCCAATTAAAGAATCATATGTCCTGTCATTCTTCCAACTGCAATACAGAAACCCATAATTAAGCAGTCAACAACTCATTTCTAATTTACAGGTTATGCTCAATGGTCTATCAAAGCCAAATAATTTGGCTTCTTAGGCCTTTGTTCCTAATATATTCAAGATAGCTTCCCTTATTCACTCTCTTAAAGATTAAACCTGCCCTCCTATACTAGGAGCATAGGGGAGATACTACCAGTATCTCCTCTACCAGTAGCAGTAAAGGAGATACTACCAGTATCTCCTCTACTGGTAGTATCTCTTTTAATAGGTATCTCTTATTAAAGTTCTCCTATGATAAATAATCAGATACATCTTCACCTAAACAAAGAGAACACCAAAGAATCAATATATAAAAATTGGACTAGTATGCCATGCACTGGCAACACTCATGCAGAGACAGGCAAAAATCATTAACCTGAACAGATGCCTCAGAAGTGAAAGGCTAATCAGAGAATCAGCTTATGATCTACAAAATATTCCAAATTTAAATAAATTTGGCTGTAAAAAACTATCACAGATTTGAGTGTGCCTGTCATTCTTTCACCAAAAATAACAAAATTATAACCAAATAACAACAAAAAGAAGTAATTCCAGGGTGGCAGGTTTAATCTTTAAGAGAGTGAATAAGGGAAGCTAGTTTGGGGGGGGGGAAATCAGACTATATTCTGGAATCTACCACAGCACTACAACATTCCCAAAACTTAAATACATTAAGCTGCATCACAATGCCAAAAATCTAGTAGACCATCATTTTGAGACCTTGAGCAAGTGTCCATCACTGCACCATAAAGGGTCCTGGTTAGGACTGTAAGCTCCCACCTTTTACAATCAGTCTGTGTTTGCTTTCCAACTAGTGTACCTGTATGTATGTGCCCAATATATTTCTTTGTGCTTATAAAGATGCCTTGGTGACCAAAGCAAAATATTGACTTATTAATCTAATTAGCTAAATAAATTTAGTTAGTTAATTATTAGCTTTAAACATCTGTTTTTCCAATAAATATGATTGCTGAAAATACTTGGATAACTGCAGGCAAAATATTCACTTTCTTATCTTCTATGTTGTGATAAGACAACTTTTATGGTATTAATTTTCCTCAAAGTTATGGAAATCACTGCTAGATTTGCATGTTGACAGCAAGCCATACAAAAATGCCAACATGCAATCAGCTTGGCAAAATAAGATAATTACTTCATGCAATTACTGAAAAATAGCTGACAGGAAGATAGTACTAATTTACAGACAAAAATATACTCTTAGTAGGCAGTAGTTGGAGGATTCATTAGTGGAGCATCTCCCCCCCCCCCCCCCCCAGTGAGTCCCCAGAGATGACGTGTAATAATAATAAAGTAATCATGTGATATTATCATAGTATTTTCTCACCCAATGAGGGTACACAGCAGAAATTCGATGATGCCATGATGTAATCAATAACTCAAATTCAAACAACCCATAGTTTGTGAAAATTTGCTATTCAAATTGGAACTACCATTTAGTGACATTGATCTAGAGACTGCAATTAACAATTTTACTATATATGTAATTTGCATTAACAGTTAAGGGTTAGGATTAACTCCAGAGGCAATTTCAGTTAAAAAATTTCAAAGATTATTTCATACTGTTCACAAATAAAAATAAAATGTATGTAAATATACCTGGTGTGTGCGATGCCTCCACTCTCCAGTTTCAGGATTAAATAAATACTCTGGCAAAAGTTTCCATCCTTCTTTTGCTATTAAAGAAACTGCTGAAATAACAAAGTCAATATCTTCATCTGTCATAAAATATGGAATGTTTAATCTAGTAAAGCCTGGCCTGATTACTTCTCTTTCTGAATATTCCAAGTAACGTCGCAGGTGATGTCTATCAAGAGTTCTTGACAAAAGGAAATAATACTGAATCAGTTATTTCAAATCCATAGCATTAAAATAATTGTCATGTTGCTAGTCATTGTTAAAATTTAAAAAAAAAAATGAATTAACATATTAAAGAACCATTCTCTGAACTGCAATTAACATTAACAGATAAATTTCTTCCCTTCTTATCTTTTATGTCAACCTCATCCATAAAATGTTTGAAAACCTTATATAGAACATGCTTTTATTTTATGCTATTTGAAGCATTGTTAGTAAAAAAAAGTGAAGTTTTATCCTATCAACCAAATGATGCTGGCATCATGAAACTAAAGCAATGACTGTCAATTATGGTTTAATTCCAATGGTAACTAGATATTAGTATAAGATTTACAGTTCACAGTAAATAATTAAAAATCTTCTATGAGATTACATGGGATATCCACAATATAATCTTAATTTACTTATGCAACTACTTTTGCAGGGTCCGTGGCCTACTACCTAGGATTATAATTAAAATAGAGATTATCCAACATAAATGAGAATGACAGGTGATCAGTAAGTGACAACATCAGATAATATAGAAATGGTGGATGTCGAATGAAAGAAATGCAAAGTAAACAGATAGAGTATAACTTGAAAATCTTGTTTCTTAATGCAATAACCATTATACAACTACAGAAATTACAGTAAAGGAATATTTATAAATGCCATCTATAAGGTTACTTTTCATTAACATATCTGACACACAATTTCCATTGTCCATCACATTAATAAGAACAATTAAAAACTTACAAATGCTTCAGACATACACTGTGATCCACAAATTGACACAATGAGTATCATGTGTTTAAGCCTAAGTGCTGGGAAGGCATCATGTGGAAGGTTTAATGGAGTATTAACAGCACTAAGAAAGGATTAAAAACTATTTTAATTATTCTAATTAAAATAGTTTTTAATTAGAATTAAAACTAGATTTAATTAGAATAATTAAAACTATTTTAATTAGAATAATTAAAATAGTTTTTAATCCATCTAATATTTTGTCTCAGTCACTGAGAAATCTTCAGGGAGTACAAACAAACACTCGTAACACAACAATAAATAAAACACATGGATCCTATCCTAAAGTCCTATCTAGGTGATGCATCCTCTGTGGGCATTTGTAGGAAGCATCATCAGGGAGTACAAACAAACACTTGTAACACAACAATAAATAAAACACGTGGATCCCATCCTAAAGTCCTATCTAGGTGATGCATCCTCTGTGGGCATTTGTAGGAAGCATCATCATCAAATTACATGTACCCTCAAGGGGTGTACAGGACATTATGAGAGTAATACAACTTACATCATTACTAACTCCCTATCAACAATTTTCCTCCAAATCAATCTGTCATGTCAAGACTCCAATATAATCAGATCTTATATTTCTGTCTTCTAAGCACTTTTACTGTATCAATCCACCTATATCTTGATCTTCTTCTGAATCTTATTCCTGCCATCCTGGTAGAGAACACTTGTTTTGCTAATCTTAAATCTCCCATTCTGCTTAAGTGACAATACCACCTGAGATTAGCTCTGCTAACACATTCTTGAATGCTAACAATATCAAGTTCTTTTCTAATATCCTCATTTTTAACATGATATTTCCATTGATGCAATCTATTCCCACCCCTAATCTTTCTCAGGACTCTCATATTTGTGGACTCTAGTCTTTGGTCAAGTGTTTTATTTCTAACCAAGCTCTCAGAATCCATAAGTTAAAATTGGTTTCAACCCTGTCTTGTATACAGCTAATTTAGTGTTATGATTAATTTCTCTCTTATTCCACATATATTTATTCACTTGACCTCCTTCCAAACCGGCTTTGTTGATTCTGTTTTCTATTTCCATATTTAATTTAGTGTCTTCACTAAAAATTGTGCATAAGTAGCTGAAATGTTTTAATTGTTCTATAGGTTCTCCATTCACGATGTAGTTAATATTTTCAATGTTTGTCTCTTTTTATTGTCTTCATCTTGTTATTGCTGATTTTCATACCAAATTCATTACAAGTTATTCAATTTAGTCAGGGAATCTTGCTGACTTGTACTGGATTTATTTAAAAGTATAACATTATATGCATAAAGTAAACAGCTGAGATTAACATCTCCAATTCTGATATCAGGTTTCTTTCCTTCATAATATGATCCATATAGATAATGAATAACAGAGGGATAATGTAGAGCCTTCCTGATATTTATTTTCAATGCTGTACATTATCCCTCAGCCTTGTCTGACACCAGATTTAAAATTAAACCATCTTCATGTACATCCTTCAATTCTAACTGCTGACTTAAAACTCAGATAAAGACTAAGTATTGCTTGATATAATGCCCCATTGACACCATATAACTTTAGCATATTGAATAGCTTCTCTCTTGGCACCTTGTCATATGCCTTTTCCAAATCAACAAAATTTAAATACAGATCTTTGCTATATTCCCATGCTTTCTCAACTATTTGTCATAAAGTGAATATCTGATTCTGACACCCTCTATTTGGCCTGAATCCAGCTTGTTCTTCACCAAGCTTTTCTTCCACAATTCTTCTCAACCATTTCTCAAGTATACTTGCATAGATCTTGACAGGAACACTCAGTAGGGAAATACCTCTGTAATTCTCACATTCAGTTTTATTTCCCTTTTTATATATGGGTACTATGAGAGCTGTACTCCAATAATCTAGAATTCGTCCCTCTGTCCAGGCTTTCTGAACTATGCAGTGCAGCCACTGTAAGACTTTTATACCACCATACTTCAGCATTTCTGGTCGAATATTATCTACTCCTGCTGCCTTTCCACATTTCAAGCCTTTGATGGCTTTTTTCTACTTCAAGTATGGATATGTATTCCTGACTGTATGCCTGGTCAGTGTTTTTTTACCACTGTGCTGTCACTGCACGTTTCATTTAGCAATTTTTTGAAGTAATTACTCCATATTTCAAGGATTTCTTTTTTCTTCAGTCTTCATGTCAACTTTTTCATCTCTAATTCCTTTTACAGCACTCTTTCCTTCATTTCTGAGAGCTTTTAACAACCTCCAGAATATTTTGCCACCTTCCTGATATTTATTTTCTATGTTCATGCAAAAGTCTTTCCATGACTTTTGTTTAGCTAGTTTTACAGTGATGTACTTTGCTTTCTTACATTTGTCTCTGAATTCTCTAAGAGCACAAGCTGACTTATTCACCAGGAACTTTTGATAGCTTTTTCCTTCACTGCCTCTTTAACTTCCTATGTCCACAATGGAGTTCTGATTTTTCTATCCTTGCAGACAACCTCACCACATGCCTCTCTGTCTGAATCAATCAATGTTTTCTTTACAGCTTGCCAATGAATCACCAATGTTTGGTTCCATTCTCAAACTCTTTCGTTTTTTCTTGAATAATTTTTGTGTGTTTTAGTCTACATCTGAGAGCTGCTCAACTTTTATTTGCTTTAAAACTTTCTTATATGTTCTTCTTTTCAATATGAAAAGAAGAACATTTAAGATAATTCAATTTTATCCTGCTCAAGACTAAATGCTGATTACTTTCAATTTCAAATCCTCTATACACTAGTGTCCTGCACCAGTGAGTACACATCACTATCAACAATAATATAGTCAATGAGACTTTTCTCTTTCCTTACCTCTTCTCTCCATGTGAATTTGTGCATATTTTTATGTTGGAACATTGTGTTAGTAATAACCAGTCCCTGTACTGTGCAGAAATCCAACAGGTATTTGCCATTATTAGTAGCTTTACTCTTTTCTCCAAATTTTTCCAAAATATTTCTGTATATCTGACAATCATTTCCTACTCTGCTATTTAGATCCTCAACACAGACTAGCTTTTCTTTTTTTTTTCATTGTGTCAGTTGCTTTCTCTAAAGCCTCAAAAAATTCCTCCACTTCTACTAAGGTAGAAGTGGAGAAATTTTTTGCTTGTGTGGGACAAGTAGAACCTTGTTTTTTTTTATGGACAAGTGTGAACCTGAACAAGTATGGTTGCATGAATGTGCCAAAAATTTGGGAGAGTGTTATATTAAGTTCAACTTCTACATAGATGTAATTCTTCTTTTTTACAACATTAGAGGATGTCAATCTAGGACTTTGGATCTTTTATAATTTGATCCATTATAATTTGATATTTCATATTATATTTCATTTCATTTCATTTTTCATATGATATTTCATTTTTCATATACTCATTGTCGTGTGTTAAATGAAACGTAATATGCTCTGAAGATGCTGGTTTGAAATCCAGCAAAATGTAAGCCAGTAGATAAACACGTTTTTATATATATATATAAAATTTAGTAGGTTTGGTGTTGTCATACCATTAAAATAATTTATGAATACTTCTGCAGATATAAAAACTTCAACAGATAGATGCCAACTTCTGTTTTAATGGGGCTTTGAAGGTCTAACAGATGTGGAATAGGGTTCTTATTCTCTCACTCCCCTACTTAGTCATTCTATAACACAGAATGACCAAGTACCTTGACAACAGACTCGAAATACCATGAATGTGTAATAAGGTTTATAAACTTACATACTCCATTCAGTGGTAGAGTTAAATGAAGAATCTTCCAGAAAATGTAGCTACAGTGGAACCTCGGTTGTCAAATGTAATTCATTCCCAATGGCTGTTCGGAAACCGATTTGTTTGTAAACTGAAACCATTGTCCCATAAGAATTAATGTAAAATGGATTAATCCATTCCCAAACCCCAGATGATTGCTTATTTAAACCTTTATAACGGTACTTCATAAAATTGTATACAAAAACAATGAAAATGCATACAATCTTATGCAAAAAGAATAAACACAATAAATAAATAAATAAAATATAGAGGAAAATTTAACCTCACTTTACCTGTACGGAGGAGAGTTGATGGGTAATTGGAAGGCAGTGAGGATGGTGAGCCCCCTTCCATAAAAACATCGGGTAACTGTTGTTCTGAGGGTTTTTTCTCTTTCTCTTTTCTGTCTCTTGGCACCACTTGACTCTGCTTGAGAGGCACTGATCCTCTGTCTCACTAAAAACCTCTCCAATGAGATTTGTTTTTGCCTGCGTTTTAAAATGTTTCTGAAGTGAGACATGGTACTGTCATTGAAAAGGTTTATGATGCAGTTTGCTACAGTTTTGTCAGGGTGATATCTTTCCACAAAACTTTACACTTCATCCCATTTCGCACACATTTCGTTGATCAAAGAACTAGGAACATCCTCCATTCCTTCCTCTGTTTCTGAAGACATTTCCTCCATCAGTGTCTTTTGTTTCTCCTTCTGAAGGTGTTCCAGTTCTTCCATGGTGAGCTCATTTCTGTGGTCCTCCACATTAGCATTGCCAACTTCCAAGCCCATGCTTTTACCCAAAGACACAATATCATCGACAACAGCAATATACTCAGTCTCAAAGCCCTCAATGTCTCTCTCTGCTACATAGTCTGATTACTATTTCCTCCAGGCCGAGTTTATGGTCCTGTAAGTCACTTGCACCCAGGCTTTGTCAAGGATACTTAAGCAATAGAGGATGTTTCAGTGATTTTTTCAGAATTCTTTGAGTGTTAATTCTGTGTCAGAGATCACTTCAAAACACCTTTGAAACAGTGCTTTGGTGTAGAGTTTCTTAAAGTTCTCTAATCAAGCCCATGGACTTGATTAGAGGAGTTGAGTTAGGGGGAGCAGAAACATCACTGTGATAAAATCAAACTCCGCCACCAACTAGTCCTCCAAGTCTGGAGGGTGAGTAAGAGCATTGTTCATCACAAGAAGGCATTTTATTTGCAAATTTTTTTCCTGAAGTTATTTTCTCACACTTGGGACAAAGACTTCATGGATCCACTCTAAAAAACTGCCTGGTTACCCAAGCCTTACTATTAGTCCTCCACATAACAGAGAATTCATTTTTCATCACGTTATTTTTCTTAAACACCCTAACATCAGTTAGGGTGTTTAGAGCAAGCTAACATCACTCCTATCTCAGTATCTCCCATAATGCATTATAGGAGATACTGAGATAGGAGTGATGTTAGCTTGCTCCACCTTTGCAACGAGTTGCCCGGTGTTGTACCAGGCACAAACTTTGCTCACACTTGGATAAAGGATTAAACTAAATTAATTATACTATTAAAATCTGTTTGAAGACAACAGTATTGTGGGAAATTATAACTCCTGGAACATTAATGGTTTCTTGTTCATATCCAAATCAGGTTCGACAGATCCATTACAGTAGCTGAAGCTACCACAGCCTATAAAGAGTGCCACACAAGAAAATTCCTAGGACCTGATGGTCTAGAGATAGAACTTTACTACAAGATCTGGAATTTTATTCTTCCCATTCTAGTTATACTGTTTAATTCTTTTCTCATTATACTATTTAATTCTTGCTACAAATTCACATACCAAGTGAATTTGTAGCAAGCCATACCGCCCTAATTCCAAAACCTAATGAAGATCACAGCAGCTGGAGACCTATTTCTCTATCTAATGCTGACTACAAGATCTTTTTTTGGATTATCAACAAATGGCTCAAAGTAGGAATGAGATATACAGGGTGGTCCATAAATTATGAAGGAGTTTAAAATGTGAATAACTTTTCCGGTTATTAATTTTTTTCATTTTAATTTTTTTTCAGGTATTCGAAGGAACATTACGGAAATTTTAATCATGGAAAAGTTCACGACCCAAGAATGAACCAAAATCATGCAATTTTGTTTTGGAAATACAATTAATTGGCAATCACATTCCCCAGATCTGACAGTTCCCAATTTCTTCCTATGGGGTTATCTGAAAGCAAAGGTGTATGCAAATAAGTCCTAGACAACCAAACAGTTAAAGGATAGCATTCGTGCAAAAATTAGGGTGCTGCAGCAAGAAACATTAACAGTCATGGAACATGACATAGAAAGGGTCCATCTTTGTGAAGTCAAAAATGGAAGGCATTTATATGATGATTTTCATACCAACGAAAAAAAATTCCAAGTTCTATATTTAATTATAACAAAATAATTAATATTAAATAAGTTATTAAATGTTTAAGTCCCTTCGTGACTTATGGGCCACCCTGTATAATCAAAAGCACATATATGGGTATATGGAGTTCCAGGCTGAGCAGTAAACTTCTGTTTCTGCTATATGAACTACTTCATCTAGTTAACATGAAAAAAAGAAACCAAAAGCAGTACTCTTGTTAGATCTAATTCAAGCATTTGATAATGTCTGACATCCTCAAGAAAACTGGAGTGGCCGAAAAGCTGCTCATTCTCTCTGTCATTAAAAGAGCTTATGTCAATGCAACTATCCACATACTAGTCAATGGATTCCTATTAGACCTAGTCAAAATTTAAAAATTAGACAAGCAAGGGTGCCCTTTTAGTTCCATGCTCTTTGTATTAGTTCTGGAACCTTTTTTTCGCAGGAAGTTAACAATTCATCTGCTGTGTTAGAGATAACAGTTCTCTCAACTATGAAAAAAAATAAAGTATGATAAGGGGTTTCCAAAAAGTATGGGAGCATATTTTTTTTCTTAATAATGGTGAAAGGGAATGAGATAAGACACAGTGGACAGATAGATGTGCTAATACCATACAAAAAATGACCATTGCAGTGTGGTATTACTGTTGCCTCACAGCTAATTTTAATTGCAAGATGGTGGCTACTGTGCAAGTGTGGCCCAAAATAGGTGTCCGTGACTAACGCCTTTCTGGAAGACATTTCACTACAGATAAGGATATTCGTTAGGCAGTGTGATGTTGGTTACTGGGTGTGAGCACAGACTTCTTCAGTACTGTCGAAAGTTTTTTCACTTGGTTATACTATAAATTAAAGATGCCAAGAATATTCTTAAGAAACAGTTGAGAAGAACTGTGGAAGAAAAGCTTGGCAAAGAACAACCTAGATTCAGGCCAAATAGAGGCTGTCAGGATCAGATATTCACTTTACAACAAATAGTAGAGAAAGCATGGGAATATAACAAAGATCTATATTTAAGTTTTGTCAATCTGGAAAAGGCATATGACAAGGTGCCAAGAGAGAAGCCATTCAATACACTACGATTATATGGTGTCAATGAGGCATTATATCAAGCAATACTTAGTCTTTATTTGAGTTGTAGGTCAGTAGTTAGAATTGAAGGAAGTACAAGAAGATGGTTTAATGTTAAATCTGGTGTGAGACAAGGATGTACATTATCCCCTCTGTTATTCATTATCTATATGGATCATATTATGAAGGAGAGTGGTATTAAACATGATATAAAAATTGAAGATATTAATGTCTGCTCTTTGCTCTATGTGGATGATGTTATACTTCTAAATAAATTTGCTGCAAGTCTGCAAGATTCCCTGACTAAATTGAATAACTGTTAATAGATATGGTATGAAGGTCAGCAATAAAAAGACAAAGACAACAAAAATAGGCAGAATCATTGAAAATGTCAACTGCATTATGAATGGAGAGCCTGTGGAATGAGTAAACCATTTCAGCTACTTAGGCACGATTTTTAGTGAAGATGTTAAATTAAATATGGAAATAGACAACAGAATAAACAAAGCTAGTATGGTAGGACGTCAATTGAATAAATTCATATGGAATAAGAGAGAAATTAGTCGGAACACTAAATTAGCTGTATACAAGACAGTGTTCAAACCAGTTTTAACTTATGGATCTGAGAGCTGGGTCAGAAGTAAAACACTTGACCAAAGACTAGAGACCGCAGATATGAGAGTCCTGAGAAAGATTAGCAGCGTGAACAGATGGCATCAATGGCAATATCATATTAAAAATGAGGATATTAGGAAAAAACTTGACACTGTCAGCATCCAGGATAATGCGTTAGCAGAGCTAATCTCAGGTGGTATGGTCACCTAAATAGAATGGGCGAGGAAAGATTAGCAAAACAAGTGTTCTCTACCAGGTTGGCAGCAAAACGACCCAGAGGAAGACCAAGATATAGATGGATTGATACTGTACAAAGTGCCTTAGACAACAGAAATATAAGAGCTGATAATGTTGGAGTCTTGACAAGTAACAGACTGATTTGGAGGAAAATTGTAGATAGGAAGTTAGTAATGATGTAAATTTTTCATGTAGTACTATCATATCCTGTACACCCCTTGAGGGTACATGGTAGGAATTTGATGATGATGATGATGATGAAGAATATTCTTGGTTTCATCCATTATCCAATTGTAAGCAAACAAAGTTTACATGTGAAGTAACTTCATGACCTTACATCAATTGCCTTAGTATCCCATAATGCAACACATATATATCCTAACAGACATATAATACTATATATTATGGAAAGGGCCTCTACACAGACTGATTTTGACCTTTATTGAGGTCTCATCAGTGGGAGCCAGGCTCAAAAGTGGTGATACTCAGGTTGAAGTAATACAGAAGTCATATTTCTACATACAAGTAGTCAAAAGGTGTCCCACCTTATTACTAAAATACTGTGGATTAGAGATAGATGTTGAAAGTTTTTTCACTTGGTTACAAGCAGCCTGGTTGTGAAATTACTTCACATGCAAACTTTGTTTGCTTACACAGATAAAGAATGAAACCAAGAATATCATTTCTTGGCATCTTTAATTTATAGTATAACCAAGTGAAAAACCTTTCAACATCTATCTCTAATCCAGAGTATTTTAGTAATAAGGTATTACACCTTTTGACTACTTATATATGGAAATATGATTGCAGCATTACTTCAACCTTGGTATCACTAGTGGGTCTGGCTCCAACTGATGTGCTTTAGCAGTGAAGTAGTCATCACACTGAGATATGAGCGACTCTGCTCAGTGACAAGTTTTTGCTTATGTCTGAGTGGAGCCAACCCTGAGTTTACAGCTCTACTCGGTGGTGTGTGTGGGGGGGGGGGTGAGCCTGCTATTGGGCAGTGCCACTGCTGAGGGTTTCCCCCTCCATGGCAGGGTGGGCCTGTCACTGAGTAAAATGATCCCTCTGGTCACTGGCACTTGCTGAGCTTAGAGTGCTTTGGAGAAGCACTTCAGTTTCTAAAGGCCTCCTTCTACTTATAAGGTATTAAGGTAATAAGGTATTACACCTTTTGACTACTTATATATGGAAATATGATTGCAGCATTACTTCAACCTTGGTATCACTAGCGGGTCTGGCTCCAACTGATGTGCTTTAGCAGTGAAGTAGTCATCACACTGAGATATGAGCGACTCTGCTCAGTGACAAGTTTTTGCTTATGTCTGAGTGGAGCCAACCCTGAGTTTACAGCTCTATATATAGAGAAACCAGTCAGGGTAGTGGCCTTCCCATAATGCATAGCATTATACATGTCCACAAGGATATGTGCAGTGCATTATGGGATACTAAGGCAACTGATGTGAAGTCATTAACCTCTATATACAAGTAGCCCAGTCGTGAGGTTACTTCACACAAGTTACTTGGATACAGGATGAAACCAAGAATATAATTTCTTGGCATGCTTAATTTATTTTATCACTGGGACAAGTGCATCAATAAATTTGAAGACTCTTGTGGAGAAGTAGTGCATGTTCACTTATTTCTTGGTGTATAATTTCAATCTGGTATTATTAAACATCCTCAAGAAAAAAAATGTGTTACCTTACTTTTCAGAAACCTGTTGTAGCATATGCTGATGAATTTAGTAGGCACTTTAAGAGATAATGATTCAATATACATCTTTTTGTTATTTTCAGAAAATTCAGAAAAATTCAGCAAAATCCATGGACTAACACCAATGCTGACAAGACAAAATTAAGTTTTTGGAAGATGGGATCTCAACTGCTTTTGAAATAACTCATAAGTTTGAATTAACTTATAAGTTATTTCATAAGTTTATGAAAGGACACTTGGAAGAGCGTAAGTTAAAAGTCTATAAGTACCACTGATGATGTATCATCTTCTTTCATCTTTTCCTTCATGGGTGGGATTCAAGGTTCTTGTGTCTAGGATGAAAGGAACTTTTAAAATGACTTTTCAACTACACATGAGTTAGCCATACTCATACAGAGGTAGCAGGTTTTTCTTCCCAAAGACTGCTTTTGACAGGCAAGCACACTATCTCAACAGGATTAATTACTTTATTTTGCAATAATCTGGTTTATGTGATGCCAGATTATATGACAATACCAGGCCACTAACCCTAACACATCAAAGAAAGAAAAAACTGAGATGATGAAATCACACATAACACACAATTTTTTTTAACAATTTATATTTTCATACATATGATTTACAGCCTATTGTAAACAATTTAATGCATCTACTCATTCTTATTTTTTTTTAACCACAAAAAGTGAAGAGTTAGAAAATCCATGTACTGTCATTTTTAATTCAAACAGCCATAGCTCCATAAGCATTCAATACTGGATCCATGTCGATAAGAAGGTTTTTTTAATAAAAATATCTCTGCTTGTTGCATATAGTAATTAATCTATATTCTTAATAATCCAGTCACATTCGAATCAGTTTGATATCTACGAGGGCTGTTCAATAAGTAATAAGACTAATTTTACTGTCACAAAATCACTCATCACAATATTAATTTCTGTGGAATAAAGAAATGTTGCTGTCTGTATTAACAAAAAAGGTTGATAGATGGCGTATACGGGCTGATGTGCCAGAGTGTCATGTGACTAAACGCAAGCTTGTTTCGCCGCGCTTACGAACCGCGACCAGTCGTCGAAATGGAAGCGTCCTTGGAACAGCGTTATGCAATTAAATTTTGTGTGTTTGCAAAAATCGGCATCAGACACTTTTAACATGATACATACGCGAAGCTATCCACGATGAAGCAATGTCGAGGGCAAGTGTTTTTCACCGGCATAAAACTTTTAAGGAAGGAAGGCAAAATGTGGAAGATCTTGAACGTGAGGGAAGACCTTCAACGTCCATCACAGAGACAATGCTCAACACAGCAGCAGCGATTATCATCAAGGAGGATCGCAGAATTACAGTACGCCAGCTGCATGTTGTCCTGAATATTTCTGTGGGAAGTGTTCTCAATCATGGCTAAACATTTGGGACTGAAACGTGTTTGCGCCCGATGGATTCCCAAACTCTTGACACCGGAGCAAATGCAGCATCGAGTGGAAGTGTGCACAGAATGGAAAGAAAGACTGGAACAAGAAGGCGACAACTTCTTAAAACGCATCATTACAGCAGATGAAGCTTGGTTGTATCACTATGACCCTATAATGAAACAACAAAGCAGTGAATGGAAGCATCCGTCTTCGCCTACCCGCCAAGAAAGCAAAAACTGTAAAATCGGCTAGTAAAGTTATGACCATAATATTTTTTTGACTACAAAGGCATTGTTTACCAACACGCTGTAGAACCTGGGAATACTGTAAACGGCTCATACTACGCGGATGTTTTACGGACAATGGTACAGCACGTCAAAAGGAAGCGTCCATTACTGAAGAATGGCTTCTTATTGCACCACGATAATGCAAGGCCACATATTGCTGGTTGTGTAGTGGACGTTTTGCAGCAGAACAACATAGATATCCTACCACACCCTCCAAACAGTCCTGATCTCGCACCGTGCGATTTCTGGCTGTTTCCTCAGCTCAAGAAACCACTAAGAGGCTGCCATTTCGAAAGCAACAAAGCATGTGTAAAAACTGCAGAGGCAGTTTTGAAAGAACTCTCAAAAAATGGACTTTCACATGTGTTTAAGAAGTGGACGCAATGTTGGGACAAATGCATCGCGTCTCACGGTAGTTACTTCGAAAAAGACCATGTAAATGATGACGATTAAAGGTAATCTGTTTCAATAAGTTATAGTCTTATAACTTATTGAACAGCATACATATAAAGTTAATATCTGGTTATGAGATGCTGTTCTAGGAGTTACCTAACATGTAAACTGACTCAAGAACCAATAAACTGAGTTACTATTATTTAAGGATTGGATAGTAGACTACAGTAACTGCATTTGTATATCATCATCAATTTCCTGATATGTACCCTCAAGGAGTGTTCAGGCTACTATGACAGCACTACATGAATACATTTACATTATTAATAATCTAACAACAATTTTCCTCCAAATTAGTTTATTACTTGTCAGCACTCCAATATTGTTGTATCTGATATTTCATTCTTCTGAGGCACTTCTGACTGAATCAATCAGACCTGGACCTAGGTCTTCCTCTTGGTCATTTTCCTGCTATCTTGACATCAAACAGCTGTTTTGCTAACCATTCCACTTCCATTCTGGTTAAGTGACCATACCTCTTTAGATTAGCCCTGCTCACATATTCTTGAATGCAAACAATGTTAAGTTTCATTGTCTTCATTTTTAATGATTCAATTCAATTTGTATATTATATGACATATAATTACATTTATGTAACATTTATAATACATAATTTCATTATTATATTAGTAATTTCATTATCATATATTAGTAATTCTTTATATAAAAATAAAATAATTACCTATTTTCAACAAGTACTTCTTCAATATGTTGAGCTAATGGTTCATCTATTCCCAATAGATCTAATGCATAAGGTCCTGCACACATGCAGCCTCCTCTTGCTTGAATGCCAAACAAATCATTTAGAAGCAAGCATACATATTTATGATGCAGTAATAAATTTGACAAAGGGTGAAAAATGAGAAAAGAGAATATAGGCAATCTTGAAGCATTGTGATAGTTACCCAGTAATACTAAATTTGAAATATGGGACCATTCAGATATGGCTTTACTGAAAGAAATAAAATATGCAATAATTATAATGTTATACAACTACACAAGAACCAAACATTTTAAATCAAGCATAACATCAGACTATTAACAAGCAGAATATCTCATGATTACTGCATAATTTATGAATGAATTATAAAATCATTCTTTATAAAAAGTTTTCTTGCTAGAAGTGTTGCAAGGAAAATAATCTTCGTATTCATAATATTTGGTTAGATATAAAGAAGGCCACAGAAAATGGGAGTAAATTCTAAAGTCTCTTGATTCATTAAGCATTCTTTGTCAGCAAATTTTTATCAGCTCATATTAACAGAATGTAATGTAAGAATACTATATCTGTCATACCTAAGATTTACCTCTTAAAATGCTTAATGGATTTTGAAGAATTTTGGAATAAGGGAAAAACAGTAAAATATCAACAGTTCAATTTTAGTCATATTGATGATTATTTGATCTACCATTGTACTTGGGCCAAAATTTATATCTATATCCTCTTCAGTCTCAAAAACTAGGATGCCCCCCCCACACACACACACAACTCAGTGAGTTGAAAATGCTACATAAATCACAGATCTGCTAACCTAGAATAAAAAAAATACTCATTCGACATTTGAGATGGTGCATCAAAATCTATCTAAAATGTTTGATGCTATGGATAAAGGTCAGTTTGGTTAAATAATGGTTTCTTTCCACAGATTAACACAATCATGATTTTTTATAGATGTTCAATTTCTGCTTTAAGCTTCTTCTCCAGCCCTTTCATGGTATTTTAATGTAATGTTTTGCTGAACTGGCCACCACCATTACTCCACATTTCTCTAAGACACAAGAACACAAACACCTGCTGGTCAACATCCATTTACTGTTCACAGCTGCTTCAAACCTAATAAACCAACTGCCAATCCACTTCTTTCTTTGGGATAGCCTTCCTCTCAGTTTTCCCCAAAGGACTACATCTTCCAGCTGTTTAAGAAATGCATCAACAGATTTCTACATTTTCTTTAATCTCCTTACCCACACATGGTACTAATATTCTAAGAGTTTGCTACCTCTCGCATGTGGATTGGTATAATAAAAATATAATTATCCATATTATAAAATGATAGTTTACTGTCGGTTGAATTTGTATGTTAATGAATGCTTTTATTCACAAGGAGAGTAAATGATATCATGCATCTCAGGATGCTCTAATTAGAAATACCATCAGGTTAATTTTATGTGATAAAATTGTATGTATTAAAGATTTTATAGTAGCATAAAATTAAACAAGCAACATACAGAATTAATAATATAAAAATACTAAAGTTAAAATCTAAAATTCTAATATAAAGTACTATAAACATAGAAAATAAGGGGATAAACATCCTTTGTTGTTTTATAGCCAGTAAGTGAAACTAAAGATCGATAACTACGATCTATAAGTTTCATGCCGAAAAACTATCGGCAAAGGCAATTCGAAGTAAAGGTGGAGCAAGCTCCCTCACTATTCTTGATATTTTCTCATAATGTAAAACACAGCTCCTAGGAGACGTAATACTGTCATTACATTATGAGGAGAGGTCACTACCCAGACCAGTTTCAACCTTTTTTGAGGTCTCATCAATGAGTAGGTAGACCTGGAAGATATCAAAGCTTAGTGAAAAGAACTTGCATACCTTCACTATACGAATGCCATAAAGGTGTAATTATATTTTAGTTAAGATAAAAAGCCAAATGGCTAGTTTTCTGGCACCTTAATATAGAAAATAAGGGGATAAACATCCTTTTTAGTTTTATAGCAAGTAAGCGAAACTAAAGATTGATAACTACGATCTATAAGTTTCATGCTGAAAAACTATCGGCGAAGGCAATTCGAAGTAAAGGTGGAGCAAGCTCCCTCACTATTCTTGATATTTTCTCATAAACGTAGGATGTTTATCCCCTTATTTTCTATATTAAGGTGCCAGAAAACTAGTAATTTGGCTTTTTATCTTAACTAAAATAAAGTACTATAAATATATTAAAAGAAGATTCAAAAAGTAAATGAATGCATCCACAGACAATGGATCATTTTCTTCTATGGTTAGCCATAATGGTAGGCATAGATTTGGTTTAGAATGAAAGAAGCCCCCCCCCCCCACACACACACCCCATGGCTTTTTATTAATTAAGGAAAGCTGTTTCCTGAAAATAAAATTATTCAGTAATTTATATCAAAATTGACGTTTAGTTGTCTACAGCAGATAAGAGTGATTCTTGTTGCATGGCAAATATGTAGAGATGGAGGGAAAGAAGTAAAGTGTTCACTTTTAATCTAAACATCATCTAAAGAGAAAGTGATCTCATTACCAATGTTTTGTATTCTGAGTGCACACACATTAATAATTGAGAAAAAAAAAGTAATGAAAAATAGGAAGTTGATTATATGATATTTAAATACTTCACTTAAAACACTGTAAATAACAGTAAGTTGGACAATAAGAAGCAAGCCAGAAAAAGATATTCACACTAAAAGAAAAATTTAATAAAAGTTAGAAGACAGAACTGTGGATAAACACCAGTGATTTCAAAATTTCAGTACAAAATCAATGCTGGCCACCTGTTAGCTTTACAAAAAAAACTCTTACTCTTTTGATAGAATAAGAGGAAAGAAAGTTTGTGTATTTCCACAGAGAAAGCAAACTGCACTGCTTACTCTGAGGTAAGAGAAATCCTGCATAAAGATGCCACCAAGAGAACTAATTAATGTTTGCTAACTACACAAACTTGAAAATAACATAGTCCATTCTCTGATAGAATAGCAATAAATCTTTACAATACTGGGGTTCAATGAGGATGGATGTGCAATATATGATCCTCTTAAGTAGGATCACCTAGCCTCAACTTCTCAATCCAACTCTCACCTCCATGTGGTGAACCCTGGAATCTGAGCAATCAGGTGGAAGATTGGATAGTAACCCCAGTGGGAAGATGGGTCAAGTACAAATGAGAGACGGGAGACTTAGGACAAGCTTGGAGGCCCTAAGGCAGTAGCTCCACCACCAAACTAGGCTGCAGATGGCCAGTAACCAACCCAGATGAATCTTTTCTTTCCTTACTCCAATGTCTCTCGAGAAAGAAGTTATTGGACTGTCAATCTGGAAAATGACTTGGACTGGTTAACAGATATGAGCAGGATAAGGAAAGGAAAAAGAATGAAAATAAACAAATATCTGGAATGTTGCTACTTGAAATGTCAGGAGTATCCATCACAAATATCAAGATCTAGACAAAGCCTTAATAGAAAGAAATATCAAATTAGCAGTAATAGCAAAAACAAAGATAAAACAAAAAGATTTAGATGAAACAGATAATTACATCCACATCTATATCCACAGTGAAGTCAAAAAGAAAGAACGAGCAAAAGCAGGAGTAATGATTTTTAATCACGTATCAATTAAAAAAAATACCACATATTACAAATACTGGAGCAACAGAATTCTAGAACTAAGATTACAAATAAGCTACGACTTCCTGACTATTGTTGGTGTTTATGCCCCCCGAAGAAGGAAGAGAGGAAGACAGCAATGCCTTTTATTCGAATTTACAAAAAATAAAAGATAAAATAAACACAAATGATTATGTATTAATAACGGAAGATTTCAATGCCAGATTAAGGAACATTCCACTAGGTACAAATACAGGAACAAATGGTGAAACAACATGCAATAGTGGATACAGACATAGGGATTTTTCCACACATAATAACTTAAAATTACTAATACTTTTTTTTAAGCATAAAGATTTTATCTTTATGCTTAAAAGGTTGGTCGATTGGTAGAGCCTCTGCTACTAATGGCTCAGTTAAGTAAGTTTGAGCGCGGTTAGTAGTTAGAAGGGGACCAATCGTTCGATGCTGTTGGCACACTCTCCCTCGATGAGTCTTTGGACTCCCTGGAGGTGTATAATAATAATAATAATAATAATAAAGTGTATATAAAAGAGCATGCAGGTAATTTATTATGTCTGTACGATTGCTAGGAGTATCAGAAACAAATGAGTAGAGTTTGTTGCCTTTAATATATTGGGACCTCGTGTTGTATTAGTGAGACTTGGCTATCAGAAGCAAACAAGTCTCAAGTGGTATCGAGTGAAAAGAGTACATTATTTTTAAAATGGAGAGACAGGATAGGAGAGAAGGGGCATGCCTACTAAGGATATCAAACGTCTTGAATCCAGTCAGAGTTGAGACTCATAACTGCAATACTAGTAACAATTTTCCATATGGCAGTGAGTTTGAAGCCATCTTGTGTGAGGGGGAGTCTAAGAAGATTAAATAAACAGTGGGCTGCTGTTAAAGATCTGGCGAACTTTAATTATCCAAACATTGATTGGATAGCTATGAAATCACACAAGAAGAATGAAATTGAATTTATTAAGCTGTTGCGAGACAACTTCCTCGAGCAGCATGTGGCAGAAGGAACTCTTAAGTCAAAGAGTGCTAGATCTGAGTGAACGGAAAATTCGCCATAAACATTTTTGGCATAAGACATTTTGTATTAATTAAATAATCAATGGATGATAAAGGGTATTATAAATTCCTTAAAAAGGCAAATCTTTATTAAGGTGAATGTCAGTGACATTCAACAAAAAACATAACGAAATCATTTAAATTATACATATTTTTGGTCGTAAAATGTTAAAACATATAAGACTTATTGTTAAACTGACCATAGATTTTTAATTCATACGTATGTTCATACAATATTGCCTACCAGTTTCACTAGTAGCTGACTAGCTTTCTCAAGGCTTGCACAGTACAAAAAAATGGTAAATGCAAAAAAGATTTAAGAATACAAAAATGTTAGTACCTGTTAGGTAGCTAAGGTAACACGTCCGTGTGACATGTCTGTATGAAATTGCGACTTTCTACTCAGTATCATGAACACGTGTTACATGCAAACGCGTAATATGATTATTTGCATATTGTAGTTCTGTTGAACTGAGGGAATTAATTAGATTTTTCCAAGTATCGTTCAGTATGGCTCCTTGATTTCTGTTTAGGTTGCTGCCTGTACATAGCACTACTGCTACTTCTTTAAATAATCTATGTCTGTAATCTTCGTCTACGTAGGGCATAGAGCTGTTATTCCAGTCTATCATGTGGTTCGAAGTTGAAAAGTGATGTGCTAACCCGGAGATGATCGTTCTGTTGTGATTTACATCACCAACATGTTCTTTCTGTCTTATTTCCAGGCTTCTCGAAGTTTGTCCAATGTAGGAAAGACTGCACATGCATGGAACATTATACACACCTGGATATTTATAAAATGGAACACTGTCTTTAGGAGATCTTAGAACCTGTCTGATACTAGTAGTTGGTTTAAATACAACCCTGATGTTATGGGCCTTTAACAATCTCGCAATTTTGGTGGAAATTGAACCCATAAAGGGGATAACTGCTGTTGAAATTTGCAATATTGTACGAACATACGTACAAATTAAAAATCTATGGTCAGTTTAACAATAAGTCTTATATGTTATAACAAAATCATTTGAAAATTGTGCAAATTAAAAGAGATGCTGAGTAAATAATTAACTTTTTGCTGCAGATTGTCAATTCAACAAATTCATCAGTAACATCACTCATTGGAAAAAATGCTAATGCTGTGAAGCATTTAATTTTCATGTTGAATTCAGCATCTGTTTTATAGTGCAACTTCAAACTAATGGCAACAATTTTGTGAAAAAGATTTTGTGCCATATGAAATAAACAACCAGTTATAGTTGTGATGTAAATATGTTAGAAAAAGCATTGATAGTTGCTTTCTTGAAGTCAACCATTAATGTTTCGAGATCTAATGATGAACATAAGTCCTTTAAGTCACTGAATAATCTGCTGTAAGTTAATTCTGATTTGCCAGGAAGCGAAGCAAAAAGCAGCCATGGAATCCTTAGTGGTCTCATGCCAGTCCCAAGCCTGGATAAAGGAGGAGGGTCGTCAGATGAGTGTCGATGCTCTGACTGTAAAGAAAAAACACGACTGTTATGTGATGCCTATAAGATCAACAGCTTCAAGATGCCGGCTCGGACGTCATCCGGATCAACAAGGTCCACGATACCAATCGAGTGATCGGGGGTTGGATTGAAAAGTGGAATACCGAAAGGAAACAGAAACTGAAACTAATAGAACTATTATCAGTAGGGACACCGAATGCACGGACACTTTGAATGGCAGGAAAACTAGAATTACTTTAAAGAAATGAAGAGATATTGGTGTGATATACTAGGACTGGTGGAGTTGTGATGGATATCAGTAGGAAAGATAAACAGATGCGAAGAAATATGATCATGGCATGACACCAAGCATATAGCAGGAGTTGGTTTCCTTCTTAACAAAAAAAGCTAGAAAATCACTCTCAGGCTACAAACCGGTCAATGAATGAATCATAGCAGCAAGATTTCAAGCAAAACCATTTAATATATCAATAGTCCAAATATATGCACCGACATCTCACAGCACAGATAAGGATATTGACTTATTTTACAAAGATCTGACAGACAATAAACAATACCAAAGCAAGATGTACTAATTATTGAAAGAGATTGGAATGCTAAAGTCAGAATATATAATGATGGTTGAGAAAGAGTCATGGGAAAATATGATTTCGGAGAAAGAAATGAATGAGGTGAAAACAAGTTAGAATTTGCTGTGGACCACAGCAAATATGATGATCTGTAACATAAAATTCCAGCAAAAGGAGTGTAGAAAATGGACGAGGCAATCAAATGATAGGAAAAACCAAGAACATGATCGATATGATTATGATTAAAAGAAGATGGATAACATCAGCACAGCAGTGTTGAACTTTTCAAGGAGCAGATATAAACTTGGATCATAGTTTAGTGATTGCAAACATCAAGTTAAAATTAAAAAAGAAAATATAAACCCCATCATCAGAAACAAAGAGAGCAAGAATAAGTGAAGCAGCAATAGGAAGAAGGTACAGAACAGTGTTAGAGAAGAAACTTAAAAGTGTGGACAAAGAAAAAAATTCGAATCTAAGAGTGAAAGGAGTAATGAAGGAACTAGAAGATGCAATTGAAGAAAGAAACAGTACTAGAAGAAGAAAAGATCAAGAAGAAATGGATTAGAGAAGAAACACTGAAGTTAGTACAGGAGAAAAGAATATCGAAGATAAGAAGGGATACATCAGAACAAATAGACGACCAATATAGAAGAAAGTGTAATGAAGTGAAAAAAAGCAGTCAGCCGGATAAGATGAAATGGTTAGAAGCCCAATGCAATAATATAGAACAGTACTATGGAGAGCATAAAACTAGAGAGGTGTACAAAATGATTATGCATTAAGGGAAGGGCCACAACCCAGACTAGTTTCGACCTTTATTGAGGTCTCTTCAGTGGGAGCCTTTGCAAGGTGTTGTACCACCTTACCCCAGTCCTGAAGGATATGCTAGGTTCTCTGCCATGGTATCACTTACTTGATGGAAAGGATAACGACAGTGAATATGAAGTGTACAAAAAAAAAAAAAAAAACACTTAAATGATGCAATATCAGCATGTGTCCATAGAGTTCAAAGAATAAATAGAGTAGGAGTGAAATGGATGTGTAATCTAATTAAGCAAGACATTCATAACAAAAAGATGATATGGAAGGAATATCATATGCATAAGGAAGATGTCAGTTATAATAATTATAAGCAGCAGGCCAGAAGAGTCACAAGTGTTGTACAAAAAGCTAAGTCTGAGTATGAAAAGAAACTGGCTCTGCAAGTGAAAGACAACCAAAAATAATTCTATTGTTATGCTGCAACTAAAAGAAAGAATAAATTTGAAAAAATAACTCTACTGAATATAGATTGTATGGGGGGGGGGTCTGATCCAGAAATGATTGTTCAACAAATGAGCAGCCATTTTGCTAAAAGGCATCAACCTGGTATATACAACATTGAACTCACTGCTACCTCTTCACCATATGAGGAAACTCGTGTGGATGAAGAGGAAGTACTAAAACTGTTGTACAAACTGAATAAGAATTCTGCAATAGGAACTGATGTGATATCAGCACGGATGCTAAAAGAGTGTTCAGCTGAACTTGCTATTCCCTTGACCAGGTTATATAATTTGAGCCTAAGAACAGGGAAGATTCCACAGGAGTGGAAAGACCGATATTCAACTATCGACCAATCAGTATCTCAGGAGTGGTGGTGAAGATTTTGGAAAGGATGGTTAGAGCTTGCATTCAAAAATGGGTTGAGAGAGAATTTCTACTTTTGCAATGAACAGCATGGGTTTACTAGAGGAAGATCATGTTTTAGCAACTTTCTCACATTCTATAATAATAACATTACCACTGAGTTAGACAAGGGGAATAGATACACCATGATAATTTTGGATTTTGTTAAGGCTTTGAAAGAATACAACATAGAATACTGTTGCATAAATTGGAGAATATGGGATTGGATTATAAACTATTGGCATGGATAAGAGGATGGTTGACTGACAGATATCATAAAGTGGTATATGGGGGGATGTGAATATGCAAGACTCAAGGTAAAGATTTTGGAAAGGTTGGTTAGGACTTGCATTCAAAAATGGGTTGAGAGAGAATGATATTGGAATATTAATGATATTGATAAGGTTTTGACATATGACATACAGCTATTTGCTGATGATGCAAAGATAGGTAGGGTAATCAGGAATGCTGCTGAATACAGTTCTTGCAGAATGATTTGAATAGGCTGGAATTGTGGGCATGTGAAAATGGTTGTCATTTCAATGTTAATAAATATAAAGCCATGCACTTTGGCATGATTAGATATCCAATGTCATATTATATTGGTGGTATTATGCTTGAAGAAACCAATGAGGCTATAGATTTGGAGTTTTAGTAGACAGAAGTTGAAGTTCAAGGGTCATATAGCAAAAATTGTAAATACATCTCAGAGAATAATGGCAATGCTGAAACAAAGCTTGACATCTAAAGATAAAGTCATTTTGCCTCTTTACAAGGCCATGATAAGACCTCATATGGACTACTGCACACAGGTCTGGTCTCCTAGTTTCCGTGGTGATTCTGATATAGTGGAGAGAGTGCAAAGGAGAGTGTCAAAAATGATATCAGGATTATGGAATACAGATTATAAAGGCAAATTGAGAATTTGTAGGATGCAGACACTAGCAAACAGGAGAAAGAGGAGTGATATGATTGAGACTTACAAAGTTCCAAAAGGGTTATACAGAATTTCAGAAGATGTAATTTTTCATTTCCATATTTCCATCTACTGAATGAAAAGACAAGAGGGAATCTTTGGAAGTTGAAAATGAATGCTGTCATAAAACGGTGGGAAAGAGCTAGACTTTTCTCTCATAGAGTGGTGCATGATTGGAATGAATTGCCATCGGATGTTGTGTGTGAAAATAGTGTGAATGAATTCAAAAACAGGTATGACAGTTGGTGCAAATAGTATGGCTTCCCTCGATGAGTTCCTGACTCCCTGGAGATCTGTCTTAATCATAATAGCAAGAAGTGAATGAACTCAAGAGATTAATATACTCCTTAAACATAATTGATAAAGAATTTGGAATGCAAATATCAACAGGCAAAATAAAAATCATGGATTTTAAAGGACTATTTCCAGTCAGAAGCAGAATCATGATTGAAAATAAAATTTTAGAAATAAAATAAAATTAACTGCTTCGAATACTTTGAATGTGCATTATCGCATACAAAAAAAGCTGCCAGTGATATCAAATTTCAAACTTTTTAAAGAAACTCCGATACCACCCAGTTGGAAGATACAGAAGTCAGGGACAACAAAGGAAAAAGTGGAATGAGACTGGAACAGGCTACTGGGCCTAAATCCCTGAAAGGATTATGACAATCTTTACAATACCAGAAAAAAACTGAAAAATGTAATATGGTACGATATTTAGCTGAAAACAGAAATACTGTAACAAGGAGAGCATACAATACATTAGTTTTTTTTTCTTTTTATGCTTCTTTAATATGCAAAAATTATTCTTTAGATTCTAAAAGAATATTTCTGAATATTAATAATCTTGCAACATGAAATGAATTCCAATAAAAATGTTTATGTCAATATCTTTTACTATTAATGTCAATATCTTTTTGGGGTGCTTAAGGGTCAAAACTGTATAACTGAGAGGAGACCTCCACATAGCCTTTAAAGGCGGAGAACCGACCAGGGCTTCTGACCTAATGTCCAATTCTCACCTTCTCGTGGTGCACCCTGTTGGGTATCTACTTGAATACTGAACGAACGAGGATGGGCTGGCAATTTGGGATTTAGCCGACCAAATTGTATTCTTGTTGGTTAAACCAAAATAAAAAATGATTCTACAACATGACAAAATTTCATGCTGGCTGGGGCGTCGCCCGGTTAAACAAGGCCCCTGTTGTTTTCGCCAGGGAACCGGGCCAAACAGCAAAAAGTCAGCTTCTGGAACAAATATGAAAACAAACCCCAACTCAACATCACCAGAGTTAAAGATTGGTACTATCAACGTAAGAAGCCTGAATGGCAAAGAAATGGAGCTAGCTGAGGAATTAGATAATTAGATAATTAGATTAAGTATGGTGGTATAAGAGTCTTACAGTGGCTGCACTGCATAGTTCAGAAAGCCTGGACAGAGGGACGAATTCCCGATGATTGGAGTAGAGCTCTCATAGTACCCATATACTGCATGTAAGAATTACAGAGGTATTTCCCTACTGAGTGTTCCTGGGAAGATCTATGCAAGTATACTTGAGAAACGGTTGAGAAGAATTGTGGAAGAAAAGCTTGGTGAAGAACAAGCTGGATTCAGGCCAAATAGAGGCTGTCAGGATCAGATCTTTACTTTACGACAAATAGTCGAGAAAGCATGGGAATATAACAAAGATCTGTATTTAAGTTTTGTCGATTTGGAAAAGGCATATGACAAGGTGCCAAGAGAGAAGCTATTCAATATGCTAAAGTTATATGGTGTCAATGGGGCATTATATCAAGCAATACTTAGTCTTTATTTGAGTTGTAAGTCAGCAGTTAGAATTGAAGGAAGTACAGGAAGATGGTTTAATGTTAAATCTGGTGTGAGACAAGGATGTACATTATCCCCTCTTTTATTCATTATCTATATGGATCACATTATGAAGGAAAGTGGTATTAAACAATATCAAAATTGGAGATGCTAATGTCAGCTCTTTGCTTTATGCGGATGATGTTATACTTCTAAATAAATCCGCTACAAGTCTGCAAGATTCTCTCACTAAATTGAATAACTGTTGTAATAGATATGGCATGAAGGTCAACAATAAAAAGACAAAGACAATGAAAATAGGCAGAATCATTGAAAATGTCAACTGTGTTGTGAATGGAGAACCTGTGGAACAAGTAAAACATTTCAGCTATTTAGGCACGATTTTTACTGAAAATGGTAAATTAAATATAGAAATAGACAACAGAATCAGCAAAGCTAGTATGGTGGGAAGTCAACTGAATAAATTCATATGGAATAAGAGAGAAATTAGTCGGAACACTAAATTAGCTGTATACAAGACAGTGTTCAAACCAGTTTTAACTTATGGATCTGAGAGCTGGGTCAGAAGTAAAACACTTGACCAAAGACTAGAGACCACAGATATGAGAGTCCTGAGAAAGATTATAGGCGTGAACAGATGGCATCAATGACAATATCATATTAAAAATATTAGGAAAGGATATTAGGAAAGAACTTGACATTGTCAGCATCCAGGAATGCATTAGCAGAGCTAATCTTAGGTGGTATGGTCACTTAAACAGAATGGGTGAGGAAAAATTAGCAAAACAAGTGTTCACTGCCAGGTTGGCAGCAAAACGACCCAGAGGAAGACTACGATATAGGTGGATTGATACGGTACAAAGTGCCTTAGACGATAGAAATATAAGATCTGTTAATGTTGGAGTCTTGACAAGTAACAGACTGATTTGGAGGAAAATTGTAGATAGGAAATTAATAATGATGTAATTTTTTCATGTAGTACTATCATATCCTGTACATCCCTTGAGGGTACATGGCAGGAATTTGATGATGATGATGATGATGATGTCAATATCTTTTACTATTAACTACACAGTTAATTAATTCTGCCATTCAAGTTATTGACCTTTTTTATTTTTTGCAAGAATTGCAAAATTATACCAGTCAAAACTTTTTTTTTTTTGCTATTACATACTAATCTACCTAGAATTATCCTCCCACCTACCCACACTCTTTTGTGTAGTTAACAAAATATTTAAGGCTTTCATCAATATCAAATTTAAATTGCTTCTGATAGTATACAAAAGTCTAAAATGAAGATCAGTAAAATCTAAGTTAAAATCTGATTCTTTCTTAAGTGAAATAATACATTAAAATACAAAATATAAAATTATAAGGTGACAGAAGATTTCAATCAGTCTTTAGCTATTCAAAGTTTAAAATACTTCATAACAGATAGCTATCAATACTTGACACTCTGCAATGCATGGAAAGAGTTGAGTAAATTACATTAAGTTTCAATCCAAGAGCTCCCAGGGATCGGGCGGAGTTATGCTCAATGGACTTACTAAAGCTTGGTGTGAAAAGTTCAAGAAACCATAGGTTACCAAACTAAATGCTAATACTTTCTTGGATATTTCTTTCATGGAGGGAAAGAGAGAGAAAATAGTCACCTATCCTTAAATTCACTATAGTGGACATTGTGCTAAAACAAGTGATTTCTCTAGTTTGCTATGGATTTATTATAGTGAGTGCCTAATGTATTTTAGCTTCCAAAAGTTCTACGGCTTTCATGATCAGATAAACTGGCTCATTTAGGACAAAACAAATTAAATAGTATATTTTTGTAATATCTGGTGAGTGGCTGTGATTGTAGTTACTTTGGAGTTACACCTATAGATTTGTGTTCCTCTGGATAATTTGCCTAGTTTGTGGTAAACAAGCTACCTGTTAAGCAAGACAAATACGAGGGTGGCCTGAAAAGTGTTCAGCCTAACAATGAAAGAACAAATTTATAATTTCAAAATTATTTTTATTTTTCAACATAATCTCCCTTAAGACTAATACATTTATCCCAGCAATTCCAGCACTACTGTTGTCACAGTTGTTAAAAACAAAGATCAAGTTCTTAGTGAAGTGAAAAGTGCTATACAGTAGTCCCCCCCCCTTATCTGTGGGGGATACATTCCAAGAATCCTCTCCCACGGATACCTGAAACCAAGGATAGTACTGAACCCTATATATATATATATACATACTGTTTTTTTCTGATACTGTTTACTACGAGGGTGGTCTGAAAAGTTCTCAGCCTAATAGTGAAAAAACAAATTTATAATTATAAAATTATTTTTATTTTTCAACATAATCTTCATTAAGACTAATACATTTATTCCAGCGATACTCCAGTGCCATTATCCCGACCCTGTAGTGGTTCTCAATAAGATCTGCAAAATACCCCTCTATAGCTGCAATCATTTCTTGATTCGAAGAAAAACCAGCGAGGAAGAGTTTTAGTTTGGGGAAGAGATAGAAGTCAGAGAGAGCCAAATCTCAGGAATAGGGTGGATGTTCCAACAATTCATAGTGCAGATCTTTTAATTCTCCCATTGCCAAAACATCTTTGGGGGCAGGTGCATTGTCCTGATGAAAGATGATTTTTTTTCTTCTGCAAACCGAGTCTTTTCTCACGAAATTTTTCTTCTAGTCTGGTTAAAAGATCGGAATATTCCCCAGTTATTGTTTTACCCTTTACAAGATAATTAATAAACAAAATGCCTTTAGCATCCAAAAACAACGATGCCATGACCTTTCCTGCTGATGGAACCAACTTTGTCTTCTTTGGCGTTGAACAACCAGCTTTTGTCCACTGTTTTGACTGCTGTTTGGATTCTGATGTGTAATGGTGAATCCAAGTCTCATCCATAGTATTAAATTGATGCACAAAATCAGTTTTTTTCTTGTTAAAATGCTCCAAGCACTGTTCAGAGATTTTCATGCGAGTGCGTTTTTGATCTGTTGTGAGCAAGCATGGCACCCATCTTGCACAAAGCTTTTTCATTTGCAATTCTTCATGCAAAATATATCCTACATGTTCTTTTGAAATGCTATAGTCTCAGCAATTTCAGGCACTTTGACTCGCCAGTCATCCAATACTATATCGTGCACTTGATCAATGATTTCTGGTGTTGTTACACTTTTTGGACGTTCTTCATGTGGATCATCTTCAAGGCTAGTACGACCACATTTAAACTCGGCAACCCATTTCTTAATTGTTGAAAACGAAGGAGAAGAGTGCTCATAAACGTTTATGAACTTCGAATGAATTTCTTTTGGTGTTAAACCTTGTTTTACAAAAAATTTTATAACTGCATGATACTCAATTTTATCCATTTCAAGGGATACAGACAATTTTGCTTCAGACAGCTGTATAAAACAAACTACTTGATATAATGACTTGCAATTTCACATGGATGCTTATGACAGATGTACCAACTTAGGAAAAAAAAAAAATTTTTTTTGCTATTAGTGTTGCCATCTATGGTTGAAGCTGAGAACTTTTCAGACTACCCTCATATATTACTATTTTTAGTATCACAAAAATTTTACCTTAAAAATTTATATAATTTTTTAAAAAATATATGATATAAATGCTATTAAACAAGCTTACTTGAGTATCTTTTTTTCTCTATTCATTATGACAGCAGAAGTAACTGCTTCCTTCAGCTGAAAAACTAAACCTGCTCTGATGGCTCCAACAATAGAAGGTGTCCCACCTTCTTCTCGAAATTCAGTTTCTTGAAGATATCTATGGTTTTCACGGCTAACCTAACAATGTATTAAAAAGCCAAACCTGAACATCTCGTACATCACAGTGAAATGATGTCTACAAAGTTAATACCGGTCAAAACTATTTTTTCTTTTTTTTTTGCTATTACATGCTAATCTACCTAGAATTATCCTTCCCTCCTAATTTTGTACAATGAATCAACAAATCTTTCTGTGTGTTTTAACATTAATGAAACAGCTGTTAAAAAAGTCCAAAATGTACTATAGTGAAATCCATACAAACAATGGAGATAATGTATTTATGTTCTTGAAAACGTGCAGAAAGAGAGAGAGAGAGAGAGAGATGGATTGAGAGGAGATGACTTGTCGCCCACTGGACCACTGCACAACTTAATGGAGATCTGAAGTGGCTTGAAAAAGTTCCATGTTTGATCTCTAGAGCAGGATTTCTAGATTATGTAAAAAAATAAATAAAAATTCCAAAAAAATTATATAAAACAAATAAAAATAATAAATCTTTGACCCACCCACAGTACTAATGTACCATAAGTTTACAACTTTTTACAAAGTTTACATGATGGAAGTCACATAAAAAATTGAAATGATTTAGAAATGATAAATTCTATAAAAACATTGCTCATACTACTGAATCTATCAGAGGTGATTAGAAATATTCATCTCAAACAGAATTTAGCCAATCTAATTAGCAAAGTAGTTAGTGTATCTGTTCTCCAACCAACAGGGTGGAGATTTGAATCCTGCCATGGGCATGGATGTTTACAACAGGTAGGATATAAATTTCATCACACAATGTGAAACCATTACCCTGCTTACTGGAGGCATGAAGCAGCACTATAGAAAAAGTTTCAAGTTTGGTTTCTAGATCAGGGTTTCCAGATTATGTAAAAACAACTCAAGAAAAAAATATAAAATTAATAAATAATAGAAAAAAAATCCTTAGTCCACTCATAGCACTAATGTACAGCTTACAGTCCTTTTTTTTTTTTTTTTTTTTTGAGTGGATAAACAAGTAGATAAAACCTTAAAAATCCTCACAAAGTCCAATCTGACATGTGAGCCAAAAGGGCATATGTAAGGTGTTAGTCTAGTTACTAAAGGATGCTCTAAGGATGAAAATTCATTAGAAATTCTGAACATTCTGACTAACACGGCTTGGTGATATAACTGGCCCAGCAAACCAACAGTGGGTTTACTTAAACTAAAAAGAAACAACAGAATCAAAACCAAATGGATGTAAATGGCAAATGACCTGTACCAAAAAGAAAACTGAAGAAACATTAAACATATTGCCACTTAACAGGTAAAGATGAATAATTAGTAGATATTATGATGGAGAGGAAATTAGATGTGATGGGTTTGAGTAAGACAAAATGGAAAAAAGCAAGGAAAAAAAGAACTTAAGAGAAGACTGTTTTAATTTGGAAATAATATTTTTTGTATATTACTGAATATTGTCACCTCAAAGGGTTTTTGTAAAAGAACAAAAGAATATAAGTGTAAGATAAATTGTCTAAAGAAACTTCTTAGTTGCCAGTAATTCTAGATGGATTAAGGTATTAACTAATGACCTGGGGCAACTGCAAACCTCAAAGGGCAACTTTGCAAGGGGATTCCCCACCTTAATGCAACGACTGAAAAAAAAGGCGGCGGGTGCAGAAGAATGTAATACCCAGGGGATTAATACATAGCAGAACCCAAGGTCATCGGAGAGATATAAGAGGGGGTTTGCTACAGTGATAGGGGGCTTTTTAGTGGTTCCTTGGTCAGCGAGAAGTTACAGGCTCGTTAAAAAGGTCAGCGAGGGTCGAGCAGTTACCGGGATAAGATGTACATTACGGCGATGGAGTTTTGCTAATCATCATAGAAGATGATTCGCAATCTCCAACATGACCTGCATTCCAGCCATTAGATGCCAGAAGTGCAAAACAACTAATTTAAGTTGTTCCTAGAAGAAAGTAGATACTGGATTTCAATGCCACCAAGTTCCCGACGCTCGCAAAAAGTAAGAGGAGATCTCAAAAATCCCAGAGAAAGTACCCGTGTTCGTTGCTTAAAGTCGGAAGGTAATAGAAGGAAGTGATTCCAAGGATCAATCAGAGAGGACCAGACAATTGTTTAAAGTAAGATCTTTCTATTGTTTTAGCTATAGACAGAATTGTGACGGTGACTTGTAGAGTTTGTTTGTTATGGTACTTGAGGAGTTTAGGCTTTATACTAACCTTTGAATGGTCTTGTTAAATTATATGTGAGAGAAAACTTGGCTAATTGTTAAGGTGAAATATCGCGTGTTTAATATTATTGCTAGTAGCTATGCCTGAGTTTGTTTAAGTGAGATTGCTTTAAGTGTGATAAGGTGTTAACAAAGGAAATATTATAGACACATGGTCTTACAAGAATTGTCTTCATAAGAGTAGTAATTGTAAATTGTATTGAGAATTGTCTTTGAAGCATAGAACCTGATTTACTTGAATCTTTAGTTTTAACCTTTTGTACATTTCCTTGATGATAAATAAATTGTTTTCATGTTTAAAAACTTGCCTGATTTCTATTTCCAAGGCACTACTCATTAATTCGAATCTGTGAGCCTTAAGGTAGATATTGTCACGACTGCATAACAGAAAACTCAAGTTGCTAGATTTAATTAGAATTAAGAGAGAGAGGTTCCATGTGTTTTATCGTGTATTATTCTTTTGGAGGGAGATTCAACTCCTACCCACGAATTGGTGGTGCAGCTGGAAACTAAATAAATTTTCCAAATTCAGTTGAGAATAAACACCAGTAGGTCAGACAAAGAGATTGGCTCCAGCAAGAGGCGATTTCTTTGTTCTGTAAGTTTTGTTATATTATTTGCAGCCAAAAGTTTAGTAAAAAGTTAAGAAGGAGCAGACAAAGATTTAAACAAAACTTAATAAGATCAAATAAAAGAATATAATAAAAATTAGCATACATAGCAATGGAGATCAAGCTTCTTACAGCAATGTATGCAAAAAATAAATGTGGCAGAGAGAGAGAGAGAGAGAACTAAAGTTGTGGATGTTGAAACAGACTGATGTTCTATATCAGTTCTATTCTGTTGTATTCTATTATATCAGTTTCATTCATGCTTGTTACTTCATCTTGAAAACTTTTAAGAGTGGGGAAGAAAACAAATTCATCACTTTTATATCTTAAATGAAAAGTTCAAGTTTCTTTTTGAAACTTTAGATGGACTCAGAATTCAGTGATGCTTTTATCTTTTCTTTGGAAACAAATTTTCATATTATTAATGTAATAAAAAATATCAACCAAAAATACTAGATTGGAAAGATGGCAGAATTCCTGAAAGTGTCAACAAAATATTTAATTTTATCACTCTACTGCAAAAAAAAACTAAAAACTTAAATCCCATATCCTTTTCAGGATTTTTCCCCTTCTAAGCCTCCTCATGATATAAGCAACAACGAGATCAGGAAATTCATCATCAATATCTTTGTAATAATAATTTTAAACTGCTCAAAATTAATTTGGTCAATCCAGTCAGGAGAAAGCTCCTACCCAGTTTTGAATACAGTGTTGCAATATGTATAATGTGGTGATAGGAAATAAGATCATATTTTGCTTCTTTAAGCTTCTATGCATACTTCCCGTGATGCCGAAGGCCCACACAATATTACATTGTCCTGCTTATATGATGCTTTTAGATGATTATCTAGCTTATGAGTACCTTCTTTTTTTAATTTTCAGATAAAAATTAATAGGAACAATATAAAAAAAATTTTTTTTTAAAGAATAAAAGAATTCAATATGGAATTCAACTGTGCATAAATCAAATCATTAAAATACTGTCATTACAAACTTAGTCATGGCATGCTACTACACAGTGTTTGCCATATGATAAACAAAAAGGTGTAATTTGTTTTATTTCATTTATATGAACAATATTTTTATAAGCAACTGACATAAAATGTTATCTAGCTTACAGAACTGTGCATAAGATCAGAATGAGAGAATATGGTGTTAAGAAAATACATGAAAAAGAGGAAATATAAAGTTTGCAAAGGGATCTTACAGTATAGATATAAGTGAGATTTTACTGTATACGGCAGAGAACAGCAAGAACTTTGTATTATCTTTGGAAGTTATGTAGGATGCAGTTGAGTCTAAGTTCCTGTGTGTTCAGAGTGTGACAATGGACATGGACACACACACACACACACTGGAGGAGCATGCATAATAATAACTACAATTCTGAAAATAATGATTACCACAAAAAAAACATTATTATAAAGCAGGGGAAATCAATAAAGGTCTCGATATAAAGTGGAATAAATGTCACATTCTCATAAAGGTACATGATTCAATAAGCAATAATGATTCATCATTAGATGAAGTACCTGGATGCCTGTACACCTCAACCTACATGCCAGAAAGAAAAAAGAATGCTTCTGATAGTACTGCATTGCCCAAAATACACACCAATTGTGCTCAACAAATGCAGTGAAATTAGCCTTTTTTCAGTCCATCCCAAAGAGGGGGGGGGGGGTCGAATAGAAAGAGAAAGAATAAATCAGCTATCAAACTGCTGTCCCATTGCTCTGGTTGGTTCTCTTGAGGATAATCTTCTTGGGTTATAGAGAATTTCATGGATTACAACAGTTATGCTCCTAACAACAAAACAAAGTGAAGTTGATGAGGCTTTTACAAAATGAACACTTATAAAAATATACAAAATGATGAAAAAGAGAATTTAAAGAAACAGCAAAAAGGAGAATAAAGATGTAGCAGAGGGCTATAAAGATAGTCAAAAGAACTGTTACTATCAGTGTAATGAAGGTCATATAAAAAGAGCTGAATAAACTGAAGAGAAGAAGAAGAAGAAAAAAAAAAGTGGATGAACATGAATATCCCATGAAAGACCTTCTTGTGAAGTTGTGAAGTGCTTTATATGTGAACATTCAAGGCACATTTCATATGAATGTGTGAAAATATGCCTTAATTTCTCTGTCAAGAATCAAAAGACTTTCTATAAATAAAGGATAAGCTGCAAACCAAGAACAAGGGATGTTGAAGAAGTGAAGATAAAAAAAAGGGACAACATACATATATCCAATAATAAAAGGGGAAGTGAGCAGAATATGGCTACTAATACTGAGAAAGCAATGCAAGAAGCCAGAACAAGACTTCTGTAAAAGTCAAAAATCAATACTAAAAGAATATTATAACTTGTTTAAGTTAAGGGATATTACATCCCATATAGTTTCTTAGCCGAATAAGAAACTCAAAGAGTTTCATGCCGAATATAGTAGAAACTATATAAAGTTCGGCGATTCCAAGCGTAAGCAAATACCTGGATACTGCAGCACTGATCCCAAAGGGTAGTGCAAGCTGGGGCAACTAGTGGTAGAAGTGGAGCGAGCTCCGATCACTATTCTTGATATTTGCCCATAATGTGAACTAGCTCCTAGGAACTGTATTTTTGTTCACATTATGAGAGAAGGTCACTACCCAGACCGGTTTCGACCTTTATTGAGGTCTCATCAGTGAGTAGCCAGACCTAGTTAATATCAAGTTTGTAGCGAACAGAACTTGTACCCCTTCTACGAGTATTGCCGTGAGGTGCTCTAATAAATTATTAGATATGTGAAGAGCCAAAGGCTTCAATTCGGCGACATACTGCAGCACTACCCTTTGGGATCAGTGCTGCAGTATCCAGGTATTTGCTTACGCTTGGAATCGCCGAACTTTATATAGTTTCTACTATATTCGGCATGAAACTCTTTGAGTTTCTTATTCGGCTAAGAAACTATATGGGATGTAATATCCCTTAACTTAAACAAGTTATATGTCGCCGAATTGAAGCCTTTGGCTCTTCACATATCTAAGAATATTATAACTTTTTTTTCCTTAATCTGAGGCATGATCTTCCTAATTTCTTTCCTTTCCTGCAAAAATATGTTTCTGGCCATTTTATTGAAACAATGAGATTCCATTTTTACCACACTGTATGTGGTAAAAATGTTTAACAAAAACAGCTGTATATTTTTCGAATTTGGAAACCTCCCATGCACACATTAATATTAAAAATAAATCAGATAGTATCAATCAGGGCTGGTTTATCTATGTATTTTGCAAAATGCGCACTTAATCAAAGTATAATATATGATACTAATTCAATCATTATTGAATTAGCATCTAAAACCAAGAGCTGAGTGTTTATAACACCTATCAATTGCATGTATTTGTCAGCTAGTTCATCTGTCTTCACAAAATCAGTTTCCAGGAAGAGGAAAAATATTACATTTCCATCTTATGACTAACCAACTTACAGCTGAAAAGACTCAGAAAAATTCCTCAACCACTGACAGAGGTTATTTATCTGGCTCGATTGCAGCCATATTAAATGCTATATAATTCTACTATTTTTCACCTATTTGAAACCCAACTCTGAACTTGCTGTTCCAACTACTCCAACCCTCCCCTTTTTCTCTCTCTCTCTCTCTCTCTCTCTCTCCAAATCTAGAGAGCAAATTTAATCTATCAGTATTTCAAAGCAATATCCTGGTATATAATAACATATATACCAGGATATATATTATCATCATCAAATTCTTGCCATGTACCCTCACAAGGTGTGTACAGGATATAATAGTACTACATGAAAAATTTACATCATTACTAACTTCCTATCTACAATTTTTCTCAAAATCAGTCTATTACTTGTCAAGACTCCAACATTATCAGATCTTATATTTCTATAGTCTAAGGCACTTTGTACCATATCAATCCAATTATATCTTGGTCTTCCCCTGGGTCGTTTTTCCTGCCAATCTGGCAGAGAACACTTGTTTCACTAATCTTTCCTTGCCCATTCTATTTAAGTGACCTGAGAGTAGCTCTGTTAACACATTTCTGGATGCTGATAATATCAAGTTCTTTCCCAATATCCTAATTTTTAATATAATATTGCGATTAATGTCATCTGTTCACGCCTCTACTTTCTCAGGACTCTCATATCTGCAGTCTCTAGTCTTTGGTCAAGTGTTTTACTTCTGATCCAGCTCTCAGATCCATAAGTTAAAACTAACTGGTTTGAACACTGTCTTGTAAACAACTAACTTAGTGTTCCGATTAATTTCTCTCTTATTCCATATGAATTTATTCAATTGACTGCCTACCATAGCAGCTTTGTTTATTCTGTTGTCTATTTCCATATTTAATTTACCATCTTCACTAAAAATCGTGCCTAAGTAGCTGAAATGGTTTACTTGTTCCACAGGTTCTCCGTTCACAACGCAGTTGACATTTTCAACGATTCTGACTATTTTCATTGTCTTTGTCTTTTTAGTGCTGACCTTCATACCATATCTATTAACAGTTATTCAATTTAGTCAGGGAATCTTGCAGACTTGTAGCAAATTTATTTAGAAGTATAACATCTTCTGCATAAAGCAAAGAGCTGACATTAACATCTCCAATTTTGATATCACGTTTAATACCACTTTCCTTCAAAATGTGATCCATCTAGATAATGATTAACAGAGGGGATAATGTACATCCTTGTCTCACACCAGATTTAACATTAAACCATCTTCCTCTACTTCCTTCAATTCTAACTGCTGACTTACAACTCAAATAAAGACGAAGTATTGCTTGATATAATGATCCCCTGACACCATACAACTGTAGCATTTTGAACAGCTTCTCTCTTGGCACCTTGCCATATGCTTTTCCCAGATCTACAAAACTTAAATACAGATCTTTGTTATATTCCCATGACTATTCAACTATTTGTCGTAAAGTGAATATCTGATCCTGACAGCCTCTATTTGACCTGAATCCAGCTTGTTCTTCACCAAACTTTTCTTCCACAATTCTTCTCAACCGTTTTCTCAAGTATACTTGCATAAATCTTGCAAGGAACACTCAGTAGGAAAATACCTCTGTAATTCTCACATTTAGTTTTATTTTCCTTTTTATATATGAATACTATGAGAGCTCTACTCCAATCATCAGGAATTTGTCCCGCTGTCCAGGCTTAATGAACTATGCAGTGCAGCCACTGTAAGACTTTCAAACCACCATACTTCAGCATTTCTGGTCGAATATCATCTACTCCTGCTGCCTTTCCACATTTCAAGCCTTTGATGGCTTTTTCTACTTCAAGTATGGATATGTATTCCTGACTTCATGCCTGGTCAGTGTTTTTTTATCACTGTGCTGTCATCACTGCTTGTTTCATTTAGCAGTTTTTCAAAGTAATTACTCCATACTTCAAGGATATCTTTTTCTCCTGTTTTCATGTCACCTTTATCATCTCTAACTCCTTTTACAGCACTCTTTCCTCCATTTCTAAGCTTCTTCAACAGCCTCCAGAATATCTTATCTCTTCTTGATATTTATTTTCTATGTTCTTGCCAAAGTCCACCCATGACTTTTGTTTAGCTAGTTTTACACAGTGTTTAGCTTTCTTACATTTGTCTCTGTATCCTCTAAGAGCACAAGCTGACTTATTCGCCAGAAACTTTTGATATGCTTTCTTATTTTCCGAGTTCTATAGAGTTCTGATTTTTCTATCCTTGCAGACAACCTCACCACATGCCACTCTGGCTGAAGCAATCAGTGTTTTCTTCTAGGCTTACCACTAAATCTCCATGGTTTGATTGCTGTTCTCAAACTCTTTCATTTTTTCTTCAATAATCTTTGTGTATTTTAGTCTTCAGTTCACATCTGAGAGCTGCTCAACTTTTATTCGCTTTAAAACCTTCTTAAATGTTATTCTTTTCAACATGAAATTCAATTTTATCCTGCTCAAGACTAAATAGTGATCACTTCCAATTTCGAATCCTCTGTACACTCTGGTGTCCTGCACCAGGGAGAAAACATCACTATCAACAATAACATAGTCAATGAGACTTTTCCTATTCCTTGCCTCTTCTCTCCATGTGAATTTGTGCACATTTTTATGTTGGATCATGGTGTTAGTAATAACTAATCCATGTCCAGAGCAGAAATCCAACAAGTATTTGCAATTATTATTAGCTTTTCACTTTTCTCCCAATTTTCCAAAAATAATTTTTTATGTCTGACAATCATTTCCTACTCTGCTATTTAAATCCCCAACAAGGACCAAATTTTCCTTTTTCATTGTGTCAGTTGCTTTCTCTAAAGCTTCAAAAAATTCCTCCACATCTACCTTAGTAGAACCTTCTGTGGGACCATAGGCATATGGTCCCACAGAATGAGACCATAGAAATAAGTCTCATTGTCCAGTTCCCCATTCTAATATTTGCCCACATCGCTCTACTTGAGACTGCCTGCCATTCAAGAAGATTAGCCTCATATTTAGTGTTGAATACTATGGCTACTCCTTCTTTTTCTTGATTGTTATTGCCTGAATATAACATTTTGTATTTATTGCTCAGAAAGATCTCACCAGTTTTTGTCTTTTTTGTTTCAGTCACCCCAATTATGTCGATCTGATACTTATCTAATTCCTCAGCTAGCTCCATTTCTTTGCCATTGAGGCTTCTTATGTTGATAGTACTGATCTTTAACTCTGGTGATGTTGAGATGGGCTGTATTTTCAGATTTGTTCCAGTAGCTGACTTTTCACTGTTCGCCCTGGTTCCCTAGCAAAAACAACGGGGACCTTGTTTAACCCGGCGATGCCCCAGCAGGCATGAAATTTTGTCATGTTGTACCATAATTTTGTATTTTGGTTTAAGTCAATAAGAATACAATTTGGTCGGCTAAATCCCAAATTGGCAGCCCATACTTGTTCGTTCAGTATCCAGGATACACAACAAGGTGCACCACGAGAAGGTAAGGATTGGACATTAGGTCAGTTCTCCACATTCCTTTAAAGGCTATGTGGAGGTCTCCTCTCAGTTATATAGCTTTGACCTTTAAGCACCCCGGATATATATTATTATAATATAATCATATAACTTAATATACAGAAAATCATTGCATCATGTGTCAGTAATTTACTTTATACTCATGAAATATAAAATACTGATACACTTACAAAAAAGACTGTTCCTCCTCCACATTCAGATGGCACAGGATTGCAAAATAACTTTTTTTTGGCAATCAAGACACCTAAAAATTTATAAGAAAACAAAAATGTACATCATAGCATAAATATGATTATTTGGGTGATTTAATTATATAATAAAAATGCATATGATAGACAAATATTGATGTAGAATGTTTAAGTAATCTACAATTTGCTGATGATATTATACTAATAGCCATGCCACAAAAATAATTAGAATACATAATTATTGAATTAAATGAAGTAAGTTTGGAGATAGGCCTTTTCCCACTGCTGACAGGTTGTGGGTATTGTAAAAAAAAACCTGTTCTGTTATAAATAATGGAATGCCCAATACATTACATAATCTATTCTAAATACGCAGAGCAAGAGGGCAGCTGTAGAATGCATGTTCTACTGTTTCCGATTGGTAACAGATGTCACAGATTGAATCTCTGATGTTAAAGTACCTCCATTTGATGGCATTGACAGGAAGGTTGCCATATGCTGTTCTCCAAGCAAGATCCTTCCTGTTAGGATACCTTTGGAATTTCATGAAGTTATGAAACAAAATATTGCTGTCAGTACCCAACTGTGCAACTTCGCAGTGAAAGAGATTAAAGATTTCTTTATACCGAATTTTACTTTTTTTAATGGAAGGAATGTCAATTCTGGAGTGTTTCAGCAGTCGTAGAGTTAAGCACAGAGCGTTGTAGTATTCAGGAACAATCTCAGCTTTTGAAGACCTTTATAATCATTAACTCCAAACAGGGGAAGATGAAAACCCAGGTAGTATTGGAGAAGGTCTGCACATGTGTGATTAGTTTGCAATATGTTATGGATTTTTGAAGCTGTATTGCTTAAATAGCAGAATTTTAAGACTGGAAGCCCAAATCCTCCATGCTTTGTGATATTTGAAAAAATTCCTTTTTAACTTCTTGGTATCAGCTGGACCAAAAATATTGCAGAGGTTTACTATATGATTGCTTTTCTTCAGCTTCTGTGATGTCTGTAATATTTATTATGTACAACTGAGCAGGAAAGATTATAGTTTTGAGTACTATGGCTTTAGAAGAAAAGGAGAGCGGCCCTATTTTCCAGTCTTCTAACCTTTCCAAGTTCTTGTGGTAACATCGGGTAAGTGGAGAAGGGAATTCCAAGTATAATGAGGGGGTTCTCTCTCTCTCTCTCTCTCTCTCTCTCTCTTTGGGATTAGTCCAAAAGAAATGCCTCCATGATCCCACTTTCCAAAAACTTTTAATTTTGTCTTGTCTGCATTAATCCGCTGCTTTTGCTGAATTTTGCCAAAATACTAAAAAATATATATATGGAATCATCATCCTTCAAAGTTCCGACTACATCATCAGCATATGCTAATACCTTATTTTCCTTTTTAGTTGAAGGAATTGTTATTCCTTGCACAGCATGTGTATTGTTGATTTGTTGTAAGAAAAGTTCAAGAACCAATGCAAAGAGCAGTGGACTGAGAGGGCAACCTTGCTTAACTCCTTTTTGAATTTTTACTGGGTCTGACAGGAACCCATTAACTAGGAGGTGGGTGGTTGAATTGACATAGGCTCCTTTGATAACAGATTAGTTTTTTACCTACACCAATTTGCTGGAGGATGTGAAATAGAAAGGGATGCCAGACATTATCAAATGCTTAAGTAAGGTCTACTGATAGCACTGCCATCAACTGCTTTTTCGTGTTAACTAAGCATATTAGATCACGTAGCAGAAATAGATTAAATTCCACTGCTCGAACTGGTACTCCATATACCTGTGTGTGCTTTTAATTATATATTTCATTCCCACTTTGAGCCTGTTATTGATAATGCAGAAAAATATCTTTGTAGTCAGTATTACAGATAGAGAAATAGGTCTCCAGCTGCTGATTAAGGTGTGATCTCTATTAGGTTTAGGAATGAGGACAGTATGGCTTGCTACAAATTCACTTGGTATGTATCCTGATGAGAGAAAGGAATTAAATAGTGTAACTAGAATGGGAAGAATAAAATCCCAGGCCTTGCGATCAAGTTCTATCTCTAGACCATCAGGTCCTGGGGATTTTCTTGTCTGGCATTCTTTATAGGCTGTGGTAACTTCAGATGATGTAATGGGGCTGTCAAGTCCATCTTGGATATGAACAGGAAAGCTATTAATGTTCCAAGAGTTATAATTTCGAACAGTACTACTGTCTTCAAACAGATTTTTGTAGTATTTTTGAAAGGAGTCAAGGATGATTTTTAGTGGTGGACATGTCTTCTCCATCAACACAGATTTGAGTGATAGGCTTCTGTTTGCGAAATTTTGTAAATTGTCTATTGAAGAATGCAGCTGAAGGACTATCTGCTAAGTGCTGTTGTATTCTTATCTTAAAATTTATTTCTTCTACTTGTTGCTGCCTTTCCAGTTCTATCTCTATGTTAATGTTTCTAATGATGTTGCTACATTCTATACCATTGCGTTGGTTTGTTATAAACCAGCTTCTCTCTTTATACAGGTCTTTCAACTTTTTCCTTTTGAGGAAAGCCTGTTCCTTTCCCCATTCCATCATATTCTGCTTTACTGCTTATTTGAATTTTAACCACATATCCCAATTCCAGGTAACATTATTCCAATTCAAACAGAGGATTCTGCAATTTAGTTGAAAAGATCAACGGAAAATTTGGTGGAAGTCTCCATGGTCCAGAAGAGATCTCTACTTTTTCCATACAGTAGAACTTAAGTATAACTGGATTATGAGCTGACATGTTGATGTCAAGATGTTTTATCTGAATTATCCTATTTATAAGGGAAGAAGAGATATAAATTCGATCAATATGAGTACCAACACCTTGATTAATGTATGTGTATGCCTAGAGATTAGGATTGCGAATCCTCCATATGTTCACAAGTTAAGCATTGTCAAGACATGTTTTTAATTGTGCATATCCCACTTTTCCACTGGGTATCCTCCTATTTTGTCTAATGTGGAGTTTTCAATACAATTCCAGTCTCCAACTGCTATGATGTAGTGGAAGCCATATAAATATGGCTCCAATTATTGGAAGATTTTTCATCTAACTGTTCCATTGGATGGAGCATAAACACTGTGTAATAAGGTTTATACCTTATTACACATCCACAGTATTTCCAATCTATTGTAGACATTCTCCCTTCTGCATGCCTTTGGATATTACAGAATGACCCAAGGAGGGGCAAGAATAAGAACTTCTACTCCGGTCCTGTTAAATCCTCTAAAGCTCCAATAAGAAAGAAGTGGTTAAACTTTTATATCTTTATATCTGCAGAAGTATGTTTCTTGGAGAAACAAAAACCTGATATTATGGCATTGCATAAGTTTCCATATAGTTTCCTATTTAACATGTTCACTGCCGCGCTCCTCGGGCATAAGTTTGTTCCCACATGCCAAGCGCTTTCACGTCTTCAAGGTCACTACGAATAATCTCGTAGCTGGCTCATCAGACAGAATTTTGTTTCATACTCATACGTCAACTACGAGTAATCTCGTATCACCTCCACCATATATTACATGTGCTGACGAATGTGTTTATTGCGTCTAGTCTCTAAAAATCTCTAAAAACCTTCAGTTTTGCCATGACCAGTAAAAGAAAACTTACTGATAAAGAATTAGAAGCTTACACTAATATGAACGATGATGAATTTAATGAATTCATCATCGCAAATGGAAGGAGAAGAGGGAAGTTCTCTCCATTTCAAATATGCACAAATTTGAAATGGTTGAAGCAAAAAATCGGAATGGTAAAATTCAATTAAAACTAAATATCATTAGGGACTATAATTTGGGTATGTCAGGCATCGATCTTTCTAATCGAATGCTTCCTTACTATTCCTATTCCGCCTTACGAAAGACAATTAGATGGCCAAAGATATTGGCAATACGCATTTTTGATATATACATTCAAAATGCACATAAATTTAATAATATAATTACTGGAAACGCAATGACTGCATTAAAATTTAGAGATCAATTTATCTCAGTGTTTGTTGGAATGGATGAGCTTACAGCATCACAGAATATCAGCAGGATTCAGGATCTTCATTATTTGGAAATTTTACCACCTACAGAAAAAAATAATCGGCGACAAAGCCATGCCAAGTATGTACACAAAACAAACAACGACACAAAACATGTTATTATTGTCCTGTTTGCCAGGAAAAACCACGATTGTGCGTGAAAAATTGTTTTAAAGTGTATCATTAGTAATTTGAATAAATTCGTTTTTATTTTATTGATTTCATTTTATTATTTTTATTGATTTTATTAGTTTTAAATTGATTTACAAATGACGTGTTATACTACGGATTAACTCACGCTTGGCATAGGAAGTTGGTAATCGACATACAAGTATATTCGTAGTTGGCTTCTGAGGCACATATATAATATACTATATTTTAGTTGAAATTATTTTCCTTCTACCAAACCCCCAGACATGCTCTCCACTTTATTCAGAATCCAACGGTCCATATTAAGGTAATTATACTAAGGGTTAACTCGTGTTTGGCATAGGAGGTCAGTAAATCGACATAAGAGTATACTCGTAGTTGGCTTGTGAAGCTCATATACGAACTCGTAGTTCGCAGCGAGCGTGTTAATTTGCCAATGGAATCCTCGTACATTTAATGAGGCAATGCAGAAAGGAGATGCTATGATTATTGAAGTGTCACTGGTAAGTCTTTAACTTCTAAATTTTGGATGAACCCAATGAGTTCTTCAATCTGTGAAGAAGAAATTGTGTAACCCGCATCTTGTAAACTGTTCTCCAGTTTTTGCAGTTGCTTTCCATCACTTCATGCCTATCATTTTTGATTTGGAAGCTAGTTATTTTCTTTTCATGTAAATGATAACTGTACTGAGAAAAACTTTTTAATTTTTTAATTGCATCTCTTGCTTTCTCTTTAATAACATGAGTTGGTTCTTCATAATCCATAAACTCTTCTGAGCCTGAAGAGTTTTCATTTGATGATCCACAGCCTTCTCCATCTTTACATTTTTTATTACTTCTTTTTCTTCTAGAAAAAGAAGTAATAAAAAATAATAAAGATGGAGAAGTAATAAAGAAGTAGTTCTTTTTTTAAATTTTTTTATCTTCAATTTTTTTTATTAATTCATCTTTCCTTTTTGCTGATCTTGTCTGAATATTAAGTTCTTTCAGTTGTCTTATTTCTTTTCTGTTTCTTCTCCAGTTTCTCCTTATAGAACAGGTGAATGTTTTTGCATTCTATTGTGTAGCTGTTCAGTTGTTATATTAGGTTCATTATTGGTAAGTTCAACTGATGTTCCATCAGTATTTGACTGGGAAAGTTGCCCCTGTAGATCTGGAATTTTGGGGCTAATTTCTAACTGATTTGGTCGCACACTTTTTGTGATTTTACCAAGTGTAGTTTGCTTAAAAGCGCCGTCTTTACTAGACTGAATTGAAAAATCTGGAAACTCTTCATTATGCCTCTCTGATATATATATATATATATATATATAGTGTTCTGATTGGCTCTACTGGAGCTCCCACTCTTTCTGTAAAAGTTTTAAAAGGACAAGTGTTAACGCAGTGTTCAGAACTTTCGCATATCTGACAGGGTTTGAGGCACTAATTAGCGATATGTCCAATCTCAATGCAGTTGAAACATTTAGATTTGGGATAGTTACCACCTAAGTGATCATATGAACTGCAAGGTGTCATCAATGAAAGTTAGACCAGAAGAGATACCAAGGCTGAAGAAATGTAGAAGTCATATTTCCAATATACAAGTAGTGAAAAGATGTATCACCCTATTATTAAAATACTCTGGATCAGAGACAGATGTTGAATGTTTTTTCACTTGGTAATACTATAAATTAAAAATGCCAAGAAATCATATCCTTCCCATAATGCACAGCATTACACATATCCGAAAGGGGAGTGCTTTGCATTATACTAAGGTAATTAATGCGAAGTTATTAGCCTCTATATATACAAATGGACAGTTGAGAAGAAATTTCATACACAAAACACAAACTTTGTTTACTTAAACTTGGTTAAGGTTAAACCAAGAATAAAATTTTTTAGTATCTTTAAATTTATAGTATTACCAAGTGAAAAAACTTAACAGCTATCTCTATAGTACATTAGTACCATTAGTGGGGTAAGGATTTTCTTTTTCTATTTTTATGGGTTTTTTTTGGTACTTTTATTTATTTTTACATCATCATCATCAAATTCCTGACATGTACCCTAAAGGGAGTGTACAGGATATGATAGTACTACATGAAAAATATACATCATTACTAACTTCCTATCTACAATTTTCTTCCAAATCAGTCTGTTACTTGTCAAGACTCCAACATTATCAGATCTTATATTTCTTTTGTCTAAGGCACTTTGTACCGTATCAATCAACCTATATCTTGGTCTTCCACTGGGTCGTTTTCCTGCCAACCTGGCAGAGAACACTTGTTTTGCTAATCTTTCCTCGCCCATTCTGTTTAAGTGACCATACCACCTGAGATTAGCTCTACTAACGCATTCCTGGATGCTGACAATGATATCAAGTTCTTTCCTAATATCCTCGTTTTAAATATGATATTGCCATTGATGCCATCTGTTCACGCCTCTAATCTTTCTCAGGACTCTCATATTTGCAGTCTCTAGTCTTTGGTCGAATGTTTTACTTCTGCCCCAGCTCTCAGATCCATAAGTTAAAACTGGTTTGAACACTGTCTTGTATACAGCAAGAAGCTGTATAGTCTTTAGTGTTCCGACTAATTTCTCTCTTATTCCATATGAATTTATTCATTTCACGTCCTACCATACTAGCTTTGTTTATTCTGTTGTCTATTTCCATATTTAATTTACCATCTTCACTAAAAATCGTGCCCAAGTAGCTGAAATGTTTTACTTGTTCCACAGGGTCCTCGTACAGAAGGCAGTTGACATTTTCAACAATTCTACCTATTTTCATTGTCTTTATCTAATTCTGACCTTCATACCATATCTATTACAACAATTATTCAATTTAGTCAAGGAATCTTGCAAACTTGCAGCGGATTTAATTAGAAGTATAACATAGTCTGCATAGAGCAAACAGCTGACATTAACATCTCCAATTCTGATATCATGTTTAATACCACTTTCCTTCATAATGTGATCCATATAGATAATGAATAACAGAGGGGATAATGTACAACCTTGTCTCACACCAGATTTAACATTAAACCATCTTCATGTACTTCCTTCAATTCTAATTGCTGACTTACAACTCAAATAAGGACTAAGTATCGCTTGATATAATGCCCCATTGACACCATATAACTTTAGCGTATTGAATAGCTTCTCTCTTGGCACCTTGTCATATGCCTTTTCCAAATCGACAAAATTTAAATACAGACCTTTGTTATATTCCCATGCTTTCTCAACTATTTGTCATAAAGTGAATATCTGATTCTGACAGTCTCTATTTGGCCTGAATCCAGCTTGTTCTTCACAAAGCTTTTCTTCCACAATTCTTCTCAACCGTTTCTCAAGTATACTTGCATAGATCTTGCCAGGAACACTCAATAGGGAAATACCTCTGTAATTCTCACATTCAGTTTTATTCCACTTTTTATATATGGATACTATTAGAGCTCTACTCCAATCATCACGAATTCGTCCCTCTGTCCAGGCTATCTGAACTATGCAGTGCAGCCACTGTAAGACATTTATTCAACATATTTCAGCATTTCTGGTCGAATATTATCTACTCCTGCTGCCTTTCCACATTCCAAGCCTTTGATGGCTTTTTCTACTTCAAGTATGGATATATATTCCTAAATGTATGCCTGTTGAGTGTTTTTTACCACTGTGCTATCACTGCTTGTTTCATTTAGCAATTTTTCAAAGTAATTACTCCATACTTCAAGGATATCTTTTTCTCCTGTTTTCATGTCACCTTTATCATCTCTAACTCCTTTTACAGCACTCTTTCTTCCATTTCTAAGCTTCTTCAATCACCTCCAGAAAATCTTACCACTTTCTTGATATTTATTTTCTATGTTCTTGCCAAAGTCCTCTCATGTTACACAGTGTTTCGCTTTCTTACATTTGTTTCTGTACTCACTCAGAGCAAAAGCTGACTTATTTGCCAGGAACTTTTGATATGCTTTCTTCTTTTCCTTCACTGCCTCTTTAACTTCTTTTGTCCACTATGGAGTTCTGATTTTTCTAACCTTGCAGACAATCTCACCACATGCCTCTCTATCTGAATCAATCAGGATTTTCTTCAAGGCTTGCCACTGAATCTCCAAGGTTTGGTTCCTGTTCTCAAACTCCTTCATTTTTTCTTCAATAATCTTTGTGTATTTTAGTCTACAGTTCATATCTGAGAGCTGCTCAACTTTTATTCGCTTTAAAACTTTCTTACATGTTATTCTTTTCAATATGAAATTCAATTTTATCCTGCTCAAGACTAAATAGTGATCGCTTCCAATTTCATATTTTGCACCAGGGAGAAAACATCACTATCAACAATAACATAATCAATGAGACTTTTCTTATTCCTTGCCTCTTCTCTCCATGCGAATTTGTGCACATTTTTATGTTGGAAAATGGTGTTAGTAATAACCAGTCCATGTCCTGAGCAGAAATCCAACAGGTATTTGCCATTATTATTAGCTTTTCTCTTTTCTCTAAATTTTCTCAAAATATTTTTGTATGTCTGACAATCATTTCCTACTCTGCTATTTAGATCCCCAACAAGGACCAACTTTTCCTTTTTCATTGTGTCAGTTGCTTTTTCGAAAGCATCAAAAAATTCCTCCACTTCTACCTTAGTAGAAACTTCTGTGGGACCATAGGCACAAATAAGTCTCACTGTCCAATTCCTCATTCTGATATTTGCCCACAACACGCTACTTGAGACTGCCTGCCATTCAAGAAGATTAACCTCGTATTTTGTGTTGAATACTATGGCTACTCCTTCTTTTCCTTGATTGTCATTTCATACTCTAGAGACCAAACATGAAACTATTTCAAGCCACTTCAGGCCTCCAATAAAAAAGGCAGTGGTTGCACACTGGACAATGAAATTTATCTCCCACCTAAAGGACTTCTATAAGTTCTCCATTCAAGATACAGTTTATGTTTCAATGTGTCTGCCAATTTTCATAGTCTGTCTTTTTACTTCTGATTTGCATACTAAATTCCTACAGCAATTATCAATTCAATTTAATTAGATAGGAGATAAATTTCATTGTCCAGTGTGCAACCACTGCCTTTCTTATTAGTGTTATGGTGACAGATGGTGTTATAAACTTACATACTTGTACTGGAATAATGTAAGATTATAATACCATCTGCATAAAAGCAAAAAAGCTGAGTTGAATATCTCCAGCTGTGATATCATATCTGATGACACTTTCCTCTATAATGCAATCCATATAGATGATGAATAACAGTGGAAATAGTGTGCATCCTTGTCACACATCTCATTTTACATCAAACAATCTTCCTGTATCTCCTTCAATTCTAACTGCTGATCTACAACTAATTATAGCATCCTTATAATGTCTATACATACATATTTGCAGCTCTGTCAGAAATAATTTTAAAAAAAAAATTAAGAAGAGAGGGAAAGATTTGTTTGTGAAATATAAATGCACAGTACTACTGCTACATTGGATGAAGAGTTAGAGGTACATGAAAATGAGGTTGAATTGCTGTTGCATAACCTGGTTAAGAATTTGTAAATAGGTTAAAATGGAATATCAGCCTGTTTGCTGAAGGAATATTCAGCCGAATTGGCTAGGCCTTTCACATGTTTGTATAACTTGTTTCTCAGTTCAGGAATGATACCACAGGAATGTATGATAGTTCAATATCAAAACAGACAGACAGATATCAAAAAGTGATATATGATGGGTGTAAATCTGCCAGATTTAAGGTGACTAGTGTTCAATGTCAGGATCCAATTCAGGATCCATTGTTCCTTAATCTATACATTAATGACATTAGGAAGAGTCTAAATAGAGTGTGGAATTGTTTGCTGATGATACAAAAATAGGCAGGGCAATCAGGGATGCTACTGATATCCAGCACTTACAAAATGATTTGAATAGGTTAAAAATTTGAGCAAATGAAAATGGCTATCAGTTTAATGTTAAGTTTAATCAATGTAAAGTTATGCACTTTGGCATAATGAGATTTCCAGAAGCATATTATATGCTACAAGAAACTGATGTGGCTAGGGATCTCGGTGGTGTAATGGCGGATAGGAATTTGAAGTTCAAAGGTCATATAGCAAAAGTTGCAAATACAACTCAGAGGATAATTGCAATGTTGAAGCAAACCTCGACATGTAAGGTTAAGGAAGTCATTTTGCCTCTCTATCTCTCGCAATGAGTCTTCTGACTCCAGGGAGTCAGAAGATCATTGCGAGAGATCCATTATTCACACAATACCTATTATCCCTTGCCTTCTCATTCACTGATGAAGCACTAACGACCACCTCTGGCAACTCATTTCACCCATTCGCCACCTTTGAAGCAAAAAATCTAGTCCTAACACCCTTGCTAATCACACTCTTACATAATTTCCATAGGTGAGCCTCGTTTTCTCCCTTCTTGTCATGTACTGAAAATGTCCACAGTGTCAATCCTATAAAACTCCTTTAAACTTATATGCTTCTATCATGTCACCACCCTTTTGGCCTATCAGCAATTTTTGTTTGGCATCAAGGACTGCCTTCCTTCAATCTATGTGCCACCCTTTGTAATTGGATAGCCAGCTTTCTCTCAGGTTGCTCACTGTGTGTCATGGTGGCCACCCTCTCTTCGAGTTTTGCCACCAATGCAGGACTGCCTCAGATCTCTGTTCTTTCACCTACTCTCTCTTGTACATAAATGACTTACTCTCGATCACTACAAATCAATACCTATCCATTGCTTTGCTGATGATAAAACTCTCCATTCATTCTACTCCTTTGACAAACCATGTAGTTCCCAAACATCCCTTACATCAAGATCATCTGCGACCAGCACCCTAAATTCCATCCTTCAGTGAGGCAAGGATAACCCAGTCACCTTCAATGGCACCAAACACAGTCCTGCCTTTTCTCTCACAAAAGGGATCTTAGTTCACATCCCTCATCCTCAGTAATACACACACACACACACACACACACACACACACACACACACACACACACACACACACACATCAACAGACAGGCTGACATTTACTTCCAACCTCTCTTGGCACAAACACATATCAGTAGCTTTCTCAGCTTCTAAAAAACTAGGCATTCTTTTCTGCTCAAAAAAGCTATTTTACACCCACCCAGCTATTAACCCTGTATAAATCTCAAACCTGCCCATCCTTAGAATACTGTTCACAAATTCTGAAATCTCTTTAAAAATTCTTGATGTTGTCCAAAGGTGAGCAATTCAGCTCATAGATGACCTTCCCTCACAGGCTCACTTCAACCTCTATCTTACAGATACAATATTTCAGCTCTGCATCTTCTACAAGTACTTCCATGGCCACTGCTCCAGCAAATTGGCAAACATCATTCCTCCACTTACTGTTAGGCTGGCAGTTGTCCCTATATCCCTTTACAGCAGTGGTCTCCAAAGTGTGGTATGCGTACCCCAGGGGGTACGCGAGTCGATACGTGAGAGTACGTCAAAAAAAGTTTTATATTGGTAGGAAAAAAATTAATTAAAGATAAAGAATATTACTTTCTTTCATCAATTAAACATATATCTAATATAGACAAAGACATTATAAAGATCCTGTAAACTTAAATTTGTGAGTAGTGTACATTGGACGACTTTGCACACATAATCGTCAGTGGCAAAGCTGTCATGTTTTCTAAAACTAGAGAGTAAATCTCTTACTTCTTATCATTGCCATTGTTTGTAGAGCATCCTAGTGTTGACAAGCACAACAATGACGATAAGTGGTTAACATGCTTAATTTGTCTCTTCAAGGAAAAGGTAACATTTTAACATGAATGAGAAAATAACTGCATTTCAAAAGAAAATGGTGCTATGGAGAGAGAAATTTGAAAAGGGATGTTTAGAAATGTTTCCATCTTTATCTGATTTCGTTACAGAAAATAATCTAAATGCAAAACAAACAAAAAGTCTAATATCTGCACATTTAAAAAGTTTAGAGACATATTTTTGAAACTTATTCACAGATCTTCCAGGCGAAGAATTTCAATGGATTTTATACCCATTTGCAGAAAATGTAAAAATTGACCACCTTCCGATTATTTTTCAAGAGTAATTAATTGACATTATATACAACACAACTTAGAAAAATGAATTTCAAAAGAAATTTCTTCACAATTGGTGGATGGGACTGAAGTCCGAGTACAGCAATTTAGTAAACACAGCAAATGATACACTCCTACCATTTGGTTCTACTTATTTATGTGAGGTATCATTTTCAGCAATGACAGGTATTAAAACCAAATATCAAAATAAACTAAACTTGGAACCAGACTTTCGTATCACAGTATCAGAAGCCATCAAACCAGAATTTCAAGAAATTATGAAAGAAATGCAAGGCCATTGTTCACATTAAATATTGTAATAAATATGTTCGTAAGCTGTTAATAATAAAAATTATGTGTAAAAATATCTAGCTTTTTTAATTATTATATGATGATACAAGGCATATTTCCTCTTTATACACTATATTACAATAGATATACAATTTATACAATTTATTACAATACTTATTACAATAGATTTTTGCTCAATCAATTGGAGGTATGCGCTATTTATTTTTTCTGTCTTGGGGGTACGCGATCAAAAAAGTTTGGAGACCACTGCTTTACAGTACAACTGCAAACTCATCATACCCACTTCTCTTCCTCATTTATTCTGTCTTCCTCTGGAACATGCATCCTCATGATGTGTTTTCCAACTGCAACCTACACTCTGTTGGATTCTGAATGAAGAGAAATTTAAATTATTAATACTCTCTTCAGAATCCAACATAATCCACCATGGCAAAGGCTACATTTGTAAATATTATTTAATGTAAATCACTTATTTATAAATTAATATTCATATAACTACCTATAAGTTGATTTAATATTTAATTATTTAATCAAGAATGTGTACTAATAAAGAAAAAACTCTGTATTAAAATATTGAGCTATTTTTAATTATTGCTATGTTAATATTATAAGAATTTGTATTTGATATTTTAACTGCGCATTAATTGAAATATAAATGTAAATATTCTTTATTTCTACTTGTAGAAGTTTAGCGTTATGCAATACCTCAATTCTATTATGTTTTGTTTTGTTGTCATGGAGAAGTATGTAAGTGAGCGAGCGCGTGTTTGGAACAGTGCGTGAGGAGAATGTTGAAAGTTTATTGAAAAGAGTTTTGGTTAAAGAGATCACGTGAACAATTTAGGCGGGAAGAATGGATATATAAGCAAGGAACGCTGAAAATATTGAGAGAAGGTAAGAGAGAAAGGTAAAAGAGAAGGTGAGAGAGAAGGAGATAGATAGGAAACATAGAGAGAGAGAAAGAATTGGTATTCAGTTGGAATTGGAGTATTCAGCAATCGGGGAATCAGAGTGCGATATTAGAGAGTCGGCAAGTCACTCAAGCAGCTAATTTAAGTCTACTAGTCGAGAAGCAGTTAGCTAATAAGTTGTAGAATAACAATTTTAGCTATGGAAAACAGCTGAGAGACTATTAAATAGACTAGCGATACTTGAGTTGAAATTTAATTTCAGCGCCAACCTTTCAAGGACATACGGAACCTTGAAGCAAAGCACGAAGTTACTAGAGAATAGCAGAGGCTGTAAAGTTGAAGTTTACCATTAGCTGTGTTTAGAATTATAGTGCCTAAAGAATTAATCGAATGCCGGGGGAATGAACAACCGTGCATATAAAACCTCAAGTTAAGGAATTATTGTGTTACCTTAATTCATGAGTGATCAGTAGTGCTTCATGCAAGAACGTTTATTTATGTGTATTGTGACTGATGATTAATTCAGTTATTGCTTAGAAGATTTATTTTAATGAGTGCTGTATACTGTTTAAAATGTTTACGGTTATAAAAAGTGTTTGTGTGTAAGTTGATGAAGAAAGAAGATTATCAGTAAGATTATTCCAACCATTAATATTCCTATACAGAGAAGTGTGTGAGTTTCATCCTAGAATTTCCCTATACTAACAGTAACTATTGCGGAGAATTAGCTGAAGTGTAAAATTAAAGATGTTTGTTTGTGAAGAGGTATTACTGCAATTTTTATTGTATTTTGGAATTTAAGGAACTGTGAGAAGACTGTATTATAGAGATAACAGATTTACCCTTGTCTGAGTCTGTATGATTGAACTTATCAGAGAAGCTAAAATGTTTGTGATATCTTAATTACTGATTTGAACTTAAGTGTAAAATTTGTGATTCTAAAATTAAATGTTTGTTTTTGTTAATCAAGGTTGTATTTTGCCTGAATCTCTTTTATTGCACCGTTCATAAAATATTCGAACTAAAGTGGGTAAATTAAGTAAGTTAAATATACTTGGCCAGTATATGTAATAACAATATATAAAGGAAAGGTAGTTGAGATTTATTTTTTCTTCAATTCTTGAACTAATTCAGATATAAAGTGGCGCAGTCTTTAAATATAAATTTTCTTTATATTTGAATTAGAAAACAACTTGCAACCTATCAACTAGTTAAGAACATCGTAATAACTATATATCGGATCCAAAGTATAGATTGAGAAGAAGTAGGATCCAACAACTCTTTAAGAAGAATGCCAATAGGTTTCTTCCTTCTCAACCTTTATCTGCACCACAGGCGACCTTCCCTTGATGTGCTAGAGGTTCTTGAACAACATCTAATGTGCTATAGGTTCTTGAACCTCTTGCATTTGGGCAAGTTGGGCTAACCAATGCCAAACACTCCTCACCCTTATTTCAAATACTTCTGCATTAGTATACATAAACTACAATACTCCTTTCATCTTACAACTTCCCTTACACCTTGTGTTGCTTAGCCCACTGAAGTTAAGAACTTGAGGTACTACATTTAGCATCACTTGATCACTTTCTCTCTTACTAACCTCTAGATTGCCTAGACCCAATCATCTGATTCACCCTAAACAATCTAGTTTCCCTGACCATGAACTTCCAAACTCCCAATGAACAACACTTTCTCAAGACTCCTGACCACAAATCCATTCAATTGCAAGAAGCAACCTTATATAAATCCTCCCTTCTATCACTCTCACTCCACACATCTACAAACTCAATACTATTCCTCCTGCACAATTTGCACACTAACTCATTCACAATCATAGTTCTCTGTCTCAGTTCATTACTATCATACTGTGGACTCAAAACTTTTACTTTCTCACACTTCTTATTCATATGCACTACAATTCTTTCATGTCTTCTCGTATACCACACATCACATGCAATATCATTGGTATCAGCCAAAATAAACATCTTTCACCTTCACTCTCTGCATCCTTAGAGCATCACCAATATACTTAATTTCAGCACCAGGTAAACAGGATTTCAATCATGCTCTCCTTAATTACTTCTCTTACTAATGAATCACCATACAAAACCCAATCCTTATTCTCATGCTTTTGCTCTTTTATATTCTGATTTCTTTCTCTCTCTCTCTCCCTTCTTTTGCTTCTGTGTCATACCATCCATCAGGTGTTTCTCCCAAACCACTCAATCTCACGTTTTGATCTACGAAGAACTCCATGTAAGTGTCCTATCTTTTCCATTACCATTCTAGTCATTCTCTTCATCTTCCCATGTCATTCGTACAGTCACTTATACTGCTTGTAACACCAACCTCACTAATCACATTATCATGCATTTCATCTTCCAACTCACCACTATCATTCTTCTTACTCTCTTCACACTTCTCGCGTTTGATCGCAAAACACTTATGCCAAACAAGTTCTCTAGTTTTGTTCTCCTTCCACAAATCTCTTGTTCTGAGAAGTGCATACATTTTGCACATGCTGCAGAGAACAAAATCATGCACATTAAACTTGCCCACCATAAAACAAAAATTATTCCTTTGAAAATTAAAAAATTAAAGTACGCTACCCTTACAGTTAATCAAACAAACACTCATAAATATAATAATGCAAAAACAATTAGTTAATTATTGCTAAATACTTTAAATAAGAACTTATCTTTCGGCCCTGAAAATCACAACATATAGCAACTTCTGCTCTCTCGGAGCAATCCAGTCTTAAGCAGAAAGTATATATCAAGTTTCTTAGAGGCTGAAGAAGCTTCGACTGAGATGTCTGTGCCAGGGGAAGGGAGGGAGAGGGGGGAGAGAGACAGGAGGCATAAGTCAGCCCAAAAAAGGGAAATCTGATCCTTTTCAGAGATGTGAGGTTTATCAAGAGTAAGGGGAAGATAATGAGATCATTCTTGCAAGACATGAGACAGGACTGTGTTATACTAGCAATGAATTTCGCAAGGTTATCCTAGTCACCTGAAAGATAGCAAGGAGAATCTGAGTCTAACTAAACCACTGGTTATGGAAAATCTTTGATGCTTCTAACGACTGTGCACTAGAAATGTTTAAGTGATGAAGAGGAATAGTGTGCTGTCATCAGGCAAGCTATAAATCAGATTATTTGAGGTTTGTGAGAGTCATTTATGTACAGGAGACACAGAATATGTGAAGTATAGGGCCCTTAAGTATCCCAGTACTGATGGGAAAAATCAGAGGGGAGGAATCCATCAATCATGACATGTAGCAAATAACCAGACCCAAATGAGTACCCTGAAAATGCCAAGGGCAAGCATGCAAGTCTCTCAACACCTTTCAATAACTTGGGTCTGGAGCAGCGTTTCCCAAACTATGTTCTGCAGAAAGTGAATAAGTGTTCCGTGAAAAATTATCAAAATTAATATGAGCATGGAATGGTTTTAAATGCTGCGACAAGTTCAAACATGTTTGAAAATCAGTGCTCCTCACTTTGAGTGTGGATTGTGTTATTAAGGCCAGTGTGAGCTGGCCTTGACTCAGCTGCTAGCCGACAGCCACCTGCGGTTGTCAATACCTCCGAGCTTGAGTGAAGTACAGTGGTATCTATTCTAGGAAACATGCAGCCACAAGCACGATCAATGCGATACACTGCAGCCCAGCATGCCTGTAGTGTACGCTGTCGCATTTTTGCAATGCGATACAGCCTGCTGCAGCAATAGTGTGTGTACTTAGCTTTATATTGAATACGAGATTGATGATACTCTATTCTAACCAAGGTGTTCCATTAAAATTTCAGTATTTGTGAAGTGTTCCATCATAAGAATGAGGAAACCCTAGTCTAGAAGGTGGGGAGAGAAGGTGGCTAGGACATTAGTCGCAAATCAAGAATGGCAAAATCCATATTGATGGTCACTGATTAGCTGGTGGACAGATAATTTTCTCAAAAGATTTTTCACAGAAGCGAAGAAACTGTATATTTGTTGGAAGAGATTGGGATGGGCTGAATATAAGCTTGTTTCCATGCTATAGGTAGATGTTACCTGAGCAGGAAATATCAAAAAGGTGGTCACAGTGTAACTGTTGTTTAGAGTAGATAGTGGAAATTAACGATCAACTCTCACTATAACAAACTCTGAAAATCCCCAACCAAAGCTGCATATGCACACCACTGTGTTAAACAAAATTTAGTATAGCAACCTACTGTGAGTTTGCAAAAGTGAAAGTTGACTGTATATCTTTTCTATCAGCACATGTTATGCATATGAAATAATCCTATTAGCATACAGTTTTGGCTCTTAAACAGAATACATATAATTCAATGCAGGTGGATATTTCAGTGACCTCAAATTGCTAGCATTTTTAAAGAACACATACAAACTTCATAAAATGGTGTTGCTTCATGGCCAGTTTTACAGCAGTTTTCCATTAAAAATGCATTTCACGTCCTTCCATTGTGAAAAGGCTGAAAAATAGTTGTCACTTGATGCAAAAATTAAAATGCATTTTATTAATTATCCCTCAAATTCATATTCTTAAAAAGCCTGTGTAGCTCAGTTGGAAGTGACTTTTGCATCCTTTGCACTAGTAGTGCTGAATAAAGACAAGTTTCTAGTCTAGTTGCTGACTAGAGGAGCTTTTCTAAGCCTTTCTTCGATTGGTTCCAAGTTCGTCGATTTCTGGCTAGGGTGAGCTGGTATTCTCCTGGAAACTCAGGTTTTTAATCACATAAAATCAAGAAAATCAACCATAGTACTCACACTATTTCAGACAATAACGTATAGTGTTCAGAGCCAGGTGATGGCAACATGTCAGTCGTCTCTTCATCGGATGCTGTTTATAATCAGAGATAAAGCACTGTTCAGAGATTTTCATGTGAGTGCTTTTTTGATCTGATATGAGCAAGTGAGGCACCCATCTTGAGCAAAGCTTTTTCATTTGCAATTTTTCATGCAAAATATATCCTACACGTTCTTTTGAAATGCCTATAGTCTCAGCAATTTCATGCACTTTGACTCGCTCGTCATCCAATACCAAATCGTGCATTTGATCAATGATTTCTGGTGTTGTCACACTTTTTGGATGTCCTTCACATGGATCATCTTCAAGGCTGGTATGGCCATGTTTAAACTCAGTAGACCATTTCTTAATTGTCGAAAATGAAGGAGAAGAGTGCCCATAAACTTTTATGAACTTCGAATGAATTTCTTTTGCTGTTAAACCTTTTTTTACAAAGAATTTTATAACCGCACGATACTCAATTTTATCATTTCAAGGGATCCAGATAATACTTTTGCTTCAGACAGCTGTATAAAACAAACTACTTGGTAGAATGACTTCCAATTTCATATGGATGCTTATGACAGATGTACCAACTTAGAAAAAAAAAAAAAAATAAAATCTTGCTGATAGTGTTGCCATCTATGGTCGTGGCTGAGAACTTTACAGACCACCCTCGTATAAAGTAATGGGATGCAGCATGTCATTCACAATCAAATTTCTGTATTCACCATGGATTTCTCTCTTTTCAGCTTAGATGATATTAGTGAGGAACAATTTTATTAGGATGTTTCTGTGATGGAATATTGTATTCAGGTAAGTGGATCTGCAGCATGTTTGATGATTCTTAACCTACTAATAACAGATATAAGCAGAATGACTTTTTTTCTCAAAAAAAATTTATTAAAACTGTACATAAATTTGAATAAATCATAAGAGGAAATCGGCCAAAAGAGCAAGTTTGGAGTTTGACAGAGGTCAAATGATAATTTAATTACCAACATAGAGATATGTTTCTAAACATAAAACAGGTTTATACAGAATAAAAAAAACATTAAATTAATTGCTGTTTATGTGTTGGAACCAACATGTATACAGCAATCAAACAGGTTTATTAAACTAAACAATATAACTCAACAGGTTTCATAAGTCAGACTTACATCATCAAGACTAGAAAAAAAAAATTACACATAGCAGATGCTATCAGAATTTTAAAACTAGCATATACAAACAAACTGACCAGAAAAAAAAACAAAAAACATTATATTAATTAGCATGTATGCATTGTTCCAATGCATACATAGTAATTAATAATGCTAGTTGTAGATATCGCATTCTGTGGCATGACATGTATCACATCCAAGTTTTTGATTGTTAGATTTTTGATGAAAGTAGATCATACTTGGTGTAGGATTAAACCCTGTTTTTTATTATATTATATGGGGGATATGACATATTTCAGAGGCTTCTTTAAATTTTCTTGTTCATAAGACCATTATGATCAATATATGGCATTTCTGTTTCTTGTCAAACTGCTTGGTGGCTTGTGTTTGTTGTGAAGGCCTTCTGATTTGTGCTGTCTTCTTTTCTCAACATCTTTTACATGTTCAGATATGTGTATCTCTGCAGACCATCTAGTCTGGGTTGTTTGGTATTTGCTATGTAAGCCAGATGAGACAATCTGGAAAGATACACATATTTGAACACGTGAAATATGTCGAGAAGAGAAGATTAGCATACAAATCAGGATTAGCCTTCCATGCAACAAACACAGAGGACCAGTAGTTTAGCAAGAAACAGAAATGCCATATACTGATCATAATTGTAAAACATTTATGATCAGTATTGAAATTCGAAAATCAAATAACTATTGACAGAAAATAATTAAATGATGATGTAAACACTTTTTCTAACCTGGTGTATCAGGACCTCCAATAAATTTATGAGGAGAAAGAAACACAGCATCTTTATAAACAAATCCCTGGTCTGGCCTATACAAATCAGGAAAAAAAAAAACGATCCCTCATTAGACATGATGAATGCTCAAAACATTATACTCAAATTTTTTTTTTCTCAGAAAAAAATTTATTACTGTGTTTACTTGAATATAACTTGCACTTTTTTTTCCCAAAATTAAAGCTAAAAAATTGTAGTGCGAGAAATATGTGGGGATTTTCAGAAACTAAAGTTTTCAGGAAAAAACTGAAAATGGGTATGACTTACTAAGAATCTCCTATTTGCTATTGCTATTTCCGGCCAAGAAAGTGGTTTCCTTCTGTGCATCCTACCCAAATAGTATCATCTTCTTTCCCATTATTTCAAGCAAAAATTACCAGTAATTTACAAGACTTGAGATATGTAATGAACAATCTTTCACGAATGACTAATGAGAAGTGAAAGCAGAGCACAAAACAGACAGCAATGGTGGGCTAGTAGAGATAGAGCAGCTATGAAGATGTGCATAAGATTGGTGCAGTATTAACAAAAGATAGCACGACCCAAAGATAAAAGTAAGCTGACAATTTTTGAGTTGAAATGCTAATTCTCTTCAACCGACTTCCATAATATCTGAAACTGCCATAACAACATTCACTATATATTTCTCAGTTTTAACACATTTACAAATTTTAACACATTCAGCTGAATTTTATTGCTGCTTTGCAATTGAACTGGTGGGTGGACTCACACACACACACACACATCTAACTAAAAACAATAGTTTTTAGTTAGATACTGTGTTTGCCAGCACAACATATGGTTTTGCTTGAGTCTATACAACATAGTTTCTGTGGGAGGAGAGATGAGATTCATTAGTTAGTGCCATTTTTATCCCAGTCGTCTCTAATTGCACTATTTGTTGAGAAATATATCACACAACTGCAAATGGCTCTACATTATTCAGTGATACAATAAAATTACTTGTTTTTTTGCATTAGCAGTATATTGGCTATTGGGAAGGACATGTTGTTTACCACGGGGAGCGAGTTACTATTGCCCCGACATGAACATGTCTAAACTTTTTTTTGTGTGTGCGAGATATACTTGAAACTTTTTAATTTCTTGATGTAGAAAGTTTTTTTTTTAATTTAATTTTTCCATAAAGTAAAATCAGCAGTGCGAGTTATACATGAGGGAGAGTTATATTTGAGTAAATACGGTAAAAGAAAATTTCTTGAATTAGTAGAACCATTTTTATATAAGGTCTTTAAATAAACATCAATTTATTTATTTTTCTAAATAATGACCATCTTTTCTACAGCTTTACATATGGACACAAAGCTGATATATTGATAGTTCTCTTTGGTATTTCAGAGACACTTTTTCACCTAGCAACAACCTTGTTTTCATTCCTAAGCTTTTTCTTCACTGGACTAAAATAGATAGAAATCTGAAGAATGACAGCTAATCTGTACAACTGCTTCTCATTTCAAATTATTTTAAAATTAAAATTTAAAATTCAGAAATTTATTTTTCAAATTTTAATATATACAATAGAGATAAACATTAAATGACCAGTTAATCACTGCCACCATCATAATCCACTGTTTCAGAGATAATGCCACATGTGCATGGCAGGTTACATAAAGTAGATAATGAGGGATGTGTATGTACATTTTTTTTTTTTAGTGGAGAACCCCCCCCCCCATCACAAGAGGTTAGTCAAACTATAGTACACTAGTACTATGGATGGGAAATAAGGAAATTGTTCACATTTGACTTGAAAAGATGTGGACTGTATTCCTTGGGGAAAATGTGATGGAAGACTGTTCCAGAAGGCAGCAGTGGAAAGTATGAAAGAGGATGAAAAATTTGTTTTATGGATTTGGAGGTATGACTGGAAGAGTGTTGGTTGTCTGGTGCACTATACATGCTTGCAATTTTATACAATAACACACCAGCAGCACATACAGATCTTAATAATAGAATGGGGAGGAATTTTTTGAGAGGTAGATGCAAAAAGAAGATAAATCCTTATGTTGTAATCGTCATCATCATCATCAAATCATCATCAAATTCCTGCCATGTACCCTCAAGGGGTGTACAGGATATGATAGTACTACAAGAAAAAAATTACATCATTATTAATTTCCTATCTACAATTTTCCTCCAAATCAGTCTGTTACTTGTCAACACTCCAACATTATCAGATCTTATATTTCTATCGTCTAAAGCACTTTGTACCGTATCAATCCACCTATATCTTGATCTTCCTCTCGGTCGTTTTCCTGACAAGCTGGCAGAGAACACTTGTTTTGCTAATCTTTCCTCGCCCAATCTATTTAAGTGACCATACCACCTGAGATTAGCTCTGCTAACGCATTCCTGAATGCTGACAATGTCAAGTTCTTTCCTAATATCCTCGTTTTTAATATGATACTGCCATTGATGCCATCTGTTCATGCCTATAATCTTTCTCAGGACTCTCATATCTGAAGTCTCTAGTCTTTGGTCAAGTGTTTTACTTCTGACCCAGCTCTCAGATCCATAAGTTAAAACTGGTTTGAACACTGTCTTGTATACAGCTAATTTAGTGTTCAGACTAATTTCTCTCTTATTCCATATGAATTTATTCAATTGACTTCCCACCATACCAGCTTAGCTGATTCTGTTGTCTATTTCTATATTTAATTTACCATCTTCAGTAAAAATCGTGCCTAAATAGCTGAAATGTTTTACTTGTTCCACAGGTTCTCCATTCACAACACAGTTGACATTTTCAATGATTCTGCCTATTTTCATTGTCTTTGTCTTTTTATTGCTGACATTCATACCATATCTATTACAAGAGCTATTCAATTTAGTCAGAGAATCTTGCAGACTTGTTGAGGATTTATTTAGAAGTATAACATCATCCGCATAAAGCAAAGAGCTGACATTAACATCTCCAATTTTGATATCATATTTAATACCACTTTCCTTCATAATGTGATCCATATAGATAATGAATAACAGAGGAGATAACGTACTTCCTTGTCTCACACCAGATTTAACATTAAACCATCTTCCTGTACTTCCTTCAATTCTAACTGCTGACTTACAACTCAAATAAAGACTAAGTATTGCTTGATATAATGTCCCATTCACACCATATAACTGCAGCGTATTGAATAGCTTCTCTCTTGGCACCATGTCATATGCCTTTTCCAGATCGACAAAACTTAAATACAGATCTTTGTTATATTCCCATTCTTTCTCGACTATTTGTCATAAAGTGAAGATCTGATCCTAACAGCCTCTATTTGGCCTGAATCCAGCTTGTTCTTCACCAAGCTTTTCTTCCACAATTCTTCTCAACCGTTTCTCAAGTATACTTGCATAGATCTTGCCAGGAACACTCAGTAGGGAAATACCTCTGTAATTCTCACGTGCAGTTTTATTTCCCTTTTTATATATGGGTACTATGAGAGCTTTACTCCAATCATCGGGAATTCGTCCCTCTGTCCAGGCTTTCTGAACTATGCAGTGCAGCCACTGTAAGACCATACTTCAGCATTTCTGGTCGAATATCATCTACTATTGCTGCCTTTCCACATTTCAAGCCTTTGATGGCTTTTTCTACTTCAAGTATGGATATGTATTCCTGACTGCATGCCTGGTCAGTGTTTTTTACCACTGTGCTGTCATCACTGCAGGTTTCATTTAGCAGTTTTTCAAAGTAATTACTCCATACTTCAAGGATATCTTTTTCTCCCGTTTTCATGTCACCTTTATCATCTCTAATTCCTTTTATAGCACTCTTTCCTCCATTCCTAAGCTTCTTCAACAGCCTCCAGAATATTATGCCACCTTCTTGATATTTATTTTCTATATTCTTGCCAAAGTCCACCCATGACTTTTGTTTAGCTAGTTTTACACAGTGTTTAGCATTCTTGCATTTGTCTCTATATTCTCTAAGAGCACAAGCCGACTTATTTGACAGGAACTTTTGGTATGCTTTCTTCTTTTCCTTCACTGCCTCTTTAACCTCCTGTGTCCACCAGGGAGTTCTGATTTTTTTATCCTTACAAACAACCTCACCACATGCCTCTCTGGCAGAATCAATCAATGTTTTCTTCAGAGTTTGCCACTGAATCTCCAAGGTTTGATTCCTGTTCTCAAACTCTTTCATTTTTTCTTCAATAATCTTTGTGTATTTTAGTCTACAGCTTAGATCTGAGAGCGGTTCAACTTTTATTCGCTTTAAAACTTTCTTACATGTTATTCTTTTCAATATGAAATTCAATTTTATCCTGCTCAAGACTAAATAGTGATCACTTCCAATTTCAAATCCTCTGTACACTCTGATGTCCTGCACCAGGGAGAAAACATCACTATCAACAATAACATAGTCAATGAGACTTTTCTTATTCCTAGCCTCTTCTCTCCATGTGAATTTGTGCACATTTTTATGTTGGAACATGGTGTTAGTAATAACCAGTCCATGTCCTGAGCAGAAATCCAACAGATATTTGCCATTATTATTAGCTTTGCTCTTTTCTCCAAATTTTCCCAAAATATTTTTGTATGTCTCACAATCATTTCCTACTCTGCTATTTAGATCCCCAACAAGGACCAACTTTTCATTTTTCATTGTGTCAGTTGCTTTTTCTAAAGCCTCAAAAAATTCCTCCACTTCTACCTTAGTAGAACCTTCTGTGGGACCATAGGCTCAAATAAGTCTCATTGTCCAGTTCCCCATTCTCATATTTGCCCACATTACTCTACTTGAGACTGACTGCCATTCAAGAAGATTAGCCTCGTATTTTGTGTTGAATACTATGGCTACTCCTTCTTTTCCTTGATTGTCATTGCCTGAATATAACATTTTGTATTTATTGCTCAGAAAGATCTCACCAGTTTTGGTCTTTTTTGTTTCAGTCACCCCTATTATGTCAATCTGGTACTTATCTAATTCTTCAGCTAGCTCCATTTCTTTGCCATTCAGGCTTCTTACGTTGATAGTACCGATCTTTTACTCTGGTGATGTTGAGTTGGGGTTTATTTTCAGATTTGTTCCAGTAGCTGACTTTTCATTGTTCGCCCTGGTGAAAACAACGGGGGCCTTGTTTAACCGGGCGATGCCCCAGCCGGCATGAAATTTTGTCATGTTGTACCATCATTCTATATTTTGGTTTAACCAATAAGAATACAATTTGGTCGGCTAAATCCCAAATTGCCAGCCCATCCTCGTCCGTTCAGTATCCAAGTAGATACCCAACAGGGTGCACCACGAGAAGGTGAGGATTGGACATTAGGTCAGAAGCCCTGGTCGGTTGTCCACATTCCTTTAAAGGCTATGTGGAGGTCTCCTCTCAGTTATACAGCTTTGACTCTTAATCGTAAGCATTCATAATTATAATGGATCTACTTTGTCAGCTTTTGTAATAGTTAAGTGGCTGTTGAATTTCAAAGCTTTAAACTTGACTGGAAAGAGAGAGAGAGAGAGATTGGGAGGAAGTTCAGTCTTGAATAGCACAGAAGAAACTTCAAGACTAAGCATGTTGGGATCATGACTAGAGAGGGTAGACAATTTATGCTCTATGTTGTGGAGGAAATCTAGATAAGGTATTTTCTTAGAAAACTATGGCAAATTCATGTCTTTTGAAGAGAATGGCTATTTCTGTTGAGTGAGAAGACATCTCAAGAGTTGAAACAAGCTGGTTTTTGCTTAGACAAGAGGAAGTCAAACTTACAGTCAACACAGCAGCAACGTTAAAAGAAAGGACAGCAGTGTGAGACTGTTGAGAGATGAATAAAAGTACATTTAGTAGATTATGTCTAAGATTTTGGAAGTCTTGTAGTAGTTTTTTTTTTCTTTCTTTTTTAGGTTGCATCTCACTAACTACTGTACTGTATTACAATAGCACAAAAATATATAATTTAAAATCTGTTGTTGTTCTATCTTTTGCACTGTCATTTTACTGAAGAAGATTTGTTAAATTCAGATAAAATTATCTGATTTAATAAAGTTTTATGAACTTGTGTCAATGTGTTTCAATATTTGCTTTCTACCATGTCACAAGTCTCATTAAAGATACAAAACATTCTGTTCAGCATATAAGAGGAGGAAGAGCAAATCTACATCAGTAGCTTTATAGAGGTTACTTCTTCCTTTCCCATCATGATATGATGAGAAGGAAGGCTTGTGTGCTCCGGGAGAAATGGCTCCTACTATTACTCTTCTACTAATTGATTATTTAATAGCTTGCATCTATTTCTGGTACATCCAAACCCTTATTGTTCATAGGCTCAGGAAGAACTGGCAACATGCAAAATAATCATCTAGGTTTCATCTGTATATTTATATTTAGCAATTTTCATACAAAAAAAAATGGATATACTTTTCAAAAGAGGAATTTTGTAATAAAATATCTTGATGAAGAGCTGTTAATATTCTGTACCAGTAGATTATGCATCAACTGGTTTTGACACTAAGGACCAGTGACATTTTTAGAGTGGTCGAATAAGAAAGGATTACAATTAAAAAGAATCACATAAATCATTAGAACAAAAAAATCAAAATAAAAAAAATCAACAGTTTTTACATGAAACAAGTTGAACTGTATGAACAGTTGATCATTATATTGTCAATACTGTTCCATACGTCAGCATTAATTATGCTGGCTAGAAAGCAGTGAAGTACAAAGAGACAACTTGTCAACAGCAAATCCAGAAAAATAATTTCCTCTCCACCACCCCAACAAGAAGAGAGTGAAGGAAGCTTTGTAATAAATGCATTTTTTTTTTTTTTTTTTTTTTTTTTTTTTTTATTATTATGCTCTTAAATCATCAAAAAATCTCAGAAAATTTGATTGTCTCAGCATCTTTCTAAAAAAAGATTAGGCAGTTTAGGAAGAAACTTTCCTTTAGTTTACACATCTGATGTTTGATACCCCAATCAAGATAACTCATGTTTAAAATTAAATCATGACTACAAGTTTTGTAATAACATATCTAGTTTTCTAATCATTTCTATCAAGTACAACTAGTATGCACTGACTAGATTACTAAAATTAAAAACAAAACTTGTAAATATTTAGAACAGTAACAATCTAAACTAGGCACCAACAATAATGGCATGCATCAAATGCCTATTTGAAAAGTTTAACGATTACTGTTGAAATAGAATTCCGGTATGTTGAGATTAAGAATTTTGTTTTTCATTTTCAGTCCTTTCTTAATTTTCCACCTGAAGAAGATCTACTGGTGCTTAGTGGTTGAATCGTCTAGTTACTGCATAACTTACTTGTATACAATACTAATGACTACTAAATCCATATATTTTGTTACTTAATTTATAGCTGAAAAAGTTCTAACGGAAAAAAATAACAAACACGTAAATACCCTGGAATGAAAGGATTCATATTGATATCAACATATGGCCCAGCTGCAGCATAATCCCAGAATGCCAAACAACCATATCTGTGAAGCAATGCTGTAACAGCAATGTCATCTGTCAATATTCCAGTGATATTAGATGCAGCACTAAAGCTTCCTACCAGAACTTTTCCACAGTCACGACGATTCTATAAAAAATTTAAACAGTATCTGTTAGCAAAATAATCAAAACCAATCTCATAATCAGAATAACAGTTAGTATGCTTAAAAAATAGCAATTACTTATGAAGACACAGTAACTTAATAAATTATGTTAACTATTTTGTTCTTATAAATTATAGAGAATTAATAATCCCCCCCCCCCCAAATTCTGGGCTGGTAGGCCGGTTCTTTATGAACCTCACTTTAATTATTCAAAATCATGAAATGAAAATAAAATATTTACTATATAATCAGTCATGACATGCACGTTATGCTAATTTCAGTAATGAATACTAACACGTACTGTTCTAATAGTCCACAATGAGTTTAATTGTTGTAATCCTGAAACGATAAAATTGTTGTCTCATGAAGGCAAACTCATTGTTGGACGTTTCAAAATAATGAAGACATGATAAAAACGTGACAAATTTCATTTCAAATTTCGGCTTATCAGCTTATCACGTAACACAAAACGTGACATAAAAACGTTTCAAATTTCGGCTTATCTTTTTATATATATAGAATGGATATATGGCTCCCACCCAGGAAAGATTTTCTATAAACCTATAGTAAAATCATATTGTGGTGGGCTATGGATTTTTTCACTATTTTTTAAATTAATTAATTAGCTAATGCCTTTTATTCCCTTACTGGGAGTATGAAAGGCTATTTTATCTCTAACTTTTAGAGACTGAGTGGGCAGTTCAATCTTCATCAGTAACCAGAGATAGCAAGCCAAAGACTGTCACTAATTTTAAGTGATATCAAGTAAAGTGACTGGAAAACAAGTGCTGCCAGCTTATGTTCCCTAACTAACACGATATGTTATTGTCTGAAATAGTCTGGATTCTATGGTCAATTTCCTTGAGTTTGCAGGACAAAAAAAAACAATTGTCTGTGCAAGAGATCAACTAATTCAGGAACCAGTCAAAGAAAGGCTTAGAAAATCCTCTAATTGGTGACTAGGTTTGAACCTAGGCCTTTCTTTGGGCAGCCCTGATGCTGAGGAAGGAATGTTTTTTTTATATTTTTTTATTTTTACATAGTACAGAAACCCTGCTCTAGAGATGAAATGTGGAACTTTTTCAAGCCACTTTGGCCTGCAATAAGCAAGGTAGTCTCACACTGGGTGATGAAATTCATCTCTCATCTAAAGACAGTCACAAACATCCATGGCAGAATTCAAACCTGCAACCTGTTGGTTGGAGAGTAGATATGCTAACCACTTGGCCAACTGGGCTAACAGCATAGAATAAATAAATATTTAGATATAGATGTTGGCCATAAATATAATACAGAAACGCAACTCTTTATTAACAACATTCCACCTCTGGAACACAATGTGAACCTAAAATAAACACAATGCAAAAATGAGTAAAGACAACTATACTCCCTGGATGTAGTCAGAGTGGTTGACATTGTTACTGTTGATGACAGAGGGCACTAATCTATTGAAGTAATTTATTTATTTTAGGAGTGTTCTGTAAAGTACATGATGATTTCCAAAACAGTCTTTCACCTTTGAGTGATATCTTTTGTTCAAGGTTTTAAGCCTGCCTTATTTGTTTGCACATTCTCTTCTTACACATTAGAATTCAATGGTCAGTCATAGTCACATAATGTGATTTCATAGAAACTTCATGTCCTATTAGGCAGCTTCCTCCTGCTGTAGACAATGCTCTATATGTTAATGACTTCACAATTTACAGTCATTCTCATAACATGAGGATAAGTGAAAGACAACTTCAAAAAGCAATTGATGACATTTCTCTGTGGGCTCTTAGTAATGAGTTCAGGTTTTCAACAGAAAAAAAGTGTCTGTCTTCTGTTGAAAATGCACTCTTTACACAGATAATGAATTAAGAATGGGTCAAACTGTTAGCTACAGAAGTCAAGTTCTTGGGACTCATCTTTGACAGAAAACTTACATTTCTGGCACACATTCGTCAACTAAGAGAAAAGTGCAAAAAGCGTTGAACCTCCTTCGCACTCGATCATCTACTGATTGGGGTGCTAATCGATCTTCATTTCTCTGTCTTTATTGTGCACTTATATGTTCAAAGCCGGATTGAAGACTAGTTCAAGTCTATAATTCTGCAAGACTGAGTAACCTGCGATGGCTGGATTCCATCCATCATCAGGGTATACGGATAGCTACTGGTGCCTTTCACATATCACCCACTCAAAGTCTTTATGTTGAGCAAATGAACCAGCTCTATGAGCCGGTTCATTTGTCTCTTAATTATGCCCAAAAGATAAAGTCTCTCCCAGATGATCTAACATGAACTAGTCTTTTTTCTCTGTGTTGGGAAACTCAATATCACACACTTCAGATTGCCATATGTCCTTTTGGTATGCATGTTAAAGAAACTGTGCAAGCTGTTGGTATGAATGTTGACAACATTGCCTGTACTAAACATAACAGCATCCCTCTATGTAACATAACAGCATCCCTATTTGTTAACTAAAGTCTCATACTCCATCATCTGTCTACCTGCAATTGTTTAATTCACACATAGCAGCCCACTCTGATTTCTTGCCCATCTATACTGATGGTGCAAGAACTGCTATCTCTGTTGGCTGTGCTGCTATGTTCCATGACATTATTATCTCCAACCAAATCCCACTTATACAGCAGAGTTGCATGCCATTCAGCTTGCACTTCAACATATAAAAGAAAACTGCTACCAAAAATGTATAATTTATACAAACTCATTGAACTCTTTACAGGCTATCTCCTCTCCAATGTATAATCCACATCCAGTGCTGCATGAGTTGTTACACCTGTTGTACAAAATGAAAATCCTTAATTTTGATGTTCAGTTGTGCTGGATTCCCAGCCACACTGGAATTAAGGGAAATGAGGCTGCAGCTGCTAAATCAGCTCATACTTTCTTCACATGCTGTTTGACAGTGCCACATACAGACTACAGACAGTTTATAAGATCAAAGCTAATTGCTCAATGGCAGTCATCATTGCAGGAAGCATTGACAAACAAATTATAAGACATTAAGCCTGAAATTAAACACTGACATTCTAGTCAATGTATAAAGAGAAGAGAGGAAGTTGTTATTGTTAGGCTCCACGTAGGTCGCAGTCATCTCACACATTCTTATTTCGTGAGCTGATGAGCCTCCCGTGTGTGAAAAATACAACACAGGTATTACTTTATTTTTTGACTAATTATGTATATCTGTAGCCTTTGACATTGTATATTTGTGTAACTTTGTGTAATTTTTATGCATGCATGCATATTATATAATAATTCCTTTTTGACTACTTATGTACTGCTGTAATAACATTTGCTGTAATTTTATCTATATATAGCTACTGCATTCCTTCGCTTGGTTTTGTACATGCATTTTGTTTATTAATTTGTACTGCTGACTATTTGTGTACTGCAGTAATTTTGTTTATATGTAGATGCTGCATTGTGGAACTTAATTTTTGTACATGCATATTGTTTACAATTTAACTGTTTATGTATAGCCTATAACCTTACTATGGTACAGTATGACCTTTGTTGTTTTGTGCCAAATAAACTATAAACCAAAACAAACCCTACTAGGCTGGTTAATCCTACATGCGTAGCATGTTATATCTGTTAATTGTGTATATTCTCTGGACAGATTGTCTTCTTGTAGGAAGTAAAACCCAAGTTTCAAAGTGAAAAAATCCTGCTACCTGCATATGAAACTGGCTAATTCACCTTAAGTTAAATAGCCCACAAATAAGAGTAGTGTGTACTACTTGGGATCTGAACACTGGTCTTGTTAAACTAAGGAAACTGTCATCAGAGAGAAAGACTGATTTGAATATAAGTTTTTAGTATTTTTTTTATATAAATAATTTTAGAAAGCATCCATGATGTAAAGGATTGCTACTCTTCCAAAGTGGCCTATATTATATAGAAATAGTGGATATTAAGGATCCAACATTATTTTAAAGCTGAATATATGCCAAATATGAAATAATGTTGGATCCTTAATATCCACTATTTCTATATAATGTCGCTGAAATGAAGCCATATGGCTCTTTCTCTGATAAAATGGCCTATATTTTTTCTGTTAGTCTGTATGTTATTTAGAAGGAAGAAAATTAAATAAAAAAATATTCTACAGTGTCCACATCTGTGTTTGTTCATACTGTGATTACTCTGACCATGAAATGTCTCAAACTCAAATTCCTCATAAGTATCCTAAACAATGAATGAAAAGTGCCTTATCACTAATTTCCTATCAACAATCTTCCTCCAAAACTTATATCAATCTACATAGATCCTGGTCTCCCTCTGGGTCTTTTTCCTGCCATCAAATAATTATTTTTCTAACCTTTCAACTCCCATTCTATTTAAATGACCATACCACCACCACCTTAAATTAACACTACTCACACATCTCTGAATGATAATAATGCTAAGGTCCTTCTGAATATCTACATTTTTCATGATTCTGTAAATAATGCTATCTATTCATTCACCTAATTTTCTCAGAACTCTCATACCTGCAGTATCTAGCCTTTAAGCAACTGTTTTATTTGTAACTAACCCAGATCTCATAAGCAAAAGTTAAAACTGGTTGGAATACTGTCTTGTATACAGCTAGTCAAGTGTTTTGACTAATTTCACTTATATTCCATATAAATTCATTCAACTGATTCTTAACCATATACCAGTTTTGCTTATTCTGTTGTCTATTTTCACATGTAATCTGCCATCTTCACTAAAAATTGTTCCTAAATAGCTGAAATACTTTAATGATTCTATAGGTTTTCATTCAAGAAGAAAGCAGGAACATCTGCTGAAGCAGATGTTCCTGCTTCCTGCCTATTTTCATGATTTTTTTTCTTTTTTTTTTCTTTATTACTTTATATGTGGTCTTTCATGCCACACTGTTACAAAAGTTATTCAATTTAGTTAAGGAATCCTGCAAACTGGTACTAGATTTATTTAAGGGTATATCATTATCTACAAAGAGACAGCTAAACTGAATATTTCTAACTTTGATGTCAGGCTAAATGCCACTTTCCTCAATAATAAGATTCATATAGGTTATGAACAGCAGTAGACAGCACATGTACACCTTGTTTTACATCTAATGTTATTCAAAATCTCCTTCAATTCTTTAACTGCTGATTTACAACTTAAATACAGATTTTGTAATGCTCTGCATATGTTATGTTTACCTTATACAATTGTAATGTTTTGAACTTTTCTCTTTGCATCTTATTATATGTCATTTCCAAAACTACAAAACTTAAATTACAGATCCTTGTTATATTCCTATGATTTATCAACTGTTTTTTTTTTAATGCAAAATTCTGATCTGGACAATCCTTATTTGGCTTGAACCCAGCTTGCTCTTCCACAATTTTTATTACCCTTTTTTTTTATTTCCATAAATCACTTTTATGAATGTTACCTGAAACACTTAGTAGAGAAATTCTTTTATAATTCTCACATTCAGTTTAAGTTCCCCTTTCTATAGATGTGTACTGAAAGCTTTACATCTTTATCTTTTGCGAAGGCCTTCTGGATTATGCAGTCCAGCCACTATAAAAATGTATATATATATATATATACATATATATCCATATTTGCATGTTTCAATGTTGAGTCCAGTTAGGGTGGAAGCTCATATAAGAAATACTAGTAATTCCATTTAGCAGTGAGTTTGAGACTATTTGGTATGGTGGCGATTAACAGGATGAAATGCATTATCAACTTATCCCGATGGATGCTAAACAAGTAATTATTATTATGAGGTGACTTAATTATTATTATTGCATGTGCACCTCCATGGAGTCCTAAGACTCATTGTGCAAAGCACAAACTGTCAACGCTATCTATCATACCTCTCCTTGAAACCATTAACAGACAAAGAACTCACAACTTATGCAACTCATTCTATCCATTCACCACTCTCCAAGCAAAAATTCTAGTCCTTACTCCCGTGTTAACCACACTCTTACCCAACTTCCAGTAATTGCCTCTTATTATGCCCCCGCTGAGCCAAGTGCTGAAACATTTTCCCCTACATCAATCCTATAAAAGCCTTCTATCGTATTCCCCCCCCTCTTTTTTCCTGCCTATCGACCAACTTTTGCAATCCAAAAATCTTCAAATCTATCCTAATAGGGAGCATTTCACAGACCACTCACAATCTTTGTCGCTCAACTCTGGATCCTCTCCACGACTTCCTCATACCCACAAAATCCAGGTGACCAAATAGAGCACAATAATCCAGATAGGGTCATATCAAGGTTTTATAAAGAAGAATGATAACTTCCTTATCTCTGCTCGATGTTGTGTTATTCAATAACCAAGTAATTCTATGAGCTATCCTGACTACTTTAGAAATATGCCCTCTAAACTGCAGTTCTCTATCCTCAACTACTACTCTCAAATCCTTGGCTTCAATTTCCTGGAGTAAGGTTCCCTCAATGTGATACATACACTGTAATCTTTTTTCCCAAAATGTATAACTTTACACTTTTCCACATTAAACTGCACGCTCTCTACATCACCTTGATTAACTATTACTTTATTCAACTTTGTATGCATCATCAGCAAACAACGGATTATCTCCTTTCAAATTACTTCCTATATCATTTATGTACAAATGAAACAGCAGTGGTCCAAGCACTGAGCCCTAAGGCGCAACACTAGTCACCTGCATTCTCCTGGATTTTGCTACTCCATATACTACTTTTTGGTATCAGTCTATCAACCATGCTTTTACCAATATCACCAGTTTCCTATCAATCTCCCATTTGTTGCAGTTTGCCTAATAGAGTTCCATATGGTATTCTGTCAAACTCTTTTGCAAAATCCAGTAGTTATCATGTAGCCATTCTCTTTATCTAACTCAGTTCTACTCTATTAGAAAAAGTTAGTAGATTACTAAGGCATCACCGACCATTCAGAAAGCCATACTGTCCCTTATAGAGGAGCATATTCTTATCCACCCATTTGACCAACTTTTTCAGTACCTTTGCCACCACTTGAGATACTAAATGGTCTATAATTTGCCATGACAGACTTCGATCCTCCTTTATGGAAAGGAATTATTTTGCCCTCTTTCCACACTCTCTTGGGACATTGCCAGAGCTGAGACTTAAACACCCTAGTCAAATACATCACCAGTTCCCCTGCACATTCTCTTAAAAGCAAGCCTAGCCTATAGCCCATCCAATCCCAAACTGTCTTTGCATTCAGATTCTGCAATATCCTAAATATCTCCAATTTATAAACCTCTGTTCTCACATCAGTCCCTATCACTCTACCATAACAATATCTGCACTTGAATGATCACTCAGCAGCTCAACAATTTCATCTGGTTCCATTAGCTCTCTACCATCTGCACTCATTAAAGTTATCCTTCCATAGTCATTCTTCCTCCTACTTGCTGCATAATGAAGAAACTCTTGGGCTTTCCTTTTGCTGTCTGGCTTTCCTGTCTGGCTAATCCCTTCTTCATAATTTGATTTTGCCTTAATTCATGACTGATCATGTTTCTTGTCTGCTCCTTCATTCAATGTGAATGATTTTAAGAGAAGGTATGACATTTGGTGTGGGTGATCTATGATGACCCTCAATGAGTCATTCATTCACTGGAGATCTTAGATGGTTGTAATAATAGTTTTCTTACATATATTTCAGATTGTAGTGTAAGGCTGAACTGTTCATGTGTTAGCTGGTCACCTTTCTCCTTATATATCCTCCATAGCAGTTTCTTTGTTTGCAGATCATGATTAATGATGCTACTCATCCATCTAACTCCTACCTGATTTACTCCTGATCTCGAGTATACCCTGTGAAATTGCTTTCTCCAGACATCCCTTAACTATTCTCCACATCCTCCATGCTCTGTGAACATCTTTCCCTTGCAGATCTTTTATGCCATGGTACTTCTTCAAACTATCTCCAAAGTGTATCATAATCTTTTGTCTTGTAGTTTCACATATATTGCTTCTTAACTAAAATTTTCAAGTTTTGCTACCTCCCAAACCAAGACTACAATCACTTTCTCCAATTGGAGGCAATGTAGCTACCTTAGTTACAGACAATTCTTCTGATCCTATAACAAGATCCAACACTCTTGTACCCCGAGTCCCCTCCATAACATTCTGTTCCAAGTAATTATCTCAGTAAGTTTATAAATTCCATTTCCTTCCTGCCATGTGATTTTTCCTCCTTCCAATCTATGTTCCCAAAGCTGAAGTCCCCCATAATAATTACTCGACTTGCACATTGTTCTAATCTATCATCTTCCACATCATGGCCTATATAACCCTACAGCAGCAACCAATTCTATATTTTATCCTATTGGCTTCAATCTCAGCAAACTGATGCAAAAGAACTGCCATCTGTATGACTAACTCGCACTCCTGTTGGCTGTAATTTATTTGCCCTGAAAATACTAAATCCATCACCCCTATCTCTGTAACTACATCATCTGCTATTAGCCAAGTCTCATTAATGGTTATAAAATTTGGCAAGGTTGCACTAACCAATGCCAAAAACTCCTCCCTCTAGTTGTAAAAAGTTTTTTCACTTGGCTATACTATAAATTAAAGATGACAAGAAATTATATTCTTGGTTTCATCCTTTATCTTTCAAGCATAAGCAAACAAAGTCTGCATGTGAAGTAACTTCACGACTGGGCCACTTGTATACAGAGGCTAATAAGTTCTCATCAATTGCCTTAGTGTCCCATAATGCAAGGCACGTATCCTTATGGACATGTATAATGGGATACTAATATTATGGGATACTAAGGTGATGTAGATGAAGAATTCATTTTTATGGACAACAATGCCACACCATATCATACAGGAGCAGTGAAGATTCTTCTGGAGACTGAGTATATTAATCAAATCGAGTGGCCAGCATGCTCCCCAGATGTCAACCACATAGAACACATTTGGGATGCAATAGGGAGACTCACTTCTGCTCGAAATTCGCCTCCAGAAAACAAACAAGGATGTATCCTTGCTTTGAAGGAGGAGTGGGCTAGTTTGCCTCTAGAACTCCTGAATCACTTGGTGCTAAGCATGCTACGACATTGTGAGAGCTGTATCACAGTTCAGGGTGGAGATGCTCCATACTAAAATGTCTCTCTGCATAGTTTTTTTGTAAGCACTGTACATTAATTCCTTAATTACATCCTTAGGAAATTTGTAACTTTTGCCAAAAACATATTGCAATTTAATGTGTATGAAATTTATAACACTTTTTTTGTGTAATATAATTTATTAGTATGCTGGCAATAAATTTATGTCCACATTTGGCTGTAGTCATGAAAATTTTACAGATAAAAATGTAGTTCTTCCTTAGCTTTTATACACCAGTGTAATTCAAACATGGTCTTACTATAATTCCTCTGCTGGCAATGCCTCTTTTCCACTGATATCACTTACAATGATTGTAAAGACGTTCACCTCTGTTGATGTTCTTCCAGTAAGTGATATTTTACTGTTCACCCTAATGAAAATAGAGGATGCCTTATTTAATTGGGTTATGTCCTATGATTTTTCATTACATGCACTATGACAATGCAGGTTTTGATTTGAGCTGGCAGAGAATAGAACTGCTAAGTCCAGAATTGCCAGCCTATTCTTGTTCATTTGGTATTAAAGTGGATATAAACAGGATATAAATTCTACACACACACACACAAGCAAAAAAAAAGTACAGTAAAACCCCGTTTTTACGTTCCCGCAATTTACATTTTCCTGCCATTTATGTCATTTTCCATTGGTCCCGTCTTAAGGCCTATTCTTACGATATATTGTTTTCCTGCCATTAACAACTTGATGTGGACGTTATTTCCGTGATTTGCGTTTTTTCTCGGGTGGCAATACTGATTTTCAAATTGATTTCTATTGAAATCTGCGCATTTCTGTTCCCAGATGGCGTTGCTTTCAGCTTAGTTTCATTTCTGCCATCACGATGACTTGCACGCTTGCAGTAGTGATGAGCAATACCGTGATTTTTCAATCACAGTACGAATTGATATTGCAGAATTTCTGCTATGTAATTTAGCATGCGAAAGTTGCTTTCAAGTTGTGGTGGTGGATTATCCATGTTAGTAACATGGAGAAAAAAGACAGCAAATGTATTTCGGTAGAAGTAAAGATGGCAATTCTGCGACGTGTAGATTAGTATGTCAGAACATGTGTGCATTTAGCAAAAAATCTTAGACTCTCCGTGTCCACTTTGAACACGATAGTAAAAAACAGGTAAAGCATTGAACTCAATGCAAAGCAATCTGGCGCTATGTCAAAAAGAAACAAACGAAAAGCAAAAACAATCAACAATTAAAGATTTTTTTAAATAGAAAAAAAATGTAAAGTAATTGTAAATTCAATTATTTTTACAAAGATAATAAGCCGAAAGGCTATTTTACTGGCGAATTTGTTAAAATAAAATGGGATTTAACATCTCCCTCTTAATCAATTATTTTTAGTTATGAAATTTTGTAATCGAGTATGTCGACTCATATACTAGCAGTAAATCATCTTTTAGCCTTTTTTTTAATGTTTTTTTTTTTTTTTACATTTCCTGCTATTTACACTTTTTTCCATCAGTCCCCTAAAAATAGTATAAAAAAGGGGTTTTACTATATATATATTTCGAATGTATCATGATGCATTTTACAGACACTAAGTTTCAGGATTACACAATGAATGAAATTTACCTCAAGTTCCTGTTCCAGGTGATTTAAATCTAATAAACCATCCTCTGTTTCTTTTATTCTGATAATCTGCAAATTAAATAATAATATATTAAAAATTCATATTAAATTATAATAATACATTATATTAAATGAACAAGCAAGCTTTGTTTAGCACTAAGAATGTGACTAAGCTGTGTGTGTCTTAATAAATTTAGTTTAATCCTTTATCCAAGTGTGAGCAAACAAAGTTTGCGCCTGAAAGTATCTTCAGGACTGGGGTAAGGTGGTACAACACCAGGGCACTCCTTGCAAAGGTGGAGCAAGATACCAACACTCATATCTCAGTATCTCCCATAATGCAAAACACATCTCCTTGCGGATATGTCTAATGATTCTAGTAGCAAGACTTAAACTAATTACCGGATATGTCTAATGTTATGCGTTAAGGGAAGGGCCACAACCCAGACTAGTTTCGACCTTTATTGAGGTCTCTTTGGTGGGGGCCATGCCCAAGTGGAGATACCAGGCAGAAGCATTAGCAGGTCATCTCTACCTATAGGAGTTGCCAAATGGTGTGCCACCTTTTTTTAATAAATTACTCTGGATTTAGAGAAAGATGTTGAAAGTTTATTTTTCACTTGGTTAGAGTATAATAAATTTAGTTTAATCCTTTATCCAAGTGTGAGCAAACAAAGTTTGCACTTGAAAGTATCTTCAGGACTGGGGTAAGGTGGTACAACACCAGGGCACTCCTTGCAAAGGTGGAGCAAGCTACCAATACTCCTATCTCAGTATCTCCCATAATGCAAAACACATCTCCTTGCAGATATGTCTAATGTTATGCATTAGACATATCTGCAACCCAGATATGTCTAATGCATATCCACAACCCAGACTAGTTTCGACCTTTATTGAGGTCTCTTCAGTGGGAGCCAGGCCCAAGTGTCTTATGCTGACATATCAGTATTCTATAGAGTGGTGATGAAAATTTTAGAGAAGTTGGTAAGAACTTACATACAGAAATGGGCTGACATATGAGCTACACTCTGCAAAAAAACATAGCATGGGTTTACTAAAGGGAAGTCATGTTTTAGCAATTTGCTCATATTTCATAATATTATGGCTAAACTGGGTAAAAGGAATGGATACAATATGATACTGTTGGATTTTTGTAAGGCATTTGATAGAACACTACCTGAAAGGCTGTTGCATAAACTGGGAAATATGGGTTTGGAATATACTGTTGATTGGATAAGTGAAAAGTTGACAGACAGGTATCAAAGTTTTACAGGGAATCTACCATATTTAGGGTGACTAGTGGTGTACCCCAGGGATCAGTCCTGGATGACTATTGTTCAATCTATATATTAATAACATTAGGAAGGACATAACAGAGAATATTAGTATTATTATGTGACGCATCCAAGGACACTGCTCCACTATGCATGACTCACCATCTCCCCCTACTTAATCCTCCAATTACTCCACTACTTCCATAACAACATTACTACTACCATCAACACCCAATGCCATCTACCACCTACTACCACCACAGATAGTATTTTTATCTGTAAACTGCATGTGTTCTCATGGCTGATTTGTCTGTATGTGAGATGACAAATCAAAGTATCCAGGAGAGGGGGGGGGACCCTGCTACCTCTGTATGAGACTGGCTAACTCTCCTTGAATGAAAAAACCATATAAAGATTCCTCCAGACCTTCAATCTATTCTCATAGAAATGTTGTCACCACTTTCTCTCCACCACTTCATTTTCATAGAATTCAGGTGACCAGATCTGCATGCAGTAGTTCAGATGTAGCCTTATTAAAGCCTTACAAAGGGGAACAATAACTTCTCTATCTCTGCTTGTTATCGTGTTCAACAACCACATACTTTGATATGTTGTTTTGGCTATATGTGCAATATGCCCTCTAAACTTCAACTCTATGTCTGCAATCACCCCGAAGTCCCTGGCCTCATCAGTTTCCTGAACTTCAGTTCCATCAATATAGAACACAGCTTGTGATTTCTTTGCAAAATGCATCAACTTATATTTGGCCATATTAACTGGCAGCCATTTACCTTTGCTCATATTGCTAGTCTATTTAAGTCTTCCTGCAGGATATCTGCATCACTTTCGTTTACCACTGCTCTTCCCATTTTAGCATCAGCAGCAAGCAATTGAATATTTCCTGTCATATCATTTCCTAAATCATTGATGTACAAATTAAACAACAGAGAACTAAGTACTAAGCCTTGCGATACACTATTAGTCACCTGTCTTCTCCTGGCCTCAACTCCTCCATTCTTTGTATGTCCAATAGCCACCCTCTAATCCAAATCACCAGATTCGTATCCATTCCCATTTGCTCAAATTTATGCAACAAAGTTCTATGTGAAATCCAACAGTATCACTGAGTAGCCATTTCTCTTATCCAACTCCACTGTCACTTTATTATAAAATGTAAGTAAATTACTAAGACAAGACCACCCTTCACAAAACCATGTTGTCTCTTATAGAGTATCATATTTCTATCCGCCTATCCTGAATTCTATCTTTTACCAATTCTGCAACGCCTTAACCACCATTCCTGAGATACTGATTGGCTTATAATTTGCTACTTCTGTTTTGGAGCGTTCTTATACAGTGGGACTATTTAGCTTCACTGACACCTTCCCAGTACCGAGGCTTAAATTAAGCAGCTTGGTCAGAGGAACTGACCAAGCTGCTTATATGTTGATATGCCATCTATTCCCATGACTGTGTTTGCACTGAGGTTCTGCAATATTCTAAGTACCTCTAATATTCTTAAACCTTTATTCTCCCATCAGTCAATCCTACATTAGGCATTAAATGCAATATCACCACCTAGATCTATAAGGAATCAGGGACTCAGTGAGGAAGACTACACATTGTCCAAACCAGCTTTTCTTGAATTCTTTCACACTACTTGCACTCACCACTTTAAAACATAGGCCATTCCAATCATGCACTACTCTGAGAAATAAATATAACTCTCATCCCTTTCTTGACTGCATTCATTCATTTTCAATTTCCTTCCTCTCCCTGCCTTCAATAAAATGAAAAACTTCAACTACCAGTGTACTATACAACCCTTTCAGAAGTTTGGAAGTGTCTATATCACCCATCTTTCTCCTGTTTGCTAATATTTGCACTCTACACATTCTCAATCTACCCTCATAATTGACATTTCAGAATCCTCTTATATCACTTTAATGCCCTCTTTTGCACACTCTCCACTGTTATCTGCATTACCTCAAAAACCAGAAGATAAGATCTTCACAAAATGGACCAGATTAAATCATATCAAGGCCTTATAAAGAGACAATATGATTTCTTGATAAATGATGGAAGTTGCCTAATCATTGTCATCAATCAGAGGCAAAAGAGTTATGTTTCTTTATTGATATGTCCTGACACTATAATCAGGTCCAACATTCTCTGAACTCAAGTTTCCTCTATCATGTGCTGTTTGAAGAAGTTGTCTCAACAGCTCAATAAATTTGCTTTCTTTCTTCTCATGAAACTTTTGATTGCACTCATTTGGCACCCATCAGGCTAATGTGATGATGCATTTCATCTTCAGGAACAAGTAATGCGCTAGGTCTAACAACATCCCTACTAAACGTGTGGACAGACTTATGTGTTCGTCGAACATGTTGTTTATTATTTTAACGGTATAATAGAACACAGAAACTAAGTAAATAATTAATTTATTAACTTGATGCTGATATTTCGCTGGTGTTATAACCAGCATCTTCAGAGCGCAAAAACACTGTTTGTCACAATACGCGAGACTAAAACAACATGGTGTATACTTAAACAAAATTGTAGCAGCAACACAAAGACTAGAGTCCTGATTTTGGCGCCCTCTATCTGAAAGAAAAAAAAAAAAACTATCATATATTACTAGAGTCCTAGAAAAGTGCTAGTTTTTTCTTAATATGACTGTCTCCCAGATCTTCGGCAAGTTACAGCGTATTGTGACAAACAGTGTTTTTGTGCTCTGAAGATGCTGGTTATAACACCAGCGAAATATCAGCATCAAGTTAATAAATTAATTATTTACTTAGTTTCTGTGTTCTATTATACCATTAAAATAATAAACAACATGTTCGACGAACACATAAGTCTGTCCACACGTTTAAGGATTCTTCACGGAGACGATATCGTACGCAAGACACGACAATATGGTAAGTGGAAGTTGAAATTGGTGTGACAACTAAACAGGTTAGCCTTCTTAAAGAGGTGCCGAGACACCAAATTAATACCGAACTGTTTTAAAATCAAAAACAAGTTCCACTCGGCCAAAGCCCAACGCATCTATAAACGAGCGAGTGTAGCGCTTTTACGTGAATAGATTAACACCACGCGCCTGGAATTAGCAAAAGCAAATGCAACCATCAGCGCATTATGAGAATCACTGCATAATATTCTAAATACGGAACTTTGGCAGATCTTAGAGAACATCACTGACGCAACGGCAAAAAAAGAATTTGACAGAGTCAAAAACTGGCACCAAAATAAGTTTGAAAATCTCCAACAACGGAACACCATACAACGACCGCAATTACAACAAGATCTCATCGTCGTGAATCTATCGTCACTCACCTTAAGCAAAGAAGCCACGACTGCTTTAAGTCGAGGGCACAACTTTGCCATAACTCCCAAGCAAGTTCCAAAAGCCGAAATAATGGCGTCCATCGAATGAAGAATATACGACCTACCTCCAACAATAGCTAACAACATACGTTTAGATGTGGCCAACATCCTAATCGAGTCCAAGCCTCCCAAAAATAATATCCCACATAAAGAATTCATTGCTATAAAAGAACTACACAACAACAGCCAGATTACCATAACAAAAGCAGACAAAGGAAATGCAACCGTGGTGATGGACACAACTGAATATGAAAACAAAATGCACACACTATTACAAGATCAGTCAACATACAAAATTATAGATCGCAATCCCACCAACACACAAAAGAATAAGGCACGAAAATTATTGAAAAAAGTCACTTCCTGGCCCAAAGACACAGTTAACAAACTCAAACCCTTCCATGTTAAAACACCGAGGATCTATGGAGCACCAAAAATTCACAAACCAGGCACACCCACAACGCCCAATTGTGGACAGTATAAATAGTCCCACATGTATGTGGGACTATTTATACTGGCTAGACATTTAGCGAAGCTACTAGCCACTCTCACTAACAATTCTTCCTCCTTTGTCAAAAATTCAGCACACCTAAAAAGCATCTTACAACACCTTACCCTAAAAAGCTCAGACTTAATAGTAAGCTTTGACATCACTTCACTATTCACAAATGTACCACTAATAGAAACCCTCAATCTACTGAAGTCACACTTCCCCCCTGATATATTTGAACTATTCAAATTCACAATACATGCAGGATATTTCACATGGAAAGGGAAAATATACAAACAAATTGATGGGACAGCCATGGGCTTCCCCCTTCCCCCCCCAGCCAACTTTTACATAGAACACCTGGAAAAACAAGCAATCAATACAGCCACTCTCAAACCAACACTTTGGCTACGCTATGTTGATGATGTGCTTGCTATTTGGCCACATGGCCCTGAGACATTGAAAGCATTCTTAGCACATTTAAATAGCCAACATCCAAAAATCCACTTTACTATGGAACTGGAAGCCAACAACTGTCTGCCCTTCCTGGATACACTCATCACACGTCTCCCAGATGGTTCGTTATCATTTTCAGTTTTTAGAAAACCCACACATACAGGCAGATACTTACACAAACAATCACACCATCATCCTTCTCAACAATATGGCATATTAAAAACGCTAACCCATAGAGCGAGAGCAATCTGTTCCAATGACAAGGCTCTTACTGCTGAACTCACTCACTTACGCCACACCTTCTTGGCCAACGGCTACAATCCACATAAAATAAACAAAACACTAAACACTCCTAAGAAACCCCTCCCACCATCCACCAACAAAACAGTCACCATCCCTTACATTAAAGGCACATCCGAAAAGATCTCAAGAATTCTCAATAAACATAAACTACGCACTACATTCAGACCATGTAGCAAATTAGCCACCCTCAGCCGCTCACCCAAGGACAGCATTCCTCCTTTATCACATCCAGGAGTCTACCAAGTACCCTGCTCATGCAATCAAGCCTACTACGGTCAAACAGGAAGAACTGTGAACATCCGCATCAGCGAACATAAAAGATACATCCGGAATTATCATTATGGAAAGTCGGGCCTAGCAGACCATGCTCTGGATACCCCTGCACACAGGATCAACTGGAAAAACACAAAAGTACTACACAGAAACCCGTATAAATCAGAGAGATTGTTCTTAGAGGCGACAGAAGCCCTAAATCTCAACAAATATGGCTGTATTAACTTGCCGAAGATCTGGGAGACAGTCATATTAAGAAAAAACTAGCACTTTTCTAGGATAGGATATGATAGCTTTTTTTTTTTTTTTAGATAGAGGGCGCCAAAATCAGGACTCTAGTCTTTGTGTTGCTGCTACAATTTTGTTTAAGTACACCATGTTGTTTTAGTCTCACGTATTGTGACAAACAGTGTTTTTGTGCTCTGAAGATGCTGGTTATAACACCAGCGAAATATCAGCATCAAGTTAATAAATTAATTATTTACTTAGTTTCTGTGTTATATTATACCATTAAAATAATAAACAACATCCCTACTAATTATTTCATCTTGTTAGATTCCATCTCACACCAGATAGTTTCATACTCATTACTACATGAAGCACTGTTTCATCATTGCATTCACAGCTCTCTATCCTGAGTGAATTCAAATCTTCTGATATCATTAGCAGCACTCCCTATTTCCTGTCCTTCCTAAAAATACTATACCTTTTATACTCAACTACAGTTAGTATATCTGCCACTGAGGCCAGGTCTTAGTAATGAGATCTGTGATCTGAGGTCAACATATTCACCAAGGCAACAAAAAACTCAATTTCTTTGTTTCCAATACTCAGAGAATTTGTTTAGAAACATAAATTACTTCCAATTATTTTTACCACTACATACTCATCTCTGTAACCTGCATTGTTCAGTTGAACAACTTGCAGATTATTATTCATATCTAATGCCTAGATTATGGAAATATCCTTGCACATACCCAATAAGTCCAAACTGGTGAGCACACAATCATCTTTTCATCACACTCACTTTTTTTACTATGCACATTCGTTTCATTATTACAATTACACAAATTAGTCATTCTTGCATATAGTTACTAACCATTCTTCCTGATATGATCTAGTTTTCTCTGACCTGACTCTGTATTAATTAGCCCTCACACCAATAAATAATTTTTTCCAGATTCCTGATTCCAAAATGATTCGGGTGCAGGCTGTCCCTCTCATATAAATCCATTATTCCATCCAAAAACTTCTGTGTAGCCCGTGTCATCACAGCCCTTCTTTAATTTAGTACAATCATATTTTGGTAACAAATTAACAATTTTTATCCTCTCTCTCTCTCACTTCCAGCAAAACCCAGATGTCTTCTCTCATCCTGTATTTATCATAATTAAACATCATTTGTACCTATAAGAATTAATACCTCTTTTCTTTTCTGTTTGTGTATAGCATTTGTTATATTTTTAATACAGTATATTTACATAAAAAGGTTTATGTTTATATGGTTTATACAGGTATCCCTTGCTTAACGCAGTTTTGCTTAATGTGAGATTTGATTTATGCAGTGAAATTAATTGCGACAATCCCTTTATATAGTTGGCAAGAGTTTAAATTAACGTGCCTTTAAATTTACCATGCAAAAACATACAAGACTAGAGGAGTGTTTCCTGTCCAAGAGAAAGAAAGTAGCGAGCATAATGATGTCATGCTCAAAACGTTTGACTCACGAAAACCCAAGGGCTTTAAAAGGATGTAACAAAAACTATTTACCTGTAATTTGGTGAGTGAATCAGAAGGCCTGGGTTACCCAAAACCTATTTGAAGATTAGTTTAAGTCTTATTTTTGTCCAGCAGTTGAAGCTTATTGCCAGAGCAATAATTTAGCACATTAAGATAATCTAGTCATCCAAATTCTCTTAATGATTTGTGTGATAACGTGAAAGTTTTCATTTTTCCACTAAATATGACATCATTGCTACAACCTATGAACATGGGTGTCATTACAACCTTCAAAGCCTATTTTCTTAAAAAGACATTCTCAAAGGCAGTAGGAAACAACAACGGGAGAAAATGAAATTACAATCCAAGAATTATGGAAAAATTTTAGCATTAAACATGCAATTGAAAACATTCATGACTCATGGGAGCAAGTGTCTTCCAGCTGCATGAGAGCTGTTTGGGAAAACCTTTTGCCAGAATGCGCTAATGACTTAGGTGGTTTTTCAAAATCCTGTGAACAACGTGGTTGAAGAAATCATTGCAATTGGTGAAGATCTTGGTTTTGATGGTGTTGATGCAGAAGGTGTTAAAGAATTATTGGATTCAAATTCAAAAGATGTCAGTGACAACAATTTTCTTGAAATTGAACAACAACAATGCACATATAAAGACAACGGAATGAAGACAACAAATGAAATGTGAAGATGAAGTTCCAAAGGAGATAACAATCAAAGAACTGGATGGAATATTTTGCAGTTTAGAATCGCTTAAGCAGCAAGTAATGGATATGGATCCAGATGTTAATCGAAGAATGCTTGTTTGCTGAGGTCTAGAGAATCGTTTTGCTTGTTATCGTAGAATTTATGCAGATAAGGAAAAAAAAATGTTCAAACGACTCTTGATAACTTTTTTTTTGATAAAAAATTGCAATAACTAATCTAGGTACAAGCATTTATTAAACATTTACTTTGCATTCATTTTATCTTTCCTAAAAGAGTACTATATAAAAAGAATTATTAATACAGTAATCGATCATGGATGAATTGTAATTTTTACCATTGATTATTATATTTGATTAATGCAATTTTGATATATCGAGGGATTAATTAATCATGTTAATCAAGGGATACTTATTTATATTTATAGGTTTATGTTTATATAATAAATACATTTAACTGTATAAAATACTTATTGCATAAATATATATTTCTTATATACATACATATGTAATAAATATGTTATATATTAAAAAGTTTATTTTATATAACCGAGGATAACAATTTTCCAAATTTTTGGAACAGGAAGGATCAATATAATTTAAGTCAGGCCAATGTAATATGGCTTCAGCATTTTCTTTGAATAAATATTCAAATTTATGACAGCTATCCAAGAGCCTAGATTTATTCTATTGGATCCTTGTAGAAAGTTTTACAATTTTACTTTCTACAATTATCTCTGATCGAGTGTAGTTAATAATGTAATACACCATTTTACTACTTGTATATAGAAAATATGACTTCTGCATTGATTTAGCTTTGGTATCACTCTGGACTCTAACTACCAACAATGAGATCTCAATAAAGATTGAAACCAGTTGGGTAGTGACTTTTCCAATAAGGTTCACATTATGGGATACTGAAGTAACTGATGTTAGATCAACAGTCTCTATATACAAATGACTAGTCATGAAGTACTTGAAATACTTTACGTGCAAACTGTTTGATTATGCTTGAATAAAGGATTAAAACAAGAATATAATTTCTTGTCAAGTATATTATACCCACTAGATCCTGTAGTGTTGAACTGGACCACGTTTATGAGATCTAATAAGCTAATATGGGTATGATGTTGTGAAAGAGATTTAAATCTTCCTGTTTTGAGCAAAATAAGACAAGCTGCAAAAACATGGAACTTGTTAAAACCAGGAAGCAGCAAAGGTCACAATTTGTTCTTTGGTAAGAGAACAAATTGGGCCTGAACAAATGGCATCATATTAAATATAGATATTAGAATGGAACTTGACATTGTTAGCATTCAAGAATGTGTAAGCAGAGCTAATCTAAGATATCTTGGCCACTTACACAGAATAGGTGATAAAAAGTTAACAAAACAGGTGTTTGATGCCAGGATATCAGGAAAGAGATCCAGAGGAAGACCAAGGTCCTGATGGACTGATTCAGTCAGAAGTACTTTCGAAGTACGAAATGTTAGATATGACAATATTGGAGTGCTGACGAGTAATAGACTAATTCACAGAAAAATTGTTGATAGGAGATTATTAATAATGTAAATTTAATTATGTAGTGCTGTCATAGTAGCCTGAACACTTGTTGAGAGTACATATCAGGAAATTGATGATGACAATGTCCTCACTATTATTCCTTCCACATTTCCAGGCCTATAGCAACAACCTATTTATTTCATCCTGCCTACCTCCACTTCACACTTTTAAAAGGTATCCCCCCTCATATTTTCATCCTAATACTTTACTCTGAGTGGACGTAATTCTTCTGTTATCATTAGCAGTGCTCCTCTCCATTTATTCTGCCTATCTTCTCCAAATAAGATATTACCCTCAATTTCTATTCCTGATATAACATCTTGAGTGAATCATGATTCACTATAACCAACAATTTCTAAAACAAGCGAAGTTTACCAAGGCCATTTCCCTTATCAATAATATTTGTGGCATTTTTATATAAACAAATTTGCATTACACTAAATGCATATTAACTGAAACTGGGGAATTGTTTCTCCACTTTCAATTATCAAGGATAGTATTTTGCTATCTATCCTCTTCCCTCACTCAAAAACTTTAGTTTGGTTTACATTCACTATGTTTCAAAATAGTAGCTTCCCTAAATGCAACTTGTCCACTGCATATAGATTTCTTCTGCCATCAATCACATTAAAAAAAGACACAAACTCGAAGCCTCTCATTTCACACATTCCAGCTTTTCTTCATTGCCTGTACCCTCTTCAAGTCAGTGCTATCAACAATGTCAAATTACTCAAGATCCAATTCTCCTTGCATTTCTGTTGCATCATCCTTAACATTTATCTCTACAGTCCTATTTACAAAGCCTCTTGTAACCCTTTGTACCAACCACCATCTTGACTCTTCTTCCCACCCATAGTATACTCAACTGTACCTCGAAGCAAGTATTTCTTGATAATTCCTTATTCGTATGCTTGTATCTTTCTTGAATCAATGAATCACCCTACTATATATATTTTTAGCATTTTGCTTTGCACATCATTACTGCTCTGTCCCATTACCTACATACTCAAACCTGTTGTCATTAAATTCCCAACATTCTCACTTCTACTTATCACTCTATCTCCTATATCTGCTTACTGCTCAAGACACTTCAAGTAAAAAAATACATAAATAAATAAATAAAATATAAATAATCTAGCCCTCACACCCTTCCTAACCACACTTTTACACAATTTCCAGGGATGACCTCTTCTTTATCTTCTTGTGATAAATTGAAAAATTTCTTTCATATTGTTCACATAAAATCCCTTAGTAACTTATATTTCTATCATCTCTCTTTTTCCTATCAACTAAACTTTGTAACCCACAAACCTTCAATCATCCTCACAGGAAACAAACATTCCTGTCACTATCTCAGTAACTTTCCTCCAGATCATCTCCACCACTTCCTTCCAAAAGAAACCTAGATAACCAAATCCATGTATAATAGTAAACATGTGATCACATAGTCACACAAAGATTCTTATAATGAAGAATAATAATATTCTTATCTCTATCTATCAGTGTATTCTTCAACATCCAGTGATCCTTTGAGTTATTCCACTTTCACAATAGGTCTTATGAACCCTAACACTCTCTCTCTCTCTCCACCATTATTCTTGAATCCTCAACCTTATGAACTTCCATCAGTGTAATACATGAATTGCAATCTTTTCATCACAAAGTGCATAACTTTACACTGATGGAACTGTAAGTTCATAAGGTTGAAGATTCAAGAGGATCCACATTAAAATAGCAACCATTACCCTTTTTCCATATGGTTAGTCTATTTAAATCATCCAGCAAGAGATCTCAAAATCATTTTTTTAACTATTGTCCTCCCAATTTAACATCAGCAAAAGTGGTCACAAAGTTAGCTGATATGCAGAAAAGAGGGAATATGATAAAAACACAAGTTACTAAAGCGATTTTATACAGTATATGTTAAAAAAAAAAAAATGTTCCAATACATGACAGAAAAGAAGAGAACAATGAGTAACCATCTCCTGGAAGTTGTTTAGGAGTGCGGTTAATATGAACATGAGAACCAGATTTTCTGCTTGGAGAGTATTGAATGAATGGAATGGGCTATTGCCAGTGATGAACACAAGTGCTTTACAAGTGATGAATGTGTGTGCTTTGTTGGTGAATGACTTTTCATATCAATTCCCATTTGCTCCAATTTACATAATGCAATTCCAATGCAGTAATCTGTCAACTGTCTTTGCAAAGTTAAACAGTATTGAATTTTAGCTATTTCCTTTATTGAACTCATATGTCACTTTAATAAGGCAAACCTATTTTTCATAAAGGCATGCTGTTTCCCAATACAGTATTGTTAATAATTGGTGGGGATTTTTATATTCCAGGATATTCATAGATATTATATCTTAATACTTAATCCTACCATAGAGATGATCTCTGTTTCTAACAATTATTTTTTTTATTTCCAAGTGTGCCTATATCTTATTATATGCACAAGGGTTCACTCCAATTGATGCAATGATCTTAACTCTTTCTTTCAGAATCCAAATAATCACTGACTCAAGACCAAATACAAAATAAACACATTTAATAAAACAAAAACAGTATATATACACTTCAAACAATATTGCATAACTAACTACAAATTAATTGGATCCAAGGCCTTTTTAAAATAAACTTACACTTAAGACTAAACACTTTGTTTTCAAAATGAGAAAATGTTCATAGCCAGCTTCTCTCTCTCTGTCAAGGCCCTTCTCCAAAGACATATGACTTTATTCTTCATTTTTACAGGATCCTTTCTCATCACTTATGTAGCACACATTAATTCTTCCGAACTTAATTCTGTGTCTTTTCTTCAGTAGAAATAATAGTCAGATCCGGCGTTCTTAATACAGATGAAACTTCCTAATCAGAGTTTTTTCGAACATTCCTTTAGAATGTAAAGAGCAAATTCTTCTTTTATTCACTAAATACTTATTGACAGTCTTAACTCTTCCGATATAAAAAACTTACAGTTCTACGATTTCCTTTTCGGAATCTCCTATAAATCTTTCAATTAGCGTTTCCTCCAATATTCCGTTTAAAATGCATATAGCAATATTTTCTTTTATTTATCCACATACTTCTTCCACATTAAAACTTAATAGTTCCACAATTCTTTTTTCAGAATATACTATTAATTTTCTTCCGACTGTCACATAAAAAAAAACTCAGTTTCCTCTGAATCTAAATGTCTGCTGGCCTGTGTTCTAATTTTCTCTCCAAACGCTCTCTTGTTTACAGCCATTACTCAGATACCGAAGCTTTCTTGTCAGCTGTCAATCACTCATCAAACTTCTCGGCGAGCATGCACACTCCTTGAAAATGGCAAGCGAGAAACTAGGTGTAATGGCTGGCACGTTGTCTCCGTTAGCGACAAGAGAGAATGTCTTCATAAAAACACAACTTTTGATAATTTTAAATTACAATAAAATTCTTTTAAGTAATGCAAATATCAAATCTGGTAAGTAAATCAATTTTTTAACTTCTTTACATATCATTTTTGACAAAACAATTTCAATAACAGGCACATCGTAAGTTCCAACAATGCGTGTTATGAAACTAAAACTAATAAACATTTTAACATAAACAATTCGTAAAAATATTCAGACAGTATTGAATTTTAGCTATTTCCTTTATTGAACTCATATGTTACTTTATTAAGGCAAACCTATTCTTCATAAAGGCATGCTGTTTCCCAATACAGTATCATATTCCTATAACCATTCCAGAATTCTACCTTGACATTTCCCAACTTAAATCACCATTCCAGAGATACTGACTAAATCTATAATTTACTGCCAATGACTTAGAGACTTTTGTGTAACAAAGCTATCTCGAGACCCTAACAGAAGTGAGACTATTAAGCAGTCTGGTCTGAAGCACTACCAATTCCCTTGCACATTCTCATAACACTGAGGCCAATATCCATGCTACAAAATAAACCTTGCCATTGTTGAATATATTTCGCTGGAATAAATAATACAATAATAATACACACCAGCAGGACAGCTTAGGGGCATACTTAATCTGAAATACTGAACTTTCAGCCAATTAGAAACATCCTGTCTTTTAGACTGACTTCGCTAATTTTTATATATTATTTGGAAGAAAATTATGAGGTCAATACGTAATAACTACAAAATTGCAAGCTATTATTAACAGCATCTTCAGGAAGTTGACTACACAAGTGATATATGCAAATCATCTGAGAACTCTTAACAATTTTGAAAATTATAATATTATAGCATGGATTACCCATAAAAATCGGTTGGCATATCATGGGTAAGCTGTTCATTGTTGTGAATACCTTTTAGATAGTGACTAGCATAATAGAGGTCAGATATTTTACACATGCACATAAGAGATTTCCAAATATTATATAGAATAAGACTAGAGTTCCTGTTCAAGGTACCTTTAGACAGTATGAAGATTCCTTGAAGGCTAACAGGAAGTTGTGTTGTAGGTATGGCACAGAGGCAGATGACAATCCACTTCATGGTGTTTCACAAACATGGAAGAAGAAGTTCCCTTAGAATATCACCCTGGTGCTATGAAAGGGAACTTCAACATTTTCTGTTGGAGAATACAAGACATTCTGCAGCATCTGAACCAGTCAGACAGCAGTTCTAATATGGACTTGTTTTAAAAATTGAAATATATGTCTAGAACCTCTGCCAATGTAGGATAAGGAATGGAAGAAAGAAAAAAAAGAAACTAAAAGAAAGGAACCTTTATACTGGTGTCAGTTATAGCACATAATTTGTTTAATATCTCTTTTGAAAAGCTATTTTGAAAGATTTATTGGAACAGAAGGTTGAGTTCATTGTTCATTTTTATTTCATCACCAGATCATAAGAGAAACAATGATGAACTGTTATATGGTATGAGAAATTTAAGTAAGTGAAACATGCTGAAATTTGTTTCTATTAAATATTCGAGTGAAATAAACACGCAGGAAACCATTTAAATAAATACAACCATACATAAATCACTGAAATATGTATAATAAATGAAAAATTACTTAGAAAATAACTTATTTTCACACAAATATTATATGAATAAATAAAAATAGCAATTTCAATTTTATTGATTTCTTCACACTTGAAAACAAGAGTATTGAACATAATATGCTTTTAACAGGGAAAATGTACTATGATGCACAGAGTGAAATGATTATTACTATCAGAGACCTCCAGTGAGTCAAGGACTCATCAAGAGGCAATGCCTTATCCACACCAGCTATTATACCTTCTCTTAAACTCATTCATACTAGACACGCTCACTACTTCAACAGAAAACTGTCCTGAAAAAAATCCACCTCTCACCCCTTTCTTAACTGTATACAAATGCGACATCCATGGAGGTTCTTCTCCTTGTATTCTCCACACCTTCTATGTAATGAAAAATTTCATCAACCAATATCTTAGAAAAGATGTTAATCTTTTCAGAAGTTTAAAGACTTCTAACATATTATCTCACTTTCTTCGCTATACCAGAATCTGCAGTCCACATACTCTCAATCTATCTGCATAATTTACATTTCATAATCCCGATATCATGTTTGTAACTTTTTGTTAAAAACATGATATTGGGAAACTTTGTTTCTTTGCACCTTAAGCACAGCTTCTTTATCCCCTCAGAAACCAGATAAAAACCTGTGCACAGTAGTCTACATGTGATCATATCAAGGTCTTGTTAAAGAGGAAAAACAGCTTCTATATCCTTACATGTCAATGTGCATTTCAACATCATGATTATCTTCGAGTTGTGTTTGCAATTTTGCTGTGATCCCTGAACTTAACTTTCTATCCAGGATAAAATTTTTGGCCTCATCAGTTACTCCGAGCATAATCCCTCCAACATAATATTCCATTGGATATCTCATCATACTAAAGTGCATAACTCTACATTTGTTAAAACTGAATTAGATAGCTATTGACATTTCTACACACTTCCAATCTATTAAAATCACCCTTGTAAATTTTGTATATCATTAGCATCCCTGGATTACCCTGCCTATCTTTGCATCAGCAAACAATTAAACATTTCCTGTCAGGACCTTCCCAGTATCATTAATACATAAATTAAACAATAATGATCCAAGGAACTGAACATTGAGGCACACCAAACCACTGAACAACTTTAATTTGGAAGATTCATACTGCCATACACCATTTTCTGATAACTGTCTTTCAGCTACTCACTTATCCAAGTCAACAGATTCGATTCCAATCACACATTTTCCAGTTTATGCAGCAGTAAATGGCTTAGTAAAGCCCAACAGTATCAAAGTGTATCCATTACCTTTATCCAATCCAGTTGTAACAATATCATAAAATAAGACCAAACACACAAGCATGACCTCCTTTAGTACCCATGCTATTCCTTGCAAAGTATAGCTTCTTTTTTCAACCCATTTCTGTATGCATATTCTTGCAAACTTCTCTAATATCTTACAACCACTCCACAGATGCTGATAAGCTGACAGATACGTTAGCCTTTGCACAACCCTTGTGCAATGGGATTATCATACACTCTTTTCATTTCTGTTGGATCTTTCCTGAACTGAGACAAAATCTTGCAAATATGTTGATATCCTATCTGTTGCTATTGCCAAAATTCTTATCTAGATTATGCAACAGCTCTACAATCTCCTTCTCATGCACCTTGGTCTCTTCATGCAACATAATGGTAGCACTGTGCATCATATTACATATACTGGGTTGATAGATCTTGAAGTAAGCACTCAGTATTTGAACTACTTCATCTGCTTCTGACACTTGCAGCATAATGGAAAAAATCTTTTTTTTTTTTTCATTAAATCTATCTTGGGGTACTTAAGGGTCAAAGCTGTATAACTGAGAGGAGACCTCCACATAGCCTTTAAAGGAATGCAGAGAACCGACCAGGGCTTCTGACCTAATGTCCAATCCTCACCTTCTCGTGGTATACCCTGTTGGGTATCTACTTGGATACCTAACGAACGAGGATGGGCTGGCAATTTGGGATTTAGCCGACCAAATTGTATTCTTATTGGTTAAACCAAAATAAAAAATGATGGTACAACATACAAAATTTCATGCCAGCTGGGGTGTTGCCTGGTTAAACAAGGACTCCCATCATTTTCACCATGAAACCAGGGCGAACAGCGAAAAGTCAGCTACTGGAACAAATCTGAAAACACCCCAAATCAACATCACCAGAGTTAAAGATCAGTACTATCAACATAAGAAGCCTGAATGGCAAAGAAATGGAGCTAGCTCAGGAATTAGATAAGTACCAGATCAACATAATAAGGGTGACTGAAACAACAAAGAAAAAAACTGGTGAGATCTTTCTGAGCAATAAATACAAAATGTTATATTCAGACAATGACAATGAAGGAAAAGAAAGAGTAACCATAGTATTCAACACAAAATACGAGGCTAATCTTCTTGAATGGCAGTCAGTCTCAATTAGAGTATGTGGGCAAATATGAGAATGGGGAACTGGACAATGAGACTTATTTGTGCCTATGGTCCCACAATGAAAAATGAAAAGTTGGTCCTTGTTGGAGATCAAAATAGCAGAGAAGGAAATGATTGTGAGACATACAAAAATATTTTGGGAAAATTTGGAGAAAAGAGCAAGGCTAATAATAATGGCAAATATCTGTTGGATTTCTGCTCAGGACATGGACTGGTTATTACTAACACCATTGTTATGTATTGCCATGTGTGCCATTTTATGTCATTGCTCTTCCTAAAATTAATTTACTTCCTTTATGAATTTACCATCTCTACAATAACTACAAGACTTACAAAATTTCCCTGACTCTACTATCTGTATCACTTCTTACGTGTTCATTCTATAAGGAATGAACACGTAATTTTACTCACGTGCTTACCTTGACTGTTAAAGGTTATTCCTTGCTAAAAGAAACGAATCCTCTAATTTCTTTCTGGGGCCGTCTCCTCTTCAGATATTAACAAATTTATTTTTTAAAGCTGTGCCAGCCAATATCTTAGAATAGAGGGGACTCTTATTCAGGGAGACTTTTCCAGACCCTTTGTGCACATAGGTGAATAAATATAGTGATTAAACTCATAAATTAAATGCTTTACTGTGGCTAAGTAAATTCTGGTTTGCAGTTGTAACCTCTATAACAACATGTTATACCTTTCTTTCAATTTCCCCCCGCTATGGTTCAGATTAATGAGTGGTAGTTTTGGTTGATATCACAGGCAAAACTCAGGTATAGAAGAAAAAACATATTTATTGGAATCTAAAGACATAATATACACTTAGCCCAATCTCACTTTCAATTAGTTCAATGACATGCTAAATCAAACTGTATCAAACTGATTAATACTCTAATGCATGAACAATAAATCCTTCTTTTGAGTTAGAGATTTAACACACATAATATACACATTATACACTTTTAATCAATATTCTACCTACTATGTTAGTCTTGCATATTAAATTAGTCACAATCATCTATAATCATTCCAAACAATTTGTCTTATACTTGATTATTACTTTACAATGATCTTTCCCTTTTACCAACTGGGTAATTATACAACAAAATCTGTACTTTACCATTTCTTGGGGGCAGGATCTCCAGGTCAGTCTGAACTGTCCTTCTTTGTTTGAATTACCTTTCGATAGTTCCATAAGCCTGCGTCCACGTGGTGAGTCACTATGGTCATCAGATTAAACTATGCTCTACACCTGGTGTTTTTCCCTCGTCTATTCTCGATCTGTTTTGGGCCATCCTAGTTTCTAGCTGCCAGTTCATAATATACATCCGCGATATTATTCCGTCGGAACTTTCAGCGAAGGCAGCATATGCCGACATCTCATGCTTTAGTACCATCAGAAATTCAGACATCGAAGGGAAAGGTGCACCTTCCGATATCGAACTACTGCCAAGAAACACCATCAGGAACTACCGGTCCACGAGAGAAGTCGAATCATCGTCCAGCAAAATAGGTAAATAAAGCCTTGAGAAAGGGGTGCAAACCCTTTTTATTCTCTCTTCAATTTCCCCCCCTTTTTAGCACCCTCTTACTAGTTGCACTAGCACCGTCTTACTACCTTTCTGCAATCTTTTCGCACCCACTACTTTCTTCGTCCACGGCAACTTCGGCACATCGCGAGATCATAACAGCGTCTTCCAAGAAATGAATGTGCATCGCTTTCCAAGATTGCCAATGCTTCAAGCCTGCCCATGACCTTTGGACTAATGTTTACATCTAATTTACCCATTCATTGTATACATGATGCATTTCATATAATACTAATTTATACATGAAGTTCTTTACATGGTATTACAATTCTACTAAAAGGAGGTAATTCTATTTCTATTTACAGTTAGTACTTTATTTCTTCTGCTCGAGTACAAGTTTTTTCACTCAGCTGATTTTTCTGACTTGTTAAATCCTGAATGAAATGTTTCCTTAATAAAGTGCTTCATTCAGGATGTAACACCATGTTCCAACATAAAAATGTGCACAAATTCACACAGAGAGAAGAGGCAAGGAATAAGAAAAGTCTCATTGACTATGTTATTGTTGATAGTGATGTTTTCTCCCTGGTGCAGGACACCAGAGTGTACAGAGGATTTGAAATTGGAAGTGATCACTATTTAGTCTTGAGCAGGATAAAACTGAATTTCATATTGAAAAGAATAACATGTAAGAAAGTTTTAAAGCTAATAAAAGTTGAGCAGCTCTCAGATGTGAACTGTAGACTGAAATATACAAAGATTATTGAAAAAAAAAATGAAAGAGTTTGAGAACTGGAATCAAACCTTGGAGATTTAGTGGCAACCATTGAAGAAAGCCCTGATTGAGTCAGCTAAAGAGGCATGTGGTGAAGTTGTCTGCAAGGATAGAAAAATTAGAGCTCCATGGTGGACACAGGAAGTTAAAGAGGCAGTGAAGGAAAAGAAGAAAGCATAACAAAAGTTCCTGGCAAATAAGTCAGCTTGTGCTCTTAGAGAATACAGAGACAAATGCAAGAATGCAAAACACTGTGTAAAATTAGCTAAACAAAAGTCATGGGAGGACTTTGGCAAGAACATAGAAAATAAATATCAAGAAGGAGGCAAGATATTATAGAGATTGTTGAAGAAGCTCAGAAATGCAGGAAAGAATGCTGTAAAAGGAGTTAGAGATGATAAAGGTGACATGAAAACGGGAGAAAAAGATATCCTTGAAGTATGGAGTAATTACTTTGAAAAACTGCTAAATGAAAGAAGCAGTGATGACAGCATAGTGGTAAAAAAACACTGACCAGGCATGCAGTCAGGAATACATATCCATACCTGAAGTAGAAAAAGCCATCAAAGGCTTGAAATGTGGAAAGGCAGCAGGAGTATATGCTATTCGACCAGAAATGCTGCAGTATGGTGGTATAAAAGTCTTATAGTGGCTGCACTGCATAGTTCAGAAAGCCTGGACAGAGGGAAGAATTCCCGATGATTGGAGTAGAGCTCTCACAGTACCCATATATAAAAAGGGAAATAAAACTGAATGTGAGAATTACAGAGGTATTTCCCTACTGAGTGTTCCTGGCAAGATCTATGCAAGTATACTTGAAAAACGGTTGAGAAGAATTGTGGAAGAAAAGCTGGGTGAAGAACAAGCTGGATTCAGGCCAAATAGAGGCTGTCAGGATCAGATCTTCACTTTACGACAAATAGTCAAGAAAGCATGGGAATATAACAAAGATCTGTATTTAAGTTTTGTCGATTTGGAAAAGGCATATGACAAGGTGCCAAGAGAGAAGCTATTCAATATGCTACAGTTATATGGTATTAATGGGGTATTATATCAAGCAATACTTCGTCTTTATTTGAGTTGTAAGTCAGCAGTTAGAATTGAAGGAAGTAAAGGAAGATGGTTTAATGTTAAATCTGGTGTGAGACAAGGTTGTACATTATCTATATGGATCACATTATGAAGGAAAGTGGTATTAAACATGATATCAGAATTGGAGATGTTAATGTCAGCTCTTTGCTTTATGCGGACGATGTTATACTTCTGAATAAATCTGCTACAAGTTTGCAAAATTCTCTGACTAAATTGAATAACTCTTGTAATAGATATGGTATGAAGGTCAGCAATAAAAAGACAAAGACAATGAAAATAGGTAAAATCGTTGAAAATATCAACTGTGTTATGAATGGAGAACCTGTGGAACAAGTAAAACATTTCAGCTACTTAGGCACGATTTTTAGTGAAGATGTTAAATTAAATATGGAAATAGACAACAGAATTGACAAATCTGGTATGGTAGGAAGTCAGTTGAATAAATTCATATGGAATAAGAGAGAAATTAGTCAGAACACTAAATTAGCTGTATACAAGACAGTGTTCAAACCAGTTTTAACTCATGGATCTGAGAGCTGGGTCAGAAATAAAACACTTGACCAAAGACTAGAGACTGCAGATATGAGAGTCCTGAGAAAGATAAGAGGCGTGAACAGATGGCATCAATGGCAATATCATATTAAAAACGAGGATATTAGGAAAGAACTAGACATTGTCAGCATCCAGGCATGCGTTAGCAGAGCTAATCTCAAGTTGTATGGTCACTTAAACAGAATGGGCGAGGAAAGATTAGCAAAACAAATGTTCTCTGCCAGGCTGGCAGCAAAGCGACCCAAAGGAAGACCAAGATATAGGTGGATTGATACGGTACAAAGTGCCTTAGAAGATAAAAATATAAGATTTGATAATGTTGGAGTCAGACTGATCTGGAGGAAAATTGTAGATAGGAAGTTAGTAATGATGTAATTTTTTTCATGCAGTACTATCATATCTAGTACTACTACCATGTAGTACTAGATATGATAGTACTACATGGCAAGAATTTGGTGATGATGTTAAAAAAAAATTTTTTTTGGTTTTAGTCTGCTCATATCTTTTCTGGCCTGTGCTTTATATATTTCATAAACCCTTGCATCCTTTATTCTCACAATATTCCTTCCATATTATCTTCTTCCTATTGATCATTTGCTTAATAAGGTTTAAATATTGCATTATTTAAACATTATTTCAAAGCTTCCCATATACTGATATCCTTCCTGTTAAGTAACTGATAACATGGGACTGAACATAGAATTCTTCCCAGACTATCATACTTTCAGCTTTGCAATTCAGCATGTAATCTGTCCTAATTGGAACATTCATATATTTAGTTACTTTTCAGCTGAGTATAGCATATTCATCGTCACCAACTGGTAGTGAAACAGTCACATCCTCAACTGAAGCCCCTTTTTAATGTTTCTTGAGGAGGTTGTCTCACAACAGATCAATAAATTCTTCTTTATTCTTATCATGAGTTTTCTCTGTTACCCAATCAATGCCAGGATAATTTAAGTCATCCATAATGATTACTTTTTTAGTACCCATCAAGATAATTTGACAATATGTTTCTTTGTAACTATAGTAACTTTCTCAGCAACTGAACAACACTCCAGATATTTCATCCAGTTAGCCCCAAACTTTCCAGATGGCCTTATACATTCACTGTTACATAGAAAATAATTGCTATCATTGTTCTCATGAGTTTCTATCATAACTGGACTCAAGCCATCTGGTATCATTAATATCCCCCCCCCCTCATATCTCTTCCTAAAAATACTGCACCCTTTTACACTTAATTCCTGTTACTACCATATGACTCCAAGAGCCAGGTTTCACTAATGCCAACAAGCTTAGGCTACAATGTATTCACCAAAGCAACAAATTCAACCCCTTTGTTCCTGTTACTCCTGGCATTTGTGCATAGATATAAGTTACTTCCTGTTTCTTTTCATATACTCACATCTGTAGTCTGCTTCCTGGATAAGGTAGTTTCTCTTTTTTGTTCCCAGAGGCACTCAAAAAGTCCAAAACAAAGCATACAGTATACCCCCCCTTCAAGATTCATAACCATCCTCAGTGACATTTGCATCATTATCATGTTTGCATGCTTAGCTGAACTTACACACATTCTTGAGCATTCTCTCCCAAGATGATCTAGTTTCCATGACTTGTTGCATTGGGTCTCACTAATAAATAATTTTTTTTTTTTTCAGACGCCTGATAGAAAATCCACTCAAATACATATAAGAAGGTCTTCCTTCTTATACAAGTGTTTTCTACCATCAAATTCAATCCTCACATCTAAAACTATACACCCATTTCTTCTGCATAGCTTGCATAGTCTGTGCATTAAATCATTTGCTATCATACAGTTACTATCAACTGGTAGTAAAATATATGGGTATCAAATGTATATAAATAAAGCCAGTCAGGCTGGTTAAGTGAACAGCATAAGAAGAATTTGCAGCCTCTTGAATCTCCACTCAAGAAGCTACAAATTCAAATCACATCGTGGGCATGGATATTTGTGGATGTCTTTTTTGTGAAAGAAATTTTGCACCCTGGTGTGAGACCCAAAACTTTGTTTATTAAATTCAAGAAGTGGCTTGGGAAAAAAAAAGTTCCATGTTTGCTTTCTAGAAAATGGCATCTGGATCACGTAATAATTTCAAAAAAATTATTTTCTTAGCCTGTTGTGAGTAGTAACCATGTAAAAAGTAATCTTTGGATGAGTACTAAAGGTACCTAACTAGAAGTATATAGTTTATATAGCTACAAGTTTATTATTTATAACAATAACTCAAGTGATTCTGCTGTGCAGTCAGTAGCAATGATACCCTGCAGTTAGAATCACTTAAATAAAGCAATGTATTTATTAAGACTTTTTCAAACCAAAAGTGTTGGTATCCTATAGATATAACATGGTTTTCTTCCTGGAAATATGGGCATTCCCCTTACCCATAGCAATTGCAGCCAGAAGGCCATCAGGCTAACATATTATGCCTTAAAAGTTCATGTGTTCTCAGACCAAACTGTGTTCTGAAAGAGGGGAAAAAAAAACTTGCCACCACCATACGAGACTAGGGAAAATTAAGTAGAAAAGCCCTTATAAAAATTCCTTGCATCCTCGATGGGATTTGAACCTGAGTATTTCCAACAAATGGACATATACAGTGTTCTCCACAAAATACTTTGGAAACTCACATTTGTTGCAAAGAAGACAAACTGGTTATAGTTAAGGTTAAGGTTATAGTCAACATTCAGTGGACAGATATAATAAATCATGGAGGTAAAATGTAATGATCAGGCAGTTAATCTTACCTCCATGATCTGTTATATTGTACAGGTCAGATTTCTTAGCCAAGCAACATGATATCTGTCATATCTTGATCTTCCTCTGGGTCTTTTTTTCCTATCATCCTGCCAAAAAATGTGTTTTTATAATTTCTCACTTATTCCATATAAAGTTACTCAGTTGACTCCTGTCATACCATCTTAGCCAATTCTTTCATCTATCTCCATATTTAGTTTGTGCCTAAATAGGTGAAATGTTTTACTAGTTCTATAGGGTCTCCAATTTAGGATGCAGTTGATATTTTCCATTTTCCTGCTATTTTCATAATCTGCCTTTTTATTGCTGATTTCCATACTGATTCTAAGGCACTTCTTACTATATCAATCCACCTAAATCTTGATCTTCCTCTAGGTCTTTTTTCTGCCACCTGGAAAAAATACTTGTATAGCTAAAAGTTTCATATTATGACTTTTGAGTCATAATATTTCAGAATAAACTGTCTCAGTACTGAGTGAGAAAGATTTCGTCTAAGTTTTATTTTCTACAAAAATGTCAAAAGTATGATCAAGTCTTAAATTAAACGAGTATGTTAATAACATCGGGATATGTATTTTATGTTATGATATATATGTTAATAATATTGGGAGGGATCTGAATGGTGACATTCAGTTGTTTGCATGTGATGCAAAGTTAGGAACAATCAGAAATGAGGTTGATGTCATGGCATTGCAAGAGGACTTGAATACACTGGCTACATGGGAAGGTGGTTGGGGTTACCAGTTCAATGTTCCAAAGTGTAGAGTTGCAAAATTTGGGAAGCAAAAATGGAATGCCAAGTATACAACTGGTGGCAATATCTTTGAGGAAGTGGTGCAGATGAGGGATCTGGGAGTATGGATAAGGACCTAAAATTTTGGGGACACATTGCTAAAATCATGAAGACAGGACAACAGATTATGGTAATGATGTGGAGGACACTAACATTATGGTTCCACTATATAAGGCTTTGATTAGGCCAAATATAGACGATTGAGCACAGTCACCTGGTTTTCAAAAGGATGAGGTAAATATTGGAAAAGGTCTGGAGACTAGCCTCTGGAATGCTGAGTGTGAAGATAGATTGAGGAAATGTAAATTGCAGAGACTGGTAGATAGCAGGAGGAGGGAGAGATATGATTGAGATATATTTGCTAGCCTGGTTGGCCGAGTGGTAAGTGTATCTGCGTATCTGATTCGAACCCACAGCCAAAAGGCTGCGGGTTCGAATCCCACCATGGGCATGAATGTTTGTGATTGTCTGTGGAAATACTAGTGGTGGTTGTAGGCAGTAGATGGTGTTGGTGTAGTTGCGGTTAGCTGTAGTTGGTGGAGAGTTGTCGAGTAGGTGCCCTCATTCGATGAGTCTTTGGACTCCCTAGATCATCATCATCAAATTCCTGACATTTACCCTCAAGGGATGTACAGGATATCATAGTACTACATGAAAAATTTACATCATTACTAACTTCCTACCTACAATTTTCTGCCAAATCAATCTGCTACCTGTCAAATCTACAACATTGTCAGATCTTTTATTTATATATCTATCTTCTAAGGCACTTTTTACTGTATCAATCCACCTATATATCTTGGTCTTCCACTGGGTCTATTTCCTGCCAACCTGGCAGAGAACACTTGTTTGGCTAATCTTTCCTCACCCATTCTGTTTAAGTGACCATACCACCTGAATTAGCTCTGCTAACGCATTCTGGGATGATGACAATGTCAAGTTCTTTCTTAATATCCTCGTTTTAAATATGATATTGCCATTGATACCATCTGTACATGCCCCTAATCTTTCTCAGGACTCTCATATCTGTGGTCTCTAGTCTTTGGTCAAGTGTTTTACTTCTGACCAAGCTCTCAGATCCATAAGTTAAAATTGGTTTGAACACAGTCTTGTATACAGCTAATTTAATGTTTTGACTAATTTCTCTTATATTCCATATAAATTTATTCAGTTGACTTCTTACGATACCAGCTTTGTTGATTCTGTTGTCTATTTGCATATTTAATTTATCATCTTCACTAAAAATTGTGCCTAAGTAGCTGAAATGTTTTACTTGTTCTATAGATTCTCCATTCACAATGCAGCTGATATTTTCAATGCTTCTGCCTATTTTCATTATCTTTGTCTTGTTATTTCTGACCTTCATACCATATCTATCACAAGAGTTATTCAATTCAGTCAGGGAATCTTGCAGACTTGTAGTGGATTTATTTCGAAGTATAACATCATCTGCAGAAAGCAAGGAGCTGACATTAACATCTCCAATTTTGATATCAGGTTTAATACCACTTTCCTTCATAATGTAATCCATATAGATAATAAATAACAGAGGTGATAATGTGCATCCTTGTCTGACACCAGATTTAACATTAAACTATCTTCCTGTACTTTCAATTCTAACTGCTGACTTACAACTCAAATAAAGACTAAGTATTGCTTGATATAATGCCCCACTGACACCATATAACTGTAGCATATTGAAGAGCTTCTCTCTTGGCACCTTGTCATATGCTTTTTCCAGATCTACAAAACTTAAATACAGATCACTGTTATATTCCCATGACTTTTCCACCATTTGTCGTAAAGGGAATATCTGATCCTGACAGCCTCTATTTGGCTTGAATCCAGCTTGTTCCTCACCAAGCTTTTCTTCCACAATCCTTCTCAATCGTTTCTCAAGTATACTGGCATAAATCTTACCAGGAACACTCAGTAGAGAAATACCTCTGTAATCTCACAATCAGTTTTATTTCCCCTTTTTATATATGAGTATGTTGAGAGCTCTACTCCAATCATCTAGAATTTGTCCTTCTGTCCAGGCCCTCTGAACTATGCAGTGTAACCACTGTAAAACTTTATACCTCCATACTTGAGCATTTCTGATATAATATCATTTACTCCAGCTGCCTTTCCACATTTCAGACCTTTGATGGCTTTTTCTACTTCAAGCATGGATATGTATTCCTGATTGCATACCTGGTCAGCGTTTTTTTATCACCGTGCTGTCATCACTGCTAGTTTCATTTAGCAATTTTTCAAAGTATTTACTCCATACTTTAAGGAAACCTCCAGAATATCTTGCCACCTTCTTGATATTTATTTTCTATGTTCTTACCAAAGTCTTCCTATGACTTTTGTTTAGCGAGTTTTACACAGTGTTTAGCTTTCTTACATTTGTCTCTGTATTCTCTAAGAGCACAAGCTGACTTATTTGCCAGGAACTTTTGATATGCTTTCTTCTTTTCCTTCACTGCCTCTTTAACTTCCTGTGTCCACCAGGGAGTTCTGATTTTTCTATCCTTGCAGACAACCTCACCATATGCCTCTACGGCAGAATCAATCAATGTTTTCTTCAGAGCTTGCCACTGAATCTCCAAGGTTTGATTCCTGTTCAGTGGCAAGCTCTGAAGAAAATATTGATTGATTCTGCCATAGAGGCATATGGTGAGGTTGTCTGCAAGGATAGATATGCAATAATAATAATATAAGTTACTAAGGGTTTGTTACCAGATTAACGTGGATGACATTTTACATAGAATGGGGAAAAACAAGAGGTGATTCGTGGAGGCTGTATAAGGAGGGTGTGAGCAAAGGTTTGAACTGCAGATTTTTTTCATGGACAGTGGCAATTGATTGGAATGCTTTGCCTGAAAGTATTGTGAATGCAGAGACAGAATATATTCAAGGCATGGGATGATAAACTGTGTGTAATAGTGGGACCTCTCATGATGAATCACTTGACTCCATGGAGGTCTGATGATCATAATAATAATAAACAAAAGGTGTGAGTTTTGAATTTTTTCCCTTCCTTTTTTTGGAGAATTCCCACATACCGATTCTGCTCAGAATCAGCGATTTCAAGGTAGAAAGAACATGCATACAAAATTTAATGAAAATCAGAGTAACAATGCAGCATCTAATGACACATATACACACAAATATGTAAAATGTATCTGTCTCAAAAGATAAGCATTTTTACTGCTTGGTAATTAATTATTAAATAGTATTTAACTAATACTCAGGCATAAGGCAACTTGAAGCATTGCTATATCAGAAGATATGACAATAATCATATCAGACGAATAACTTTTGTAGAGAAAATTAATTCAATCAAATAAAACAAGCCTAGTCTAAGTATAATAAAATAAAAAGGATCAACCTTCCATAACTGGATTTTAAGCTTCATTTTTAAGGATTTGGAAACCTTTAAGTATTCTGCATATTAGGTTTGTCAGGTGCTATGCTTCAAATTTAACTACTCAGGCAAGTAGAATATCAGTTAATATTAATATTACATGCATTAACCACAAGAACTAACAAATGTAAAATGTTTTAAGAAATGGATCTTAATTATTAAGGGAAAAAATTAACAAAGATTTCATGATGTACATTTTAGATCTAATTATTTTATGAAAATATTCTTTTATTTTGAGCATGAAAGCATAAAGTAAAGAAACTAATAGGTGCAATATTCAGACAACTCTGCCAAAATTCAAATACTTCATGAACACCATGTTATATCTATACTAATGTTCTTATACATTATGCTTTTGCATTCAAAGTAAAACCCAGATGTGATAACAGTGGATTTTTTTTTTTACCTCCGATCCAATTTCTCTCCATGGAAGCAAGTTTGAATGATGCTCAAATGGTCCCACAAATACAACCTACAAAATGAAATTTGCATTATTTTGTTATTCTACAGGAAATAAAAAAAATCTTAAAAATACATTTTTTATAGCAAAATGTACTATTTCATAATTTTTAAACATGCACACCATACTTGCAAATAAATTTTGTATAAGATGTCTGATCTCATAACAAAAGTAATACTGATTTATTAATTAAATTAATATATTCAGTAATGAATATTGATCTGCAGAGTCATTTGTTTTTAAAATGCATCTACTTTTTTTTTTTTTTTAATAAACAGAATACTGTACTATGTATACTATCATATTTTGGTCTATATTACAAGAATTATAGATTGACTAACCCTTAATCAACCATTCTTTAAAAAAACAATCCAACTCAAGAACCTTCAAAATGTGAACTGCAGACTCATATATATATATATATATATATACACACACACACATCATAGAAGAACAATGAAACCAAGTGAAAAGAAGAATCAAACCTTGAAGATCCAGAGGAAAAATTGAAGTAAATATGATGCGGAGCAGTTCCTTATAAGAATAGAATAATCTGCACTTCATGGTGGAAACAAGAAGCTAAAGAGGTAGTACAAGAAAAGAAGAACATTAACAGCAAGTGAGTCAGCAGCTATCCTGAGAGAGAGAGAGAAATTGAGGATACAGAGAAAGATACAAGATAGTTAAGCTGTTTAAGTAGATAAACAATTCTGGGAAGACTTTGGCAAGAATACAAAACATGCATATCAGGAAGGTTGCACAATATTCTGGTGGTTTATTCAAAAAGCATAGAAATGAACGAAAAAGTACTGTAAAAGGAATCGGAAATGAAAAAAAGGAACATAAAAACTGATGATAAAGATATTTTGGATGTCTAGAGTAATTTTTTTCTTATGTGACTTTCATCCAAAAGATTATAAATGATGAATGAACTAAGAATTATTTTTAATCATCAAATTCCTGATATGAAACATTTACATCATTACTAACATTATCTACAATTTTCCAAAAAACAAATCAGTCTGTTAAATGTCAAGACTCCAATATTATCAGATCTTATATTTCTGTCTTCTAAGGCACTTTTTACTGTATCAATCCACCTATATCTTGGTCTCCCTCTGGGTCTTTTTCCTGCCAACCTGGCAAAGAACACTTGTTTTGCTTATCTTTCCTCTCCATTTTGCTTAAGTGACCATACCACCTGAGATTAGCTCTGCTAATGCATTCCTGGATGCTGACAATATCAAGTTCTTTCCTAATATCCTCATTTTTAATATGATACTGCCATTGATGCCATCTGTTCATGCCCCTAATCTTTCTCAGGACTCTCATATCTGCGGTCTCTAGTCTTTGGTCAAGTGTTTTAATTCTAACCGAGCTCTCAGATCCATAAGTTAAAATTGGTTTAAACACTGTCTTGTATACAGCTAATTTCTCTCTTATAACATACAAATTTATTCAGTTGACTTCCTACCATACCAGCTTTGTTGATCCTGTTGTCTATTTCCATATTTACCTTACCATCTTCACTAAAAATTGTTCCTAAGTAGCTGAAATGTTTTACTTGATCTATAAGTTCTCCATTCACAATGCAGTTGATATTTTCAATGTTTCTGCTTATTTTCATTGTCCTTGTCTTTTTAATGCTGTTATATTCCCAATATTTTTAATAATGTTATATTCCCATTATTTCACAACTATCATACCATATCTATTACAAGCGTTATTCAATTTAGTCAGAGAATCTTGCGGACTTGTAGCAGATTTATTTAAAAGTATAACATCATCTGCATAAAGCAAAGAGTTGAGATTAACACCACCAATTTTGATATCAGGTTTAATATCACTTTCCTGCATAAAGTGATCCACATAGATAATGAATAAGAAAGGGGATAATGTACAACTCAAATAAAGACGAAGTATTGCTTGATATAATGCCCCATTAACACCATATAACTTTAGCATTTGGAATAGCTTCTCTCTTGGCACCTTGTCATATACCTTTTCCAGATCTACAAAACTTAAATACAGATCTTTGTTATATTCCCATTATTTCACAACTATCTGACGTAAAGTGAAAATCTGATCCTGATAGCCTCTATTTGGACTGAATCCACCTTGTTCTTCGCCAAGCTTCTCTTCCACAATCCTTCTCAATCGTTTCTCAAGTATACTTACATATATACTTACATAAGAGGGTGTGAGCAGGGAAGTGAGAGGCAGGTTTTTTCGTGCAGAGTTGTGAATGATTGGAATGCCTTGCCTGAGAGTGTGGTGTCTGCAAGAAGTTTGAGTATGTTTAAGACACAGTATGATGAGATGTATGTGTGATAAAAGTACCTCCCAGATGAGTATTTGACTCCATGAGGTCTTGGGGTAATAATAATAATAATAATAATAAAAATAATATCTTACCAGGAACACCAAGTAATGAAATGCATCTATAATCTCATTCAATTTTATTTCCCTTTTTATATAGGTACTATGTGAGCTCTACTCCAATGAAATGGAATTCATCCCTCTGTCCAGGCATTCGGAACTATGCAGTGCAGCCACTGTAAGACTTTTACACCTCCATACTTCAGCATTTCTGGTCAAATATCATCTACTCCTGCTGCCTTTCCACATTTCAAGCCTTTGATGGCTTTTTCTACTTCAAGTATGGATATGTATTCCTGACTGCATGCCTGGTCAGTGTTTTTTTACCACTGTGCTGTCATCACTGCTTGTTTCATTTAGCAGTTTTTCAAAGTAATTACTCCATACTTCAAGGATATCTTTTTCTCCTGTTTTCATGTCACCTTTATCATCTCTAATTCCTTTTACAGCACTCTTTACTCCATTTCTGAGCTTCTTCAACAATCTCTATAATATCTTGCCACCTTCTTGATATTTATTTTCTATGTTATTGCCAAAGTCCTCCCATGACTTTTGTTTGGCCAGTTTTACACACTGTTTAGCTTTCTTACATTTGTCTTTGTATTCTCTAAGAGCACAAACTGACTCTTATTTGCCAGGAACTTTTGATATGCTTTCTTCTTTTCCTTCACTGCCTCTTTAACTTCCTTTGTCCACCATGGAGTTTTGATTTTTCTATCCTTGCACACAACCTCAAAACATGCCTCACTGGCTGAATCAATCAATGTTTTCTTCAGGGCTTGCCATTGAATCTCGAAGGTTTGGTTCCTTTTCTCAAACTCTTTCGTTTTTTCTTGAATAATATTTGTGTATTTTAGTCTACAGTTCACATCTGAGAGCTGCTCAACTTTTATTCTTTTTAAAACTTTCTTACATGTTCTTCTTTTCGATATGAAATTCAATTTTATCATACTAAAGACTAAATGGTGATCACTTCCAATTTCAAATCCTCTGTACATTCTGGTGTAATGCAACCAGTGGGAAAACATCATTATCAACAATAACATAGTGAATGAGACTTTTCTTATTCCTGCCTCTTCTCTCTATGTGAATTTGCGCACATTTTTATGTTGGAACATTGTGTTAGTAATAACCAGTCCATGTCCTGAGCAGAAATCCAACAGGTATTTGCCATTATTATTAGCTTTGTTCTTTTCTACAAATTTTCCCAAAATATTTTTGTATATCTGACAATCATTTCCTACTCTGCTATTTAGAGCCTCAACAAGGACCAACTTTTCAGTTTTTATTGTGTCAGTTGCTTTCTCTAAAGCCTCAAAAAATTCCTCCACATTTACCTTAGTAGAATCTTCTGTCGTACAATAGGCACAAATAATTCTCATTGTCCAATTCCCCATTCTCATATTTGACCACATCACTCTACTTGAGACTGCCTGCCATTCAAGAGGATTAGCCTCATATTTAGTGTTGAAAACTATGGCTACTCCTTTTCCTTGATTGTCATTGCCTGAATATAACATTTTGTATTTATTGCTAAGAAAGATCTCACCAGTTTTTGTCCTTTCTGTTTCAGTCACTGCTATTATGTCAATCTCGTACTTATCCAATTCCTCAGCTAGCTCCATTTCTTTGCCATTCTTTTTTTCTTTGGCTTCTTATGTTGATAGTACCGATCTTGAACTCTGGTGATGTTGAATTGGGGTAAGTTTTAGGATTTGTTCCAGTAGCTGACTTTTCGCTGTTGTCCTGGTTCCCTGGCGAAAACAACGGGGCCTTGTTTAACCAGGCAACGCCCCAGTGGGCATGAAATTCTGTCATGTTGTATTATCATTTTCAATTTTGGTTTAGGCCAATAAGAATACAATTTGGTTGGCTAAATCCCAAATTGCCAGCCCATACACACCCGTGCAGTATTCAGGTAGATACCTAACAGGGTACACCACGAGAAGGTGAGGATTGGACATTAGGTCAGAAACCCTGGTCGGTTCTCCACAGTCCTTTGAAGGCTATGTGGAAGTCTCCTCTCAGTTATATAGCTTTGACCCTTAAGCACTTCATTTTTAATTATTTCTTTTGTAATTCTATTATATTTTACATAGTCAGGAAACCATGCTCTAGAGACCAAACATGGAAAACGTTTTGAATGCAATTCAAGTTTCCAATAAGCAAGGTAGTTATGGTCTTACATCAGGTAATGAAATTCGTGTGTTGAGGCTTAAATTCTGTGAGGACATCATGCTGGAGGCTTAATGGAATATATACAGAACTCGGAAAGGATTAAAACTGATTTTAATGCTTTCAATGTTTTGTTTCAGTCAATGAGACATCTTCAGGAATTACAAAAAAACTAATGTAACACACACACCCAAATACAACACAATACTGTGAAACACATAGGTAACACTAAATCCTATCTAGGTGGTGTACCTTCTATTGGCGTTTGCAGGCGGTCTAGGATGTAAGGTGGGATCTCTGATAATTAATGTTTCCCAAATTTTTGGAAGTTTTATGCAACTGCATTTATTTAAATAAATGCAGTTGCATAAAATTCAGCTTATTTCTGAGTGCTGCTGCAGATTCTAAAAATAGTCTTTCTTTTTTGAATTTACTATGGTGGAGCATGGTGATTTTTTTTCCAGAAGATCCTGTGGGTTGTATCCAAAACATGGTCTGCAGGCCAGATTGACCATAGTCATGATTGCGACCATAGTCGTATCACAATTATGGTCAATCTTGCCTGGCAGATTGACCTGATGATTGATGAGATTCAACCATTGCAGATTATTTTGCCTTGCAGAACCATACACTTGTGCCCCCTAATCCAGCTTTGAACGTAGAAGCTCACAATAAAGATGAAGCAACGAATATTGATCTGCACCCCCATTCACTGGAGGATAGAGTGCAAAGGAGATTCAGTGTTTAGTTGCATTTCTCTTAGTTGATGAATGAGTGCAAGTTATAATTAATTTCATAAGGGTTCACTGTGCGTTTTTCACCATGTTTGAATAAAAACAATCAAAGAGGGATGAAGAAATCACTATGTTAAAGGAAGACTGTGCGAGGGTAACAATTTTCTCATCCCTACTGTATGACATATATGAAACATGGCAATTAAATAAAATAGTAGATCTTTATGGAATGAATATACTGCCTAGGAATCATACTATATAGCATGCCCCAAAGAGCTATTCCATTATTTTTATTTTAAAATATTCCAATTTTAAAAATTAAGTGTATATTTCCTCATTCATTATATATGTCTATTATCTTTCATCTAGCAATTAAACCAATAATATAATTGGTTTAATTGCTAGATGGATATTTTTAAAATATCCATTTTAAAAACAATTGTACATTTTAGATGATTCTTATTAATATTTCAAATTAATATTTATTTAATTCTTTTAATACTTTTGTAGAATTATTCTTGTTGAGAGGCTTATACGCTGGTTAAACATGATAACTAATATTTAAGGAACTGACAGCGTATACTAGAAATATAGATTAAATAAACTTTAATATATACTTTCCGATATTTCGGCGAACGTCACGTTGCCATCTTCTTGGGAACTTACTAAAAGACACGTGCACACAAGTACTAATAACAGCAAATGAGACTGAAGCTAGGAAGTTAGCATTTCCTAAAGTCCTGATGGTGCCCCCTGGCAGGCTATATTGGTAGTTCTTGGCCTTTGGGCTGAAGTTCTTCTGATAAAAGTTTCCCAAATTTGGGACAGTTTCATGCATCCAAATTTTTTGAGGTTTGGCATGTTCCTAAGGGCCGAGGCTGATTCCATGAATAGTCTTTCATACTTGAACTTGCTGCGGTGTACTACCGTGGCTTTCTTCCATCTTATTCTGTGGCGAGTATCCAGAGCGTGGTCTGCAAGCCCACAGTGGCTGTACTGGTAAAATGGGATGTAATCCTTGTGTTCTGAGATTCTGATATTTGCTGTCCTGCCTGTTTGGCCAAAGTAGGACAGTTTACAGCTGCAAGGGACCTGGTATACACCAGGTAGGTCTAGGGGAAGTGGTTGGTCTTTGGTGGAGCGAATAAGGGATGCCAGTTTTCTATGTGGTCTGTAACAAGTGGTCAAGTCATGTTTTTTTAGGATTTTATTGATTTTTTCCGAGGTGCCTCTGATGTAGGGAATCGTGATAGATTTAGAGTAATCTGATTTAGAGAAATCTGATTTAGATTTAGAGAAACTGCCCCAAATTTGGGAAACTTTTATCAGAAGAACTTCAGCCCAAAGGCCAAGAACTACCAATATAGCCCGCCAGGGGGCACCATCAGGACTTTAGGAAACGCTAACTTCCTAGCTTCAGTCTCATTTGCTGTTATTAGTACTTCTGTGCACGTGTCTTTTAGTAAGTTCCCAAGAAGATGGCAACGTGACGTTCGCCGAAATATCGGAAAGTATATATTAAAGTTTATTTAATCTATATTTCTAGTATACGCTGTCAATTCCTTAAATATTAGTTATCATGTTTAACCAGCGTATAAGCCTCTCAACAAGAATAATGATCATCCACGGAGATCTCTTCGCATGCAAGGCCAGCATGCTTCAGTCAGCCATTACAGCAAACTGAAGCTGAAATTATCCAGACAACTTAACCGTCTGGCATTCCTAAAACGCTGCCGGGATAACCATGTCATCCCGAACTGTGTCAAATTTAAACACCGCTTCATCTCACAGAAAGCTCTCCGTATTTACAACCGCGCTAGCCAGGCATTACTTCGGGAGCAAATTACCACCACACGGGGTCCCTAGCCGACATAAACAGCGCTATATCAACGCTAGAAAATGAGCTTTCACTTACGCTGAATCACGAGCTTTGGTCGGTACTACATGACGTCTCGTGTACGGCAGCTAAAAAAGAATTTGAACGAGTACGAAGCCGACATATCAACAAGTTTGATAAATTAACAAAGAACTCGGCGCCCAAACTACAAACCAACACTGTTGTTAACCTATCGTCAGCTACCTTAAAGCCAGAAGCACTCCACGCTCTGTCACGTGGTCACAACTTCGCCATTGCTCCTAGGAAATTACCGGCCGAGGAATTAATGATTCAAATTGAACGCGGGATTCGCCAACTGCCTAACCACATCGCCAACGATATCAGATTGGATGTAGCCTGTGTTCTCAACAAAGCAAATCCTCCAAAATCCAACATATCCAGTAGTGAATACAAGGCACTACAAGAATTGAAAAGAAACAAAAAAATAGTGATCACCAAAGCGGATAAGGGAAACGCCACTGTGGTACTTAATCTTAAAGATTACACAGGTAAGCTCAAGGCTCTATTATTAGATCGTTCCACTTACCTCCCCATTGATTACAATCCCACCAATTCACAAATTAGAAAACTCTATAGGCTCCTTAAGAAGGTCACTTCTTGGCCTGTGGAGATTACCAACAGACTATAACCCTATAACTCTAGACCCCCCCGCATATATGGGCTCCCAAAAATACACAAAGAAAATGTGCCATTACGTCCCATAGTGGATGGCATTGATTCCCCCACTTACAAACTAGCCAAGCATTTAGCCAAAGCGCTCTCACACTATACTGGCAATACACCATCACACATAAAAAACTCAGCCCGCTTCAAAGCCAGTACAGAAAACCTTACACGCCAACATAATGACATAGTGGTCAGTTTTGATGTCTCCTCCCTATTCACGAATGTCCCCCTCAAAGAAACCTTAGAGCTAATCCAAGCTAAATTTCCTCCCGATATCTCAGCCCTATTTCAGTTTACAATGAACTCAGGCTATTTCGTTTGGCAGGAAAAATTCTACAAACAGATAGAGGGGACAGCCATGGGTTCACCACTTTCCCCACCCTTGGCCAACTTCTTCATGGAGATGTTTGAAGAGAAAGCCTTAAACTCAGCCCCACAAAAACCTACCATATGGCTTCGCTACGTTGATGATGTTTTCGCTATTTGGCCACATGGCCCGGATTCACTCCTCTCCTTCCTAACACACTTGAACAACCAACACCCTAGAATCAAATTCACCCTGGAAAAAGAGGAAAACAATAACCTCCCCTTCCTAGACACACTAGTCACCCACCAACCTGATGGAACCTTGGTTTTCTCAGTTTATAGAAAACCCACCCATACAGGCAGATACATTCACCAACAATCCCACCCCCCCCCTCACAACAATATGGAGTTATTAAAACATTATTCAACAGGGCAAAAATAATCTGTTCTAATGATCAAGCCCTAACCACTGAACTAAATCACATCCGTGACACTTTCTCAGCCAACGGCTACCCCCTCCAAAAAATCCAAAAAATACTTAACCCAGTTATCCACAACCCACCACCCCTCCCCTTCACAAAAAAGATTACTCTAAATCTATCACGATTCCCTACATCAGAGGCACCTCGGAAAAAATCAATAAAATCCTAAAAAAACATGACTTGACCACTTGTTACAGACCACATAGAAAACTGGCATCCCTTATCCGCTCCACCAAAGACCAACCACTTCCCCTAGACCTACCTGGTGTATACCAGGTCCGTTGCAGCTGTAAACTGTCCTACTTTGGCCAAACAGGCAGGACAGCAAATATCAGAATCTCAGAACACAAGGATTACATCCGATTTTACCAGTACAGCCACTCTGGGCTTGCAGACCACGCTCTGGATACTCGCCACAGAATAAGATGGAAGAAAGCCACAGTAATACACCGCAGCAAGTTCAAGTATGAAAGACTATTCATGGAATCAGCCTCGGCCCTTAGGAACATGCCAAACCTCAACAAATTTGGATGCATGAAACTGCCCCAAATTTGGGAAACTTTTATCAGAAGAACTTCAGCCCAAAGGCCAAGAATTACCAATATAGCCCGCCAGGGGGCACCATCAGGACTTTAGGAAACGCTAACTTCCTAGCTTCAGTCTCATTTGCTGTTATTAGTACTTCTGTGCACGTGTCTTTTAGTAAGTTCCCAAGAAGATGGCAACGTGACGTTCGCCGAAATATCGGAAAGTATATATTAAAGTTTATTTAATCTATATTTCTAGTATACGCTGTCAATTCCTTAAATATTAGTTATCATGTTATTTTGTAGAATTAATTAACGAGCATTCATGACTTCCTAGTTTTTCAGATTATCTCAAAATCAGAAACTATTATTTCCATTTGAAGCATTTCTGTGTCACTCTTTTAATATTGACAATAATAAGTAATTCAAAGATACCAGAATGAAGGGGGAGAAGATGAATAAAATACTTACTGGAGGAGACTGAAAATTTAAGGAGTGTATAAGTTTGTGCACTGCTCCAGTACATCCAGTTCCAACAAAAATTACAGCATCCTGTTCACTAGTATTAACAGCATTTCTTATTATGTCTCTGCAAAAGAAGAAAAACTGCTTTTTAATGAATTTTTCAAAATGATGGATGAAGGCAAAAGAATAACTAATATCAAATATGCAGATATATATTTAAAAAAAAAAAAAAGGTTTAAATTGTTGCTACACTACAAAAACACAGTAATCATCTCACTAAAAGCAATGTACTGGCATATCACAAAATTTCAACACAAACATTTCTATTCACTATACACACACAACAGTAAATATGCTTGATAAGAAATTACATTCTTCATTAATCCTTTACCCAGGCATAAACAAATGAAAGTTTGCACATAAAATATCTTCACAAGCTACTTGTTTACAGGTAATGATTTCATATCAAATTGCCTGAGTATCCCATAATGCACAACACATACACACCTGCTTTTTGGATGAGTATATTGCACTGCATCATGGAAAGAGTCACAACCTAGACTGGGATTGAAATCAGTAGGAGCTACATCTTTGGCTGATTTAGCTCTCAGTATCTCCAAAGTCATATTTTCCTTAAACAAATAGCAACCCTGGAAAAAAGATAGCAGTAGAAATTTTTTTCATTTGGTTATGAAGCAAATGATACTTGACGAGAAATTATATTCTTGTTGGAAGCTTTATCCATGCATTAGCAACACTTTCATGCACAAACTTCTTTTTGTTCACACCTGGGTAAAGGATTAAAACAAGAATACAATTTCTTGTCAAGTATAATTTACTTTCTAACCAAACAGAAAAACTTTCTACAATCACACACACAGGTTAAAAAACCTGCACTTCTTTCTCTCATGGTTACACAATTCAAGTTGCCAGTTTAAATTATATTATTGGTTTAATCATTTATCCAAATGTAAGCAAACAAAGTTTGTGCATGAAGTAGCTTCATAACAGGGTACTTGTATATAAAGGCTAATGACCTCATATCAATTGCCTTAGTATCCTATAATGCAAAGCACATATCCTTACAGACATGTATAATGCTATGCATTATGGGCAGGGCCACTTGTTTGCTTACTTGGATAAAGGATTAAACCAAGAATATAATTTTTGGCATCTTTAATTTATGGTTTTTCACTATGGTATAACCAAGTGAAAAACCTTTCAACATCTATCTCTAATCCAGAGTATTTTAATAATAAGGTGTGACACCTTTTGGCTACTTGTATATGGAAATATGACTTCTGCATTACTTCAACCTTGGTATCACTTCTGGGTATGGTTCCCACTAATGAGACCTAAACTTCTGTGTCTGGCTCCCAGAGAGTCAAAGAGAAAAAGATGGCGGCTCGTGTGTTTGTGTTTAGTGTCGTGTATTATCGATGATGAATTGTGAATTTGATTGATATGTTTTTAGATTTATATTTATGCTTATTCATTAGTAATAGTAGTTAATTGCTTGCTACCATAAACAGTCACTTTATTTTCCATAGTGCTTTATCCAGGTAAGTCATTTGTAATTACAAGGGCGATATGCTAGGCCTACAGCCGCTAGTATCGCTTTTGTTTGTTTCTTATAGTGACATTTTATTGCTGGTAGACACCTAAGAGTGTCTACGGGATTTGCTAGTGGACCCTCAAGTCCACAGGATTATCTTTACCTGCTTGGGACACCTGAGAAATTTCTACTCTTTCTCCTTCTGTGTCTTGAAATGGCAAAAGCTGTGAATGAAACCAAATTCGAGGAGGTATATAGGGAATTCCTCAGACTGGGAAAGCTGATGAGTGATAATTGGCCGGGAAAAGTGAAATTGTATAACACGTCCCCCCCCCCAATGTGTCTCAGACGTTGTCGCTGAAGATCATTTAGAATCGGTGCCTTCTACTCCTTCAGACTTTGTAGAAGTGCGCGCATGCAAAAAGCGAAGAACAACAGATGAACCGCACATTGACAATACTGAAATGGAACAGAATTCTCAGGGTTCGGATGCCTCTATTTCTCCCAAAGAAAAGGTGCCTCCGATCATCCTTAGAGAAAAGCATAAGTGGGCAGCTTTAAGACCCACAATGTCCAATTTGCATATTGGCTTCATTAAAGCCAAAAACATGGATGAAGGCATAAAAATCCAGCCAGCAACAGTGACAGATTATAGAAGGTTGACCAAAGAACTGGACGACAGAGGCATCCAGTATCATACCTTTGCGCTCAGCTGCGAAAAAAACTTAAAAGTAGTCCTTCGTGGTGTCTGTGAAGACATTGACACAGCAGAAATAGCTGCTGACCTAAATTCTCAGGATCTACCTACAGTTAAGTTCAGCAGAATGTACAAAGCAGACAAGACTCCCATGCCATTAGTCCTTGTTGAGATTCATAAAATATACAAGGATATTTTTTGGATATGGTTGTGTTTTCAGAGAGCTCCCGAAAGCTAAGTACAATTTTGAGTAAAAATTAGAATATAGGTAAAAATCATAACATAATATTGCCTAATTTTGGTAGCTTGTTGTGTCTGTGGGATTTTGGTGTGAATTCCGTTATTTAATCTAGTATATAACATGACGTTTCATAGATTTGAATATGGCGCCAATGCGACGTAAGATAATGGCATCCAAAAATACGACGCCATTGTTCAAAAACTATAATGTGAAAGAGTTTGTCCAATGTGATGTGTGTGGGATGTATGCATTCCCGAATGAGGCTGGAATTTGGATTGAAAGTGATAGTGGTGGGAGAATGTGCAGAAAGTGTAAGCAAAGTGAGGAGTTGAAGTATGTGTCAGGTTGTGAGATAGTTATGGTTGAAGAAAGCCAGAATTGCCAGAATGTGAGTGAAAATAGTGGCTTGATAGGGAATTGCGATGTACAAGATGGCAATGAGAGCGGTGATCTAAGAAAGAGTGAAAGCAACCATACAGAGAGAGAAAATGGTTTAAATGATAAAAATAATGAGGAATTATTTGTAGGAAGTGAAATCGCTAGGTTGCGCGCAGTGATACAAAATGCGCAGCGGCAATTAGAGCACCTGCAAAACTCTTTCCAGAGTGATTCGGCTAACGTAAATAAACAGCGTAAGAATGAGAGAGTTTCTGAAATGAAGGAAAGAGTGTTGTATGGTGACTCGTTATTAAGAGGGGTGATAGATGGCAGTGTAACTAAATCGTACTTACCAGGTGCGAAATTTAAGGATGTAAGTGAGAGTATTAGAGTGCAAAAACAGAGGGTGAAAGAATTAATAATTGTGGCGGGTACGAATGAATTGAAAGGTGATAAATTTTTTATGAGAGAGGACTTGAAAGTATTGTTAAAGGTAGCGAAAGAAAAGAGTGACAGAGTTAGAATGGTTAGTCTGTTGCTGCGGTATGACAGACAGGAGTTTAGAAGGAGGGCCATAATCGCAAATGACATTATGCGTAGGTTATGCAGACGGTGTGGTGTGGAATTCGTGGACGTGTGGAATGAGTTTGAAGGGCAAAAGGACTTATACAAGATGGATGGCCTGCATTTGAATGGACTTGGTGTGCGGAGACTGGAAAGAGTGTTGCTGAATGAAGTGAAAATGGATGTGTAAAACCAGGGAAACTAGAACTACCAAGGAGGGGGGGAATGGATATGCAGACATCAGTGAGACAGATGCGTGTAAGAATGTATATAATGTACCCGAGCTAGCACTAAGGACAAAAAATGGGAATGGGTCATTTAAAATAACGCATCGATATAGCGGTGGGACTAAGGGATCACTGCATTTCATGTATACTAATGCCAGGAGTATTAGGAACAAGAAGGAAGAATTTTTGGCCTTGATTGGCTCTTCCTGGCCACAAGTTATTGGCATTAGTGAAACATGGTTGATGGAAGATGATATAGTTAGTGGGATAGAATGTGTAGGTTATAGTGTGTTTAGGAGGGACAGAGAGAATAAAATGGGGGGAGGGGTATTATTGATGATAGCTGATGAACTGCAGCCAAGGAGAATTGAAGTTGTATTGCAGGATAGTGAAAGAAGCTCATTTGAGGCTATTTGGTGTGAGATTGAGACTGGCAGAATAAAATATACAGTTGGGTGCTGCTATAGACCAGGTGATGGAATAGATGGTGGAGATAGTATGCATAGAGAAATTGATGAAATGAGTGGAAGGAGGGTAATTATTATGGGGGATTTCAACTATGGTCGCATTGATTGGAGTGAGGAGAGGACACATGTGAGCAAGGAAAAGGATTTTATTCAATTATTAAGGGATAACTATCTGAGACAGCATGTAATTGAAAATACTAGGGGTGTAAGAGTGCTTGACCTGGTAATAGCATCTGAGAATTTGACTGTAATGAATATGACCATGTTGCCACCTATTGGTGAGAGTGATCATATGGTCTTGACCTGGGAGGTGGCTAAAGGTGTGGAATTTTCGATTAAGACAGGGTATATGGAATTACCGTGCTGGCAAGTATGACAAGCTTAGGAGATTGCTTGGATCATTGCCATGGCAGGTACAACTGCAAGGGCTGGACGTCGATAGAGCATGGGAAGAGATCAAGGAGCATTTACAGGAGGTTATGGCTGATTGTATACCTTGGGTCCGAATAGCAAAACAAGTAGGGATTAAATGGATGAATAACACCATTAAGCTTGAGCTGCAAAAACAGAAACAACTGTGGAGGGAATTTAAAAAAAGGGGTGACCTGCAGGCACACGAACGGTATAAAGTGCAGGCCAGCAAGGTAACGAGTGTGGTAAAAAAAGCAAAAGTGGATTATGAAAGGAAACTAGCTTTGCAAGCAAAAGAGAATCCCAAACAGTTCTTTCAATATGCTGCAAGCATATTGAAAGAACTGTACACGGCAAAATGATTTTAAGGAATGACGATGGTAAGGAGGTCACTGAATCAGTCAATGTAGTGGAGTTACTGAGCACGCATTTTGCAAAAGCATATCATCCAGGTGGTGACATTGAAAAAAATGAAGGAACCATTAGTTTATACGGGAATAGTGATGAATGAAGTGGAGGTGACTAGTCTATTACAGAACCTTAATGTGAACACATCTGTGGGATTGGATGGTATACCGGCACGGGTCTTGTGTGAAGCAGCTAAGGAATTATAAGTGCCCTTGACCATGTTGTTTAATCTGAGTCTCAGGTCTGGTTTAGTCCCGAAGGTGTGGAAAGAGGGGAAAATAGTTTCACTGCATAAAGGAGGATCCAAGACTACGGTTGCAAATTACCGACCGATCAGCTATCAGGAGTCGTTGTCAAGGTCTTGGAGAAAGTAGTCAAGGGAAAAATACAGGAATGGATTGATGAAAATGAGATACTGTACAGGGGACAGCATGGCTTTGTGAAGGGTAGATCATGCTTCAGTAACTTGCTCAAGTTTTATAACAAGGTGACAGCTGAGCTGGATAAGGGAAATGGGTTTACAGTGATACTGCTGGACCTGGCAAAGGCATTTGACAGGATACCACATGGAATACTAATCCGTAAACTACAATATATGGGAATGGATATAGGGTTGGTGAGATGGATAGGTGGTTGGTTGATGGAGAGATATCAAAGAGTAGTTTATTCAGGAGTAGAGTCCAAAAGACGACCTGTGACTAGTGGTGTGCCGCAGGGTTCTGTTCTTGGACCACTGCTGTTTAATCTGTTCATTAACGATATAGGGAAGGATCTAAGTGGAACAATTCATTTGTTCGTTGATGATGCAAAGTTGGGTAGGGCAATAGTGAATGCAGAAGATGTCAAAGTCTTGCAGGATGACTTAGATAGATTGGAGTTCTGGGCTAAGGAGAATGGATGTCAATTTAATGTGACAAAATGTAAGGTTATGCATTTTGGGGTGAAAAGATTAGCAGCAGTATACCACATTGGTGGAACTGTACTCCAAGAGATTGATGAGGCCAGGGACTTGGGAGTGTTGGTGGATAGGGAGATGAAGTTTAGGGGGCACATTGCAAAAGTAGCTAAATCAGCTCATCAATTCACTTGGTTGTTGAAAAATACCTTGACAGAGACAAGCAAGTTATTGTACCTCTGTACCGAGCCTTGATAAGACCTCATCTCGACTACTGTGCCCAGATTTGGTTACCTCGGTTCCTTCTTGATGGAGAGGAGGTGGAGAGGATCCAGAGGCGAGTGACTAAGATGATAACAGGTCTATGGAATGAACCATATGAGAACAGGTTGAAGATTTGTGGGTTGCAGAAACTAGTTGATAGGTGGAAAAGGGGAGATATGATTGAGACATTCAAATTGCTAAAGGGATTCTATAGGATTAATTCAGAGGATATTTTTGAGATCAGGACTGGTGGTGGGAGAACTAGGGGACACCTATGGAAGCTGGGCAAGAGTGTGGTTAGCAGGGGTGTTGGAGCTGTGTTCTTTACTTTTAGAGTGGTAAATGAGTGGAATAAGCTGCCAGAGTCTGTTGTGGGTGCTATGACGGTTAACGAGTTCAAGGCAAGGTATGATAGATACTGTGAGAATGTAATCGCATAGTTGTGTGGACATGATGTTTAGGGCCTCCCTCGATGAGTCTAAGGACTCCTGGAGTCGCTCGAAATAATAATAATAATAATAATAATAATAATAATATCTACAACTTAAAAACAGTCTGTGGTCTCATTGTCGCACAAGAACCATTCCGTAAAAGATCATCTTCTGGGAAGTGCCACAGGTGCCAGAGGTTTGGCCATGCCCAGAATCTATGCAGAGCAGAATATAGATGTTTAAAATGTAGAAACAGCTACCTAACCAATACCTGCACAAAGTCGAGGACCACCTCGGCCAAATGTGCCAACTGCAGTGGCCCTCATCCTGCGAACTACAAAGGATGTACTCAGCATCCAAAGAACAGACGGGTGGGGGCAGTCAATCAGCCCTCCTCCTACAGTAATAGAATACCAGAGGCCCAGATATCAAAACCGGAGACTCAGCAGCCACAGTCGGAACAAAATTCTGGAACTCCGACACTTCACATCTAGGTATCAACCAGATGTTATTTTAATCAGTGAAACTCATTTAAAACCCTCAGACAATCCTACAATAAGGGCCTATCACCTATACAGAAATGACAGACTACTCTACAGAGGCGGTGGCACTGCCATCTTCATTAAAAACTACATTAAGCACCACTCTGTGAGCATTCCTTCAACCACTAACCTTGAGATCACAGGAGTGGAAGTAGTCACCAGCTCCACTGGCAAACTGAAAATCTACTCAGCTCAGCTTACAACCCTCCCCAAAAATCTCTACTTCACTATGAACTGAATGCCATCTTATGCACCAGAGAACCCATTATTGCCGGGGATCTGAATTCCAAGCATCCTGCGTGGAATTGTACATCCACAAACAAGAATGGTTGCATCCTTTACAATTACTTAGGATCAAGCAACACTGTTGTGGCAGGCCCAACCGAACCAACTCATCTCAGTACGTTCGGCACTGCTGACATCCTGGATATAGCTATCCTTCAGGATATTAAACTTCAATTCAGCATCATATCTATGGATGAACTATCATCTGATCACAACCCAATTCTACTACAGCTGGGAAAACAAGAATACTTGTCTTCTCCTTCTAACTCCTACATAGCATGGGAAAGAGTGTCAGCAGCACTGAAGGATTATATTGGACCTGTTCCTCACATACGCACAAAAGAAGAAGTAGAAACTGCAATTACAAATCTCACACAACAAATTAATTCTGCTATAAAGGTAGCTTCCTCCTACAAATCTGCCCGCAAGCCAGATCGTTTGCCTGAAGACATCATGAACTTGATCAGAGACAAAAACAGAGCTAGGAAAAGATACCGTAACACGTGTGCACCATAAGATAAAATAAATCTAAACAGATTAAATGGGGCACTAAGAGATGCATTCAAAGCCCATAGAGACCAAGTATGGGATGAAAAGTTATCCTCCATTTCACCTACTGATCACTCCATCTGGGGACTACTGAAAAATATCAAAAACAAAGACAGATCCCTTCCCCCAATATTCGCTGACCAGGGCCTTGCTCACACAGATGTAAACAAAGCAGAAGTTATAGCACACAACTTAGAGGAGCAATGCAGGCCTTCGTATGGAAACCTTGACTTTGACCACATATATAAGATTCACAGCAAGGTCAGACACTCGCTCAAACTTCCTATCTCCAGCACTGACCATATTGCACCAACATCACCTGCTGAGTTATGTGACATTATTAAAAAATTAAAGAACAAAAAAGCTCCTGGGCCAGACGGCATTACTAATCAGGTGATTAAACTTCTGCCCCAAAAAGCAGTAGTGCACCTGACCAGTATAATAAATGCAATTTTAAGATTTCACTATTTTCCTTCCACCTGGAAACTGGCTGACGTAATTCCTATACATGAGCCAGGCAAAGACCCACACCTACCGCAAAATTATCGTCCAATCAGTCTTATCTCAAATCTGGGTAAGGTTGCAGAGAAGGTCATCCTCTCACAACTCCAAACCTCAGTAAATGACCCAAACATCCTCCCTAAAGAACAGTTTGGTTTTAGGCAACACCATAGTACTACCCAGCAAATCCACAGAATTGTGGAATACATCACCACCAGCTACAACTGGCACCAGTGCACAGGTGCTGTTTTCCTAGACTTATCCAAAGCACTTGACAAAATCTGGCATTTTGGACTCCTGCGAAAACTTATCTTAGCCGGTACCTCACTAAAAATGGTTCACTTAATCTCCATTCATATCTTCAGAATAGATCAATGCAAGTAAAAATCAACGGTTCCACATCCTCCCAGCGACACATCTTTGCTGGAGTGCCACAGGGATCTCTACTGGCTCCATTGCTGCTATATACATGTCAGACATCCCACAATCCGATAACTTCCATTTTGGCCCTGTATGCGGACGATACGGCAATACTAACCAGATCTCTCAAACCCCATTTCATTACCAGAAAGCTTCAAGAAGACATTCTAAAGCTGGAGGGTTGGTTCTCTAAGTGGAGATTGGAAGTCAACCCCCAGAAAAGCTCAGCCGTTCTTTTCTCAAAAAGGCCAATGTCTCCTTTAGGAGATGTGTTACTATTCAATACTAAAATTCCCTGGCAGACAGAAACAAATTACCTGGGTGTGATTCTCGACAAAAAGCTATCTTTCAATCAGCACACTAAGTCTGCATGCACAAAGGCATCTAAAGCCATAGCTCAGATCTATCCGCTAATTAACAGAAATAGCAAGCTCAGCAACAGAATCAAATTGCAACTATACTAGATAACAATTCTTCCTATAATCACCTATGCCTCTCCGGCCTGGAGCCACACCTCTAATGCTAACATTATCAAAATACAGCGAGTGCAGAACAAGTGCTTGAGAATGATTCTGAACGCCCCGTAGTATGTTAGAAACAATCAACTCCACAGAGACACAAATATTCCCTATATTTTCTCTTTTCTGCAATCCTTAGCATCCAAGTTTTTCCTAAAGACGTCCACACATCCCAATGATTTGGTTCAGCAAACTGCAGCATAAGATCCAATGGACATATTCAAATACAGAAGACCAAAAGCTATATTAGCCTCCTTTAGTGATGCATAATCACCATGCCCTTTCAGGGCGAGCAATCTGCTCATAAATTTTACCTTCACTGTAACCAAACAGATAGCGGGGAATACGAAAAGCATCTTGCTTCACCCCTAAAGTCATAAATGTCAATTGTCAATTGTCTGGCTCCCACTAATGACATCTTGGTTTTCAGCAAGATAAGTACTTTGGTTTTCTTTTGTTTGTTTTTCCACTTTGATTTCATTTGACTGGTGCTAATGGTGGTTTCAGCCCCCACTAGCCATGTTTTTTTGTTTTGTTTTTTTAAGTAAATTAAGATTGCTGGTAGTGCAGTTAATATCTGCTATGCAGGATTATTTCTGGCAGTATCACAGCCACCATTTTGTAGTAGCTCAAATAGAGTATTTGCTAGGTGGTGTAGAATTATTTCTATATCACTGAATTATTTTAATTCTTAGTCTTATGACTGAATGGATTTTTTTTTTCTCTCTCTTACAATCAAAAGCAGAGGTTTTGGTCTTTTTTCCCACCTGAGATAATGGTACCAATTCCTCCAAGGGTACAAACTCTAGGAATTAAAATTCCAGGATGTGAAGAAGCATGACATAGCCAGACGATCGGTGCTAATAAGATTTATTCTTTCACCCCATATGGCAGAGGGAAATATTCTAGATGTGGAAACAAGGGACAAACTATTACAGGTTTACTTCAAAAGTAAAACCCTGTATTACAGGGTTTTACTTTTGAAGGCAGCACAGTTATTCCTGTAATGGCCAGGTAAAAATTGAAAGGTAAAAACAGTAAAAATCGAAAGATTTCCAACAGAATATATAGAGAAGAGTAATGAAATTCTTATACAGACATTCTCGAAATGGGGTAAGATTAGTAACATATGAAATCGTTTATCAGGTGAAGATCCAAACTGGTTTTCTGGTGATGTCATCTTCACAATGGATATGAAGATGCCTGTACCAAATTTTGTCAACACTGGTACAACCCAAGTTATGGTAAACTAGCCCCTAGTACAAAGGCAGTGCCTGTGTTGTGGTTCATATGATCACACTTGGGTGGTAACTGCCCCAAATCTAAATGTTTCACCTGCATAAAGATCTGACATATCACTAATCAGTGTCTCAAACCCTGTCAAAAATGCAAAAGTTTAAAACACAGTGTTAACATCTGTCCTTTTAGAATTTTCACTGAAAGAGTGGGAGAATCGGTAGAACCAATTAGAAAGCCATGTATATCAGAGAGGCATAATGAAGAGTTTCCAGATCTTGCAATTCAGTCTAGTAAAGACAATGCTTTAAAACAAGCTATACTTGGTAAAAATCACAAAAACTGCATGGCAAAATCAGCTAGAAATTAGCCCCAAAGTTCCAGATCTACAGGAGCCACTTTCCCAGTCAAATATGGATGGAACAATATCAGTTGAAATTACCAATAATGAACCTAGTATAACAACTGAACAGATACAAGAAGAAATGCAAAAACATGAAACTGTTCTACAAGGAGAAACTGATCTCCTTGCAGAACAAGGAGTAAACTACAAGTTGACTCCTTGTTCTACTGGAGAAAAAAAACAGAAAAGCAAGTAAGACAACTGAAAGAACTTAATATGCAGACAAGATCATCAAAAAGGAAAGATGAATTGAAAATTGAGGATACACAAAAAAAAATTAAAAAGAAAGGAACTACTGTACATCTAAAAGAAAAAGAATAAAAAATGTAAAGATGGAGAAGGTTGCAGATCATCAAATGAAAGCTCTTCAGGCTGAAGAGTTTATGGACTATGAAGAACCAATCTCATACTAATAAAGGGAAAGCAAGAGATACAATTAAAAAATATATAATAAAGTTTTACTGATTTAAAGTTTTCTCAGTACAATTATCATCTACATGAAAAGAAAATAACTAGCTTCCAAATCAAGAACAATAGGCATGAAACTGAAATAAGAGAAAGTAACTGGTCACATAACGAAAAAACTCTTTGGTATTTCCTTTCGTCTGCTCAAATAATTTCTTCTCATAATCTGATTTTTTTCTTCCTTACCTTACTGGTCACCTTTCTGCTTATATACTTTCCACAACATCATCTTTTTCTGCAGCTGTTTCTTAATGATATTACTTATCCAACTAATTCCTGTCCTTCAGTATATTATGTGATATTGCTTCCTCTAGATACCCCTTCACTATCCCCATGCACAATGAACATCCTTCCCTTGAATAATCATCTGCAAGTGCATCATGATCACCTGCCTTGTAGTTTCACATATACCCATTCTTAACTAGAATTTTCACATGTTTTGCTACCTCCAAAGTCAAAAACACATGATCACTTTCACCAATTAGAGATAATATAGCCACCTCCATTATGGACAGGGCTTTTGATCCTAATTGATTCATCATTTAGGATCATGAAAAAGATTCATCACTCTCGTGACCCAGGTTTCCTCTGTAACATTCTGCTTCAAGTAATTATCTCTCAGTAAGTGTATAAATTCTATTTCCCTCCTGTGATATTATCTTTCCTCCTTACAATCTACACCATCTACCAATAATTGTCCAGACAATCCTGTAATTTGAAGTTATAGAACACTCCAGGTTTGTTAATAACATAAAAACTGGTGTATAGATTGTAGGAAGCAGTATTTCATCATAGCAGTTGAATACAGGTGGTATGATAAAACGATATGAACTGGGTGACTTTGAGAGAGGTATCATCGTGAGCTGTCACATTGGTGGCATGTCTATACATGCCATTGCCGCTCAACTGGAGAAACCAAAATCAATGGTTGGTGACATGATCAATAAATGGAGATGTTCTGGCATCACTAGTGCAGGAAAACACCCAGGGTAGCTGCCAAAAATGACTGACAAGGACAGCTGGGTGTTAAAATGGGTGGCATGCAAAAACCGGCTACAATCGGCACAGACCATCTGTGATGAGTTGTAGAGTATCAGTAATGTACAGTATTAGTGCTCACCATGGTGAGCACTAATACTGTACAAAAAGAACTCCATTTATGGGTTTTCACAGAAGAACAGCAGCACACAAGCCAAACATCACAACAATGAACAAGGTGGCTCATCTGGCCTGGTGCAAAGAGCATGTGAACTAGATAACTGGCCAGTGGAAAATGGTACTCTGGAATGATGAATCAAGGTTCACCTATTTCCAGACTAATGGCAGGGTGTGGAGGTAGCCTGACGAATGCTTGTTACCACAGTGTGTTGTAACCACAATAAAGATGGGTGGTGGAAGAGTAATGGTGTGAGGTGTATTCAGCAGGTTTGAAGTGGGACCACTGGTCGTTGTCTGTGGTTTCACAAAGGCAGCTCGGTACCTTGATATTATTATTATTATTATTATTATTATTATTATTACGGGCAACTCCAGGGAGTCATTAGACTCATCGAGGGAGGCCCCAAATCATTTTCATCACAACTATTCGACATTCATACAGTATCTATCATACCTCGCCTTAAACTCATTCACTGTCACAGCATCCACCACAGACTCAGGGAGCGCATTCCACTCATTCACTACTCTAAAAGTAAAGAACCCAGCTCTAACACCTTTACTAACCACACTTTTGCCCAGTTTCCATGGATGTCCCCTAGTCCTCCCACAACCAGCCCTGTTCTCAAAAATATCTTCTGAATTAATTTTATAGAAACCCTTCAGTAATTTGAATGTCTCAATCATATCTCCCCTCCTCCGCCTATCAACCAATTTTTGCAACCCACAAATCCTCAACCTGTTCTCATACGGTTCATTCCACAGACCTGCTATCATCTTGGTCACTCGCCTCTGGATCCTCTCCACCTCCTCCCCATCAAGAAGAAACCTAGGTGACCAAATCTGAGCACAGTAGTCGAGATGAGGTCTTATCAAGGCTCGATACAGAGGAACAATAACCTGCTTGTCTCTGCTTGTCAACGTATTCTTCAGCAACCAAGTGATTTGATGAGCTGATTTGGCCACTTTTGCAATGTGTCCCCTAAATTTCAATTCCTTATCCACCAACACTCCTAAATCTCGTGCCTCATCAATTTCCTGGAGCACGGTTCCACCAATGCAGTAAACTGCCTCCCATCTTTTCACCCCAAAATGCATAACCTTACATTTTGCCACATTAAATTGACATCCATTCTCCCTAGCCCAGACCTCCAATCTATCCAAATCATCCTGCAAAATTTTGACGACATCTGCATTCACTATTGCCCTACCCAACTTCGCATCATCCGCAAACAAATGAACTGTTCCTCTCAGATCCTTTCCTATATCATTTATGAACAAATTAAACAGCAGTGGTCCAAGAACAGATCCTTGTGGTACACCACTAGTCACAGGCCGTCTAGTGGACTCTACTCCTGAGTAAACCACTCTCTGATATCTCTCCGTCAACCACCCTCCTATCCATCTCACCAACCCTATGTCCATTCCCATATGCTGCAATTTACTGATTAGAATTCCATGTGGTATCCTGTCAAAGGCCTTAGCAAGGTCCAGCAGAATCACTGTAAACCCATTACCCTTATCCAGTTCAGCCGTCACTGTGTTATAATACGTGAGCAAGTTACTGAGGCATGACCTACCCTTCACAAAACCATGCTGTCCCCGATACAGTATCCCATTTTCTTCTATCCAATCTTGTATTTTCCTCTTGACTATTTTCTCTAAGACCTTGATAATGATTCCTGTTATGCTGATTGGCCGGTAATTTTCAACAGCAGCCTTGGAACCACCTTTGTGCAGTGGAACTATTTTCCCCTCTTTCCACCCCCTTGGGACTGACCCAGTCCTGAGGCTCAAATTAAACATAATGGTCAAGGGCACTGACAATTCTTTGGCCGCTTCACGTACGACACGAGCTGGTATACCATCCAATCCCACAGATGTATTGACATTGAGGTTCTGTAATAGACTAGTTACCTCTACCTCATTCATCACAATTCCAGTATAAGCTGTTGGTTCCTCCATTTCCGCAAAGCCACCACCTGGATGATATACTCTTGCAAAGTGCTCGCTCAGTAATTCCACAACATCGACTGATTCAGTTACCTCCCTACCCTCAGCATTTTTTAAGATCATTCTACCATGAGCATTTTTCCTTTTACTTGCAACATATTGAAAAAACTGTTTGGGATTCTCTTTAGCCTGCATGGCCAATTTCCTTTCGTAATCTGCTTTTGCTTTTCTTACCACCCTTGTTACCATCCTGGCCTGAGCTTTATACTGTTCATGCACCTGATGGTCACCCTTCTCCTTAAATTCCATCCACAATTGTTTCTTTTTTTGCAGCTCAAGCTTAATAGTGTTATTCATCCATTTAACCCCTACCTGATTTATTATTCGGACTCTTGGTATACAGTCAACCATTGCCTCCTGCAAACAGTTCTTAACCACCTCCCATGCACCATCAACATCCAGCCCTTGCAGTTTTACATGCCATGGCATTGAGCCAAGCACACACCTAAGCTTGTCATACTTACCAGCCCGGTAATTCCACATATACCCTGTCTTAATTGTAAATTCGACTCCTTTAGCCACCTCCCAAGTCATGACCTTATGGTCACTCCCACCAATTGGTGGCAACATGGTCATGTTCGTTACAGCTACATTCTCAGTTGCAATTACTAGGTCCAGCACTCTCTGCCCCCTGGTATTTTCCAATACATGTTGCCGTAGATAGTTGTCCCTTAATAACTGCATAAAATCCAATTCCTTCCTCCCATGTGCCCTCTCCTCTTTCCAGTCAATGTTACCATAATTGAAATCACCCATAATAATTACCCTCCTTCCATTCATTTCTTCTATTTGCTTATGCATACTATTCCCACCATCCACTCCATCACCCGGTCTATAGCAGCACCCAATTGTATATTTTGTTCTGCTAGATTGTATCTCACACCAAACAGCCTCAAATGTGCTTTTTTCCCCATCCTGCAGTTCAAATTCTATACTCCTTGGCTGAAGCTCATCAGCTATCATCAATAACACTCCTCCCCCCTTTTTATTCACCCTGTCACTCCTGAACACGCTATACCCATCGCATTCAATCCCACTAGCTTTATCATCCTCTGTCAGCCATGTTTCACTAATACCGACAACCTGTGGCCTGGAAGTGCCAACCATGGCCAAAAACTCTTCCTTCTTGTTCCTAATACTCCTGGCATTAGTGTACATGAATCGCAGAAGCCCATTTGTCCCATCCCTACTTTGATTCCTTATACTAATTATCCCATTCTGATTTGTTGTCCGTCGTACTCGCCCGGGCGTAATATACTCATTCATACACTTAACTGCCCCCCCTAAAGTCTGCATATCTACTCCCCCCCCCCTCTTAATAAATCTAGTTTCCCTGAGTCTGTACATCCACTTCCACATCATTCATCAACACTCTTTCAAGTCTCCGTACACCAACTCCATTCAAATGTAACCCATCCATCTTATATAAGTCCTTTCGCCCATCGAACTCATTCCACACATCCACAAATTCCACACCACTCTCCATGCATAACCCACGCATAAAGTCATTGGCAATTATGGCCCTCCTTCTAAACACTTCGCTGTCATACCGCGGTAAGATACTCACCATCCTAACTCTCTCACTCTTCTCTTTTGCTACCTCAAACAACTCCCTCACATCCTCTATCATTTCCATTTTGTCCTCTTTCAAATCATTCGTTCCTGCCACTATTATCATCTCTTTCACCCTCTGTTTTTGCAGTCGAATAGATTCGCTGACGTCCTTTATGTTCGCACCCGGCTGGTATGACTTCGTTAAACTCTCAATTATTATGCCTCTTAATAGCGAATCCCCATACAGCACTCGCTCCTTCATTTTATTGACGTTTACGTACATTCTATTTTTTGCCGTCACAGACTTCCGCCGGTTATTTGTCGGTACGTTCAACACACATTTTTGCATACGCTCCAGTTGTCGTTTGGCTCTGTGTATCGCGCCATGTAAACGGGCAATTTCGCTACTCGCATTTATCTCACCATTTTCATTATCGATCAAATCATCCATTCCTTCGGTGTTTCTACCTTCATTTACACTTTCAGCGACGCTCTCACACATATCTGGCACTACCACGCAATTCTCTAGTACACTGCCATTTTCTACATTCTGACTACCGTTAACGATATCAGTCTCGATACACGAAACACGCTTGAAGTCCTCATTCTCTTTACACTTTCTACACATATTAACTCCACTATCACTTTCTAACCAGACTCCTACCGCTCTTCGCAAGGCATACATCTCACAGACAGCACATTGCATAAATTCTTTTACATCAAAACTCTTAAGCAAGCATGGCGACCTGGCCGCCATTTTTTTCTTTATCGGTGCCATGTGTACGCTATCTTTTCTTAAAAATAATAATTAAAATAACAGAAAACACGCAAAAATTGCACAGACACACCAAGAATCAAAAAGCAAACAATACTACTTAAAATTCTGGTAAAATATCTAATGTTAACACAAAATAATACTGATCTTTCCAGGAGCTCTCGACAAGCCGACGATCTAATCCGTGCGACACCAGTGACTCTTCAGGTGCTGCCTACACTGTGGAATTTTTATGGAACAGACCCATGTGACTATCAAGATGGCAATGCCCCATGCCACAAAGTTGCAGTTGTTATGGAATGGTATGAAGAGATGGGTGTTAAATGACTCCCCTGGGCTGCACAGAATCCTGACCTCAAGAACTGGATGACTGACTCCTACTCTTGTTGGCTGTAATTCATCGCTATTATCAGCAGCACCCTACCCTTGTCCTGTCTACTCTATCCCCATTGAACACCTGTGGAATGAACTGGAGTGGTGATTGAGTTCCAGAGCAGCATATCCTGAATCTGTCACTGAACTCAGTGCTGCTTTGATTGAGAAATAGAGACAAATTCCACCTGATGTCTGCCACACATTGGTAGAAAGCCTCCCTAAAAGGGTGCAGGATGTGATCAAAGCCAAAGGTGGACATATCTGATATTAGGGTTTGACTGCTGGTATCAACTGTAAATTGCTAAAGTGTCTGGACAAGTATTGGTAGATAGCGTGTGATCCTGAAGTTGAAGTCTCTCAAATAATAATTACATGCACTCAATGAACTAATCTGCTGATGCAAGTCTTCCACATTATCCCTAATTTTAAATTTTGTCCTATTGGCATCAATCTCACACCACGTGGACCAAAAGAACTGGATGAATTACAGCCAACAAGAATAGGAACTGACTCCTACTCTTGTTGGCTGTAATTCATTGCTATTATCAGCAGTACCTTACCTTTGTCCTGTCTACTCTATCCTTTCTAAATTCATTAAACTCTAACCATGTAACTATCCGTGTGTTGTGGCTTAAATGCTGTGAAGAATTCATGTTGGAGGTTTAATGGAATATTATCAGCACTGAGAAAGGATTAAAACTAATTTTAATGTTCCCAATATTTCTTCCATCCTTTCTCAGTATTGATAATATTCCATTAAACCTCCAAAATGTAACTATGTCATCTGCTGTTAGCCAAGGCTCACTAATGCCTATAACTTTTGATGAGATTGTACTAACCAATACCAAAAATTCCTCCCTCTTATTCCTGATGTTTCCAGCATTAGTATATAGGTCCCTTTATGTCCCCAACAACCTTTCCATCCTGAATTACTACCCAACTCAATATTACTGCCTGAGACACTAGATTCCGCAATTTTTGTTCATTCACACATTCATTCACTTCATGGACGCCTTCACACACGCTCGTGTGTATTACACCTAATTTCTTTGGTTTTCCTGATTTTGTGCTTCCACACATTCAGTGAACAAAACTCTCTCACTCTCTCTCGACACCTATACATGATTCCTTCTGCACAATCTGCATATTGATTCATTAGCTATCATTGCTTTTCTCGCCAGTTTCCCTCTATCATAGTGTAGCAGCAGATGCCCAAACTTCATCTTCTTGCTCTTCTTTTTCACTTCTTCCAATAACTCTTTCACATTCTCCCTCATATACAATACTTCTCACCTCTCAGGTCATTGGTTCTAGCCAAAACAATTAATCCTTCAGTTTCACTTTATGCATTCTGACAGCATTACTAATATTATTAAGTTTCACAAAGATTTTGTAGCACTTTCATGAAGTATTCCCTTATCACAGAATCACCATAAAATATTATCTGCTATGCTCTTTTCTTGCTTATTCTTATAATTTTCTTTTTAGCTTCGGACCTCTTACTTTTTTCTGTTCTCCGTTTAACTGATCTCTTGCTATTCCTGAGGCCTTTCAATTTTAGTACATTAATGAATACTGAATTAATTTAACATTTAGAATCTATTTAAGAACTTTGATATATAAAAAATCCCATTAATAAATAATTTTAATGGGTGCGTTGGAATTACATCAAAAACAAATAATGTTACAAAATCAGTGTATTATGTGTGATAAATGCAAGCATTCTACATGTGACACTAATTCACTTTCAGTTTAAAACACATTCATAAGTGTATACATTTAGAATGCAAGAAACTCCTATAAAGGATTCAAACCCAGATCCAATTCCAAAAGCATGACATCCTCACAAATGGAAGCACTAACAAATTTAGCAAATTTGAACATTTGTAACTATGTAATAGTCTTAATGTCATACAATCAAAATGATTAACTTATTAGATATATGAAGAGCCAAAGGCTTCAATTCGGCGACATGTGACTTGTTTAAGTTAAGGGATATTACAACCCATATCGTTTCTTAGCCGAATAAGAAACTCAAAGAGTTTAATGCTGAATATAGTAGAAACTATATAAAGTTCGGCGATTCCAAGCGTAAGCAAATACCTGGATACGCAGCAACTGACCCTTAAGGTAGTGCAAGCTGAGGCAACTCATGTCAAAGGTGGAGCAAGCTCCAATCACTATTCTTGATCACATTATGGGTAAATATCAAGAATAGTGATCGGATCTTGCTCCACCTTTGACATGAATTGCCTCAGCTTGCACTACCTTAAGGGTCAGTTGCTGCGTATCCAGGTATTTGCTTACACTTGGAATCGCCGAACTTTATATAGTTTCTACTATATTTGGCATGAAACTCTTTGAGTTTCTTATTCAACTAAGAAACGATATGGGATGTAATATCCCTTAACTTAAACAAAATGATTAACATTATTTACCTAGCTTCATGGCGGAAGAGTGTAGTCTGCAAAGAAGTTACTGAAGATGTAGTATGAGTATTCCCATACGAAGGAAGAACTTTGACATGAATTGCCTCAGCTTGCACTACCTTAAGGGTCAGTTGCTGCGTATCCAGGTATTTGCTTATGCTTGGAATCGCCGAACTTTATATAGTTTCTACTATATTTGGCATGAAACTCTTTGAGTTTCTTATTCAACTAAGAAACTCAAAGTGCTTGCTCCACCTTTGACATGAATTGCCTCAGCTTGCACTACCTTAAGGGTCAGTTGCTGCGTATCCAGGTATTTGCTTACGCTTGGAATCGCCGAACTTTATATAGTTTCTACTATATTTGGCATGAAACTCTTTGAGTTTCTTATTCAACTAAGAAACGATATGGGATGTAATATCCCTTAACTTAAACAAAATGATTAACATTATTTACCTAGCTTCATGGCAGAAGAGTGTAGTCTGCAAAGAAGTTACTGAAGATGTAGTATGAGTATTCCCATACGAAGGAAGAACTTTGACATGAATTGCCTCAGCTTGCACTACCTTAAGGGTCAGTTGCTGCGTATCCAGGTATTTGCTTATGCTTGGAATCGCCGAACTTTATATAGTTTCTACTATATTTGGCATGAAACTCTTTGAGTTTCTTATTCAACTAAGAAACGATATGGGATGTAATATCCCTTAACTTAAACAAAATGATTAACATTATTTACCTAGCTTCATGGCGGAAGAGTGTAGTCTGCAAAGAAGTTACTGAAGATGTAGTATGAGTATTCCCATACGAAGGAAGAACTTCATCTCTAATGTAGTCCTCAATGAAGTGGAGGGACTTACTGGATGCAGTATAATCACAATACACAACTGAAAAGAGTATTATATATATAGTTTCAGTAAAATATTTCAGTAAAATAAGTTTTTCCTTCAATCTAATATGAATTATTTAACAATAAATGTTATTTATAATAAATCTGACTATTAATAACAATCCAATAACATATAATACCAACTTAAGTGAAGCTTAGTTCCTATTATATTGGAGGGCTCTCAATTATAAATTAATACTATAAAATAGAAACTTAAAATTCTGATTACAGTGAATCAGAATAAATATCACAGATATTCCGCTCAAAAACAAGACATACATGGTACACTTCAATACTGAACCAAACATATCTAGCTATATCTTCTGACACAAATTGTACCTAGCAATGGATGAGAGTCCATTTTATAGCAGCATAAAATAACTACATTGTGCTGCTCAATTATGTTGCCCTTACGAAAGTTCTTGCACCCTAAATGAGATTCTCTCATCCAGGCCTTTCCTATTCAAAGGACAATGCTACAGCATCTTCATGACTACACCATGGACAGAATGTAGAAAAGCTAATTTGGTGAGTTTGTATTTAAACTGTGTAGAAGTGTTGCCTAACAGCAATTCCAGTATCTTCTTGGGAAATGCCAATTTCATTGAAAAAAACATCTCATCATGTCAAAATCAACAGGAAATGTTATTCTAATTAATATTACGTATGCAATATATAACGCTCTGGTTGCTGCTGGCTGTTATAACAAAGCATTCATGAAAAATTAACCAAAGCACTAAAGAGAATTATCAATAACTATACAGGTCTCAACACTACAACTTTTATGTAACTAAGGACACATCTGAATATGAACAAAATTAGCAGACAATAATAAAACAAAGCACCACCATAATGCCAATCTGGTTGGCCGAGTGGTTAGTGTATCCATTCTCCAACCAAGAGACTGCATGTATGAATGCAATGAATGTTATGAATTTTTATGAATGTTAGACCCACTACCCTACTTACTGAAGGGGCTGGAATAGATTGAAAAAAGTTTCAGATATGATTTTTAGAGAAGGATTTCTGAACTATGTTAAAAAAAAATGATTATTATTATTATCTGAGACCTCCAGGGAGTCAAGGACTCATGGAGGGAAGCTACAAATCACCCAAACCAGCTGTCATACCTTCTCTTAAATTCATTCACACTAGTTGCACTCACTACCCCCCTAAAGACAAACTATTCCACTAACTCATTGCTCTGTGGGAGAAAAATATAGCTCTTACCCCTTTATTGACATGGATGCCCCCCCATGTTCTCTCCCCACCTTCCATATAACAGAAAATTTCATCAGATGCTATCCTATAATACTCATTCAAAAGTTTATAGACCTCTATCACATCACTCCCTCTTTCTTCTGTTAACCAGACTCTGTAATCCACATACTCGCAATCAGTCCTCATAATCAAAATCCCATAATCCGGATTTATAATCTTTGCAACTCTTCTTTGCACCATTTCCACAGCTTCTTTATCTCCTTGGAATCTGGGAGACCAAATCTGTGCACAATAATCCAGATGTGGTCTTAACAAAGCCTTATAAAGATATAAAATGACTTCCTTCATCCTTAGATGTCAAGGTTCACTTCAACATTGCAATTATCCTCTGAGTTATATTTGCAACTTTTGCTATGTGACCATGTTTTTAGGATAGGAATTTGAATTTCAAATTCCTATCCACTAATGTGCCAAGATCCCTTGCCTCCTCAGCTTCTTGTAGCATAACCCTGCTAATATAATATGCTGATGGAAATCTAATCATGCCAAAGTGCATAACTTTACACTTACTGATATTAAACTGACAGCCATTTTCGTTTGCACAAGTTTCCAGCCTATTCAAATCATTTTGTAAGTGCTGAATATCAGTAGCATCCCTGATTGCCATGCCTATCTTTGCATCATCGACAAACAATTGCACATCTGATATTAGATCCTGCTTGATGTCATTAATGTATAGGTTGAATGACAATGGCCTAAGGACTGAACCCTGAGGTACACCACTGGTCACCTTAGATCTGGTAGATTCACGCCCATTATATACCACTTTTTGATATCTACCTGTCAACCATCCCCTGAACCAAGTCAAGAGTTTATATTCCAATCCCATATTCTAATGCTTTAGAAAAATCCAACACTATCATAGAGTATCCATTCCCTTTATCCCTTTAGGTCATAACATTGTTATAAAATATGAGCAAATTGCTAAAACATGACCTTTCTTTAGTAAACCCATGCTGCTCCTTGCAGAGTATAGCTTGTTTGTCTACCCATTTCTGTATGCAAGTTCTTACCAACTTCTCTAAGATCTTCACTACCACACCAAAAGATACTGACAGATTGGTAGTTAGACATATCAGTTTTTGCACCACCCTTGTACAATGGAACTATCATACATTTCTTCCATTCCTGTGGTATCATTTCTGAGCTGAGACTAAAGTTACGAACTTTATATAGTTTCTACTATATTTGGCATGAAACTCTTTGAGTTTCTTATTCAACTAAGAAACGATATGGGATGTAATATCCCTTAACTTAAACAAAATGATTAACATTATTTACCTAGCTTCATGGCGGAAGAGTGTAGTCTGCAAAGAAGTTACTGAAGATGTAGTATGAGTATTCCCATACGAAGGAAGAACTTCATCTCTAATGTAGTCCTCAATGAAGTGGAGGGACTTACTGGATGCAGTATAATCACAATACACAACTGAAAAGAGTATTATATATATAGTTTCAGTAAAATATTTCAGTAAAATAAGTTTTTCCTTCAATCTAATATGAATTATTTAACAATAAATGTTATTTATAATAAATCTGACTATTAATAACAATCCAATAACATATAATACCAACTTAAGTGAAGCTTAGTTCCTATTATATTGGAGGGCTCTCAATTATAAATTAATACTATAAAATAGAAACTTAAAATTCTGATTACAGTGAATCAGAATAAATATCACAGATATTCCGCTCAAAAACAAGACATACATGGTACACTTCAATACTGAACCAAACATATCTAGCTATATCTTCTGACACAAATTGTACCTAGCAATGGATGAGAGTCCATTTTATAGCAGCATAAAATAACTACATTGTGCTGCTCAATTATGTTGCCCTTACGAAAGTTCTTGCACCCTAAATGAGATTCTCTCATCCAGGCCTTTCCTATTCAAAGGACAATGCTACAGCATCTTCATGACTACACCATGGACAGAATGTAGAAAAGCTAATTTGGTGAGTTTGTATTTAAACTGTGTAGAAGTGTTGCCTAACAGCAATTCCAGTATCTTCTTGGGAAATGCCAATTTCATTGAAAAAAACATCTCATCATGTCAAAATCAACAGGAAATGTTATTCTAATTAATATTACGTATGCAATATATAACGCTCTGGTTGCTGCTGGCTGTTATAACAAAGCATTCATGAAAAATTAACCAAAGCACTAAAGAGAATTATCAATAACTATACAGGTCTCAACACTACAACTTTTATGTAACTAAGGACACATCTGAATATGAACAAAATTAGCAGACAATAATAAAACAAAGCACCACCATAATGCCAATCTGGTTGGCCGAGTGGTTAGTGTATCCATTCTCCAACCAAGAGACTGCATGTATGAATGCAATGAATGTTATGAATTTTTATGAATGTTAGACCCACTACCCTACTTACTGAAGGGGCTGGAATAGATTGAAAAAAGTTTCAGATATGATTTTTAGAGAAGGATTTCTGAACTATGTTAAAAAAAAATGATTATTATTATTATCTGAGACCTCCAGGGAGTCAAGGACTCATGGAGGGAAGCTACAAATCACCCAAACCAGCTGTCATACCTTCTCTTAAATTCATTCACACTAGTTGCACTCACTACCCCCCTAAAGACAAACTATTCCACTAACTCATTGCTCTGTGGGAGAAAAATATAGCTCTTACCCCTTTATTGACATGGATGCCCCCCCATGTTCTCTCCCCACCTTCCATATAACAGAAAATTTCATCAGATGCTATCCTATAATACTCATTCAAAAGTTTATAGACCTCTATCACATCACTCCCTCTTTCTTCTGTTAACCAGACTCTGTAATCCACATACTCGCAATCAGTCCTCATAATCAAAATCCCATAATCCGGATTTATAATCTTTGCAACTCTTCTTTGCACCATTTCCACAGCTTCTTTATCTCCTTGGAATCTGGGAGACCAAATCTGTGCACAATAATCCAGATGTGGTCTTAACAAAGCCTTATAAAGATATAAAATGACTTCCTTCATCCTTAGATGTCAAGGTTCACTTCAACATTGCAATTATCCTCTGAGTTATATTTGCAACTTTTGCTATGTGACCATGTTTTTAGGATAGGAATTTGAATTTCAAATTCCTATCCACTAATGTGCCAAGATCCCTTGCCTCCTCAGCTTCTTGTAGCATAACCCTGCTAATATAATATGCTGATGGAAATCTAATCATGCCAAAGTGCATAACTTTACACTTACTGATATTAAACTGACAGCCATTTTCGTTTGCACAAGTTTCCAGCCTATTCAAATCATTTTGTAAGTGCTGAATATCAGTAGCATCCCTGATTGCCATGCCTATCTTTGCATCATCGACAAACAATTGCACATCTGATATTAGATCCTGCTTGATGTCATTAATGTATAGGTTGAATGACAATGGCCTAAGGACTGAACCCTGAGGTACACCACTGGTCACCTTAGATCTGGTAGATTCACGCCCATTATATACCACTTTTTGATATCTACCTGTCAACCATCCCCTGAACCAAGTCAAGAGTTTATATTCCAATCCCATATTCTAATGCTTTAGAAAAATCCAACACTATCATAGAGTATCCATTCCCTTTATCCCTTTAGGTCATAACATTGTTATAAAATATGAGCAAATTGCTAAAACATGACCTTTCTTTAGTAAACCCATGCTGCTCCTTGCAGAGTATAGCTTGTTTGTCTACCCATTTCTGTATGCAAGTTCTTACCAACTTCTCTAAGATCTTCACTACCACACCAAAAGATACTGACAGATTGGTAGTTAGACATATCAGTTTTTGCACCACCCTTGTACAATGGAACTATCATACATTTCTTCCATTCCTGTGGTATCATTTCTGAGCTGAGACTAAAGTTACAAAAAAGTGAAAAGCCTAGCCAATTTGGCTGAACATTGCTTTAACAAATGGGCTAATATTCCATCTGTCCCTATAGACAAATTCTTATCAAGGTTATTCAACAGCTCTTCAACCTCATTTTTATGCACATCTAACTCTTCATCCAATGTAACAGTAGCACTGTGCACCATATTATATACACATGGTTGATATATCTTTGCAAAGTGAGCACTCATTAATTGAACAATCTCATCAGCTTCTGACACTTGAGTACCATCTGCATTCATTAAAGTTATTCTTTCACTTTCATTCTTTCTTTTGCTTGTGTCATAATGATAAAATTCTTTTGGACTGCCTTTAGCTTGCATGGCCAATTTCTTTTCATAATCCGATTTAGCTTTCTGCACAATGCTCATTACTTTTCTGGCCCAAACGTTATATATTTCAACCTCTCACTCTTATTCTCACGATACTCTTTCCACATCAACTTCTTCTTGTGGATCTCTCTCTCTCTCTCTCTCTCTCTCTCTCTTGCTTAATAAAGCTGCGCATCCATTTCACTCCCAACCTATTTATTCTTCAAACTAGGGATACATTGAGATACTGCCTCATTTAAGCACTTTTCCAAAGATTCCCATGCATTGCTGATATTTTTCCCATTCAGTAACTGATACCATGGGGCCAAAGATAATATTCTCCTAAGTTGATCATAATTTCCAGCTTTGTAGTTCAACATGTAACCTGTTATTATATTTTTATAGAACATTAGTACTGGAGGTAGGTTAAGGATTTTGTCCATTTAAAATAAAAATGGAAAAAATCCTTAGCCTACACAATACTAATTTTCAATAGGTTAACAAAAACTTTTTGTGGGTGAGAGCCACATTAAAAATATATATATTTTATTCAATATAATTCAATACAATATAACAAATTTGACTATATTCTTAAGGGGCAATATCCCTGCTGTAGAGACACTGGTTATTCTTGTTATTAAATATTAAAACAAATGATATATACATTAAAGATACCAAGAAATCATATACTTGGTTTTAATCCTTTACCCAAGGAAGCAAAACAACGTTTTGCATGTAAAATATATTCACGTCTAAGCTATTTGTATATAGAGGCTAATGACTTCATATCACTTGCCTATTTATCCCATAATGCAAAGCACACACCCTTTCAGACCTGTAAAATGCTAAGCATAATGGGAAGGGCTGATACCAAGACCAGTTTTAACCTTTAATGAGGTTTCATCAGTGACTCCCACTGATGAGATTTGGTATTTCCCATTACGAGTAGTATTTTACATGTCCGAAAGGGTGTGTGCTTTGCATTATGGGATAAACAGTAAGGCAAGTGATGTGAAGTCATTAGCCTCTATATACAAGTTGTAATTCAGACATGAATACAATTCATGTGCAAAACATTGTTTTCTTTTTTGGATAAAGGATTACAACCAAGTATATAATTTCGTGGTATCTTTAATGTGTAGTAGAACCAAAGTAAAAAAACTTTCAAACGATATATATTCAGCCATATATTAAAAAGTGATAACATGAAAGATATTTTTAGACATAACTTATCGAAGATTTTCATGTTCTTCTCTAAGGTAGAGTATGAAGATTCATTTCCTCTTGTAACTAATTATCCTTTTAAGAGTTCAGGTTACGAGTTTATATCTACAGTACCAATGCTGTTCTACCAAAATTATGTCCCAAAGATTTTAAAATCAACAAACCAAGAATACAAATATCTTCTCTAAGGTATGTCTAACATCTTTCTTCATGTGATCACTTTTTAATATATCTATCCCAATGGCTTTAACAGGCCTTTAAGGCCCACAACCTTCCAAGCATGCTTGGATTTCGTAACCGAAATACGAGGATAGAATGGTCACTCCTATGCCTCAAGGTATTCTTGGCTGTATCCATGTGTGTTCACGGGGCCGGTTTGCCTGCTTGCAGGATGAAAAACACCAGATAAACTGGCGGAAAAAACCCTACTGCATGCGCCCAAGACTGGCTAACTTGGCTATGGCTGAGGAAGATCCTTCAGCTCCTCACGTCTCCGACGGGAATCGAACCTAGGACACTCCTTCCCCAGGCATATGGTTGCGAAGCGCAAAGCCACTAGGCTAACCGCGCGGACACTTTTTAATATATGGCAGAATATATTCATCATGTTAACATCTCTCATGTCATCACTTTCTAATATATGACAGAGTATATATCATTTATGTTTTAATATTTAATCACAGGAATAACCAGTGTTTCTACACTGGGGTGCATCTTAAAAATATAGGCAAATTTGCTAATCTTGTATTGAATTACATTTTAGAGAAGCAACATGAAACATTTTTTGGAAAGATAGTATCTAAAGCAGGAGTCTTCAACCTTTCCGGCAGTGCAGGTTGCATTAAAAATTTCAATGAAGCCCGCAGGTCACTAAGCTATACTGTGGTATTTAGAATTGTACGATGAGATTCATAAGGAACGCTGTGCATTTGATACTTTACATAAAATCTTATAAAAATAAACAAACTCAACTTCAAGAGCGTAGGTAGGAGTTGGGTTCGTAATAAGTAAACACAATCAATACTTGAAAAAAGATAATTTAATGAAGAAAACATTCATTTTTTACAATGTCAATGGGCAACTTGGCAATGTTTTTCCTTGACCAGCTTGTCGATGTTGGCATCAATGTTGGAAGTCGCTATGCGCAGAGTATTCTCGAGATGTTGGTCCGTAGTCTGAGTTCTTGTCTTGGACATCACATGCTTCACTCTGGAGAAGAACTGCTCACTTAAGTATGTGCTTCATGAAAGCACATATATTCAAAGCATGCCAGTGAAGATTTGGGAATGTATCCTCAGAAATGTAGTCTTTGTAAAATGTAAGCAAGGGCACATTGAATAATTTTTCTCTCAAAGAAGAGTTGTTCTGGAGTCCAAGCAGCTCCATTTGTACTGAGCCTGGCATTTCGGCAGCAGTGACAATGAATGGCATTGAAGATAAATCTAAAGAAGACTGTTGGTAATGAAAACCACTAAATCTCTCTTTGAACTCACTTCACAACACGGCTAAATTTTGTAGTGTATTCATCAAGAAATGAACAGTTGAACTCAGCAAGAAGCTGAAAATGAGTTAAGTCTTATTTAAAGTAAAGAGCCAATAGGCTTCATTTCGGCGATGTAAAACATTATTTAAATTAAGGGGATATTAAATCCCACATTGTTTTAAAACCGAATAAGAAACTCAAAGATCGGAATCAAAGAGTTTCATGCCGAATATAGTAACTATAAATGTATCAGCGACTACTAGCGTAAGCTAAAGCACATAGTTCAAGTACGTAGTACAAACTAGGGCAACTCATTGCAAAGGTGGAGAAAGTTCTGATCGCTATTCTTATGAAACTCTTTGATTCCAATCTTTGAGTTTCTTATTCGGTTTTAAAACAATGTGGGATTTAATATCCCCTTAATTTAAATAATGAGTTAAGTCTTTTTTTGCGAGTTGTGCCTCCCAAAGTTTGAGCTTGGCCACAAACGCTTTGATGTGATCAAACAGACTATGCACCAGATGATCTTTGGATTGTAGCTGCGTATTTAGCTCATTCATATGCAACAAGATGTCGGTCACAAAGGCAAAGTCTGTCACCCACTTTGGATCATTAAATTCTGCAATCGGATTCCCTTGGTTTGCATGAACTGCTGTATTTCACTCCTTAAGTACTCTTTTAAGAACCATCCCTCTGCTCAGCCAACACATCACTATAATAAACCACATCGTCGTGATCTTCTTTGCACTCTTGGATCAAAAACTCTTGGAATTGATGATGATTCAATCCACTTGCCCTAATAATGTTGACACCAGTTACAATAAGTTTCATGACATTCTGAAATCCAATAGTTTTTGTGCACAAATTCTCCTGGTGGATTAAACAGTGGTAATGGACGAAATCTTTTCCTTCTAGTTCTGGTTCTTTCCGTAGCAATGCAACAAACCCTTCATTCTTTCCCACCATAGCAGGGGCACCATCAGTTTATACACCCTCGAGGTTGGTTAAGTTGAGGTCGAAACGCTAGAGCATTTTCTTGGCAGCTTCAAGAATATCAGTGCCTTTTGTCGTTCCCTTCATAGGTACAAGTGCTAGCAGTTATTCTGTCACGTTGAATTGTTGATCAATGCCACAGACAAAGATAGCCAGTTGTGCTGTATCCTTCACATCTGTGCTCTCATCTAAAGCAAGTGAATATGACGTAAATTCAGATGACCCTTTTTTTAAAGTTCCTTCAATGTCATTGGCAAGCGTTTTTCGATACGTCGTCTACAGTTACTCCAGACAAACTGGTTTTTCAAACACTTCCTTATTATTTGGGCACAGAACATCCCCAGCAGCGATGAGACACTCTTTCACAAACTCGCCGTCCAAGAAGGCTTTGATTTTTTTAGCAATTTTTTCAGCTATTACATAACTTACTTTGACACACGCTTCGTTCTCTTCCCCTCTGCCTTTTAAACGTACCCTGCTGGCATTTTACATCAATTTGGAGACGGTTCACTTTGTCCACACAAAGCCACCCTTGAAGGTGATCGAAATTGGATGCATGCTTTGTCTCAGTGTCATTTTATATTGTATTCTTTTGATACTGACACTGACTCCCAACAAATTAAACACACTGGCTTATCATCAATCAGCACAAAAAAGTACAAATTGGTCCACTTTTCATTAAAAACCTGACAAGAATCACCTGATTTATGCTTTTTACTCGTAGACACCATAGTGATGGTAGGTGAACCCAAAAAATGATCCAAAATGGTCATGTAACGGTTATTATCCGAATATGTCTCACACTAATGAAAAAAAAGTCTGGCAATATAAAACCACAATAGGCTATGGCTGACATGACGAATCTGCATCTGCTTACACACAAATATCACACTGTTCATGACTGACTGAGTGTGGATGAGATCCTCTTGTATTTATATGAAAATAACGAAGTATCGAGAACCTTCAAGATGTATCTGGAAGGCACTAGGCAGCGCACTCGAACGAAGTACTGCTTCAGCCATCTACCTGCGACGTTAGTACTAGTACTTAAGTACAGCTTAGCGCTGGTAGGTGGCTGAAGAAATGTCTATTTAATATTTATTTTTATAGGATTTTATGTAAAGTATCAAATGCACAGCGTTCCTTGTGAATCTGGAAAGCATGTTACAATTCTAAACACAGCAGTATAGCTTAGTGGCCCGAGGGCTTCATAAAAATTATTTTTTACTAGGGGCTCTGTCCCCCTGCACCCCCACCCTGTGTTCCGTACTGGTAGGCCAGTTCTCCTTGAATTCTGATGACTCGAATTTTCAAGACTCAACACTCAGGGTAGCCCCTGAGTGTCAAATCTTCAAAAGGAGGGGTTCCCCGGTGCCTAAAGCACCCCCCGAGTTTCTGACTGGTAGGCCGGTTCTCCTTGAATTCTGATGACTAGACACTCAGGGTAGCCCCTAAGTGTCAAGTCTTCAAAATCCCCCCCCCCCCCCGAGTTCCATACTGGTAGACCGGTTCTCCTTGAATTCTGATGAGTCGAATTTTTAAAACTCTAAAGGGGGTTCTGCCTCCCTGGTGCACAATCCCCCGAGTTCTGGACTGGTAGGCTATTCTCCTTGAATTCTGATGACTCAAATCTTGGAAAAAAAAAAAAAAAAAAAAAAAATCTTACAATTCTAAATACCGCAGCATAGCTTACCTTGAATTTTGAAGACTCGACACTCAGGGTAGCCCCCGAGTTTCAAAACGCTTAAAATAATTTGAAAAAAAATGTGACACAAAAACGTTACATAAAAACGTTTCATAAAAAGGTTTATCATTTTATATTATAGAGTAGATTTAATCACGTTTTAATGTTAAGTAGTTATTTTTTCAAAAAACCCGGCGGGCCATGCGTTGAAGACCCCAGATCTAAAGTATTTTATTCTTTGTGAAAATTTCATAAAAGATAAATTTTTAATAGGTTTTGATAAATCAATATAGGTGAGATCTCAAAAATATCACATCACAAGTGAATTAAGTCAATGATCAGAATTACTTAGATCTGCTATGAAGTGAATAACAATGAATTTCAGCCAATTTTCAAAATTCTCCATTTAGTACACACTAAGATAATAAACTGGATAAATCTCAATGAAGTCAGATAGCAATTTTGCCACTGTAACAAAGTGGGGAAGATACTCAGCCAAGTAACTACAGTAATCTCTCAATTATCTAACCCTCAATTAGACAACTCTTCAATGGGTGAATATGTCAAGTGGTTTCTAGTACACCATGTACACTCAATGGACAAAACATTAGAGCTAGATAATAGCGTGTTGGTCCTCCTCCAGCAGGAATAACAGCCTTTATGCTCTGAGGCATTGACTCCACCAGATGCTGGAGGGTTGCCAGAGGTAATTCCAGCCATGCCTGTTGCAGTATTATCCACAACTGCGCCTTAAAACGTCAGTCCCAGATACATGGATCTGATGTGCCACTCTCTGTCATCTGATAGAGATTAGATTGTTCTGCTGAAGCAGACCAATGGCTGTAGAATGTGCAAAGGCCACAAAAGTGTGCAGGTGATCAGCCACATTCTGATAGCTTGCAGCATTTTAGGACCTCTCCAGAGACACACTAAGGTACTTAATATGCCACATGAGAAGGCTCCCCAAACCACCACCATCTTGAACAAAGCTGACCTAGCATTAAAGGGCCATGGCCTTGTACTGTTGATGCCACATCCTCCCATTGGCTCGGAATAACTGATAATGAGATTCATCACCCCACAAGACCCTGGTCCATTCTGCAGAGATCCAATTTTGATGGTCCCAACGTCAGGCAAGGCACAATGCCCAATGATGAGCTGTCAACAGTGATACATGATTAGGGCATCAGCTCCCATAGCTGGTATGCAGGGTACGTCATACCATTTGCTTACTGCCGCTGCTTGGATCTCCGACATTGAAACTGGATGCGATTTGTGCTATCATTGCCCTGTGGTTGGACTGTACAAGCCTGGACAGTCTACGTCAACCCTGGTGATCAATGGCATGGCCACCACTTACTCACCTGGTGCTTGTACATCCATTGATGGTATACTCATGGTAGACCTTTAATACAGTTGTCCTTGAGAACCCTAGGGTTCTTACCACTTAGGCAATGGAATTGCCAATCTGTCTTGCGCTGATAATATGACCATGATCAAAGTCACTAAAACTGCCACATTTACCCATGTTCACTGATTGCAATACACTGTTGGGAAGCCCTGATGTCTACCTATTTACTGTCTGTGTTCAGTTTGGGTACATTTCACTCAGCATGGGGTGATGCCAGTGTCAACTTCCCATCATCCCTATCTCTAATGTTTTGTCCACTGGGTGTATTTGTACCTTCAGCTATCCCAATGTCAAACTCTACTGTGGTTAGATAATTAAGAGATTACTGCAGTAACTTCTTGACTTGTTAAAGGGCACAAGGTGTGAAAGAATTTGCTTTCAAAATTTTGAATTTTTTATATTAAAAATGATACACCTACTTTTTAAAACATTAAAAATCATCACATATATATATATAAATAGAACCCATTTATCTCATGATTTCAGAACAGAGTATGTGGATGTTGTATGCAATTATTTCAATTGGAAAAATAGAAATAAGAAAAGCTGGATATTTTAAAGGCCAATATTTTATGTGTATTTTATTATTATTATACATGGATCTCCATCAGGGCCTCTGAGAGGAGATTTTATCTAGGGGTACAAAGTTTCTTGGGGGGACCCCCTTCTCTTCTCCATTAGTCATTCTGCTTTTATCCACTACAGTTTTATGCTATGAGCTATAACCTGTAAGGTCAAAAATGGTATGGAAGACTAGAGAGGTGTGTAGTGGAGCACTGTTAATTTTCTGCATTTAAGGCCTTATGCTCTTATACTTCCTCCATGATAAATATAAATATATAAAATAAGAGGTTCAGAGATAAGAAAGCACATTTGATTTGAATATCTTTGTTTATGCTACAATACAGATGAGAAGAAAGAATTCATATTGAAACATCCTTTTATGTTGCAATGCAGATCAGATCATCAGAAGACATAGTATTAGTATGATCTCTTCCCCCCCCCCAGAAGCTATTGTTGCTAGAATTGTTAATAGTGTTCTTAAGCTAACACAAACATTTGGAAACAGGCCAACAGTCTGTACTCCATTAACAAGTTCAACAGCTCTAATGACTTTAATTGCACATTTACAAAATATGCTTTATGTACTGAGGGTAAATGTTGCATTTCTTTTTCAAAATCATCACCATTAAGGTCAGTAGAATATTGCTCTGATAAAACTTTTCTCTCCACATCACTTTCGGACACAGCGAGATATTTCCACAGGAAATCAAATTTTTCTGCCAACTGCTTAACAGCAATGAAGTGAACAGTTAATCCCACTATAACATTGTCTATCAAAACATAAAACACACATTTCTGAAGTAGACCTCTTCTGGAGTATTATCTCTGTCATTGTTTAATGCTACTGTTTAATTTGTACATTAATGATATAGGAAAGAATCTGAGAGGAACTGTTCAGTTGCTTATCAATGATAATTGGGTAGAGCAATAATTAATACAAATGATGTTAAATCTCGTAGACAAGCTTATACGTTGGTTATGCATTACTAAATCACTTAAGGAATTGACAACGCACATAAGAATATAAATTAAATTACACTTTAATAAATATTTAGGATATTTCGGCAACATCATGTTGCCATCTTCAAAAGGAACTTGCAAAAAAGGCACATGCACGTAGGCACTACAACACAGTAACTGAGAATGAAGTGATGAAGCTATTGTTCTCCTAAAAGTCCTGATGGTGCCCCCCCCCCCCCCCCCCCCAGCAGGCTATGCAGGTGTTCTTGGCTGTTGGGCTGAAGGTCTGCTGATGTAAGCCTCCCAAATTTGGGGCAGTCTCGTGCAACCAAATTTGTTGAGGTTTGGAGAGTTTCTTAGGGCTGAGGCTGATTCCATGAACAGTCTTTCAAATTTGAACTTGCTACAGTGTATTATTGTAGCTTTCTTCCACCATATTCTGTGGCGTATATCCAGAGCATGGTCTGCAAGACCAGAGTGGCTATACTTGTGAAACCGGATGTAGTCCTTGTGTTCCGAAATTCTGATATTCGCTATACTGCCTGTTTGGCCAAAGTAAGACAGTTTACAGCTGCAAGGGACCTGGTATACACCAGGTGGGTCTAGGGGAAGCGGATAAGGGATGCCAATTTTCTGTATGGTCTGAAACAGGAGGTCAAGTCATGTTCTTTTAAGATTTTGGTAATTTTTTCCGAGGTGTCTCGGATGTAGGGGATGGTGATGGATTTAGAGTAATCCTTGTTGTGAAGGGGGGGGGGGGGGCCCTGTGGTTTGTTGGTTTCAATACTTTTTGGATTTTATAGGGGGGGGATAGCCACTGGCTGAGAAAGTGTTGAGGATGTGATTTAGTTCAGTGTTTAGGGCCTTGTCATTAGAACAGATTAGTTTAGCCCTGTTGTATAGTGTTTTCACCACTCCATATTGTTGTGAACGGGGGGGGGGGGGGGGATTGTTGGTGAATGTACCTGCTATTAGTGGGTTTTCTATAAACCGAGAAAACCAAGGTTCCATCAGGCTGGTGGGTGACTAGTATGTCTAGAAAAGGGAGGCTGTTGTTTTCCTCTTATTCCAGAGTGAACTTGATTCTGGGGGTGTTGGTTGTTTAAGTGTGTTAAGAAGGTGAGGAGTATATCAGAGCCATGTGGCCAAATAGCGAACACATCATCAAAAAATTGGCCAAGGGTGGGGAGAGTGGTGAATCCATGGCTATCTCCCCTCTATTTGTTTGTAGAATTTTCACTGTCAAACAAAATAGGCTGAGTTCATTGTGAACTGAAATAGGGCTGAGATATCGGGAGAAAATTTAGCTTGGATTAGCTCTAAAGTTTCCTTGAGTGGGACATTTGTGAATAAGGAGGAGACGTCAAAGCTGACCCTTATGTCAGTATGTTGGAGTGTAAGGTTTTCTATGCTGGCTTTGAAGTGGGCTGAGTTTTTTATGTGTGATGGTGTGTTACCAGTATAGTGTGTGAGCGCTTTGGCCAAATGTTTAGCTAATCTGTATGTGGGAGGAATCAATGCCATCCACTATGGGACGTAATGGCACATTTTCTTCATGCATTTTTGGGAGTCCATAAATAAAGGGAAGGGAGGGGTATAGAGTTAAATGGTTTTAATCTGTTAGTAACTTCTACAGGCCAAGAAGTGACCTTCTAAGGAGCCTGTGAAGTTTTCTCTGATTTGTGAGTTGGTGGGATTGTCAGAACCGGCGCTAGGGTCTTTGGCGCCCGCATGCAATTTCTATCTAAGCGCCCCTGTAACGATCCGGGTGTGTGTGGTTCTTTCATGATAATAAAAATTTAAATTATTTGAAATTTCTTAAATAAATTTTGACAGAACAGCCACACGTTGGTTCGCTAAATGTAACGAACCGGGGGTGTTGACTAGGCAGGATAATCGTTAAAAACCCGAATATTCAAAAAATTCTTAAAAGTTAATGCAAATTTTGACAAAGCCAATTCACTTTAATTGTTTTGGGGCCTTCTCACTGACCCAAATCGCTAACAAAATTAAAATTTATTTGAACTAAAGTTTAAAAAATTCTTTCGTTTTACAAGTTAGTAAATTCTTAGTAACTCGTAAAAACTTTTTAATAATTTTTATAAGTGGAACTATCTTTTAGGAAAATAAAAGAAACTCAAGATAGATGGGGAAATAAGAAAAGAATTCAGAAATAATTAGAACATTTACTATAAGTATTCAAAACATAACATCTTTACAGAATAACATAAATAATTAAATTACGTAAATATACTTGCAATTTTTTAAATTGAAATTTCAGGGTTTTTGATTTCATATTCACAAAATTAGAAATAATGGTCTTAATATCTAATTGCGCACATATATCATTTTCAATAGCTATTAACTCCAAACTAACAAACCTTTTATGTAACATACTTGCTCTTAAGTAAGTTTTAATCAATTTCAACTTGGAAAATGAACGTTAACTGCTTGCTGATGCTCGTGGTCAAATTGTCGTGTCTTCTTTCGTCATCGAACTTCCGTACCAGTTTTAAATTCTTGTTCTCCATCCACCTCTTTTAGAACTTCTTTAAAATTTGTATCTGATCGATACTCTTGTAAGAATAATTTTAAGTTTTCGACAGATTGTAAAGCAAATGTAATGTTCATATTTTTGTCGTGAAGCATTTTACTCACAGGTTTATTCTGTTAAGTAAATCATGCCAAGTTATACGAGAGCAAATAAATTTGTAGTCCTTTATTTTAGCACATAATGTTTGTGCTTCATACTGAGTGCTTTATTAAAATTTTCATTATTTAAAATTTCAAAAAGTGCATCGTAAATTTCTCCTAACTGATATCGTAGAGGGCGGACTGCATTAATGGAAATTTTGGAGCCCATATTTTTTTCACGTTCATATTTGCTGCATTGTCATACCCTTGACCTTGCATGTCTTCAATGGGGATGTTCCATTTTTTCAGTTGTTCCATTATTGTTGCACATAAACCGCGTCGTGTGGAATCTGGTATAGCTACAAAACCTAAAAAGTTTTTCCTGATCTTGACAATTCCATTGTCACAGGAAACAAAGCGAATAATAATTGTCATTTGTTCTGTTTTACTTGCATCACATGCGTAGTCTAAAATTATGGAATAATATTTAGATTTTCGAATTGATAATAAAATTGTATCCCTGATTGCGTTACTTAAAGTTTCCAATATTTCCTTTTGTCTGTCTTTACTCAAATAGTGTTCTCTATTGTTTTTCGATGTAGGTCCCTTTCAACATGATTTTTTCATAACGGGATCAAACTTCGCAAACAGTTCGACTAATTTTAAAAAATTGCCATTATTCCTTTCATATAATTTATCAGATGATCCGCGAAAAGCTAAAGTTTGGCTACCAAGGAATTTTATAATTTCAGTCAAGCATTCTAAAACACTCGTCGAATGTTTCTTTTCCATTTCATACATGCTTTGAGTCTGGCAATCAATAGTAGTTTTGATTATTAAATTTTTATCAAGTTCCTTCCATTTTAAGAAATTTTTCATGTGAGTTAAACTAGTTTCATGTCTATGCAAAGTTTTACTTAAATTTCTCCAATTGTTATAACCTTCTACAAGACTACTTGATTCAGTAGGTGCAAAATGTTGCAACAAAAGCAAAAAACAGAATTTAAAGTTTCGGAATAAATGAGCCATGTTCTTGGCATGAGATCCCCGTTTTCCATTTTTCTATTATAATACGTGTCACCAAATTTACGACCTATGTATCTCTGGGATATATTATATTTTTCTTTTGAACAGGCCCCATTTCAATTAAAACAACTCGTAATTTTCCATCAATATTTCTCCATTCACCTGAATCTTTTAAATTTACAGAGACTAACAAGGTGTTAGTTTCGTGGTCAACTACAACTAAATTTCTCCTAACTGTTTTTCACTTAAATCATGCGTCTTGTTATCTTGTTCAGTTGCAATAGTACTTCCATGAAAACTGGATGATATGCACGGTTCTCATATTTCTGATGTATCGAGTTGGTTACAATCTGCATCAGAATATTTTAATATTTTAAAAAATTTATGAAGAGCCTAGTATGTTTTTTAATAACTGCTTCTATTGCAGCATGACGCTTACGATTTTGTGCACCTGATAACTTTTTTTTTTAATTTTTGATTCCATTTCTATTTTATACTCACAAGAAATTATTACACAACACGACACAGAGACGAAATAATAGTCCGCACTGCGCTGCTGTCAGTAGCCTACTGAGATGCGTACCATATAACTGGTTAACTAGCAACAAATGTTTTGTACGAAAATTCATTTCTGCGCATAAAAACCATTCACCGTTTCACTTTAGATAGACTGCAGTAGACACAACATTCTGCAGGCAAGTTTAGCCTGCTCTTGCTGCAAAATTGTAAACAGCCGGCTGATCAAAGAGGCGGCAATATACAATTTTTTAAAAAAATTTTTCGGTGTATCCGGCGTTATTTATTTTAATATTGATCATTCTAAGATTTTTTGTTTTAAATGATAAAAATTTTGTTTCCTAAAAATGAACTTATTAACCATGCCTCAACAGCAGCGCCCACTTCATGGCGGCGCCCGCATGCCAGCTTCCGCCAGCCCTAGGGATTGTATTCAATAGGGAGGTAAGCAACCCGATCTAATAGAAGAGCATTAAGCTTCCCTGTGTAGTCCGTTTGGTTAATACTATGGTTGCATTTCTCTTATCCAGTTTGGTGATAACTATTTCTTTATTATTCCTCATTTCCTGCAGAGCTTTATACTCCTTATACGATATGCTGGTTTTTGGTGGTCTTGGTTTTGCTTAAGGGTAAAAGCTGTATAACTGAGAGGAGACCTCCACATAGCCTTTAAAGGAATGCAGAGAAACGACCAAGCCTTCTGACCTAATGTCCAATCCTCACCTTCTCGTGGTGCACCCTGTTGGGTATCTACCTGGATACTGAACAAAAGAGGATGGGCTGGCAATTTGGGATTTAGCCAACCAAATTGTATTCTTATTGGCTTAAACCAATCTACAAAAAAATGGTACGACATGAAAAAATTTCATGCCAGCTAGGGCGTCACCCGGTTAAACAAGGCCCCAGTTGTTTTCACCAAGGAACCAGGGCGAACAACAAAAAGTCAGCTACTGGAACAAATCTGCAAGCACACCTGAACTTAATATCACTAGAGTTAAAGATCAGTACTATCAACATAAGAAGCCTGAATGGCAAAGAAATGGAGCTAGCTGAGGAATTAGATAAGTACCAGATCGACATAATAGGGGTGATTGAAACAAAAAAGACAAAAACTGGCGAGATCTTTCTGAGCAATAAATACAAAATGTTATATTCAGGCAATGACAATCAAGGAAAAGAAGGAGTAGCCATAGTATTCAACACAAAATACGAGGCGAATCTTCCTTAATATCAGGCAGTCTCAAGTAGAGTGATGTGGACAAATATCAGAATGGAGAATTGGACAATGAGATTAATTTGTGCCTATGGTCCCACAGAAGGTTCTACTAAAAGTGGAGAAATTTTTTGATGCTTTCGAGAAAGCAACTGACACAATGAAAAAGGAAAATTTGGTCCTTGTTAGGGATCTAAATAGCAGAGTAGAAAATGACTGTCAGACATACAAAAATATTTTGGGAAAATTTGGAGAAAAGAGCAAAGCTAATAATAAAGGCAAATACCTGTTGGATTTCTGCTAAGGACATGGACTAGTTATTACTAACACCATGTTCCAACATAAAAATGTGCAAAAATTAACATGGAGAGAAGAGGCAAGGAATAAGAAAAGTCTCATTGACTATGTTATTGTTGATAGTGATGTTTTCTCTCTGGTGCAGGACACCAGAGTGTACAAAGGAATTGAAATTGGAAGTGATCATTATTTAGTCTTGAGCAGGATAAAATTGAATTTCATATTGAAAAGAATAACATGTAAGAAAGTTTTTAAGCGAATAAAAGCTGAGCATCTCTCATATGTGAACTGTAGACTAAAATACACAAAGATTATTGAAAACAAAATGAAAGAGTTTGAGAACAGGAACCAAACCTTGGAGATTCAGTGGCAAGCCTTGAAGAAAACCCTGATTGATTCAGCTAGAGAGGCAAGTGGTGAGGTTGTCTGCAATGTTAGAAAAATCAGAGCTCCATGGTGGACACAAGAAGTTAAAGAGGCAGTGAAGGAAAAGAAGAAATCATATCAAAAGTTCCTGTCAAATAAATCAGTTTGTGCTCTTAGAGAATACAGAGACAAATGCAAGAATGCAAAACACTGTGTAAAATTAGCTAAACAAAAGTCATGGGAGGACTTTGGCAAGAACATAGAAAATAAATATCAAGAAGGTGGTAAGATATTCTGGAGTTGTTGAAGAAGCTTAGAAATGGAGGAAAGAGTGCTGTAAAAGGAGTTAGAGATGATAAAGGTAACATTAAAACAGGAGAAAAAAGATATCCTTGAAGTATGGAATAATTACTTCGAAAAATTGCTAAATGAAACAAGCAGTGATAGCACAGTGCTAAAAAACACTCAACATGCATACAGTCAGGAATACATATCCATACTTGAAGTAGAAAACAGCCATCAAAGGCTTGAAATGTGGAAAGGCAGCAGAAGTAGATGATATTCGACCAGAAATGCTGAAGTATGGTGGTATAAAAAGTCTTACAGTGGCTGCACTGAATAGTTCAGAAGGCGTGGACAGAGGGACGAATTCCTGATGATTGGAGTAGAGCTCTAATAGTACCCATATATAAAAATTATATATGGGTACTATTGAGAACACTCAATAGTACCCATAGGGATATTGAGAACACTCAATATCCCTATTGAGTGTTCCTGGTAAGATTTATGCCAGTGTACTTGAGAAACGGTTGAGAAGAATTTTTGAAGAAAAGCTTGGTGAAGAACAAGCTGGATTCAGGCCAAATAGAGGCTGTCAGGATCAGATCTTCACTTTACGACAAATAGTTGAGAAAGCATGGGAATATAACAAAGATCTGTATTTAAGTTTTGTCGATCTGGAAAAAAGCATGTGACAAGGTGCCAAGAGAGAAGCTATTCAATACGCTAGTCATATGGTGTCAATGGGGCATTATATCAAGCGATACTTAGTCTTTATTTGAGTTGCAAGTCAGCAGTCAGAATTGAAGAAAGTACAAGAAGATGGTTTAATGTTAAATCTGGTGTGAAACAAGGATGTACATTATCCCCTCTGTTCTTCATTATCTATATGGATCACATTATGAAGGAAAGTGGTATTAAACATGATATCAGAATTGGAGATGTTAATGTATGCTCTTTGCTTTATGTGGACGATGTTATACTTGTAAACAAATCTGCTACAAGTTCAAGATTTCCTTACTAAATTGAATAACTGTTGTAATAGATATGGTATGAAGGTCAGCAATAAAAAAAAGACAAAGACAATGAAAATAGGTAGAATCGTTGAAAATATCAACTGTTATGAATGGAGAACCTGTGGAACAAGTAAAACATTTCAGCTACTTAGGCACAATTTTTAGTGAAGATGTTAAATTAAATATGGAAACAGACAACAGAATTGACAAATCTGGTATGGTAGGAAGTCAATTGAATAAATTCATATGGAATAAGAGAGAAATTAGTCAGAACACTAAATTAGCTGTATACAAGACAGTGTTCAAACCAGTTTTAACTTATGGATCTGAGAGCTGGGTCAGAAATAAAACACTTGACCAAAGACTAGAGACTGCAGATATGAGAGTCCTGAGAAAGATTAGAGGCATGAACAGATGGCCTGAATGGCAATATCATATTAAAAACGAGGATATTAGGAAAGAACCAGTCATTGTCAGCATCCAGGCATGCGTTAGCAGAGCTAATCTCAGGTGGTATGGTCACTTAAACAGAATGGGCGAGGAAAGATTAGTAAAACAAGTGTTCTCTGCCAGGTTGGCAGGAAAACCTCTGGGTTTTCCTGCCAACCTGGCCGAGAAATTTCTATCTACCTTAGAAGATAGAAATATAAGATCTGATAATGTTGGAGTCTTGACAAGTAACAGACTGATTTAGGGGAAAATTGTGCATAGGAAGTTAGTAATGATGTAAATTTTTCATGTAGTACTATCATATCCTGTACACCCCTTGAGGGTACATGTCAGGAATTTGATGATGATTGCTTTGGAGAGGGCACAAGTTACATCCAGTTTTACACTATTGGCGATTTGATTTGGCAGGTGGCGGATTCTGTGTTCGATCTGATTCATAATATCCTCACTAGGTATTTTTCTGGGAGGAATGGCAAGTTGTGGCCATGTGAAAGCACGTTGAGTGCTTCAGGCTTCAGGGTGACTGAAGAAAGGTTGATTACGGTATTGGTAGGAAGTTTTGGATAGACAGTAGAGTTCTTTTTTAATTTTTCAATCTGTCGACCCTGTAATTTCTCAAATTCTTTGTCTGCTACGGTACATGAGACGTCATGTAAAATTGACCAAAGCTCATGATTTAAAGTGCACGAAAGCTTTTCTTTAAGTGCACGAATAGCTTTGTTAATATCTGCTAACAGAAACCACATGGCGGCAATTTGTTCCAGAAGCAAAGCGTAGCTGCTGTGGTTATAGATACGAAGAGCTTTTTGTGAAACAAAACGGTGCTTGAATTTTATGCAATTTGGAATTACCTGGATTATCCAGGCAGCATTTTAGGAAAGTCAGATGATTTAGTTGTCTTGATAACTTCAACTTCATTTTACCGTATTGGCGGCCTTCCGTGCGAGATGGAATCTCCATGGATGATGGTAATTCACGTAGACAAGCTTATACGTTGGTTATGCATTACTTCAGAAATATTTATTAAAGTGCAATTTAATTTATATTCTTATGTACATTGTCAATTGCTTAAGTGATTTAGAGATGATGTTAAAATTTTGCAGGACAATTTGAATAGAATGGCAGTCTGAACAAATGAGAATGGATGTCAGTTTAATGTGGCAAAGTGCAAGATTATGCATTTGGGGTGAAAAGATTAGTTCCATCAATGTATACAACATTGATGGACCTGCACTGCAGGAAATTGATAGAACCAAGAGATGTGAGGTGTTAGTGGATTAAATTTTAGAGAGCACATAGCAAAAGTGGCCAAAGCAGCACAGATTGCTTGGTTACTGAAGAATACTTTGAGAAGCAGAGACAAAATTATTATTCCTCTTCATGGAGTCTTGATAAGACCTCATCTCGACTACTGCATGCAGATCCTCTCACCAGGGTTTCTTGAGAATGAGGAAGAGGTGGAGAAGATCCAGAGATGAGTGACCAAGACGTAGCTGGTCTATGGAACGAACATTGCGAGAAACATTGGTTACAGAAACTGGCTGACAGGAGAAAAGGGGATGATATGATTGACATACAAATTGCTGAAGGGCTTTCACAAGATTAATTCAGAAGAAATTTTTCAGGACAGATCTGGTGGTTGGAGAACTAGGAGCCATCCTTGGAAACTGAGTAAGAGTGTAGTTAGCAAAGGTGTTAGAAATTGGTTTTTTGCTTGGAAAGTGGTGAATGAGTGGAATAGGTTGCCAGAGTCAGTTGTAGGTGCCATGACTGAATAAGTTCAAAGAAAAGGATGATAGATACTGTGCAAATGTTGGATAGTGCTTGACATGATGTTTAGGGCCTCTCTTGATGAGTCTAAGGACTCCATGAAGTAGCCGTAATAATAATAATCCACAGGAGAGTTATTTCTATATTTACGTTTGACACAACCAATTTGGTTTCATTCCACCTGCATTTCAAATTGTTTCAAAGTTTTGTCAGCTATGTGAGGAGAGTTTCTATGTTTGCTACTTCAACATCCAGTGTGGCATCTCTAGCTTGAATGACCTTGTTGCAAATATCTATGCAGCTAATATTTCGTACCACATGGCTGATATTACATTAACATACAATCAAAAGATGTCACATAATAAAAAACTCCAGGAACTTCATTTCTTGATTTGGCAGTCAAATTTAGTTCTAAGAGGTCTTCTGGTGCTAATTTAATGCCAGGCATGTTAACTGCAAAAAGGCTTTATACATTCAACATGATCTGACTATCTTATTTCAGACATAGCATGAAGAGAACAACCAATATGGTTTTGTAGCAATTCTCACTGCTTAGGACTGGAACTGAAGGTGGTACATAGTTTGAATTGTTCTGATAAAGGTTATTCTTGCCCCATTATCATAGGCTTAAACTCTACAATCACTATGAGGAGGAGCATGTTCCTTCAATGTATCAGTTATCAACTGAGCAATTTCTTCACCTCTTTCATTGCTACAATCTGCAAACTTGAGAAATTTTTCTTAAATCTCACATGTGTTTCTTTTAAAAGTATGTATGTATCTCAAAAAAAAAAGTGTTTGTTCAATATGGTAATAATCTGGTGTGGAATCTACTATTACTGCAAAGTACTTTGCAGATTTCCTCTCAAGCAAAATGTGTTTCACATGATTCAAACATTCTGCAATAAATTCATTTTGTGAGTCAGGGGACAGATAATGAACTGGAAGCAGCTCACTCCTTTTCTGTGACTCCTCTACACTGTTCCTGAAGGATAGGGGTCCCACCCTGGAGATCAGTTCAATATCCTAAAAGGTTTCCACTGTCTGAATCATCAATTCAATGTGATGAACCAGTAAATGTTAGACCATGTTCTCCCAAGAAGAGTACAACATCAATGATGTGTTTTAAAAGGTTGTACCATTTCACAGCTTCAGTTCTTATAGATGATTTTAAGATGATGTCAACTCCTGTCCTAGACATCAGGTGCCTTTCTAGTTCTCACCAAGCTAGGTAACATTTTCTGTGACTAACATTATCTGTGGCTTTTCATGCTTTGGAATCCTGAAGGAAAATTTCTGCTACTTCCCAATAGAATCCAAGCCTTCAGCAGATACCAGTGCAGAATTAGAAGCAGAAGTGCTAGTCTTGACTGTCTTGTGCCAAAATAACACTGGACAACATACAGTTTGCCTCTGAAATGAAAATAACAATTCTTTACTCATTTTGATATGCTGTGTATGAAAATGACAATAAAATCTGTCGAATGGCTCTTGTTTAGGAGAGACTAATTTCGCTGCCTACATAAATATCATTTAGCAATGCTGTATTTCAGTCTCCAGATTGCAACATATTGCATCAGCTAATAATATAATGATATACAATACCCCCAGGAGCTACTGCATCATTGGCTGATGCAATGCAGTTGAGTCATGACATTGCTGTTGTAAGATGATGAAATCATTAGTATAAAGTGAAGTCTCGAAGGATAAGCAAGTGCTTGTGCAACTTTATGGTAACATTCCCATTTACTTCTGCATAAGTACTCCTTGCAGTGTAAATCCAGCCTGTAAATGATGCCTTGTACTAGACAGTGCAAATAACTTTTGTTACATTTGTGGGGAAGTGATGTTTGCAAGCCAGAAAAAGGCCATCACTCTGTTAGTGAAAGAGGCATATCAGCTTTATTTGGGATGTAAGATCTGAGACCATAAAAAGGCCTGGGCCCACACAAATATACTACAGTGCGTGCTAGAAATCTTCCAAAATGACTGAAAGGCAGTAAAGTGTTGATAATGTTTGCTGTTCCTATGGTTTGGAGGGGGCCAAGCAATCATGCATATGATTGCTACTTCTGCATGGTACCACCTGTTTCAGGAGGTATCAGAGGAAAAAGAAGTGGACCACAGCATACCCAAATATACCATCTGACTAGTTCTGCACAGCAAAGGACTTCCTGTTTCCAAACCTCAAAGAATTTTCCATTGATTCAGAGGACGATGAGGATGGAGGTGAACCGATGTCAGGTCTCCTGAGCCTCCAGCATCTAATGATGATGGTCACAGTACATCATCTGTGCCACATGTTCTCACACAAGAACTGAACGATCTTGTTCGCAATCTGGAGCTGTCCAAGGTCAAAGTGGAGTTACTGGGATCAAGACTTCTACAATGGAATCTTCTCGAGGAAAATGTTTCGTCATGAGCAAACTGCTCATGACGAGTTGTTTCACACTCGTCACGAGCAGTTTGCACCTTACTTCCAAAAGGAAGGTGCCCTTGTGTTCTGCTATGATGTAGATCGCCTTCGAATCAAATGTGACCTGCACAAATGGCAACTATTCATAGACTCGTTGAAATGGAGTCTCAATGCACTGTTGCTGCATAATGGAAACCAGTTTCCACCCGTCCCAGTCAGACATGCTGTCTACATGAAAGAAACTTACAACAACCCAAAACAGCTGTTGGACTGCCTTCAATACAGCAAGTACGGCTAGCATCTCTGTGGCGACTCGAAGGCAGTGTGTGCTGATGGGTCTGCAGCTGGGATATACGAAGTACTGTTGTTTTTTCTGTGAATGAGACAGCCATGCAAGGATTTTGCATTATGCGAAGAGAGACTGGCCTGCGAGCAAATCTCTGAAGGACAGAGAGAAGGATGTGCAACAGCCAGCACTGGCAGAAACATGCAAAATTCTGCTACTGCCCCTACACAACTCAGTCTGGTAAAATCTTTATAAAAGCCATGGACTGAACTGGATCAGCTTAGTACCTGACTGACAAATTTCCTCTTAGCAAAGCATATATTAAAGACAAGAGTTTTTGTGGATCCTCAGATCTGAGAGCTGTTCGACAACCTGCTACAGGGTGATGAGAAAAAAGCTTGGGATGCATTTTGTCTGGTATCAACTAACTTCCTCGGAAATGTCAGGGCAGAAAACTACAAGGAACTGTTTGAGCACTTGTCTCTGTATCACAGTGATGAAGGTTGGTGGAGTAGTGAGACGAAGAGTTGTAGAGTGCCCTCCCTCGATGAGTCTTTGGACTCCCTGGAGGTGTAATATAATAATTTACCCCAACGCTTTTCGATTTTTCTATATCACCATGGCAACCACTTCAGTATTATTTTATGGAATTCTATAATATAACCAAGTGGAAAAACTTTGAACATCCATCTCTAATCCAGAGTGTTTTAGTATTAAGGTGTGACATCTTTTGTCTACTTGTATATGAAAATATGACTTTGCATCATTTCAACCTTGGTATCACTTTTGGGTCTGGCTTCCACTGATGAAACCTCAATAAAGGGCAAAAATAGTCTGGATAGTGGCCCTCTTCATAATGCATAGCATTATATCTCTGTAAGGATATGTGCTTTGCATTATGAGATACTAAGACAAGTGATGTGAAGTCATTAGCTTCTATATACGAGTTGCCCAGTCATGAGGTTACTTCACATGCAAACTTTGCTTACACTTGGACCAAGGCTGTAATTTCTTGACATCTTTAATTTATACTATAACCAAGTGGAAAAACTTTCAACATTTATGCCACCTGTTACCACTACTACTAAATATGTAATTGTCATTTTTTCATTTTTCAGATATAAAAGTATAAATTATAAATCATCTTCCCAAAATGTATTCTCACAAATCAGGATCCAGAAAAGAAAAGACTTGAAAGTATGAGAGGAAAATGAAAAAAAAAAAAAAAGGGGACCACTCTTTCAATTTGGATTAAGTGTGGCTTCAAAAATTTTTTCATTTAACTCATCTATAGAAACTGTTGTAAACCTCATCCCCAGACAACTTGGCTTCAATATGTCCATAAAAATACACTTGCTCAATTCCCACTTGGATTTCTTCCCTGACAACTGCAGCATGTTTGGTGATGAGCACAGTGAAAGTTTCCATTAGGGAATTGCAATGATGGAGAAATGATACCAGATAAAGTGGCCCACTTCCATGTTGGCTAACTACATAGGATGCCTGCTTGAGATGATCCTGAGCAGCTATACAAGCGACAGCCAAAAACTATGTAGAAGCAGACATTTACCAGTATATGTGATAAGTATATATTACTCTATTATATAAGAAACTATTGCGAATATCTCACAAATTGCAGCCAATTTTGCATTTTCAATAAAAAATGACTTATTAATCTGGGGTCGTGACTTTTGTAAAATTTTGCTGTCCAGTGTAATCGACATGGAAAAGCAATATAAAGCTACTAAGTCTGTGTCTTACATGTAGTTCTCCATTAGTGCTTTGAAATTCCAGTATGTTTTCTGGGAAAACTTGAGTGCAGGTGTTTTCTGGGAAGGTTTTAGGCAGAGGGATGTATCCATTTGTAACATACTTTTCTATTTCCTTTTAAGATGGAAATTTGGTTGTGATATATCCAATGTTAATAATGGAACACGTATAGACCACCGTAACAACTTTTATTAAATAAAAGGTACAAATATTGCGTACTGAAAGTAACCATACATCCTCAGTGTAGAACAAACAGTTAAAGGAATGGAATACAAAGTACAGAACAGTCAGTGGATCACCAAATAAAATTGTTGTCGCATGCCAGAAAATTAATTAGTAAAATATTATTAAATAATTCTTTAAAGATAATTATTTCATTGATGGTTGCATAAAATAAGAGTCTATTATAATATTGATGTTCCTTCATTCTTTTTTCCACAGAATGGCCTGTTTGTTCAAAATATGACAAACTGCATTCACATGGTATCTGGTAAACACCAGCCAATGATAGAGGTGACAGTTTGTCTTTTGTAGATGGCAACATATGAGAAATTTTGTTGATAGGAAAATATGCGGGAATAAGATGATACTTCTTCAAAATTCTGCCTATAGGTTCTGAGATGCCTGAAATGTAAGGAATTGTCAGGCATCTCAGAACCTATAGGCAGAATTTTGAAGAAATATCATCTTATTCCCGCATATTTTCCTATCAACAAAATTTCTCACATGTTGCCATCTACAAAAGACAAACTGTCACCTCTATCATTGGCTGGTGTTTATCAGATACCACGTGAATGCAGTTTGTCATATTTTGGACAAACAGGCCTTTCTGTAGAAAAAAGAATGAAGGAACATCAATATTATATCGAATACATGAAACCTCATAAGTCTGGTCTAGCACAACATAGTATTGACACTAATCATAATATCCAGTGGGATAAAGTTTGTCTTCTCCACAGATGCAGGTTTAAATATGAACACCTTTTTAAAGAAAGTTGCAAAGCCCTCTTACATCAGCTGAATTTAAATCGAAATGACTGTCTTTCTCTCCCAAAAGTTTGGTAGACTTATTTTATGCAACCATCAATGAAATAATTATCTTTAAAGAATTATTTAATAATATTTTAGTAATTAATTTTCTGGCATGAGGCAACAATTTTATTTGGTGATCCACCAACTGTTCTGTACTTTGTATTCCATTCCTTTAACTGTTTGTTCTACATTGAGGATGTACTGTTACTTTTGGTATGAAATATTTGTACCTTTATTTAATTAAAGTTATTACTGTGGTCTATACGTGTTCCATTATTAATTTATTATGCCACAGGTACCTCTAAAGATTATACTTCCAATGTGAAGACCTACATTATGATTACTCCTATCATCTTCCAAATTCACTTCCACATGCTTGTAGTTTCTTTCTGTTTCCTATTTTCATTTCCTGCTCCTTCATCAAAATATTATACATGATCACCCAAATCAACTTCTGCTTGTCTGGGGATGAGGTTTACAACAGTTTCTATAGATGAGTTAAATGAAAAAATTTTTGAAGCCACACTTAATCCAAATTGAAAGAGTGGTCCCCTTTTTTTTTTTTTTTCATTTTCCTCTCATACTTTCAAGTCTTTTCTTTTCTGGATCCTGATTTGTGAGAATACATTTTGGGAAGATGATTTATAATTTATACTTTTATATCTGAAAAATGAAAAAATGACAATTACATATTTAGTAGTAGTGGTAACAGGTGGCATAAATGTTGAAAGTTTTTCCACTTGGTTATAGTATAAATTAAAGATGTCAAGAAATTACAGCCTTGGTCCAAGTGTAAGCAAAGTTTGCATGTGAAGTAACCTCATGACTGGGAAACTCGTATATAGAAGCTAATGACTTCACATCACTTGTCTTAGTATCTCATAATGCAAAGCACATATCCTTACAGAGATATAATGCTATGCATTATGAAGAGGGCCACTATCCAGACTATTTTTGCCCTTTATTGAGGTTTCATCAGTGGAAGCCAGACCCAAAAGTGATACCAAGGTTGAAATGATGCAAAGTCATATTTTCATATACAAGTAGACAAAAGATGTCACACCTTAATACTAAAACACTCTGGATTAGAGATGGATGTTCAAAGTTTTTCCACTTGGTTATATTATAGAATTCCATAAAATAATACTGAAGTGGTTGCCATGGTGATATAGAAAAATCGAAAAGCGTTGGGGTAAATTATTATATTACACCTCCAGGGAGTCCAAAGACTCATCGAGGGAGGGCACTCTACAACTCTTCGTCTCACTACTCCACCAACCTTCATCACCTAACCCCAACGCCGACTACCACTTTCACAGACAATCACAAACATCCATGCCACGGCGGGATTCGAACCCGCAGCCTTTTGGCTGGAGAGCAGATACACTAACCACTCGGCCAACCAGGCCGGCAATATGATCCCACTTATCCATTTAAATGTTAAATCACACTGATGTTATGATGGAAGTAAATATTATTCATTATACTTCAACATTTCCCAACACTACATAATATTATCGATCATAATTTCTATGAATTACGATTTTTAGTGTTCGTGTTAACAAAAAAAGTTGCAAAAGTTTAAAGCAATGCCGACAAATAAGATTCCATTTACCTTGACGATAGCCATATGGTGATACAAAAGTCATATTGTTGCCTATAATATTGTCATTAATGTAATTTAATAATTTTTGACACTCCAAAGCTTGAGCTCCATCAGCATTGACCTTACGATTAAAATGCTTGGTTGTATATTCATCTGGTATTTCATAAAATTTTCGATCGCCATGGATTTTACTTGACTTTGAACTGTTCACATTTGACATCATTCTGTACAGACTTCGTAATGCAGATATTTCTTTATTGCAACAGAACAATCGCAAAACGTTGAAATAATAAGATAAATAAGTGAATCGCACTGGAGAATAAAAATATCTCATGTCCCATTGGAACCTTAAACAACAAACATAACCACATGTATCACACATCAACAACGCCACCTAACAAGTACGGGTATATAAGAAACAAAAAAAAAAAAATCACATTTGACGTCAGTAAACGTAGTACAGTTGCTCCCGTACCTAACCCGGTTTTGGGAGTGAAATCCTCTGCTAGAAGAAGTGGCAGTGGTCGCAGGTGCGGATACGCTAACCACTCGGCCAACCTAACCAGATATATGCAGGAAAAGGTGTTAATTAAAAATACTAAAATTCATTTTTCCCCTTCTTATCTAAAATGTTATGGCATATGTAACTACTAAAGCGACTGTTTATGATTTGCGAATAGAAAGAGAAGTGGGGAGATATAATAAAGAAAATTTGATAGAAAAAAATATGATGGGGATAGCATGCATCAGCAAATAAGCTCAAGGAGTGGAGGGGGAGGGGTAATTATTATGGGGGTTTTCAATCTATGCGAAAACAGACTGGAGGGAGGTGAGACTTATGGGAAGGAAATTAAATTTATGCAGTTAATAAGGAATAATTACCTGAGCTAGGATGTTGTGATGGGATACACTAGGGATTTGAGAGTGATAGATCTAGTAATTGCACCTGAAAATTTGACTAACCATGGTCAAATTCTCAGGTCTTGATCTAGGAATTGGCCAAATGAGTGGAATTTTCCGTTAAGAACGGGATATACTGTATTACAGAGCTGGTGAGTAGGACAAGCTCAGGAGATTGCTTGGACCAGAGCCATGGCATGTGAAACTGCAAGGGCTGAATGTCGATAGTGCATATGAAGTGGTAAAGGAGTGCTTGAGGAAAATAATGGCAGACTGCAGGAGAATAAATCACATGGGAGTTAAAGGGACGAACATCATCATTTAGCTGGAGCTACGAATAAAGAAAAAAATTGGGGAAGCAGTGCAAGGAGAAAGATGATTAGCAAGCACATGAGCAGTACAAAGCAAAAGCTAAAAGAATAATCAGTGTGGTAAGAAATGAAAAACAAAATATAAAAGAAAACTAGCAGTGCATTCTAAAGATAATCCCAAATAGCTCTTTCGATATGTTGTAAGTAAAAAGAAGAATGTTTATTGTAGAATGATTTTAATGAATGTCGATAGTATGGAGGTAAGTGAATCATTCGAAATAGTAGAGCTATGGCATGTGAAACTGCAAGGGCTGAATGTCGATAGTGCATATGAAGTGGTAAAGGAGTGTTTGAGGAAAATAATGGCAGACTGCATAGTGTTCACTTACTAAGTGAACATTTTGCAAGAGTATCATCCAGGTGGAGATTTTGCGATAACGAAAGAGGGCATGTGAGAATCGAGGAAAATGATATACAAATTACTTAAGGGTTTTTACTAGATTAATACAGAAGAAACTTCTGAGCAGGTCTGGTGGTGGGAGAACTGGGGTCTATCCCTGAAAACAGCGAGAGTGTAGTTAAGGGTGTTTGAACTAGATTTTTTGCTTGGAAAGTGGGGAATGAGTGGAATAGGTTGCCCGAGTCTGTTGTGAGTGCCATGACTCTGCATACATTCAAAGCAAAGTATTAATAGATAGCGCGCAAATGTTATATATTGATTGGCATGATGTTTAGGGCTTCCCTCGATGAGTTTAAGGACTCCTGGCAATAGTCCGTTATAATAATAATTTGTAAGAGAGTGTTAAAGTAAACATGAAATCGATGTGTTTTCATAGCATGAAAGAAGGAAGGAAAACAAGCATTCCCGCCGAATTCATGTTAGATTCTTCCATGAAAATATGAACGAACAGAGTGCACTGTCCGAGTAAGCAGTAAGTGTATCGGCACTACATAAATGAAAACAGCATATCACTGGCATGTAGAAACTTGGTTACATCTCACTAATGAGTCTCGGAAGGAAGCCACATAGTAATAATAAGTTTAATGTTGCCTCAATAAAGAAGGAGAGGGAAATATTATTACCTCTCCACTGAGCAGCAACATTATAAACAACTCGTAAATTACCAAATTCATACTTCATAACGCGATAGTATGCTGTTTGGAAAGAAGACAACTGGCACCATAGTTTGGAGAGCCATCATGCCGAACTTAATAAGATGTAGGACCGCCTTTCGCTGCGATGACTGCACCAATCCTGAGGGGCATACTCTCCACAAGTGTGCGATAGCGATCAATGGAAATTCTAGACCATCCTTCCTGTAGACATGTAATGAGGTCATGGACTGTTGATAAGTGAAAGGGACGGACGTCCTTTGACTCTATACGACGCTGCAATTCAACCCCACAGATGTTCAATGGGGTTAATATGACGGCTCTGTGAAGGTCAGTCAAGTTTGGTCACGTTCATGTCCACAAACCACGCAGTCACAGCAGCATTATGGCACAGTGCATTGTCTTGCTGAAAGAGCCAATAGTCAGTTTTGTAGAAACATCACAAAGTAGGAAACATTGCATTTCCTAGAATAGTCTTAGCACCACAAACAGAGATCAGGGTGTAAACCAGAAAAAACAGTATCACACCATCATACGACCATCTACGAATTTCATGGTCGGGGTTATGCACTTAGTAAGAGACATTCGTCGGGCATCTGCCACACCAACACTGGTCCATCTGCTCGGTAGAGGGTGTACTGTGATTAGTCGTTCTATAAGCTTTCCAAGCTTCCACGTCCCACTGCACACACTCTTTGCACCACTGAAGAAGACGCTGCATGTTGGTTCGAGTAATATGAGGTTTGCGTATTGCAGTCCTATCATGGAAACCCATGTTGTGAGCATCTTGCTCACAACAAAATTCGTGTTCCAGTGGATACCCTAATATCCACATTCGACGTAGTTTCCACAAAAAATTCTTTGTATAACCCTACAGTCGCGTTCGGTGAGTGTGATGGGCCGTCTACTGCGGTTAGCGCTTGCAGTTGACTCCCTGCGATTTCATCTCGGTATGGTATCCCTGAGTATTGGCCTAGGATGACCCAATTTGTCAACAATTTTCCTAACACATAAGCCTGCAACATGATATCTTATCACAACGCATCTTTCAAACTCAATCATTACTCTTTTCGCAGCCGTTTCACCCGGACACAGTTGGTGACTTGGGAGCATCATACTCCTCTAATTTATACTGGCTACAAACACATGACTCATTACATGGCACAATGCACTTGGTCCATGGGTCCATTGACCTTTTTCCAAGCAATGTATATGTAAGTTCTAATAAATGTATTGAAGGTCCGGTTATTATTTGTGATGATTAAAATCAAGTTTTCATAGAGTAAAATAAGTCTCAGTCTTAAACTAGTAAACTGGGTGTTGGAGGAAATAACAGTAGGAGGACCACATATACTGAATATATGTGGTTCTCGTTTATAGCTAAACGTATAACAAGAGATCCACCACTAATATATATACGTTATCTTGCGTATTTTCATATCTACTTATATACCCTCATTCACAAACAAATGTTCTTTTTATTTATTGCTCAACATACCAAGAAACCTTGAGGTATTGCTTACGGAAAGTAATGCTTCAAAAGAGAAGGGTCGGAAAATGTATCACAGTGTTCTGGGGAAATTGTTTAATACGCTTCACGGTTTGAGATAAGATTAGATACACAACTGTTCGCAGATGGTATCATAGAGAGAGAGAGAGAGAGAGTAATGGCAAAAAAAAAACCCTCCAAATAATGTGATTACAAAATGATTTGAATAGGATGTTGTGTGCATATGCAATAACTAGAGATTTCATTTCAATGTTGCCCAAGTGTCAAGTCAGACACTTTCCATAGGAGATGTAATTAGGTGTATTGCACTGGTAGAACTTTTCTTCAAAAGATGAAGGAGAAAGAATCTGTGGGGTTTGAAGCTGAAGCAAAACACATTACAAAATGTTATAGACGCTACTCAGAAGAATGTTGTTCTAACGTGAAGAAATGAAACATATAAAAAGGAAATGGCATTGCTACTGCATACTGCATTGGTAGAACATCTCGATTTATATGCACATATCTGGTCTTCGATACTGCTTTCATGCTTGTTCAATTTTTATCCATCAGAAGATAGAACAGAACCATTGAAAACAGTGACCAATCATGAAACCACAACTGAATACGTTCACACCAATCTTCAGTTATTAGAAGCAGGCCAGGTTGGTGGCGTGTGCGAAGTGTGCAATATACACAGGCGCCGCAGAAGAAAAGGCTCCTAAAAGATGTCAAAAATATAAGATAAGAGTTTAAACGAACAACGAATGGTACGGAATGGTACATATAATTATGAATGTATGTCGTCTTCCGTTCGGACCCCTTCAGATCTTCCCGGAAACGAACAAATAAATTCTTAAATTGTATCCTGGACCCGATTATATCACTGTAATTTTTGATTAAAATTTACGAAAATATACCTAAAATAGTTCTTCATTATTTTTTGATGTATCATAAATCAACATTTGATTAATTGTTGAGTTCCGTGTAAAAAAAAATTTGTATAAGCAGAACTAATCCGTAGGTAACATTATACTGTAAAGCTGCTTTCCATTTCCTGTTCATTTTATTCACACTTTATTCAAATAAAACTTTTTTTGGAAAGGCGCCGAAAATTAATCGCAGACACAAGAAAAATACTAGGCGCGGGCGCTGATTAGAAGTATCAATATCAGACAACCTAAACAGCAAGCCCACTACTTCAGTGAAGAAAGAACTGCATACGAATCGTTCCTACAATCGACACAAACATACAGAACGTCTACCAATGGCACCCTACATAGAACAAAATGCACAAATACCTAACCTATCACATGTCCCATAAACCGCAAAAAAGCAGCAACTTGCATAGAGGCAGTATTACAAAAGACCCAAATAAAAACAACCTTGGAAATAGTAAAATGCTACAAAACAACCTACATCTCAAGTGATCACAGCTGACGCCATCTGTGAAATCTGCAGAGGGAAAAAAAATACCTCGTCCACAGCATAACACTGCCTTAAAAACATACAACCTCGAAGAACTGAAAAAAGTATCCAATTATCAACACAATTCCCTCTATTCTGGACGGATATTTCTCTTTCAAACCTTAGAAAATTTTCTTAGTATTTTAGGATCAGCTCAGACAAAAAAAAAAAAAAAAAAAACATGCTGTGAGAACCTTTCTCTAATTTGCTTCCAAATTTGTCAGAACTTCAGTAGCACATCCCCCCTCCAAGGAAGCAGAGACCAGACTTTCTATACTGGGATTTAATCTCAATAATTAACAAAGGAGACTGCAAACTCTTTCCAATTAATTTGTAAAATTAATTCAAGCTGATGCTTACCCTGATGTTATCGGTCATAACCCAAACTTACATAACAACAAAGATCAATGCATGACAACTTACACGCAGGATCATCACCAGAAGCAAAGCCACCGCCTTTAGGGCAATCCTCTAAAAGGCATCAAAATCTATAGTCGTTAATTTTATTACATAGTTAGATCTTACATGTAGAGTTAAATTTATCTGTTATATTTTTTTAATATTGTACATACGATATTAGTTATATCATTATACACATTGTTGTAATCAACTGTGTAATGTCGTCTTCGTGTGAATCCCCTACCTATTCTCTTTGCTATGGACGTAAAAAAATATGCTCCCCAGTGCAGTTTGTATACAACACTACTATAGTTATTTGTGATCAAGACATATTCCAGTAGTACTGCATAGTTCCAGTGTCGTGAAAATGAGATATGAAATATTTGTTTTAAAAAAAAAGAAAAGGCCTGTGTAGCTCAGTGGAAGTGACGCTTGCGTCCTCCGCGCTAGGCTGCCAGAAGATAGACTGAAGTTTAAGTCAGGTCGTCGACTTCAGGCACTTTTTCTAAGACTTTCTTCAACTAGTTCCGGAGCTCCAGAATGGGAAAACGTTTTCTCTCTTTCGCAGAAACTTGAATGTTTTATTCCATAAAACTCACATTATTTCAGACAGTAAGACATCCTGTTAGCGTTAGGTACCAAGAGAAGGAAGTACGTGTTTGCCAGTCTTTTATCGGTTGGGACTTATAATTAGTAATAGTCATGGGCCAGCTATCTCTGATTGGCTACCAGTAAAGATTGAACTGATCACTCCCTCTAAAAAGCTAAACAGGGTTAAAAGATCATGCCTACTCCCTATATGGGAATAAAAGGCATGAGATGATTATTATTAATAGAGAAAGAATCCTCCTACCGCCTTTATTTCCCAACGGGTGTAGGCGAGGTCCTTTTCCCTGACTTTTTGAAAACTTAGCTACCTCCATCGTCAACAATCACAAAATAGCTGGCCCTCGATTGTGAGTAATATTAAATAGCACCTGGGGAAGACAGCAGCCAACTTCTGCCATTTTTTGGACCCTTATTGTCTGAAATATTATTTTCCAAAATCATTTGAACCATATGGTCGATTTTCTTAAGTTTGGATAGATGCGAGTTACTCTACTCAGCGACAAGAATGTGACTTAGAACGTCTTTCTTCAGACGGCCTACAGCTATGGGTGCAAATTGTTTTTGTAGTACTACACAGACCATGTTATTAGTTGTTTGCTGCTGCGTTTTTTAAATAATGAGTAATAAAATTAGAAATTAGCCAGGCAAGACTAAACCGAGTCTGCTTACACTTGTCCCAATGATGAGACCTAAGTAAAGATCGAAGCTGGTCTAGGTGGCGGCCATATCCATAATGCATTCCACTTCTGCCAAGTGCCTTTGCGATCCAGGAGGCTGACTTACTGGATCTCTGCCTGAGATTCAAAATGTGCCGTAGAAAGCTAAGATAGTAGAACTAACGTCTTCCATTTTACAGATGTCTCATGTTTGTTCACGTGGCCAGCTTCCCTGTTTTGAGGGACGAAAAATCCCCTCCATTCCAGTATGAGACCGACTAACTCACCATTTGATTCAAAACATCTGATATTCCTGAGGTCATAGACGGAATTCTATCTCGTGTCATTCCGAAAGGTTTCTGCTATACAAAATTAGCTACGGAGGCTCCCTTAATGCATTGTATTGCTACAAAAACTTCCTGCAAATTTTTCTGATCTGGGTTATTTTAATGATAGGGAGATACATATTTTACCACTTGTGTGTGGAAAATATGACTTCTGCATTGATTCAATTTGATCACCTTCCTGGATCTGTCTCCTGCTGAATACAAGTAATCTCTGGGTAATGACGCTTCCCGTGATGCGCCGCAGTAAACATGTTCGAAAGCAAAATGTGTTTTGCATTATACAAGTAGACCAGTGAAGATAATGTGCAAACTTTGTTTGCTTATGCCTAGGTAAGAATTAAAACAAGAATATAATTTCTTGTCAAGGAACCCGTGTTGCTCAGTGGAACTGGTGTTTGTACTCTGCAACACTAAACCGCCCAAAGATAGACTTAAGTTCCAGTCTAGTCGCCGGCTAGAGGAACTTTTTCTAACCCTTTTTTTCGACCGGTTCCCGAGTTAGTCGATCTCTGGTCAAATAGTGTGGGTTCTGCGGTAGAACCCACACTATTTCAGACATGAAAAATATTGTGTTAGAGCAAGCTACACGAAATGGCGGCACATGTTGAGTCCTCTCTTCATTGGGACCGCTTAAATTAGTGATAGTCTTGGGCCAGCTATCTCTGATTGACTACCACTGGAGGCTGAACTGCCCACTCAGTCTCCAAAAATTAGATACGGCTAAAATGGACTCGCCTACACCTTATGCGGGAATAAAAGGCGTTAGCTGATTTTTATTTATTTATTTTTATATATATAATTTCTTGTCAAGTATAATATACTCTATAACAAAGTGAAAAATAAAATGAATAAGACCCGAGCAAGAGAATTAAGGAGTAGATATTTCTCATGGCGAACGAGCAAAATTTGTTGCTCGTTCGCATTCAAAACAAATTTGTTCAAAATTTGTTTTGAATGCATTAACGATAAATGACAGTAAAGAGACATAAGAGAGCGAATTAATGGAATATTGAAGCATACAACAAAGTGACGCTGTCTACGTAAGATGGCGCCACCACAGAAAATGGTACATATATACTGTATATATCCGTTTAAAATTAAAAAAATTGTAAATCTCTTCTTTTTTGCTTCTTCCAAAAACTCTTTCATTCAAACTTCTCACCTTTCACTTCTCACCTCTATAGGTTATAGGTTCCACCAAAACAATTCTTTCACCTTCACTTTTTTACATTCTGATTTGCTTTCGTATTTTTTTATTCTTTCATACTTTTATTATTACTACTTTTAGCTCAATGCGATTAGACAATACGAATTATAGAGTGAAATCCACTGAGAATTAAATACTGTATATGTATACATGTGTCTTTGCAGAGAAAATCAACATTGAGTAATTTTTTGTCTCCATATACATATAATTCTTTTCTCATCTAATCGCATTGAGCTAAAAGTAGTAATAATAAAAGTATGAAAGAAAGAATAAAAAAAAATACGAAAGCAAATCAGAATGTAAAAAAGTGAAGGTGAAAGAATTGTTTTGGTGAGCCTGAGAAGTGAGAAGTATTGTATGAAAGAGTTTTTGGAAGAAGCAAAAAAAAAGAAGAGAGAGAGAGAAGGAAGGAAGGAAGGTGAAGTTTGTAAGGCTGCTGCCACGCTATGTACATAGAGGCGAATTGAGAAGGAAGGCGTTGATAACTAATGAATCAATATGCAGGTTGAGAAGAAGGATTGAACAATTGAACAATTGTACAAAACAACCAATTTATTAGGTTGGACGGACTGCACTTAAATAATTCGAAGTCAGGTGTCGAAAGAGAGCGGGATCTTTGTTCACTGAGTCAAGAAAACTAAAGAAATTAGAGCACATGCAGGCAGGTATGAGAAGGCGCTCATGAAGCAAATGACTGTAGGAATGAATTACAAAAATGCAGAATGTGGTCTCTCAGTCAACAATGTCTAACAGGATAGTCAATTCAGGATGCAAAAGGTGATTGAGGGCCTATGGGGATTACCTTGATGAACCTGTGATTTCAGTCAGGATTTCTACATGACTGCAGGTTCTAAAGAGTCCAGCTATTCCTGTCTTGAGTCTTTCTTCTCAATTTTCTACCAATGAGTCTTCCCACCTTAAGGGCAGTCTTCTAGGTTTCCCTTCTGGCATCTCTCGGAAACCAAATTGTTACTCTGTCCATCTGTTGTCTCTCATTCTGGCGAGATATCCTGCCCATCTATTTTTGCTATTGTAGATTGCTTTTATTATATCTTTAAGTCCAGACTTCCTCCTGATTTCTGTGTGTCTTATATGGTCTATTTTATTTATATTGCACATTATTCTTTCTATTGTACATTGAGTTGTTATTAAGCTTTGTTCTTCTTTTAAAGTTGTGTTCCATGTTTCACTGCCATAAGTTAATGCTGGTAGGATGTGGGGACCTGTACCGTCGACAGGGTGTAGCATAAAGGCAGCCTGCCTCACGGCGCGGCCTTAATAAGGGCGCTCATTCAGCCATATTGCAGTAAGCGCCGTCATTACCTACGCTAACAATTCCTGTTAGCGTAGCAAGTGCGGAAAGAAGTTTTTCCAAGCTTAAACTGATTAAAAATAATTTGCGAACAGCAATGACCCAGGAAAGAACGGTTGCTCTAGCAATTATATCGATAGAGGCGGACATAGCTTATAATTTAAATTTAGAACAGCTTATAAACAGTTTTATTGTGCGATATCCCCAAAGAGCAAACATTTAATTAATATTATGTAATCGTTTTGCATTAATGTTTCTTTTGTAATAAAAACAAAATAGCAATTGGAGATTTTTATATATTTTTGTCTTATAATCCATCAGTGGAGATATTTGTTTGCCTCAGGGCGCGATCTAATCTGGCGACGGTCCTGGTGGGGACTATTGAAAAGATGGGCTCTTATTTTTATGTCTATGGTTAGGTTGGTAATTGTTGATTTTATTTTGTTGAAGACCATACAAGCAGCTCTTTTTCTCCTTGCTATTTCATTTGATATATCGTTATTCATTTTTATAGACTGTCCGAGGTAGATATAGTCTTCAACGTTTTCGATGGTGTGGGATTCTAGAGTGATTGTATAATCTTTCCAATATTCGTTTTTCATCCATCTTATTTGTCCGGATGTATTTCCAATCCAATTTTTTTTTTTTTTGGCAGTTTTGGCTTATGTCATTCAGCATTAATTCTAAAAGTTTGGCTTATGTGATTAAGCATTAATTCTAAAATGTCATTCAGCATTAATTCTTTTTATCAGTTGTCGCTTATAATTAGTAATAGTCATGGGCAAGCTATCTCTGATTGGCTACCAATGGAGATTGAACTGAACACTGTCTCTAAAAAGCTAAACAGGGTTAAAAGATCATGCCTACTCCCTATATGGGAATAAAAGGCATGAATAAAAGGGGGGGGGGGGTGAGATATTAATACCACATCTTCGGAGAATAATAGACTTTAATATTCCCCCCATCAATGTTTATTTCACCTTTGATGTCAGTTTATCGAATGATGCCGTCTAGAGTAGGTTTTAAGAGATTAGGTGATAAGACATTGCCCTGACGCAATCCTCTACTTAAGTTAATTTTAATAGGGTGATTGAAAAGTGATATTTTTTGTGCCTTCTTTGTAAATATGTTTTATGAGCTGGATATATGCTATTTCTACTCCTTGGAAAAGAAAACTATCTGGTATCTGGTATTCTCGGCACCATTCTATTAGTTGAGTAATAGTTTGAATGTGGTCTATTGTCGAAAAGCCCCCCTTTTTTTATGAAACCTGCCTGTTCTTTGCAGCTATTTTCATTGATGGAAGTTTGTATTCTGTTTAGACTGACTCTGGAAAATATTTTAATGTATGTGATAACAGACATATGGGTCTATAATCACTGATGTCTTCTTTATTACCTTTTCGTTTTATGCAGAATTATGGTTTTTGATAATTTAAATTCAGTAAGTGCTTTCCTTATTTGTATATACCGACTAAATCTTTCTGTTAGAGCTCTAAAGAGTACTTGCTACCTATCAGATTTTATACCGCCAAATTCTTGGTGATCGGTCAGTGTTAATATGGTGGATAGCCGTTTTTCCTTCTTCAGGTAGGACAGGTGGTATTTCCAAATTTTCAGCTAGTACTGAAGTTGTGACTACTTAGAAATACACTTTTATTAATACAGACCAGTATTTTACAAATAAACATTTATTAAAACCTAATATTGGTATTAGGTTTTAATATTAATATTAAAATTAATACTGGTCTGTATTAATAAAAGTGTATTTCTATCTATAAAAACGACCAAAAATGTATACCTTGAATAGTTGTGACTACTTGTTTAGATGAGTAAAGGTTCTCATAATATGATTTTATTATTTTTTTCATTTCACCCATGTTTGAGTGCTTGGTTCCTCGATTGTCTATGAAGGCTGAGAGTAATGGTTGCTTTACACGTATTTCTTTTTCTACTTTTTTCAGGCTACTGCGGAGCCTAGCTACTTCTGTTAAATTTTCATTCTATATATATATTGCAGTAATCTTTGATATTCTGCCTCAGTTGTTTACAGATAATTTCATTCTAAATGGTTTTTTCCTGTATCTTTCAGTTTTCTTCAATAGTTCAATCGGTCTCGCTGATAGGCGTTTCCTCTTAGGAGGACGTTCATAAGAGGCTCTTTCTTTCCAATTCAATAAATGATTATTAAAATTTGTTAAATCTTCGTCGATGTAGTTTTTTTAATTTGCAGTCAGTTTCTTCCAATTTTTTTCTAAATTCTTCTGAATTTATCCGTTTTGAGAGTTTATTTATTTATTTTATTTTTATATGGTTGGACAGTACTTGTATACGTTCTTCTATGTATTTTGAGGGTGATTCTTATTAGAGGGTGGACTAAATGAATATCATTGTAGGTTTTTCCAATGACCAACATTTTTTATTATTATTTTGCAATTTGTTAGAATGAAATCAATTTCGTTTTTTGTCTCTCCATTTGGAGATTGCCAAGTCTATCTTTTTCTCTTTTTAAAAGCTTTGGACATTGGTTAGTGCAACCACGCCAAAGGTTATAGGTATTAGTGAGACTTGGCTAACAGCAGATAGTATTTTCAGGGAATATAGAGTAGACAGGACAGAGTGTGAGGTGCAGCTGATGATAAAAGATGAAGTGCAGCCAACAAGTTTAGGAGTCGGTCGATGCAATCTGACATTCAGGCCAATAGGACAAAATATAAAATTAGTTGCTGCTTATACGCAGAGGTGCCAGGGATGATATGAAACACATGCATCAGCAAATTGATACAATGAGTGCAAGTCGAGTAATTATTATGGAGAACTTCAATTTCGGAAATATGGACTGGAAAGAGCAAAGATGATATGGCAGATGAAAATGGAATTTATACACTTACTGAGAGATAATTACTTGAAGTAGAATGCGAGGGAGGAAACTCGGCATACGAGAGTAATAGATCTTGTTATATCATGTCCATAATAGAGGTGGTTATAATATCTCAAATTGGGAAAAGTGATCATGTGGTTTTGACCTGAAAGGTAGCAATACATGTGAAAATTCCAGTTAAGAAGGGGTATATATGTGGAACTAAATGCAGGTGATTATGATACGCTTAGGAGGCAGCTTGAAGCAGTACCATGACATAAATATCTGCAAGGGATGAAAGCTCACAGTGCATTGGGACTAGTCAGGGTATCTGGAGGAGTAATATCAAACTATATACCCAATGTCAGGAAGGTAAATCGGGTAGCGGATGAGTAATATCATTATGCATGAGCTGCAAAAAAAAAAAAAATGTGGCTAACCCATGATTAATTATCGAGTCATGAGTTATTCAGGAGAAAGTTGACTAAGTAATAGCACAATAATCAGATAAGAAAGGTGACCAACGTGGTAAGAAAGGAAAAATCAGATTATGAGAAGAAATTAGTCAAACAGATGAACGGAAATTCCAAAGCGTTTTTTTTTTATTATTATATTAAGTAAGTAGGACGAAGAATGACTATGAAAGGATCATTTTATAGGTGCAGATGGAAGCCACATCATGGCAGATGTTTATGCCATGATGTGACTGATGTGGGAACAGAGGTTGATGAATTGGAGGTATTTAGGATATTGCAGAATCCGAATGCAAATGCAGCTGTGAGATTGGGAGGGATATTGGCTCGCTTTTTAAGAGAATGTGTAGGAGAACTGGCGATAGCTTTAACTAGCATGTTTAATTTAAGTTTCAGCTCTGACAAAGTCTGAAGAGAACAGAAGGAATGTTAATAATTCATTTGCGTAAAGGATGATTTACAAGGAGTAAAAGACATAAAGGAGGAATTCATATGGAGAGAAGGTGCAAGGAATAAGAAAAGTCTCATTGACTGTTATTGTTGAGAGTGATGTTTTCCCACTGGTTCAGAACACAAGAGGATTTGAAATAGGAAGTGATCACCATTTAGTGTTCAGCAGGATAAAATTGAACTTCATATTGAAAAGAAGGGTGTGTAAGAAAGTTCTGAAAAACGAATCAAAGTGGAACAGCTATCAGATATGACTGTAGACTCAAATACAAAATATTATCCAAGAAAAACTGAAAGAGCTTGAAAACAAGACCCAAACTTTGCAGATTCGTTGGCAACTCTAAATAAAACGGACTCATCCAGAGAGGCATGTGGTAAGGTAATCTGCAAGAAAACAGAAAAATCAGTACTCTATGGTGAACTTAGGAAGTTAAAGAGGCAGTCAAGAAAAAAAACAAAGCATATCGAAATTTCCTGGCAAGTAAGTCACCTTGTGCTCTTAGAGAATACAGAGCACAAATGTAAGCAAGCTAAACATTGTGTAAAACTAGCTAAACAAAAATCATGGGAAGACTTTGGAAAGAACATAGAAAATAAATATCAGGAAGGCATCAAAATATTCAGGGGCTACTGTAAAAGCTCAGAAATGGAGGAAAGAGTACTGTAAAAGGAATTAGAGGAAATTAAAAGGATATAAATGGGACATGAAAACTGAGCATAAGTTATTCTTGATGTATGGAGTAATTACTTTGAAAGATTGCTAAATGAAATTAGCAGTGACAGAATGGTGATAGAAATACTCAACAGGAATGCCATCTGCAATATGTATCTGTACTTGAAGTGGAAAACGTTGTCACAAACCTGAAATGTGCAAAATCCATCCTGAGTAGATGATATTCAACCAGAAATGTTAAAATATGGAGGTAAGCAGATATGGTGTTACTTTAAATCGTTTTATGAGTACCCTGTTAGAGGAGGGCCAGCTGGGAAAGGGAGAAGAAGAGAGCGTGACGTGTTCGTTGCTCCTGGGTACTACTAACAAATCTTGTGTGGGCGAGGCGAGAAAGTGGTGGGATGAGAGAGGTATGTCTTCCTTGCCCTTGTGTTTCCCTGGTCGTATGTAGGAGGAGGAATGAGTTTTGTATCCCTTAGTTTCGGGGGAGGGAAATTCTCTGGTGGGTGCATCTATTTTTGTGGGGTGGTGGTGTAGAATTCTATATGTATGATATTTTTATGTGATATTTGGTTATCAGTTGTGCTAGTGCTGTTTCTTTATGTTGTGGTTTGAGTGTGTGTTATTCTATTTTTTTTTTTTTTTTTGGAGGGGATAAGATAGTTAATTTTGTTCGTACTTTTTTTTAAAATTATTTTAATACTCAGTTAGATTGCATTGATGATTTGGATAAATAAATATCATTCTTGGGTTTTGCATTTCTTGCAGAATATGGTTTAGTTATTTCAGATTCTAGTTGATTTCTTGATGATTTAAAGAATTTTCTACGTGTAGAATTGAATATAGATAAGACTGTAATTGAATTGTAAGTTTTATTTATAATAATGATGATCAGATGCACTGATGTGCAATTTCTTGAGGATTTAATGATGCTTATCGCCGGAATTAAACAAGAAATGAGATAGTGAAAAATACAGATCAAGTTCAAATCACCTAAAGGAAAAAAGAAACACCAAAATAGATACTACAGGAAACACAAAATCATCAAATAGATATTTTTTTACTCCATCTTCACTCGGAAGGCGAAGAGAAGTTACGTTTCGGGAAAGAAAACCGTTAACCTGTTCATAGAAGCAATACATCTAGAATAAACCACCCGACACAACTACAGAATTGTCAAGCAAGTAGAAGAAAAAAAATTTTTTCAAATCTACTTTCAAAACGAAAATCAACAACAATACATTTTTTAAAAAAAAAATAAAACCACGACCACCAAAAGCAACAAATTCTCTTTCATGCAGGGAATTAAATCCGACTAGTCTTACCAACTACGAAAAATCTGACAGTCAAACAGAGCAAACGGAAATATTAAAACTGTCTCTCAAAACGAAAACCAAGAAACAATGGTTGTGTAAAAGAAAAACACACCAAAACTATCGAGAAACAGAAATATGATCGCGCAAGACTTTGATAAAATGATTCTAGTCCCCCCCCCGCCCCATAGAAAAGTAGAGAAACAATACCCATATTTAATTTATTTCAACTCTATTGTAGAGAATCGCATATTTTCTACATGAAGCAAATCTCTTCATGCTCCCGTTCCTCACCCAGAATTATATTTTGAACATGAGGCACATTATTCAAGATGATACGAAATGCATATCAGAATTTTATTTTGTTTTTATTTACTATCGTACCTCGCCTCTATAGCTTTTGGCTGCCAACCCCAAAAGTAAGTGGTTGTACGATGCTATGATGATACATACATCGTAGAGCATCGCATATTTTTTGCATGAAGCAAATCTCGTACATTCAGAAGTTACAGAAGATGATAGTGGGTGGTCAAAACTACGGGAAAGGATTGGGGAAAGATGGGCGATCTGCCACCTCGAAGTAAGGGAAAATGAACTGGCTGGCGTTTATTTATTTATAATTATATTTTTTTATATGCGACTCTCGCCACAAAAAGATTGTAAACCAAAGTACGTCAGTGCCATATGAGCCACTCTTTTATAAATAAATAAATCCGCTGACGCCTTTCCTCAAAAGAATTAGGCCATTTACCACTAACTTACTTTTGAATGCAAGTGGGCAACTAACCTCCACCCTTAGCCCATCACAGAAAAGATGGCTCAAGACTATTGAAATTGGTTGATAGGTGGAAAAGGGGCGATATGATTGAGACATTCAAATTACTGAAGGGTTTCTATAAGATTAATTCAGAGGATATTTTTCTTCGGAACAGGTCTGGTGATGGGAGGACTATGGGACATCCATGGAAACTGGGCAAGAGTGTGGTTAGCAAAGGTGTTAGAACTAGGTTTTTTACTTAGAGAGTGGTTAATGAGTGGAATAAGTTGCCAGAGTCTGTTGTAAATACCATGACTGTAAATGAGTCCAAGGCAAAGTATGATAGAATAGTATACTGTGTGGAAACCGGATAGTTGTTCTTGACATGATGTTTAGGGCCTCCCTCGATGAGTCTAGGGACTCCTTGTAGTTGCCCGTAATAATAATAATAATTGCACTTGGAGAGAAGAGTACGATACTTAAATGATGCCTATATATGCAAAAGGCTACAAATGCAAAAACCATTTCCACAGGCCTCTTGAGGTCATTTGTTTATATTAGTTTCTAGGATAAGGTTTCTGAACTAATCATGGACTTTCTCAAGCCACTTCAGATTTCCAATAAGTGGGCCAATGCCCACTTATTGAAGTCTTTGGAACTCAAAAATTTTCGAGTTCAGCTTAACGGTTGTATATATGGTTTTAGTATTCTCTCTCTTCAGTAAAGAATTGAGTTTCATTCACATTTCTTATGAGTAAAGCGAGAAATCCTAGTGCAATATTTTATATGTATAATTTTAGAAAAGTTATCCGAAAGAAATCCAAGTTATAAACTTGGACTTCTTTGGAATCAAATGATAAAACCTGCTGAAAGTTTTTTTAGGGGGGGGGGGAGATACTCGAACCTCAAGAATTTTAAATAAAATAAAATAAAAATAAATCTTCAGTGGGTAAGCATTAACAGTGTGCATATATACAATTACATAAAATGTTATTATTTGAATAAAGCAATGACATATCGAGAAATCATAAGTATACAGTATTCCATTATGGAGCATTCATTGGAGGAAGAAAATAATTAAGATTTTTTTTCCCAACAAATTTGCAATACATCAAGTGAATTTTTAGTATTTGTGGAAGAATTCAGGCAGTTGATGTTTAGCGTTAAAGATGTGATCAGGCATAAAATGACTCTCTCTCTCTCTCTCTCTCTCTCTCTCTCTCTAAGCCTAAGGACTGCTTACGTGGTTATTTCGGAAATGCTGCCAAAACCTTTCAAGCTCTAGCGAGTACATACTAAATTTTGCTCTTGGTAGAAAGTATGATTACCTTAGACAAGGATTTATGCAATTTTTATAGCCATATAAATTCACAAGCAAGCAATGCCGAAACATAGAATAAATGACCAGTTATTTTCTCAATCTCTCTCTCTCACACACACACACATACAGCCAGTATTATCAACATCTCATATGGAAGCTTGGGTTTTTCATCTAGTGTAACGTGTTTGTATGTTAGGAGAGAGGAAACAAACCAGAGAATGCAAAATACACGAAGTTAACAGAAAGCGTATATGAATAATGTCTAGCCACCTATTCTGTTGGATTTGGCATCGAATGCCAGCATAATATGGTGAGGCAGTAAGCGTAAGCTATTACGATATATTCTTATTACATGAACACTCGAGCCTCCGTAGCTCAGTCAGTATAGTGTGTGTGTGTGAGAGAGAGAGATGTTGAGAAAATAACTGGTCGGAAAGATCTGGTTTCGATTCCCGTGAGTGACGTGAGGAACCTTTATCTGATCTCTTTCGACTAAAGGTGAGTTAGCCGGTCTCATACGGAGGTAGGGGGATTTTTTCACCCGGAAACTCGGGTTTTTCGTCCCCCAGAACAGGCAAACCGGCCCCGTAAACACACATGGATTACAGTCATGAATATGTCCCAGCCATATGCCGGTCCCGAGCCCGGATAAAATAGGGGGATTGGGGAAAGCAGTGGTGAACTACCTTGTAAAAATCTCACCAGGAATACTTTGTGGGCAATGCCTACAAAGTCACCTACGGTCGGAAACGACTGAAAGGGGAAATCGGTCACTCATGAAAACTCCAAGGACTCAGAGCTGGAAACACTCAAGCCGTCGTCAATACTATGATATCTTGCATCAACATACACACAAACATCATATAGCCAATTTACCTGTATTCGGGGATAAAAAAATCCGAGTTTTTCGAGGGTGGGGGGACTACTACCTCCGTATCACATTGGCTAACTTACCTTCGGATAAAAAAGTCTATATAAAGATTCCTCTCGTGACGTCAAGAATCGAACATTCCAGTCGAAGTACGCAATGTCCTGTCATTCTTGTGTTTCTGGAATGCTTCTAAATTGTTAAATCTCCGCTTTTTCTACTTTTTCTGTAGAAAGCAATAGCTTAAAATCTACGGCTATCATGTTATATTCTAGTCATCTTCCGAGAAATCCAAGTTTTAATCTTTCTGAATGATACTGCTACACAGCGATAAATAATTCTTCACAAATGTCAGCAATGTATTGCACGACAACAGACATGCAGTTCAATGCACAGATGTTTTAAATGACGAGAATCAGGTCAAATGCTGTATAAATGTTTATGTGAGCTATTACTAGGTACAATTTTTTTATGTAATTTTCTACACTACACTCGAAGTCCTCTGTAATAAGGTCAAGAACTATTTTTTTATGTATCGCCCACCCACGAAAGGTTATAAACCTATAATATATTAAAAGAACTAATATTTTTGTTGTTGTTTTGTGTTTAATGTCTCTTACTTACGAGTTATAAACTTATAGTACATTAGTGATGTGGGCAGGCTAAAGATTTTTTTAATATTTTCACATAATCGGAATCCCTTGCTCTAGAAACCAAATATTGAACTTTTTCATGCCCTTTTCAGACCTGCAACGACAGACCGGCTGTTCACCAGGCGATTAAAGTCATCTACAATTTAAAGACAATCACTAACATTCACGCCCACGGCAGGATTCGAAGCTGCAGTCTGTTGGTTGGAAACCAGCAGGCTGCAGCGTCGTTCTTTATTGGAGACCTGAATGGCTGGAAAAGTTCAATGTTTGGTCCGTAGAGCAGGGTTAATCCAACTCACTTTTTATGGGTGGGAGTCACATAAACAAATTTATAGGAATGAAATGCCCTTTGAAATTCGAACCATAGCAGCAACACCACACCACCACTAATTATTAAAAATGTGGTAGCTTCTAAATTGTGATTAACCTCCTGAGGAAGCTCAGTTCTCGAATTACTGTGTTACGTTGTCTTTCAAAACATTGTTTTCATTAATTTTTATTGATTTTTATTATTATTGCAGTCAGAAAATGTTTACAAAATCATAAACTGTGCGAATACGTTTTCAAAGAGAATAAAAGACCCTCTTTTAAAGTCCTAACTAGAAGGATTGTACGGTCTCCACTCTTCACTGTTGGGGAAGTTGAATATGCTATTTTCCGAACGTAGTAGAAGCGAAAAGAATAGAAGGCGACTGCCATTATCTCATGTTCTTAATCCTAATAATTTATACATATAATTGCATGTTTTATTATCATTTTTCTTACTGTGGAATTAAAAAAACTGTTTCTTCTCACAGAAAAGTTCTACTTACTAGCTCTACATCTAACTTAGGAATCAGCTGGGAATGAAAAATTGGAAAATATTTCTGTAGCCAATGACTACAATGAAATCTGTTTTCGATTGATCTAAATGTTAGTGCAATTACCAAGAGGCTATAGTTATATTTCCAATAACTATAATAATATAAAAATAACAATTTTGGTAGTGAAAAAAATCAACGATCAGTACATAAATGCTAACTGACAAGTGAGTTTTCAAATGCCACATCAAAATGGATTTGCGAAACACAGAACTAAAATAATTACACTATTTACAAATTGTGTTAGGATCAAATGATTCAAATCATTACGTTACCCGTGAAAAACATTGAAGTCTGCCATTTTTTTGGCCCTGTTTTGACATATTGGAATTTGCAATATTACCAAAAGCACTGATTTTCCTAAATGTTACTATAATAGCAAGTGTTTTGACTAGCACTAATATCACTTTCATTAAATTACAATATTTTTCGTGTAGTATTTCTCTCAATACTGCTAATGCTTTTACAGAATGCAATAGTCTTATCGTTCATTACATATGCTATTAGTACTCGTATACGACTGCCTGTTTGATACCGAATAGTAGTCAGGAACTGACCCAGCATTCCTTCTAAGAGAAAAATTGTAAACAACATTCTTATTCCTACAGAAAAGGCCGTCGTGCATTGTGTACTCAGCTGACTGTCCTTGCCTGAGGCATTCATGTGAAGTAATCTGGGTAGCCAGATGTTGAGAACATTTCCTGTGAATGTCGTCGCACCCTATATAAATTCCATATCAGATCTATTTTTCTTAATAAAGCTTTGTGGATGCTAATATATAGTCATTTAGAATTCATTAACCAACAATTCGTAAGACTTTTTTTTGTCAGTTCTGTGCTGATTAATTTAATACAATGGCAATTCCCAACCAGACTTTTTTTGTTGTTATTATCCAATGGCCCAAATTCTCACGTGTGAAATCAATTGATCTGATCAAATTTTCATGTGATGCTGATGTACCAGACAAGCAATCAGAAACAATGAGTATGCATGGAAAACGTGTCTTGGCAAAAATTTTAATAATTTATATGCGGTGGAATTCTAAACAATCGCATGTTAGTTAATGATTAGTAACGTCTGCAGGACGGGTTCCTATGCTAACTCACCAATGCGAGAAGAAACCTGGGTGAAAACGGAGAGAGAGAGAGAGGTTTTTGTCATTGTACTTCATGCAGCTTATTCAAAATTTATTGGCGTAATAGGCTAGATTGGTAGAAGAGGATACAAGCAGAAACAACACTAAGTGTATGCTATTTTTCCATATGACAAAAAGGGAAAAAAAGAATGGTGTGGAAGATAATAAAATAATAATCTGCAAAAGTAGACATTCAAGAAAAGAATAGGTGGAACAATTTTGACTTAACAGGACAAAAGGTATAGTATTGTTGTTATTATCTCTGTGGGTACAGAGAACGTATCAGAACATTCACTCAATACCCACCAAGAGAAAAATCTTTATGAGAGACATAATAATCATGGAATAGAGACTGGAAGGAGAAAATAACTTATGAGGAAAGAAAAATTATTTCTACGCATTGGAACGATAACTCTCTTCGACAGCATATAAAAGAGGACACTCTGCGATGAAGAATGTTTAAATCCAATAATGCATCAGATGTGGCTGTAAATAAGGTCATTTGATGGTCATTCTCTCAAAACCTCCATTTGGAGAAAACAATCATGCTGTAATGACAGAGGTGTCCATATAGAGATGGACTCATGCAGGAGGGAAAATCAACAGAAAAAACTCCAAAGGGAAAGCGTGAATAGCGTGTGGGAAATAGTCAAAAGATATTTGAAAAGGGCATGTTATACTTATTACGCAGAATTTTATCGTGTCGGTGAAACTACAACAAGGAAATTGAAGAGGCTGACAATGTAGTTGTGCCTACGAGCACTTGGAAATTCAGCGAATGAATTACAAGGTAGTAAACACAAACCAAAAGTAAGTGTTATGTGATTGATCCTTCAGTTTTACTCTTTTCGCTTATTCATCCGTTACTATGAAATTTATATTTGGTATTATTCTTCGCAATGGATTGCTTTTTTCATTTTTTAATATAGAATACATTGTGAGACAGATTTGTTTGATATATAACGTGCAAGAAGCGTCAGAATAATAAAAACCTTGAATATATAGTCATGTTATTTTTCACTTTTGAACTCAACTATGCAGACGGAAGTTAGTTCTAATGTTCGCCCTACAAATTCCATAATAATTAAGGGAAGGAACTCGCATAAATGTCCTTCGTTAAGTTAATTACACTTGAATGTGAAAATAGGAATTTTAACTTTCCAAACGTTATGTTCTATTCTGAATTTTCGATTGTAGTAACGACAATATTTTTTTAAAGTTTCACGATGAAACAGCTAAAAAAAAAAAATTTATAGAGCAGTGTGCCAAATAGTTGGCTCCAAATTAATAGCAAATTTTGGAGTAAAACGTTTTGGCAACGAGTTGACCTGGGTTAACTACAAGTCAGTTAAAATAAAATGCTGACATTTTATCTATCCTACTTCTGGCAGATTGAATGGATGACGTGAGTAGACTGAACGGCTACCACATCACTCACCCGGACTTAGCTTACGTGAAGGATGGGGGAAAAAGCGGGTTATCGGGTCACGTGAGCAGATGCACCTTGCCAATTAGCCGTATGAGATTGAACATCGGATATGTAATATTTTAACAGTAAGTTATCCGTTATTCAACGACTACTACAAATTCTTAAGTGCATATTTCATAATATGCGCTTTAGAATATTAGAATACTTAAATTGCTGACTAACTTTCTAGAACAATCTTAGCCAAAAGTCAAAAATAAAGAGCGCATTTCAAAAGTTTTCGTTGCTTCGACTGACACTAACGAGAAGTGAAGAAAGGATGAAATAAAACTCATCATTCAGACTAATTTCCCTGTGTAGATGTGGAGTCGTCAATTTTCGATGACAGAATTGTCATTTCGATTTTCATAACATGAAAAGTGCTAAACATTGATTTCCCGAACACAATATCTCCCACAATTCCGATTCAATCCGACCATAAATTTCCAAGAATGCAATCATTAATAACTAGTTAAATATACGAGGGGTGTTTGAAAAGTTTGGTAAATTTCCAATAGACGGCGACACAGTTCATTCATTCATACTAGTGTCGGCACGTATCATCTTTTTCATGACCCCCCCCCATAGCAAAATTTTAGCCACGTGTGATGCATAGTTCTCGTTTGGCAAACATTTAAAATGACCGTGCTCGCATTTTTCATAAAAATGGAGAAAAACGTGTTTCGTGCAGTGATAAAACACTTTTATTTGAAGAAGTGGACGGCCACACAGATCAAAGCCGAGTTAAATGCAGTTCATGGGGGACTCTGTACCAGCATTAGACCATTTATTTTTGGATAAATGAGAGTTTAAACGTGGTCGTAAATCCATCGAAGATGAAGCGCTCTCCGGACGCCCGACTGAGGTCACTACGAAGGAAATGATTGACAAAATCTATGGTATCGTTATGGAAGAACGCCGAGTGAAAGTGCGTGAGATTGCTGAGATTGTAGGCATCTCAACTGAACGGGTGTATAATATCCTGCACGAAAAATTGCGCATGAAAAAAGCTGTGTGCGCGATGGATGCTGCGATCGTTGACTGTGGATCAAAAACACAAGCGAAAAGACATTTCAAAGCAGTGTTTGGCAATGTTTAATCGCAATTCGCAAGATATTTTGCGTTGATTCGTAACTGTAGACGAAACTTGGATCCACCACTACACACCTGAGTCCAAGTAGCAGTCAAAACAGTGGACAATGCCCAGTGAAAAAGCACCGAAAAAAGCGAAGCCTGTTTTGTCAGATGGAAAGTTGATGGCCAATGTTTTTCTAGGATTCCCAAGGAATTATCAATGATTGACTATTGGGAAAAGGGTAAGACAATAACAGCAGTCCATTATGCATCATTGTTGAACCGTTTAAAATAAGAACTGAAGAAAAAACGGCCAAGATTGGCGCACAAAAAGGTGCTCTTTCATCAAGACAACGCACCGTTCCACACATCAGATGTCGCAATGGCAAAATTGCACGAATTGAGGTTCGAATTCGTTCCACATCCACTGTATTCTTCGGACTTGGCTCCATGTGACATCTTTTGTTCCCATACTTAAACATTTGGCTCAGTGGGGAAAAAAGTTTCTTCGAACGAGGATGTCATTAAGGCTGTCAATGACTATTTTGCACAATTTGACAAATCCTACTTTTTAGATGGGATGAAAAAATTGGAAACTCACTGGACCAAATGTGTAGACCTCGATGGAGACAATGTTGAGAAATAAAGATGATTTTTTTCCAAAAAAAATAATGTGTTTAACTTTTTTTTTTTTTTTTTTACCAAACTTTTCAAATAACCCTTGTATAACTGCAGTAGATTTTAGTTGACTCTGCCTGATTCTCTGAAAAAAAATAAAATTTTTATTCAGTACGGATTTCTTCCTTCATAAATAATAATGAATTTGTGGATGATGCTCACTGCTTGTTTATTTTTTCGCTTCGACGTTATCGTTGCAGCCCTGTGACAGATGAGATACATGAGATACGAAAAGGTCAGTCATTTTCAATCATTAGGGAAGAGATAGGAAGACGATGCATGACAACATTAATAAGTACTCACGCAAAAATCTTCTTATCAATTGCGCAACAAACAACGATTACGTAAATCGGAAGTAAATTTTATTTTTTCGGGGGTGGCGATATAACAATCCCACCCACAAAGGTTGGAAACTATAGCGCATTAGTTAGTACCCTGAGTGCTTTTAGAAGAGAATATACACAAAGAAACGTCAATTAGGACCAACATAGCCATAATGCCATTTCAGGCCTCTAGTGAGCAAAGTGGTATGCAGTGGTCGCACACAGATCAATAAAAAAAGGAGGTCCTACATCTTATTAAGGTGGGCACCATGGCTGTTTATTCCTCACATTATGGTGGCTATAACTTCTTTTCAAGTAGTGCATAGGTGATTCAAACATCGAATCACAGAGAGGGCAGTGAGATTTTTAATCTTTTTGCAAAATTATGCTTAGGAACATCAATGGATTTATAAATGCAGTAAATCAGGAATTATTACCAGCAATGCAAATTTATACGTATTAGTGATTTAAGAATTTAAGAATACAAAACAGAGCTCTTGAATATGAAAGTGTTTCACTGAATTTAGTTTTTAAGCTAAATGAAACAATTTTTCATTTATGTTTATATTTCTTCATGACACCATTACAAATGGATAAAATTCGTATTAGCAAATGTGATATTTTGAATTAGCAAAAAAAAAAGCTATTATTGGATTATACGCAAATTATCAGAATATATTTACTTGATATTCGAATAGTACTAATACAAATAATTTTTTTAAAAATATTTTTTCCTTCCTATGAACAAAATATGTCTTGGTTTTTCACCCTCGGAATATGGACATCCTGCCCTAGGGGTACACACCGTGTAGGAAGGGGAGAAAGAAGCAAGGTGTCCAGCAAAATTATTGAAGCTGTCACAAATAATGTACGGTACAGCTTTATCATTCATTCATCCACTTATTCGTAAAACCCGTTTTAAAATAAACAGGTATTTAAGATGAATCTTTCGTTTGCGAGAATATTCAATTGGGAATCAAAAGTTCAATTTCAAAAACTGTGAATGTATAAAGTAATAGTATCAAATTTTGATTTGTAAACATATTGCTTTAAGCATTTTTATAAATTAAATTAGTGCAGTCAAATCAAACCACTGACACCCAGACAGAAGATATTCAAGTTTAAGACACTAATAGAGTAAAGATGCATTTTAATTTACTTAAAATTAAGTAAAAAATTGAATTTAGTTATGTAAATAACTCGAACATAAGAGAGAGAGAAATACTGCTATTGAAATTTTGCATTCGAGAATAATGCAGTAATATTATATGTACAGTTTGATATAATATTCCTAAAGTGTATTAATTAATACATTGCGGATTTGTAAAAATTGCTTAATGAAAATAAAAGGCGATCAACTGTTTCGAAGATAGGCAGATGTAGCCTACATAAAGTTTAGAAACAGCTACTTTAGCACGAGGTGCCTAAAGTTATATTCAAATACAACTTGAATATAACCTGCAGTAAATGAATATATGAGCTTCACTGTGTATGGTGGCAAATCAAACTATCCAATCTGAAAAACTGAATTCGAGAATAACAGATGAAACTTGATACTAATCTTAATTATATTAATAATTTACAAAAGGTATTATTCTTCCTTAGCTTTGCCACTGATAACATATAGACATGAGATTCCAATAAGGCGATCTATTCAGATAGTAAATAATGCTTGAAAATGTAGCTGAAAGTTTCTTCTTTTTTTTTTCTTTTTTTTTTTCTTTTTTTTAATGCCAACAATGTTTATTCACTTGACTGGAGAGGTTTTAAAATTTTTGGATGAGTCTTGCATTTCCAAAAATTGTACAGCACCGGTCTACACAAAAGTTTGGGACAAATGTCCCGTTTGCTTTCTCTTTCATATCTTATGCTCTATGTGTGGTTTTCGCTTTATATTTGATCGTTTCACAGGATATCAATGACTTGGATAATCTCGTGTTCTGTGATCATTTTTTTTTAAATGTTGTTATAACCACAAGGACAAAGAATACTACACATGAATCAAAATGTTTCATGCATTATATATATCTGAAATACGACAATAACAGATATAGAAATGTTTTGTCACTGAAGGAAGGAAAATAACAAAACAAAAGTGAACTGGTTTTCTTCAGGATGGCTCAAAGATTCGCCCAGTTGGTCTATTGGATTGCAATACAATGTAACCCCTTATCTGCTCGATCTCCACCTAGATCTTTTCAACCAAAACACACCGTCGTTACTTACAAGCTTGGGAGGGCAGATTTAATTTTTGAAATCTAAATGTTTTCAATATTGGATTTTACATATTCATTGATAAAAAGCAAAAACTTGAAGTACAAGAAGACTTCGATTGTCGTAAATTATGAGGTTGCTTTTTTCTTATGGATAATTAAACTTGATTTAAAATCATTGGGAAATGTAATTCGATACATACACACACACACACAAAAAAAAAAAAAAACTATGCATTCCATAAGTAGGACGAATTTAAGTTACTAGTATCGGTATTTAGAAATACAATGCTAATGTATTACAATAATGCCTGCTGAAACATGTTTTAAATCCCAAAGTGTGTTTCTCTTTTAACCAAAGGGTTAGGGTAGCAATACTACTTTACTAGGGAATTCTTATAGGACAAGATGGTTTTGTATATAAAAGGATTTTTATGCAAAAACACCTTATATACCGAATTTACTGGTAAACAAAATTCACTAAAAAATACTTGAGTTAATAGAGAAAGTTTCGTATTTTTTTAATTTGGAAATAATTTTAGTATATTACTGAATATTGTCACCTCAAAGGGTTTTGTAAAAGAACAAAGGAATATAAGTGTAAGATAAATTGTGTCTAAAGAAATCTCTTAGTCACCAGTAATTCTAGACGGATTAAGGTATTAACTAATGACCTGGGACAACTTCAAATCTCGAAGGTCAACAGTGCGCGGGGATTTCCCGCCAGAACGCAACGACCAAGAAGGGTGATGGGTGCAGAACACCGAAGTACCCAGGGGCCGATGATGTAAGCAAACCCAAGGTCATCGGAGCCAGATAAATAGAGGGTTGCGATGCCGAGAAAGGAGTTTAGTGCGGCGATTCAGTTTGGGTTCCTGACAAAGCAGTTCGTGGAGTTCGAGTTCGTCCAGTCCCATTCCCTGGTCAGCAAGAAGTTAATGAGGTCCCGAAGTCGAGAAGTACGATGATACAATGTACGTTACGGCAGCAGAGCTTTGATAACATCGTGGGAGATGATTTGTAATCGCCATCGGAGACCTGTATTCCAGATAGTAAATGCCGAGAGACCGACGCGACTAAGATAAGCTGATTTAGAAGAAACTAGATGCCAAGTTTCCATGCCATCAAGTTCCTGATGTCCGCTGATAATAAAGGATCTCGCAAGCTCCAGAAGAGTTACCCGATTTCAATGCTAAAGTCGAACGATAACAGAAGGAGATGATTTCAAGGATCATTCAGAGAAGTACAGACTTCTGTTCAAGTAAAATCTTTTCATTATTAGAAAGAAAAAGATTGTGACAGTGGTTTAATTAAGGGACTCGCTTTATAGTGAAACTTGAGGACTTTAGGCCTTATGCTGATATTTGAAATATTTGGTTATATATGAGAGAAGGTTTGGCTAAAATTTAAGGTGAAACATCGTGTATTTAATGTTGCAGATCTTGCCTAAATCTGCAGAATAATATGTAAGATTGATCTGAGTATATCTAAGTTTAACAAGAAAGGATTATAGACACGTGGTCTTACTAGAATTGATTATAATGAGGAACAAAAATGTAAACATAGTAAAACACCAGTAGTAATTTGAAACATAGAAGCTAATTTACTTAGTACTTAAAATTGACCCATTGTGCATTTCATTGATGTTAAATAAACTGTTTTCTTGTTTAAATACTTGCCTGATTTCTATTTTCAATGCACTACTCATTAAACTCGAATCTGTGTATGCCTTAAAGTAGATATTGTCACGACTGCATAACAGAAAATTTAAGTTTCTAGATTTACTTAGAATTAAGAGAGAAAAGTTCCGCGTGGTTTACTGTGTGTTATTCTTCGGAGGCAGATTCAACTCCCACCCACGAAATTGGTGGCGCAGCTAGAAACTAAATAAATTTTCCAATTTCAGTTGAGAATAAACACCAGTAGGTCAGACAAAGCTCTAGCCTGAGGCGATTACTTTGTTCTGTAAGTTTTGCACACATGAGCTTTATTAATTGGAGCCACAAGACAAAAGTATAATTAAAGTTAAGAAGAACAGTTTAAATGAAATAAAGTAGGATTTACTAAGGTACAGCTGACAAGGATTATAAGATTTATATTGACATAGCAAGTTTTTACAATGGTTTTAAATTGACATTAATTTAACATGATTTGATATGAACAAGGTATAATGAGAAGATTTATAACAAAAGAACCCTATTTTTACAGTTTCCCATTGCCTTCCTTGTCCAATAGCATTCTATGTCTGTTCATATGTGGTCATGGGGCTGGTTTGTCTGTTCTGATGGGCGAAAAACCCGACCTTTCCGCGAGGAAAAAACTTACTTCCGTATGAGACCGGCTAACTTGCCTTTGATCCAAAAGCCCTGATAAAGGTTCTTTGCTTCATAGATGGAATTCGAACTAGAGTCTTGCCAACCAAAGGGCTCCATCGATCCAACTGAACTACGGAGGCTAAAATTCCATGGATATTTAAGTTTGGGTTCATGGTCTGAAGAGGTAATAGGCTGTTTGAAGACCATCGGTTTTTTTTTGTTTGTTTGTTTTTAGAGAGAGAGAGAGTTGGATAGATAGAAAGAAAGATAATTATGTGACAGAAAGGTTACTTACGAAAGTTATACACCGAAGAGCCAAAACATTATGAGTGCATCTTCATGCAAATCGAAGCAACTACAGAGAAACGACTCCACGTGTGCAGGTCATGAAACAGTATAAATAACACCTGATACTACGGCTCTGTTAATCAGGGTTATTCTTGTTCTTCAGATGGGGAAAGAGCAGACTTAGCGAGTTTGACAAAGGCCAAATTGCGATGGCCAGAGCATTTCCGAGACGGCAAGGCTTGTGGTGGTGCTCACAGTCAGTTATGGTGAATACCTACAAAAAGGGGTCCCCAGGAGGGGAAAACCATAAACTGAAAGCAAGGTGTTGGCTCATCGATTCTCGAGGTGAGTGAAGGTTATCTCGGAGATGGTATGAGCCAACAGAAGGGTCACTGGTGGCGCAACTGGCCGGTAATTTGAATGCTGGTGACGGGTGTAATGTGTCACAACATACAGTACATGGAACTTTGCCGGTGTAGTTGCAAGTCGCTCCGAGTACCCATGTTAACGTCATTTTACCATCGAAAGCCCTCAAACGAGCACGCGAGCATCAAAACTGAACTTTGCATGAGTGAAGAAGGTCATCTGGTCCGATGAATCTCGTTTCTTGTTACACCATGTGGACGGCCGGATACGTGTGCGTCGTTTACTGGGGAAGTGTTGGCACTAGGATGCACTGTGGGACGAAAACAAACCAGTGAAGGCAGAGTATGGGAGCAATGCATTGCTCCCATACTCTGCCTTCACATACTCTGCTGGGAGCATGCATTGACTCCCAGCAGAGTCAATGCATGCTCTGCTGGGAACCCTGGGTCCGGTCATTCATGTGCATGAAACTATGGAGTCTACCACCTACCTGAACATCATTGCAGACCAGAAACATCCGTTCATGGCAACGGTGTTCCCCTCTGGTTGTAGCTTCTTTCATCAGGATAATACGCCATGCCACACCTCTTAGATTGTGCGAGAATGGTTCGCGGAACGTGAGGAAGACTTTCAGGTACTGCTGTGGCGTCCAAATTCGCCCAGACATCAGTTCAATCAAGCATCTGTGGTTTGTATTAGAACAGCACATCCGCTGTTCTGCGATGGTTCAACCACATAACTTAAAAGAGTTATTGCTGGTTACGTGTTGGTACTAGATACCGCAAGAAACCTTTAGAAATCTTGTTGCGTCAATGCCTCGCTGGATAAGAGCTGTTTTGGCTGCACGTGGAGGACCAACATCATATTAGGTAGGTGGTCATAATGTTTTGACTCTTCAGTGTTGTAACGGCAGGAAAAGGATGTTTTAACAGTCTTTGTTATTAGAAGGCTTAAAATATTTTGAAAATCGTTTGATACAGGATTTTTAAAATGTATTATAGAATCAATAATCCCTAGTCTGTCTCTAAATTATGTTCAGGGAGAACGATGGCAGCCGAGACGGTATGACTGATACATATTTAGATATTTTAGAGACCCCGCATCTCGAGTCGGTTATACAGTAATTATGTTACAATTTAAACAAAACTGTTGTCATACTGTTCTTGAAGCTGTTATTAAATGTGATATTTTAGAAGTCAAGAATCGCGTAAGGGGATGAATGGTTATATAATAATATACATCATTAGTAAATAAGTAATCATCAGTATTTCAGTTTGAAAATCCTCGTTTCGGATATGTGAAAGAATCTTGTACAAGCGATATAAGTGGTGGCAACATCAGCTGATATAAAATCGAAAAGAAAATAGTGAATGTTTCTCTTAGGAGAACGTAAAGATAAAACATAAAACAGTAACCTTATAAATACGCTAGCATCACCGTAATACAGCTAAAAATAATTTTGCCAATGCCTGTTTTATAATAGACATCCAATACTGGCAATGTTCCATGTTGGTTAGCACAAATGAAGTATCTACGACCAGAAGGAGCATTTAAAGATATCTATAGTCCCATGAATGCTGTTGCACACGGACAAGTACCAAACGTTATCAATTATATGCTTAGGTTATTAGGTCAATAACCCATATTTCAGCGCTGGCATGTATTATTCAGAAACGAAGTAGGCATTCTCGCAGAAAGTAAAAGTGGGATAAAGAGCAAATGACAGATTCCATGTTGATAAACAGTGTCAGGGTGTTATCTTGACAGTGTAGGAGCTCCAAATGTTTACGTTGGTGGGTCTAACATGTTCGTTAATAATAAACAAGAACATTATTGCAAAAAGTATTAAATATGATTTTAAAATATTGTGAAATTAACATTTTAAAATCTTATTAAAAACATTGTCGAGGAAAGTGATTCGAAAAGCTATCCATAATAGGTAAATTGGGAAGGAAAATAATGGAGCGATAGGTAGAGGATTATTTTTATGTTTAAAAGCACTTTGAATACTGATGTTCGTTTTCCAAACATGAAAACATAACCAACAAGGGGGCGGAGTTAATATTTAAGGATTAAAAAAATTATAAACGTGAGGAGGGATCTTTCGCGATAATGAAGGAAGAAATGGTAGGCTTAAGTGTTGGACAGGTCCGAAAGAGAGAGAGAGAGAGAAAAAAAAAAAAAAAAGGACCAAAGCGTTTGGCTTTAAAAACTTCCTTGGAAACTGATTTTTTATATATACTCTATATAAACCATGTTTGCTCTTTGATCCTTGAATACTATGAGGAATTTTAGGTGCTTGATTAGGTTCTTTAACAACATTTCTAGCAAACTTCTCTATTTCCGTGTCTTCCAGAAACACCAAGAATTAGTTCCATCAGCTCGCTTTGCATAGAAAAAACTTCGATCCCTAACATAAATTTATAATTCTAACTTGGAAATCTCTAAAGGACTACCCCTTTAAAATTATACACAGCACTATATATAACACACAAAAACCAAACCAAACCCAAACCATACATCACTCCCTCCTCAAAAACCCCCATTTTTCTTTATACACTTTCTGCAACAATACTTCATATTCTTCACTAAATGAAGATTTACATTCCTCATAACAAAGACCAGTCCACAATGACAGAAACTAACACCCACACAACACCATTTATGAAAATCGGTTACCAAGATGGCTAAATCTATAATATTGTAGCGCGACTCAGTGAACATCTCTTATCCTAGCTCGTGAATGAACACTTTGAGGAGACTGATCTATTAATCTCTGACTAAGCAAACCCAAAAATACCCACTCCTACACCCCCAAAATTATATTACAAAACATCCATCTGCTCATGCAACCAAAACCAAGCAGACATATAAAACTGAAAAAAAGCTACCATAATATTATTACTAAAGAAAGAGCCATCCACTTTTGCTTTGCTACCATAACATGCTCATGGACACCAGTAGCCACAATCTTCACGGAGTCCAGAGCAATAAGAAAAGAATTATAATCCATAAAGATCAGCCTGCTTATGCCCCAAATTTAACACTGAAAACATTAGTTTTTCTACATATCTTTAAAAGCGCGACATATAACCTTCGCTTCTATACTTTTTTTTTTCACCAAACTCTTTCTCTCTCTCTCGATTACTAAGACTACGCCATTATATATGTATTATATTAACTCTGATACTTGCACTCAGGTGCGAAATTTTATTTCGCACCTGAGTGCAATAAAAGACACGATTTCCTAAGACTCCATATGCGTCTTTTTTAAATTCATTTTTTAAGTTAATTTTTAAAATTTTACTACTAGATAACACTTTTGAACTCTTAGTCCTCGTCGTGGTGGAACTTCCTTTTTTTTTTTTTCATTTGTCATTTTTAAGTATAACGACAACTGAGCGAAAGTCTGTAATTCTCCCTTCCCCATCTTAGCCTAACTCTAAATCATATACTATCTCTAAATCCCTTTCTCGCGTTTGTTTCTTTCTCTGTACCTAATTTGTTTAGATGCCACGTGAACATCCAATCCTTTTCTTCTATCCTTCCTAATGGTTTAACTTTATCTGCTTTGAAATAATAGTCACTGCTAATCTTCAAATAATATATTCAGAATAGTTTTGACAAGGAACCAAATTTTTGACATGTAGTCAGAAATATGTCAGGCTATGAGGTCAGTGCATTATCTTTGTAAATTCCGTGTGTTCTGGCTAGTTTGCCTGCTTTGCGATTTAAAATATGTTTTCTGCAGGAAACATCCTTTCAATTTAAAACGAGTTAGCTGGTTCTCCCCCCCCCCCCTCCCGAGAACCGATTTTCACCAGAAAATAGGCAAACTAGCCAGAACACACACACAATTTAGAAATATAATACACTGGCCTCATAGAATTAGTTCCTTCGGAAGGAATTCTGAATCAACCACAGCAAGTGGATGGGGGAGCTCACGAGGATACAACATACACGTTCTTATTCACTCCGTTTTAAAAACCAATCTTATCATAAGATCTTTCCGAACTATCACGATAACCAGTAACCTAATTTTATGCACATCGCAAAGACTTACAATTTGCCTGTATTATTATGAATGTTCAACCACTGCTTAAATGATTCAATCATTATTCTGCAATTACCCTTGCTATATTTTGAATAGTATGCAAGTAGTAGATAGATACTTTCTGGCAGCTAACCTTTTTTTTTTTTTTTTTTTTTTGTATGGTCATCTTCGCTAGTACTTTTATATGCATATTTTATAAGGAATGCCATTCTACATTTTCAATACAAGTTTTGCACTAAAATTTTATTTCACATTTTCTATCAAAAGATATTCAAGTCCCTATAATATATACTGTACGTATACGTGAGTGTTGCATTTCAGCATTAACATATATCCAAGAGGTCTACCAGGCTATGCTACTTTTCTTCCCCTCCTTAACAAGAACTAGCAATAATAAATCAAGTCCCAGCTGTTCAACGACCGAATAACTTCTATCGTAGAGAGAGAGGCCCCTTTAGCGAGAAAGAGAGCTGCTGTATCATGTCATAAATTCCAAGAATCCTCAAGGGTTCAAGCATTGCATACAGACCTCATCACAGAGAAAAATCAAAAGATACACATCTTAGGAAGTGGCTCCATTCTCTAATTTTTAGTAGGTCCGTTTGCTATAAATCTCGAACAGTTTCTCAACTATAATATTTAGTTACGGATATAATAATAACAATGAAGTCGATTTAAAAATTAACTACTGATGACGTCTGTTGTTTGAATTCGGTTATTTTGAAAATTATTTTCAATTTAATACAGTTTTGATAACTCAACAGAGTAATGACTTGCAAGCATGAATAGTTCTGGAGGGAAAAAAATTATAAAGAAAAAAATGCATACAAGTTATGCGAATAACGTTACATTTATGTTCACTTAATTGTGAAAATACTGCTCAGAGATGACAAGTTTATTGTTGGTTTCGTGAATGGTTGTAAGTAGTTGCCGCCACACACCAGAAAAACTTTAGGTTAGGGGTATGCCGAAAGATTTAGGAGATAAAAACTGCCATTTGCCGGAAAAATTGGCTTCATCATTGGTGGATTCGTAGATCAAGTTTTTTTTTTCAACGAAAAAGTGACGGATATCCTTGGAGGCGTCACAAGATAATTAGTGACAGTTTAATTAAAATTAAGAGGGAAAAAGAATATGAAAATTCAGGATTCGAAAATGAGCTCCTCAAATTAAATTATAAAAACATGAAAAACTACCAACGTGTTGATGAGTCATTTATGAAAAATGATTAAAAAAAAAAAGTTGGAAAATCACAGAAGGTATATGAACATCAAGAAAGGGTTTCAAACTCATTAAGTTTGAAACTCTTTAGAAAGAATTTAGGAGAATCGATGCAATAGAAAAATGATGGTGGTGTTGATACATGACCATAGCTAAAATAAACTCATTTAACTGCTAAAAAAATGAACATCCCATGCATATTCTGTAATCAATCAGCATCTTAAAAAAAAAAGTTATGGCGACACCCCAATTGATCAAATCAAGTTGAAGATTATTGTTGTTCTTCCAGGAGAGCAACTTGTCTTAACACGTTCATTGCCAAGCTGAAAATTGGAATTTCGTGTGGTGGCCAATTTTTTTTTACTTGATAGCGACGTCCACGCGATATCGCGTGATTGGCAATGAACGAATACTTGCGATATGCTGCTGCAGCACGCCCAGCTATTTCGGAAGTAATATATAAACATGTGTTTCTCCAGTTTCAATACAATCTATCCAGGCAACATTCCCGGATTAAGTACGTACGACGGATGTACAAAATTAAGTACAGGTACTTATTTAGGTACAAGTATGCATTTTGCAAAACTCACCTAAAATTGTTATAGTAGAAGGAACATTGGTACGCAAGCAGCTATTTTTGGTATCGTTTTATTAGTATAATGGAATCTATGAACAAATCAAATGAAGCTCACTGAATTACGGTTGCTTAAGAAATTTTTTTTATTTATTATTATTCCATGCAGATTACGACTTTATTTATGTGCTTTCCAATTTATATCGAGTATCCAGGAAGAACATGAGCATTTTTTTTTCCTATCGTCAAGGATCAAGGAATTGTTCTTCCTTTTTTAAACGGGATTTATTTGCAATCAAAATCTCAAGAAGAGGAGACTTCATTTCCTTTCTACGCAAATGCTTGAATAAACAGGTAACTGGTATGTTTTGATTCAAAAATGTTCTAAAATAATGTTGACAATGCTATCGGAAATAATAATAACAACTGTTATATATGAGCACTTCTGTGGAGTCCATGCACTCATCACAGCAAGTCCACTAACCATCACTTGCATAATACCTGAAGTATCTTGCTTTAAATTCATTCACTGGCAAAACACGCACAATGACTTTGGCAACTATTTTCCTTACTCACTCTCGGAGCAAAAAAAAAATCAGTTCTCATGCCCTCACTAACTACACATTTACTTAATTTCCAGGGATGATCCCTAGTTTCTGTCCCCCAACACACATACACACTACTCGTGTACTGAAAACTTTCAGCCGTATCAATCTTACAAGTCCCCACCCCGATGCATCTTATATGTTTCTATCATATTCCCCTTACGCGCCTATCAAACCAGCCTCTGTAAGCCTCTGGCAAGAAAGCGCTCGCATCCGTTCCTCTTGCCTTCAGTAATACTGAGATATCCAAACACGATCCGATTTCTGTTTTCGGATTGACCTGCACCTCTGATCTTTCCTGGCATAACCATATTTCAACTATAACGTCTGCAGCCGAAAAAAAACAAACAAACCTGGTAGCGTTCATAACTACTTCACACCCAAACAGCTGTTACCTCTACATAAAGCCCAAATCCGCCCAGCTAGGAATATTGCTCGCATATTTGGGGTGGAGCACCAAAATACTCTCTAAGATTGCTGGATTCTATCCAGAAGAGGGCAATCTGGCTAATTTATGATTCTCTCTCTCTCTGACTTCAACCCCCCCCCCCCCTCTCTCAGACATCCAGTTTCTGCTTTGTGCCTCTTCTGAATACTTTCGTGGACAGTGCTCTGCTGAATTGGCCACTACTATTCCTCCATTCTCCTCCAAAATCATTAAAACCAAAGCCACTACTAACCAACGCTCTTTTAAGTCCATCTTGAAACTCACCGAACCAACTTCACTGCTTTCTCCTTCATTCCATCTCCTTCTGTCCTTTGGAACAGTCTCCCCCACTCTGCCTTCCCCAAAGATTACAACCCTAAGCTGCTCAAGCAAAATGTGAACAGATTCCTCCTTTCTTCTATTCCTCTTGCCAACACTCGGCACTAATGCGAAATAAATCTTGTGGCCTTTCGTGTATGTAGATAAGATATAAAAAAAATCTGCAATATCTCCTCATATGGAGATAATCCCATATACCTGCTATCTTGGTCACTCGCTTCCGAATCCGTTCCATATCTCCAAGAAACCCAGGTGACCAGATCTGTGCTCAATAGTCCATATGGGGCTTTATTAAAGCTTTATAAAAGGGATGAAATAAATAAAATAACCTGCTTATCTCTGCTTGTCAACATGTATTCAATAACCACGTAATTCTATGAGTTGTTTTAGCCAGTTTTGCAATATGCCCTCTGGAATTCAACTCCCTATCTAGAGTTCCACGAATGGGATACGTCCTTGGAAATCTAGATAAGGAGTCGAATCTTTTCACTCCAAAATGCATAACATTACACTTTGCTACATTACACTGATATCAATTCCTCTTTCTCCATACCGCTAGTCCTGAAAAAAAAAATTCAACATCTTCATTGACTATTGCTCAATCCAATTTTGTGTAATGGACAAACAACTGAATATTTCCCCTCAGATCCCTTTACACGTCCATTGCCGATATCGCGCGCTCACCAAACGGCCGATCACGCGTTATCGCGTGGACGTCGTTAACTAAATAGAAGAATAAAAAAAAGTTGGCCACCACACGAAATTCCGATTTTCAATGAACGATATCGCGCGATCACGCGATGCGAGTCCTCACCAAACGGTAGATCACGCGTTATCGCGTGGACATCGCTAACTAAATAAAAAAAAATTTTTTTAAATTTGCCCACCACACGAAATTCCAATTTTCAGCTTGGCAATGAAAGTGTTAATGTACAGAGCCCTGTGTCACAGGCCTTCTACTGGAGACTTTACTCCTGAATAAACCACTGGCTGGTATCTGTCCGTCTGCCGGCCTCTTATCCACATCACCAGCTTCATGTCTATATTCATTTACTGTAATTAATGTATCAGAATTCCATGAGGTATCCTGTCAAACGCCTTTGCGAAGTCCTGTAGTATCGTTATGTAGCCATTACCTTCATCCATGGAAATCTAGATAAGGAATCAATTCTTTTCACTTCCAAACTGCATTACCTGTCTAGATAAATCCTCTAAAACCCTGTCACTTTATTATAAAACAAAAAGTAAGTTACTGAAGCACGACTTATCGGTACTTCACAAAATCATGCTTCCCCCATATCCCATTCATTTCTGAATCGTCTTTAACTAACTTCTCAGATACCTTGACGACCACTTCGGCGCTGATGTGTCAATTTTTTCTTTTGCCTTAGAACCTTCTTTATACAAGGGAACTATTTCCCCCTCCTTCCATTCCCTTGGGACTATACCAGAGCTGAAACCCAAATTAAAGAATTTACTCAAAAGGCACTATATCAAGGTTCTGTAAGATCATATAGATATCAACTTTCACTTTCACATCAATTACTGAAACATTTCCATCTGGATGATACACCGTTGCAAAGTAATCACTGAATAATTCAATTATTTCGTCTGCTTCAGTCACCTTCCTATCATCTGCAGTCATTCTTTTGCTTGCCACATACTGTGAACTCTTTCAGATTGTTTGACTCGCTCAGCTACTTACTCTCATGCTCTGATTTTTGCCTTTCTTACCATACCAGTCACCCTTCGGACCTTCATTTTATGCTGCTCATTGGCCAAATGTTCAATTTCTCTATGAACCACTCCACATGGTTTTCTTCACTCCTGCTTATTGCTGCAACTCATCCACTTAATACCCAATTCATCGATTCTCCTCATTCTAGGTATGAACTCAGCGACTCGTCTTTTCAAACAGCCACTGTTCACTTCCAATATCCCCCTTTTCTGCAACATATCCTCGCTTAGCACCACTCCTAGCAATCGCTTAAGTTTTTCATAATCACCGCTCCAATTCCACTTGTAACTCTTCTTTTACTGAATAATTCCTAGATTCAAAACTGAACGATGGCTCATTGCATTGTAGACATCTTAGTTCTAGATAAATCCTATAATGTAATCACAAGGTCCAGCACTTTCGTTCTCCTAGTACCTTTCATCACATGTTACCTTAGGTAATTATTCCTTAATAGTTGCACAAATTCCTTTCCCTTCCACACGTGATCCTTCCTCCTCCCAGTCTATAGCCACATAATTGAAGTTCTCCCAAAATAATTACCGGATTTCCTTTATAATGATATAAAATTTTTAATAAACTCGATATGAAATTCACTATTTTAACAGAAACTTAACAGAAAAGGGTCTGCGCCTGTTTTTGTTATGGCAGTAACGAGACATGAATACAAGACTCAAAATATAACCTACAATTTGTTCATTTACTACTTTATTATTTTAAACTTGAAAAGCTTATCGTAAGCAAAAAACCAACAGGAAAATTATTTGAACAGAACTAAAACCAGCTGTAAAAAAATCAATAGGCATTCTATCATCGCATTTTTTTTTTAAACTTTTGCTTTCTCTGTGATACATGACGTGACAAGAATGAGCTCTTGGAAATCAACTGTGACGACTACGATAAACACAGACCCTAATAAGGTCACACAAACTTAGCAGATGAATTGATAGAAAACATAATTTTTCCTAACACCAATTGACAATGCTCTAAATGACACCGTTTACGAAGAGGAAATAGCACAATAAATAAAATAATGTAATATCCATGGTAGAGAGCAATCATGTATTCATAATGTGTTTCTCTATGTTGATTTTTTTTTTTTTCCCTAAAAACAAAGACATAGTCCAGAATAGTTTTATTATGTATAGTTTAAAACTGAACTGGTTATAATTATGCACTGAAAACTGGATTTCTATATATTGGTGCTATATTAATACAAATATGTTAAAATATAATTTCTTGATTCATATATATGACATACTGCGGAATTTGAGACACTGTATATGAATATTATAGAATATATGAGCAGAATTCTTTGGGGAATCATTTTACTAGTTCAATGGAAAAATTTCGTAGCTATTTATAGCAGAGATGTTGCATTTCAATCGCGATTTGCAGAAGAAGAAATCGATTTTATAGTAGAAAAAGACTATTCAAGGATAGCAACCATCAATTTGTAAATAAGTAGCAATGGGTATATAAAAATGGTAACAGCTCTTCATAAATACTTAATTCTAGGCTAGCAGTTTTTTAGCTGGATTGAATCAATTTTTCTCCTCTCCCGAACTACAAAAGTACAGCTACAGAACTATCTCTCTCTCTCTCTCTCTCTCTCTCTCTCTACGTGTTTTTATTGTTTTTGCGTGCAGTTCAAAGTAACTAGGGGACATAACGCATCAAAGTGGAATGTCCATCAATTTCTTGCATTCTTAGTGCAGGCATAGTTGGCCTGTAGCACAGATATTTATGATCTTCAGATTATAGATTTTCATCTCTTGGTGCGAGACCACTATTATCACCACTCTGCTTATTAGAGCCTTGAAGAGGTAATATTATGGTTAACTGATAGATTTACAATCTTTCTGAACGAGATGGTCATAAAAAAAAAAAGTTGTTAGAGGAAGAAAAAGAATGTTCTTCGGAAAATGCGTTTTTCGCCCTTTTAGTTTTCTTTAACGAAGTTTACAAAGTTACACCTTTGACGAAATTTAAATTCTGAAACACAAATACGAGCTTATCGATCGATGGCATGCTCGTCTGCTAGTAGTTCTGCACATACGGCAATCGATGAGTATATTTAATGTCTCGGCTCTGAACACTTAATTTTAGTAGCAGAGATAATGTAGAGTGGTAATTTGTACATGACAATTGATTAATCCGAGCTAAAGATCATATTACACACAGTTAAATCTGGAAAAAAAAATATCCCTTGAAATTCAAGACAGTATGCATTAATATTAATCCCGCCTAGGAAAAAAAAGTTAAAGATTTTCTACATATTCCGACAGAAAATATGTAATTAATATTGTACTTGTGTCTTTATGAGTTAAGTACAGTCAAATCAGGATAGCAGTAATTAAATCTATAAAAAGCTGCAAGTTGTTCCTCTGATAAGTTTTCTAAAAATGATTACTTAAGCATTTTTGCTTTTCTGAAAATTTAATAACATGCATATGACTTACTGCCGAAAAACATTTTTTGAGCTCACTTTATTTTACTTGATAAGAAAAAAAAAAAAAATTCGAACCATTCGCTATCAAAGGTACACGTTCGATTCCCGTTATCCTAACACTAATAGCACAAATGTGGAGCGAAATCTATCTTCCATAAATGAGCGCAATAAAGATAAAGTAGCCTGCCTTTTTATTTATCAATTTGTTTAAAGAATGACTTCCTTCACCCAAAAGCGAATTAATTTTCCTTTTATCATTTTTCTAAGAACGACTCATCATCTACTACGTATTTGTATTCCCGAATACTTTTTAAACAAGACAAGAACGCGATCCGGTTGAGTTATTAAATCAGTTGATTTCAGTTGTGAGAGAGCAACGGCATTAAGAACGAGCATTCAAAATTACGATTTATTAGGCTCAATTCGGATTGATTATTTGTGCAGTTTCAATGATAAAGTAATGTCCGTTAATAAACTGTATTCTCCTTCAAAATGTTCTTGATATAGCGTCTAAGACAAATATTTTACCTGCTTAAAAAATAAAACATTCTTTTCACATTGTACTTAATACCGCCTTTAGTTATTTCTGAACTGTAATTCTTCTCTGTAACTTGTCCATTTGATCTGATAATTCAGTTATCATTAAATCACATATATACTGCAATATCTGTGCACAGCTCACTATCCCAAAAATTGTATGGCTTAATATCTTAACTGCATCTCCTACAGTTTTATTCTCGATATTCTGAGTAAACGTTTAGGCTAATTAGGATTTTTCTGTGCCAGTTAAGTTGAACAGGATAGTGTACGAAAATTGGCTGTAAAATGGAACTTTATTTAATTCACAAGGAAATTTCGCTGTCTACAATATATATATATATATTCTCTAATCTTCTCTATCATTATCCTACAGACATTGGGAATAAAGGAAAGTAATTGTGCTTTAAATGAGGAAATACAGCTATTGAACTTACAGTACTTGTTACTGCCACTCTTATCAGAGAGGAAACAATTTTTATAACACCAATTGCAAACTTAATTTCTACTAGTCTAATTTTAACTGTGCAGAATTTACTTCCGTTTATATTTCCTTTATCAGTGATAATAAAACCTGGTCAAACATATATAAAATACTATTTTTATATTTCTTTGTGTGTAGATGAAAAATGGGAGTTTATTTTGTTTGTTATGCATAAGAATACGTCAATACATGGAGCACTTTCTCTGCAAGCTTCGTCATGAATGATGTTCACTTCCCTTTCTCAGCTTTTCAGAATCACTGTAGCTTCCGCCGTAAAAGAAACTATCTTCTGAGCAGTATGCTTCAACGTTCGTGTTCGTGCCAAATTTCTTTCCTCTTCAGCGTGGTGCATGTCAGTTGACAGACCTACTTCCAAATGCGCACATGTTTCTTCATAAATAAATTTCCACTAGAAAGTGGGAGTTCTCCTATGATCAAGTATTCTGTTCACTCGTAGTCTAACCTAGATTTATATATCTATTAGATCTAATAAGTCAAGTTTCCATTCTACGATGCCATAAAAACAACAATAAGTCAAATAATTTATAATGAATCAAATTAGAAATACGGGAGAGGTAAAAGTAATAAACACAGTTTATTAAAATGCTTTTCATGGTTCGGTGCAGTGCACTTGCATTCCACTGAAAGCAAAAAACTAACCCCTTTGGTTCCGATATTACCTTCACGTAAATTATTGAGGCAATTTTATGTTTAGTTTCCAGGTTGACTGTTTCGTGCCTTCAAATTTTCCCCTTGAATGACTACATCTAGTACACTCTTTATATCCCCTCCCAACCTATCTACAAATGTCAATGGTTAGCTGAAAACTATTTTCACAGTCTGTTATTGGCGTAATGGAGCACATCGATTTTAAAGCAGTTGAAGTCCTTGTGGATGACTGAGATTTATTGAAATGAGACCATTTGTAGCGATAGTTCTGTATCATATAAATGCTGATGTGTTGGGAGATATGTCCTTGAGATATGTTCCCAACTTCTCCATCCCTATCCATGCCAATTCCTTTAGTGATTTCAGTGTAACACGTGCATGACGGTTAATCGTGATTCGGCAAATATTTTGGAATATTTTCAAGTGTCTGAATGACAGAGAAAAATAGGCAAGCCATTTTGAAAGGGAAAAGAAAAAAGGTTGAAAATACGACTGCTGAGCAAGCATAACATCAAAACTCGTATTCAGAAAATGACTCCAGAACAGACATTGTAAAATCGCTTATCTAGGTGAAAACTTCAGTGACGACACCACACAGAAATATTTGAAATTGGTGGGATGACTAAGCTGAAGATACACAGGTCTCTCTTTTCCTTCCGCTCTCGTCAACGGAGTTAGTCCCCAGTAATTTTATAAAATAGTCTGTTTCTGCGGAAGCGACACTAACATTATTTACAATACTGATAATTTTTTTCTATACTAGTTTAATTTATGAATTTAGTAGAAGTTAAAAGTGAAGAATCATTCGAGAAAAGGATTTAATTAATAACTTATATCGTATGTTTTCTATTAAAAAGGTTTCAAATAAATGAATCAGATACTTTTTATGAAAGATATAGAGATACGCTACGACTGTGTGATTTAATTATCACTTTTTGAATGAGAACCCAAAAAATTTTAAAATTTGTAATTAGTATAGTTTGTGAACTAAGGGCTAGATAATCCAGGAACCCTGTTCGAGATCAAGCATGGCAGGTTTCTTGGTTTTATACAGGACAATGACATCTAAAAGATATTTACAAGCATCCATGCCACAGTGGGACTACGAACCAGCAGCCAGTAGGCCGGAAAGTGGAGATGCTTTCCACTCTGTCAATCAGGCTAGCCAAAGTTATTTAATATCCTTGAGCATAGAATCATTATTTATAGTTAAGATCAATTCTCCAAGAAACGTTAGATTGAATAAGTAATTAAAGTTTTGATGTTTGGTAGTAAATATTCCTGAAAAACAACTTTAAAGAATATTTGTAACTAGTCTCAAAATATTCTAAAGTAATATTTTAGTTTAAAATATTTTAAATTATTTTTATTTTATAAAATATTTATAAAAATATTTATAACTTAAAATATTTTACTTTATATATATTTTAAAATAAATTAAAGAATTTACAGAATTCTACAGCCATCGTAAGAGTAGGATTTGTTATTTAAATTCTTAAAATCATAAGTCATCCTTTAAATGGGTTTACTCAATGAAAAGTCGTTATTTGCATTAATCTAAAATCTGCAATCAAATCTTCAATAGAATGACAAAGCTCATACGATTCTGTATTACTGAACTACCTGCACTTACTCAGCGAGTAAGTGCAAGACTTTTTCCTTGAGTTATCTTTTATAAATAGGAAACAAAACATTTTGTGAACAATGCATGGTTCACTATTGAACTCATACGCATATTTGCATAGAAAGTGGTAGGGAGGATAGCGACAAATAAAGAAACTGATATCGCATATCTATAGCGGCAATAATTTGCTTAATATTCGAAAATTACACATTCCAACGCAAAAGTATAAATTTGATCGTTAAGCAATCGAATATGTCATTCCTTCCGAGATAATGGAAATCAAAAGTTATGCAAATTTGTTGCTTAATTCCGAAGAACACCGTTTTAATGTAAGATAGTCTCCCCGGATAAAATTGGGGGAGGGGAGCAATGGTGAACTACCCTGTAAAAATCTCACCAGGAATACTTTGTGGGCAATGCCTAAAAAGTCACATACGGTCGGAAAACGACTGAAAGGGACAGTAGTAGTATATAATAATAGGTTGGTTAATACACAGGCTGCTATGTAATACGTATAGAAATTTTTATAAGTTTTTTTTTTTTTTTTTTGTAGGAAGAAAAACATATACATCAGCGTCCTAAACAGGATTCGAACCCAAGATTTTTTTTTTCGATCAAACAATCAAAGGGTGTTATCATTACCAACTGTGGTCTCCTAAGAAATGTGCAAATCTCGTTTGCTAAATTACGGTGATATCAGAAACGCCATTTTAGTTTCTGGCACCCATGTTATGTAACCTGTCCGGCTTCAATGGATCTTTTAGTTCCTTTTTTAAATTAGTTTTTTAAGTGGTTATTTCATTTATATTTTCAGATACCTTTCGAAATGTACTTGCATAGTTTTCAATAGCAACCTTTGCCAACACGTTTATTTGGTTATTTCGGTCCAGAATGGCATGTCTCCATTCCTCTGACGTACATACAGACATGGCATGTCTGTATGTACGTCAGAGGAATTAAAAAAAAAAAAAAAAAAAAAAAAAAAAAGGTGTATCACCGGGCAATAAATTGGTGATACAAACAGTTCAAAATGGGCAGGCCCATGTCAACGATGCGGAAAGGTCTGGTTGACCGTGAACTTCAACTACTCCGAACAACACAACTGACGTGGATGCTGCCATTCCTGTCCGATACCGCGACCGACTGTGCATTACAAGAAGGCAGATCCACTGGGATGGTCACTGATATTTACTGTAGAATGATGTAAAAGCTGGCATAGAGATGGCGCCTGCACAAGAGAATTTTTTTTAAAAAACAACAACGGATTTAATTTTCATTTGTGTATATTCTAAAACATATATGTTCTAAAATAACAACACGATATTTCAAATGCCAAAAGTGTTACCAAAAACTCTAATGTACTCTCATAATATTGTAATGCTTCGATTATTTTATATAATTAACTGCTAAAACTGAATGTGTGTTGCTTCCGTGAGATACAGGGATATCCATGCTCACTGATTTACACATTGGCCGTTTTTGATTTTTTTTCTCTCTCACACATTTCTTTTATAGTATACCACCACTAAATTCACATGAATAGGGAAATACATGATGGTCCAACAACTGACTCAGACAATTTATTTTTGCATTCATGATAACCATTTGTGACATGTGCTAAATTGACCCTTACTTCCCATCCCCTCAATTCTACGAATATTTGCGGGTAACTTGGATTTGGATGAGAATATCTGAAAGAAATAACGTGCATCTTAAAGCTGAAATACATCGTCTACTGAAACTGATTGCATTATATGCGAACACTTATTGTCATAGAAGCAATGTCAACATTCGTCCACCGATAGTTATTTTATATTCCAGATACAGATTTATAAACTATTAAGTTACTTCTAATAAAATATTTTTCGAAGAATTATCACCAGTTATATGTTACTACTTGGTCAAGAGATGGCAATGTTTTTTAAAACAATTCTAATTACTTCGAGTGCTATCCAAGTGAGAAAATGCATGATAATTCAGCAGCTGACTATAAATAATTCATATAAGCCTATATACCTATGTATAATTAAACCTAGCTCAACGCAAAGTTGACAAATAGCGACACATGTCTCAATTTCTTGACGCCTTCCGTATCGAGTGCATGACTTTTCGAATGAAAAATAATTCAGTTTGAAATACAGAGAGAGCGATTATATTCTTTTCGGATTTATATTCTTTTATGCCACGTGTTTCTACACCATTATCTATAACATCGTTTAGAATTACAATGGTCACAATATATAAAAAAATCACATTAATTAAATTCATTAAGAATAAGAATTAAACATAAATTTAGAAATCATTCACTACCGAATCATTGATTTAAGAATTGCGTTTGAAAGAATGGATTATTTGTGCATCAATTTCACGTATCATGAATACTGTTCATTTAATTGTGAGCATTTCGAATAATCACTCAGCCTGTAGAAGCAAAAATGTGTCTCCCCAATGAAAACATAAGGATGTACGAGTAGTATTAATTTACACAGCATAATCACTGCATTCTGTGTAGAATGGCGCTCATTAACAGGTATTTTCATGAGTAGATGAGTTTGAGTTTTTCAAAGTATGTTTTGTTGTGCAGTTACATGGCAGTCTGGAGATACCTTGGTACCCATTAAAAGCACGAAGGCAAGACTTATGCAACCAGCACTAAAAAAAAGTCACTCACACTATTAAACCCGTTACCTTTATCCCAATCCTCTCGCACATAATAGATCAGGTCAGATTAACACCCAACTTCACAACAAAGCTTACCAATTAATTTAGTGATCATCATATGATGGCTTCGAACCAAGAACTTGCGATTAAGAAGTGATGACGTCATCTTTACCCTGAAGGTATCAGCTGGTGGTTACGTGTGTCAGCGTCCTCTGTAGTTTAAAAACTGATGACCAACTCAAACCCCAACCTAACCAACAGCTGATATCCCAAGGTACTCCAATGACGTCACTAATCAATCTGATCCATGCTTTCTCTTTCTCCTATTTGGTTCGAAGTGATCCATAATCTATCATCAACATAGATTCAGCCACCTTCACTCCACAGAAATCTAACTACTTCTGGACATGCCATGGAAAAGTTGGTTGCTCTTGACATTTCCAGGACATCTGATCGGATCTGGCATAGATACCTATTAACCAAGCTACTGTCTTAGTCTTCCTCCCTCTTTTTGTCAAAATATTCCAAGGCTCTGTACTTTGTTCTCTTCGTTCAGCACATTAACCAGCTTCTTTCATTGACTTCAAATAGTGCCAGTTTTACTGGAAAATAATATTCTATTCCTCTTTTTCATTTGACAAATCTTTAGTGTTGAAATTATCCAAATTTCCAGATCTATTTGTCATTTTCAGTGCCACCAAAACAGCGATTTTGTATGGTTTCTCATAAGGAAAAAATCTCACACTTAATTCTCCCTTATGCTTGATAATACTTAAATTTCCATTAATTCCATTTCTTTTCCTGAGGTGACTTAACTCTCTATTTGGTTAACCCTCTATATGGGGTGACTTAATCCTGTCCATATCATTCGATATGGACGATGTCCTCTGGTTAAAAAGACCTGAGTTCGAATCCCAGCTAGGATGTGAAGAACCTTTATAAGGGTTTTTCAACCGGAGGTAGAAGGATCTTCTTATCTCAGAAACTCGGGTTTTTCTTCCCCAAAACATTCAAAGCTGCGAGAAGAACACACGCTATTTTAACAGACATAATATATTTGTTTACGCGGCTTTAGTCGCTTCGACCATAACTGCAAAAACAGAACATAAGCAGAACACATCGATAGCCTTCTTAACCTCTAAGAAACAGTGTCCTCTTCTAGATGCAAATGTAAGTTTGTGGTTTAGCAGTTCTGTTGGTAGTTTTATTAAAACCACATTATGGTGTAAAATAAAGTTTAAAAAGGGTTCTTACCTGTACAATTCTTAGCACTGTATAAATTCCAAATTCGTCCAACCATAAAAGTGTTCCCGCATTTTAGGTTGTTAATCAAAATCCTTCCTAAAAATGAATGAAGCTATTACAACATTCTTCATTAGTTCAGCTTTATGTGAAACAAATGAATAAAACCGCAAGGAATCCTGAGGGGTACTGAACTTGTTTCTCAGAAACGAATATTCTCTTTTAGCCCAGTCCTTTACATAATAACAATCTCTGTCGACTATTCCGTAAGGCGCAACAAATAAATACTCAAATGTTATTTTGTGAATCTGACAGGTTATTACTAAATTGCGATATTTTATGAGGAGAAAGCCTCAGAATGAACATGATTCGGAATAATTCCTACGGCCTATAATATACATGCCTGTTTTTTTTTTTTTTTTTTTTTTTACAAGATGATATCTGATTTTATTATAGGTCACAGTAAAACATTAGGGACATAATTAAATGCCTATTTTTAGACAGGTCACACATTTAAAAAAAATAATAACATCTGAAGTATCTGCAATCTTAACTCGCTAATAACACTATATACCTCTAAGAATGAAGCAGTTCTCTGCAATTTGAACCAATGAGTTCAAAGATTCAGGTTGTTAATCAAAATCCTCCCTAAAAATGAATGAAGCTATTACAACATTCTTCATTAGTTCAGCTTTATGTGAAACAAATGAATAAAACTTCAAGGAATCCTGAGGGGTACTGAACTTGTTTCTCAGAAACGAATATTCTCTTTTAGCCCAGTCCTATAGTCGCTTCAGTATTTGCTACACACGTTAAATTTATAATAACGATCAATCGTCACTTCAAGTGTAAGCAGTAAGCTTGTACATTATTTCTCATTAGCTCAAGACTGTGAGACAGTATAGGGTCAAAGACCTTTTGTGTTGAAATCGCTATATAAAATTGTGCATGCCACGCTATCAGCAATGACAACAGACCGGATAAAATACATCCACTAATATGAGAATGCCCACTTCAGTATATTAATACCTACTGTTAATACTTGATTTTTTATATCGTCATCGCACACGAAAGGCTACAGGGTTGTGTATGGGTAGGATTAAGAATATATTTATGGTTTTCCTTCTGGATAGGCAGTTACCATGTGAATCGGGTCACAATTGGCATGCCTAACGTGTTAAATTAAAAAGATTAGCACTCATACATTAATATTTGGTACACAGACATCTGAACTTCCTTGCGCGTGTGAATATTAAATATAAGATACTGAAGGTAGGTCAAAACAACACACGAGATTAAAGTAAAAAATGATAAGGTTACTCTCTCTCTCTCTCTCTGATATATTCATGACATTAATTGGGGAATCTACACGATCCTTTAATTATCAGGACTTTTTTTTGAATCATGACTTTTGCTGAGACTGACAAAGCCTACGCTACAACATTCGGATGTCCCCATTTCCACCAAAGAAATGCAAACGCCTTCCTGTAATGCCTGTAATGTGTTATTTACGTTCTCTGTGCCCTGTGTAGGAGGCGGGTCCTTGACCTCTTCATAACCTAGATACATCCGGCAACAGCAGAGCCCGAATGGATAAAGAATAGCCATGTTCTTTCGAGTACGTAAACACTTATCCGGAAGACACAGGATGCGGTGATTTACTATGAAATAAAACAGACTAAATGAAGGTTTCTTTTGTGAACTTTTGAAGTTAAGCTGTTAAGGAAAGCTCGTTTTCTAAAGAATTGTAAGAGGAATTTCCGATGAAGCGATCGAAAGCTGGAAATTCTTCGTTGTTCCCAATCGACCGTATTTTATAGTCGTTTCCTGTTTTGCATGCCATCAGAAACTAGTCACTCGAGCGCATGGCAAGTAAAGAAACGTTGTAAAAAGATAAAAACGAAGCTTTAATTTATGAACTGAACGACCAAAAAAGATACAGTGGAATTTAATGATGATCTTCGTAAAATGAGATGAGTCGAGTCATTTTTGCTTACTTTTTATCAACAAATCACTGCGATTTTTTTCTACAACGAAATTTTCGCTTTTATGTCTTCCATTCGTCTTTGAAGAACTAATTAAATTGTATAACTGCAATCAACTGGATTAAATTTATTTCGCCGACTAAGGCAAATATTTGCAAGTTAGAATCGTCTGCTTACAACTCAAATATTCATTAAAATTTCAGACGAAGAGAAACATCTAGATATGATTACAAATATGCCGTTTGTGTCTTATAAAACTCAATTTTTGTTTCATTCTGTTGATATAACCTGCACTTTTCTTAATTTTTTTTTTTTTTTTTGAAAAAAATATTTTTATCCTCAATGTTACAGAATAACAATGATCCGGAAATGAAATAGGTGCGACTTCCGTTTACAAACACATGATCTTTGAGTTATATATATATACGTTCGTGAATTTCTTAATTTTACTCAGTTTATGGTGATATAAATAGCACACGATAAAAATTGTGAAAATTAGTTTAGTACAGATTGCAAAATTTCTGGAAAATGTAAACGCATAAAATAAAAATCTCAAAGTGCGTATGGGCGCGCTGACAAAGATCATATTCTTAAACTGATTTCATTTACCTCTACGCATCGTAGCGGCATATTATTTCCTATTAATTTACGTTGTAGAGTTCATAACACTTACTTTTGTATAATTAGTTATGTCATAGATGGGTGAACACATTTTAAGTCAATAAAATTGACTGCTCAAGAGAAACATCAAAGTATAGAAATGGCTAATGACAGGAATGGCAAGGAACGCGAAGTGGCACGTGACGAGAATTAAACGAAACAAACGACATGCAGGTAATAATAGAACAGCGATAACATTATGACACGTGCATAATAACATGCCCACACTAACGACCTACAGATAGTAGCTTGTGCATTTAATGAATTCCTTCCTAATATCTAAAATCTCAGATAAGTGAACAATTGATCGAGTAACAACACATCTTCTAGAAATAGAAAGAAAAATAATAGTAAAATTCGGTTTACGTTGGTTGATTAAATTATGCTAAAGTAACCAAGATTATCACACGAATGTACTCTCTGAACTGTGGGTATTCTCTGGCAAGTTTGCATGTTATACGACCTGAAAAGTCAATTCCTGAAAGATAAAATCCATCTCAGTATGAGAGACTGGCTAATTCATCTTTTGTTTAAAAGAGTTCTATAAAATGTTTTCGTACGATGAGAGGAACATGTTAAAAGGACAACTCACTTCTTTCTAACCAAAGGGCATTTCTAATTGACTGCTCTAAAGAAACGGCTTGACTTCACGTAAGGTTTGATTGTTCGAATTACGGTTGAAGCATCTGAAAAAAAAAAAAAAAAAAAAAAAGATATAAGGTCACATTCGCTTTTTTAGGGAAATCTACCTACGTGTGAGAGGGTATAACTCACCTTCAGTTAAAAAGTCTTTAAAAGGTTCATTTTTCCTTTGAGATTTCAGCAACATTTAAAAAATAGTTGTCGTGGGAGCTTGTATATCTTATCTGAAAGGAATGAACAAACATCCTTCATAAATCTGAAAGAAATTTACTGGAATTTTATACGGGTTTTCTAATAAATCTAGGTGGTAGTTGATTCATCGCATGTAGTATGACCCTGCAAGAGACCACTCCAGAATCCCTACTCTTCCCAAACCTTGACTCATTACTATTTTAACTTTATAACGGTTGGATAGGGCTAATAACAGTCATAGTTCACATCTTCCCTTGTGGCAGTTATTTAATTAAAGAACAACTGTAGTCAGTAGCTTACGTGTAAGAGCGATTCCTAAACTATTTTCCCACCAAGTTTAAATATCATGTGATTATATCTTTGCAGTATCTAAAGATTTATTGAATGAGGAGATTGCATTTATGCGCGTGAAATTACAGTGAAATGAGATTATGCAAATTACAATTTGTATTTTTTTTCCTTAAAAAAAAAAATAGCAAATATTTCCATTCCCAAGCATATATCGAATACCTGGGGCTTGGTTGGTAGGAAATACAACTATTAATTGGAAAAGCCTCGATTAAAACATCTCTGAGAAATGACAAAAAAAAATTCTAGAATTTTTCAAGTCAGACTGAATCAGTCTTAGACCACATAGTTCTTTTTTTTTTTTTTTTTTTAGTTGTCTTCGACACAAGACATCTCTTTCACTTCGAAGTGGTAGAGACGTCTTTTCCGCTTTTATATGTAATCTACGAATGTCGACTTGGTTTGCCAAGTGGTTAGTGCATCCACTCGCTCTCACATCAGGGCATCGAATTTTGTAAACGTGTTGAGGAGATAAATGGGTTTCATCACTTGGTATGAGACCTCCACTACTTACTGGAGGCTTGAAAACAAGCACTGTTTGATCTAGTGCAGCGTTTTTGGATATCTAATTTCTCTCTAGCCACTGCACAACCACCACAGTACTAATACAAAATGCAATAGGATACATGTATTCTCACACGAAAGGCTAATACATTTTTTATTCGCCTTTAGTGGGCCATATTCACATAAAAAGAATTACGAAAACAGCATAAATTGAAAAACAGACTACTTTGTGCCCAAATATAATATTTTCCTTCAGAAAAAAAAATCACATTAAAAAAAAAAAAAGCATTTATAAGAGCTTCGAACGAAGGCGAATCAATGGTCACGTAAGGAATGACAGAATTTCTTCGAAGCAGGGAGAACCGGTCTAAGAGCACATCCAATTATTAGACAAAAATACAGATAGAAAAATTTACTGCATGGAACAGTCTCCTGCGATGAGTCCTAGGACATCCATGGAGGAGGCAAGTGATAACAGAAATCATAATCACTCATCATCGGGCTGCTTTAACAACAGAATTCTGATGCAACTGAATACGTGTACTTTTGACTTCCTGTCTTTTATGGACAAGTGTCTCACATATCGTGTTATTTTGTGGATATCAAAAGCAATATAATACAGTACCTTTAAAATCAAAAATCTTTATTTTTAAAATAAATGCATTCTATTTGCTTCTAGGAACGAAAATTACAGCTATGAAAGAGGCCTTGTAACTGCAATAAATATTTCATGAAAGAGTTTCCCTTTTTGAAGAGAACTAAAATAACAAGATACTCTAAGCCATTCATTATAACGAAGTCTCTCTCTCTCTCTCTTTCGAAGCAAATATGATATCAAAAACACAGTAATAACAACAACAACAAAAAAATAACAGAACCTTAAGTGCTTCACATTTTTTGAAAAGAGAAAAAGCGGAATCTCTCTACTTTGAATTACTTTAACTTGGTCATATTATAAATAGTAAATGAGGATTCGAATTGATCACAATTAGGATATGAATAATTCTCTTAGCTTGTTATCATTCCTTAGACCACCCAAGTTTACCGTTAAGAAAATAGCGACATTTTTCTGCTCACTACATTTCGAAAATGTCAACACGCGTCGTTATGAGGAGGTAAGCACAATGCATTCACGGAATATCCAAGTGCGGAAGAAGGAGGGACATTGTGGGTGGGTAGTAGTAGCATTACGGAATACTTATATTAGTCAACTCATTTAGTACGGTTTTATACCGGTAGATGTCAGCTATTTCATTGTACTGATAATTATTTCGTAGGTTTTTTTTTTACAAAGAGCATTATTGGAATTTTATTATGCGCAACGATGCTTGGTACGGTGAGAAGCGCTTGCATCACTGCTGAATCGAGACGGCAGGGGGAAATATGCCGTAAATTTCTTTATATATACATACAAGAAATACAAAAAAAACTTTAAAAACAGTAATTATAAAATATTGCTCGAAGATTTTGTTTTTCTTCTAAATATATCTCATTTCAGAGAGATAAGGATGGCACTATTTTTTTTTTTTAGTTCATAAAAGAGTGCTGATATACGAAAGCTTCCTAGCACTTGAAAGGGGGGGGGGAAATATTCGCCTTTTCAGTTTTTGTTGTAACTTTATAAGTTTCTTTTTAATTAAATACTGATTGCATAATATACACTTATACATCCCACCTATATCGTTGCTTATGGTGAAAATATGAATTTCATGTGTTTGCTAGTTTTAGCTGTGCTTAAAAACACAACCGAAAGATTCCTTTCCTTTAGTGTTACACAGCGATCACCATTCATTTCAGACACATCATGGAGACTACAACCGTGTTAGAAATAATTATTAAAAATAAATAAAATAACTACATCAAAGCTATATTCTATTTATGACAACATCATAGAATAATTTCATATAGATAGGTTTATTATAGCAAAAGTGATGTCCTAATTTAACATTGGGAGTTGTTACATTAGAGTGAAAATTCTGAATTACCTATAGTCAACCGAATGATAATACCGTAATAGAGCTTAAGCTTTCAGTCTATTTTCATAGCAAATAAACCTATGATAGCATGCTGTAGACCCACCTGTGTATTTGTTGTAACACTTTTGTATCATCTCAAATCATTTTGCATAATTTCGTCATTAAAAGTGGTCCGATTTAAAACAAAATTCAAAACATAAATTTCAGTATATGTTTTCAATTTTGTTGATAAAATTACATTTAAAACAGAAAATGACTTTATTAGTCAAAAACTTTAAGCATTATCCATTTGAGTTAAGTAGCTCGACTTATGTTAACTATTTGCCAGCTTGGTTAACCGAATGATCGACTTCCCTACTCTCCAGATAACAGGCTGCAGGTTCGATTCCCGGCGTGGGCATGGATATGTCACTGAGTGAGAGAGAAATTTCATTTATCTGTAGTATACACATATATACAGAAACAAGCTATATTACATTTCACACAGTATGCTATAGAGACAATGATTTGATCAACGGTTATTCTACTAGCCTGACCTCTAGTGGAAAAAAATGAAAAAAATTAAAATACTGACCGTTTAATCGACGATAGCATTTTTTTTTTAATTGGTGTCTCTTCATATACCTCCTCTAGGTCAATAGTTTTTACCAAAATTCGATAACTATGATCTTTACTCAAAATTTGGAGGTCAGATTTCGTGTCAGATCATTTTAGTAGGCATTAACATTGACTGAAAGAAATTATGGCTAAAACGACTGTAGCTATGAAGTCAGTATTTTGTCTGATAATAGTGGGTATTCCTCCGGTAGGTTAAATAAAACTGACTGCTCACCACTCCATATAAAAAGTATTTGTGTGTGCTAGACATACAAAATTCGAACTTCGTTTTTTCCAACCAAAGGGCAAATATAGCGTCTCTTTTACTTACAACTGCGCTACGGGGGGACCTGCAAGACGATACCAAACTATGTTGCAATATGATAATAAATAAACAATTTATAGCAAGCATATAAGCTATAAACTTCTCCAAGTTCAACTGTTGCAGTAATGAATAATTATAATGACTGTCTTGGATCATTTCCTTACTTGTTTCAATATAATTTATCTTCGAAAGTAAAATGTATTATTTATATTACTTTCAGATGAAAATAAACATTTCTAACTGAAATCATGTGTTTTTAAACGTTAAGCCAATTCGAACAGGGTGCCAGGAAGTTGATCGCAAATTCAGTTATGAATTTATAAGAAACCATAACGGGGGGGGGAGAAAAAGAGAGAGAATAGATAGGCAACCACACTTATCGGTCGAATTTTATATATGACGAATTTCAAATTTATTTTAGATGTTTCCGTTATTTCGTAATTTATTGTATATTTCGATAAAGGAATCCTAGATTTTCATTTGGGATCTTCTAAGAATAATTGCTTTTAACAACGGAATTCCTCCCCCCCGCAACAAAATGCACATGCCTGACACTGGAATGAATACACCAGTGCTAGTTTACCTGTTAGAATGGAAAATTACGTTGTAATCTGCAGGATCCTCTACTTCCGAGAAGAATGAAAATAGATTACACCTATATGCTTCTTTCCGGGCAATGGGGGAGGAAGTGGGAATATATTCCAGACGTGCATTAACTCCACGTTTAGTAGGTCATTCCGATAGGATTCTGTAATTGTTTTAAGAAATATAACTTTATAAAAAAAAGGGCCATAATGATAAAGCATATATGGTAAGCAGTAATTTCAAAACATGAAATTTCGGATGAAAATTACCGCTTTAGAACTTGATCTCAAGTGGGCCATAAAAATAAACAAACAGAATTCGTTAATGACTCCCTCGTGAGTGATAAACGGATGGCTCACTCAACAACAAACGATCGAACGGTATTTGAGGATGAGCCGAGAGATCAGTTAACTCTTGCGGCGAATAATGTAAAAAAAAAAAACGCCAACGGAAACCTTTTGGAAGAATCGACTGAGTTACGATCAACAGCCACTGGCTAACTACGTAGCTTGGGGTTATGGAAAAATACCGACAGGAAGTGAATTCATAAAATGAGCAGTGCCGTAGAAGCGCTACTCACGTCTTATCATTCGGGAGAAGGTTCGGACTTGATCATTAATTGCGTCGTGCTTTTCTGCATAAGTTAAAGCGCGTTGTTAATAGTGGGTGAACACAAACTCGCGTATCCAAGTCTCCCCTTGTGCCTCAGCAGAAAATTATTCGAAGCGTTTTCTAGTCAGTTTTTATTTAGTGTGAAACTAGTTTTTACTTTCGAGACATGTGTTGTAGATTTTCTTTTAGGAGACTAAGAATAAGCAGCCAGATAAGAAAACGTGATTTGTAACCAAATGTTATTCATTCAAAGTTTAGTTATTATAATGTTTAGATTCAGAGGAATGTTTATTTATCCTGAGATGTGCTTTAGATATAGAATTATATCTGATTACAATTATCTGATCCGATCTCGTATCCTTATAAAAATTCGTACTTGGATCTCCATACCTCGGTGGGTACGGAGGATCAAGTACGCTTTGGAAAGGCCTAGTTCGAATCCCGTTTAGGACTAGAAGAACGTTTCATAAATGTATCATAACTGGTCAATGAACGCAAGCAATTTAACGAATATAATCTCTGGATTTCTTACTAAAATAAAACATTTAACAAAAAGGATAAAGAAATGTATTGATAGAATATCAAATAAATAAATCTTCTGTACTTATTTTATTCTCTAAAAGGGAAAAGGCAGCATTCCGTAACCTTAACCTTGGAATATTAGTTGGCAGTCGATCTATACCTTTGTTATCACTCGAAGATCAGCACGATTTCAAGCCGGTATACATAGACGAAAGCGACAAGATGTCGCCATGTTATCACTTTCAGGAGAGCTCTTTGGCCGATTTTTCTTGACTGACCGTTTCTTCTAGGAAAAAAATCGTGCTTACCTGTGTTAACAGATCGACTCAGGAAATAGTTTTAAATAAGGCTTAGAATAAGTTCCACTGTTAGGTGACTAATGTCACTGTGTGGCTAATATATAGGTATGATATATTCAAAATTAAAACTAAATTGTTTAGTAAATTAAACTAATGTAACCATGAATTCGTACAATTTTTAGAAGCCAAAAAATGCTAAAATGTTGCAAAGGCATTTTAAGTTTGCTTGTTAGTTTCCTTAAGTTATTACTAATGCAGTTTGTTAATATAAATTATATTATTTATAAAATATATAATGTACTAATATAAATGTTTAAATGAAAAAAAACAAAATTAAGATATAGAACTAATAAATAGTCTGAACTAATAAAAGTCAACATCTTGACACTTTGCACAAACCACTGAACGGGTGACCAACTATCTGAGCTATCAAGAAGTAGGTTTGAAAAAATTTGCATTTTAGACATCGACATTGTTGTGCAAAATCAGTATGGGCAATTCAATCTGTATTTTATCAACCCTATTATATCCCCACCCCCTCCAAAAAATAAAACCTTCGTGTGAAAAGAATGTTAGATCAAAACACCTAAACAGTTACTGATACAAATCGATCACAATTAGGTACGATCGCATGTACAAAAACTTGAGGAGTTGAGAAATCGAACTTTATTTTTCTTAAAAGTACAAATGTTACATACTTCGGGCAATGAAACTTGTATATAAATATAATACTAATACAGTAAAATCCCTCGTAACCGGCAATACCAAAACAAAGGCACTTTCGAAGGTCTAAATTTAAACCCGAAATTTAAGCCTATGAGATAAGAAAAATATGCAATGGACTTGCATTCTGGCAAGATTTGCCAAGCAATGCTGATCTATGTCAGCACATGATGTTATTGGACTTCATTGTATACACAGTGAGTTTTTAAAGCTCTGGAGACAATCTTGTAAGCAGGCAGACATTCAAAGTCGTGTTATGTCATCACACTAAGAAATTCACAACTTTCATGTGCTAATACGTACTGCAATTTTTAAATGCTGTTTAAATTTGATTTTGCGAAATATAAAAGTATGTGTATGTGTTTTAAATTTTAAAAAATCCGCACGATTTTTTGATGTTATTTATTTAATTATGGCCGGCAGATCGAAAAACACGACCAACGAACTTCACATGCTGCAATTTCTTCATTTCGTGGCAACACAAAACATGAACAGGTAAGTTCTCGAAATATATATTCAATTATCCGGCAAAATCTCGTATCCGGAATCGGCGAAGTCCCATTGTTGCCGGTTAAGAGAGATTCTACTGTATATAGTATTTCTTACACAGTGTGTAAGAATAATAATAAAATAATCCGCGTGGTTGGCTAGTGGCTGTGCGCTTCGCAACCATATGCCTGGGGAAGGAATATCCTATGGTTCGATTCCCGTCGGTGACGTGAGAAGCTGAAGGATCTTCCTCAGCCAAGTTAGCCGATCTTGAACGTGGACAGTAGGGTTTTTTCCCCAGTTTATCCTGGGATTTTTCATCCTGCAAAGCAGACAAACCGGCCTTGAGAACTCAACACTACGGACATAGGATACACCGGGGTGTAGGGCTGACCACCTTATCCTGCGAACGGTTTGAGGTTCGACGATTAATAAATTCTCGATACCGCAAGGCAAAAGAGGGTAAAAGGAAGATGAAATGAGACTTACAAAAATTGATTATACCACTTGTAAGCAGTAATTTTTAGACAACTAAGGGATTTTAGGTGAACCACCGTTGCTCAGTTGGTTTCGACATTTGGAGAGATTCAAGTTCGAATCCCATCAGGAAGCGAAGAAAACCTTTATCAGGGCTTTTCAAGGGAAGGTGAGTTAGTAGATCTCACGCGGGGTGGAAGTTTTTTTTCCCCCATCAGAAACGAGAGTTTTTCATCCCACATACAGGCAAACCATTTAGGAGAATACACACAATTTATATATATATTGCACTGTTATAGACCTAGGACTAACCACCTGGAATCATCGTCACGAAATTCAAGAATAACATGGATGGTTATGGGCCTTAAGGGCCCTAAGAACTCTCAAAGGGATTTGGGGATGCGGAAATATTAATGCGATGTTCAATAACTTCATAAATTAAAACACCATTAAAATTTTCAATTCTTTATGCCAATGCTACCCACAAAACATTGTAGACCTGTAACACAATAAAGAGTCGAATAATCCTGATCTAGAGACACAGCATTAGACTTTTTCATGGCACTTCTCTTCGGGCTTTCAGCAAATAATCAAGCGATGATAATCGACTACCTAAAGACATTCGCAAACAACCAGGACTTAAGCGGATTTTAACCATTTGTTTCCTTTGAGGTAAAGAAACACTGGCTTTTGCCAACTAAGAAGATTTAAAAAAAAAAAAAAGATTTGATATTCGAGGTCAACTGGCAGATAATCTAAAAAACTTAATTTTAAATGTGTATAAATATAGCCGTATTGGTCATTTCATTTGAGATGTTTTATTTAAGTTAGCAGAATCAAAACTTTCAACGCTTTCTCTTTCGCAATTATTATAGTTTCTTTACTTTAACAGTATATCGTCAAAAATGAAATGTATAACAATCAATAAATTGTTTTCTTTCTTTCTTAGCTGAGCATATGGATAGTCCTAGATAAAATCCACGAAATATGAAGTAATGTAGTGATTGTTTTGGCCTTGTGACCTAAAATGGAACAGAACGAGTTTTTGGAAGTAATAATAATCGGATACTTGCAAAAGTTTTCAATCAACCACTAGAAAGTCAACAACGGTTTTATTATAATGTAGTGATTATGATATTAATACAAGTGAAACGATACTGTTCATAAGTTAAACGTAACAAATTCTCTACCCTGACTTGCACAACATTAAAGAGTGGAAAATTTTGAACAAAGTAAAAAATCTCCCGACACTGAACCTGCACGTTCAATTCTATACAAACACACCTTTGACACTTTGTTCTGTTTACATATGACAGCATTGGGTAATAACCCTACTTTTAAAATAAAGCCGAGTAAATAATCTTATCAGTTTATTTATTTATTATTTTTTTTTTAACCCTTCTTCAGGCCGTCGCTGGCGTAGTTCTTGACTAGGCTGCTCCAAGTGAAACAACCTCCATTTCTTTACTATTTTTGAGAGTGACAAAATAAATAAAGAAAATTTCATTTATAATAACAAAACATAGTAGAATTAATAAAGCAATAGATGCAGTTTATTTATTTTGTATTATAGAGTTTAAAATATTTAAATTTTCCATGCAGGCTTCATTGTTTCCATCAAGTGAATGAATTTCGTTATGCTCATCACTTACATAAAAGTGACGCACAGATATGCACCAGGCACTCAGCTAGCGTCACTGACGATATATGGTTGATGTAGTAGCAACTGAGTTTGTGCAGTTCGGGGAAATTACTTGAATCCATCCATCCTAAGATTCCTCCGCTATAGTAAGAGAAGCTCATTATTTAACATGCAATATATTAAAATGTTATACGCAGTCAAATGTGCATTGCAGTACAGCTCGCTATACTGTTCCACTATGATTTACTACACACAAACAATTTAAATACAAAATTAACAAAACGCAAAAAATATTTCATTTTATATGTTATGAATCATTCCTCTTCTGCCGTTGAAAGGATTTATTTTCACCTAATGACGTAATTAATTTCAGTTCTCCCTACTACGCGAAGTTAGTGCCGATAGAAAATAAAGCTCAGCATTATTAAATAACCCATACTTTGAAATTTAATGTGATAATTGTCAATAATTAAACTATTTTAAACATGAATTAAATTATTATTTAAAGAAAAGTCGGAATTATATATATATATATATATATATATATTTTTTTTTTTTTTTTTTATTAAAAGGTGGTATTAGGTAAAGAAGGAAGATAAATTTGTCGTTAAAGTACAGACTGATCGCCATCACTCCAGTCCTCTCCAAAATAATGGAGAAAGTCATCAATAAACGCCTTCCTCTACTTAGAGGCCAACAGTTATGAAATCCACACTGACCACCAGTGTGGATTCCATCACTATATCCAAGACCGAACTCTTTCTTGCTTAGCATCAAGATCTGTTCAATAATTGCCATCCTTCGGTCTACTTACCACTCTGTAAATGATAACCATCTGTCTCTGATCGTTCACTACGTCTCATGGTGGAAGCAGCAACCTACTTTGAATCACTACTAATCCTGTCCACAGTTGTGCTGATGATACTATACTCCATCCTATTCGTTCAATAAAATCTTGCAGTGCTCAGAAATCCCAAGCATCAAGATCGTTGCAAGTCTACAATCACCAAGTGACTTAAACACTAACTTTAGATCATCCTTCGATGAGGTGAGGATAAGAAATGTCAACTCATCTATCCCCTCAGTAATACAATTCACCAAACAGGATCATGTTTTACTCCGTGGACTCGCATGTGCTTCCACTCTCTTCTGGCATAAACATATGACATCAATATCTTTCACTGCCTTTAAAAAGCTAGGCAGCCTGTTTTGCTCAAGACGCTTTTTTTCACCTTTCCTAACTCTATACAAATCCCAAATCTGCCCATCTTTAGAAGACTGTTCACATATCTGGGGAGGGTATGTGAACAGTATTGATGCTGTCCAGAGAAGAGAATGATCAGCTGACAGATGATCTTCTTCCTCACTTCACCCGTTATCTCATATTGTAGATGAACTGCTTCCGCTGTCTTTTCTACAAGTTCTTTCACACCGCTACTCCACACGGAAACACACCGTCATTCATCCACTTTCTTTTGGGCCTGTTAAAACAAGAGCAGCAGCTGTCCAGCATTTCCTTTTCATTCCAGCTGAAAACACACTAACTTGCTTTGCCGCTTTCTCTTTTATTTTGTTTACTTCTAGAACAGCCCTCCTCATAAAGTGTTCTCAATAACTAAAATACTCTTTAACAAAAAAAAAAAAAAAAAGAAATACCAATAGTTTTTTTTTTTTTTGCCTTAGCCTTCATTGATCCTCTCGGCTATAGATAATTGACCTTTCTAGATATATCAAACTCCATACGTCAACACACACACACACACACACACACACACACACACACACACACACACACACACACACACACACACACACACACACACACATGCTCATAGTACATTAGTTTCGTGTTGACAAATAGTTAAGAAAAAAATCTCTTAAGTTTCTGGAACACCGGAGATCATAGTTCTAGGGAAAAAAGTGCGAGATAAACTGTTCCATAGCACAGAAATAAATGGAATGCAAGAAGATGAGAAGTTGGTTCGGCATGTTTGAAGCTTAAATAATGAATGGATGTTGTCTAGCAGTTGCTGGTGTGTAGGCTTAAAGGAAAGTGGGGAAAATGATGATAGCCAACGTGTTTATCCTGGCTTTGCGGTTAAATTTTTTTTCTACATTATTGTCGACTAAAATACTTAGAGAAAAATCTATAATTACAAATCGAACTGTTTAAATAATGCAGATCGTAAATGAATTTTATTGCCATCATCCTGCTTACTGGAGACCTGAAGTTTCTAGCACATAGTTTCCTGTTTATCTCGCAATTCAACAACTTAATTTTTTTAACTGTCACATTCGACATTTGGTTAGAAAGATTAGCCTTCAAATTCTGTCACAGAGGTAGAAATTTTTTTCTGGGATTTTTTCAAGTAAAGTCTGAATTAACCAGTCTCAGAAAGAGACGGAAAGTTTACTTTCCAGCATCTCTTTCTCTCTTCCCATCAAACAGATCGAGCAAATTAAACATTAATTACGTTTTTGCACACCTGGAACACAAACAGAAACCTCCAAATTTATTTCTCTAATCACAGAAAGTATTACGATTGGTGGAAACTGTAAACCAAAACATGAAGGCTAGGTGTCAGTGTATTATGTTTATTAATTTGCGTACGTTCTCCAGACAGTTTGCGTATTTTCAAGGCACGAAAAAGTTACAAAAGAGAATATTTCTATCTATTCTCAATGAATCACTCACATTTGATGTTACATATCAATTTTAAAAGAGATCAATTTTCTTATTGTATTCACGAATTTCTCCATAAAATTTCTTCGAACAGTGATGGCCAATTGAGTTATTAGTAAACTGCATATATAATTTTGTAAAACGCAGTAATTTTAGTATAGTTATATATCAAAATAAATTTAAATACAGTCAGCTTTATTTATCGTAAAATCTCATCCACTATCTTCCAAAATATCATCCAAATATTAACGAAACACATTTTGCATCATGCGTGAAACATTTATAAATGTTATATTATGCAGTGTGCGTGTGGGGGGGGGGGGGGATATTTTGGAGTAATAATTCGACACTTGCTTCGGGAATTTATTGCCCGAGACTTTAGAATCAGTAGTAATATGGATTTAAAAAAAATAAAATAAAATAAAATCCGGAACTATACAGATAGCTGGTGGGGGGGGGGAATGCTTGAATATTAATATTTTATTTCGTTAACGGCGTTTCCTTTGTCATTAAACTGGTACCAATTAATCGAGAAATACCGGGACTGTCTTGCAAAACCAACACTTCCTGTGGTACCGCTATCATTACCAAGCAGTAGGTGTAGTTCTGTTACGTAATAATAAAGCGACTTCCCTTTTTCAGGAAACATTAACGCTCCTTAGCAACAACAATATTGCTATGGTGATATTCAAATTTACGTTACTGAAACGGTCTTGATTATGGGTATTTTCCATTGTTTTAGGAGCCACGTTCAGCTGTAAGGCACGTGGTTAACGAAGTTAAAGTTGCATTTAATGAATAATAGATCGAAGCAATTAACTATGCAGTACTTAACATGTTCGGTACCCCATACAGTTACCACAGGCCATCAAGTAGTTTGGCAACAAACAAAAATGCCTTATATCGATCATAATTGTTTGACAAGAAAGTTCAACGAAGCCTCTAACTACCGCGGTCCTAGGATATAAGCGCGATACTATAGAATGTGACAGGAACAACTAGCATGATTTGAACACGTATACAGTAATTAATTTAACGTTTTTATTCTGGTTATTTATATGTATAAATTGTAAAGTTCTGATAACATCTAATATGTGTAATTAACTGTTTCTAGTCTCTTTTCTGTACAATTTTTGCTAATACCCTGATGTAAGTGATTGCTGTCTTAAGAAAATTGTTCAGTACTTAACATTTTTCTTACACGTTTTATCCAAGAAAGAGACTAGGAATAAGTAAAACAGAATGAAAACTATTATGTAATCCGATTATTATTAAACAATCATATATAAATTAACTAAGTAATTTTAAACTCTTACATAGTTTTCACTGTACTTATTGCGATTTTTCTATTTTAAGACTGATTCATAAAAGTACTACATACTTGTATATATGGTATTTTTAAAAATGTAATTAAAACATAAGGAATGTGTTTACTGTTTACTCGCATGCCAGTTATTGTTTTCAATTCACAGTTCCTCTGTTGAAAGAAATTCAAAGTATTATGAATAGTATAGGATATTAAAAAATAAAACTTATACTGAATAGCACGTATAATTTATCAGCTCTATAAATCAGGAGACGGATTACTGTTCCAGTGTTGTTCACAATAAGAATATTCGGGGATTAGTATATGTCGAGGAGCATAGAGCAATTAAGTATATGCGAGCGACATGCATGAGATCTGGTTTAGTTGAAATTACGGCCGAAGAAACTGTCTATAAACCAGTGTATTGTCTTGTTAGCTAGATATTCCCTAACGGGCTTTCCCGTTTTTCGCTAAAAAAATGGAATTCCTATGAGAGAAAACCTATGAAGACCACTTCCTATGAGACCATCTTAACCCACCTTCAGTTGAAAGTCCTTATACTCGTAAAAGAACAGTTAAGGGTTTGTGAAGTCCCTATATTAGGTAGTTCTATTGTGGGTAGATGGGGAGAGAGAAAGATTCCAGGAGCCAAATTATGTATGCAGAATATGTTAGAAACTCCATCATAAATAAAAGGCGCGATGAGGATTGTGTGAGTCGTTGAGACCAAGGTCACTTCCACGAACATACCAAACTGCATCAAACTAAAGCTATCAAACTAATTTCTGCTTTCAGTAATGAAATGTTAAACTCCACGGATAATAATTTACATAAGGAGAATCATTCTTAAATTATTATTATCAACAGACCTCTGTGGAGTCATAGACTCATCGCGAGAGGTCCCACTCTCACATGCATAGCTCATCATACCTCAACTTAAATGCATTCACTGTCCCTGCACTTCCCCACACTCTCAGGCAATGCATTCTAATCACCTACCATTCTCCATGCAAATTCTATTCCTCATCCCCTTGCTCACAACCCACCTAATACAGCTTCCAGGGATGGCCTGTCGTTCTTCTCCTGTCTCCAGACATTCTATGAGAAATCTCATCGACGTTAATCTGATAATTATCCCTTACCAACTTATATCTCGATCATCTCTCTCTCCCCTCTTCCATCTATCCACTAGGCCGTGTAATTTTCATTCTCTCAATCTCTCATTGTATTCTACATTCCATAGACCAGAAACCAACTTAATCAATCGTCTCTGGGCCCTCTCCAACGTCTCATCATCCTTTTGAAAAACCTAGCGACCAAATCTGAGCACAGTAATTCATATGCAGTCTGATCAAAGTATTGTACAATGGAATCAAAACATCCTTACTTCTACATGTCAGTGTTCTCCGCATCATTCCCATAATACACTGTGTTGTCCTCACAATTTTAACAAAATTGTTCACGAAATTAAGTCCCTATCCACCATCATACCCAGATCTTTCATCTCATCCACCTCCTCCAAAATATCCGCACCAAACCTATATTCTCCATCCCATCTTTGCTTCCTAAAATTTTAAAAGCCTTACACTTTGTAACATTAAACTGATATCCCCGCAACACTCGCCCATTCAGTCTAGTTAGGTTCTCTTACAAAGCTACATCTGCTCTACTTCTCATAACTCTCCCCAACTTTGCATTATTTGCAAACAACTGTAACAACTATATATTGCCATTTAAGCCCTTTGCAATGTCATTTACGTACAAAATAAACAACAATGGTCCCAAAACATACCCCTGGGGTATGCAACTAGTGACTTCTCTTCTGGGATATCACTCTCCCCATACACAACCTGCTGATACCTATCAGACAACCAGGCTCGGCCCAAGGTATTTTTGCGCCCCAAGCGCGGAGCTTCTGGGGTGCCTTTTAAAGGTTACAGAGATTTTATTAAATTTACATATATTTACATACATACATCTGCGCCTCCCAATATTTTGTCGCTCCAAGCGATGCTTGGTTCGCTTGTATGGCAGGGCCAGCCCTGCAGACAACCATTCTCCAATCCAACGCACTAATGATTTTCCAATCGAACTGCTCCAATTTAACTACTAGTTTGTCATGTGGCAATCTATCGAAAGCCATTTTGCAATCTATCGATTATAAAATTTAAATATTCTACTGTATATGCATCCTCCTTGTTTAATATAATCTTCGCCTTGCTAAAAACAAGGCGAAGAATACATTAAACAATCTCTTCCTTTAGCAAAAACCCATGTTGTCCATTAAAGAATTCTGCTGTTATCAATCCAGTTCTGAATCGTCCTCATTAGTTTCTCCAACACTACTCTAGACAAGCAGATTGGCCTATAATTCCAAGTTTACCCAATTCCTCATGTATCTTCTGCTCACTCCCATCATTGGGTCCTCCCCTATTCCTACTGCTCACAAATTATATCATTCTTTATGGAATAAAGAATGATATAATTTACCCCCCCTCCTCTTTGCTATCAACAGAGATTCTGATCCTCCTCCACCAGAAATTCAAAATAATAATAATAATAAAGAGAATTTTCCTTGAAAAATTTCGCAGACTTATTTCTGTTCGACTTCAACAATTCCACATAATATACACTCGTATTCTGAAGTTAAAAAATCATTTAACTTTTTTTACATTTTTAAAAATTACTTTTAATCTTTTCTGAATAAGTTACGGTACAGCGACTTCTTTCCCCCTTCCAAGAGAAGGCTTCTTTGTGAATCCTGGATACCCTCCTAAACACACACACAAGTTATCCTTAAATGAGAAACCGTTTAAGGATGGCTCTTAATTAGCACGTACGTAGCAATAAAACAATATTCAAATAAGGTCAGTTCGAAACTGTACAGTTAACGGTGAAGCTGACCCAATGAAACTATGTGCCAAGGTAATCTGGGTAAACCTACACATTTCTTACTACAAGTGAAGAATTCTTTATGTAGAGAGATATTTCACTAGCATACCAAGTAATTGGTAATACGTAACGTAATACAAAAAACGTGATTGCTGTTTTAATACAATAGTATATGTTATACACTACTTGTGCTAGCAATGTTCCCAAATCACTTATTTCCGGTTGGGAACTTGCAGGATTTCTTAAAAAAAAAATTTAAAAAAAAAGGCATTGGGAATGGTTTTAGTATAACATAAAATATAATATCTTAAATAGAAATATAATTTTTATGTTCATATTCAGGTAATTTTCTATTCCTTCTCAGAATGAAGATTTCTTCTGTCTCGTTCTCGATGTTGCCAGAATGATGTTCTGGGAGAATTCTAAGCAAAAGCGTATGCCATGCTGGAATCAAATTCATGTTATTTAGACATTTCTTATAATTATAACATAAAAAAGGCAAAAATACGATTTCATTCTTACATCATACACTACTTGTTTATAATGTAAGAATTCTTCATTCTTACATTATTAAATAGAGGGAATTCGTGGTGGTGCAAGTTCATATGCTGAATCTTTCTGAACCTGTTTTTCAAAAGACGGTGTTTTGTGTGTGCCTTCATCTTAGTTTAAAAATATGGATTTCCAAACGACAAATAACATTTTAGCAAGAGTTTTCCTTTGTAACCATATATATATATATATTAACATTTACAATACTATAAAGATTTTAAAAAAATGCATAAATGGACAATCTTTCGCCTGAAGAGAACCTTTTTTGTTGATTTAAAAAAAGTTGTTTATAATCAACTTGCCCACAGAAAGAAATACATTGTACTCTGAGAAGAGACTGTTCTGAAGCTCTTGTATTCATCGGCATGAGGTCAAAATCTCAGTTGTAAAATAAGTTCTAACTCATCATGATTAAGACTTCTCCCCACCCCCTTTCACACACTTCACTAAATTTACGTCAGTATCTACACGAAGCAATATTTTTCTTGCCTTAAAATATGACTAAAAGAAAGGATTCAAGTGATGTAAGTCATTTCCACACCCGAGGCAGATATATGTGAACTACCCTTATTGCAAGTCACTACTATTTCACAGAACGGGAAGAGTCGGGTGGGGGGGGGGGACACAATTAACTACTAGCACGCGATGACTCGTTCTTCCCTACACTTATGCAGCAATATTTCTGAGCCAAAAATAATTACTGGGAGAAACTTCTCACGCAAATGGTATATTGCACCACGGCATAGCATATCCAATGTGCATAATATCAGAGAAATTAGGATATTTATAAACTATAACTGATTAATGGTCACAGCAAAACTAATACAGTACTGCACTTCTATACTACAAAAGAAACCAAATAGATTTCTAAGGTCGCATTGATGAATTACGGAGAATTTATTCGTACCGTTAATGGCAGCAATAGTCAAGGCGGGTAAGTGTTTTACTTCAAGAACGAAGGACACAATTAACTATGCACGAAATGTATGTTGAGTTTCTAAATATTACCGAAATAGCTAAAAAAACAGCAATGTTCAAGTAATTTTGTGATGCGTGGATGGTTTGTTTTTCAGAAGTATGAAAAACAGATTAGTACAGAGTGGAAACATACCCACACCCATCAAAGATGTTAAATTAATTTCACCTGAATATGCACTGTTTTAACATATGTGCATATGTTAAAAACTGCTTCACGACTCGTGAAGCAGTTTTTCGATAAATCCTTAGTTTAGCTCCAAACTTGCAGTACAAATTTTCTTCTTCGGTCATTGCATCTGTTGCTGTCCTTTGGAACCACCTGCCTTGTTACGTACTTCCTAAAGAACAATTTGTATGTCTTCAAACCCAATGTTAACAGTTTCTTCTTTCTCGTGAGTTGAGGGTCCTCTAGTATATGGGGGTAACCATGTAAAATCGATAAATAAGAAAGCACTTCATAATATTATGGATGGGTATGCGCACACGCAAGCAGGGGCGAATACTGGTCTTGAAATTCACGCTTGCTCTTGTTATCATACAGGGAGTGAGAGGTGTGATTGAAATCTGATTATCGGAATAATGAATTACTGACCATTTAAAACGATATATTTAGAAATTTATGTACATTTAATCCCACAAATACAACGTTTATTTTACAAATGATATTCTTTCTTTTTCAGTTTAGCTACTTGAATACAAATTCTACCCTACGGTTCTTCTTTATGAACTGGTCAATAACATCGTCATAAAAAGTTGGTTGTAACTTAATTTTCCCAAGCAACACGCACACTTGTAAAGGCTGGCTGAAGCTCACTGGCTAGAGCTACTTTGACTGCGTATGGCCTTGTGTTTAAGACGGCGTGAAGGGAGCGGTATGGCTATGCGCGCGCATGAAATCACAGTGCTGCAGCGAGGACTTGGAAGCTCCTACAACCGAACCAGTCAAGGTAGATTTGACTAGACGAGCAAGCATGCCTTTGATATACAACGCAAAGCTTAATTATTGCCGCGCAAGCTTAAGACGTCTTCTGGCTACAAAAATAAAAGCCTAAATGGAATGCTTATAAATGCATGCATTTATTAACAAATAAATATTACTTCTTTCTCAATTAATGAGCTTGCGCAGCAAGCATAGCAAGGATGGAGAATTCGCCACTGCACGCAAATAAACAACCTTACTTTTAATCAGTTACCTTCGCCGTAGCATATAAAGTGGTGATAGTGAAGGTATTGAAAAGAAATCTTGCCACTTTATCATAATCATATTTTGGATGATTGCTTAACATCAAGACATGGAATGTTTTTAGCTTCCATACAGGGTTATCACAAATCATATTTCCATTAGTAAGTCGTTCTTCAGATCTTGTCCGTGTAGGTGTCTTTCTAATTTTTAACATTGATACATTTATCCATCTATCCACCTCAGACGTTGAGTTTTGTTAACTGCTCGCTTTTCTCATTTTAGCAACCGCACCCACCTGCTGACGTCTAGATGATTCTTGCACTCACGCACGTCGTCTCTTCAGTATTGGACAAGTGGGATAGAGAATAAACAATTAACAAAAATATATGGGCGAGGTAGATTTGGATATTGGCTTTCCGCGATGATTTCTGAGAATTCATGGAGTTGGTCAATAATTATTCCCTACATTTTTGGATATCAGATGAGGGAAATGGAATTGCTATTTAAAAATATATATATACTTTTTTTTTTCTTATTGATGCAATCAGAAAATTAGAACTCAATTTAGGTGAGTGATATAGCCCAGAATTCATTTTATTTATTTATTTATTTTATCAAAATCAGATTTAGAGATGCAGCGTAAGTTTTCAGTAAGACTACTTACTGAAAACACTAAATGCAACACCGAAAAAACGCTTGCTGCGGTTATGGAAACTTTCTGTAAATGTCCGCTAATGGAACTGGATGCAAAACGATACAAAATGTTTTCCCATTAAAAAGTCGCACATATTTCGTACTGTTGCATAATATTAAAATTAACGCAATATGCGAAATATTTCAAGAATTAACATATTTTAACGTTAGATAATTAAACTAGAGTCAACCTCTGTTATAAGAGACAGCATTCATGCAATTATTAAAATATTTCGCACATCGCGTTAATTTTGATATGATTTCATTTTTGATTTCATTTCGACAACTAAAGACATAGATTTTTGGACCCCGTCTTGTGTAGTACTGATAGAGATTTCGAATCCCATTCTTATTTTATTATATGTTCACCGAATATAATAAAATAAGAATCTAGTAAATTCGAATACCATTTCCTACGACCTACTTATACGAGTATACTTATCCCATTTTCATAAATTAAAAACTGAACATGGAACTAGATTCAAAGCTTTCTACTTACAGTGAACCAAACCAAGCAAGTTTTATAACATGAAATGATACTGTCTTAACCCTTTATCCCAGACGTACGCAAACAAATTTTACGCGTAAATATATTAATGATTAGCCTGTTTGTATATTGATGTTGTTGACTTGAATTGTTTCTGGCTCCCACTGAAGAGACCTCAATAAAGATCAAATCCATTCTGGGTAGTTGTCCTCCCCAAGGCAGAAGTCATATATTTTCTATATGAAGTAGTAAAATGGTGTATCACCGTTACTATTAAATACTTCGGATTGGAAAGAATTGCACATAGTTTTGCCGTTTACCATATAACAGAGCTTACCGACGTGTCGGGAGCTGAGTTGGAGAGAAGTATTGTTTAGAATGAAAAAGAATACAGAGCTTTTTGGAAGCTGAAGAGGATATGAACCGCTGTGCTTGTATCAGAATAGGTTAGATGTGAAAGCCAACCCAAACAGAGAAAACTGATTTTTTTTTTTTTTTTTTGTTGCTGTTGTTGGCAAGCAAAATATTGTCAAAAGCGGGAGAGAGTTAGGCTTGGTCTTTCTTGCAAAGATTGGTTCGGTGTTTATTTATTTATTTATTTTTTAATAAGAAATTCTTAATCTGTACTGAAAATGTTGGCTATATTCGAAGACATAAGACAGAACTGTATTTTGGTAGCACTAAAAATCACTAAGTTATCCAATGGCAAAAATATCAGTTTAAGGCATGATTAAAGAAGTTCTTGAAGCGTGAATTATCTGAGCGCTACAGAGTTTTGAAAATGAAAAAGAGAAGTAGAGAATACTGTCATCAACAAAGCTATGAATATGATTGCATATAAGAAAAGATTTGATATATAAAAGGAGGAAAAGTGTAAGTAAAAGCACTGAGCCATGACCCGCAATGAATGATAGCAGAGGAAGCTGACAATCCATTTCAGAAAGGGGAAGGAGAAATACCATAAAGATAGTAGACTGGTAAAAAGACCACGATGCCAAACGACTCGATCAAATGTCTTAAAAATATCAAGAGCACCCACTTGTTTCGCCAAACGTTTGCAAGGTTTGCGTTCTAAGGTCGAGAGGTTGGGCAGCATATCTGCTGCCAAGAATAGTGGAATATATATTGTGATCAGTAGCGCACTCAGAGTTTAATCTTGGAAGGGGGGGGGGGCGAGTTGAGTAAACGATTTGAGAATACACACTATGCGTCGCATACGACCTGTGATTGAGCATCTGCAATGGTCGCTAATTCATAAGTAGTATAGAAATAGAAGACCCGACCCAACATAAATTTAAAAAAATGAATTTTATTAATTAGGAAAAAATGTTTAGAAAATTTTCTAGTGTTTTTTCCTTTTTCTTGGGGGGGGGGGTAGGGGCTCTTCTCTGGGTGCGCCATTGATTGTGATCACTAGGACTTTTAAAAATGGTCTTTAAAAGACATCTAGAACATGTTCTGGAAGGTCTTCAGAAGAATTAAAGTAAATCATTCAAAAGAGGAATTTGATCAAACACATGCTTATCAAGGTTTTAAAATCACGAGTTCGACTTTTCTTTTAAAATTGGAAAACAAAATTGTACACAGAGAAGAACTGTGAACAAACTGAAACACTAGTTCTTTCAGTAATTTTTCTAAATTAGAAAAAAGAAAAAAAACCTTAGAGCCAAGGTATATTTTAGTCAAAATTGAACAATTATATAGTCAACGGTTAACAAATCTGGGCAGAGTTGCAGTTCTAAGAAAAAAAAATATGTTGGCGAGCTACGTCTGTATGCTGATGTGCCATTTGTCACCAAACATATTCCATCAGACATCAATGCGTTATTCGTGATTCCAGTCACGTACACCACACACTATTACTCACCTTACGCTGCAGTACGTTAACCTAAAAAATGACTTTACACCATCCGAATCATGGAGGGGGGGGGGAGAATCACGTTCTGAAATTTATGGTTTATGGTATGCGATTTCCCCGTGGGGATGAGTCTTTTTACCGCTTGCTAACTATAAAGCGTAACAATGGAGATGGGAGGAGCAACTTTATTGGTTATATTCGTCACCAATGTACACCGGAGAGAGAGAGAGACTGAACGCAGCGCAACACTTCCGCTAGGAGAGATTTTAGAATGCCTTGGTGATAGTGCAAAAGGCATCCGTTATTCAATGACAGCTTCTGCTAAAGCAGAACTTTGTCAGCATTCTTCGTTTGTATCCCTACAATAACACCTATAAATGGGGAAACTAGTTTATTTACATGCCACGGCCACGCTAATTATCAGTACACAAGTGTCGATGAAGAGTGGGAAAAAGAAAAGCGAGAACACCACAGATTACAGTGAGAGCAAATTGCATCTTTTACTGCAGTGATATTAACTGGGAATTCTCTGTGGACTCAAGTACACGTGCGCTAGGTCTCGGGTTAATGGATTTCATCACGAAACTTCATTCTTACATATGAAAGTTTAGTTGCAGTCTCTTTTTCTTTTTGAAGAATCTTCAGTTTAATTACAATTTTGATGCTGCTCATAAATAGTCTGCAGAAAGAGAATCCTAATTCCGCCTGCAGCAAGTATTTTTCACTTGTGAGAATAATTGACAATGTCAAGAAATCTAGGTAGCCGAACTGAGTGAATCGCTTACTTTCTAGACATTGCATTTCCTTAAAGAAATTGTGAGGTGTCTGCGTCGAAAGAATGACGCGATATGCGGCCTTTGGTTGGAAAAAACCGGGGTTCCGATCTAAAAAGGATGTGAATATTTATAAGTTTTTTTAAACAACTTTTTCGGGTTGAAAGTGAGGTAATCAGTCTCCCTTTCAAGCAGAGTTTTTCCGCTATATAGCTGGAGATCAGGCTTGTCATATAAAAATATATTTAATTGACGGTGGATGGGGTAATGTAGTAGCCTCTGTAATAGGTCTTGATTGACAAGTGTTCTTGATACAAAGTGTTTCTGGGGAGATTTTTACAGGGTAGTTCACCATTGCTTCCGCTCCCCACCCATTTTATCCGAGCTTGGGACCTGCATACAGCTGACGAATCAGGCCTGTCGCTGGGTTGTAAGTATTCATGGCTGTAAATCTGTGTGTGTGTGTGTGTGTGTGTGTGTGTGTGTGTGTGTGTGTGTGTGTGTGTGTGTGTGTGTGTGTGTGCGCGCGCGCGCGCGTCCCATTTTAAAAAAAAAAAAAAAAAAAAACACTACCATGGAAACAGATTTGAAACTCAGATACAGAATGATGGGTGCGAACGCACCGAGTAAAGAAAAAAAATGGAGGCACTATATGCATGACTCACTGCATTTTAGGTATGTGAACATTCTGGAACAAATAACATTCTTTGGCTAAGACGAGTTTAAAAGACTATTTGTTTTCGGTGCTTAGATTATATCAAAGCAATTATTCCATGTTTCTGTTGTAAGTTGAGTGTCCTCTGGTGCTGGTTTGTGTGCTCTGCAAGATAAAGAACTTGAAATTCCAGAAAAAAAATTCTTGCCACCTCGTATGTGATCCATTAACTAATTTTTAGTTGAAAAGATCTTAGAAATATATTTCGCTCGTGTTACTGTGAGAATCGAACCCTGGCCTTTCCAACTGAAGAGCATTGCTTCCGAATGCGCTGTTAATTCGAATTTAATGCTTAAATCAACACCAGGTTCTAGCACAAGTTCTAGCTTACAGTGAGAAGACTTCAACGGAAAAGAAGTGTGCTTTATTGGAGTACTGAGGTAACTGACGTGATCAGCTAGCCTATAACGTGAATACACTTCACGTGCAAGCTTTCTTTACTTATGCTTTAGGTATAGGATTAAAGATGAAAACAAGAATATAATTTGTCTTTTATAATTTACCAACACTGTTCTAGTTGTCATTGTAATGTGCTCTTTGGAGCTTCCTTTTAATAATCCTATAGAAAACCACTTTTATAATGCGAACTGTATTTATTATTCCACTGTCGACAGCGAGTCATGGTATATGAACCTGGTCGGATATTTTCTTGTAAAATAAAACTCATGTGAGGAATCAACATGGCAAGTATTTTACAATGGAGTAGTAGATAAAGTGGAGTCAAATAATGTCTGGAGGATTCCCAAGTTAGACATATGGTTGAGGAAGATTTCTGATTAATTAGAATTTCTTTATATTTAGAAAAAAAAAATATTTTTTTAAATTAAGAGGGTCATTTTAAAATTTCTGAACACTTAACGCTAAATGTTACACCAAACATTTAGTTAACAAAATAAATTTGCAGGCTTCATTATAATCTCAATTTTGCTTTATATATTTATCCTCAAGATTTTCCATGAAGAATTTTTTTTCCCTCTCTCTCCCTCTCAACTTAGGAAATAAATTGAGGTCTCATATTAGAAAAGTCGGGTGTGTGTGTGTGGGGGGGGGGAAACTGAGGAGGCATTTGCCATCTACTTTTTCTTAAGGTTAGATGAGTCACGTAAAACATGTGACCTGGCATTCGATTTGGTTAGTAGATTCTTCCTCCATTTTTAAGTCTTCTTTCGTGGAATAAGAAAACCAGAAGAACAAAACGTTAGCACACGACGTTGTGCAGTCTGGCATACAACTGAAGGTGAAAACTATTGATGACATCATCCCACTGGCTGTGCAAGCGCAATGTGCAGAACTTGAAATGATCCTTCTATGAACACTTCCACATTATGTACCAAAATATCCGTGGTGTACTGTAATGAAAAATGCTTAATCTTGAAAATCTTATTTCAAAATATTCACTTACTAATAATTCTTTGCGGATGAAATGCTACGTTGATTTATATTAGTTTTACATTTATGCAAATTTTAAATTAAATTTCAAAAAAAATAAAAATAAAAACTTAAAATAACTCCTCTTTGATATACAAAAAGCAAGGAAATCCATATGCCTTTTTATTTATAACCTACATTTGTTTTCTTTCGTGAAATAGGAATTATTTGCAGAAGATATGTTGATCTGGACAAAAAAAGTACACTACGGGGGTACCTTCTAGAAGACTAAGATTACTTTCTGGTAACCTTGGTCTTCCCTTCAATATCAACATTAAAATAAAATCCTGCAATAAAAAGAAATTCCTGCAGAAAAGCAAGCACTGGTGTGGTGAGAAAACTTCAGTATGCCATGACCTTCAAGCTTCGTTTTCGCACATTTTCTCTTAGATACCATACTTTAGAACGAGAGCCTTCATAGCTCAGTCGGTATCATTGATGTTTGGAAAGACCCGGGTTCAAAAGCCCGTCTAAGACGCGAAGAACCTTCACGAGGACTATAAGTGAAGACAAGTTAAATCTCCTACGGTTGTAAAAGGGTCTTCCCTCCCCGAAACTCCGGTTTTTCATTCCCAAACTAGCAAACATCTCGAAGAATACTGTACACTCAATTTACAGATAGGACAATGGAGATACGATTAACAGCTCTTACTCAGTCATAACAGGCCATTCGGTCCAACACGAAAAGAAAAGATGGGTTATCTCAGAACATGTAAGCAAAAATATTTTTTCAGTTCGACCATCGAAATGAATGCATAATACACAATTCCATGAATTTAATAAAATCCTTCACTTTTAAACTTGTCAAAAAAAAAAAAAAAAAGAAAGAAATTCTTTCTGCTCTTTGTTTCCTATTCGCAAGACAAGTGTTTTAACATTTCGAGAATAATGTAATAGTTTTATCGAGTGAAACAAAACTTGATACACGTAATGAGCTGTACTTTGAAGGCTGCATTTTTGGTGAGACAGAAATCGCACTTTTCACACTATTAATACGATACACAGCTTTCATTGGGTTTGTTGAAATTACGACAAAAGCAACTGAGATCACGAGATCAGCATATGTGTTAATTGCATTTGTTCTCTAGCCAGTATATTCGTTTTCGTGGGAGGAAACTACTATGATTGAAAAGCACTTAAAGATTTCTAAAAGTTTTCCTAAATTTCCATAGCGCAGTCGCATGCCACCATACTGCACACACTGGAGGCATTCTCAACTTCGATAACCCAGAGAAGTCTGCTATGCACTAACCACAGTACTCTCATCTAGTAGTCAGCAAAAAAAATATTTGGGTTATGCTTAACATATAACCGAAATCCATCCATCCTTTTCTTATCGATTGAAGACGGGTTGAGCCCCCCCCCCTAATTAGGAGCTTTAGGCGATTTAATGCAACCAGCTTGTCATTCCTCTGCTGCATCCCCTCCAGGAATAAGTATTCTATGCCTCTGTGTGTTCTACAGAAGGAATGAAAAACCCGAGTTTCCGGAAGAAAAACTCTACCTCCGTATGAGACCGATTAACTCACCATTTAACTGAAAAGACCTGATAAAAGATTCCTCAAGTTGTAGACGGCATTCAAACACTGGTCTTTTCAACGAAAGGGCTCATCTATACCAACTGAGATACGGAGGCTCCACAGCCTATGAATAGAAGCATGAACAAATGGTTGTTCCACAAGTGTTATTCATTTACGTACATATGATACTATCACACAAAGCCAGAGAGCTGCAAATTAAAAATAACTTACAACTGAGATAATAGCGTTACGCCACCAGACAAAGTCATTGCCATAGTAAAATATGCAACAAACATGGGATCCTCTGCTTTAGGGATACTGTGATTAATATTCGAAAGTATGATTTAAATGTTGTGCCCATGGATGAGATTTAATGGGTTTAACGCGGGTTTAATATTTAAAAGGGAATGTAAAAGAGTGAACCAGTCTTCGCTAGTGTCGTAGAAAACGGAAGTAGGTTTGAGATGGTAGCGGATCATAATAATGCACTATCTGCAGAGTTCTATAAGCATATCATTTCCACTTGCTGACCAGCAATTATTTCTGTTCCAGATTAAAAACTCATTATCAGAGGTTCCATTTAGATTTCGAGCATGCAAATAATAACGATGGAGAGAGAGAGAGAGAAAAAAAGAAAGTCTTTTACAGTATTACCTTATCCAATAGTTAACTTACGTTAAAAGAGTTTGGATTCCGAAGCTAATTGAAGTCGCATCGATCATACTCAGTTCATGATGGGAGATCTCTTGCATAATTTTGCGGTCATGAAAAACGAATGTCCTCTTATATTAAGCAGTTTGACATTAAAATATACTAAGTTAGAGGTGATAATTGTAGAATAAATAATCAGCACTTTAAATTCAGTTAACGAATAGTTTATTTCGTTGACTTCACATCCTAGATACGAATCGGGGAAAGAAAAAAAAAAGGTACAGGGTTGGAGCGTGACAAATGAGCAATAGTAGAATACCGTATAGAGAACTGAACTAGTTCTTATCACGCATATTGGAGTTACTTAATTGCTGTCAGATGAAGATACTCTCTCTCCTATATACTTAGAGTTAAGTAATTTTATATGGCTAAACCATGAGTTTTAATTCCTGCGTAGCAGAAAAATATGAAGCAGAAGTTCATAAGTGATGAGAGAAAAAGTCTGAAGTGCAAAAATTTATATAAACTATCCTCCAAGAATATGAAAAATGATCGCAGAGAGCAAACTAGGCAAATCAAGTGATCGTCGTGAAGATTTCAGCCCAAGAACTTCCAATTCAGGGTTAAGTAACTTAAGCACTACGAAATACTTAAGAACTAGTACCCGTTGATACGTGTTGAAGTAGGATGCTACACAGAGAGTAAGCCTATTAGCTAGATTAGTGTGCATAATGGAAGCACCCGAAATTAACCTTGGAGACGTTCTGTCGTGGATACACTTAAAGGTTGGTAGACCATCAAATGAAACATTATAAATACACTCGCACCATCATAAACAGGCACTTCGTGAGTTCGAGAAATCGTAACAGTGCAGTTGCTCGGACTATTGCCTTTTAATACCATAAATGACTATTCTGACTACTTACTATAAAAAAGGTAAACTGAAAATACTGGAGCCCAAAATTGGTTTCTTTTTTTGCGCTATAACAACATTAGCTATTATAATATTATTAAAAAAAAGGTCTTTACTCCAGTAGCAGAGGATTTTGTGAATTGATGATTACCTTATATCAATCTTACCAATATAGCACTATACACACAGAGACCTTTTCTAGTAATATTACATTCTACCCAAATAAAGTCTAAAAGGTTCTTTGAACTCCAAAAAAAAAAAAAAAGTAGGATTTCAGACTAGTGAATGTTGGTTCAACTTAACAACCGGCTAGTTCCACATCATTGGCTTTTGCACACATTTGCAACATGCTATTGAGTTTATTATTCTAAACGAATCAGTTACAGGGTAAAATGTAATTAAAAAGAAAATCACACTAAGAGACAGGTTAATGTAAGTTAACCTGATAATAAAACATGGATACTTATACGCATAAATTACAGTTTTGATAAATTAGCAGTTACCGACACGGTATCCTTTGGAAAAATATTAAATATCCTTCTATGCAAAATTTTAAAGAAAGCTGTGAGGGTCTCCTAGTATCAACTTGACTAAGAAGGCTTGTATGTCACTAAAATCCGGAACGAATGTCACTCAATCGTTTTGAATATATTTATTCTTATAATGTAATCATTTTTATGAATTATATTTGTTCAATACATTGATAGCGATCCAGATGTTTATCTTCTCTGTACAGGATCTTATGCAACTGTTGATCCGCTCTAACGTGCCATATTATACTAAATCATATATCAGCTTTCCACGGGAAACACGTCTGTTATCCATTTCATCCTTTAAGTGCATTTTACGAAATTTGATTTATACATTGCAGTATTAATCTCCTGGGCTCATTTGGAGAAAAAATAAAAGTTTTGGATTATTTTTTACTTTAAATAATGGTACTCTTCACGAAAAAATAACGAGAATAAAAACTACTAAATTCATTAAAACGGGGGGGGGGAGTAACGGGAAGGCGCCTTAAAGGGGAAAAAATTAAGTCTAGACTGTTCACTAAACCATCATCTCCTATATTATTAAATCGCTGCTTGCAGAGAAGGGAACAATTTCCATACTTAGTAAAGAGATAATATAACTCATTCAAATATTTCTCCCACCAAATTTCCTTAGTTGTCCACACCAACAAAATGTAAATAATCCCTCCTCCCCGCCAGAAAAAAAAATGAATGATTGCAGGAACTTTTTTTTTTTTTTTTTTATGTGGCTCCCACTCAGGAAAAGTTTTTATAAACTTAATGATTTTTCCCTGCTCAAAAGACAAAAGAGAACTTTTTCAAGCCACTTCAGGCCTCCAATAAGCGGGAGCAGTGGTCTCACACCGGGTGATGAAATTTATCTCGCATACTGCCACGGGCAAGCGCCAGTATGCGAAAAACCCGAGTTTCTCCCTGAAACTCGGGTTTTTCGTCCCGTAAACTCAAGAAAATAGACCGTAGATCCCACATTATTTCAGACATTAAATATCAGTGTTAGGGTTAGGGACCACGAGATGGCGGCACTTGTTGAGCCGTCTCTCTTCACTGCGTGCCGCTTAATTAGTGATAGCTTTGGGCTAGCTAACTCTGATTGGGTACCAGTGGAGATTGAACTGCCTACTCAGTCTCCAAAAGTTAGATAGGACTAAACGGCCTCGCCTACTCCCTATACGGGAATAAAAATTTGATTTCCTCATAGGTCATCAAATCTGATTTGATTTGATGACCTATGAGGAAAGAACATACGAGGTTATAAGAATATAAGTTACCTTCATAACTTTGCTACTAGCATGTTCTTTCTTGTGGTTATATCAGTTGATCTAAGATCATTATCAGAACTTTCCGGTCTCCTCCTCGTAAAGACAATTACAAACATCTACGCCCACGGATGGATTCGAACCCATAGCTTGTTGGTTAGAGAGGGGATGCTCTAACCAATCAGCCAGCTAGACTGGATGTTTATCCATTTTTTAAAAAATTAAATTTATAAATCTATAATTAAATGCTCGACTTCATACAATTCACTGAATATGCCAATGTGTGTGTATGTAATTATTGGTAAATGGAGAGGGGAAGCAAACTAAAAAATAATGCGGATCAATCCCTAAATCTGACACCATCTACTGTTGTGCGAAAGGAATAGAATTCCTGGATCTAATAATTCTGAGAATGTACCCTCATAAAGGAGCCTCCGTAGCTCAGTCGGTCTCGATGATGTCCTTCAGTTCAAAAGAGCTGAGTTGAGTTCTAATCCAATCTAGGAGGCTTTTATCAGGACTTTAACTAAAAGTGATTTAGTCGGTCTCACACAGAGGTGGAGGGTTTTCTTCCTGCAAACTCGGATTTTTCATTCCGCAAAGCAGGCAAACTATCCATAAGAACACATGCAATTTATAGACATAACATATGGCCTCATAGCCTGAGCTTCTTCTGCGCCGTAAATCTCAAAACAATCCTCATGGAAATACGGCATTCATTCAAGTCCTTTGGGAACAAATCCACTCTTTCAAATTCCCAATTGATATTGGAACCGATATTGCAGCTCCAAACATTGTACACTATAAATGTCCTTATACTGAATCTTCAAAATTGAAGATAAATCTAACTGAATTCCACATGTACATATTCCAATAAACTGCTGTTAAAAGATAATCTTCTTGGCACACCATTTATTTAGTGAAGAATTCAATTTCTAGTTAAGTATTGAAATGATAAAAGGGAAAATCAAAATGCTCGTATTGAAAGTTGAGACGGAGAAATGATTCCTTGTAAATATTATTGTGAGTAGGAAAACATCTATGGAGGTTCCATCTTTATAGAATTATAACCATTACTGATTTAACTATTGTTCTCATCTTTAAACTCTTCTCAATATGAATAACCAGAAATAGTGCAAGCATCTGTCAGAAACTGAACTGGCTAAATTCATACTTATAACTATAGTAATTACAACACAAGGTTTATGTAAGCTTCATTCAAGTTACTGATCTAAATTATATACGAAAGTCCTTAATATGTTATCTAATGCAATGAATGTACTGACAACTACCTCAAAAGATAAAGACAGAAATGTTATGATATCCTACTTAGGAGGACCGGAGTTCAACGAGTTGCTGGTTTGACCTTGCATTGTTTCAACGCTGGTCGTGCTTTTCGCGTTTGCCATTATATGAAGATTTCTCAAAAAGTTCGTACTTTGTTTTTTTAATTTTATTCACACATTTTAAAACAACTAAGCGTTGTGCTTATGTAGGTGGTGAAGTTGGATTGCAAAGTGCGATGAATGCCGTTTCGATAAACAAATTGGGGGGGTCATAAAAATTTAACTATATATATATATATATATATATACACACACACACACACACACACACACACACACACACACACGCTTCGGGATCTGCTGCTCTTAAGTGACTGACAATCAGTTATGTTACAGTAACTGATTCTCTCCGCTATTCAGACTAGCTACTAAGACAGGTGGCGAGAACAGCTAATTTTCTGATGATCAGAGGTTCAGAATTTAACACAGAAAAACTTGGAACTGGGGAAGAGCCATGCCGAAAGAGGTACTGTTTCGATGGGAGTAAAGAATAGGTCCATAGCTAAGCAATTCCCACTGAGCTGGTAGGGAAAATACTTGATTTCGAGTGTCCTTAATACAAAGTAGGAGGGATGCTTTTTTTTCTCTTTGAAAAAAAAAAGAGAAAAAAATTTTGAAACTGCACGCAACTCATTCATTAACCCCGGAAGCATATTCAGTTAAAAAAAGAAAGACTCTTATGAAAATTTCCAAATTATGTGAACATAAAAAAAAAATAAATAAAACTTGAGATAGATATTTTGTTACAAAATATCATACTATTTTTTGAAAACATTGACCGTACTGAAACTGCAATTTTTTTGGGTGTAAACTGAATATCACAGAAATCTAAAACTAAAAGCAAACCGTGTATGACATATACTAGAAAGAACAGAGCTGCACTGCTATACTGCGAAAGATTATGAAAATGAGTTTTCACATTTTATACAATTCTACTTCGGTGGATATTACTTGTAGCCAAAATTTGGAAATTGTTAATAGAAAAAAAAAAGTTTTTTTATGGAAGACAATCCTTCATTCATAAAAGTAAATCTAAATAAAACATACAATTCTTCGGTATTCAGATCTCACTTGTTTTTCTTTCGATATTTAAAATTATAATTATTGAACCAAAGCCACTGACAACAACACCACCAATGGAAAAGCATACTGCTGAGAATAAAAGCTTTTTCCAAGCCCTAAAAGCTATCATCCTTCCTTCCCCCCCTGTTCCGAGAACTCTTGCACTATTCACAAAATGTCTGCTTATAAAACTAACGTGATTCGAGGTCATTCAGTAGTTCACTAGCTGTGCTCGCCATTCAGTAGCTGAATGGCGAGCACAGCGAGATTTACTGGTGGGTGTGATTAAAACCTAACCGCCTCGGTCTGAAGGACGAGGAACAATGACCGTCTTATAAATCATTATATTAGGATACACAAGAATACTGAACATATGAAAGCAAAAGTATGCCAAAGTAAACTCACTTTCATATTTTAAAGCCCGCAGTTTTGCTGAGGACAGTGCATAAGGCAACAAGGTCTCTTCAATGGGCCAAAGACTCTCTGATTGAAAAGAAAAACAAATATTTGGTATTAGTACTGTTTAATCCAGTACCTTTGAACTTTTTTTTTTCAACCCAAGATCTCTTATCTGAAGCATACAAAAGTGCAGTTCAAAATGGATGTGGATCATCAGTTTCTAGTTAAAATGAATACCACATGACATGCGTCTCGGAAAAATTAGCATAAGGCATGTGTGTTTGCATAAACAATCTTCAACTTCCATAATTTTCAACTACGGTGTTCTACAAAATTATTATCAAAACTTCAAAGCTCCTTAATGTCCCCTCCCTCCATACACACAAAAACATCTTAACGAACACCTGAAAGTGCCAATGGTTTAAGCAATTTTTAAAGATTTTAGGATTTTATTTTGTAGAAAACAAATGAAAATCCTTAGCTAGTTAAATACTGAATAATATTCAATTGAACAATATATGGATTTTAACTTTTTTTTTGCTACATATTCAGGAAGTCGTATTCAAATTTTATTAACGAAATAAAGGAAATACTTATCAATATAAATACAATAAACAAAACAGTTAAAATTTCCCATAATTAACAACGCTCTTTTCACTTGGAGGCAGAAATGTCTTCGTCTGTTCAGAACACGTCTTTCGTACAGTGAAAGGCTCTCTCTCTCTCTCTCTCTCTCTCTCTCTCTCTCGTTTGGTAAGGTTCGAATATTCAGACTGACATAAATAATGGTAAATTCGTTTTTAGTCCTGTCGTTAACTTCAAACGACAGGACTAAAGAGTAAGAACTAAAAGCAGACATTTTTTCCGCCCAACGTGACATATGAAACAAAAGAACACAACTAAGCTTTCCCTCTCCGCTATTATTTACTTTATAGTGGACCTGCGCTGTTTTCTGGTGAGGATATTCCTCCGGTATCTGTACTGTCACTACGAGGTCAGACCAAAAATAGCCCGTGACATTCTGTGCCATTTCTTGATTATTTATTCTGTGCATTTCCGGACCAATGCTTAACCAATAATTTTCAACAAAGAGGTACTCTTTGTCCGCAATTTAATTGATAAACAAATAAACGAAATATTATTCTGTAATCGATACAGGCTCTTACGATAAGTTGGTACGAGTATCTTAGCGATGTTAAGTTTTTAAATAAAGAACAGTCCATAGCCTACTTAGTATACACAGACAGTTTACGGAAGAATTAGTATGTTCGATGATATCCGAGTGAGCTCAAACATAAACATAAATCCAATTTTTGATAAGGAAAAAAGTACTTGCGTATTCTAAGTGAAAACAGACTGTGTGTGCTTTACAAAGTTAGTTTTGAAAAACAGTATAAAGACAAAAATTGATGAATTAATTTCTCTATATACAAAAAAAAAGTAACTGCATATAAGGCGCTAAGCATCCCTATGAATAAAATAAAAACAATGAAAAAAAAATCGATCCTAAATGGCGCTGCTAACAAATTTAGGTGGTAACTGATTTTTCGGAGAGTCTCCGTAGCTCACTCGGCATAGACGAAACCCCTTTAATTTGGAACTCTTGGATTCGAATCTCGTCTACAACGCGAAGAACCATTACTAGTGCTTTTCAACTGGAGGTGAGTGAGCGGAAGTAAAAGGGTTTTTCCTCCAGGAAAACCGGCCATGAGAACACACTTATTCGTATAGCATGAATAACAAGACATGCAGTATAATACACTGTCAGTTTACACACTAAAAATACTTAGACATCAGGCTAACCACCTTATCCTCGATTTACGATTACGAAATCCAAGGATGTTTGGAAGGTCCTGAACGCGTAAGTGCCTGTTAAAGCCACTGATGAAATAATTTTTCATCGCCCAACGCAAGCAAAGACTTGCCAATCAGTCTTTTTTTTTTTACGACTTATTATAAAAGAGGGTTTGGGTTACCAGTTGTAGACATTTCATTAGGTGATTACATGAGGAAAATCACATTATCGCTTACTGAATTGATTTTTTGCTATATTGAAAAACACGAAACAAAGTAAAATGTAAACATAAGTATTAATGGGAATAAAAAAAAATAACGAGTGAAGGGGAATATACAAAGGCGAACGTTTGATCAACAATGCTGTTAATACTTTTGGGGGGGAATCACCTAATGCGGTCTTTTTCTCTACTAGTGTGGATGTATTGCGAGTGGAAATGTTTAGTACTCATGTGTTCATTGGCGCCTTCTGTTTATTATTATTAATACTGAATTTAAGGGATGGAAAGAGAGGATCTTTACTCCTCAGTGGACGTTCCCTCTTCCTTACTTAAGATTAGTGAACTTGGTTTTGGAAGTTAAAGTATACATCAGTGGCGGCCCGTACATAAGCACTGCGACACTGCAGCACCCCCAAGGAAAAAATGAAAACTTTTATTAGATATATGAAGAGCCAAAGGCTTCAATTCGGCGACATATGACTTGTTTAAGTTAAGGGATATTACATCTCATATCGTTTCTTATCCGAATAAGTAACTCAAAGAGTTTCATGCCGAATATAGTAGAAACTATCCAGGTATTTGCTTACGCTTGGAATCACCGAACTTTATATAGTTTCTACTATATTCGGCATGAAACTCTGAGTTTCTTATTCGGCTAAGAAACGATATGGGATGTAATATCCCTTAACTTAAACAAATGAAAACTTTTAATTTTGTTTGTGTTTATAAATAATAACAATGCTTACAACATTATATAAATGCAATACAACATGATAAAGGTTACAGCTTATGTTTTGACATTGATTGAATAGTTAATAATTGGAAATGTTCGATTAACACTTAAGATTACGAAACAAATGCACCGCGATCTAACGCCGATATTCGTTTGCGCTTGTCATTGCACGTTACGTCATTCAGACACTGCCCAAACGGCAGTGTATTTTTAGTATCCTTACGCACGTTATTTCTGTGAGATATGAAACGTTTATTATTGGTGCGTGTGCGTGGTGAACTATTTTTTGTCAATATTATTTTATTTTGTTAAAATAACATATAATTATTTATTTATTATAGATGGAAGGCTGAATTATGACGAGTGTCACTGTTGAAAATATGAAAAGAATTATATTTTTTCAATTATCGTTACACGAAACAAATGCACTGCGATCTAACGCCGATATTCGTTGGCACTTGTCATTGCTATTGATACGAAACTTTTATTATTGGTGTTTGTTAGATGGTATATGCAGCACTCCCACTTAAAATTTTCTTCACCGGCCGCCACTGGTGTACAGTTAATGTGTTTCTTCCAGTCTTATTTACAACATAGTACCAACGTTACTATGTTGAGTGAAAAATTGAAATACACACGCACACCTCCAATTCCACGTGTGTGTGTGTGTGTGTGTGTGTGTGTGTGTGTCTTTTACGACTAAATTATTCTTTATCTGATTCATTTTCATGCTTATCTAAGCTAGATTTGGAACATGAACCAGACTACCCTGAGGAAAGTCTCATGACCGGAGATTAACTCGATAACAGAAACAAAAAATGGAAATCTTGCGGTAACTGACAAAAACTTTCAGACTTGCAGACAAAATACTGTAGCCGAGTGAGAACAACGAGTGAGAACTGTTCTTCTCGCATTGCAATGACTGCATCAAATAATGACTTTACCATCAGCAGCAACACAAGAGGAGTAGGAGGCGTGGGATCGTTTTCCTACAGTCTGGTTTGTTTGCAATTACATGAGAGCGAATTCGTTCTAAATAGAATGAAAAAACTTATATAAAAGATCATTGCATTATAATTTCATTAATTTTTATTATCCAGTTTGTGACATATTAAAAAGGAGGGTGAATGTGCACACTACAAATAAAACAATGGGGAAAACGCATTCTCATGAACATGCACAGTACAAAGAAAGCGCATTCTCAAACGCAATGCTCAATCATTGACAAATTCAATATCCGCGGTTAGGACTGATTTTTCATTTAAAGAAAACCAACGACTCAACGTGCATGTCCTTCAGCCTTTCCATATTAGAACAGAAAAACGCATTCTATTCATTCTGATAATGAATAACAAACAAATAATAATGTGTCAGTACTTGAATCGACCAAAGTCTTAAAAAAAGTTTCGACGTATTTAAGTTAAGGGATATTACATCCCATATTGTTTCTTAGCCGAATAAGAAACTCAAAGAGTTTCATGCCGAATATAAATAAGTTCATGTCGCCGAATTGAAGCCTTTGGCTCTTCATATAATTAGTTTCAACATATGTTATAGAAATGTCATTATGGTCGAGTTATAACAGCATAAGATCGCAGCTGTTAAGAGAAATTTCAATACTCTCTCTGAGATTATCGCGCCAAATGAATAAAGTGCGAAAATGTCAATACCAGTTGTTTCTTTCTAATAATCATATAAAAAGAAAGCTTTCAATAAAATATCGTTCACTGACAGGTGATTTTAACCAGCTAGCGTAAAATCACCACCGTACTTACTGGAAGACTACAGTGGCTTTGATTAAAATAAAATAAATACTCTGGCCTTGAGACCAGAGTTCCTGGATTATCTAATCCTTAGTCCATTTATGGTACAGTAAAAATGCAGTAAGATTAAGTACTTAATTTTTTTTTCTGCGAATCCCACTAAGAAAGTTTGTAAACTTATAGTACATCAAATGCTAATAGCGTAGGTCGGACCAACCTGAAAACTTTAAACAGACATCCATGCCACAGCGGGATTCAAAGCTACAACCTGTTGGTTGGCCAGTGGCGACTTTTATCCACTCGTCCAACAAGGGTGGCCCCTAGTTAAATTAATAAGATAAGGAATAACATGGGATTCAGTAAAGTGACTCAAGCAAAGATTGTTTGCTTTTTGTATTGATGACACATAATCATCCTTTATACAAAAAAAAATTTAGAAATAAACAGGATAAATCGTATGATATCGTCATCTGTTTACGATGTAATGTCAAAGCTGTATTACAGATTAAATCAATGACATCACCTGAGTAAATCATTATCCTACGAACTCATGTTTTCTTGAATACCACATGCACAAGCAGGAAGAATTGTTTTTGCCACCGTTATGACGGATATTACTACCATTATACCGTAAAGCAATAAAATATTGTCTAATGCTTATAGAAAGCAAGATAAAAGGGGAAAGATCAAGGTAAGGAATGAAGGAAAAGTGGCATGTGTTCCATACTTGACGTTTCTCCTCACTGGCAGAGTGGACAGCGTCTCTACTTCCCAAATAACGAGCTATGAGTTTGAATCCAACTGAAGCATAGATGTTTGTGTATTTCTGAAGTGGTAGATGATTTTTGTTGTCCGATGTGAGACTACCATCCTGCTTATTGGAGACCTGGAAAAAGTTCCAAGTTTGATTTCTAGAGTAGAATTTTTTTTTTCGGATTATCAACTCTTAGCTGAGCTATTATACTGATGTGGTATAAGTCTAGAGCTTTTGTAACAGGCTTTCCTGTCGCCCCCCCCCCTCGCAAAAAAACCCTCATGATCACGAACTTTTAATATTACATTTCATCCCAGTGTCGCTTAGAAAAGGTGCATAAGAAACGTTGCTGATAATGAAATTCAAGAATGTGACATATCTTCATGACTCGTTTATAACAAATTAAATGTCTGCCTTTTATACATTTTGTTTACCCACATTTTGTTTTAAAAAAAAAATGTTCCAAAACTTGGTTTAGTGTAGGGCTAAAATTCAATGGTTCCCTCTTCCTTTTCTGAAATATAAAGAGAGGCCTGTTATTGTGACACATATCATAATTAATGAAACAAGAAGTTCAACTTTTTAGTACCTAATTTGTGATAGTTAAAAGAACATTCCTTATGGCAATCAAGGGAGGAAACTGTTCTGCCAAGAAGATATTCTATTCCACTCAAATAAGCATATTTAATACATTCTAGAGTTTTAGCCAGAATAAATTTCCACGATGTTGAAATTTTGTTCAGAAATTTCAAAAATAGCCTATGCGAATGAATTATAAAAGCGAAAAACCAACAATGCACATTAAATGACTTTCATTTGAATTTTACACAAACACTTGAAGAATTTCATCTATAAAAATCTGCTTAAAAGTCTTTAAAAGGATAACCTCTGTGGAAACAGAATATCAACAGGAAATATCCATATATACAGGGTGTTCGGGATAAATTTGACATATTTATAATTAATTATATTTTTCCGTAAGTTACATGTATTAACACACACTTCTCTTCATTTAAAAGTTTGGACCCTTCTTCATTCATATACAAGATGTCAGAAAGGATGGATAGCTGGAACCCACCTGAATCATGGAAGAGAATAACTTGTATCATGATGATTCGTGCCCGCCATCAAAATAAGGATATTACGACTGCTGCCCAATGCTCCCTGAATACAGTAAAAACAATCAGGCATGAACTAGAGACTTGCAATGGTGACTACGAGGATGTAGCAAGAAGAAAGATCCCTAGCAGACGATCTGATTGCGTTCGTACAGCAGAATTCCTCGCAAATCTGCAGGAACAGGTGTTGAAGAACCCTGGCATTGGAATTCGGGCTTTGTTCGTGGAGTTGCTAACTGTAGTCAAGCCCTGGATAACAAGGGTAGCCAATGGTAGGCCGTATGTATGGCAGCAGGATTCGGCCCCTTGCCACACCTCTGGGAAAAGTCAAAAATGGTTGTCTGAAAATTTCTACGACTTCACCAGTCCAAATGTTTGGCCTCCAAACTCCCCAGACCTTAACCCCATGGATTATTTTGTATGGGGCGCAGTTGAAAAAGACACCAATCGCACTTCCAGTAATACAAAAGCCCAGTTAATGGATAAAATTAAAACAGTTTTTGCGGCCCTTCCCAGGGAGACTGTAGCATCAGCTTGTTCGAGGTTCCGAAGCAGAATTGAAGCTGTGATCGATGCTAATGGTGGTTATTTTGAGTAAATCTTGTTGATAGTATTGTAATTAACTCTGCCTGTAATGTTTTTTTGTCAATTCATTAAATTTAATAGATACAAAGAAGATTTTCTTTTTCCTTACGAAACTGTCAAATTTATCCCGAACACCCTGTATGTAACCATTAAAGTAGCATAGTTTCGAAATCCCATTTAATTTATGAATAAATGATCACTATTCAATACATTCACATTTTTAATAACGAATAATCAGTAGGCTAGAAGAATCATATCTATTATGTTAAGAGGAGCCACTTGGTGCCAGCACTCTTAGATAGAAGGGCTTGCCAGTAAAGTGGATTTCCTCTTTTCAAAGTTTGCGAGTAGGTGGGGAAGGGTGGACGTAGAGATTCTTTAAATTCCGTCTTCACTTGACCTTACAATGTCTAAAACGTTACGATGTGTTATGTGGGTATCCTTTTACACAGACTAACTTGTCCTGATCTCATACGAACGTGTTCAGTTCAACAAATAGAAAAAGGGAGCTAACTTTGCGTCAAATCACAAACATGACCATTCCATCGATTAATGAAACAATAAAAAAATGCAAATTTAAAATCAAATACTGAAATAGCAAAATACAGGTTTCTATATGTGTGCACTTTTCGTACTAGTTGCTTAAAACCATTGTTAGGAATCAAGGAAACATACCACTAAGTTTAATTAATTGTTTAAATATAATTAATGACAGCTTTCCCTAGATATTAAACTGGGAAACGATAAATATTATTGAATGCGAAATGGTTTTTACCTATTTCTGGATAGTCACATATGAACAAAAATGACCAGCTTAAAGAGAAAACTTGATTTTAAAAAAAGTTAATGTTTAAATTCTGTATCTGTTATCAAGGGCAGTGCGTATTCGGAGTCTATTCGCAGTGATGCTGTGACGTACATAACAAAAGGCTCTCTCACTTTCGCTTTGTTTTCATAGTGGAACAGCAGAGGTTCATTGACATCAACACATCAGCCACCCACTCCTATCGACCACGTGGCCTCTCGTATTCTGAATTTAAGTTGACAGTGTAAACTGACTGAGGTGCGGAGGAACGAGAAATGAAATTACTCAGAAGGGAGGTGGAAAATGCAGACAGGGTAAACGACCAGAAGATCATTTCCATCTTCCTTTCCTGGCAGTACTTCAATTTAATAGCACTATTTTTATGCAGAATAGTTTGAAGGTGCCTCACTACACTATTTTCCCCAACCAGAATGGTGATGTTTGCAGCTCTGTTGTGCAATTTTCTACACTGTAAAACGGACTGAATTTTCTTCTCAATTTTATACAACAAAGTATTACCAGTTTTGGGAAACATACTATTCTTAATACTAGTGATTAGAAGTGCCTTCCATAGTTTGACTCGTGAGTGCTTAGCTTAAAGGATAAACCAAGCGCTCGCGTGCGCGCACACACACACAACAATAGTTGGGGTAGATAAAAATACTATACTGATATGGTTTGAATAGTTTCTTATTGTAATAAGTATGATTCACAACGTTAGGCGAGTTCGTAAATATCATAGTACTAGTACAGTTTAAGATAACTCATTGAATATGTAATATTGTTTTGGCTTTGGGGCCAACAGGCATAAAAACAGTTCAGATAATTTGTTTATAAGGAAGCTTTTCCTTGTGTGTGTGTGTGTGTGTGTGTGTGTGTGTGTGTGTGT